>NW_026126525.1:39757770-41158693 GCF_943737965.1 Phodopus roborovskii | reverse complement strand
GGGTGAGATATGTCTGAGTTTTGAAGTACTGTAGCCTTAGCTACTTCATCAGCTCAGTTGTTTCCCTTAGAGATAGTGCAGCTGTCAGTCTGATGAGACCAGCAGTGAATAATCCCTATATCTTTGGGGAGGTGGGAGGTCTTTGGCATGGCCATAATATGACCTTTGTTAGTTATGGATCCTCCTCTTGGAGTAAGTAGCAGCTATCTTTCCAGATAGCATGGGACAGGAGGATGTGAAAGGCATATTTGGACTCTGTGTAAACATTTAGGGTTTGTCCCAGTGTTAAATTTAATGCATGGGTGAGGGCTATTAATTCAGCCTGCTGGTTAGTGGTATGAGCAGAGAGTGCCTCTACCACCCTGGTATCTGACACTATGCCATAGCCTGCTCTAGTTTCTTTGACAGATATTCTACAGGTACAAAGAAAGGTCCCAGCTGATAGCCTAGACATACAAAGGCATATCCTTCCTTTTCTGCTACATAGAGAAAGAAAGGACAAGTTAGGTCTATAAGATGAAAAGCTGGGTCCTGGAGAAGAGCCTGTTTGAGTTTTTGAAAGGGCTTACTTTTAAGGTTAAGGAAGGGTGTTACCAGTAGGTTTTCTGCCAGCCTGGACCCACTGTGGCACCAGCCACAAATAACACACAGAGACTCTGTATTAGATAGAATTCTGTTGGCCAGTTACTTGTTTCTTATCAGCTAGCTCTCTCTTAAATACTAACACATTTCTATTAATCTAAGTATTTCCACGTGGTCTCATCTTACTGGAGAGTGGGGCTGGAGTCTGCTCTCTCCAATCTCTATATGCTGACTCCTTCCTACTTCTTCCTCAAATCCTCCTTGTCTCCTCGTCCCACCTATCTTGCTTTCCTATTGGCCAACAGTGCTTTATTCATTAACCAGTATGAGAAACATATTTATAGAATGACATCTCCCATCAGCTCCTCTTTTTGTCTAAACTAAAAAGAAGAGTTTTAACCTTAGCATGGCAAAATATATCACACAACAATTACAAAGTAAGAATCACAGTTAACAATATTGAGCAAAATTTAAAGAAAATATTCCATCATCTATCCTGTCTTTGTTAGTCTAAAATCCTAATGTAACTTATCTTTAATCCTAATTAAGGAAAACTATAGTCGTAACTATTTGTCTTCAACTCCCTCAAAGACCACAGAGGGATAATATACAAACTCTAGAAATGACAGAGACAACTCACTGCCTGGTCATTCACCAGAAGTTCTTCTTTTATCTTCCATCTTCACCCCATAGGCTATACTGTGTCTGGCAGAATCCTCAGCAAAGTAGAAAAATTTAAACTGTCTTCTTGTATTAGCAGTTTGTCAGTCACTTTTCTCTGTGCCCTGCAGACTGTCTGGCAGACTCTTCCCACAACACTGTTCATCTTGTATCAACAGTCACTTTCCTATGGGTCCTGCATGTTCAGTTTATTCAGCATAAAGTCAAACAGTCCAGATAAGAGCAGTATCTTGTCCAAATGGTTAGTCTTGTCATATTGGAAGCATACTACATAACACGTTTTTCCAAGGCCCATCTTCCTTTCTGACACAGGTGTGTTGCCACGAACAGTTGTGCCTCACTGTCAAGAAAAACCCTAAATGATTTTAAATGCCATATTCTGGAGGTCTTTTAAAGGTTTGAAGAATGCCTATTTATCTCAAATACATCTCTATATATCTAGAAAACCTAACATTATAAGTTTTGACTAGTATGGGTCAAACCTAACTAAAGTTTTGACTATTATAGGTAATTCTTTATACTCTGTAATAAATTATACATTAAATTTCTAAATGAGCTATATAAACACAATAACTAAACAAGAGGAGAAATACACATATCACAAAATTTACCTTAAATTTGTATCAATAAATGAAAATCCATTCCAAAACAAAGTATTTATATCTATACCATTCTCCCCTTTTTACCTTTAAAAAGATTGGTTGTGATCATTAACCATTTATAACCAACACCATTTAAATGAAAACAAACATTTACAGACAGTATTTGGGAATTTGGGCATCATTTTTTACAAACTGCTTCCTGCTGTTAGGGGGCGTTGTCATGGGGATCCTAAGAAGATTAATAAATCCTGGCTGTAGTCTGCAAGGCTGACTTGTCCCAACTGTTTTGAATGTTGGATCACCTGGGATGCTGTTTCAGGGGTCTGGCTTGATCAAACTCCATTAGTCTGGAAGGAATCACAGCTTTTCATATAGAAATCCTTTTCCCCAGTAACCTGTCCTTGAACTTAAATTTTGGAGTCAACGCATTTTTAAAATATATAAATTGAATTAATCCAGCAGCATTTCCTTTAACAGTTGTTGTAATTTCCTCAGCAGTTAAACGATACAAAGACAATAAAATAACATACTGTATCCAGATTCTGTCCATATTTACATGGCTTTTTAATTACTGTTTCTTTTTCCTTCTATTTCTTTATTTTTTGAGACAGGGTTTCTGTGTGTAACTTGTATCTGTCCTAGAATTCCCACTGCATACCAGGTTTACTTTGCAATCACAGAGATCTGCTTGCCTCTGTCTCCCGAGAGCTGGGATTAAAGGAGTGTGCCACCACACCCAGTTGCTCTCTGTCTTTTTAAAACCATTTTATTCTTTTTCTCTCCCAAGCCTATGTATATTTTAAAATACACTGTAAGCCTTTAGAGGTTTTCTTAATGTGAATCTGTATTTACTGTAAATCTTTATCCTTTTCTCCATGAGTCTTTTATCTGGTAAACAACATTGCTAAAATGAAAGCTACAGTTGTTTCAGCCAAGATCTATCCAAGATGGCGGTGCTCATTGCCTTGGTCTGGGCTGCCATCCAGCAGCATGCTGCCGGCTTGGAGATGTGGTCACTGCCATTGCCAGCTCTTGTACACACCAATAAATTGTTAGTTAGCAGTGATTCTTAAAAGCCCTGAGGCTTTTTTTTTTTTTTTTTTTTTTTTTTTTTTTTTTTGCTGCTTATGCTGAGTCAGGAAATCTCCCTTAAAGGAGCTGCACAAGTCTCTGCTTGTCCTTCGCAAAACAGTGTCCAAGCCAGAAAACTGCTGTTACTAAGAAGCCTTGCTTGTCTTTGTTCTTTTGTTTCTAAAACCCTTTTTTAAGCTTTTGTTAAATTTTAAGTGGAAGTTATTAGGCAGGTTGTGAAAGAGCTGCCTCATATAGGGGACAGGCAAGGAGAGAGTAAGAGGGGATCCAGGAGCATAAGAAGCCAGTTATTCTTGGAAACCCTAACCCTCTTCAGTAGAAGTAACTGTAAGAAACTGGATTAGGTTCTTTCTGTCTAAGGTAATAGCTTTGTGAGTTGTGGTAATGGTTAGTCCCAAGTAGGTGACCTGAGGAGTGGAGAGTTGAATCTTGGAAGGTGAGACTCTATAACCCCTACTAGACAGGAAATTTAGAAGAACTAACTTCTAAGGCTGCAAAATAGAATATTGTCTACATAATGTATGAGTTTTGATTTGGGGAGAGACATATAGAGGACGCCAGAAGTCAGAGCCTGGCCAAATAAGTGGGCTGTCCTGGAATCACTGATATAGGACCATCTGGGTGAGCTACGTGGAGGCATGGGTGTCAGGGTCAGTCCAGGTAAAAATAAAGATATTTTGAGATTGAGTGTTGAGAAGGATAGAGAAAAAGTCATCCTTAAGATCCAAAACTGAGAAATGAGATGTTCCTGAGGGGACCGTACAGTAGAAGGAAGTATATAATGATTATGTACCATAGGATGGAGGGGCACCACCGTGGAAATAATGAGACAGAGGTCTTGAACCAGGAGATGGGTCCCATTAATTAGGTATTTTTTTTTTTCTGCCAGTATAATAGTATTAAGGGGAGAAGATACAGGACGAAGAAGTAACTTTTTCCTTAGGAGGTCATAAATAATAGGTTTAAGTCCCTTAAGGCTTTGGAGTAGGAATGGCTACTTGACTTTAGTGATGCACCTCAAGGTGTTCTGTAACTGAATGACAATGAGGTAATGGTGTCTAGCCAGCAAAAGGGTTTTGGGTGCCCGACACTTGGGGGTCTACCTGAGAGGCTGATAGAGGAAACAGCATATTGGAACCAGTAGGGTGAGTGTCTAGGAGGAGGAGAAGAGGAGCTGCTGATAAGTGTGGGGTTAGGTTAATGGGGGGGGCAAAAAAAATAGAAGTTCCTACCTTGGCTAAAAAATCCCTTCCCAAGAAGGGCACAGGACAGGTAGGTATAACTAAAAATGAACGAGTGGGGACAATTCTCCTAAAAAATACACATGAGTGGTGGGATCTGATGAGGTAGGTAAGTCTGTCTCCCTACCCTGAAAATAAGGAGATGAGGAGAGGTGGATCCCTTAACTCCCTCAGAACTGCATAAGTGGCACCAGTATCCAAAATGAAGGAGATGGATTACCTTGATACCTTAATGTCCACAAAGATGACAGGGTTTGGGTCAAGAGAGCCTAGGCCCCTTCACCCATTGTCATCCATGGCAAGGTAGGAAGTAAGCTAGGGGGTGGTCTGTGTCTGATGTCCTCTTACCACAAGGGGCATGGGGACAGTCTGTTGAGCAACCAGTGCCCCTCTCCCTGGCATTTTGGACATGGATTGAGTGGAGCACAGGGATTAGTGCAAGCTCGGGCCCTATGCCCTTCCTGACCACATTTAAAACATGGACACTGTAGCCTTCAAGCCCTAGAAGGCAAAGATCCTGGACAGACCCCACGGCTGGTCAGAGGGCCTTGGCCAGCACCTGGTATTTGTGTTTAAGGGTTTTGTTATCTCTCCCATGATATACCTTAAAAGCCACTGTTAAAGGTTGTAGTAAGATAGTTCTGTGACAATGACCACACACATTGAGGGGGTGGTCCCATTTCAGCAGGAAGTAATCTTAAGATAACGACGCCCCCTTTCCCTACCCTTGGAATTTTGGGATAATAGTCATCGTCTTTGGGTTGGTTTTAGTTATTTGGGATTGGGTGATGCTTACACTCGGGTTTATCTTTTAGACAGGAATAGGGAATGGTTGGGAAAGGTATGGTTTAGATGGGATATAGGTAGATTAGCCTATTTTCTTGAGAATTTGAGTAAGAATGAGATAGTATTTTACAGCTTACATTGTTGTGTATTTTTATGTGGTAAGCTATGTAAAATTAAGTTTATATTTTGTTATATTGTGTTAAATCTTTCCACTTACAATGTTTTATGCACATTATTTTTTACCATATTCTATGTATGTATACTTTTCTTGTATTCAAGACATTTTGTATAATGGTACAATTTGGGATATTTATCTTGCTGCCTTTTATAGTTCTACCTCTTGTCTTGTAACTTATACTCTACCTCTATTTTAGGGATTTACATGTATGTATATGTATATAGTTATATTGTTTCAGTATTTGTTCCTGCTTTACTCAGGGAAGTTTTAATCAGTCTTTTTAGCTAAATTCCCGAGTATTACAGATTATCTTCACTCACATTTCCTGTACCTATGAGATTAGTCAGATATAGATGCTTAATCTTCAATCACTTCATAGACATGCAGAACATGGCATTTAAATGTTTTAATATTAGTACTCCATTGACATGAGACACTGTTGCTCCTGACAGCACCTTGCGCTTTCCTGAAAATATGTTGGACACTGTTGTTGCTCCTGCTAGAGTTCATTCTCGCCTCAGCTAATGGCCTGTTGGGCAAAGAATTGCCCCCACCTTGACCACTGATTTGGACATGCAGTCCCATGTGCTTGCAGGAGACAAATATAGAAGACTGCTTGACCTTGCCAAGTCAGGGTAAGACAGCCATTCTACCTCCCTGCTGTTGTTGTGGTCTGTCAAGTTCTCTTGGCCTTAGCCAAATCTGGGTGTACCAACGTTGCTGTGGCTTGCTGTTTCTGTCCTTGCTGCACCTTTTGGAAGTTGTCCATCTGCATTTCCTGTCTACTCTAGTATTGTTAATTTCCTTCTCAGGTCTTGATGAAGTTGAAGATTAAACTATCACAACTATTATTCTCTCTTCCTAGTTAGATATATTAGGTACTAGACTTATGTTTTCCAGCTTAGGACAACTCTATTGTAAACTCCATTATGCCCTCACCCTAGGACTAGATATGTAGGTCATTTTGTTCTCGATTTTCCTTTTCTTAGAGCACACTTGTTATTCACTGTTTTGTATATAGTTTTGTATTAAGCCTAAATCTTTTCTTTAGACTAAAAGGGGAATTATAGTGAGATAGTTCTGTGGCACTGACCACGCCCATTGGGGGTGGAGCCATGGGCGGAGTGACCTGTGGAAGGAGGTCGGAGGGGGCCAGAAAAGGCGCTCTCTTTCTGGTGTGACTTGGACAGGAGAGGATCGGGTTGAATTTCCCGGTGGTCATCTGTCTAGGTTGTAAGTTATTTCTCCCTGAATAAACATCTATTTGGCCTATTTGTTTATCCTGATCCTTATTTACCGCGATAAAAGGTTCTGCCTGGGAAGTTAGGGTGTCCCCGTTCCAAATGTTTAAGTTCAGCCCTAATATCAGGGTTGCTCTGAGAAAAAAAAGTAAGTCATAGGGAGTTGTTTCCCCTCTGATGTCTCATGGTATAGGTTAGTATACTGCAAGAAGGCCTGTGTAAGGTGTTCTAGGCACTGAGAAGGATTTTCCTTTCTGTCCTGAACCGAACTCTAGACTCTGTTCATAGTTTATTGGCTTTAAAGTAGCCTTATGGAGGCCAGCCATGAGGTAGGTCCTAAACTGGTCTCTATCCAGAATTCCCCCTGGGGGGGGGGTATTGTAGTTGAAATCAGGCTCATAATCTGGAACAGCTTCTGATCCTGTAGGGTGGGCTGTGTAAATCTGGTGAACTTCATTTGCATGGGCTTTAGCTTACTCCCAAACTCTTGCATTCTTCAGGTAGTAGGTTATTGGTTAAGATCATGTATATATCATGAAAAGTGAGAATATAAGATTGGGTGATAAATTGAGACTCTTTATAAAAGCAGTGGGGTTAGAAGTATAGGAACCCAGTCTGTACTGTATTTGAGAAAGTTCTGATAGTGAAAAGGGGTCATACACTTTAACCAGACCACTTCTCACAAGGGGAGAACTGTAGCTAGGTTGGCTTTGGTAGGATGATAGCTTGAAATGGCATGAGAGCAGGTAACAGGAGGCAGGAATGTAGGTACAAGAGTTGGGCCTTTAGAACAGCCCAGCATTGAAGAGGAAGAAGAAGTTGCAGAGGGAGAAGAAACAGGAGAGGTAGGTGGATTTGAGGATGGAGCAGTGGAAGTTTGTTAGCAAGGTCTAAGTTGGTGGAGGTTTCTTCAGATTCAGTTTCATGGCTAGAAGGACATGAAATGGAGAAGAGGAAAAGGAAAGAGAGTGTTTAGCAGAGAGATACAGGAAAGCTTGGACATATGGTAACTCCTTCCGTCTACATGTCTGCTGGCAGTAATTGGAAAGGTCCAGTAAAATATCAGGATCTAGAGAGCCATTAAGTGGCCAATTAGACTTATTTTCTAGGGGGTATTTAGGGCATTTTCCAGTACAGAGGTAAGTGATTCTGGGTGCCTTAACAGACAGCATTAAGTGAAGGGGTCTTAAAATTTCTTGTAGACATCCAAGAGGAGTGGTTGGGCTTAATTCCTTGGTTGGTTTATGTCCCATGAGTGAAGCAAAAATTGGCAAATTGCTCTTGGAATCTGTCAGCCCAAAAGCGTTAGCCAAGGGCAGGATGCCCAATAAGCAGAAATGGCAGATTGTTCTCGGAAGCTTGTCAGCCTGAAAACATTGCCAGGGGCAAATATGCCTGATAGGAGATAGGAAGGACCCAGCAGTCTGAAGGTGTGAAGTCAAATAAGGTCATAAAGCTGAAAGATAGAAGTACTTCTCAGAGAGGGTGGTACTTTACCTCACCCAAGGGAAATTTACCAGAGGTTATGGTCAGTGAGAGGGATCAACTGTGGCTTTAAAGACTGTGGCTGAAAGCTTCCCCCATATCTAAGAATAAGAGAAATGAAGCATTTATGATGACTAGGAAAGAGTGCCTTACCGAATTGTAGCTGGTGTGGGATGTTGTTTCTACTGAACAGGTGGATGGAAATGGACTGTTGGTTTGGAATCACCCCAGCAGGCAGTGGGAGAACTTTTGAAGAGGGCCTGACCAAGTTTCACAGCACCGAATGTTGTTCCTTTGCTGCAGCTGTTGCCAATGGCCAATGAAACACTTAACACAAGACTCAACTGGCCTTTGTGGAGTTTATTGGTGGAGGGAAAAGAAAGAGGGTAGCTGGTGGCTAACCGGAAGCAGGAGAGGTGGGAGGGGAGGTGTGCTTGCTTAAAAGGGAAAACTCTAGCATGTGTGACTAAGTCCCTACGCATCCCCTTGAAGGGGTGACATAGTGATGACATGGCCATGCAGGGCATGCATGTCTCGCCAATCATTAGGGGGCGGGGTCAGCAGAATTCCAGTTTCCAACAGTTAGTCCCCCACAAATTCCACAAATCTCCCTGACCTTGTAAAACGTTCTTGTAAATCTTTTCAATCTTCCCTGCCTAGCAGAACTTTGGACTCAAAAAATATTTATACTATATATACACATAGAGACAGAGACAGAAAATTTGCTTTTCTGTCAGACAGAAAAACATTACAAAAGTATTT
The DNA here is from genome assembly GCF_943737965.1 of Phodopus roborovskii. Classification (NCBI taxonomy): domain Eukaryota; kingdom Metazoa; phylum Chordata; class Mammalia; order Rodentia; family Cricetidae; genus Phodopus; species Phodopus roborovskii. The sequence goes on along the minus strand of NW_026126525.1, from coordinate 41,150,043 downwards.
TGTATCTCATTTCATTTTCCTGTGTTATACACAGTTTTGGTTTTCTTGCTGTCACAAGTTCTATTTTCCTTGTATTGTGGATTTTCAGACTGCCAGGAAAGGCCCACTAGACTAAATGCAGATTAAATTAGTCAAATTTCCATTTTAAACTGCAGTAGCTGACCCAGTCACTTTGGTTGGATTTGGGATTTAGATGTTAAAGACAAAGGGCACATTGTACTTTGTGCTTTCACAGGTATGAGAAACACCCCAAGTCTTCACATTCTTGGAATTCCTGGTATTAACTACCTCAGTTCCTAATAGGGCTAGCCAAAGGCTCAAATAGAGTTCTTCAAAATGGTTGATTTGTGGTTTTTGTTTGTTTTCCAGTCATATTTAACTACAGATCATATCTGAACTGTTTGCAATGGCTGTGGAGAAATTTACATCAGGTGGGAAGGATGTGCTTACAGTTAGTAATAAGGCATCCACTGGTCTGTCCTTAGGGACCTGTAACATTTGGGGATCAGCTCCCTCCATCTCCTGCAGACCCATGTTCCTAAATCCACAGCCTCTCTCACTGGGTTCACCTACCCCACCTTCAACCCTTCTCTGCCCAACCTCAAGACAACATTCATTCCTAAACATCAACCCAAATAGGACTCTGCTCCCTTACAATTCAGAGGACACTGAGATCAACTACCTTGTTCCTGGCTCCAGAAGAATGAGGCTTCACACCATCAGCCATGCTTCACTCTACTGGACTGAGAATCTTTCATGGAAGTGAATACTTCCCTTCCTGACACTTCTTCATTTCCTATCCATACTGATTGCACCCTTCTTTATCAGTTTCTTCTCTACATTCTCCCAGTGACACATTCAAAAGTTTCTAACCAAACAAATAATCAGCTACTATTACAACCTAATGAATTTAAGGTTCACTAAGAACACTAAACTTTATCTTCAAGAACTGTGGCTAACACAGTTTGAACCTTTCCTTTATTATAACTAAATTCTTTATATTTTAATCTCTAGTAAAATGAATATTGAATATATCTTCTTTGAACATTTTGTAACCAACACAGAATTTATGCATATGGATGAGGCTCCCTGTATGATTTCAATAATATTTCCATTGTGTGCTTGTCAACATTCTTATCTCCTCAGGCATTTACCAGTTCTTTATGGTGAAAACATATAAAAACCTTTGAACTAGATTATTAAATTTTTGTATTAAATTACCATTCTATATGTTCATTCCACTGTACAAAGTAGCAAGGAAGCCGTGTTTTCTTATTAGCAATGATATCATGAATTTGAGAGAAAAAATAATAATAAAAGAAAAATCCAGGGTGAAGTAACCCAGACACAGAAATACAAACATGATTTGTACTCAATTATAAGTAAATATTAAATGTAAAACAAAGAATAACCAGGCTATAAGCCTCAGACCTAGAGTAGCTAGATAACAAGGATGACCCTAAGAGGAAAGTATGTATCTCCCTGAGATGAGAAAACAGATGAGATATTCTGGGTAAACGGGGATGGTGGGGAATGAAGGATCAGAATGATAGAGTTAGGGATGGGACAAAGGGGGGAAATAATGAAAGATAACTTGATAGAGGGGGACGTTATGTGTTTACAGAGAAACCTGTCTTTGTAGTATGAATGTGTACCCCTTGCATATATACCTAACAGTGGAATTGCTGGATCTTGAGGTAGACTGCTTGCCGCTTTCCTGAGAAACTGCTATACTGATTTCCAAAGAGTCTGTACAAGTTTGCATTCCCACCAGCAATAGAGGACTGTTCACTCTCTCCACATCTTCTCCAGCATGAGCTGTTGTTGGTGTTTTTTGTTTCAGTGGGCAAGATGGGGCCAGGTCAATGACTTCCAACAAGGGGAAGGGGGTTGAGAAGACCCAGCACTCACCTCTCTCAGTGGGAGTGGTGTCAAGGCTACAATAGTGATAGACTCTGGATTGTTTGGTTTATCCCCATTACTCTGGGGATTCACTGGGCCATCATTGCTCTTTTACACTGAGTAATACTCCATTGTCCATGAACTTCCCCTTGTTAAGGTCAGTAGTTTCTGTGGGTTTCTCCAACCTTGTCTTGAACCATTTGCTCATCACTCATCCCTTTTTGCAACTGGATTCCAAGAGTTTGGCTGTGGGTGTCTGCTTCTACTTCTATCAGCATATAAGGAAGTCATCAAACTCATTATCAGGGAAGGACATTCAAGGCAGCCTCTCCACTATTGCTTAGATTGTTAGTTGGGGTCATCCATGTAGATTTCTGGACATTTCCCTAGTGCCAGATTTCTCTTCCTAACTATAATGGCTCCCTGTATTATGGTGTCTCTTTTATTGCTCTCCTCTATTTTTTTCCCTGACTCAATTTTCCTGCTCCCTCATGCCCTCCTCTCCTCTCCTCTTCTTCCACTTTCTCCTAACTCCCTCTTCCCTGCCCCCATTCTCCAAATGTTCTCAGGAGATCTTGTCCTTTTCTCCATCTCCAGGGACCATGTATGTCTCTCTTTGGGTACTTCTTGTTTCCTAGCTTTTCTGGTGGTATAAATAGTAGGCTGGTAATCCTTTTCTCTAAGTCTAAAATCCATATATGAGTGAGTACATACCATGTTCATCTTTTTGTGACTGGGTTTCCTCACTCAGCATAGTTTCTTCTAGTTCCATCCATTTGCCTGCAATTGTCAAGATTTCATTTTCCCCCACCAAATAGTACACCAAATATGTGTAAATGTGCCATATTTTCTCCATCCATTCTTCAACTGAGTGGGCAATTAGGTTGCTTCCATGATCTGGCTATTACAAATAATGCTGCTATGAACATAGTTGAACAGATGTCTTTGTGTGAATGGACATCTTTTGGGTACATGCCTAAGAGTGGAATTGCTGAATTGGTTCCATAGGAAAAGGGGAATCAGTCTACCACAAAAATTATCTGGTTTAATCTGTACCTTATTATTTTAATGAGATTATTTGGTATTTTGGTGTCTAGTTGTTTAAGTTCTTTATACATTTTGGTTATCAGTCTAATGTCAGATGTAGGGTTGGTGAAGATGTTTTCAAATTATATAGGCTGCTGTTTGTCTTACTGACAGAGTCTTTTGCCTTACATAAGATTTCCAGTTTCAGAAGGTCCCATTTATTAACTGAAGATATCAGTGTCTGCCACTAGTTATATTCAGGAAGTGGTCTTCTGTGCAAACACATTTAAGGCTCCTTCCTACTTTTTCTTCAGTGTAGCTGAATTTAGGTTGATATCTTATGTCCATCTGGACTTGAATTTTGTTCAGGGGCAATAGATAAGAAACTATTTTCATTTTTCTACATGCCACCATAGTTATGCCAGCAGCATTTGTGGAAGTTGATTTCTTTTTTCTATTGTACAGTATTGGCTTCTTTGTCAAAATCAGGTACTTATAGGTGTGTAAATTCCTGTCAGGGTGTTTAATTTGATTAATTTGATCGGTATGTCTGTTTTTATGCCAATACAAAACAATTTTCATTACTATAGCTCTACAGTAGAGCTTGTAGTCAGAAATGATGATACCTACAGAAATTCCTTTATTGTTCAGGATAGTTTTAGATAACCTGTTTTTTTTTTTTTTTTTTTTTTTTTTTTGTTTTTTGTTTTGTTTTGTTTTGTTCTGTTTTTCAATATGAAGATAAGTATTATTCTTTTGTGGTTTGTGAAGAACTGTGCTGAGAATTTTATGGGAATTGCATTGAATCTGTAGATTATTTTTGGTAAGATTGTCTTTTGTACTATGTTAATCCAACCAACCCATGATCATGGGAGATCTTCCCATTTTCTGATCTACCCTAGTTTCTAGATACAACTAGAGTGGACAGCCTTGTCTTGTCCCTGATTTTATTGAAATACCTTTGAAATTCTGTCCTTCTAATTTGATGTTGGCTATTGGCTTGCTGTATATTTATTTCCTGTATTGTTTAGACATTTTCCTTGTTTATCCCTGTTCTCTCCAGAACCTTTATAATGAATGGGTATTTGATTATGTTAAAGGCTTTTTCAGTGTCTAATGAGATAGTCTTTGAAATTCTGATAGAATTCTGTACTCCATCTGTGCCTGGGCCTTTTTTGTTATTTATTTAGTTATTTATTTATTTTTGGTCAGGGGATACTTTTAATGCCAATTTCTATTTCTTTAGTGATTATAGGTCTCTTTAAATAGTTTATCTGGTACTAATTTAATTTTGGTTTGTAGCACCTATCAAGAAAGTTGTCCATTTCTTACAAGTTTTTCAACTTTGTGGAGTATATATTTTAGAAGTATGATCTAATGATTCTCTGTATTTCCTTGATTCTGTTGTTATGTCCTCATTTTAATTTCTGATTTTATTAATTTTGATATCTTGTCTCTACCTTTTGGTTATTTTGGATAATGATTTGTCTATATTTTTTATTTTCTCAAATAAACAACTCTTTGTATTATGTTCTTTGTTTATTTATGTCGGCCCTGAGTTTTATTATTTCCTGCACTCTACTCCTCCTAGGTGAGTTTACTTCTTCTTCTTCTTTTTTTTTTTTTAGAGCTTTGAGGTGTTCTATTAAATTGTTTATGAGAGATTTATCCAAATCCATTATGTAGGCACTTAGTGCTATAAACTTTCCTCTTTCACAGTGTTCCATCATTTTTTAACAGTTTTGTTTGAATTAAATTTTATGAAGCCTTTAATTTCTTTCTTTATTTCTTCTTTTAGCCAGAGGTTTCTCAGTTGAGAGATGCCCAGTTTCAGTGAGTTTGTAGCATTCTGCAATTAGTGTTGTTGTTGAATTCTAACTTTAGCCCATGGTGGTCTAATACATTACAAGGGGTTAAGGGATATATATATATATATATATATATATATATATATATATTGTTGAGGTTTACTTTCTGACTGAGTATGTGGTCAATTTTAGATAAGGTTCCATTAGGTGCTGAGAAGAAGTATATACTTTTGTGTTTGGATGAAATGTTCTGTAGGTGTCCATTTGGTTCACTTGAGTCATAACAATCTCTTAGTTCCCTTGTTTCTCTGTTAAATTTCTGTCTGGAAGACCTATCCAGTGGTGAGAATGTGGTGTTGAAGTTTCCCACTATTAATTTGTTGGGCTTGATAGGTGATTTAATCTTTAATAATGTTTCTTTTACAAACATGGGTGCTCTTGTATTTTGGGAATAGATGTTCAGAATTAAGTCTTCATCTTCATGGATTTTTCCTTTGATGAATATGAAATGTACTTCTCCATTTCTTTTGATTAACTTTAGTGTGTTAGATATTAGGATAGCCACACCAGCTTATTTCTGATGTATATTTAATGGAAAAATCTTTTCCCTACCTTTACTCTGAGGCAATGCTTGTCTTTGAAATTGAGGAGCTTCCCTTCTATGAAACAGAAGGATTGATACTGTTTTTATATCCATTATGTTAGTCTGTGTTTTTTATTGGAAAATTGAGTTTATTGACATTAAGAAGTATTATTGACCAGTCATTGTTCATACCTGTTGTATTTGGTTTTGATGGTGGTGATGGTAATATGTGTTTCCCTTTCTTGAGTGTTACTGAAGTGAGATTATATATTACCTGCATTTTCATGGATGTAATTGAATTCTTTTGGTTGGAGTTTTCCTTCTAGTACTTTCTATAGAGATGGATATGTAAATAGATATTGTTTAAATCTGTTTTTGTCATGAAATATCTTGTTTGTTCTGTCTAGGTTGATTGGAAGTTGTACTGACTATTATAGTCTGGTTTGGAATCATGGTCTTTTAGTTCCTGTAAAATGTCTATCTAGTACCTTCTGGCTTTTAGAATCTCCATTGAGAAGTCGGGTGTAATTCTAATAAGTCTGCTTTTATATGTTACTAGAACGTTTTCCTGTGGAGCTCTTAAATTGCTTCTTTATCCTGTATGTGATACAGAAATTAATTCTTTGTATTGGTATGAATTTTGTTTTATTGATACAAATTTAAGATCAATTTTGTTATAGATATATTTCTATTCTTGTTGAGATATTGTATTTATATAGCTCATTTAAAATGTTATATACAATTAAAAGAGATTATAGATAGTAACATATGATACTTAAAACTTATAGTCATGTTAATTAGGTTTACTAGATATACAGAAATATATTTGATATGGATAGGTATTCTTCAAAACTTTCATAGACCTTTAGAATATGTCATTTAAAATGGTTTAGGGATTTTAAGGGCAAAGAGACACAGCTTCTTCTGACAACACCAATTACATAAGAAAGGAGGATGAGCACAAAAGAAACTGGTTACAGAGTTGCTTTCAATATGGCAAGACTACCCATTTGGGCAAGAAACCCCTTTTTACCTGGACTAATTGACTGGATGCTGTGTAAACTGGACAGGAAGGACCCACAGGAAAGTGACTGCTGAGTTTGCAAAGCAAGATGAGACACTCCTTCAGTTATATCTCACATTCATGTATGTTTATTTTTTTTTTTTTTTATGGGGGATTTTGGGGGGGGTTTTTTTTCCCACATATTTATTATTTTTTTTTTTTTTTTTTTCTTTATAGACATGCCCTTCTTTAGGTTAAGAAAGGTTTATTCTATAATTTTGTTGAGTGTGTTTTCAGTGATTTTTGAGCTGGGATTCTTCTCCTTTTTATATTCTTATTCTTCCTTCCTTTGGTCTTTCATGGTGTCACAGATTTCCTGCATGTTTTGTGCTAAGAATTTATTTTCTTTGGCCGAGGTTTTTTTTTCTTCTTTCATTTCTTCTTCCCCGGCGCCCCTCTCCCCCCCCCCTCTTTTTTTTTTTGGGGGTTTTTTTTTTTTTTTGTTCCCGGTTGGTTCCCCCGTTTTTCCTTTTTTTTTTTCCCCTTTGTGTGTGTTTTCTTTGTTGTTTCCATGTCAGTTTTCAAGTCTTCAACTATTTCCTTCACCTGTTTGATTTTTTTTTGGGGGGGGGGCTTTTTCTGTGGTATTTATTGATTTCTTCCAATTATTTGTTTGTTTTTCCTCAGCTTCTTTAAGGGATAATTTTTCATCTGTTCTTTAAGTAATTTTTAAGTTTGTTTTCTTGTGTTTCTTGTGTTGTATGATCACTGGGTTCTGATTTTGCCATATTGTTGTTTTGTTATTGAATGTATTTCTTTTTTTTTCTTTTTTTATGCATATAGAGTATTTTTTATTTAATTTTATATAACAAAGTCCAATTAAATGAAAACAAACATTTATACACAATATTTGGGAATTTGGGCGTCGTTCTTTCCAAACTACTTCCTGCTGGTAAGGGGCGCTGTCTTGGGGGATTCGAAGAAGATTCAGATATCCTAGCTGTAGTCTGTAGGGCTGTTTTGTCCAGCTGTTTGGAATGTAGGATCAGCTTGTACTCTGTTTCAGGGCGGTCTGGTGTGATCAAACCACATTAGTCTGGAAGGAATCCACATCTTTTCATTTTCTGTGGAAACAAAAATAGAAATACTTTTCCCCAGTAACTTGTTCTTCAACTTAAATTTTGGAGTCAATTTTTTTTTTTTTTTTTTTTTTTTCTTATTATTATTTTATTTTACATGTCGATCCCAGTTCCCTCTCCCCTCCCTCCCTCCCTCCCCCCAAACCCTCCCTCCCTCCTTCCCTCCCTTTTGCACTCTCTACCCTCTCCCATGCACTCTAAACACCCTCCCCTCCCAACCCCCCACCACAATACAATATGTAGGGGAATGCCATACAGTTGGGGTCATGTAGATCTGACAGGTCCTGTGAAGTAGGGACTAGGGGCTTCTTTCCTATCTCTAGAATAAGGCAGTTATCCCTCCATGGGGGATATGTTTGCAAAGTCCTTTTGTGCACCAGGGATACATCCTGGCTCCACTGTCTGAGGTCTCTTAGACTGCTCAGACCTTCTGGCTGAGACCCATATTCAGGGGGGTCCGAGTCAGACCCCTGTTGGCTTCCCAGCTATCAGTCTAGTGGCCCTTAGCTCCTCCTTGTTCAGGTAAGCTTACCTGAATGTATTTCTATACCAGCATTTACTCATCTTTTCTTCCAACTGATGTGGTTTGTATGTGTTTCCCATGCTCCTTAATTCTTTCTTTCCTTTCCTTTTTTTGTTTTGTTAGCAAGGAGAGAAAAATGGTGTGGAGTTGGAAGGGTGGGGGGATCGAGAGGATATGGAATGAATTAGGAGATGGGAAAGCATTATTAGAATATATTGCATAAAAATTTATTTTCAATTAACAAAAGCATGCATAAACAAATAAATAATTAAATTGAGTAAAAACTAATTTATAATTTCCATCATTCCATCTAAGACCTTAGAACAGAAATAAAATGTACATATGTATATACATAAGATTAAGATAAATAGGTTCTATACTTTCCTGACTTTTGGCTAGGATGAAGTGAAATTATTTTCTTATCATTTAGGTCTGTGTTAGTATGATTTTAGGAGGATTTTCACAGGTTTCATATGCTCATAATTTCCCTACACACTCATATAGTATCAGTGTTGCACTTGCCAAGTAGACTTTTCCATCTCTGCTTGTGCATGTCTGTGTCAACACACTTATCAATGAACATTTAAGAGATGGATCTATACCTTACACTTAAACAATGAAAGATAGGACATTTTATGTGAATTCCAGAAATTTCTTAGAACAAATGTGTTTAACTTGTTATTTTCATAATAGTTAAAAGTGTAAAACTAATTAAAGTAGATTTTTATTTTATATTTGTGACTTTTTTTGTATTTTTATCTTTAAAGTGTTATATTTTTTATAGAATATGTGACTTTTCTGAAAAATAGACATAACTGTTCAAATAGCTGTATACCTACCTGCTTACTTTTGCAGAATCATTAAGAATCACATGATGCTGTGTTACATTTAAACTCAACAGCAAAACCAAAAACTTTTATTTTTTCCTTTTTAATGTATTGGTATCACAGTTGCTCCTACAATAAGTCAGTTTGGGGATTCTGTGGAGTGCATCGTTCATGAATGTTTCTTAAATTTCCTTTCAAAGGAAGTATTCCCAAAGCTCCTGGAATACCTCCTAGGACTTGGAACAAGCATTGCTATAATGTGGGTCAGTGGAGAGAGTGGAGAGTTACTGTGGTGAATAATTGACAGCCTTTAGTGCAATACAACAAGAATATTACAAACTCACATCTTATATGTAGCAGCATATAGCCATGGAACCACAAAATATCTCTTTTTCCCTCTCATTCTCTATTTGTCCTAAAATTTATTTTTCTATAAGTGAACAAAGAGAGTTGTGTAAAATTTGAAAATATCTCATGAATAATATTTAAAGTTTCCTTATATTCTTCTTTACTAATTACTATTTATTTGGTAATGATATTTACATACCTTTAAAAGTGTTTGTTCTTCAAGAACTAATCCTTTCCTTAACAGATATAAACAAATTATAGTATGGTTTTCCCACTAGCAATGTTTTGCTGTTTATGGTAAGTTTGATGGTATCTTGCTTGTTTTGTTTGGCTTTTATCTCTTACAGGGCTGCTCTTTTTTAAAAATGAAAGACATGGGGATAGCAACTTGAAAAAAAGTAGTATATTTAAATAAGAAAATGAAATAGATATATTGTATACTTTCTATGTCTTTGAGTTGTGATTGAATAATACATTATTACTTCATGAAAACATAAGGTAAAACAGTGGTACTGTGATGGAAGGAATTTCACCACTCATAATTTGTTGTCTGGAGTGAAAAAAATAGAACATATTGAAAAAAAGTCTAATCTCAAATTCACATGCATATACATAGAGGAAAAAGTCCTTATGCATACAGAGAAGCACTAGAGAAGCCAGGAAATGCTAAAGACACAGCTGATCTCTCCAAAAGAATAAATTACTTGTCTGTGCTCCCATAGTGGTGGGGGGAAATGTAGTTTACTACCAGGTAATCCATTGCTACCTGTTGAGTCAAGATCCACCCATGTCCCAGAGAATTTTATGTTTGATTATCCTAGATATTCTTCCCACCTAAAAGCTTGAGCATTATGTCTAGGCCCTAAAATTCATACTTGTAAGAGATGTCATTTGTACTTTACAATAGCCAAAGGGACTTCTATTTATCTTAGGGCAAGGCCAATACTGACACCCACAGGAATTATTTTTATATCAGTCATTTACTATAAAATTATCTTGAGCATTGATTCTAAGTCAATAAGAACCCATTTTATGGATGCAGGCATGTGTACTTTGTAAGATGGTTCAATATAAACATGTCTTCAGCTTCATTGTACTCATGGAACTGAGTTAATTTTTATCAGAAAACATTTTCACAAAATTCTAGAAAAAATAAAGAAACTTACAGTCAGACTCTTGAAATTGTGGCCCAGGAATTGTCACCTAAATCAGGTTCAACTGAGTATCATCCTCACCCAGATTATTTGTCTCCTAGATGTAAATTCTGCATAATTTGATGTGGAGTTCAGTGCACAGTCTGATCAAGACTTTTGTTTTTAATATTTTTAATTGATTAACATTGTTTGCATTATTAGTGTATTATCAATATTAGCAATTAGCTGAAGGATTATAGATTAAAATGATGTATATTATATTTTAGGGTACTACTAAAAATTTGTAACACTGATTTTACTTTTTATGGGTGAAGTTCTGAGAAATTATACTCATCTATAATGTTATGTCATTAAACACCGATGAATTCAGAATCAGAGTGTTCAAGTCCAAGATTTTTTCTTTATTTTGTTTTTCTTCTGCATGATGATGTGGATAGATTATCAAGCCTCAGAAATGTGAATCTATTGTTCTAACATTGAGCTACAAGCCTTTAAAGTCAAGCCTAATATTGTTATTTTAACTTTGCTTAAGTAAGAATTACTTTAAAAGGAAAATTGAAACTAATGTTATGTTTTTTGTTATTGTTGTGGGTTTTTTAGGTTTTTTGTTTGTTTGTTTGTTTGTTTGACATGGCTTTGGAGCTTGTCCTGCAACTCACTCTTAAAACCAGGCTGGATTTGAAATCAGAGATCTTCCTACCCCTGCCTCCTGAGTGCTGGGTTCAAAGGCATACCCTACTACTACCTGGCTATAACTAATGGTTTATGTGTGGAGAGCTATATCTCTGAATACTACTTAAATATATTTTCACAAACACATCACCACTGCCTATTAGTAGGCAACTTTAACCCAGTGGATGAATTTTTAACATTATTCAATTTATGTCCAATAATGACTGGTACAAAAGAAACACATCTAAGCTTCAAAGACAGACATTAATTACCTCAGGATAAAAGGTTGGGAAAAGTTCATGCAATCAAATGGACCCAAGAAGCAAGAAGGTATAGCTGTCCTAATAGATAACAAGTTAGACTTTAAAACAAAGTCAACCAACACAGATGAAGAAGGTCAATTCATATTCATCACAGGAGAAATCAATTAGTACAAAGTCTCAGTTCTGAATATCTATACCTCAAACAAAAGTACCCATATTCATAAAAGAAACACTACTAAAACTAAAAATCTCACATAAAACCACACAAGTCCTTCACAGACTTTGAAAAGCTATCTTCAAATTTCTATGGAAAAACAAAAACAAAAACAAAAAAAAACCAAAAACCAGATAGTCAAAACAACACTGAACAATAACAAAACTACAGGAGGAATTGCTATCCCTGACTTCAAGCTCTTCTAAAGAACTATAGTCCTGAAAATAGCTTGGTATCAGCACAAAAATAGACAGAAAGACCAATTGAATAAAATCAGTATTCTTGATATTAGCCCACACACCTATGATCACCTGATTTTTGACAAAGCAGCTAAAATTATACAATGAAAGGTGAAAAGCATATTCCACAAATGGTCTGGCACAATTGGATGATGGTATCTCAGAGTTGATTTGATTTGCAATTCCCTGATAACTAAAGATGTTGAGCACTTTCTTAGGTGTCTTACAGCCTTTTTGTTTTCCTCTATAGAGAGTTCTCTATTCAGTTTTGTACCCCATTTTAATAGGGACATTTGGTGTTTTGTTAATTAGTTTCTTGAGTTTTTTGGATATTTGGGAGATCAGCCCTTTGTCAGATATAGGATCGGTGAAGATTTGTTCCAGTCTGTGGCCTGCCATTTGCTCTTGTTAACTGTGTCCTTTGCCTTACAGAAGATTCTCAGTTTGAAGAGGTCACATTCATTAATTGTCGATATCAGTGTCTATGCTACTGGAGTTATGTTCAGGAAGCAGTCTCCTGTACCAATCTGTTCAAGGGTACCTCCCACTTTCTCTTCTAAGAGGTTCAATATGGTTAGATTTTTGTTGAGGTCTTTGATCCATTTGGACTTGAGTTTTATGCATGGTGATAGACATGGGTCTATTTGCAGTCTTCTACACACAATCATCTGATTGTTCCAGCACCATTTGTTGAAGATGCTTTCTTCCTCTCATTGTATACTTTTAGCTGTTTTGTCTAAAATCAGGTGTTCATAGGTGTGTGAGTTAATGTCAGGATTTTTGATTCGATTCCATTGGTCTACTTGTCAGACTGTTTTGAGACTATGTCTCTGTAGTAGAGCTTAAAGTTGGGGATGGTGATGCCTACTAAAGTTTGTTTATTAGACATGGTTGTTTTGACTATTCTGTTTCTTTTGTTTTTCCATATGATGTTGATTATTATCCTTTCTAGGTCATTGAAGAATTGTGCTGGGATTTCAATGGGGATTGCATTGAATCTGTAGATTGCTTTTGGTAAGGTTGCCATTTTTACTATGTTTAGCCTACTTATCCGAGAGCATGGGAGATCTTTCCATTTTCTGGTATCTTCTTTAATTTCTTTAAAGCCACAAAGTTCTTATAATATAGGTCTTTCCCTTGCTTGGTAAGCGTTACCCCAAGATACTGTATGTTGTTTGTGGGTACTGTAAAGGGTAATGTTTCTCTGATTTCTTCTTCAGCCCTATTGTTGTCTGTATATATTAGGTCTACTGATTTTTTTCTTTTCTGAGATTATCTTGTGACAATCTAGTTTGCTGAGGGGGTTTATCAGCTGTAGGAGTTTTCTGGTAGAGTTTTTTTGGGGTTGTTTATGTAAACTATCTTATCGTCTGCAAATAGTGAAAGATTGACTTCTTCCTTTACAATTTGTATCCCCTTCATCTCCTTTAGCTAGAACTTCAAGTACAATATTGAAGACATATGGAGAGAGAGAGTAGCCTAGTCTTGTTCCTGATTTTAGAGGAATAGCCTCAAGCTTCTCGCTATTCAGTTTGGTGTTAGCTGTTGGTTTACTATATATTGCTTTTATTATGTTTAAGTATGTTCCAGTTATTCCTGAACTCTCTAAGAACATTATCATGAAAGGATGTTGAAGTTTTCAGCATCTAGTGAGATGAACATGTGGTTTTTCAGTTTGTTTATATGGAGGATCACATTGATAGATTTTCATATGTTAAACCTTTCCTGCAACCCAGGGATGAAACCTACTTGGTCATGGTGGATGATTTCTCTGATGTATTCTTGGATTAAGTTTGCCATTAATTTCATATTAAGTTTTATTGAGTATTTTTGCATCAAGGATCATGATGGATATTGGTCTGTAGTTTTCTTTCTTTGCTGTGTCTTTATGTGGCTTGGATACCAAGGTGATTGAGTGCTCTTTAAAAGGGTTTGGTAATGGACCTTCTTTTTCTATTGTGTGGAACAATTTGAGGAATATTGGTATTAGGTCTTCCTGGAATTTCTTGTAAAATTCTGCACTGAAGCTATCAAGCCCTGGGATTTTTTTTTTTTTTTGGAAGGCTTTTGATGACTGCTTCTATTTTATTAGGTGTTACAGGTCAATTTAAGTTGTTTGTCTATTCTCGATTTAATATTGGTAAGTGATAGTTATCCAGAAATTGGTTCATTTTCTTTGAATTTTCAAATTTTGTGGAGTTCAGGTTTTCAAAGTATGACCTGAAAATTGTCTGGTTTTCTTCAGTGTCCATTGTTATGTCCCCCTTTTCCTTTCTGATTTTGTTAATTTGCATTTTTCTCTCTCCTTTTTGTTTAATTTGGATAAGAGTTTGTCTATCTTGTTGATTTTGTTGAAAAACCAACTCATTGTTGCATTGATTCTTTGTATTGTTTTCCTGGTTTCTAATTTATAGATTTTCCCCCTTAAACTGATTATTTCCTGGCATCTACTCCTCTATTGTGAGCTTGCTTCTTTTTCTAATAAGGCTTTCAGATGTGCTGTTAATTCTCTAATGTGAGTATCCTCTGTTTTCTTCACATGGGCACTTAGTGCAATAAACTTCCCTCATAGCACTGCTTTCAAGGTGTCCCATAATTTCGGGTATGTTGTACCCTCATTCTCATTGAATTTTAGGAAATCCTTAATTACTTTCTTTATAGTACAATTTGACATTGCTCAGTTTCCATTAGTTTGTAGGGTTTCTACAATGTCTGATAAGATACTGGGGACTATTCCAATCTGTTGAGGTTGGTTTTGTCACCGAGTATGTGGTCTATTTTAGAGAAGGTTCCATGTGTAGCAGAGAAGGAGGTGTTTTCTTTTTTGTTTGGATGGAATGTTCTATAGATGCCTGTTAAACCCAATTGAGACATAACTTCTGTTAGTTCTTTTGTTTCTTTGTTAAGTTTCTCACTGGTGGTCCTGTCTAGCTGTGAGAGTGGGTTATTGACATCTGCCACTATAAGTGTGTGAGATTTTATGTGAGCTTTGAGTTTTAGTAGCTTTCCTATTAGGAATGTAGTTGCCTTTGTATTTGGGGCATAGTTGTGAATTGAGACTTGTGCTAATGAAATTTTCCTGTGATAAATACACAATGACCATCTTCATCTCTTTTGACTGTTTTTCATTTGAAGTCTAACTTGGTAGATATTAGGATTCCCATAACTGCTTGCTTATTCTGTCCCATTAAATGGAAGATCTTTTCCCAAAACTTTACCCTGAGGTAATGTCTATCTTTGAAGCTTAGATGTGTTTCTTGTATGCAGCAGAAGGATAGATTCTGTCTTCTTTTCCATTCTGTTGGCCTGTGTCTTTTATAGGTGAGTTAAGACCATTAATGTTGAGGGAAATTAAGGACCATTGATTGTTAGTACCTGTTTGTTTTAGATTTGTTGTTGGAGGTATTACTGTGAATATACTTGCCCTGCTTTTCCCTTGGTTACTGGTGAAGTGGTATTATCTATTGCCTGTGTCTTTTTGAGCATAGTCAACTTCCTTGGGTTAGAGTTTTCCTTCCAGAACATTCTGTACGGCAGGATTTGTAGATGCGTCTTATTATAATCTGGATTTGTCATTAAATATCTTTACTCCATCTATAAATGATTGAAAGTTTTGCTGGATATAGTAGCCTGGGTTGGTAACTGTGGACTCTTAGTACTTGTAGAACATTTATCCAGAACCTCTGGCCTTGAGATATTCCATGGAGGAGTCAGGTCTAATTTTGATAGGTCTGCCATTATATGTTACCTCGCTTTTTTCCCTCAATGGTAATAATATTCTCTCTTTATTCTGTATGTTAGTTGTTTTGATTATTATGTGTGAAGGGGACTTTTTTATTTGGTCCAGTCTCTTTGGTGTTTAGTATGTTTCTTGTACTTTCATGGGCATGTCCTTCTTCAGATTCGGAAAGTTTTCTTCAATGATTTTGTTGAATATGATTTCTGTACCTTTGAGCTGGGCTTCCTCCCCTTCCTCTATGCCCATTATTCTTAGGTTTGGACTTGTCATGGTATTCCATATTTCCTCGATGTTTTATGTTAAGGATTTGTTGGATTTAACATTTTCTTTGATATTTGAATCTATTTCCTCTAGTTGATCTTTAGCACCTGAGATTCTCTCTTCCATCTCTTGTATACTGTTGGTTATGCTTGTGTTTGTAGTTCCTGATCATTTGCCCAGGTTTTCTATTTTCAGCCTTCCTTCAGTTTGTGTTTTCTTTATTGTCTCTATTTCAGTTTTCAAGATTTGAACTGTTTCCTCTCCTGTTTAATTGTTTTTCTTGGCTTTCCTTACTTTCTTTAAGAGATTTGTTCTTTTCTTCTATTTTTTTTTTGTTGTTGTTTTGTTTTCTTCTTCCTTTTCTGTATGGGATTTTCTCACATCATCTTTGAAGAACTATATCATTTTTTTTATTTTTTTATTTATTTTATATAACCAAGTCCATTTAAATGAAAAACATTTATAGACAATATTTGGGAATTTGGGCGTTGTTCTTTCCAAACTACTTCCTGCTGGTAAGGGGCGCTGTCATGGGGGATTTGAAGAAGATTCAGAAATCCTGGCTGTAGTCTGTAAGGCTGCTTTGTCCAGCTGTTTTGAATGTAGGATCACCTCGTACTCTGTTTCAGGCGGTCTGGCGTGATCAAATATTAGTCTGGAAGGGATCCACATCTTTTCGTTTTCTGTGGAAACAAAAATAGAAATCCTGGACCTCTATCAGTTTTATGAAGATTGTTTTTTTTAGTCATTCTATCCTGCTTCATCTGGTGATGTCATGCTTGACTTTCTATTGGTAGGAGTTTTCTTGTATTGTCATCTTCCCATCACTTCTTCCCATGGGTGCAGGTGTGTTCTCTCTTTCTCTTTGGAGAAGTGCTCTCACTGAGGTCAGGACACCCATTACCTTAAGCAAGAGATGCAGCATTTTAAATAAAAAACATACAATGAGATGCTCTAACAAGCCTGATGTAGGGTCATTTGAATTGAGAATATCTGTTGCAATGATTTTGATATCCTTTAGTATCTGACTTTCACAATAAAACTAGAAGACAAAATGCAGGTTGACATTCTATTGTGAAATAATATAAATTACTTGATACTAAAAATTGTTTTCTTCCCAATTTTTATAAAGCTAGAATGTCCACAGTACAAAGCAGACCAACATGTTATGTACAGTAAGCCTTAGGCAAGCATGAGCCCTTTCAGCATGATTCACTAACCCTAGAATGTTACATTCATCTTCAGATAAAATTAGAATCAGTTTCTAATTAATATTCCACAAGTTTAAAATGCCCATGCATACAAAATGCAACTTTAACCTAGAATATTGGCAATGCTGTATATTAAAACTTTTTAGAAAGTTATAATATTCTATCAGCCTAACTTTCAACTGACAACATCAGAAGCTTTGTATTGATTCAATGTGAGCTAGAGTTTCATTGTGATGGTTGATAGCGTACAAGGTAGATACCATTTAAAATCTTTATGTACTGTCTAGTATTTTTTTTTGTCAAATTGTCATAAAATAGTGTCATTCAGAAACCTCACTACATAAAATTTCCCCATCAGATTAGCTTGCTGGAAAGCCTGTGGTCAAATTTTTATTATTTAGTGAAACAGGTTAAAAAACCTACAAGGACCTACCCAGTAAACAGCATTCCTCCATGGCTTCTTCTTAAGTTACTGTATTCACAGTTCTGTCCTGCTTGAGTTTCTACCTGAATTTTTTCACAATAGAAATGGAGTGTAACATGAAAATCACAAGCAAAAATGAACCCTTTTATTTTTCCCCAAGTCACATTTTGTCATTTGTTTTTATATCATAGGAATTGAAGTTGAATTAAGACTTCTCTTACTTCTATAAGATTTTAAGAAAATACATTTCAAAATGGAAAAAATAAATCTGTTGGTTTCTTTATGGTTTTTTGGCTTCTGGGAAACAAATAGATGAGAAATGAACATATGCACTTGCAGGGATGCATCAATATAATTTAGCATTTCATTGAGAGTTAAACACCACAATTTGCCCAGTAGAATATTTGGAAGTAACAGTTTCTTTCTTTCTTTTTTTTTTTTTTTTTTTTTTTTTAATTTTTTTTGTTTTGTTTTGTTTTCATTTTTTTTCTCTAATTCAACATTTAAAACTTTATATATTATGGAAAAATTCATAATTCCAGTTGCTCTGAGAATTTTGCTGACCTCAGTTGTGCATATCTACCTAACAATGCTTTACAAGAACTGACTGGACATTGTTTCACGGGGAACATAATCTGTCCAAGTTGTCATGGGTCATGGGTCCCATTCATTTTCAGAAAAGCATTTTCTATTTTTATCTCATACCAGATACAAATTATAAAAGTTATCTAAGGTATGTTTTTTGTTGTTGTTGTTGTTACAAGAGAAAAAGACAAACTTACAAGCCTGAAATTTGAAGTAACTTGATTAGGCACATATCTTAGGGGTGTACCTCACCACTTCACTTACACAGAAGAATAATTTCTCATTGTGACCTCATCCAGGGAAAAGTAGTCCTTTTTTCAATCCTTTCTTTAGGCATCCTCGGTATATTTTTCTCCTGAAATTAGTCTTTCTCTGATGATATTGTGAAAGCACGTATGTTCTGTAAACACTTCAGATGATAGAACCCAGGCATTTTGGATATCCTAAATGTACAAAGTTATTTTTTAAGTGTTTGAAATAGACATTAGAGATTATTTCCACTCTTTCTATCATATTATTTGTTCTTAGATATTGAATACTACCCATCCTTTCGATGATACATGAATTAAGCCAAAAAGACAGAGAAAGAATGTAAGTCAGAAGTTATGAAGTTATGAAGCAGAACATGAAGTTATGCTGTGCTTAGTATCCCATGTCCTCTGAGGATATGCACTGTGTTTTCTCTGGCGTTTGAAAAGCAAAGTTATTTATGTTGAGTTCTTTGACACATTTAGACTTAAGTTTGTGCATGGCAAAATCCATGGATCTATCAGCATCAGGTATATGCCAGAACCATTTGCTGAAGAAGCTTTCATTTTTCCATTGTATAATTTCAGTTGTTTTATCAAAAAGTAGGTGTTCATAGGTGTGTGGGTTAATATCTGGATTTTCAATTCAATTCCGTTCGTCTACCTGTCTATTTTTGTGCCAATACCAAGCAGTTTTCTGGACTATGGCTCCATAGCAAAGCTTGAAGTCAGGGATGGTGATGCCCACAGAAGTTCCTTTATTATACAGGGTTGTTTTGGCTATCCTGCATCTTTTGTTTTTCCATATAAAGTTGAGGATAGTTCTTTCAAAGTCTGTGAAGTATTGTACTGTGATTTTGGTGGGTATTGCATTGAATCTGTATGTTGCTTTTGACAAATTGCCATTTTTACTATTTTAATCCTACCTACCCAAGATCATGGAATATATTTCTGTTTTCTGAAATATTATTTAATTTCTTTCTTTAAAGACACAAAGTTCATGCTATATAGACTTTTCACTTGTATGGTTAGCATTACCCCAAAATATCCCATGTTGTTTGTGGCTACTGTAAAAGGAACTTCTTAGAAGAGAAACTGGGAGGTATCCTTGAGCAGATTTGTACAGGAGATTGTTTCCTGAATATAACACTAGTAGCCCATACACTGAGATAGACAATTAATAAATGGGACCTCCTGAAACTTAAAAGCTTCTGTAAGGCAAAGGAAACAGTCAACAAGACAAATCAGCAGTCCACAAAGTGTTAAAACTTCTTCCCTAACATATGACATAGGGCTGATCTCCAAAATATACAAGGAACTCAAGAAGCCAAGAAACTATTTAACAAAACACCAAATAATCTGATTAAAAATTGGGGAACAGAACTAAAAAGAGAATTCTCAATAGAGAAATCTAGAGTGGCTGAAAGATACTTTAAAAAAATTCTCAAATATACCTAGCAATAAGGGAAATACAAATGTGAGATACTCCTGTCAGAATGGCTAAAATCACAAACACCAATGGAAGTTTATGTGGAAAGAATGTGGAGAGAGGGGAGCATGCCTCCACTGCTGGTGAGAGGGCAAACTTGTACAGCCATTTTGGAGATCAGTATGGCAGTTCCTCAGGAAAATAGGAATCAGTTTACTACAGCATTCAACAATTCCACTCTTAGGGATATACCCAAAAGCCATTCATGCAACAAAGACATTTGCCCAACTAAATTCATAGCAGCATTTTTTGTAATAGCTAGGAACTGGAAAAAAAAGATTCCCCTCAATCAACCTCAACTAAAGAATGGATAAAGAAAATGTGGTACATTTATACAGTGGAGTACTACTCAGCAGGGAAACACACACACACACACACACACACACACACACACACACACACACACACTCGTTGTAATCTTGAAATTAGCAGCCAAATGGATCAAACTAGAAAAAATCATTCTGAGTGAGGTAACCTAGTCATAAAAAGATGAACATAATATGTACTCACTCTATATGGGTTTTAGACATAGAGCAAAGGATCAGCAGCCTACAATTCACACAGCCACAGAAGCTTAGAAACAAAGAGTACCCTCAGAGAGACATGCATTGTTCCACACACAAGGGGAAATGGACAAGATCGTCTGAGCATATCAGGAGCAATGATGGAAAGGCTACCTTAAATGCCCTTCCCTGATAATGAGATTGATGACTATTTTACAACTATATATGCAAACCTATCCAGTCACAGTAAGAAACATAAGCAGACACCCACAGCAAAACACTGAGCTGAACTCCTGGAATCCAGTTGCAGAAGAGGGAGGAATGTTCAAAAAAAGGGGGTCAAGACCAGGGTATAGAAACCCACACAGACAGCTGAACTGAACAAAGGGGAGCATATGGATGCCCAGAATGATAGCTGAGAAATCAGCATTGGACCGACTCAGACTCCCTGAACATGGGTCTCAGTTAGAAGGCCTGGGCAGTCTAAAGGACCTCTGACAGTGGAACCAGGATGTATCCCTGGTGCACGAAAGGACTTAGGGAGCACATTCACCCTGGGGATATTCTACCTCAGCTTTGAGACTGGAGGGTTGGCCTATGTTGCACCCCACATTACTTGACAAATTTTGATGATACCTCCTGGAAAGGCCCACTCTACCTGAGTAGTGGATTGGGAATGGGACTGGTGGGTATGTCGGGGTGGCAGGTGGCACGGGAAGATGGGAGGGAGAGGGAACTGGGATCGATATGTAAAATAAAAAATATTTTAAAAATTAAATTTAAAAAAGAAAAATAATAAAGTGAATTATGCTTTTTTTATTTAATTGAAGTATCCCATATGTATCATTATGTTATCATAACTATTTTTCTTCAGAACACATTATTAAAAATAAATTCCTTATGGTCTTTTATTTTTGTTTTCAGGGTCTTTTGTATTATGTTTTATGCTACTGAAATTTAAGTGAATATTGAATAGCATAACAGTAAAATAAAAGGAGGATCTGAATGCTGAAAACTATTAAGAATAAATGGGATTAGAAGCCTTGTATATGAACTGCTTGTATAAATAAATGGGCTTAAAACTATCAAATATCAACAGCCCTTGAGAAGAGTCAGTTGCCATAATCTTTCCTAATTATAATTTTTATTGCCTGTCTATTTCAAATAATATGAACTGAGCTGCTTCAGTCACACTATAGAAGCTTTTCAGGAATGAGATTGTAACTCAGGTTTCAACTCCAAGCCATTTTAGAAAAATGTCTGATGACATAATTTCCAATGTCCTTGCCTTGTTTCCTTATGGTCATGTGGTAGTGACAGCAACTGAATTTTGAAGTTTAATTACACATCATGCTACATTTGTTGGAATTTCTTGGGTTTGGCAGCCTATAAACTGGCTTTAATTTTAAAACAGCGAGACAATAAATGAAGTTTGCAGTTCAAGTCTTAAAACTCAGACATAAAGAATATATTATTTATAGCCCTGTAAAAGATTTACCTAGTCTTGAAATTATAGAAAGAGCATCTGCATGCTGCTCCAAACATTCTTACCTAGACAAATGTAAACAATTGTTTAATGGAGTCATGGGAGAAGACATTTGAATTATCTGCTTATCTCTAGGTCATCCACTGACCTCAGATTTTGACTGTGGAGTATGTACATGATATAGATTTATTCTGTGATCTTTAGTAAATGTTTGAACACTTGCATTGTGCTCATGAGAATCTTTCCCTGAGGCTCAGCATTAAGATCTTATAAAGGGAAATTTTTGCAAGGTAGTGTCACTCTTATTGGACTCATTGGAAATACTTGGTATTGTAGCAGATAGGAGTCTACCTTTCTGAGAATACGCATTTTGGCTTAGCTTTGTGATCTGAGTTTAGATCCTTCAAGCACTCAGCATGTTGTCAATCCCTTGTAATACGCTATCAGTGGGGGACAGAGAGAAGCAAAGGGATTTTATCTGACACAGCTCCTTAAATAAGTTGTTCAATTGACTGTAGAGGCAGGAAACCTTCCCAGGGTGATTATTTCGAATGGTTTAAGATACTAGATGTGTGCTTTTAAATGATTGCTGTCTTTTCTTTTGCCTTGAAGTATAATCAAAAATGCATTTGAGAAGAGATGGCATTTTATAAGACTTTAAACAATTTTAAAGAACCACATTTTGGAAAAATTTTACCTAAAGGAAAAAAGTCTTCAACATTAAGCATATAAAAATTAAAGTCCTGTTATGTAGACCTTAACTTTATATTTTCAGGTTTGAGTTTCAAAATTGTTTTTGTGATATGCAGATTTAGAGTCACAGATTTAGAGAACACAAAGAATTGATAGAAACTTCAGATGAGCCTTTGGCACTATTTAGTTTAGAAATTAACTTTCCAACAAATGATTAGGCAGCAGTTTCCTTGGATAGCAAAACAAAAAATAAAATTTCTGAAACAAAACAACAAAGAAAGATCTAGAGTTTTGTAGTTAGAGGTTTTCCTACAACATACTATTAAAGAGAACTTTGCTTCTGAGGGTTTCTGTCATGATTTAATCTGAGTGCTGTTTTCAAGAAATTATAACAATATTTCACTTTAAAAATAACTGCTAGGTTGATACAGGATTATCTTTGTAATCTTGGCACTCAAGAGTAAGTCATAAGGTTAACTTTTGGGTCCTCTCAGGCAGGGCTATACAGTGAGTGCTAGACCAGCCTAAGAAACATACCAAAACCCTGATTCAGAAAGAGAGAGAGAGAGAGAGAGAGAGAGAGAGAGAGAGAGAGAGAGAGAGAGAGAGAGAGAGAGAGGACATACTGGGAAAAGTCCTTTGCAAAAATATGTGAAAATATTTTGAGTCTAGATACCTAACTTCCATGTGTGATTGGACATCTGTACCTGAGTGATGGTCAAATGAAATAAGGCTGATTTCCAGAGCTTGATAATCAGCTAGTCTAGCTGAAACAGCTATGTCCAATCTTTGAGAGCAATACTGACTCAAAATTCAAGGTAAAAAGCAATAGAGGAATACAACTTATGCCAACTTCTGACATATAAACACGTTACACAGATACAAAGATTTATTTTTCTTAATTTAAAACAAAGAAATTAAAATGAAGTAGAAAAATAAGGCATAGTTTTAGGCCTAATGAGAAAGCAGAAAGATACAATGTAGTTTATCCTGGTTAAATTTTGTATTTCCAATCCTATTCAAGATTACTGGAAAGATATATTCAGATATTATATCAGATAGTAGTATGACACAGTCAAGTCAATATAATAACAAGTCATCTTCAATATCCTATTACATACAGTATGGAGATTTTTCAAACCACTTACAGATTTAAAAATTAGAGACTTTGATGGCTATTATTTTCTTCTGTTCTTAAGTTTTTATATTTGTTAGCATTCTATATACTTTTAAAAGAGAACTTCACACTAAGAAATGACAAAATAATATTGGAAATACAACCTTTCCACCTATGAACCAGTTAAGCTCCAATTCCCTTGTTTAACAATGCATGGAAAGTAATCATACAGTTTTGAAAGATAAAAAATACAGGTTTGTTTTTGGCTAGAAATTAATATTTTGAAACTTTAGGTTAATTCCAGTTTTCTTTTTATTTATTATATGTGTCTGTTACCTGATTCATTTCCCTGTCCCTTTGTATCTGACCCCTCATCTCTGCCCATCTATTTAAACACAATTTAGGAGAAAAAACGGGGAACACATAGAAATCTCCTCACAGAAGTACCAGGGTGACACAGGGAGTTACATAGTAAACTCCTTTGTCTGTATATCTTTAATTGCATGTGTTTATTGCAGAGTTATTGATGTGATTCTAGGCCTCTGTTTTCTATTATACTACAGATGCTAGGCTCTCACTAGGACTCTTCTTGGATATCCTGTTGTTGCCCTGTGTTTTGGAGATGGTGCAGCTTTGGATGTATGGGTCAGGTTCCTTCACATGTTTATATATGATTTGTACGATGGTGTAGGCCAAGTCATAAACCTGGTTCTGGACCTGGGAAGCTGCTGGGTTGATACAACTACCAGTTCCCTCCTGTCCACACCACCAAGGTGAACTCTTTAGCATTGCCCAGGCTAATTTACGTCTTACAGCATTGAGCCACAGATGGGAATGTTTTCCTGCTTTTATGTTCTTAGCATCAGCTTTCCAGCACCTACACCATTAGGGCTACCTCTATTGTATTGCCCAGGCAAGGTACAGTGACCATTCTTTTGAGTGCTACAGCTGGTGAGGGGCAGGGACAGCCCTCTATCTCTCATGACCCCATGGCCAGATCCTCCAGTCGTCTCAGTTATTGATGGGTGGAAGGGGGGCATCTCTCCTTCACCCATGTTGCCATGTGTCAGATATAGAATAAGAAGCAGCTTTCTCTTGCTTATAACATCAGGGATTGATCACCCTCACCTCTGAACACTGGACAGATCTGTTGTGCTACTTAGGCTAGGAGTAGGACCCATTTTCTGACTATTACAACTGGTAAGGGGAAGGGTCAGTGCTCTTGTTTGTTGCATGTGGAAAAGGGAGAGCTAGGGAGGAGTCAGCATGTAGAGACTTCGGAGAGTAGACACCAGCCCCACTCTCTGGTAAGATGAGACCACGTGGAAATACTTAGATTAATAGAAATGGGTTAATACTTAAGACAGAGCTAGCCGATAAGAAACAAGTAACTGGCCAACAGCGTTATATTAAATACAGAGTCTCTTTGTGTTAATTGGAGCTGGCGAGGTGGTGGGACTGGCAGCAAGGAACAACTACTTGTAACAGAGAGCATAGTTCAGCTTTCCACACTGCCACATGAAAGGCAAGTAGTGGGGAGAGCTCTTTCATGCTTAAAATTTCAGAGATGGCTCACCCACTCCTCTGCCAAACTGGTTCTATTGTCTTACTCAGATGAGGTGCAGGACCTATGCTTTCCAGGGTTCAGCAGATGGGGGATAGTAGGAACACCTGTTCTTATGACCTCAGAGCCAGTTCTCACACTTGCTTCAGGCATTGATGCACCATGGGTGTTGGGGAGATTAGTGGAAGATCAACTCTCTCATTTCCATACTACCATAAAACAGATGGGTCATGATGACAGCTCTCCCTTGCTCACTACTTTGGGACTGGCTTACCCACACCTGCATCAATAGCATTAACACCATTGTTTGTCCAGGCAAGTTTCAGGGCTTACTCTCCCAAGTGTTGCAATTGGAGTCAGTCAGGAACAGCTCTCCCATTCTTATGACCACAGGGCTTACAGATTATTGTAGTGATATATTATTTATGATTTAATAAATATTGCCTGAGAGTTCAGAATTCAAATCTAACCATAAGCCATAGAGCCAGGCAAATGGATCTCTGTTATTTCAGGGCCACACTGAGCTACATTATTTTAATCTAGTCTAAAAGAGAAACAGTTTGAACCTTGCCAAACCAGATTAAGACAGCCTTTCTACCCCCCTGCTTTAATTTCGGTCTGTCAAGTACTCTTGGCTGTACCAACATTGCTGTGAGACCTTGGGTGACTCTCCAGGTAGCTTGCTGTTTCTGTCCTTGCTGCACCTTTTGGAAGTTGCCCATCCACACTTTCTATGTACCCTAGTATTGTTAGTTTCCTTGTAGGTTTTGATGAGGCTGAAGATTAAATTATCACAACTATTATTCTCTCTTCCTAATTAGATATATTAGATACTAGACTTAAGCTTTCCAGCTTAGGACAACTCTATTGTAAACTCCATTAAGCTTTCACCCTAGGACTAGATATGTAGGTTGTTTTTTTCTCGATTTTCCTTTTCTTAGAGCACACTTGTTATTCACTGTTTTGTATATATTTTTGTATCAAGCCTAAACCTTTTCTTTAGACTAAAAGGGGAATTGTAGTGAGATATTCACTTTGTCTACTTCTGTGGCACTGACCATGCCCATTGTGGGTGAAGCCAGGGGCAGAAGTGACCTTGGGAACTCGGTCTCAGGAGGAGCCTGGGAGCACTCTCTTGATGGCAGGATGCAGATAGGAGAGCATCCGTGAAACCAGCTAGTGTTCATCTGTCTATGTTCTATGTTGCAAGTTATTTCTCCCTAAATAAACATCTATTTGGCCTAAAAAAAAAAAGAGAGAGAGAGAGAACCAGCTCACATAAGGGTTATCTCAGCATTTGAGTTCATATTCCTTTAATCGTAGCCCTTCAGGTATATAAAATAAGAAGAGATATTCAG
Organism: Phodopus roborovskii; assembly: GCF_943737965.1. Lineage (NCBI taxonomy): Eukaryota > Metazoa > Chordata > Mammalia > Rodentia > Cricetidae > Phodopus > Phodopus roborovskii. The sequence goes on along the minus strand of NW_026126525.1, from coordinate 41,123,664 downwards.
TCTGGGGTATTTCAGTCACCAGCCTCTAGGGCAATTAGTCTCTAGCCACACTGAGGGCAGAATTGTTTCAGCCTGGGTAGAGTTAAGAGCTACTGGCTTGGCTGCTTTGCTTATCTGACCCTTAGCTTGAATTCTAATATCTATCTCTGAATTGTTATTTTTCAGGTTACAGACTATGGACTAACAGTAAAGGAAAATGCATGGAACCAAATTAGGCCCTGTGAATGTGTATGACAATTTTGTAACTGGAGCTTTTTTTTTTTTTTTTTTTTTTTTTTTTTTGAGTGGGGGGCTTGGCAGTGGAACCAGGACCTAACCCAAAGGCATGAACTGGTTTTGTTGGAGCCAATTTCCTATGGTGGGATAGCTTACTCAGCCATGATACAAGGAGTGGGAGCCTGGTACTGCATCAGCTTAGTATGTTAAGGAAGACCTTTCCCATCTGAGGAATGGATGGAGGTAGGATGGGGGACAGGCAAGAGATGTTAGAGAAGGGGATGGGGGAAATTGGGGTTGTTACATAAACTGGAAAAGAAATCTTTTAAATAAATACAAAAGAACACAACAGCTTTATAAGACTGACCAGACTTGTAGACTAGTAGGAGTGAGACACATTGTAAACAATGGGATTTTTGAGTCAGTTTCATGTGGAGAGGACTAAACTAAATATACAATTTTAGTAGAAAGTGTTGAAGGTAGAAAAACTGATGGGTTGTACGTAAATTTCCACTCAGTGTTGCCATGAAATAGAATCTAAATTATTCTAAACATTTAAAAGAATTTGAGTATCTCCATTAGATGTTAATAAATCTAAGAAATAGAATTAGTAGCCTAATTATACTGATATTGCATTGCACAAATTAGAATTCCAAAATTATAAATGTCTGGCAACACACACACACACACACACACACACACAGAGAGAGAGAGAGAGAGAGAGAGAGAGAGAGAGAGAGAGAGAGTGTTAGAGTGAAGGGTGTATGTAAGAACAATAAAATAAAATAGAAACCATGAATTTGTGACTGAGCAAATGGTTGCATAGGAAGTATTGGAGGAAGCAAAAAAATTAGAAAAAACAATATAACTGCAATTTTAATTTATAAAATATAAATGAATATGTGTCTGACCATATGAAATGTTGTTTTACATATGAAAAATTTAGCAATTTCACCCATCTATGGTGAGGCTGCCTGATTTTATGAAACATAAGAAAACAATTTATCATTTCTTTAAAATGTTAATGAAACCCTCCATTTGACTATTTCCTTCCTAGACATGTACATGAATGAAATCAATGCTTGGCCACACTAATACTTACATAAAATTGATAATGGAATCTTTAATTTCAACAAACAAAAACAAGAGAAAACCTAGATAGCCTTCATTATGCACATGTCTAAAAATGTGCTCTACATGTGTAATCAATATTGTTCTTCATGAAAATAGAACAAAATACTGACAATGGATATGTTATGAATTAAAATAAGGAAATAAAGTAAAAATATTACATACAATCTTGTTTAATTTCTGTAAAATTTAAGAAACTACCCAAGTATTACACAGAAATGGGGAGTGATTAGTGCTTATTTAATATGGTGAATAATAGAATCATTACAAAAGCAGATTGTGAAGTTTATTGCACTGAACATAATAATAATAATTTTGTGCTGTACTGATACATGGACAATGGTCAAGTGTTGTAATGCAGATAATTAGAATTCAATATATCATCTTCAAAATGTTGATTTTGACTAATGTTTAATGCTTAGCTCTATTTGAGAAATAAGTTCCTGTGGTCCTCAAGGCATTATCTATGAACTATTGATCTTGTGTTGATATTTAGCACACACACACACACACACATATATATATATATATCATATTGTGTCAGCCTGACAAGTACTTCAGATGATAATGATGTTTTTCAAGTAAAAATAATTCTACATAAATAGGACAGTAACATATGCTGGAGAGGATGTAGAGAAAGGGAACACTCCTACACGGCTGCTGGGAGTGCAAACATGTATAGCCATTTTGGAGATCAGTATGGCAATTCCTCAGGAAAATAGGAATCAGTCTACTACAGGACCCAGCAATCCCCTTCTCATATACACAAATGATCCACATCTGTTTAGCTAATTTTGTGGCAGCATTATTTGTAATAGTAAGAATCTGTAAGCAACCCAGATGCCCTCAACTGAAAAATGGATAAAGAAGATGTGGCACATTTGCACAATAGAATACTACTCTGCAGAAAAAAAACAATGGAATCTGGAAATTCGCAGGCAAATGGATGGAATTTGAAGAAACCATCTTGAATGAGGTAACCAAGTCACAAAAAGAGGAACATGGTATGTATTCACTCATATATGGATTTTAGACATAGAACAAAGGATCAACAGCCTATAATTTATACCGCCAGAGAAACTAGGATACATGGAAAATTCTAAGAAATTCATATAGAGTCCCTCATGGAAGGGGAAAGGGAAAAGCTCTCCTGAGCATATTGGGAGTTGGGGGGGGGTACAGTGAGTGTAGATGGAGCTAAGAGAAAGAGAAGGGGAGAAGAGGAAAGCATGTGGGACTAGGAAGATCGAGTCAGGGGAGGAGTAGACAAGAGAAGAGACAGAGAGAGAAAGAGAGAGAGACCATAAGGGAGGGAGCCATTATAAGTTTGAAGAGAAAATTGAATATAGAGATATGTCCAGGGACCTACAATACTGACCCAAGCTAACAATTTGAGCAAGTGTGGAAAGGCTACCATAAATGCCCTTCCCTGATAAAGAGATCGACGACTAACTTATCCACCATCATAAAACCCTCATCTAGTAGCTGATGGAAACACAAGCTGACACCCACAACTAAACAGTGGAATCCAGATACAGACAGGGAGGACAAGATCAGACTACAGAAACACAGAGGTAGCTGACCTGAACAAGGAGGAGCTATCAGGCCCCAAGACTGATAGCAAGGAATGCAGCATTGACTGACTAGGACACCCTGAACATGGGCTCAGCTAGAAGGCCTGGGCAGTCTAACGGACTTCTGACAGTGGAACCAGGATGTATATCTGGTGCACAAAAGGACTTTGGGAGCACATTCCCCATGGAGGGATACTCCCTTAACCTAGAGGCAGGAGAGAAGGCCTACTCCCTAATCCAAATGATTTGACAGATTTAGATGACCCTTCCTGGAATGTATCACCCTACATGTGGAGTGGAGGGGGCAGATGGGAGTGGAGGGTAGTTGGGGGGTATAGGAGGGTGGGAGAGAGGGAAAGAGGGAAGAAGGGTGAGGGAACTGGGATCTATGCATAAAATTAAAGTAAAAAAATAAATAAAAATAGGACAGTAACAGATTTTTCTATTAAAACACACACACACACACTACACATGACTGGATGCTTTAGGAATCCTTAACTTGCAAATTACAATTAATTTATTGTTTTATATTTATTTGAATAAGATCTTGTGACATGCATCTCATTTTTGTGCTATTTTCAAGTGTGGTGTTTCCAGGTATGAGAGAACATGTTTGGATAATATCTTCATTGTATATGGAAGTTCCAATGAACCATAAGCTTAACCTTTGTGGTCTGTTTTGATCCTCTTAATAGTAAAGGCTAACCTTTAGTGAATGGTTTATTTGCACAATATATTCTTGTTAATTTCTTTTAGAGCAACTTGAAGTTTGTTTTATAAATATCCTATTACACAGATAAGGACAGAGGTTTAAAGAGGTTAAGCATCTTACCTGAGGGAATAAATGAAGGGAACTATTTCCAAGGTATGTGGGTCTAATCACATAAATAAGCCATATTTCTAGATAGCTGGATCTTGGAGGTTAAATACTAAAGTTTATGTTAGTATAAACTTAGGAATTTATGTTTTGGTAATTCCATTATTAAGATTGATTTTTTTCAATCATCTCTTTCTGCATGTCTACTATCACAAGATGTGATTGTACAGTCTTTTACAAGCTTGCTAAAGATGATAAACTTCTATTGAAGATTATTTCAACCTTGTTCTCTCAGTTTCATTGAAGCAAAAATCTTTATACTTGAACATAAAAAACAAACAGAATTAAACATTATTTTAATTGTAATTAGTCTGACTACATGATATGTAAAATGATAAAAATACATATCAAAGGAACATAATATAGAAATATTGTGTGATGTTTAAATTCAATTATGAATGCTTATCTTATCAAGTAATAACAGCATTTGATTTTGTAGAGTAAAATTATAGTGGCCTGGCCACCCTAAGCTTCAGAAAGGCAATCAGGGTTGATTTCTGGGCATTAAATTAATGGTCCCTGCTTATTGGGCAGCTTTGTAACTGGATCTCTGGGTTTTCATGGTGATTTTAGGGTAACTGCATCACAGAACATTCATAACTATTAAAGAGTAAAAACCAATTTATACTCATGAAGAGAATGCAATGTCAAGCTGGAGTAGAGATCTAAAATTCCATTTTGCTGCTCACCTACAAATTTCTGAAGATAGGCTTATGTTAATCATGTTAAGACATATACATGGCATTTGTCCCATTCTTTTCATACTATGATTTTCCTTCCCAAAATTCTACCCTGATAGCTCAGCATCTCATATGGCCACTATGAAACCTGGCCCATTTTCCTGAATTACTCAGAAAAATGTAATATTTATTTTCTTATTTCTTTTCAATATTAAACTTTTCATGCATTCTTTGGACAGAGTATATTAAGAAATGTGTTTTTTTTTAATTAAAATTCAATTTAAAATAATATATTTTTTATCACTTTTTCTCATCCCCATTTCCTGTCAGAACCTTCCCACACTTTTATCAGTGAAACTTTATTACTCCACCTTGATTTATTAAACACTATTTCAAAAAAAGAAATGCAAGCAAACCAAAAGGCAAGAAATAAAAAAAATTAAGAAACAAATGAAAATGACAATGAAGATGGAAATGAAAAATAAGATAAAGAACAAAAACAAAACAAATCCAACTATTGCCATGACTTGTGTTTCATTTTCTTTTTTCTGTCTAGGCTGGAAGCAACCTTCCTACTGTGTGATTCTTTATTATAATTTCAGTCTATATTCCTATGGGTCTGATATAAGGTGTATTTCTTTAAAATAATTCCATACAAATCAGCTCCTTACTAAGCAAATCAATTTGAGCCTTCTCCACAGCCCCCCAAACATTCTACTTGACATAGAACAAAAAACCTGCCAGTACTGCAGTGAGCATTGACCCACTCTTCAATCAGGACAGCTATTGAGAGTCCATTTGCAACTGGCCCTTCTTATGCTCCATCCCAGTCAATTCAATTGGGTTCTAACTCTCTCTGGTTCACTTCTCCTTTAGACACAGTTACCTGTTATCCAAGTCAAACAATGTGAAACTTGATGGATTTCTCTTTCTTTACTTCGAATGTTTACTACTTAACTCTTCTTTAGTCTTCCTTATTTTTCTATTCTTAGTTTCTTATGTAGTCATTTTCTTAATTCCAATATAATATTAAAGTTTTTAAATCATTATTCAGACAATAGACATTCTGCTTTCTATCTTCATTTAACGATTTTTTATGAATATTTTTGTTTACACTTTCTCTGAGCCAAGTCTGAGTTTTTTGTTGTTCCTGATGACAAAATAAGAAATAATTATATAATTACCTTATAGCCTTAATTGTGTAAATACAATCATTCTTCTGTGAACATATTGTGTGATTCTAAGTTTCACTATGCTTCTAAGATAGCAATAAAGCATTGATTTTATATATATATATATATATATATACACACACACACATATATATATATGTGTATATATATATATTCCCCCTAATCAACTCCTCCTCAATTTCTATTTCTTTTTTGTAATTAATTTTTTTACATGTCGATCCCATTTCCCTCTCTTTCCCTCCTTCCCTCCCTCCCTCTTACCCTGTGTTCCCCCTCACATGCACTCTGACCACCATCCCCTCCCATCTCCCCACCACAATTCCACATGTAGGGCAATGCCATCCAGGTTGGGTCATGTAAATCTGTCAAGTCATTTGAAGTAGGGACTAGGACTTCTCTTCTGTCTCTAGGTTAAGGCAGTATCCCTCAATGGGGGATATGCCTGCAAGGTCCTTTTGTGCACCAGAAATACATGCTGGTTCCACTGTCTGAGGACCCTTAGACTGCTCAGTTCATCTAGCTGAGACCCATATTCAGGGGCATCTGAGTCAGTCCCATGCTGGAATCCCAGCTATCAATCTGGGGGGCCATTAGCTCCTTTTTGAGCAGGTCAGCTGTCTCTATATGTTTCTTGTCCTCTCCCTCTGCATCTGGATTCTAGTTCTACTCAGTGTTTAGTTATGGGTATTTGCTTCTGTTTCCAACAGGTGAGAGCTCTATGATGGTGAATAAATTAGCTGTTGATCTCACTATCCGGGAAGGGCACTTATGTTAGCCTTTCCACGGTTGCTTAAATTGTTAGTTGGCAACAGACTAGACATTTCTTTAGGTTCAGTTTTCTCTTCAAACAATAATGGCTTCCTCTCTCTCTCTCTCTCTCTCTCTCTCTCTCTCTCTCTCTCTCTCTCTCCTGTCTTCTATTCATACCCTGACTCAATCTTCCTAGTCGCACATGCTTTTTTCTCCTCCCCTTCTCTCTTCTTCAGATTAATTATTGTGGTTAAATAAGGATCAGGATAAACAAATAGGCCGAAATGATGTTTATTCAGGGAGAAATAACTTACAACCTAGACAGATGAACACCAGCAAGTTTCACCGGATGCTCTCCTGTTTGAGTCCCACCAGCAAGAGCACGTTCCTGGTTCTTTCTCAGACCTCCTTCCACAGGTCACTTCTGCTAATGGCTCCACCCCCAATGGGCGTGGTCAGTGCCACAGAAGGAGACCAATTACTATCTCTCTACAATGTGTTATGATGGGCATCTAGATGTGATTTCCTATATATAATGCTCCATTATTACTTTATTAAGTTACCATAAAGAAAACTGAAAGTAGATAACACATTATAGCAACTGTGGCAAAGACCAGATAGTGTTTCCATGGGTTTGTAATGATGTATTTATAATTTTAAAGATGTATGATTCATAAGTAATTGCATATTTTAACTCAAGTTTTCCTTTTTGATTTCAAAAATTCTAATTTAACACTTACAATACATATATACATTTGAATCTAAAGAAATTAAATAATTGTATCAAATAGGATAAAAAGTGAAGTACTCATGTTATCTACTCAATGTTATAAATAGATCTCTTGACAAAAAGTATTTTCGTCATATGTGCATGAATATTGTTACCACATGTATATCTGTGCAACACATACATCTCTGGTAGTGAAAAAGGCCAAAATGGAGCATTAGAACCCATGAAATTATTGTTACAGATGTTTCAAGCTACTATGTGGATACTGGGATAAGAGCCTGGTCCTTTACAAGAGCATTTGACGTTCTTGACTACTAAAACATCTCTACAGCCTGATCAATAACTCTTGCATGTTATGCATAATACCTGTGTTTTAAAAAAAGGCTTGAGAAGTCCCTTTACTGTACAATATTGTTTTGGCTATCCTGTTGGTTTGTTTTTCTCATATGAAGTTGAGATTTTTCTTTGAAGGGTTGTTGGGATTTGATGGAGCTATGTTGAATCTTTATATTGCTTTTGGTAAGATTTCCATGTTTACTCTGTTGATTCTACCTGTCCAAGATATTACGGGATCTTTCCCTTTTCTAATCTGCTTCAATTTATGATTTGTATATAGAAGAGCTACTGATTTTCTTTTGAGTGAATTTTGTATTTTACTAAATTATTGAAGGTGTTTACCAGCTTTAAGTGTTCCTTTGTAGAATTTTTGTTGTCAGTTATATATAATATCATTTGTAAATAATGAAAGTTTGACTTCTTGCTTTGCAATACTTTTCCCGTTAATCTCCTTTTGTTTTCTTATTGCTCTAGGTTGAACTTTGATGTATAGATATAGATATAGATATATTATATATATATATATATATATATAGAGAGAGAGAGAGAGAGTATAGTTTTATATTTTTCCTGATTTTAGTGGAAGTGTTCTGAGTTTCTCTCTATTTAATTTGAAGCTACTTTGTCGAATGGCTGTTTATTGCTTTTATTAAGCTTATATGTTTTTATATTCCTTGTATCTCTGATTTCTCCAAGATTGTGTCCTGAAGGCATGTTGGAGTTTGTCAAAGTCTTTATCAGCATCTAATAAAATGATCATGTGGTTGAAGCTCTACCATAGAGCTACCATAATAAAAACTCTGTGGTACTTGCATAAAAACAGATATGTGATTCATGAATAGAATACAAGACCATGACACTAATTGACACACCCATGAACACCTTAGTTTTGACAAAGAAGTGCAAATTTTATTATGGAGAAAAGAAAGGTGCTAGCAGAAGTGAAATGTCAACATATAGAGCAATGAAAATAGATCCATATTTATCTCCATGCACAATAGTCAAGTCCAAGTGAAGCTAAGACCTCAACATAAATACAGTAACACTAATCTTTTTGGAAAAGGATGTGGAGAGTAGTCTTGAGTGCATGGAATAAGAGACCATTTCCTAAATATAACACCAGTAGCACAGACTCTGAGAGAAACAATAATTAAATGGGACTCCTTGAAACTGAGACGCTTCTGTAGGCCATTTAAAACAGTCAACAAGACAAAATGGCAGCCCATAGAATGAGAAAATATCTTTAAGAACCCTACATCTGCCTGGGCTACATATTGATTTCCGGTCCATACAGTGTAAGAGTCTGTTTCAAAACCAAAGATTTTAAAAGTGACTTATGAATTTTCTAAATGATTGTAGATGTCAAATATAGTAAAATTTGTGTGATCATTATTGAAAAAATATATATTATTTTCACTTCACTATATGAGCCTCATACTACTTAGACACCACTAACATGTAATAAGTTGATCATAACGTTTTGAAAAGCCTATAGTCATATAAATGTTTCCTTAGTACATGCTATTGATACTACATCACAGTAAAGGGAAAGTATTGACTGACATTATGAGTTGACTGATGAAATCTGGGAAAGATATTTAAGGAAGTTAGATACAGTATTGGAAAGATATTCTACAGAAAGCTAAACTTACATTCTAAACACCAAATTATGATAGATCAGTTTTTTTTTAACAATCTATGTATTTTTCTAATATTAATGTCAGAAGTGTTAGGAAGTTTTAAGTGATTCTAAATACTAATCATATAAATATCATTTACACTATATAATTTAAATGAGGAAAATAAATACTTCTATTTATAAAATATAATTTTGGAATTTTAAGGATGGCAATACTTTCCCTGGCTTAGTTGGATTTTCCTGAGTGAGATTTAGTGCTGCATGATTGATTACCCCAGTTGTTGTATTAATTCAGCAAAGCAATTATATTGTTGATTGTTTTTACTGAACCAAATTAATAACTAGACAATTTAGCTAAATTCATTTATATGTTTGCAAAAGTAACAATCATCTCAACTTTTCTCTTTGTTTCTCATGTGAATAATTGTATCTCAACATTGAAACCATGTTAATAGTAAATGTAGTGAAACAATTCCACAACTCAACTGATAATTTATGTATGTGTCATAAAGATCTAACCTATAATGCATTCAAACTAATCACCAACATCTAACTTTCATCAAAGTTCTGACCAAAGTCAGACATTAGCAGTGCATTTAGAGAAAGGCTTGGACTGACCTGAGAATGTAATTTAATTATTTCATGCTGAGCTAGATCATAACCTCTAATTGTTAAAGTTACAAAATATAACAATACTTGACTCATGAAAATGAAAACAATTATTAACAAAACAAATGTCATTGATATTTGACGATAAGAATTACTATATTTACTATTCCTTTTTTTTTTCATTTTTGAGACAGAGTCATGCCAGGTGTTGGTGGCACCAGAGAATTCCCACAGCTGTTAAACACCTTCAGTAGACTAGCAGGATACAAGATAAACTCAAAAAAAAAAAAAAAAAAATCAGGAGTCCTACTTTATTCACATAACAAAGAGACTAAGAAAGATCAGAGAAACATCAACATTTACAATAGCCACAAACAACATAAAGTATCTTAGGGAAATGCTTGCCAAACAAGATAAGACTTATGCAATAATAACTTTGTGTCTGTAAAGAAAGAAATTAAAGAATATACCAGAAAATTGAAAGATCTCCCATGCACTTAGATAGGTAGGATAAACATAGTAAAAATGTCAATCTTGCGAAAAGCAATCTACAGATTCAATGCAATCCCCATTAAAATCACAGCAAAATTCTTCAATGACCTTGAAAGGATAATAATCCACATTACAAAGAAAAACAAAAGACCCAGGATAGCCAAAACAACCATGTACAGTAAAGGAACTTCAGGAGGCATAAACTATCCCTGACTTTAATCTCTACTACAGAACTATAGTCCTGAAACTAGACTAGTACTTGCACAAAAGTAGACAAGTACACCAGTGGAATCTAATAGAAAAACAGACATTAACCCAACACCTGTGAACACCTGATTTTTGACAAAACAGCTAAAAGTTTACAATGGGAGGATGAACACATCTTCAACAAATGGTGCTGGCACAACTGGAAGATGGTATGTAGAAGACTGCAGATAAACCCATGTCTGTCGCCATGCACAAAACTCAAGTCCAATTGGATCAAAGACCTCAACATCAATCCAGCCACACTGAACATCTTAGAAGAGAAAGTGGGAGATACTCTTGAATGAATTGTTAACGGAGACCACTTTCTGGACATGACTCCAGTAGCACAGACACTGAGATCAACAAATAATAAATGGGACCACGTCAAACTGAGAATCTTCTGTAAGCCAAAGGACACAGTTAACAAGACCAAATGGCAGGCCACAGCCTGTGAAAAGATCTTCACCAGTCCTACATCTGACAGAAAGCTGATCTCCAAAATATACAAAGAATTCAAGAAACTAATCAACAAAACACCAAATAGCCCTATTAAAAAATGGAGTACAGAACAAAGGGGGGAGAGGGGGGGGGGGGGGGGGGGGGGGCCCGGGGGGGGCCCCCGAGGGAACGGGAAGAAGCGGGGGGCCCCCCCCCAGGGGAAGGGGGGAGGGGGGGGGGGGTACACGGGGGAAACGACGGGGGGGAAAAAAAAAGGGAGAAAAAACCCGGGGGGAGGTGGGAGACTGAAGAACCCTTCCTGAATGAGGTGACCCAGTCACAAAAACAGGAACATGTTATGTACTCACTCATATATGGATTTTAGACCTAGAACAAAGAAACACCAGCCTATAATTTCCACCCCCAGAGAAACTAGGATACAAGGAGGATTTTAAAGGATTCATATAAGGTGTCTCACATAAGGTGAAAGGGTCATGATCTCCTGAGAATATGGGGACTGGGGTGGGGACAGAGTGTGGAAAGGGAATGAGGAGAAAGTGAAGATGAGGAGAGGAAAACATGTGGGTCTAGGGAGATTTAATCAGTGGAGGGATAGATAAGAGAAGAAAGAGAGAGGGAGAGAGATGTAGAGGGAAATTAAGAGAGAGAGAGAGAGAGAGAGAGAGAGAGAGAGAGAGAGAGAGAAATCATAAAAGAGGGAGCCATTATAGGTTTGAAGAAAAAGCTAAACTTAGAGAAATGAACAGAGACCTACAGGAATGATCCCAACTAACAATTTGAGCAACAATGGAAAGGCTACCATAAATGTCCTTCCCTGATAATGAGATCAATGACTAACTTATTCATCATCATAGAGCCCTCATATAGTAGCTGATGGAAACAGAAACAAACACCTACAACTAAAGACTGAGCTGAACTGGAATCCAGATGCAGAGAGGCAGGACTAGACCAGGCTACAGAAGTACATAGAGACAGCTGGCCTGAACAAAAAGGAGGTAATCCCCCCCCCCAGACTGATAGCTGGGAATCCAGCATAGGACTGACTCAGGACATGGGAGTCAACTAGAAGGCTTGGGCAATGTAAGGGACATCAGACAGTGGAACCAGGGTATATCCCTGGTGCACAAAAGGACTTCGGGAGCACAACTCCCATGAAGGGATACTTCCTTAACATAGAGAAAGGAGAGAAGGCTTAGTTTCTACTCCAAATGACTTGACAGATTTAGATGACCCTATCTGGAAGGCATCACCCTACATGTGGAATCGGGGGGGGGGCATAGGAGGGGATGGTGATTGGGAGGCATGTGGGTGTTGGAAAGAGGAAAAGATGGAGGAAGGAAGGGAGGGAGAGGTAACTGGGGTCTATATGTAAAATAAAAATAAATAAATAATTTAATTAAATAAAAAGTATAGTTTTGTGTTCACCTCACACTAAAATTCTTTGCAAAGTTAAACAAATGTTTCTACATGAAAATCTACAATAAACAGTCACTTATTGCAAAGCTATCATGCTATTATAATTACTTTTTATATCAATTGTAAACTACATACAGAGAGAAGCATAAGTTACCAAACAAAGATCACCTCTGGATATCTTTACTCATCTTTGTAAATTCTGTCTTAAAAGGTAGTAGGAGTTTCATTATTTTTTATGAGCAAATACAAATATATATATATATATATATGACTCATTTCTATCATCTGTTTGTGTCTTAGTGCCAGCCTACTCTGTTTCACAGAGTTTGGCCAATGTGTGTTTTATTGAAAGAGACATGAGTATGCAAGATTACTTGTAATGAGGTATCTGAGACTCTGTCAGTTATGTACCTATTGATTGTACAGCTGAGCCATTTTGAAATTGTATTATCAGCTCTCAAAGATACGTCCATATTGTTTATTATGTTGTTTGCACCGATTTTCTTACCAGTAGTGTTCAAGGTTTTACTATATTCCAGTCTTGTTGTATATCTTCTCAGGCAGATACACTCTGAATGTGGTAGATGAAATCCTACCATTTGCATCCAAACATGTAAAATGTTGGACACTTAAATATGTTGACTTGTATATTTTTTAAATTCACCTATAAACATCATCCTTTGAGAACTGTCATCTCTGTATAGTAACCCATTATTTATTGAAATAGTGGAAATTTGGTACTTAGCTTTTGATTTTTATCTTGTTTGCTTATATTGCTTTTTTATGCAACCCAGGACCACCTTCAAAGGGTTGTACTTATCATTAAGGGGCTTGAAAATCCCCATTACTCATTCATAAAGAAAGTGTCCTGCAGACTTGCCTACAGGCTAGGCTGATGGAGACATTTTGCCAGTTTAGGGTCCTTTCTCTAAGTTTAATTTAACCTGTAGAAATTTGAGAAAAATAATCAGAACAGAGCTAGAATATTTCTCATATTTTATATACTGTCTCTCCACTCATTTCATTTTTCCTTTCATTAAAATAAAATTTTAGTTTCTAATTTCATCCATTTTCCAGTGAATTCCAAGATTCCAATTCCAATGGTTTGTTTTGTTTTTATTTTTTTTTATTTTTTCCCAACTGAGTAGTACTTGATTGCTTAAATATAACATGTTTTCTCCATTCATTCTTTAGTTGAGGGGTATTTAGGTTGCTTCAAGTTTCTGGATATTATAAATAATGCTACTATGAATATAATTAAAAAAATGTCCTTGTTGTCTTTAAAGTCTGTCATATCATTTGCAGCAGTGCCTGGCCATTCCCCATGTGTCTAGGCTGAGAAAGTATCTCTGTATATGCGATGGGCTCCCAAAGTCCATTTGTATACTAGAAATAATACTGATCCACTATAAGAGGCCCATAGACTGCCTACTTCTCCTAACACCCACATTCAGGGTATCTGAGTCAGTCCTATGTTGGTTTCCCAGCTATCAGACTGGGGTGCAAGAGCGACCCCTTATTCAGGTTAGAGGTTTCTGTGAGTTCCTCCGTCCAGAACTTGACTCCTTTGCTCATTGTTACAAGCACTTTCCTGCCAGCCTGGTTCCTGAGCTGTGTCAGTCCCAAAATAACATGCAGAGACACTATTAGTTATAAAGTTATTGGCCAATCGCTAGAGCTTTTTATTGGATAGCTCTGTCTTAAATAGTAACACATTTCTATCTATCTAAGTATTTCCATGTGTTTCTCTTACCACAGGTTGGGTTCAGGCCTTTTCTATCATGCCCTACATCTTAACTCTTTCTACTACATCTACCAGAATCCTCCTTGTCTCCTAGCCCCACCTATCTTGCTTCCCCATTGGCCAACAGGACTTTATTCATTAACCAATAAGAGAAACATATTTATAGACTGACATCTTCCATCATCTTTTTTTTCTGTATAAAATAAAAAGAAGTGTTTTAACTTTAACATTTTTAAAGTTAACAATATTTTGCCCATTAACATTATCCAGAATTAAAGAAATATTCTATCATCTCTATCATCTATCCTATCATTGTGTCTAAAGTTCTATATGTAACTTATCTTTAATCCAGACAAGAGCAGTTTCTTGCACAAATGGCTAGTCTTGATATATTGGAACCAAACTCCATACCAAGTTTCTAAAATGTCCATCTTCCTTTCTCATGCAGTTGGTGATTCCAGGAGCAGTTTTGCCTCACTGTTACAAAAAAAGCACTAAACAATTGTAAATGTCATTTTCTGTAGGTCTTTGAAAGGTTTGAAAAATGGCTATCCAATTGAAATATGTCTCTATATAGCTACAAAATACTAACAAACCTAAACATAAGTTTTGAGTATTATGAGTAACTGTCTACAATTTGTATTTAATTATATATATTACATTTAGAATGAGCTATACAAACACAATACATAATCAAGAGAAGAAACACATTTATCACAAAATTCACCTTAATTTTGTTACCAATAACTGAAAATCCATTCCAATACAAAATATTCACTTCTATACCATAATCCCCTTTTTACCTTTATAAAGAAATTGGTTGTGATCATTAAACTTTTATAACCAAGCACTTTTAAATGAAAACAAACATTTATAGACAATATTGGAAATTTGGGCATCGTTCTTTCCAAACTGTTTCCTCCTGGTTGGGGACACTGTGATACCATTGGAATCCTAAGAAGAGGTGGAAATCTTGGATATAATCTACAAGGTTGCTTGTCCCAGCTGTATTGAATGTTTGATCACCTGAGACACTGCTTTAGGGGGGTCTTGCTTGATCAAACCGTGTTAGTTTGGAAGGACGCCACAGCTTTTCATTTTCTGTGGAAATGAAAATAGAAAATCATTTTTCCAGTAGCCTGTACTTGGACTTAAATTTTGAAGTTGAAGCATTTTTAAAATATATAAATTGTATTAACTTAGCAGCATTGATGATCAAGTGTATGTTATCAGTTGTTGTTCCTTCCTTAGCAATTGAGCAATTCAAAGACAACACATCAGCATACAGTATCCAGATTCTCTGTGTATTTCCCATCTTTAAGTGGCTTTTTCAGTATCTGTTTCTTTTACTTGTAAGGAGTAGGGTTTTTCCTCCCGCCGTTGGTCTTGTCCCACCACTGTGCCACTGAGAATCTGTATTTGATATAATGCTGTTGGTCAGGTACTAGTTTCTTATCGGCTAGCTCTGTCTTAATTATTAACCCATTTCTATGTATTTCCACGTGGTCTTACCGGTGAGAGCAGAGGAATGGTGGTTCTGTTCTCTCCAGATTCTCCATCTTGACTCCTCCTTACTATTTCCTCTTTTCTCCTTGTCTCCTAGTTCCTCCTATCTTTCTTTCCTATTGGCCAACAGTGCTTAATTCATTAACCAGTATAAGAAACATATATACATAATGGCATCTCCCATCATTTACTTCTTTTTTTTTTTTTTTTTTTTTTTTTTCAGTTGTTGAGACAGGGTTTCTATGTGTACCTTTGGCTGCCCTGGAATTCACTCTGTACACCAGGTTCACTCTGAAATAACAGAGATTTGCTTGCCTCTGCCTCCTGGGTGCTGGGATTAAAGGTATGTGCCACCACTGTCCAGTCACATTTTAAGTTTTGAAGCCAAATATTTCTTTTATTTACTCTTCCAAACGTATGTATATTTTAAAACACACTGTTAAAGCCTTTAAGGTTTTACTTTATCTGAATATGTCTTTATTGTGCAGCTCTACCTTTTGTCTTGTCACATGTGCTCTATCTGCTAAACAACATTGATAAAATTAAAACCACAGCTGTGTTAACATCAGATTTTCCAATATGTCAGGGTTACATTTACCACTTTCATGGAGAGCTGTGCGCAGTGCTTTGGTCTATGCTGCCATCAAGCAGCAAGTTGCTGGCTTGAAGATGTGGTCACTGCCACTGCCATCTCTAGTACACACCATTCAATTGATAGCAGGGCCTCTTAAAAAGAGCCCAGTGGGTTTTTTTTCCTCTTATGTTGAGTGAGGCAGACTCCTTTAAAGGGTCCATGCAAGTCTTTGCCTCTGGCAAAAGAGACACCAAGTAAGACAAATGCTGGTACCAAAAATCCTTGCTAGTCTCTGTCTTTTGTTTCTAAAATCGCTTTTTAAGCTTTTTTTTTTTTTAGGTTTTAAGTGGAAATTCTTAGTATCCATGTTGTAGGTGCCATTTTATTATGAGCAGTTTCCTACCATCCTGGTCCCTGAGCCTCATCTGTCCCCAAAATAACATGCTGATACTCTATTATATACAAAGCTGTCCAACGGCTAGCTTTGTTTTAAATATTAACCCATTTCTATCAATCTAAGCATTTCCACATGGTCTTATTGGAGAGTGGGTCAGCCTCTTATGTCTTTCATGTACTACATCTTGACTCTCTCTACTGCATCTACCAGAATCCATCTTGTCTCCTAGTCCTACCTGTCTTGATTTCCTATTGGCCAACAGGGCTTTATTCATTAACCAATAAGAGAAACATATTTACAGAGTGGCATGTCCCATCAGCTCATAACTCCTCTGTTTCTGCAATAGAATTCCAGGAGTTTGGCTCAATGTTCAGCTGTGTGTGTCTGCTTCTGCTTACATCAACTACTAGAGAAAATCTCTAGGATGTCATATAAGGTAGTCATCAATCTCATTATTGGGAAAGGGCATTTAAGGTAGCCTCTCCACAATTGCTTAGATTGTTAGTGGGGCTCATCCTTGTAGATCTCTGGATATTTCTCTAGTGCCAGATTTCTTTTCAAACCTATAATGGCTCCCTCTATTATGGTATCTATATTTTGTTATCCTCTATTCTTTCCGTGACTCAGTGTTTTCATCAAATTGTTAATCTTTGAACTTCTGTGACCGTGCTGAACAGGTATGTGATGTATTTTTCATCTTTATCTAAAATGTGTAATGTAAACACAGAATGCCAGATGCTATGTCTGGCATAGGACTTAGTCAATGAAATTGAAACTAATTGTCCTCATTTTCTCTGGACAGTAAAATGTAATAGTAATTTTCTGGGTATTAGTGCAAGAAAATTATATTCTAGAAAGAAACATAGATCTTATAGAAATGATTCATTTGCTTCCAGTCCTCAGATTGAGCACTAATTGTAACACAATTAAGATATTGATGATTAGTTTCCCATTTTCACCCTTCATCTTATTGTCTTTCTAATATTTTTTATAATTTCTTCTCATTAGTATGGTACTATTGATATCTTTTACATCTCTTTACACCATTTATCTTGAGTAATTTTTAATGACAGGCTTTAAGATTAAATTTTGGGAGCCCATTTCCCATGAAGGGCTACTGTCTCAGCCTATAGAAAGAGGGAAGAGCCTAGGTTTTCCCCTAAATAATATGACAGACTTTGATGATGCCCCATGGAAGGACTCACCCTCTCTAGGGAGTGGATGGGAGGTGCGATGGGGGTGAATCAGTGAAGGGTATGGGAGGATGGGATGTAGTGGGAACAGGAATTGATATGTAAAATAAAATTGTTTCTAAATAAAAAAAAATCTCAAAATATTTGAGTTTTCCGGAGTTTACTAATCTATCAAATCACATGTATTTCCTAATGAAATGGATTACTCTATAAACCTGTCTTAACGATTCTATGTGACAGAGACCTGGAATGTTTCTCTTTTCTAAAGGAACATTGTTGTGGAATATTATTTTAAGGTGTGTTATATTTGTTTATGCTCTGGGTTATGTATGTTAAGATATGTTCTAGAACATAAGTTAACTATGTTAACTAATACTTAATTTATGCAGCATTAGCTTAACTCCGTGAAACTGTGTTACTTTTCCTGTCTAAAACATTGATGGTCTAATAAAGAGCTGAGTAGCCAATATCAAGGCAGGAGAAAGCATAGATGGGCCTGGCAGACAAAGAGAATACATACGAAGAGAATGCGAAAGTAAAGGAATGAGAGAACAAGGAGAGGAGGACACCACCAAGCCATAGAGTTAGCCAGGGTGTAAGAGTGAAAGTAAGATTACAGAAGTAAGGAAAGGTAAAAGCCCAGATGCAACAGGTAATTGGAATAATTTAAGTTTGTAAAAGCTGCTAAGAAATGAGCCAAGCTAGAGCCTAGCATTTATAAATAAGAATAAGCCTCCATGTGTGTGAGATATATTTGAGAGCTAGATGTCACCCACCCACCCCAAAGAGTCAAAAGAACAAGAGAAAAGAATAAAAAATAAGCAACTTCAGACGATGTTATCCATGAAAAAGTTGCTGGTGCACATCTATCTCCTCACTTTGAATATGTAAATTTTCACTGACCCACCTCTGTGTCCTTAATTAACTAAGCAATATTCGCCTCTGTCTGTATAGATTAATAACAATTTTACAGACTTAATCTAGAAATCAGGAGTATACCTTTTGGAAGATTTTTCTACTTGTGAAATTTGCTAGTAGTTGTGGAAAAATTGGAGATGTACTAATTTTTTTTTTTTGGCCTGTTACTAATTTCTTATTGGCTGGCTCTGTCTTAAATATTAAACCATTTCTATTAATCAAAGTATTTCCACATGGTCTCATCTTACCAGAGAGAGGGCCTGGTGTTCTACCCTGTGGTTCCTACATCTTGAAACTCCTCCCTACTTCTTGCTCTCTCCACCTATCTCCTAGTCCTGCCTATCTTGCTTTCCTATTGTCCAACAGTGCTTTAGTCATTAACCAATAAGAGAAACATATTTACAGAATTACATATCCCATCATCTCCTCTTTTATGTAAAAAATAAAAAGAAGGGTTTTAACTTTAACATATTAAAATATATAACAAGACAGTAATCAAATAAGAAACTTGTTAATAATATTCTGCAATTAATGATATTCAGCTCATTAACATTTAGCAAGGTTTTAAAAAGTATTTCATCATCTATCAATTCTCTGTGAGTCTAAAGTCCTATATATAACTTATGTTTAATCCTAAGTAAGTTAAACTATAGCCATAACTATCTGTCTTCAACTCCTTCAAAGACTGCAGAAAGAAAATATATAAATTCTAGAAATGACAGACAACACACTGCCTGGTTAGTAACCCGAAGTTCTTCTGTAATGTTCCATCTTTAGCCTATAAGCCATAATGTGTCTGGCAGATTCCTCCAAAAAGCAGAAATCATTAAACTTTCACGTGTATTGGCAGTTTGTCTGGCACTTTTCTCTGTATCCTGTACAATGCCTAGCAAACTCTTCCATAATGCAGGAACCCTGTCGCAATGTTCAACTCATATCAGCACTCATTTTCTTGTAGGCTTTACATGTCTAGTTTATAGAGCATAATGTCAAACAGTCCAGACAAGAGCAGTTCTTGCCCAAATGGCTAGTCTTGCCATATTTACAGAAACTCCATAAGGAGTTTCTTCGATGTCCATCTTCCTTTCTAACGCAGGTGGTGTTGCCAGGGGCAGTTATATCTCACTGTTAAGAAAAACCCTAAACCATTTTAAATGCCATATTTTATGGGTATTTGAAAGGTTTGAAAAATAAAAATGCCTATCCACCTCAAATACATCTCTATCTAGAAAACCTAACTAATACTATAACTTTTAACTGTTATAGGTAACTGTCTATAATCTGTACTAAATTGTACATTAACTTTCTAAATAAGCTACATAAACACATCTAAACAAGATGAGAAATATACATATCACAAAATTAACCTTAAATTGTATCAATAAATGAAAAGCCATTCCAAAATATTTATAACTATAACTTAATTACCTATTTTCCTTTAAAGAGATTGGTTGTGGTCATTAACCAATTATATCCAACCCCATTTAAATGAAAACAAACATTTATAGACAGTATTTGGGAATTTGGGCATCATTCTTTCCAAACTGCTTCCTGCTGGTAGGGGGCACTGTCATGGGCATGCTAAGAAGTTGCAGAAGTCTTGGCTGTAGTGATCTGCAAGGCTGCCTTGTCCCAGCTGTTTTGAATGTTGGATCACCTGGGACATTTCTTCAGGGTTAGCCTGGAAAGAATCCAAAGATTTTCATTTTCTATGGAAACAAAAATAGAAATCCTTTTCCCCAGTAACCTGTCCTTGGACTTAAATTTTGGAGTCAAAGAATTTTTAGAATATATAAATTTTATTAATCCAGCAGCATTTGTTTTAATAGTTGTTGCTATTTCCTCAGCAGTCAATCAATACAAAGATAACAGAATAGCATATAGTATCCATACTATTTTTGTGCTTTCCATCTTTATGTGGATTTTTTATTACTCTATTTACTTAATTTTAATTTTTCATTTTTTTGAGACAGGGTTTCTCTGTGTACCTTTGGATGCCCTGGAATTCACTCCATACACCAGGTTTACTTTGAAATTATAGAGGCCCATTTGCCTCTGCCTCCTGAGTGCTGGGATTAAAGGCTTGTGCCACCACACTCAGCTACTCTCTTTCTTTTTATTATTCTTTTTAAAACCATTTTATCCTGTTTCTTCTTCACTTTCAAGTCTACACATATTTTAAAACACACTGTAAACCTTTGGACGTTTTTCCTAATCTGAATCATTTTTCTTACTGTAAATCTTTATCTTTTTCTATCCATGAATCTTTTATCTGCTAAACAACATTGCTAAAATGAAAGCCACAGCTGTATTTGCCACAGTCTAACAAAGAAGATGGCAGTGGGTACTTTTACTGCCAGAACTGAGAGCTGTGCTTACTTCCTTGGTCTATGCTGCAATCCAGTCGCATGTTGCTGGTTTGGGGATGTAGTTACTGCCATTCAGGCATTAGAAGAGCTCTTTAAAAGCCTTGCAGTATTTTGCAGCTATGCTGAGTCAGGAAATCTCCCTTAAAGGAGCTACACAATCTCTGCTTGTCTCTAGCAAAACAGAGCCCAAACGAGAAAAATGCTGGTACCAAGAAGCCTTAGTTGTCTTTGTTCTTTTGTTTCTAAAACTTGTTTTTAAGCTTTTGTTAAGTTTTAGGTGGAAGTTCTTATTAGCCACATTGAAGGTGCCATTTTGTTCTCAGCAGGTTTTCCCACTGTACTGGCCCAGAGCTACACCATTCCTAAAATCAACAGAGACACTGTATTAGATATAACACTGTTGGCTTGCTACCAGTTTCTAATCAGCTAGCTCTGTGTAAATATTAACCCATTTCTTTCAATCTAAGTATTTCCACATGGTCTCATCTTACTGTAGAGAGGGCCTAGCATTCTACCCTGTTGTTCCTACAACTTGAAACCCTAGAAGTAATAAAAGTTTTATACCTAGTAGCTATATGCCTATTTCCTTCACTCCTTCACCTCTGCCTCATCTTATTTTAGCAGCTCCTCTCCTCTTTCCCTTTATATTTAGTTTCAACATAGAATCTGAATATATAACCTGGCTGGCTGGGTGACATGAAACTACATAAGTAAATCTGTGTCTTAGAAATTCCATTGATCCTGCCTCACTCTCCCAAATGGCAGGATGGAAATTGTATTCTTCTCTTAAGTGTTTGCATTTATGTTCTGTTTACTCTCAAGTTCAGGGCCGGACCCATGACTTTATGCCACACACACTCAATACCTGTCTTTCCACTTGTATTAGCAATCAAAGCAGACTTCCATAGATATTCCCACAGGCCCACAAATCTACATCACTCTTGTTTAACATTCTTTTCCCAAGAGATCCCAGGTTGTATTAATTAACAGAGAACGTAATCAGCATAGTGCAAAATTGAGTGATTGTTAAAAATGACAAAAACAGCTAGTTATTTCATGTATCAAAGAAAAGTATACCTCAGATATCCAATTTTTTAAAATAAACTATAATCATTGTTTCTCAGGAAGAGGTTATGATATGTACATTCATGTAGGAAAAGGGATGATTAAGTAGAATTTGACAGAGTTATTTCATATTGCATATTATGCTTTTAATGTTTTTATTTCCATTCCAATTGCACTGCTAATCCCTGTAATAAAATAAAAATAAAATATTGTAAAAGCTTATTATTACTGTTTTTCTCCCTTATTTGACAGGATAAATACTCATTTCCTAACTCAGAGTGAGGGAGAATGATTTAATTACCTGAAACAAAAGCAACTTAGAAAATTCTTTCTGATCATTATCACAAAGAATCAAGAGACAAAAATGCTTAATAATCAATAACATTATCAACTGAATACCAATGCTAAGTCCTTGTGATTTCAGTGACTCTAGAGGAGTGAGATTCCACTTGCATCAGACATCTTTGGGGCACAGTCCATTGGCAATATTCATTATAGTCTTTGGTAGTGCATCTCACATGTTTCACCTCCCATTCCTATCATTAGTTCATTTTATAAACTCTATTTCCTATATACTTTAGTTGGCATGAAGGCTAGGTTACTGTAGGCTTTATACAATCCATAAACATTATGAAAAAGGGAAGCTAATTGAGCAAATAACTGTTCCAGTTTGTTCAGCGGGGAAACCTTTTTTGGATGATTTCTGGATTGATGATTGTATTAGGAAGGTCTAATGAAATGTAGTTCATTCTGCCAGGTGAACCTGATAGCATAAGAGTCCTCACAGGTAGTGTGTTCTGTACATAAATGAAGAGGATATAAAAAGTAGCCAAGACTTGGTACTAGAGGCCAGAAGAGGCCACTAGTGAAAGGGTATACTGAGAAATAGAAATCCTGGGGCTAAAGATGTCATAGAGGAACGTTGAGTATTTTACCATGTATCAGTGTCTGGAATGCCTGGAAGAGCCTGGGAAAACCTATTGAACAAGAAGCAGCCCACTTGCAGTGATGACTCATCATTTTGGATATTCAATAAAGACAGCAGCAGTAATAGCATGTAGCCAGAATTAGGCAAGAAAATATACTGTGTATTGCCAATGAAAGATCTGGAGAAATTAATCTCTTTAAAGCCCAGAAGATTGCAAGTGAATCTTAGATGTCCAACATTAAACTTTTTATACTCATTGATTTTGGTATCCTTTAGCTTTGCTTGAGAATATGTCCTGCTTCTTCCACCTTGGAGTGTGAAGGTATATAATCATATTTATCTATTCTTTTATTTTTATTAATTAATTTATTTAATTTTGATATAGACCACAGGACAGAAACTTTGAAATTGTAGGGAGACTTTGGAAAATTTAAAGAGATGGATATTTTGCATTATTTGAAAATTTAAAGACTGGAATTTCTAAAAGCTGGAGATCTTTTCCCTTTTCCCTTCTCGGAGTGTCCTTCTATGACTCACTCAGGGTTCTTCCTATCCATTCCTTACCTGGGGTTGTGGATTGTAGGCTCGTTATCCTTTCCTGTCTGTCTAATATCTACTTATGAGTGAGTATATACCGTGTTTATCTTTCATTGTCTTGGTTACCTCACTCAGGTGGTTCCTTCTAGTTCCATCCATTTGCCTATGAACTTCAAGTTGTCATTGTTACCACTTAGTAGTTCCCTATGGAAGGATACCCTCTCAGCCTTGTTATAGGAGGTAGGGCCTCGTTCCTGCCTCAAATTATGTGACAGACTTGGTAATCCCCCATGGGAGCCCTCAGCCTCCCAGAAGAGTCGATGGTGCGTGGGATGTGGAGATGGTGGGGGGAATGGGAGAATGGGAGGGAGAGGGAACTGGGACTGCTATGTAAAATAAGACTTTTTAATTTCAATAAAAAATAATTTTTAAAAGTTAGAATATTGTAATATTAATATTAACAGACATCTTTGGGACAAATGGGAAAGAAAAGATTTTAACTTAATAGTCTGAATGGTTATGTATTTACCTGTCAAGTTGACAAAGGATCATTTATAGTGTCTAGTTTTATGTCAACTTACATCAAGGTAAATTCATCGTTTGTGAAAAGAGAATTTCATTGAGGAAAAAGTTCTTGCCAAACCCTAGGAATTAACAAATGTGATCCATCCAGGGGGAGGGAATCAATAAGCAGCATCCCTCCATGACTTTGTTTCAGTTCCTGTCTCCTGGTTCCTGACCTGAGTTCCTGCTCTTATTTCCATCTGTGATGTATTTATAGGCTATGATATAAACTAAACCCTTTTATCCCCAAGTTACTTTTCATTTCAGGATTTATCAAGATATAAACCCTCACTAAAACAGTTGTCAGGCTTTAAGAGAAAATCAATGATATGTTGATATGCCTATACCCAATGGTGTTACCAGAAACATAACTATGGTATTTCACCAATTATACTTTAAAATGGGTTTTGTTCTGTTTTAACTTCAAGTACAATACTAAGTTATAGGACTCAAACTTATTTTCAATTTATGGTTTTCCCAATTTAGTCTCTACAACTAGGATAGAGGTAGACAGGAAGAAATGATGAGCAAAGGGTTCAAGACCAGGCTGTAGAAACCCACAGAGCCAGCTGACCTGAACAAGTGGGAGCACATGGACTCCAGTGTGATATCTGGGAAAAGAGCATAGGACTGACCCAGATTCCCTGAATAGAGTTGGGAGTTCTGGGCAGTCTATGGGACCTCTGGTAATGGAAGTATCTATCCCTAGTATACCAAAGGACTTTAGGAGCCCATTCCATGGAAGGGCCTGGGTCCAGTTCCAAATGATATGATAGACTTTGGAGACTCCATATGGGAGACCTCACCCTCCCTGAGGAGCAGAATGGGGATTAGAGGGGGTTGGAGGAGGGAACAGGAGAAGAAAAGAGGGTGTGGTAACTGGAATTGGTATGTAAAACAAGCTTGTTTCTAATTAAATTATATGTTTATAATTTAATTCTAATTAAATTATATATTCTCAGGGTTTCCTCCAAAATTAAGCACATACATGAATACAAGGAAAATCGACACTAGGGATCAAGGGATTAAAGCTGGGTATCAAAAACCACAGATGAGTTGCAAACACAGAGAAACTAAACATATACTAAAGGAAAAAGTGGTCAGGACAAATTAAGAAACAAATCAAAGACATTTTATAATTGAATGGAAATAACAACACAACAGATCCAAATTTATAGGACTCAACAAAGGATGCTCAAGAGTCAAATTCATAGTGGTAAGTACCTACATAAAATAATTGATGAGATCTCATATTAGCAACTTAATAGCACACCAGAAAGCTTCAAAAAAAATACAATAAAAAAGAAATCACAAACGATAATTATAGACACAAGAAGTAAGCAAACCCTTGGATGAAATGAATATAATTGAAATAAATAAATGGAAAAAGAACCAGTGAATGATTTGAAAAAAATCAGTAAGAATGACAAACCCCTATTCAATTTAAGGAAAATGTAAAGAGAGGATATTCAAATCAACAAATTTAGAAATAAAAATGTGGGACATAACAACAGACACTGATGAAATCCAGATAATCATGAAAACATACTATAAAAATCTGTGCTCAACCAAACATGAAAATCTAAAAGATATGGATAATTTTCTTGAAAACTGTCACCTACAAAAGTTAAGTCGGTGTCAGATAACCTATAACTCCCAGTGAAATAGATGTAGTCATTAAAGCCCCCAACCCTAATAACAACAAAAATAAAGCCCAGGGTCATATTGTTATATCACAGAATTATACCAGAATCTAAAAAAAGAATGATGGCAATAATTCTCAAATTATTCCACAAAATGGAAAAAGTTGGAACAGTACCAAATTCCACAACAAAGAAAGAAATTATAGTTCAGTTTCCCTTATGAACATGAATGCAAAAATATTACATAATATGCAAATGTAAACCAAGAAAATATCAAAAATATCATTCACCATGGTCAAGTAAAGCTATATCCCAATGATGCAGGGATGATTCTACATGTAAGAATTGATAAATGCAATCCAGCAAGTAAACAAAACAAAACAAAAACAACACATGGCCATCTCATTAGATGCAGAAAAGGCCTTTCACACAATTCTAACAAAGCTTAATGATAAAGTTCTTGAGAGATTAGGGACAAAGTGACATACATCACCACAATAAAGGTAGTTTCTAGCAAACCATGGAGAAAATCAAAGCAATCCTGCTAAAATCAGCTACAAGACAGGGCTGTCCTCTCTTTATAAATTATTATACATTTTCTACTCTTAGTTATTGCAGTAGGACCACTGAAAGAAATCAAGGAGATACAAATTGGAAAGGAAGAAACCAAAAGATCTGAATTTATGGGTGATAGGATATTACACATGAGTGATCTGAAAAATTTCATGAAACATGTACAGCTAATATACATGTATTTCAAAATATCAGAGCATAAATTTAACTCAGAAATATCAGTACCAATGGTCTGAGAAATAAATCAGAGAACCAAAACCTTGCACAATAGCCTCACATAATATATCTTGGGGTACATCTAACCAAGCAAGTGAAAGACTTGTATGATCACAAACATGAGGTAATTGAAACAAATTGAAGAAGATACCAGAAGATGGAATTATCTGTAGAAGTAACAGTAAAAATGCCCATCTTCTGAAAGGCAACTTATAGATTCAGTGGAATCTGCTTTAAAATTCCAACATAATTCTTCACAGATAGTAAAAGGACAAGTTTAAGTTTCATACGGGAATGTACACACACTCACTCATATTCCGGTTAAATAAGGATCAGGATAAACAAATAGGCCAAATAGATGCTTATTCAGGGAGAAATAACTTACAACCTAGATGGATTAACACCAGGAAATTCCACCTGATGCTCTCCTGTCCGAGTCCCACCAAGAAGAGAGCTTTTCCTGGCTCTTCCTCCAACCTCCTTCCACAGGTCACTTCTGCCCATGGCTCCACCTCCCAATGGGCATGGTCAGTGACACAGAAGGAATATCTCACTACAATTCCCCTTTTAGTCTAAAGAAAAGATTTAGGCTTAATACAAAACTATATACAAAAGAGTGAATAACAAATGTGGTCTAAGAAAGGGAAAATCAAGAACAAAATGACTTACATATCTTGTCCTAGGGTGAATGCATAAGGGAGTTTACAATAGAGTTGTCCTAAGCTGGAAAATGTAAGTCTAGAACCTAATATATCTAACTAGGAAGAGAGAATAATAGTTGTGATAGTTTAATCTTCAAACTCATCAAGACCTGAGAAGGAAAATAATGATACTAGAGTAGACAGGAAGTGTGGATGGACAACTTCCAAAAGGTGCAGTGAGTACAGAAACAGCAAGCTACCTGGACAGTCACACTAGTTCTCACAGCAACGTTGGTACACCCAGTTTTACTATGGCCAAGATAACTTGACAGACCACAACAACAGCAGGGAGGTAGAATGGCTATCTTACCCTTACTTGGCAAGGCCCCGCAGTCTTCTATATGTCTCCTAAATCACATAGGACTGCATGTCCAAATCAGTGGTCAAGGTGGGGGCAATTCTTTGCCCAACAGGCCATTAGCTGAGGCGAGAATGAACTCCAGCAGGAGCAACAACAGTGTTCAACATATTTTCGGGCATGTGCACGGTGCTGTCAGGAGCATCAGTGTCTCATGTCAATGGAGTACTAATATTAAAACATTTAAATGCCATGTTCTGCATGTCTATGAAGTGACTGAAGATTAAGCATCTATATCTGACTAATCTCATAGGTACAGGAAACATGAGTGAAGATAATCTTTAATACTCTGGAACTTAGCTAACAAAACTGATTAAAACTTCCCTGAGTAAAGCAGGAACAAACACTTAAACAATATAACTATATACATATACATACATATAAATCCCTAAAATAGAGGTAGAGTAGAAATGTCAAGACAAGAGGTAGAACTATAAAGGGCAGCATGATAAATATCCCAAATTGTACCATTATACAAAATGTCTTGAATACAAGAAATGTATACATACATAGAATATGGTAAAAAATAATGTGCATAAAACATCGTAAGTGAAAAGATTTCACATAATATAACAAAATATAAACTTAATTTTACATAGCTTACCGCATACAAGAATACACAACAATGTAAGCTGTAAAATACTATCTCATTCTTACTCAAATTCACAATAGGCTAATCTACCTATATCCCATTTAAACCATACCTTTCCCAACCATTGCCTATTCCTGTCTAAAAGATAAACCCGAGTGTAAGCATCACCTTCCATACCCAACCCTAAATAACTAAAACCAACCCAAAGAAGATGACTATTATCCCCAAATTCCATGGGTAGGGAAAGGGGGGCCTTGTTATCTTAAGGTTACTTCCTGATGAAATGGGACGATGATTGCGCCAATGGATCCTGTAGGAAGAAAATTTTTAGCAACCACATTTCTCAACAGAACTGGCTGTGACATATGTAGCTAGTCACTGTGTGGCAGAAAATTCTTGACTGTAGTTCTATTTGAAACTCTGGCCAGGGTTGTCTCAAGCAAAACAGTCTCAAACCGGTTTTAGGGTGATGTTTGTAGTTCAGATGCATCAGGTTGAGTCAAGTGGAAACGATGATGTGGGGCCCCATCTTCTTTCTGGAGAGTTCAAAGACTGCTGTTAGGAATCGTTATTATTCCTTGTGGAAAAATTACACATCAATATTAAAGTAAATTTTTCAAGTTTTAAGGTATGCAGTAAGGAAAGACAACAATAAGCATTAAAACGTATGTGAGAAGATTACATCAATTGGCTTCTTGATTTAAGGCAGAAACCATGAATTTAATCTTAACAACATGCTTGAATTTAGAGAAGGAAAGCCAAATCCAACTCCAAAGCCAGCATTGGTTTACATGAATTGGCACTTCAGGAATACTAGATAGTAGAGAGAAATAGATTTCTGAATAGAAATAGTTTACTACAATTAAATATTTGCACCATACATCAGATTCTGCTTCATTAAGCGATTATTTCTGAAGAGCTGTCTTCTCTTCTGTAGTTACCTACATGTTCTGTGTCTTTTGGCTGTTTGATGATAGGTTTTCTCTCTTTTCCTGTAAGAACAAGTACAGAACACTTCCCCTACCTTTGAGAGGCCTCCACACACCTAATTTGTTGGATGACTTGTCATTTCTCTTCATTAAGATGTTTCTCTTGTTCAACTCAGATCTTGATTAACTTAGATGGTATCCATAGTTTTTCTTCTCCTGTAGATACAAATGCAAAACCCCTACCCCAATATCCTGCTTTCCATTCTGAGGTCAGTTCCATTCTGAGGTCAGTACATCCTTGAAGTACACTGGCTGATTTAGTTCAGAAGTTTTTTCTCTTGTCCAGTGTCTTTCTGCAGCTGGTTGTCTTTTTTCATCAGCATTAAGAAAGTTTAATGTTAATAAAGCATTATGTAATCTGTGTTTGGGTGTCTTGGTTCCTCCTGCCTGTTTATGGAGCATTTTTTTAAAAGTATGATTGGATTTCTCAACCACTGCTTGTCCTGTAGGATTGTGTGGTATACCAGTTATGTGTTTTATGCTATAATACTCAAAAAACTGTTTCAATTTGCTGGAGACATATGCTGGAACATTGTCAGTTTTTATTTGTGAAGGTATGCCCATAATGGCCATTACCTCTAATAGGTGTGTGATAACAGAATCAGCCTTTTCAGAGCTCAGAGCAGTTGCCCATTGAAACCCTGAAAATGTATCTATAGTGTGATGTACATATTTTAATTTTCCAAATTCTGCAAAATGAAACACATCCATTTGACATATTTCATTCCTATTTATACCTTTAGGGTTACTGCCTGGTGGTAAAGGAGTTTGGTTACAGAATGAGCAAGTAGGACATTTCCTTACTATTTTCTTGGCTTGTTCCCAAGTGATAGAAAAATCCTTTTTTAAAACTTTGCTGTTCACGTGATGTTTCTTATGAAACTCTGAGGCTTCTAGCACACTTCCTATCAATAAATGATCAATTTAATCATTGCCTTGTGCTAGAGGACCTGGCAGACCCAGATGGGATCTGATGTGTGTTAGATATATATAGGATGAGTCTTCTTTCTGATAGTATCTTATAACTGTATAAACAATGAGGTTAATTCTGTATTATCAGGAATAAATTCTGCAGTCTCAATGTGTAAAACGACTCTCTTTGCGTATTGAGAGTCAGTAACTATATTGAGGGGTTCTGTAAAATCCATAAGTACCATGAGAATGGCATACAATTCAGCCTTTTGTACAGAATTGTAAGGGCTTTGAACCACTTTGCTAATTTTCCCTGATTTATATCCTGCCTTTCCTGATTTGTTTGCATCAGTGTAGAATGTATGAACTCCAGAAATAGGTGTTTTTCTTACAATGTGTGGAAGGATCCAAATCGTTTTCTTTATGAATTTGATTCTCTCAATTTTAGGATTGTTGTTGCTAAGTGTTCCCAAAAAGTTACTGCAAGCTCTCTGCCAATATTCGTTATCTTTCCATAAGGAGGAAATTTCCTCATTAGTCAAAGATACTATAATTTCTGCTAGGTCCCTTCCTATTAGCTGATGTAGTCTTAATTTACCGTTTATAATCAAGTCAGAGTTCCTTTCTATATATGTTTTTAGTTTTTTATTCTGTTTATGTAGTAGGAATATGCATTCTAATATGATATCTTCTCTCTGCATCAAAATCCCTGAAGGATATTCTCTAGATGGTAATATAACCAGAATACAGCCTAGGTTTGGATCCACACGTTCCACATGTGCTTCTCGTGTCCTCTTTTCTACCTATTCTAAATCCTTTTCAGCTTCAGCTGATAGTATTTGTGGACTATTCAAGTCCTTATCTGCTTTTAGGGCCATTTTCAGGTTTTTCAAATCATGCCCTTCTACTCCAATAATGGTTTGCAGTTGAGAAATCTCTCCTAGTAATTTTTGAAGATCATTAAGAGTCAGGTAGCGATCTCTTCTGATCTGTACTTTTTGTGGTCTAATTTTGTGTAGACCTGTTTTATATCCTAAGTAGATGATAGACTCTTCTTTTTTGTATTTTTTTTTTCAGGTTCAATCTGTCATTCCCCAGCGAGGTAAAACTTCCTTTACTTTCTCAAACATTTTTTTTTTCTAATATTTCTCCTTTAGAGTCAGCTAACAATATATCATCCATATAATGATAGATTATGGATTGTGGAAATTGTTTACGAATTATTTCTAGCGGTTTTTGTACAAAATATTGGCACAGGGTGGGGCTATTTAGCATTCCTTGTGGCAAAAACTTCCATTGATATCTCTTCACCGGGTGAGAATTATTGTAATTAGGTACCATGAAGGCAAATTTCTCTTTATCTTGTTCTTGTAAAGGTATAGTGAAGAAGCAATCCTTTAAATCAATAACTATAATAGGCCATTCTTTGGGTATCAAAGAAGGCAAGGGCATTCCAGGCTGTAGAGAGCCCATTGCCTGGATAACTTTGTTGATGGCTCTCAGGTCTGTAAGCATTCTCCATTTACAAGATTTCTTTTTGATAACAAGTACAGGAGAATACCAAGGGCTGGTTGATTCCTCCATATGTCCAGCATTTAGCTGTTCCTGAACCAGGCTTTCTAAAGCTTCTAACTTCTCAGAGGTCATAGGCCATTGTCCTACCCAGACAGGATCCTCTGTTAGCCAATTTAAAGATAGGGCTTTTGGTTCCTCTGTTTGTTCAGCACTCGTATTCTGTTTTTGTACAGCCTGGATATTTGGTATCTGTCTTGTATAGTACTTTATAATATTTTTTTCCACAATCATGAGGTTGTTTATGGTTCCTATCTAATACTGGAGGAATGTGAATCTGTGTATTCCATTGCTGTAATAGATCACGACCCCATAATTTTATCACTACATCAGCCACACATGGTCTCAACCTTCCTCTCTGTCCTTCTGGTCCTATACATTCAATCCATCTCGTGCTCTGTTTTACCTGAGACAGGGTTCCAATCCCTAATAATTGAACATTTACCTCATGTAGGGGCCACCTTTGAGGCCAAGATTTATTAGATATGATAGTTACATCTGCCCCTGTATCTAGTGAACCATCAGTCTATTATTCATCTTAACTATCAATCTAGGCCTAAGACTATTTATAGTGGTTTGCCAAAATATACGTTTTTTATTTCCTTCTGTCATTTTTTGATTCAACTCCTGTCACTAGTTTGTCATCCAGAGTGGTATGAGTTTTTATAATAGGCACAGAATTTTCTAATTGTCCTGTGAGATAGTGTCTTCCACTTGACTGGGAATGTTCGGACCACCTGTGACTTGGGGGCCTTCGAGAGGCCCCCCCAAGGAGTTTCCCGATGGTAAAGTGTTTCCTTGCTTGTCTCTGTTCGATCTACACTCATTTGTCCAGTGTCTGCCTTTACCACACCTTCTACATAACCCAGGAGGCTGAGGCCTTCTGTTTGATTCATTCCTGGGAGTGTTATTTCTAGGGAAGCTTTGTCTACAATTTCTTTTTGATGTCTTATCTTACCACAGTTATAACATCTGACATGTTGATACCTCTTCAAACCTTTGGAGATGGCTTCTCCTACCCAAGCTTCTAAGTCACCATAGTGAGGAACTCTGTTATCTTGATGTCTTCTCTGACCTTTAGATATGGCTTCTCCTACCCATGCTTCAGTCTTATTGTCATTATACTCAATGTTGCCTGTATATAGGACCAATTCATCAAAGAGTACTGATCACATTTTTAAAGGCCAACGCACCTGTTTGCATTGAGGATTCGCATTCTCATAAGCTAAAGATTCTGAGTATTCGCCTAGCATCTATGTCTACTACCTCTAATTGTCCTGACCTAGATAATCTTTCTAGAAAGACAGTAAAGTGTTCTTTATCTTGGTATAGGGTTCTATCCTCTCTCCTAATTCATGAACCTTATCCCAAGCATTCAAAGCTGCTGTACTGCATAGAGACAAGATATGTTCATCATAGGCAGCTTGGGTGTCTTGGTCAGCATAAAGACCCTAACCAAGAATTTTATCTTGGGAAGCTTTATAAACTTTCTTTAAGCACTGAAGTTCAAGAGGTTTTGCTTCCTCTCTCCATAAAGCTCTCCATTCTAATTGAGAGGAGTTTTCAAGGACAGCTGATATTAATTGATCCCAATCCTTAGGGGTTACCTTGTTATTCCTTGCCCGTGATTCAACTAATTTCATCACATATGGTGAGTGCATGCCATAAGAGACTACTGCTTCCTTTATACCTTTTATATCTTTCATAGGTATTGGTTCCCACTGATATGCAATGACACCTGGTTTTTCATTAATAGATACAGGGAAAGCTCCCCTAACCCTAAATTGTGTGGAAAATTTTAAGTCTTTTGCATGCCCTGTTACCTGTAGTTCTTCTTCTGATGTATCAGACTGAAGGTCTTCTAAAGCCTGAAATCTATTCACCATTGTTTCTTTGAGTGTCTGAACTTCTTGAATCAAATAATTTTATAGAGACTTTATTGCATCAGTCAGTTTCTTACTTTCTCCAACTACACATGATTCCATGTTTTTAATCTTCTCATCCTTAGATATTATCTGAATGGCATGTAAACTGCCTTCCAGAAACAATGTTCTATCTGCTAGCTTGCCATTATCCTCTGACATGAAAGAGATTCTATCATCTAGTCTTTCTTTCTGATGTTCCAGTTTTTTAAACTTATTAGTAGCTTCCTCCGACCAGGAACGAGCTGTTTCTGCTAGAGTGTTAATGCATTGCATTGTTTCTGTTCTGGTTATTGAGGCATCAGACATGGAACAAATTCTGTTTTCTACTTGGTCATTTTTATTTTCCACACTTTGTATTCTACCTGTCAGCTCTCCAATGCAGTTTTCAATATTCTGAACCTTTTTTTTTTTCTAAGCGTTCTATGTTTTGAATTCTATCATTTTCAATGTTTCGAATCCTTGTTACTAAGTCTCCTATGGTTTGTACAAGTTCCTTATTGTTTGCTGTAACCTCAAACCATTTCTTTAAGAATATCATGTTAATGATGAAACCCATTGGCATTACAAAATAAAAGTATATATTGGTCCAGTCATAAGTTTCTTTTGCTAAAATCCCTTCTGTATATGAAGTAAATAATTCCTAAAGTCCTGCATTGTAAAATTATCTGCAATAGTTATGGAAGAATTGATCTCAGATATTACATCATCTTAAATTGCAAAGGATGTTACAATTACCTTAGGTGTAATTCTGCTTTCCTGGAACTTTGATGCTTTTAGTTGGAAATCTCTGCTTGTGGTAGTTATGCCTGGAGGTGTACCACCAAATAGCGTCTGGCAGCAGAAGATCCTTCTGATCCCGGTCCCTGTAGAACAGCTCTTAACAAACTATGGCAAGTGAAATTTTGTTAGACAAATGAGTAAAAGGTGTCTTGTGGAATTGCTGGGACTGCAGGGCTAATTGCGGGCAAAAGAAGAAGCAGGGCGGGCCCTGAGCTGCTCTGCGTGAATGCAAAGTGCAGTGCAGAAATGGGCAAAAAATGAGAAGGGGTGAGTTCCTTCTCAGGCCCGCTTTGGCGTTAAAGATCTCCTTTGTCATAAGGAAGAGGCAAATGTCGCAAAGCTGTGGTGAGTCCACCTGGTTAGGCAAGGCACCCTGCCCCTTGGGGATGGTGGGAGTGGGGAGCAGCATCTGCAGCCTGGGTGAAACCCAGGTCCCCTACAAATCCTAATCCTGCTTCTGACACCAGATACTGTGGTTAAATAAGGATCAGGATAAACAAATAGGCTGGATAGATGTTTATTCAGGGAGAAATAACTTACAATCTAGACAGATTAACACCAGGAAATTCCACCCGATGCTCTCCTGTCCGAGTCCTGCCTAGAAAAGAGCTTTTCCTGGCTCTTCCTCTGACCTCCTTCCACAGGTCACTTCTGCCCATGGCTACACCCCCCCCAATGGGCATGGTCAGTGCCACAGAAGGACTATTGCACTATACACGCACACACACAAACTTAATGCAAACAGTCACTTGTTTGGTTAGCATTACTCCAAGATATTTTGTGGTATTTGTAGCTATTGTAAAAAGGGGTGTTTCCCTGATTATTTCTTGGCCCCTTTATCATTTGTATATATTCAAGGGCTACTGATTCTTTTTGTTTGTTTGTTTGTTTGTTTTTGAGTTACTCTTGTTTCCTGCCATTTAGCTGGAGGTGTTTTTCCAGCTGTAGGAATTTGTTGGTAAAGTTTTACTAGTTGCTCATATAGTATCTTATCATCTGCAAATAGTGTTAGTTTGACTTCTTTCTTTCCAATTTGTATCCCTTTGATCTCCATTTTATTTCTTATTACTTAGATCTTAAAATACACTATTGAAGAACTATGGAGAGAGTGAACAGACTTGTCTTGTTCCTGATTTTAGAAGAATCACACTAAGTTTCTTTCCATTTTATTTGATGTTGGCTGTTGGTTTACTGTATATTGCTTTTATTATGTTTAGGTATGTTCCTGTTATCCCTGAACTCTCCAAGACCTTTATCATGTTGGATTTTGTCAAAGGCTTTTGCAACATCTAGTGCGATGATCATATGATTTTTCAGTTTGTTTATATGGTGTTTTACATTGATAGATTTTTATGTTGAACTGTACCTGCATCAATTGGATGAAGCCTACTTGGTCAGGTCAGATGATGTCTCTGTGGTGTTCTTTGAATAGATTTGCCAGTATTTTATTGAATATTTCTGCATCAATGTTCATGAGGGTTATTGGTATGTATTTCTTTTTTTCTTAGGTGAGTCTTTTTATGTCTTGGGAAACAAGGTATTATAGCCTCATAAAAGGTTTGGCAATGAAACTTCTGCTTCTATTGCATGGAACAATTTGAGGAATATTAGTATTAGCTCTTTTTTTAATTTTTTTTGGTAGAATTCTGTACTGAATTTGGTAGAATTCAGCAAGAACTTTGTGTCTTTAAAGAAAGAAATTAAAGAAGATACCAGAAAATAGAAAGATATTCCATGTTCATGAATAGGTAGGATGAACATAGTAAAAATGGCAATCTTGCCAAAAACAATCTATATATTCAATGCAATCCCTATCTCAATAACAGAACAATTCTTCCCTAACATTGAAAGGATAATACTCAATGTTATGTAGAAAAACTAAAGATCCAGAATAGCCAAAATCACCGTTTACAATAAAGAAACTTCAGGAGGCATCACCATCCCTGACTTCAAGCTCTACTATAGAGCAATAATCCTGAAAACAGCTTAGTGTTAGCACAAAAATAGACAGGTAGAACAATGGAATTGAACTAAAAATCCAGATATTAACCCAAAAACCTATGAACACCTGATTTTTGGCAAAAAAAAAAATGCTAAAATTATACAATGGAAGGAGGAAAGCATCTTCAACAAATGGTGCTGGCATAACTGGATACTGATGTGTAGAAGACTTCAGATAGGTCCATATCTATTAATTCCAAATGGACCAAAGACCTCAAAATGTATCTAGCCACATGGAAACTCTTAGAAGAGGAAGTGGGAGGTACACTTGAATGAACTGGTAGAAGAAACCACTTCCTGAACATAACACTGGTAGCACAGACACTGAGATCAACAATTAATAAATGGGATCTCTTGACACTGAGAAGCATCTGTAAGGCAAAGGACACAGTCAACAAGACAGACAATAGTCCTCAGAGTTTGATAAAATCTCCACTAACCTCACATATGACAGAGGGCTGACTTCCAAAATATACAATGAACTCAAGAAGCTAGTCACCAAAACACCAAATGAAAAAGTAGGGTACAGAACTGAACAGAGAATTCTCAGTTGAGGAATTCAAAATGGCTGAAAGACACTTAAGAAAGTGCTCAACATCCTTTGCTATCATGGAAATGCAAATGAAGGCAACTGACTGTGTGATACCATCTTACTCTTGTCAGTATGGTTAAAATCAGAAACAACAATGACAGCTTATGCTGGAGAGGAAGACATGCCTGCACTGCTTGTGGGAGTGCCTAATTGTACAGCCATTTTGGAGATAAGTATGGCAGTTCCTCAGGAAAATGAGAATCAGTCTACCACAGGATTCAGCAATTCCACTCTTAGGCATATACCTAAAAGGTTCACAACCTTCCAAAAAGGACAATTCTTCAGCTATGTTAGTAGCAACATTACTTGTAATGGTTAGAACTTGGAAAAAAACCTAGATGCCCCACAGCTGAAGAATGGATAAAAAAGATGTGACTATTTACACAATGGAGCACTACTCAACAGAAAACAAAACAAAAAAAAAATGGTATCTTGAAATTCATAGGCAAATGAATGGAAGTAGAAGAAACCATCCTGCATGAGGTAACCCAGTCATAAAAAAATGAACATGGTATGTACACATATTTGGATTTTAGACATAGTGGTCCCCATGTAAACTTCATAGCGCCAGAGAAATTAGGAGACAAGCAGGACCCTAAGAGAGTCATACAATGTCCTCCACAGAATGGGAAAGGGACAAGATCTTCTCAGCATATTGAGAGCAGGGTTGGCAGTGAGTGAAGAGAGAGTTAGAAGAAAGAGAAGGGAAGAAGAGGAGGGGAGAGGAGAACATGAGGGAGCAGGATGATTGAGTTGGAGGAGGAATAGAGGAGAATATGAAAGACATACCATAATAGAGGGAGCCATTGTAGGTTTGAAGAGAAATGTCCAGAGACCTACGAGGATGACCCCAACTAACAATCTGAACAATAGTGGCTACCTTATGTACCCTTGTTGATATTGAAATTGATAACTACATTATATGCTGTCCTAGAGCCTAGAGGCCTCATTTAGTAGCTGATGGAAACAGAAGTAGATATTCACAGCTAAACACTGAGCAGAACTCCTGGGAACCACTTGCAGACAGGGAGGAGTTATGAGTAAATGGGTTAAGACAAGGCTATAGAAACCCTCAGAGACAGCTGAACAATTTACCCTAGACTGATAGCTTGGAAACAAACATAGGACAGGCCAAGACCCTATGAACGTGGGTCTCACAAGGCCTAGGCAGTCTATTGGCCCTCAGACAGTGAAGCATGGATATATTTCTGGTGAATGAAAGGACTTTGGGAGCATATTACCCATGGAGGATACTCCCTTAAACTAGAGACAGGAGGTGAGACCTAAGCCCTACCACAAATGATTTTAGAGATTTTAATGATTCTTTCTGAAAGGCCTCACCCTACCTGTGGAGTGGATAGGGAATGGGATGGTAGCAAGTGTCAGGAATCATGGGATGATTGTAGGGAGAGGAAACTGAGATTGATTTGTAAAATAAGAAAAAAATAATTTAAAAATAGTGCAAACAATTCTGAATTATAAAAGAACTATTGAAATTATTACCATCCCCAAATTTAATCTTACCTAAAGAGCTACAGTAGTAAAACAGAATGATACTGACACAAAAACAGATTCACTGATAAATTCAATTGACTATACAACCAGGACATAAATCCTTAAACCAATGATGGATATATGATTTTTCAAATGGAAGCCAGACTTTCACCCTGGGAAAATAGGAGAGTATCTTCAAATAATGATGCATTTCAAACTGGTTCATTCTTTATATATATATATATATATATATATATATATATATATATATATATATATGTCCATTTAAATGAAAACAAACATTAATAGACAATATTTGGGAATTTGGGTTTCGTTCTTTCCAAAAACCTTCCTGATGGTAAGGGGAGCAAATATGGGGGATTCGAAGAAGATTCAGAAAAATCCTGGCTGGAGTCTGTAAGTCTGCTTTGTCCAGCTGTTTTGAATGTAGGATCACCTGGTACTCTGTTTCAGGTGATCTGGCTTGATCAAAACACAATAGGCTCGAAGGAATCCACATCTTTTCATTTTCTGTGGACACAAAAATATAAATCCTTTTCCCCAGTAATTTGTCCTTGAACTTAAATTTTGGAGTCAAAGCACTTTTTTAAAATTTAATTTATGATTTTACATGTTGATTCCAGTTCCCTCTCCCTCCCTCCCTCCCTCCCTTGTACCTTCTCTGCCCTCTCACATGCACCATAACCACCCTCCCCTCCCAGCCCCCCACCCCAATTCCATATGTAGGGGAATGCCATCCAGATGGGGTCATGTAGGTCTGACAGGTCATGTGAAGTAGGGAGTAGGGCTTCTCTCCTGTCTCTAGATTAAGGCAGTTATCCCTCCATGGAGGATGTATTCACAAGGTAATTTTGTGCACAAAGGATACATCCTGGCTCCACTGTCTGAGGTCACTTAGACTGCTCAGTCTTTCTGGCTGAGACCCATATTCAGGGGGGCCTGAGTCAGTCCCATGCTCGATTCCCAGCTATCAGACTGGGGGCCTGTTAGCTCCTCCTTGTTCAGGTAAGCTGTCTCTATGTGTTTCTGCTGCCTGGTCTTGTCCTCTCAATCTGCATTTGCATCTGAGTTCTACTTCAACTCAGAGTTTATGTATGGGTGTTTGCTCCTGTTTCCAACAGGCATTAGTTGAGAGCTCCATGGATAACTTAGTTGTTGATCTCACTCTTCCAGAAGGGCATTTATGGTAGCCTTTCCATGGAAGCTCAAATTGTTATTTGGCAGCAGTCTTGTAGTTCTCTAGACCTTTCTTTGTTTTAAATTTTATCTTCAAACCAACATTGGCTCCCTCTTTTAGGTTCTCTCTCTTTCCTGTCTTCTATTCCTAACCAGGCTCATTCTTCCTGGTCGCACATGTTTTCTTTCCTCCCCCGCATTTTCTCCTACTTCTCTCTCCATTCGCTGCCCCCCACTTCCCCTGAGCTCTGGGGGACATGTCCCTTACCAGTTCTGTGAGGGACATTATATGAATCTCTTAGAATACACCTTGTATCCTAGTTCCTCTGATGGTGTGAACTATAGGCTGGTGATCCTTTGATCTAGGTCTAAAATCCATATATGAGTGAGTACATACTGTGTTCTGTTTTTTCTGACTGAGTTACCTCATTCAAGATGGTTTCTTCAAGTGCCATCCACTTGCCTGCGAATTTCAAGATACTATTATTATTTTTTTTTTCTGCAGGGTAGTATTCTATTGTGTAGATGTTCCACATCTTCATTAACCATTCTTCAATTGAGGGGCACCTAGGTTGCTTCCAGGTTCTTGCTATTACAAATATTGCTGCTATGAACATAGTTGAACAAATGTTATTGTTACATGGATGTGAGTCCTTTGGGTATATGCCTAAGAGGGGGATTGCCGGTCCTATGGTAAACTAATTCCCATTTTTCTTAGGAATCACCATACTAATCTCAAAAATGGCTGTATGAGTTTGGATTCCCACCAGCAGTAGAGGAGTGTTCCCTTTTCTCCACATCCTCACCAACATGAGTCATCATTGGTGTTTCTAATTTTAGCCATTTTTGCAGGAGTAAGATGGTATGTCAAAGTTGTTTTGATTTGCATTTGCCTGATAGCTAAGGATGTGGAGCATTTTCTTAAGTGTCTTTCAGCCTTTTTTATTTCCTCTATTGAGAATTCTTTCTTCAGTTCTGTACCCCATTTTTTAATAGGGTTATTTGGTGTTTTGTTGACTAGTTTCTTGAGTTCTTTGTATATTTTGGAGATCAGCCCTTTGTCGGATATAGGATTGGTGAAAATGTTTTCCCATTCTGTGGCCTGCCATTTGGTATTGTTCACTGTGACCTTTACCTTACAGAAACTTCTAAGTTTGAAGACGTCCCATTTATTGTTTCTCTCAGTGTCTGTGCCCCTGGAGTTATGTTCAGGAAGTGGTCTACTATACGAATTTGTTCAAGGGTAAATACTACTTTCTCTTCTAAGAGGTTCAGTGTGGCTGGTTTGATATCCAGGTCTTTGATCCATTTGGACTTGAGTTTTGTGCATGGCGAAAGACATGGGTCTATCTGCAGTCTTCTACACACACTCATCCAATTGTGCCAGCACCATTTGTTGAAGATGCTGTCCTTGCCCCATTGTATAATTTTAGCTGTTTTGTCAAAAATCAGGTGTTCAAATGTGTGTGGGTTAATATCAGGATTTTCAATTCAATTCCATTAGTATACCTGTCTACTTTTATGCCAATACCAGGCGATTTTCAGAACTATAGCTCTATAGTAGAGCTTAAAGTCAGGAATGGTGGTGCCTCCTGAAGTTCTTTTATTGTATAGGGTTGTTTTGGGTATCCTGGGTCTTTTGTTTTTCCATATATAGATGATTATTATCCTTTCAAGGTCGGTGAAGAATTGTGGTGGGATTTTAATGGGGATTGCATTGAATCTGTAGATTGCTTTTGGCAAGATTGCCATTTTTACTATGTATATCCTACCTATCCAAGAGGATCCATTTTCTGGTATCTTCTTTAATTTCTTCCTTTTGAGCCACAAAGTTCTTATTATATAGGTCTTTTACTTCTTTGGTAAGTGTTACACCAAGATACTTTATGTTGCTTGTGGCTATTGTAAAGTGCGATGTTTCTCTGATTTCCTTCTCTGTCTCTTTGTCATCTGAAAAAAGTAGGACTACTGATTTGTTTGAGTTTATCTTGTATCCTGATAGTTTGCTGAAGGTTTTTATCAGCTGTAGGAGTTCCCTGGTAGAGTTTATTGGGTCACTCAAGTAAACTATCATATCATCTGCAAATAGAGACAGTTTGACTTCTTCCTTTCCAATTTGGATGCCCTTGATCTCCTTTTGTTGTCTTAAAGCATTAGGTAGAAATTCTAGTACGATCTTGAAGATATATGGAGAGAGAGGTCAGCCTTCTCTTGTTCCTGATTTTAGAGGAATTGGCTTAAGTTTCTCTCCATTCAGTTTGATGTTGGCAGTTGGTTTGCTGTATATTGTTCTTATTATGTTTAGGTATGTTCCTGTTATCCCTGACCTCTCCAAGACCTTTATCATGAAAGGGTGTTGAATTTTGTCGAAGGCTTTTTCCTCATCTAGTGAGATAATCATATGGTTTTTCTTTTTCTGTTTGTTTATATGGTGGATCACGTTGATAGACTTTCATATGATATAAACCATCCCTGCATTCCAGGGATGAAGCATACTTGGTTATGGTGGATGATTTCTCTGATGTATTCTTGAATTCATTTTACCAGTATTTTATTGAGTATTTTTGCATCAATGTTCATCAGGGATATTGGTCTCTAGTTTTCTTTCTTAGTTGTGTCTTTGTGAGGCTTGGATACCAAGGTTATTGTGGCCTCATAAAAAGACTTTGGCAATGAACCTTCTGTTTCTATCTTGTGGAACATTTTGAGGAGTATTGGTTTTAAGTCTTCCTTGAATGTCTGGTAGAATTCCGCATTGAATCCTGGACTTCTTTTAGTTGGAAGGCTTTTGATGACTGCTATTATTTCATTGAGGGTTATAAGTCTATTTAAGTTGTTTGTCTGTTCTTGATTTAATTCTGGTAAATGATAGTTATCAAGAAATTTGTCCATTTCCTTTGAATTTTCAATTTTTGTGGAATATAGATTTTCAAAGTATGACCTGAAAATTGTCTGGATTTCCTTTGTGTCTGTTGTTATGTTCCCCTTTTCATTTCTGGTTTTGTTAATTTGCATGTTCTCTCTCTGCTTTTTCATTAATTTGGATAAAGGTTTGTCTATCTTGTTGATTTTCTCAAAAAAATCCAACTCTTTTTTGCATTGATTTTTTTTTGTATTGTTTTCGTGGTTTCTGTTTTGTTGATTTCAGCCCTCTAGTTGATTATTTCCTGGCGTCTACTCCTACGGGGTGAATTTGCTTCTCTCTGTTCTACGGCTTTCAGTTGAGCTGTTAATTCTCTTATGTGACTATCCTCTGTTTTCTTCATATGGGCACTTAGTGCAATGAACTTCCCTCATAGCACTTCTTTCAAGGTGTTCCATAAGTTCAGGTATGTTGTGTCCTCATTTTCGTGGAA
The DNA here is from genome assembly GCF_943737965.1 of Phodopus roborovskii. Lineage (NCBI taxonomy): Eukaryota > Metazoa > Chordata > Mammalia > Rodentia > Cricetidae > Phodopus > Phodopus roborovskii. Next base: position 41,080,620 of record NW_026126525.1, on the reverse strand, counting down.
TATTAGAAATTCCTTAATTTCTTTCCTTATTTCTTCTTTGACTCAGGAGTGGTGCATTTGCACATAGTTCAGTTTCTATGAGTTTGCAGGTTTTCTGCTATTTGTGTTGTTGTTTAATTCCAATTTTAAAGCATGGTGGTCCAATAAGATACAGGGGACTATTTCTATTCTCTTGTATCTGTTAAGGTTTGTTATGCCACCTAGTATGTGGTCGATTTTAGAGAAGGTTCCATGTGGAGCAGAGAAGAAGATATATTCTTTTGTCTTTGGATGGAATGTTCTATAGATGTCTATTAACCCCAGTTGAGACATAACTTCTGTTAGTTCTTTTCTTTCTTTGTTGAGTTTCTGATTTGTGGTCCTGTCTAGTGTTGAGAGAGGAGTATTGAAGTCTCCCACTATAAGTGTGTGAGGTTTAATATGAGCTTTGAATTTTAGTAGTGTTTCTTTTACGAATGTGGGTGACTTTGTTTTGGGGGCACAGATGTTCAGAACTGAGACTTTCTGTTGATGGATTTCTCCTGAGATGAATATGAAAGGACCGTCTTCATATCTTTTGATTAATTTTGGTTTGAAGTCTAACTTTTTAGATATTAGGATAGCTATGCCTGCTTGCTTCTTAATTCTATTTGATTGTAAAATCTTTTCCCAATCCTTTACCCTGAGGTAATGTCTATCTTTGAATCTTGTATGTGTTTCTTGTATGCAGCAGAAGGATGGATTTTGTCTTCATATCCATTCTGTTAGCCTGTGTCTTTTTATAGGTGAGTTAAGAACATTAATGTTGAGGGTGACTAAGGAACATTGGTTGTTGATGCTTGTTTGATTTAGGTTTGTTGTTGGCAGTGGTATTGTGAATACATTAGATCTGCTTTACCCTTGGTTTCTGGTGTGGTTGGATTATCTGTTGCCTACATTTTTTGTTTTCCTTCCAATAATTTCTGTAGGGCCGTACTTGTAGATACGTATTGGGAAAATCTGTTTTTTTCATTAAATATTTTGTTTTCTCCATCTATAGTGATTGAGAGTTTTGCTGTATGTAGTAGCCTAGGCTGGCATCCGTGTTCTCTTCATACTTTTAGAACATCTATCCAGGACCTTCTGGACTTGAGGGTTTCCATGGAGACGTCAGGTGTAATTTTAATAGGTCTGCCTTTATATGTTACCTTTCCTTTTTCTTTTGCTTCCTTAATATTCTTTCTTTATTCTGCATGCTAGGTGTTTTGCTTATTATATGTCAAGGGGTCTTTTTTCTTTGGTCCAGCCAATTTGGGGTTCGGTATGCTTCTTGTACTTTCATGGGCATGTCCTTCTTCAGACTTGGAAAGTTTTCCTCGATGATTTTGTTGAATATGTTTTTGGCACCTTTGAGCTGGGCTTCCTCACATTCCTCTATGCCTATTATTCTTAGGTTTGGCCTTTTCATGGTGTGCCACATTTCCTGGATGTGTTAAGGATTTGTTGGATTTATGATTTTCTTTGGTCGATGAATCTATTTCTTTTAATTTATCTTCTGTGCCTGAGATTCTCTCTTCCATCTCTTGAATTCTGTTGGTTATTCTTGTGTCTGTAGTTCCCGATTTTTTGCCCAGTTTTTCTATTTCCAGCATTCCTTAGGTTTGTGTTACCTTTATTTTCTCTATTTCAGTTTTCAAGTCTTGAACCATTTCCTTCACCTGCTTAATTGAATTTTCTTGGCTTTCTGTACTTTCATTAAGGAATTTTTTCATTTCTTCCAATTTTTTGTTTGTTTTTTCCTCCCTTTCTTTAAGGGATTTTCTCACATCTTCTTTGAGGGCCTCTATCATTTTTATGATGGTAATGTTTAAGTTGTTCCCTTCTGCTTCCTCTGCTTTGTTGTTGTGTTCCGTTCAAGTTGGTGTAGATTCCCTAGATTCTGTTGGTATCATGTTTGCCTTTCTGTTGTTAGGTGTTTTCTTGTATTGCCTTCTTCCCATAGTTTCTTCCAGTAGGTGTTGGTGGGGTCTCCCCTTCTCTCTATGGTACTTCCCTGGTGGGCTTATGTGGGTCAGAGATTCAATATCTGTATCTCTGTGTGGTCCAAGCTCTCTATGAGGTGTCTCCACAGACAGGGTCCCAGTGATGGGGTCAAGGATGAGGATCCAGTAGAAGATGCCAGCAGGAACTCACAGTGGTCCTTCAGAGATAGGTGGATCTCTGGGAGGGGCCTGGGACTCCAGCAGAGAACTGGAGGTGGGGTCAGAGCCACATAGGTGGAAATTATGTGTGGTCCCATGTTGATAGGCAGGTCTCCTTTGTCCAGAGTTGCTCTGAGAAGTCTCTGAAGTGGGGTGGACTGTTGGCTCCACCCTCTGACAGTGCTCAACCAGAGTGGCAGGACTGTGGGTAGGGTAGGGCACAGTGTAGGAGTGGCAGGCTCTCAGTACGGATGGGTGGGGGTGTATCAGAGCTTCAAGGGTGCTCTCGTTGGGGACAGGAGACAGTAGCAGCAGGGTCAGGGGCCAACCCAGTGATTTCAGGGTATGGGGAGACGTTGTAGGGGAGAGGCTGCCCCGATTGGGCCCAGACTCACTTCTGACCAATAGCTGGCAGAAGAGGACAAAAGTTGAGCTGAAACTTGGGAAGGTTTTACAGGATAGTTGGCTATCACTGGAAACTGGAACTCTCCAGCTGAGGCCCATTTCTTTAGCAGAGGCCCGGATTTGGGCATCAAGGATCTTGTGGGCAGGAGCTCAGAGTGGACTTGCAGAGATAGGCGGATCTCTGGGAGGGGCCTGGAACTCCAGAAGAGGACTGGAGGTGGGTTCAGAGACCAAGCAGTTGGAAATTACTGGTGGTCCCATGTGGATAGGCAGGTCTCCTTTGTTCACAGTTGCTCTGAGAAGTCTCCAAAGTAAGGTGGACTGTTGGCTCCACCCTCTGTCCCAGTGCTCAACCAGAGTGACAGGACCGTGGGCAGGGTAGGGCACATGGTAGGGGGGGGTTGGTTTTTGATGTGGATGGGTGAGGGTGTATCAGAATTTCAAGGGTTCTCTCGATGGGGACCAGACACAGGAACAGCAGGGTCAGGGGCCAACCCAGGGAGTTCGAAACTGCATTCTTATAGAAGAATGCAAAATACATACATACTTATCCCCCTGCACCACATTCAACTCTAAATGGATCAATGGATCACATACCATCAGATATAATGACTCTGATAATAGAGAAAATACTGATCTTATTGACAAATGAGGACACTTTTTGAATAGAACAATTTTAGCACAGGCATCAACATGTAACACATTAGAGCTCATGAAACTGAGAAGATTCTTCAAAGAAAAAGACACCTTTATTAGTATCCTATAGAACATCTACCAACTATACATTTTATAGAAGTCTAGTATCCAAATATATAATGAATACAAGTAACTAAATATCTGAAAAACAATCAATTAAAACATAGTGAAAATTAAAATATAATTCTCAGTAGATGAAACATAAAAGGCTGAGAACAGCTTAAGAGAAATTGTTAACATCATTATCCATCAGTGAAATGCAAATAAAAACTACTTTGGTATTTCATCTTACACCTGTCAGAATGACTAAAGTAAACAAAACAAGTGACATTTCATATTGAGGAGGATGTGGAATGAGAGAAACATTCATCCATTGCTGGTAGAAGGGAAAACTTATACAGACAGTATGGAAATCAGTGTTGCAGTTGTGCACATAAATGGGAATTCAGCTATCTCATAATCCAACTATACCATGCTAGGGTATATGTCCAAAATATTTTTTTCACATCATAGACACATCTACTCTGTCATTTTTCATTGTACTATATTGATAGTATCCAGAAATTGGAAATAACCTAATCCTCAACAGAAAAAAATACATAAGGAAAATGTTTTACATTTGTACACTGGAGTATTACTCAGCTATTAAAAAGTGACATCATGAAATTTTCAGGGAAGTGGAAGGAACTAGAAAATAAATCCTCCTGAGTGAGTTACCACAAACCCCAAAAGCCAAATATGGTATGAATTGCTTAAATGTGGTTATTAGCAGTTAATGTTCATGACCACAAAATTATAATTTGTAGAAAGTCGGAGGGTAAGTATAGAGGACAGGAATGGAGGCAAAAGTTAGATCTGAATGGGAACTAAAATAGATAGATATGGATAGAAGAGAGGTTAGGAGTGAGAAGATGAAATGGTGAGAGTATTGGAAGATGGGAGAGAAAGAGTATATAAGGAGAAAGAGTTAAAATTAAGGGACACTTTAGGAATAGTGTGGAAACCAAATGCAGTAGAAATTTGCTTCAAAAAATCCATATATAAAGGTGTGCTAAAAAAAATCCTGAAAGAATAGGTGACACAGAGTCTCAATTGGCCATTTAATGTCACCAAAAGGAAATTTTCATCCTGGGATTGGATTACATATAATTGAGTTGTGCAAAGTGGCACTATGGGAATCCCCAAGCAATCCAACACAATACACTGCTTTCCACAAACTGACAGCATGGCCTCATTACTGAACAGAAACACCAATACAACACATTGAATATGAGGATGTCAAGATGGAGACTACAACAAACTTTCACACCTACATTTTAGTGTCCTGGATACAGAAAGATCCTTTCTATACTGTCAAAACAAAAATCAACACCAAGGTACCCACAAAACCTTTAATCACAATGGTGTCCTACCTGCAAGATATGTTAGGGCAGTGATAGCACAAAGGTTGTGTAAGTAACAAACCAGAAACTAGTATTTCTTAAGGACTACTGAGTGAGATGGATCCCATTATCAACACTATTTGGATGACCAAGAAGCTGAAACTAGATAGTTCATGAAACTAAGATAAAACCAAATAATACTGTTCTAAAAATTTTCTAAGATGTAGATGAAATGACTCCTAATGATAGTTTGCTCTTCTCATAGATTAATGCCTTGCTCAGCTGTCTTCAGAGAAGTGTCTTCTTGCAGCCTAAGCAAACAAATTTATGGACTCACAGGTGACAATATGCACTAGGATCTAAATTAGATGTCTCCATCAATCCTCTCCCCTGAGAGCATAGCAAGAGATGCAGAAAGAGTATAAAATGTGAGAGCCAGGGGAATTGAGGACACCAACAAAACAATGCAAAACTCATATGAACTCATATAGAATGAGGCAGAATGTGTAGGGCCTTCATGGGTCTGCATCATGTCTTATGTACTTATATGATGGCTTCAAATTTAGTGTTTTTATGGGATTCCTGAATGTATAAATGAGAGGGTCTCTGATGGTTGTGCCTGCTCTTGGCCCATTTTTCTTTTGTTCGTTTGTATTTTCCAAGTTTCCTATGGTTGTTTTACTTTTGTTTCAATATATTTTAAGTAGTGTAATTTAAAATGAATGAATGAATGAATAAAAACTTTGCTACATGGGTAAAAGTTAAAACTGAATTGTCATTTACAACTCTTGGGAGAGGGAAAATCAGTTTTATCCACTGGGTGAAAGTAGGTATATCAAACATTCATTACAGGACAGACCTCATGTGCACTAGTAGTTGACCAGCATATAATGGACTCTAATGACTTTTGTGTGCTTTTACTGGGTTACACTTTGTTGGCTTTGCTTTCTTTCTATTTTGTTTTTTTCTTTATTTCTTTAGGTGCTGTTTAGGTTTGTTTCTTGGTTTGCAGATTTTTTTTCATTATATTGTATTTCTTTTGGGGGGGAAGAACTTAAAACTGGGTGGGTAGGGATTGGGAAAGGAAATGCTAGGACTTAGTGAAGGGGAAGAATATTATTGGAATATATGCATATTTAAAGTTGTTTTATATAATAAAAACTAAACAAAACAGAAAATAAAATTAGTTATGGCACCAGAACCACTGAAGTATTAGAAAGGAGAAGCCACTGGTAATTTTTGTTGCCTAAGGATTTTTTTTTTTTTTATTTCAGAAAAGTCCATCACTTGTAATGAAATTGCTAAGTACCTACAAGACAAATTCTCTACTTAAATATCTAGTCTGCAGTGTGATGTGAAATGAGACATTGAAGTTAATTCTTATACTCTTTGCTCAGAACAATTTCATCAGCAGTGAGTGCATATACCAAAATTCTTACAAGTTGATAGGGAATTTTCATTAACTTTGTAATAGGTTTCACTATTCTTTTCTAAAGATTCTTATAGATACATTTTAGGAATAAGAACTAGGAGTAGAAGTACTTTATTGTAAATTATGTGGTTTACTCAGTACAAATTTTAATTAAATATACACCTACAAAACAAATAAACAAAAAAACTAAAACTAAATATGTAAGTCAGTGCTTGCAGCTCTTTCACAGTACCTGTATCAGGTGATTCACACTCCAGAGTGATCCAATGCCTCTGCCCTTCATGAATACCTGCACTAAAATTCATATCCACTCCCCCACACATAATTAAAGCTATATCTTTAAAATTAGAAAATTTATTATGGTTTAGAGGGTACAGAATACATGAAAGATTAATGAGTACCCAAGCAAGATATTATTGGAAATTTTCACTTTGTACTTACTATTGGTATATTCTCAGAGGGCTATTGTCTCTAAAATATAGTATTCTTTTTTAACCTGTAAAATGAGAACCACCACTTTTACATTGTAATGAAGTAAAGGGTATGTTGGCTATAGCAAGCACTGGGAAATTGCTAATGAATCAATTCATGTAAGGGTTTCATGTAAGCTACTAGATAAGTTTTACTTGAATTTATCTTTTATCTTTTTTCTCTTTAAAATATTCCACAATTCTTTTCCCTAGTGTTGAAGGTCTTATAGAATATAATGTACCTACCTGCATATATATATATATATGTGTGTGTGTGTGTGTGTGTGTGTGTGTGTGTGTGTGTGTGTGTGTGTGTGACAAGCATAAACACAGTTATAATCTTATATGATACTTCTGTGCTTTCTACCAACTTGGCCTCTTTCAAATATAACTCTATTCATCATCTTTGGTAGATAAAGTGTGAACAGATGTTATTTAATAAGCAAAAGAATTGAAGTGACACAATTCATGAAATGCTGAAAGGTATGACACATTATTTTACATTCTAAAATATTCAATGTGAACATTTTTAGTAAAATAGAAACAAGTAAGAGACTCTCAAATATCTTTTGGATTCTGGAGGATGTTTCTAGTATGATACAAGGCACTCTATTAGTTAGTGAGACTCAATGTTGAGGAATTTTATTATACCTCTGTCACTCAAATGTATTCATCCTATCAGGGCACTGTCAGCTATGGAGTACTACACAGATAAAAATATATGATCCAGGCCAGCTTCTCATGGACTCTTCTATGACTACAAAAATCTTCCTTAATACTTACTGTGTCTTCCTCAAATCTCCCTGACTCAGCATAGTATCTTTTCTTTCCAATTTTTATTTCCTTTTTTTCTATCTCTATTCTTAATCAATTTTATAAATTTGTCTGGGGGATAAAAACATAAGTATAGATAACCAGAAGCAGAACAATGCATTTCTCTAGGTATTAGAATGTACATCCACAATCTTATGATTGAGAGAATTATGGATATGCTTCAATAGGTGATTTTTTTAAAAACATATATCAACTAAGATATCACAATGAGAATTTATTCTATCAAAATGTGAACAGGCTTCCTATTCCAGGCCAAACTGTGAGATTATTCTTCTTTATACAATAAAATATTCTTTTCAACCTCATTTGCAAAATGAGGTGCTCTCTTATAATAGAAACTTGGCATTCATGTCTATTCATTCTCTACATCTCATACATGCATATGTCAAATACTTTTACATCTTTAGAATTAAAAGAATTATAGCCATAATCTCCATGTTAGATAACAACATTTATGTGATAAAATTCTTAGAACATAAGTCAGTTTTGCTAAATCCACATTAGTGAAAACTCTGGACTAGAAAGAATTCTGTTCCTGGTTCATATAATCTAGGCATAAGCATTTAATGAAAAAGTTCAACAGGAGCACTGGGGACTAAAGGAATGCCTTTGAAGAAGCATATGCAACTGTGTGATTGAATTTTTCTTTACTTGTTAACATCTACACTTATGTTCTCAAAACCATAAATCAAGTCCTCAAATGTCCTTCAAAATGTTGGATGAAAGAAATAAAAGCAATACTTTGTTTCCTACCGCAATTCAAAGTTAGATGGTAAAATGTACGGTTTGTGGTCAGTCAAGCTTTTGATTTATGGATTTTAGATCAAACTCACTGCTTTCTGCTTTATGTTTGGGCACCATTCATGCTATAGCTTTGAGGTTTTTAGACCTTGTAAAGCACTAGGTAGCCAGTCAAAGGATAAAGAATTCAGTGCAAGTCAGATTGTTGCATTCATTCCAAAAGCATAGACACATTCACAGCACCTGAATGGAACATGGAGTTGTCTATTTCTTTTGTTTCTACAAAGGAAATAAGAAGTTTCTTAAAGAGTTTGCTAAGATTGTTCCATGAGAAAATTAAATTTTATAATAAAATATTGAAATGGATTAGCTTCTACAAAAAAAAACCATCATAAACTAAAGAATTCCTGTCAGATTCCATGTTCTGATAACTTAAAATCTAAATAAAGATATGATCAAATTTTAAACAGTTATTTTAAATAACTAATTATCATTGGAGCTTCAAGGTATAACAGTTAACTCAATTTAATCATTGTCTGAAACAACTAAGTATAATATTCGTTGAGGTAACAGTAGGCTTTTTTAATGTGATAATCTTCATTGTTTTCCAATATTGTATTAAGTTCAACATTTTTTTTAACTTTGGAATAACGAATATTTTACCTGAAATATATACCTATAGAAAAAGATTTCATAATTTCCTGTATTTTTTGTTTTTTCTTTAGTAAGCACTTTGTGTTGAGGTTAAAAAAGAGGGTACTATACATTCTCTTTACCTCAGTCAGTGATAGATATGCCAAAAGGTGTAAAAATTGATCCCATTTTCATTTCTTTATATTTTATTTTAATTTTAATTAAAATATAATTATATCACCTCTCTCTTTCCTCTCATTACCCCAAACTCTTATATATTCCCCTCCCTCCAAACTATCTCATTCCTCTCTCACTCTATTTCAAAGTGGTGGCCTCTTGTTAATTATTATTGTAATATACACATATATGTTTGTATGTATTATAATATATATGGTACAATCATATATATTTTAATTGTGTATAATTATACATAACAATATAATATAGTATAATTATATATAAATACACATACCACAAAATATTCTGTTTAGTATGGCTTGTGTGTATATGATTATATTGTGTTGTATAACCAATTAACAAATTATTGGGTTATACCTAGAAGAGGATAATTTTCCTTCTCTCAGCAGCCATTAGTTGCCTATAGTTCTTTATCTAGGAGTGAAACCCCTTGATATGTCCCTCTACCACATAAGCATGTCTATTGATACCACAATCATTCAGATTATAATTAGTTATCTATTATTGAGGTATTATGCATATAATTTCCTTGTCGGTTCTAAGAACCAAAATCCCAACAGCAGAATTCTTGATCCTCCAGTTCTCCCAGTGTTTATACCCTGTCTTCCTAAATGTTCCCTGGGCTATATGCACAGGTATTGTGCTATAGACATGTCTGTTGCAGCTGGAGTTAAACCATAATCCATTGATGTCTGTATTATGGCCTGTTGTGGTTCTCTTTTATTGTCTCCATTTTCTGTCAAGAGATGCTCCTTTGAGAAAGCACAAAGCTGCACTCATCTGTGATTATAAGGTTTTAAATGTAGTGAGGAATTATGGTGGTCTAGTAAACTGACTTACTATAGTCTCGTCTAAGATCTCTAACTGCATTAGCTGTGAATAGTTGGCTTAATTTTTTGTAATAACCATGATTTCCACATTATTGAGTGGGCCTTGAACACAATTAGACAGCTGTTGAATACAACTAAGGCATGAGTGCCATTATCAAACCTTTACGGGTAACTTGACATGTTGGTTATTTTTATAATTTACTGTTTTCACAGCTGGATTTGCTCATATTATAAATACTAGGAATATAATAAAAAATTAGCAGAATCCTTGAATTAAGTAGCAGATTTTATTATTGACATCAAAAGCAGTAGCTAGAATGATAGCATGGTGTTTTCAGGGTTTACTCTTTCATTATAAGTTATCACAGTTTCTATGATAGATACCTATGCATGACATTCTCTATACCAAAACAGGTGAGAGCAGGGCTTGAAAAATTACCTATTTTCAGTAGATGAATGATGCCTACCTTTTATTCTTTGGAAAGATATTTTTACATATTTTGGTTTCTCATGGTAAATATATCTCAGCACTAATCTATGCAACACACTTTTAAAAGTGTGTACTTTTGGTAGACACACCAGTATTTTCCAATAGTATCTAATCAAAAGAGAAATTTAAGTCCTCTTGCCTATTGTTCCTAGAGTAGCTATTGTAAAATCCAAACATATTATTTTACTTAGAATATTCATTGTAGTGTATATATATATATATATTATGGTTCTCTGAAATAACTAAAGAAGTAACTGTGAAAAATACAGAAACTGTAGTAACTCACTGATGAACATTTCAGTTTGAAATGTCATATCTTCCAGAAACTCATCACTGAATTGAAAAAATAAAATAAAAAATCCATACCAACCTTTCTGAGACTTCATTTTTTGAATTTCTGTGTCTGTTATTAAGTATGGAAGTTTTGATACCCCTTTCAAGTGTATACATTTATTCATCAGCAGTAACCACTAGACAGTCTGTCAAAATTGTGCAGAAGGCAACTTTGGTACTCATAACTCATAGGTAGTATAGGCTGCTACTTTACTCCAAACATTTATATCTGAGGAAGTTAAGGGTCATGGAGGTTATTGAAATTGCTGAGGCCTTACAGCTAGCTGGTATTAAAGGGAAAATTCAAACTTAGACAAATTAGTTACGTAACCAATTTTCTAAATGACTACTTCAGTTTATTTTTCATCAGTGTCTATTACATCAGAATAAAAGTAGACATATGAAATGTTTTCAGGAATTGAATGAATGTATAAAGAAAAAGTAAATGAATGAATGAAAATTTACTGAAGTAATTTTTTTTGGTAGAGTGGAATCACATTAAAAAAAATTCACCAAACACCAGCATCATAAATTAATTTAGAATGTTATAGTCATAAAAGAGACAAATATTACAAACACTAAAAGTTTTATTTTGTTGATTATTAAAGTTTACTGTATTTGGAATAAATACATATGTATGGGTAATAGATAGATACACATATTCAAAATATAGCCATGTAGAACATGAGTCTGCAAATTATCCTTAATTTCATTGCATATTTAGGAGATTTAGAATAATTACCACATGCAATATAATGAAATACACTATTAGATTCTTTGTGTTTGAAATTATAATTATGGTTAGCCATTCCCAATGGACCCTTGTGGCTCCCCCATTCACAGATCTTATAATTTATACTTCATGTTTCACTAGCGTGAAGCAGGTTTTCTTTAGTTTCAGATATTTTTCCCCTTTCTCAAAGTCTATAGACTACTGTTAATTGTCATACGTAATTTATAGGGCAATTTGTAACCAAAATAAATCCACTGGGGACAGTACAAAGCATTCACAATCAGAAGAAGGGAGAGTGGGAAGCTTGCTGTGTATGCAGTGAAACAGCTGTTTCATAAACCTGAAGCATCTGGGGAAGTCATTTGGGAAAAGGCAATCCACTGTGCTTTTGATCCCTCCATGTCAGCACTGGAGCATGCCTTCCCATATGCTTGGTGAGCACCAGCCTGTTCAACCCATGCCTAGGGCTACTTTTCTCCCTTTTCTCTTCCTAGGAAATGGCATCAGAATATTGCTGATGTGTGTGCAAGTGAAAATATGGTAGATTTCTGGATGAAGGTGAGCTTAGGCATTACATTAATTAAGCTGAATAAGTCAACATTGTGCTGAACAAAAGGGGAAACATGACATAAGTAAGGGGTAAAGTTTAAAAATGTGTGTGTAGAGCTACACACTTTGTTTAAATTCTGTTTGAATAAGTATCCTTAATCTCTTAATTGTCCTCTGTGTATATAACAATTATTTAAATTTTGTAGAGAGAAGAATTTGCTGGAACATATAGCTGCTTTGAAGCCCACAAATAGCAAATTTGGACTTTGGATTAAAATATGAGTCTCCTATTACCAACTCCATAACTATTTTCCATTTGTACAACACAGTAACAATTTCCACTAGGGAACATACTTAAAATGTTGAACATTTTTAAATGAATTACCTATATATAGAAGGAAAATATCTTTATGAAATAAGAATGATTTGCATAGGTTTCATTTTAAAATATTTGTATGTGAGCTGGTTAAGAACAGATATTTCCACAAAGATTTCACTCAATGTCTCCTACTCTTTCATAGAGAAAACAGTTAGTGGGGAATATGTTTTATATTTAAAATTAACAGTAATCAAGCATGGTTTGATTCATGTAATAAAGTCGTGGAGATATTTTTAATAGATACCATTACATTGCAACTAAAACTGAATATGAATTATATACATTAAAATTTAGGTAACTTAGTGGATGGTTAGATGGTTAATAGCACTTGTTTGTGCAGTTAACCCAGGTCTAGTTCCCAATAAACACACTGAAACTGTCAAAGTTCCATAATTTCAGTTCAGTAGTAGGGGATCAGACAGGTTTTTCTGACCAATGCAGGAACCAAACACATATAAGTCATTTAAACATATGTGAGCAAAACAGTTATGTTGTCTCTAACAAATGAATTTAAATATAAGCTGTTAAAGACAATCATAAAAGTTATTTTTGTGAAAACTTATCTTTTGCTTACACAAATGATGGTTTATGGACCTTAAGAACCAATCAATAAGTTTCTCACACTGTGATCCCTTGTCTTGTTAAAATAAAATTCTGTGAAATAAAATTTTCACCCTAAAACATACAGTCATGATTTGTATCTTCTAAAAATTATTTCTTATTCCTACATGTTTTAGCTATCTCACATATCCAGTACAATATCTACTATTACATTTAATATAAGGAGTTAAATACTTGAATTCGAAGGTATTTTTATTAGTTTTACTAAAGACTAATTTATACTAACTATACTATCAGTTAATGTGTCTCAAGATAGAAGGCATCATGTTCTTCAGTGGAACCTTAAACCCTGAAGTAAATAATGCCTCAATGTGCTTTTGGTGACTTGGTAAGAAGTATCATGGAAAACCTGCATTTCCTCCCCAACTTATTTGCTGTTTCAGTTGTGACTTTTTTCCCTAGTGGACAGGTGAATTATCTTGTTTCTGTCACTATCTTCATTTTTGTCCAGAGTGAGAGGAAGTCAGATATGTCCTCAGGGACAGGAAGAGCATATTCTCAAGCTATGTATAAGCTCTAGGTCATAGGTCATTAAAATGCCAGAACTCATTCACTTTTATGTCTGAAACCACTGGTGTGTCCCTTCCTAATTAATTCACTCATATTTAATAACAACAAACAAAAATAAATGGAAACCATAGTTCATACATTTGTTTAGTTGTATGATCAATGAGTTTTAAATAGAAACTATTGGATGACTCAGAGAAAATTCACGGAAAGGGAAAAGGTAGTTGGAAGCCCAGGCTCACCATTTCCTCTAGTTAGCATTCTGAGAAGTGAGGACCAGCTGCTGACTGGAACTTGGAAAGACAAGGGCAAAATACATTAAGAACAGATAAACTTCTTGACTGCCTAGATCATAGAGTCCCTTTCCCAGAACAATGTTAGGACAGACTCACTACTGTATTTAAATACTGATGTTTATGAACACTGTTATCATTTGGATGATCAGATTTATGCATTCATCTGATCATAGTTTCTGACAATCTTCCTTAAACCAGATTTATCCAGATAACAACTTGATTCATGTCTGGACTAACAGTTATCACTTTGTTAATTGGTTGTGTCTAGACATATTTTAAATCAGAAGAATCAGAGCCAATTCAGAGAAAAAATACTCAAATATATAGCAGGAAATAGATGTAAGGCCACTTTGGAAGTAAAAATGAAAAGGTGAGTAATTGGCAGCACTACTTCCTTTTTCCATATATTATTAATGTATGTGGTAAACTAATTTCATTTTCCTGAGGAACAGCAGTACTGATCTCCAAAATAGCTCTAAGACTTTGCACTCCCACCAGCAGTGAACAAGTGTTCCCCTTTCTCCACATCCTCCCCAGCATAAGTTGTCATTCGTGTTTCTAATTTTAGCCATTTTGGTAGGAGTAAGATGGTTTCTCTAAGTTGTTTTGATATGCATTTCTCTGATAGCTAAGGATGTGGAGCATTTTCTTAAGTGTCTTTCAGCCTTTTTGATTTCCTCTATTGAGAATTCTTTCTTCAGTTCTGTACCCCATTTTTAATAGCGTTATTTGGTGGTTTTTTTGACTTGTTTCTTGAGTTCTTTGTATATTTTGGAGACCAGCCCTTTGTCAGATGTAGGATTGGTGAAAATGTTTTCCCAGTCTGTGGGCTGCCATTTGGTCTTGTCCACTGTGTCCTTTGCCTTACAGAAGCTTCTAAGTTTGAAGAGGTCCCATTTATTAATTGTTGATTTCAGTGTCTGTGCCCCTGGAGTTATGTTCAGGAAGTGGTCTCCTATACCAAATTGCTTAAGGATACCTCCTACTTTCTCTTCTGAGAGGTTCAGTATGGCTGGATTGATGTTGAGATTTTGATCCATTGGGACTTGAGTTTTGTGCATGGCGACACATGGGTCTATCTACAGTCTTCTGCACACCATCATCCAATTGTGCCAGCACCATTTGTTAAAGATGCTTTCCTCACCCCAATGCATTCTTTTAGCTGTTTTGTCTAAAATCAGGTGTTAATAGGTGTGTGGCTTAATTTCAGGATTTTCAATTTGATTCCATTGGTCTACCTGTCTATTTTTGTGCCAATACCAGGCTGTTTTCAGAACAGCTCTGTAGTAGAGCTTAAAGTCAGGGATGGTGATGCTCCCTGAAGTTCTTTTATTGTACAGGGTTGTTTTGGCTATCATGGGTCTTTTGTTTTTCCATATAAAGTTAATTATTATCCTTTCCATGTCAGTGAAGGATTGTGCTGAGATTTTAATGGGAATTGCATTGAATCTGTAGATTGCTTTTGGGAAATTGCTATTTTTACTCTATTTATCCTACCTATCCATGAACATGGGAGATACTACCATTTTCTGGTATTTTCTTTAATTTATTTCTTTAGAGTCACAAAGTTCTTATTATATGTGTCTTTCACTTGTTTGGTAAGAGTTATCCCAAGGTACCCGGCAATCCCCCTCTTAGACATATACCTAAATGATCCACATCTTTGCAACAAAGACATGGGCTCAGCTATGTTCATAGCAGCATTATTTGTAATAGCAAGAACCTGGAAACAACCTAGAAACCCCTCAACTGAAGAATGGATAAAGATGACGTGGCACATCTACACAATGTAATATTACTCTGCAGAAAAAAATAATGGAATCTTGAAATTCATAGGCATGTGGTTGGCACTCGAAGAAACAATCCTGAATGAGGTAACCCAGTAACAAAAAGAGGAACATGTATTGGCTTATATATGGATTTTAGACCTAGAGCAAAGAATTTCCAGACTATAATTCACAACACCAGAGTAACTAGAATAAAAGGTGTATTCTAAGACATTCATATAAAGTGCTTGACAGAAGGGGGAAGGTACAAGTCCTCCAGAGCAATGGGATGTGGGGGGGCAGTGAATGGGGAGATAAGTAGGAGAAAGAGAACGGGAGGAGAGGAAATCATGTGCGACTAGGAAGATTGAGTCCAGGTAGGAACAGAAGACGAGAGAGAGAGAGAGAGAGAGAGAGAGAGAGAGAGAGAGAGAGAGAGAGGGAATGAACATAAAAAAGGAGCCATTATTAGTTTGAAGAGAAAACTGAATCTAAAGAAAGGTCTAGAGACCTACAAGTCTGTCGCCAACTAACAATTTGAGCATCTGTGGAAAGGCTACCATAAATGCCTCCCAGACAGTGAGATCAACAACTAACGTATACACGATCATGGAGCACTCATTTAGTACATGTTGGGAACAGAAGCAAACACCCATAACTAAACACCGAGTCAAGCTAGAATCCAGATGCAGATGGAGAGGACAAGACCAGGCTGCAGAAACCTGTACAAGGAGGAGCTAATGGCCCCCCAGACTGATAACTGGGAATCCAGCATGGGACTGACTCAGGCACCCCTGAATATGAGTCTCAGCCAGAAGGACTGAGCAGTCAAAGGGACCTCAGACAGTGGAGCCAGGATGTATTCCTGGTGCACAAAAGGCTCTATGGAGACATACTGCCTTAACCTAGAGACAGAAGAGAAGTCCTAGTCCCTACTTCAAATGACTTGACAGAGTTACATGACTCCACCTGGATGGCATTGCCCTACATTGGAATTGGGTGGGTGGATAGGAGGGGAGGGTGCATGTCAGGGGACCGAATGGGTAAGAGGGAGGGAGGGAGAGGGAACTGGGATTGACATGTAAAATATAAAATAAATAAAATAATATTAATGTACTATAATATATCAAGTCTCCTCTTCGGATGGGATTACTAGATAAGAGGTTTTAGATTACAATCCACATGTTATTAGTGGTTTTTAGCTATGTTTTTGAAAGCTATGTCTTTAGTACTTTAAATTTCTTTCAATGGAAGTATAATAACTAGTAAATTTCAAGTGTTACCAAATTTCATGTACTTTTTAATATCACTTTTTAAATTGAGATTGATAAAGTTCAAGTTCCAGATAGCTTTTGTAACATCATTACAATTAGATTATACCTCTCTCTCTCTCTCTCTCTCTCTATATATATATATATATATATATATATAATTACTTATGCAAATTTTGATGCATTTAGTATAACTTAATTAAAGTAAATTAATTCAACTTGAACTGCCTTTGTGAATTGTGAGTTTATTCTCATCACTGTGTAATAATCTCCCTTTTCCAGGCAGTGGTGGCTTACACCTTTAATCCCAGCACATGGGAGGGAGAGGCTGGTAGGTCTCTGTGAGTTCAAGGCAAGCCTGCTCTACAGAGGAAGTTGAAGGATGGGCTCCAAAGCTACACAGAAAAACTCTGTCTTATAAAACAACTCCACAAAAGTACAGAAGGCAATAAATGATTATGAGAGTCAGAGTGGTTGAGAACATAGTCTCCAAACCAACTAAACAGGGGACATTGAGGTTCACAAAGACTGAAGGAACAAACACAAACTCTATACAGTGTAACGAGTATCGTTTTTCCACCCACCGCCACTCTTGTCCGGCAGCTGCGCCAGCCCCAAATAATACAGAGACTCTGTATTTGATATTATCCTGTTGGCCAGTTACTAGTTTCTTATCGGCTAGCTCTATCTTAATTATTAACCCATTTCTGCTGATCTATGTATTTCTCTTACCGGGGAGCCGGCGACATACTGCTTTCTCCAGACTCTCCGTCTTGACTCCTCCCTACTACTTCCTATTTCCTCCTTGTCTCCTAGTCCCTCCTATCTTCCTTTCCTATTGGCCAACAGTGCTTTATTATTAACCAGTATGAGAAACATACAGAATGACCTCTCCCATCATCTCCTCTTTTCTGTCTAAATAAAAAGAAGGGTTTTAACCTTAACATAGCAAAATATATTATACAACAGTTATCAAGTAAGACTCACAGTTAACAATATATAGTCCATTAACATTTAGCAAGATTTGAAGAAAATATTTCATCTTCTATTCTATCTTTGTGTGTCTAAAGTCTAAGTAACAAATCTTTAATCCTAACTAATGAAAGCTATAACCATAACTACCTGTCTTCAACTCCTTCAAAGACCACAGAAGGATAATATATAAACTCTAGAAATGACAGAGACAACTCACTGCCTGGTCACCCGAAGTTCTTTTGTAATCTTCCATCTTCAGCCCATAGGCCATTGTGTCTGGCAGACTCTTCAGCAAAGAAGGAAACTTTAAACTGTCTTCTTGGCAGTTTGTCAGTCACTTTTCTCTGTGTCCTGCAGACTGTCTGGCAGACTCTTCCATGAAGCAGAACTATGTAGCAATGTCCATCTTGAATCAGGAGTCAATTTCCTGTGGGTCCTGCATGTCCAATTTATACATCACAAAGTCAAACAGTCCAGACAAGAGCAGTATCTTGTCCAAATGGCTAGTCTTGCTATATTGAAATCAAACTTCATAACACGTTTCTTCTATGTCCATCTTCCTTTCTGACATAAATGGTGTTTCCAGGAGCATTTATGTCTCACTGTCAAGAAAAACCCTAAACCATTTTAAATGCCATATTCTGTAGGTCTTTGAAAGGTTTGAAGAATGCCTATCTATCTCAAATACATCTCTGTGTATCTTGAAAACTTAGCTAACTTAACTCTAAGCTTTGACTATCATAGGTAATTATCTATAATCTGTACTACATTATATTTCTATATAAACACAATACCTAAACAAGAGGAGAAATACACACCTCACAAAATGGACATTAAATTGTATCAATAAATGAAAATCCATTCCAAAAACAAAGTATTCATACCTATACCATAATCCCCATTTTAACTTTAAAAAGAATTGGCTGTGATCATTAACCATTTATAACCAAGTCCATTTAAATGAAAACAAACATTTATAAACGATATTTGGGAATTTGGGCGGCGTTCTTTCCAAACTACTTCCTGCTGATAGGGGGCGCTGTCATGGGGATCCTAAGAAGATGCAGAAATCTTGGCTGTAGTCTGCGAGGCTGCTTTGTCCAAG
The DNA here is from genome assembly GCF_943737965.1 of Phodopus roborovskii. Lineage (NCBI taxonomy): Eukaryota > Metazoa > Chordata > Mammalia > Rodentia > Cricetidae > Phodopus > Phodopus roborovskii. The sequence goes on along the minus strand of NW_026126525.1, from coordinate 41,061,815 downwards.
CTGTTTTGAATGTTGGATCACCAGCGACTCTGTTTCAGGGGGCCTGGCTTGATCAAACCACATTAGTCTGGAAGGAATCCACAGCTTTTCAATTTCTGTGGAAACAAAAATAGAAATCCTTTTCCCCAGTAACTTGTCCTTGAACTTAAATGTTGGAGTCAAAGCATTTTTAAAATATATAAATTGAATTAATTCAGCAGCATTTCCTTTATCAGTTGTTGTTATTTTCTCAGCAGTCAAACAATGCAGAGACAACACAATAGCATACAGTAACCAGATTCTCTCTGAGCTTTTCATCTTTACGTGGCTTTATTATTACTCTGTTTCTTTTACTTTTTATTTTTTGAGACAGGGTTTCTCTGTGTAACTCTTATCTGTCCTGGAATTCACTCTGCATACGTGGTTTACTTTGAAATCACAGAGATCTGCTTGCCTCTGTCTCCCCGGTGCTGGGATTAAAGGTGTGTGCCACCACACCCAGTTCCTCTTTGTCTCTTTAAAACCATTTTATTTTTTTTTCCATGTCTACATATATTTTAAAACACACTGTAAACCTTTAGAGGTTTTTCTTAATATGAATCTGTCTTTACTGTAAATCTTTATCTGGTAAACAACAACATTGCTAAAATGAAAGTCATAGCTGTGTCAGCCCCGGCTTACCAAAGATGGTGGCGGGTACTTTTACTGCCAGCACTGAGAGCTGTGCTCACTGCCTTGGTCTGCGCTGCCACCCAGAAAGCATGCTGTCGGCTTGGAGATGTGGTCACTGCCATTGCCATCTCTCATACACACCAATTAATTGTTAGCAGAGTTATTTAAAAGCTGTGCGGTTTTTTGCCGTTTATGCTGAGTCAGGAACCTTCCCTTAAAGGAGCCGCGCAATCTGCGTGTCTCTAGCAAGTCAGAGTCCAACTGAGAAAAATGCTACTACCAAGAAACCTTGCTTGTCTCTGTTCTTTTGTTTGTAAAACCTGTTTTTAAGCTTTTGTTAAATTTTAAGTGGAAGTTCTTATTAGCCACGTGGTCGCCATTTGTAACGAGTATCGTTTTTTCCACCCGCCGCCACTCTTGTCCGGCAGCTGCGCCAGCCCCAAATAATACACAGAGACTCTGTATTTGATATTATCCTGTTGGCCAGTTACTAGTTTCTTATCGGCTAGCTCTATCTTAATTATTAACCCATTTCTGCTGATCTATGTATTTCTCTTACCTGGGAGCCGGTGACATACTGCTTTCTCCAGACTCTCCGTCTTGACTCCTCCCTACTACTTCCTATTTCCTCCTTGTCTTCTAGTCCCTCCTATCTTCCTTTCCTATTGGCCAACAGTGCTTTATTATTAACCAGTATGAGAAACATACAGAATGACCTCTCCCATCAATAGAGGTCTGAGCTTTGTCCTCTGCATATGCGTTATGGTTGTGTAGCTTGCTGTTCTTATATAACTACAAACATTCAAAATGGCAGCAAGTGGGGAAGGTCTTTGGTTCTTTGGCCAGTGCTTGGGACACATTTTCTCTTACTGAGCTGCCTTGTCCAGGCTTGATGTGATGGTTTGTGCCTAGTCTTGTTAGACCACGTTTGGTGAATGTCTGTGGAAATTCTGTTCTTTTTAAAATTATTTATAGTTTTTCTAGAGAAATGGAGGAGGAGTGGATATATGGGAGACAAAAATATGGGGAGGGGGTTGGGAGAAGTGGAGGGAGAGGAACCTTTGTTAGAAATTAATATATGAGAGAAGAATAAAAGAAAATATATGAAGTTGTGCCATTTGGAATTTAACAGATGATTGATCCTGGTCAATATTATTAAAAGCAAAAATAAAGACAAAAGTAAAAGTAAAGGAAATTATTTTTTTTCTGTATCTAAGTATGTTATCCTGTTCCTGTGATAAAATGCAGTTCCAGATGATAGTCTATAATGACATAGAAACCACAGTGTCTGAAGCTAGAAGTTGTTTCACCTTCCATCCATTACCAAGAAGCAGACAATGATGAATGCCTGATGGTGCTCAGGTTTCATTCTCCATCTCACACCATATTCTAGCAGACTGTAAATTAGGTCAAGCATAAAATTTACACTATCACACAAATGAAGATATGATCTTAACGGTTTTTTTCTCAATTGCTAATCCCAGGTATGGTGGCACATGCCTGTACTGTCATCACATGAGAGCTGGAGGTAAGACAATCATGAGTTTGAGGCAGGATATGATACATGGAATCTTTGAGGGAAAGACACAAGTGTATACAGTGATACATTACACACACACAAAATAATCAAATATATATATATATGTATATATATATATATGCAGATACACATAAATATACACAGATATATACACAAATACAAAGACAGGTATGCACATACATACACATAGAAACACACATACAGAGAGAGGAAAGACATAATATTATATCAAATTTTGATAAAATAATATTATATATTGAAAAAAGCAAGCAGAAAACCCTACTCTGGTTACACTGAAAGCTACAAAGCTTGCTCCAGTGGAAGGAGCTGACTCCAATCTGCAGTTTTTCCACACTTGTCCATGTATCATTGCGGCATGTCATAGCCAGTGGAACTATGCCCTCTATCTAATAACTCATCCAATAAGCCACCAGATTTTGACAAATATATGATCCCTATTACCTAACAAAGATAGAGTCTTTTCTTCCTAATTTATGTAATCCAATTCATAATTATTTTAAATTAAAACTGATATTGTTCCATGAAATCTCTAATTTTACATAACTGACAGATGTGGGAATGTGATTGAACTGTGCTACACATTAATTCATTCTTGGAAAAAAATTACTGACTTCTGGGAGATTTATTGGGCAGCTAGTGAATGTAATGTAGGGATCTATTAATAGCCAAGGTTGGACCACATTAAAATGTAGACTGTATACATTGTGGTTATATGTTATTTATGATTTATTAAAATATGCCTGATGATTCAAAAAGCAAAGTCAGCAACAAGCTGCAGATGCCAGGTATACACCTTTAATCCCAGAAAGAAGAAGCTAGGAGGTGCTGGTATATACCTTTAATCCTAGAACTCAGGATTAAGAGATAGATAGATCTCTGTGAATCTAAGACAGTACCTCATAATCTTGTTAATTCTTTTAGACAATGCCATTCCCTGGCAATAAGCATTAAAATAAATAAGTCTATGGAGGCTATTCTTATTCACAACACCATATATGCCTCCTAAGATATTCACTGGTTTAATATTTGATTCAAATATTTAAAAAAGGTAATAAAGGGGTAATATTTTGTCCATGATCATACTCTTTATGAAGAGATGATATATGTATTCATAAATTCATTCTGGAAGGTGCTTCCTTTTCATTTAATGTCCTTTGACTCTCAAGACTAGCATCAATGTGGACTAAGGAGAAGCACTGCTCATTGTTAGTGTACTTTCCTGTATTCTATACCTAGACATGAAAATAAATCAACAATGAGTAACTAAGGTAGAAAATGATTAAATAAATAAATAAATTTCAGCACTAATTTAATTTTATTCACTTATTTTTCTCAATAGAAAAGTTCATTACACTTTGAATAAGTCACAGTACAGTGCTATATTTTTATTTTTTTTATTTAATGTATTATTTTACATGTCGATCCCAGTTTCCTCTACCTCCCTCCCTCCCTCCCTCTCTTCCTTCCATTTTACCCTCTCTGCCCTCTCACATGTACCCTAACCACCCTCCCCTCCTATTCCCCCACACCAATTCCATATGTAGGACAATGCCATACAGTTGGGGTCATGGAGATCTGAGAGGTCATGAGACATAGGGACTAGGGCTTCTCTTCTGTCTCTAGGTTTCCCTCCATGGGGCATGTGTTTGCAAGGTCCTTTTTTGCACCAGGGATGCATCCTGGCTCCACTGTCTGAGGTCCCTTAGACTGCTTAGTCCTTCTGGCTGAGACCCATATTCAGGGGGCCCTGAATCAGTCCCATGCTGGCTTCCCAGCTATTAGTCTGGGGTTCCATTAGCTACCCCTTGTTCAGGTCAGCTGTCTCTATGTGTTTCTGCAGCCTGGTATGGTCCTCTCCATCTGCATCTGGGTTCTAGTTTGACTCAGTGTTTATATGTGGGTATTTACTCCTGTTTCCAACAGGTATTAGATGAGGGCTCCATGGATAAGTTAGTTATTGATCTCGCTATCCAGGAAGGGACTTTCCACGGATGCTCAAATTGTTAGTTGGCGGCAGTCTTGTAGTTCTCTAGACCTATCTTTGGGTTCAATTTTCTCTTCAAACCAATATTGGCTCCCTCTATTTTAGACAATATTTTATTTATAATATAAAATGAATAAATTCAACACTGAAAAGTAATGCAATGATAAGCAACCAGGTTATATCACTAGATATTATTTCTTTAATACCCCTAATGAGCTAAAGTCTGATACAATTACCCATCTTACTAGCTGACCAGAAAGATTTCAGAACCTATTTTTCTTTTCCAAAAAAATATCTCCATGTAAGGGAACATATGATTTTGTGTTAGGACATCTGTTAGAAGGTTTGTGATGTATGTGTACTAGAATGTCCATCCACGTATTACAATATGTGTTTTTGTTTTAGTATCCAGTGGAAATTAATCAACAAGGTTGCTTGAACATAGTAAAAGTAATGAAAGTATAAGGTATTAACTATTTCAAACACATTCACAATGACTTTTCCATTATTGCTTAACATGAGTATAATTATTTTACATGACATTTAAATGTAACAAATGAAAACCCAGTGCTATGTACATGTCTGACACACTTCCATATACATAAACTCATGATTGCCTCCTAATAATATATATATACTATCATGATTGCTCTCATAATAAGTGAAGACCAGTATGCTAAACAGAAATTGCTTGTCAGACATTTCATGTTAAGTTCCAATGAAGCGATATCTTTATAACTCTCTGTTCCTGTGAATGTATATATATATATATATATATATATATACATATATATAAAATAAACATATAATAATTCATATGATATATAAGAAATTTTGTAGATATATGGATTATAAAGTTATACCCTTTAGAGATGACAGGTACAGGTTATCTTCTAATCCATTGCTCCTTCACCATTATTGCTTTATGGAAGAAAGCAATTTCCAGAAATATTATAGATTTCATTACATAAGCATAACAGTATGTTTGTGGTCAAGTTATAAAGTATATCATTTCAAATATTTTTAAATAATAAGCTAAATTTACACTTTCCCATTATGGAATGTGATAGTTTTCTATCCAAATATTTTGGTGCCACAATTTTAAACTACTCTAATTTCACTGTTAATTACAAGTTATTTACTCAATTTCTTCCAGTGAATCAAAGGACTATTTTTCCTCATAATTCTACTTACATTCCTAATTCAATACAATCATGTATGAAATGTTTGCAATATCTACTGTATATTTTTTTAAAAAGTTTTGTTACTAACCTGACAATATCCAAATTTTCTGCTCCATATCCAACATGCTAAAACACATAAGAGTGATGGTTTGACAAAAGTACCTATAGTGATTGATCTTCCTTAGATTTCAGGGTAATAAATCCCAAACAAGCTTCAGTCAAGCCCATAATTCTTAGTACATTTCTCCATGATTCCCTTTTTTCCTTTCTTGGGATATTGTGGATATGGAGTCTGAAAATTTAAGTCTTCATTGAGATGAAATTGCATTTCTTTTTACTGTATTTAGATTTCTCAAAATTATTCAGTCTTCAGATTGTTTATATATTTCTTTAAAAAATCCTGGATTTAGGTAAAGCTGAATAACTCAGGTGTTCATTGTAAAATCAAAGTACTCTTAATTTTCAAACTCTTTCCTATGGACTAGGAATAGTGATCAGGTCTTCTGAGATTAGAAATGTCACTTAAATTCCTCTTTACACTGAAATGACTTTTACCAATTCCTGGAGTCTTTAAAGTCCATTCTATAAAGTACAATTCTTGACTTTATGTCAACAATATTAATTACTTGGATTACATTTTGCCATTCCAATAAATAAACAAGCTATATGACTGGAAATAATACAGGATAGTATAAAATAGTAAGAAAGTTAAAGGAATAGGGTCTCTCTCTCTCTCTCTCTCTCTCTCTCTCACACACACACACACACACACACACACACACACACACAAACAGTTTCCAAATTATCCAGAGCACACATTAACTGCCTGTAAATTAAAGAGGTTTCCTTAATGGGTAATGAGTCTCATTATTGGATGTATTAAGGTGAATTAGAGCAATAATCTTCCAGTATATTGTCCAGTAAATTAGTACATCATGAAGAGATTGGAGAGGGTGGCCATCTAGAAGGATGCATTTTATGGCTCACTCAATCTCTGAAGCTTTATGATTCTAGTGATGAGATTCATAGTATAAAATGGCTCTTAAACCCAAATTATCTCACTATGATATATATTCCCTGATGTACTACAACACTAAGCATTCAAGCATGTTTTGAATTATTTTAAATGTCTGCACTTAATAAACTATTACTGGTAAATTTTGGTACACATTTTACAACATCCATAACCCTTTCTATAGTTCAAGTTGCAAACCTTAGATGTCCTTACAAATTGGAAGATGAATGTGAAAAAGAATCCTGTTTTTCTCTCATGATAATATTAAGAAAGTAATCTCTTGTATGTAGGTTTTAATGACCTTCCATTTGATTTTTCAGATTGGCTAAATATTTTGTAGAAGAAGTGATAGATTATAAAAGGAAAATCATAATAATATGTATTCAAAATTTGTCTCTACACATATAAATTTGTAATATATACAAAAATTATAATACCGTGTATGCTATATATATTAACAAATTGCATGAGAACTAGTTTGTTTTGAAAAGATTCTATTTTTCTGCATAGTAATGCACTGGACTAGTAATTGAGTGTCAGGATGACAAGACTGTCCCTCATTGTGCTGAGGAGAATCTGTGATTCAACCCTCTCCTCCCCAAATGATGGTAAATTTCAGCTTGTTCTCAGTGATCCCACAACTCAGTTCATTTGGAGAAGAGAGAAGTGGAAAATTATCTCAAAACTACTATTTGCTTAATTTATTATGTTACTTCTGTTTAGTTTATCCTTAACTTAAAACTTAAACATCATGGGTGTTCACATAATTCCACATTCAATTCTCTTAGGAAACAGGAAGTTCTGTGATAGCTATGTGCATTAAATTCCAATTCCTGCATCGAAACTTATCTCCAACTTATGGAAGTCTGCTCTACTTTAGTCTGGACAGTTCCAGTTTAAATCTACTCTCAGGCTTAATTAGTATTTCTATTTTTCATGTCAAAATTAATATTAATGATAGGCTAAAAACATATTCTTTTGAAAAAACTGTATTATTTGAGTACCGTTTTATATACTCATTATAGTTGCTTCTTTGTCAGTGTGAAAGAAAATGTTTAAACAATTTATTGTTTGCCCTATTTGGCTAAAAGTTTCAGTGGTATTGTGGAGGATATTAGGTGCAAGGAAGCTTACACTGGAATAAAGAAGCTTTGTTCACAGTTGACAAGGGAAAACAGAGGGGCAAGATCAGAGATCCCACCCAAGTGGCCCACATTCTTAACCAATCTCTGACTCACAGCAGTCAAGTCAAATATGAACCCTTCAATGGATTGCTTCATGATCCACTAACCTTGAAAACCCCATTAGCTGTCAGAAAAGCATTGACAAATGAGCTTCATAAGGCACACTTTATTTTTAAATTATGAAAAATAAAATATATAGTTATTTATAAAACAATTTCCCCAGTAATAAAGGGATCATTAAGAAAAAAGGTTTAAAATTTTTAAATAATTCTATGATGATAAAATAGTAAGGAAATACTATGAGTTGCTGGTGAGATTCTGAACAACAAAATGGTAATGTGTAAGATAGATCCGAGTAATGAGAAAATAATTAATCCATTAAAAAGTCTAAAATATTCTTAAATGATTACATTGAAATTTCTTGTTTTGAGTTCTAGTAGTGTTGTAAGACCTATGTGTTAACTGTTTTAGATTTATTGTTGTGAAAAAAAACACTTGTTAAAGTTCAGGAGTTAAGTCCTAAAGACTGTTATAGACACAATCTCAAAAGAGAGTAAGGGGAATATGAAACTTACCCAAAGAAATTTATACTCTCATGATCTGAAAATGAAGTATTAGGAAATTTCATATTTTGGTATAGTTTCTTGCTATCTGTTAGGTATAGTTTGCATATTCTGAATATATATTAAATTAAAGCTTACAATTTTATTTTTACTTAGTTTTTATGAGTGTGAGTCTTTTATAGGTTTACTCCATCTGTGATGATGCCAGTGGAAGCCAGGATGTGTCAGATCCTCTGGAACTGGGGCTATATATGATTGTTAATTGCTATATTATTGTGTGACAAAATTCTTGGGGACTGTCTAATTACATCAGTAGAGTATCAACAATAGATCAAGTTGCGGATATAACTAAAGTCCAACTTCATGAATAAATGAGTTTTATTGGGGGTAATTACAGGATTATGAGTCAGGATATTTACAGGAGCAGAAAGGTCTTGAAGATTGTGCATCACCAAAACTACCAAACAATTAAATGACAACTTGCAGAAGCTGGAAGCTTACAATGCATGTACAACTTTCAGGATATTTAAAAGATGGAAATATTGGAGGTGTCTGGGAAGTTCCTGTAATCTGCATTTCTTTGAACTTCTTCCGTCGTGGCATCTTCTTGTGTAAATTTGTCATAGCTTGTTTGTGACCCTTCTGGGCAACGTGACTTGTCTGTGAGTCCCTGTCAGCAGTCCTTATGTACACTCACACACACATACACACACACACACACACACACACACACACACACGCGCACACACACACACACACGCGCACACACACGTACAAATATATGTATATAGATATATGTACATGCATGCATATATGTATATATGTATGTATATATTCCTATATATACAATTTACCTTTTCAGTTTAGGCACTTAGAACCTGGCATTTTTAATTTCAGAGATTAAGGAGCTTTCCTGCAGGAGAGAAAATTTTCACACCCATACCCCCCAAATCATCCTTTTGCTTCTTCTACCTTTTAACATCCTTTTTCTTAAGGAGAGTTTCACCAAGATGGAATGTTTTAATATCTCAGGACAGGTGGGTATTGGGGACTGAACTCACATCCTTTACAAGATCAGTAAGTACAAAGTGCTATGCCATGCCATCTCTATGTGTAACCTTGACATGATTGAAGCTTCCAATGTAGACCAAATTGGCCTGGAACTCACAGGGAATTTCCACTTTCAATCTCCAGTGTATGGGAATTAAAGACATGTGTTGTCATGCCTGGTTAAAATGAAAACTTCTCATACATATACTTTGTGTTATATTTCAAAAATCTCTAAAACTTATAAAACAAGAAAATTTGAAATATCACCCATATATCTCAAAAACCAAGCTTAAAAAAATCAGTTTTCAAAATATTCACTAAATGTAAGATTTTAAAGATACTATTGTTTGGCTTTATATGTGGTTATTGACTTGTAACATTCTCTAACTTATTAATAAAACTAAAACATTCTATTTCAAGTAATGAAAATAACTTGAAATAATAATATAATTACAGAGTTTACACATTATTTAGTCATAGAACATAAAATATTAAATACTAGAGAGAATTTTTAACTCAAAAGCTTCTTAATATATAACATTCTTCAATTGTTTGAGTGTAATTAAAAAGAAGTTGTAGTGAGAATTAGTGATTTTTATTTTCTAAAATTAACTTTTAACCCCTTAGGGGGAAATGGTTCACAAAGATTTCTTGGACAGACAAAAATGTTCAATGTTGATAGTCAGGTAATAGGCTTGGTAGCTATTTTAAGTCAAAATGAGGCCTTAAATCCTTTGTTTAGTGCAGGTAGAATGAAATCATTACTAACCTCACAACAAATTTCAAAGAAACCAGGTCTTCTGTAACTTAAATTGTTGTAGAAAATAGGGAATGTTAAAATGGTCTCATCAAGTGAGTATGCATAATGTCATTTAGTGCATTAGCTGAGTCCCCTGAATCTTGTTCAGAAGTGTCTTTTTCTATCTTCCTTTCATCATTGCGTGGCTCATTTGAAACAGCCAGCACTCTGAAGCAGCTTCTTACTCTGGCTAAAGAAACTATTCACCACACCTCGTTAACTAGCAATTTCACCTGAGGACCATCCCTGGCATTTGATTCCTTCTGGCTTATTCTTTTAAATTAAAAAAAAAAAAGAAAGAAAATGGTGTGTAATAAACATACTTGATAAGTCAGCTAATATTAATTTAATATATTTGTTAATCAACAATGGGTGTTTTTTGTATAGCATGGAGAAACTGTCTAGGGTAGCAGCAAAATTCTCCAAACATTGGTAGTTTGTATGTTCAATATTCTATTCTTTGTGCTAATTTCTTGCTAGTTCCCCCAGAGTTTCAAGGTGAAGATGGTCAAGTAATTTGGGCTCTAGTCCCTGCTGTGTAATTGGCTCTCTCTACTTCAGTAAACACCAAGACAATGCTGATTTCCTACTAACAGCAGTGCTCAATACAGATGACTGGCCTCTCTTTCTCTCTGTGTCTCTCTCTTATTTTCTTTCTCATCTGATACACACAGAGACACTATTTTACTCCAAATTGATTCTCTCATTCAGGTTGAATATTGGTTTGCCTTTTTCCTGGTACTTTTCTCTATCACTTTAATATCCATGCAAAACTCTTCAGCATTAATTGGTTATTTTTTTCTTTGAAGAATAATATTTCAACTTAGAAGTATCCTTCCTCTGATTATGACTTCTTTACTCATGTTTTATTTTACTGCTTTGTAATACTTGAATTTACTCCTAAAAAATGTAAAATTATTGATCTTGTCTAATAAATAAAACTAGTAGGATTAGAGCTATAAAATCAGGTAGGGACACTTGCCGTCCAGTCAGATGAACTGAGCTGATCCTGGAACCTGTGTTGGAAGGCTAGGACAGACTCATCCAAGCTGTTCTGATTTTCACATGTTTCCTATGATGTGTGCATGCACAAGCACACACTTACACACAAATAATTAAAGAAAATACAAATATTAAACACAAAAACTCAGTATATTATGATCATTTTTAATTTCTGCCTTTAATTGTTAAGTATAGAAAACAGTGTTACCTCCATGGGGAAAGAAAGAACCAGGTCAGTGAACTATTGGTTTACTAGTGTGTAGCAGAATCTACATTGTGATGCTCACAGCCTGGTGCCACCATATGAGGTATGGCAGACTCCTCAGCAATTGTTTTACATAAGTTTCTACTATGTTAGCACAAACATTAGTGTCCATGTACATCAGCTAGATCTTTGCAGTGAATGACTGAGTTATTGCCTCCCTTGACCTTCATAGCACATAGCTTATTTCTTAATTTATTTTCATTCAACCTACACTTTCAAATCAGGAAATATGCAGATTTGGCTGGCCCTCTATTTATATTCTTACAAGTTTTCTCCAACATTTCAAAATTGTAAACATACATGCACAAACATAGCATATTTGTCTATCACAGTTTCTATTACAACTCTAATTTTTATCATATGTCATGAGTTGACTCCTTTCTGTCATGCTCATTTTTCTATTGTTCATCCCGGCTTTATGTAGTTTTCATTAATATGCATCCTAATAGAATTTGATGGCATTACTTACTGCTGAAATAAAGCTGTACATACATAAACACATACACTATATATATATATTATATATCTATAGATATATATAGATATATAGATATATATAGATATATAGATATATAAATTTTTGACAATAATACCTTGAATCACTCATTACAACATGTTATAAAAGAGGTCACTTACACTTTAGCATACATTCTCATCATTTGATACTTTATACATTTAAATGTTTGCAAACATCTGATAGTTATTGGGCCTTTGGTGTGTGTGTGTGTGTGTGTGTGTATTTGTGTGCACATACACATGTGTTTGTACTTCCATACTAAGCATTTGTCCAATATTGAAAGGTAGGTTGGCTGAACCATCTCTGCATGCGTACTTCCTGCTGATTAGATTAATTTATATACATAGGGATGAGAAATCATATGGTAATTAATTGTATATGGTAATTAATATGGTAATTCCTAGATATCTATTTTTCCTAAAACTAAACACAATAAACAGGATAATTGACCTAGAGAATATGTTCTTTTTTATAGCTCTGGAGACATGAAAGTACAATATAAGACTGCTAATAAAGGCTACCATGCTACTTCATTCCATGATGGAAGGAAGATCAGAAACTGAGAAAGTCTGGTGAAATGCAGTTTTTCTTTTACTGACATTCCTGTAGTTACTAATTACCATTGTTGATAACATTAATTCATTCCTAAATTAATAGTCCTCATGACCTCCTAAAGATCTTGACCTTCAAAAATAATTAATAGTTAAATTTAATTTTCTTATACAATAAACTTGGAAATGCATCTAAAAACTAGCACCTAAAAACTAATGCATAAATCTGAGCTATTCTGTCAGGGAACCATCAGCTTCAAATGATGTGAAATTGATTAATAGGGACTAAATACAGTCTTTCTGTCTATTTATGCTCAGGTGATATGAAGAAATATGGCATCCTGTTATTTTATAACATGGGGCATCAAATAATGAAAGGTAAGGTAAGAGATTTTTTTAAAAACACTTTTGTAAAAATAAAATTTTAAACTAACCCTGATATTTTCTCACAGACTAGTAGATATCCAGTGAGCCAATAAAATTGCTACTGTTTGCAATCTCTGATTAGCATGTTTTTTTTTTTCTGTGATTTCATCAAACATGTTCACATCTCAATAGAATGCTATATAATGAAAGCTCAATCAAATTTATATAATTCCATTTAAAACAGAATTGAGGAGATTATGTAGTTAAAAATAACATGTTGTTTTTAAAGTTGCACTAAAAGTGAAAAGTGAATGGATCCAATTAAAGATGCCTAGCATCTTACACAGACTCAGGCTTTAGAGATGGTAGGCTTTGGGTTCACTATCAATTATAAGCCTACTTGAAAGTGCTAAATTCTCACACCATCTCATAATATTTTTATTTTCCTTATTCTTCTTCATTTCTTCATTTTGAAATAAGATAAGGAAATATCAATATGAATTCATGTCCTTTATTCCCACTTATCTGAGATTACTCTCAGAGTTTTCTCCTAAGCTCTTTACAAAACTCCTTTTTCATAATGAAGAAAGACTTTTATGTTAGTAAGCTCTTGGAAATCTACACAATTGAAAAATATTTGGCCAGTTATAACTTTTTGAAATATCTACATCATCTTCCTTTTTACCCCTATGACTAAGATAACTTCTAAGAAAGACAGGAATACTTTTGTCAAGTTGTAGAAGATTCAGAACCTATAGACATAATAAGTGTATGCACTATCATCCTGACTTCACCATTCATTTATAATGAAAACTCCAGTGTGGTTCCCTTTGCTCTCTCAAACTAGAAAGTGTGTTCAACCACTTTATAGGACCTTACTATATATTGAGCATTTCATACCAAAAGGTTAACACTCATTATGTCTGTGGCATCATTATTTTCCACATTTGAACAAAACACACTGCCACTAGTTGTTAGAAGGATCAAGGAATGGAGCTCTGCTTTATTTTAATCTACCCTGACTGCTGCAGCAAATCCACTGCTTTATAACTTAATGTATGTAATTATGAATGTATGTATGTATGTATGAATGTTTTGCTCAGTTAGGAGTTAATCAGGGATCTTTACATGCCAGACAATTACCCTCTAACACCCAATGTGCCATGCTTATCAGTCCTTTGAAATGAGTTCCTGCATCTACATTATAAATCACCATTTCCATGCTTTACCTAGATCACTAATACACCTTATAACCCAACATTCACCACTGCTCTCTCCAGATCTTCCCAGAACACTTTCCTACTCAGACTCCCCTCTTAATTTTGTAAATTACTTGATCCAAACCTATTTACAAAACTCATGGTTACCTTCTTTTGGTGATACCACACATTCATTTAATAAACCTTGTATGTCCTATAAACATATACATAATCTTATCACCAAGAACTGCTGCTTCCCACATCTTGGTATTATTTTGCAAGGCAATAAGAATGCAATAACTTTGAAAGCAATATTTCTTCTATTGGTTTTTCTAAAACCACTCAAAGGGATCTTATTTAAATATAATTCAGAATAGGTCAATGAACCTCTATGGACTTTAGCTATTTAAGATAAATTCATTTAATTGCATACAAATATAAACAGTGTATCTTTGTTTACTTATTTTTCCACCAACTGTATTTTTTTTTTTTTTTTTTTTTTTTTTTTTTTGGTGTCAGAGTGGTCACTGTTTTACCACTTCAACATACCAGGTTTTCTGTTGTCACAGGCTTTATACCTTTTGTTTTTTAGTAATAGAAAATGTTTTCTGTCTGGCTTATTTACTTACTTTCTGTGATGATTTGAAAGAAGAATGCCCTCAATAGTCTTGGGCATTTGTACACTCAATTCTGAGTAAATGGATCTGTTTCACGAGGTTTAGGAAATACACCTTCCTTGTAGGAAGTACATTGGGAGTATTTTGTAAGATTACAGGTCCTTCCTTCCTTCCATTTTGCTTTCTCTATGGTTTAAGATATACACCCTTTTCATCCTGTTTTTGAAGCCATACCTGCTGCCTCAGCCCTGCCATTATGAGCTTTAACCATTTATAACTATAAAACAAAATGATTCCCTTCCATATATTTCCTTAGTTGTGATATTATATCATAGCAATAAACATAGGTAATATATATTATTTTTTAATATAGATCATTCTTGAACTTTCCTCTCCAAGTGGTGTAATTTCCTTTAATCATATTGACTCTCTTTTTACCGATTTTACTTTTGAAAAACAAAATATTGTTTTATGTTTTAGAGGTAATTTTCTTAATTTTAACTCATTGATACTTCACAGTAACGTGGATTTGTCTGTCTATCCAGCTGTTGCTATTAAAGTATTTAGGACATTCAGTAAACAGTTAAATATTAAGTAATTATTAAGTTTATATGTTAGAGTTTGTGTATACATTGATAAATAATTTAATATTTCTTTTATGCTAATTGGTTCAATGCACGTAACTAATTTATTTTTCTTTTACATTTAACATAATGTCTTTATTAATACATAAAATCACAGTGACAGGTTTGATAACTAGAATAACATATATCACTTATGAAATCAAGGATATGATAGAGCCAGTGTATCATAAATAAGTTGACCTAGAATACTTCTCTCACAAGTAAAAATATTTTCTTAGGAGCAAATAGTTATAATGAACAAATGTTACCAGAGTTCCAGAAGTATGCAACTCTAACTCCTTTTTATAGGTGGAGAAATAGACATAATGGGAACATTTGAGAGACTGAGCAAGGGAATGTCAACATAGACATTCTATAAATTATGAGAACAGTTCCTGTAATGCCAGGAAAAACTGTGCCCTGAATTTCAATAACCACGGTACTAAGTGTTCTACTTAGGACAAAAAACAAAACAAAAACAAAAACAAAACACCAAAAACAAACAAACAAAAAACCAAAAAACCAATCAAAACAAACAAAACACAGAGAGTAAGCTGTATACAGGTAGCAGAGTATGCTGTGCCCAGGTTAACAAAAGTCAAGAATCTTCATGAGTGGACAGGAGAGGATGAAGCTAGTCATGTTTTCCTTGTCAGTCTTGACAGTCTTGTTTTATTTTGTCTGTGGTTGACTTTGTTTATGTGCCATGAAAAATGGAACAAGTAGAACCTCTGTCATAAGGTGATTACACTCTAATGGATTGTAACGAGAAACAAAGTAAAAACTAGACCACAGTCTAACAAAAATATATAGACTTAGAAGAAGAAAATCAGTCTAAAATGATACCATATTAATACAGAACTTCTTAACAGTTAAATATAAATATCATGGAAGTACTTATTATACATTAACAAATATATAACTATTTGTTTTTAAATGAATGTAAACATGTCTGTTGATGGTATAAAAATTGCTAACCATTTGTGTTGAATCTTTTTAACAGGGGATAATATTAAAAGGAATTTCCAAAGGCTGGATGTCCTATTCAGATTTTATGATATTAGTATTTTTGTACTGATATAGTATGATAGTCAAATAAAATTATTTTTTTTAATTGAGAATAATAAATTTTGATTGGAAAGATTATGCAGTGGAAGTCTCTATAAAAGGTACAATTAATTTACACATTTATATATCAGGCTGCTTCTATCTCATGTGATTAAATTTTCTGTTTTGTAAAAAGCAATTTGAGTGTATTAAGACTTAAGCTGTTAAAAACATTACTTAATATTGTTTCACTAACATTTATTGATTCTTGAAAGAGTCATGCTAACAAAGCCGTATTCCTGTGCTGCTAAGATTAGTGCTTCAGTTTGGTCATTTAAATGCCTCCCACGTTCAAGTTGTACATTTTAATTTATTCTTATGCCTGTGACAATTCACCTAAATCTTTGAGACTTTGCTCACCCAGTGGTTTAGTCTTGATTTTAACAAGTTTGGGCAGTTGGCACCTTTAAATAACCCAAGAAAAGCAGTACTTTTCAAGAATTTTGTACATAACCACACTTGATTACAAATGTTATGAACAATGGGATGTGATTGTTCTTTGGGGAAGAAAGTTTTGTTTTATAAATTACAAAGCATCTATTCTTCCCAAGTGAGAAACTTCACAATGGAATTGAAATGTTTTTTTTAAGTAGTTTGGGGAGGGTTATAAAATAAGCCCATCAAATTAAAATCTGAGAATATTTTTTGTAATTTTATATTGTGTTTAGATTTTTTTTCCAATGAGAAAAAAAAGGTACTGAAATGTTACAAAGGAAAATACCAAACAACTTTTACAAACAATACCATTTTTCAAAACTGATTTTTCCCTCCAATTATCTTTGATCCTATTTTTCACTTTTGAAAACAGAAATCTATCACTTGCACATCAAGATTTCATATAAATTTCCTAAAGTTTTGATTTTTGTTGAACATAAGAAATCAAGATTTTTATAAAACTCTTCACTTTTCCTTGCCATCTTTAACTTGCTTGATGATTATACTCTGTCCTCTGTGATCTTACTAAGATTGCTGTGATAATTCTTGTCTCCTCGGTCCCATGAATTATCCTGTATTTAGGTAAGATTTGTCTCTAATTCACATAAGACTCTTCATTTAATAGAAGCCTGTGTGAATATGACTCAGGCATATTTAATTTCTGTGTGCTCTATAGACAGAGGAAGACTAGCTTACACTTAGCATTCAGATACCCATATTGTGACTCTCAACAATCCTATGGGGCTGGGACTGCTCATTTGAATGCATGGAGCTAGGGTACTACTGTGATCATGCTAAAACATTCAGATTCTACAAATACAGAAACAATAAATCTGCAGGCAAGAAAGGTGTTGCGAATGAAACTAAAATGGATTTGCAGGTACTTTTGTTGATTTTTAAAATACATTTATGTAGAGGTTATTAAATAACACTATGGTGATCTAACATTGCTGTAAATTTTCTATTTCATTTGTTGTAATTAAAGAAAAAAGACAGATAAGAAGTAGTAGACTGTGTTCATAAACAAAAAAGAAATCAAACAAAACAAACAAACAAACAAACAAAAAAACCTGTCTGAACATCAGAAATATATAAGACAAAGTGGCAATAAAAAAGCGATTCAACAATGGAGTATAGAATGTGTCTATGATAGTAGTGATGTCTTTGATGAGCACATTTGTGGTATTTTATTCTCTCATGCAAGGAAAGTAGATATAAATGGAAACATTAAATTATATAAATAAAAATGTGAGTACAGTAGCAGACCACATTCAGAGGAGCAGGGATACTTATTATTAAAAAAAATGGCAGTTCAATATTAAGAAAATTGAACTAATTAATGAAAGGTGTGGCCATGAGATTAGTTGTGAACAACTGAGTTGTGTGATTTTTTTTAAATATATTGGGAAGCATTTGGGGGAGTCCTAGAAGTCTAGCAGGAAAAACTGCCATCCAGGTCAGTAGTTACTGGTCACAAAATGCTTTACATAGTCTCCTCACTTAATAGTGTACAAAAAGTGCCAGGCATGCTTTCTACATTTTTTTCTGCTGCTCTCCATATCAGGGATGCTCTCATTTTTGTTTTTAAGTACATAATTCCTCATCTTGATTCTAAAATTACATCAGGAACTCTAGAAGAAATATTAAGGTAGTTATTTCTCTATCTAGTTCTACAGTGTGGATTGTTTGCCAGTTCTGCTGATGTATTCTATTTTGTGCTGAAATGCACAAATTTCCAAGCAAACAGTGTCTAGCATAGACTAATTTTTCCCTGAGAAGCCTCCATGCTTTGCTCATCTTTATTTTCTCCTTAAATCCTAATTCCTAAGTTCTATAAACCAAGGAAACAAACACACACAACTTAAAATATATTTGCATATTCAATAATGTGGACACATCATGGCTGGCTCCAGGCTCCTCCAAGCACATATTCACTTGGGCTTTTCTCAGACAGCTGCTTCCACAGCATCCATTAGACTAAAAGTAATAATTTAATTTCAAACATTAAAGAGACTAGATAAATGAAATTATCATGTGCATATCTTGATTTTTATATATTTCCTTACCATTTGCTTTTCTGTTAAAACACTTCACTGTTATACACTGAATACTTATGTTTTCATTGCTCAGAAGTATAAAAAAGTAAAATTGAAACATCAATGACAATGTTATTCAATACAATCCTAGACATCATTTTGCAAGTTCACATGTGCATGAGTTCAAGGCTTGGGTAC
The DNA here is from genome assembly GCF_943737965.1 of Phodopus roborovskii. NCBI lineage: Eukaryota > Metazoa > Chordata > Mammalia > Rodentia > Cricetidae > Phodopus > Phodopus roborovskii. The sequence goes on along the minus strand of NW_026126525.1, from coordinate 41,042,908 downwards.
TTTTCTACATATGTGTCACTGGAGATAATGAGTTTTCCAACTATTGTGAGCATTTTTTACTTGTTAAGTAGGTTTCAAAACTGATTTCAATTTCACTGTTTTTAAAAAAAATTCATTTATTTTAATTTTTTGAAATGCATAATTTCTCCTTCCCCCTTTTCCTAAAAAACTTCCCATATACTCATCAGATTTATGGCATTTACTTTTTTCATTAATTATTATTACATACATATATGTATATATATATCATCTTAATTATATCAATAAATCTACAATCATTATAATGTTACTTGTATGGATGTTTTCAAGGCTTACCCTTTAAAATTGTATAACCAATTTCTGTGTTCTTCCATGAGGAAATCTATTTCTCCCACTCTTAGATTGTTTTAGTTGTGTGAAGTTCTGTTTATAGTTGAGATATCATGACCTTTCCCCCATCAACTTTAGCATGCTTATTATTGTTTTACTCCCAAGGTTTCCATGCCAGATCTGTTGCTAAATGTTACCATGTTAGTCATTGTGGTTCATAGGTGCCATACCTGGGTAGGACCTCTGGTTGTTCCTTCGGAAGCTTGTTTGACACTTTCTAGTATAATGAAAGCTAGTCCTCAGGTAGAAGAATTGCAGGTAGTTCTAGGTCATGCCTTCTAGGTTCTGTGTCTGAATTACATGGCCTCGTCAATGCATCCTGGAAGTTTACAAAGGGTAAAGTTTTATTTCTTTTTTTTTTTATTTAATTTATTATTTTACATGTCGATCCCAGTTCCCTCTCACTCCCTTCCTCCCTCCCTTCCTCCCTCCCTTTTAACCTCTCTGCCCTCTCACATGCACCCTAACCACCCTCCCCTCCCATCCCCCCCACACCAAATCCATATGTAGGGCAATGCCATCCAGTTGGGGTCATGTAGATCTGACAGGTCATGTGAAGTAGGGACTAGGACTTCTCTCCTATCTCTAGATTAAGGCAGTTATCCCTCCATGGGGGATGTGTTCACAAGGTCCTTTTGTGCACCAGGGATACATCCTGGCTCCAATATCTGAGATCCCTTAGACTGCTCAATCCTTCTGGCTGAGACCCATATTCATAGGGACCTGAGTCAGTCCAATGCTGGCTTCCCAGCTATCAGTCTGGGGTTCCTTTAGCTCCCCCTTGTTCAGGTCAGTTGTCTCTATGTATTTCTGCAGCCTGGTCTTGTCCTCTCCATCTGCATCTGGGTTCTAGTTCAACTCAGTGTTTATGTATGGGTGTTTGCTCCTGTTTCCAACAGGTATTAGATGAGAGCTCCATGGATAAGTTAGTTGTTGATCTCACTCTCCGGGGAAGGACATGTATGGTAGCCTTTCTATGGATGCTCAAATTGTTAGTTGACAGCAGTCTTGTAGTTCTCTAGACCTGTCTTTGTGTTCAATATTCTCTTCAAACCAATATTGGCTCCCTCTTTTTATGTTTTCTCTCTCTGTCTCTGTCTCTGTCTCTGTATCTCTCTCTGTCTCTCCTGTCTTCTATTCCTACCCGGACTCAATCTTCCTAGTGGCACTGTTTTCCTTTCCCCCCATCACTTTCTCCTACTTCTCTCTCCATTCACTACCCCCCCCCCACTCACCCTATGCTTTGGGGGACTTGTCTCTTCTCGCTTCTGTGAGGGACTTTATAGGAATCTCTTAGAATACACCTTGTATTCTAGTTCCTTTGGTGGTGTGAATTATAGGCTGGTGATCCTTTGCTCTAGGTCTAAAATCCATATATGAGTGAGTACATACTATGTTCTTCTTTTTGTGACTGGGTTAAATCATTCAGGATAGTTTCTTCAAGTGCCATCCAGTTGCCTGTGAATTTCAAGATACCATTATTTTTTTTTTCTGCAGAGTAGTATTCCATTGTGTAGATGTGCCACATCTTCATTATCCATTCTTCAACTGAGGGACATCTAGGTTGATTCCAGATTCTTACTGTTACAAATAGTGCTGGTAAGAATATAGTTAAGCACATGTCTTTGTTTCATGGATGTGGATCACTTGGGTATATGCCTAAGAGGGGGATTGCTGGGTCTTGTGGTAAACTAATTCCAAACTGCAGTTCCCCCTTCTGCTCCTTCTCTTGCCCCTATTCCCAGCACCCATGAATTCCCCAGATGGGTAAGGCCTCCCTTGGGAAATTAAAAATGTCTGGCATATAAAATTGAGGCAGGTTTCCCCCTGTCCTCTGTATCAAGGCTAAGTAAGGTATCCCACTATAGGAAATGGGCTTCAAAAAGTCTGTTCAAGCACCAAGGATAAGTCTTACTTCTACTGTCAGCTGCCTCCCCAACAGATCAAGCCAGTCATCCTCATTCAGAGTGCCTAGTGGTTCCTATTAATTCCCTAGCTGTCAGTCTAGTCTGTGAGTTCCCAGTAGCTTGGGTCATTTGTCTTTGTGGTTTTCCATATTATCATCTTGATCTAATTATCATCACAGAACTTATATCCAGTAACTGATGGAAGCAGATGCAGCAAACCCCAGCCAAGTACTGGGTTGAGTTCCTAAAGTGCAGTAGAAGAGAGGGAGTAAGGATCTAAGGATCATGTAAGCGAGGCAGGATCAAGATCACTGTAATGTTTTTGTCAAATCTCAGAACCCAGTACAAACACAAGTTTGTGTATGTGTATATGTGTGCAGGAGCACATGTTCACACACACACACTTTTATAATGATAACTTACAGAATTAACATATTGGGTAGAAACTGCAAGTTACCACAAGTAATGAAGACAACAGACTCTTTGAAGAAGGTAGCTTGTGTATTAGACTGGCTTACACAGAAGACTTGAAAAATGAGATTGGATTATGATAGTCTGTGTAGCTTTTAGGTAGGAGAAAGAATGCAATTACAAAATGACCTGGCATGCTGGGAGATTTAGGGCATAGTAAGGAGACCCTCTTGCTGGGATTGTTCACCAGTCTTTCCACTGGAGCTTGTGCACATTTCCAGCTGAATTTGGGGTATTGCTACTGTTAGAACAATTTATAGCACTGAATAAATATCATTTTGTTAAATCATTCATTTTTCATGTGCTTATGGCAAAAACTGAAATGTCTGCAGCTAGAATGGAAGGTTTCATGTATAGTGACTTCTGTTTTCTGTGTATAAAATTCTTCTTTTCTGCAACTATTTTTGTCAAGAACTTATCAAAAAGGAAAAAAGATTTTTGTGAACATTTTTAGGAAAAGTTTATACACAAAGATTTATAAAAACCTACAAAAATGGATGTCACTGTGATTTGGGAATTTGAGGGACTTTACAAAGTCGTATTTTTGTTTTTAAGGATAGCTTATATCTGAAACTAGACACTATCATATATTAAAAAAAAAGCTTATTACCCAAATATCAAATAACATGTAACTACACTGGAGATCTTCAGTAAAAGTACAATTGACTAGACTGTGCTCTCTTAATAATTAATTTTTCTGTCATCAATAGTATTACTGTTTTCCTGTTTACTAATTTAGGTAAATATATCATACTTAAAACCTTGTAGTAGTGCTTTAATTTTATTACTCATAGATAAAATTTGGAATCACAGTGTCTTACTTGAAAATTTTCAGAATTTGACTGAGAGATATGTACCTTATATATGTGTATCAAAAAATTGTATTCCTCATGGTATTTGCTGTTGAGATATTAATTTTGAGAGTTCCATTTTCTTTCTGAAATGTGGTATTATGTGTTGATAAGAATTTAAGTTGAAAGTAAAAGAATTTATTTATGTAAACACCTGCAATTTTAGTTTATTTTCATGAATATTATTAAAGTTTAAAATAGCCTAACATCAAAAGTATAATGGTGAAAAATTGGACAATGATCAAAACTGAGCTTATATAAAAATTAATTCAATTGACTTAACTGATGTTTTTACAAGTAAAATAATTCAAATTTTGAATGCATGTAGGTAGAGGTTGAGTTACCTTGAATAAGTTCAAATATAACAGATTGTTAAATGTTTTTATTGTTGTTATACCCTATGATTTCAAAGGACTGAATGATCAATCCTCTCTCACTTCTCTCCACCCCTCCTCTACTTCCACCTCCAACTCCTTCTTTCTTCTTCCACTCCTACTATTCCTACTCCCTCTAACTACATACCTCCTTACCATTTTCTTTCTTTGGAGGTAGAGAAGAAACACTGGATCTCACTGGCAGGGTGAAATGCAATCAAGTCTATCATACTTTCAAGATCCCAACAATGTAAAGGGATAAGGACAAAGATAAATCTATGACATGCTGAGAAACAAAAATAAGTCAATGTAGCAATTGTTCTAAAAGGCTGAACTCTGTGTGAGAAACTGCAGAATTTGTGTTGATACAACATAGGGATCAGGAACTGGTTACCTTTTAAGAGAGAGGAAGTGGAACTCAGGTGTGGTTAATTAAGGGAAAGAGGAATTAGTGGGAAAAGATGGCATAGCTGGTGTATATGACAGGATGTCAGAGCAGAGAAAGGGACATAGGGAGGCATAACTAAACTAAAGAACTCTAACAAATCTAGTTTTAAACCTACTATTGTAGAGTAATCTTAAAATTTACATGTATACATGTATTAAAAGAGATTGGATAGAATTACTGGTACCATAATGGGAGACAAAGACCCTCCTAAACTCCATAGTCTATGATGTAAAAAACCCAGTTTCAGGAATGGTTTAACTCATTTGAAGTTGTTGGTAAGTGATGTACCATAGACCCCAAGGCACTACAGGCTATTGGCACTATCTTTATTATCTTCTATAATTTTATAGTGAAACTCTATTGCTGAAAACATCAAACTCTTGAGTCAGAGAATAAAAAAAAAATTCATTTGGTACTGGCATGGAAAATTTTCTTGCAATAAATATTTCTTGTCATGTTAGAATGCACTCAGTAGGCTATCAGAGGAGGAAAACAATCATTATTCTTACTCAGATTTGCATTGGTTAACTTAAAGAACAACCAGTTAGTAAGATATGCCTACTGATGTAACATTGGCAGGAATGCCCTGAGAATAACTAACAATACTCCAAACAATAGAACTCAAGCCTTTGAACCTTTATCAGAGTGAGATACCTATGGTTAATTAGATCTTTAACATGTGTGGGAAACTACTACTATTAGTTTGCTAAATGGACATGTATTGAACACAGTTCTAACGACTTACAGTTATACCCACAAAGTAACACATACTTCTACCCTGAAAAGAGAACCTCCTTTTATCAGTAGAGGACCATTGACACAGAGACCCATATCTCAAGAGAATAACAGACTACAGAACACTCTACCTTCAGTGGGAATTCTGCAGTACAACACCTCCATACATGGTTTAGGAAATAGATTAAGATTAAGTTGTGTTGCTGGGGAATTGTTCACACTGCCACTCCATGATACCAAGGAAGCCACCTTGAATCAAAGACAGAGTCTATGATTGGCTGACAGGGATTAGCCATAGATATGTGCAAGGTATGTGGAAGTTGGATAGAGAGGGACAGCAAGAGAGGAGGGGCTGAGAGAGACTTCCAGGGGTTTTGGCTCTGGAAATGTTAAAAGCAGGGTTAGCCGTTCACTCCTCTGCTGTTTCTTGGATTTACCAAGTTTTTACCTTGTGAGCTTTTATTAATACTAGCACAGTTAAGGTAAACATTAAGGGTAAGAAAGAGTTTCAGATGCCTAGGTGGTATATAATGACAAGGAAACTGCTTTCAGCACACACAGGGCAGGTGCACATGTGTGTAGGAGAAAATGCAGGCCCAGAAGTCACAACTCTGAATTCTGGTTTAGTATGGGTAGGGGTAGCGAGTAGCTGCCCTGCTGTTGAGTCTTCACTCTTTATGTCTCCTTTAATGTGCTTCTTTGTCATAGAAACCATGGTAGTTAGAGTGCTCATTATCCAGTCTAAGGTAAGGTGCTAACCAATCACAGTCAATACACTTCTACTAAGTAAGTGGTTTGGCATGTGTCATAAAGCACCACTGTTCCATGAAACCATCTCTGAAGTGGTTGATCTTGAGTGACCCACACACAGCTTTATTAACTTAGGACACTGTAGTAATGATGGTACACATGTAGCTGAGAGCTATTGGCAATTGACTACTTCTGGTAGGAGAGTAAAGGTTCTTTTAAGAATATAGGCTCTGCCATGCTCCACTCCACAAATGTTCCCACATTCATCATCACATTTCTGCTGCTGAATGGACTCAGTGGCTAACTCAAAAACAAAACTATAAAGTTAAGAGGGTATAGTGTTTGGGTGCGTGGTGCAGGAATTAAAAAAGGATATGGTATATGGGCTTGTTGAAAATGCATGCAAATGTCATGACATGACTACATTTTACAACTGGTCTTCCAACACTGTGAAATTCTTAAATTAGGTTACTCAATTTGTTTAGCTTTTCCTTTCTAGTCCTTGTTACACTTCATATTAACTAGTTATATGTTGGCTGTGAAGATAAACACAAAACTTTAGTATTGTCAGATAATAGATTAAATGAATCAATCAACATTTTAATAATGGGTATTTTCATTCTTTTGTATTTTAAATATTATATCTTATTTTATTTCTAGCACTTTCAAATTTCAGTTACATTATTTTTGTCAAAGTATTTTTACAATATATCTTAACATGCTAGTCTTCATTAACTGTCAATTATTAGGCTGGTAATCAGGAATAATATTGTCACTGTTGCATATATATATATATATATATATATATATATATCCTACATGACTATATATGTACATTATTAAGCCTATGAGTATATGTGTACATTCATACACACACACACACACACACACATATATATATTTTGTGTACCTCATACATACAAGAAAATTAATCTGTCATTAAGATACAGTTCCAGCCCTCACATATTTTCAATAGAAAACTGCACTATTTCTAAATAGTCTTTCTTCTTGTCTTTGTCTATTATTATTAAAAAAATTTACAAAAGTATTTTGTGGCAAGTCAAAGAATCATTTTCTTTCAATTTTCAAATATTTCTGTCTGGTTTCATTATTACATTTCCCTAAAAATCTGAAAATGATGTTAATGTCCTGTAGCTAGATATAACTAGAGAACCTAGAGTACAACTCCTGAATTTTAACTCCAATAGTAAGAAACAAAGAAACACTGCTGTCCTGTCAGATGCCATTCAAACCATAGTCATGTGAGTTGTCATGTGTTCTTGATACTGATGCTATGAGGGTAGAACATGAAAACTCCCTCTTACATGAATTAATAAAACATTTGTATGATGGCAAGGCTACTGTCTTCTCCCCCACCACGCCCATCTGGTCTCCAGGTCTCCATGACCTCATCTTTTCATTAACATCCACTTTTATTCATACTTTTAATTACTATGATTTTCTTTTAAATAAGTTATACTGGATAAATTTTTCTTGAAATATATAAATAACTTCAACCATTAACTAGAATAAATTAAATGACATTCTAAAAAATCATCTTGTTCCATTTAGTATTTTTTCATGAGAGTATGAGAATTTAAATTTCAGAACTAAAATAAACACACACCCTTATATACATTTTTTCATTTTTATCTGTGATAGAAAACATATGCTCAAGTTTATAAATCATTTCAATATAAAATAGAATAGTTTAAAAGCAGACTGTTTACAGAATAAATGAAATAATGTAAATTATTTTATACCTTGAAGATCAATAAGTTTGATCATAAATTATCATATATGAAATACAGTTTGAGAGCATATAAATATATATACAAATATATATATATATACATATATATATATATTCTTTAAATTAGAAAATATGTAGGATATAAAGGTTGAAGAATGACTTTCAAGTTGCCCTCTATTTGTCTGCACCTTGCTCTATGATACACTTAACTTGGTTGTTCTCAAATGTACACAGATAATTTCATCAAGGCTATGTATTATGTTCCTTCCTAGTGCTCCCACTGATGACCTGCTATGTACCTAATACACACAAGTATATTGTTTTATTTAATAATGTTTAATTTATATTTTAACTATTGCTTTTTTGTGTATGTGTGGATAGGTGACATGCTCATGTCATAGTACAAGTGTGAAAGTCAGAGAACAACTTGTGATAATCAGGTCTTGCCTTTGCACTATAGGTCCTGGAGATAGAGCTGAGGTCTTCAGCTTAGAAACAGGCACCTTCATTCACTGACCCATCTGGTTGATCCGGAATGGCTATTTTAATCTATTATCACTGAGATACATGCCATTTTAAGATCTCATAATAGTTGTCTGACAGGAAATAACACCTATATTTAACAAAATTAAGATCTTCTATTCCTCAAAGATGACAATTTAATTTCTCCTGAACTTCTGACCTTCAGAAAACCAAATGCATAATATTCCCAAGTGTTTTCACATAGGAGTCATACACATGCCCCACTCCCACCATGGGAGTCAGTAAGTCTATGACTGCAGTTTTTACTTTCTTCTATTCATCTTAAAAGCTAGTGCCCTAAGTGACCACTTTTGTTTTGTCAGCCTGGCATCCGTGATTATTTTAAATCCAGAGAAGTTCTACTCTAATGTTAGCATTGAAACTCTGCTATCGTTTTAATGATTAGATTTACTTGGTGGTTGCTTCTTACGGGTCTTGCTGCCACTTAACTTGTCACCTCAATAGACCAGTGTTTTTCATTTATGTCATACTGTTCACCTTTCTTTTTTTTTTTTTTCTGAATTTTCTTATGGCCTCATTGTTGCTATTATTAGGCTTATGGAAAAAATATTTTCATCTAATTACTTTTAGTTATTTAATTTCTTTTATGAAAAAATGAAAGTGTCAGTAAAAATACTGCACTGAGTAAGTGAGTATATTTGAATCCCCCCCCCCATCAGTTTATATGTCCTTATATTGTTGATGTACAAGGTACATCCACTGCTCTCAGAGTACCTTTAAATTTTCTTAAAGGGGGGATTCAGAGAAATAACTCAGTTTCTGGCAGAAATTTTCCTTCCATTTTCATTTTCTTTTGACCCACCATCTGTACTTTGATAAAAGAAAGGAGAAAGAATTCTGAACTCCCCTTTACAGATATAACAAGATAAGCATTAAATTCACTCAAGTAACATTTCTCTATGAAAAGATTCATCATGCTCATAGAATGGATGTGTTATGACCCACTTCAATAGTGGGTAGAATTTAAAAGCACATGAAACTGCAGTAGGAAGATTTGGTAATACATCCCCTAGTACAATAGACACATGTAAAAGTCATGATGGATACAGATGCAGGTTAAATCTTTATGTGTCAATAATATGAAATTATTCTGGCTTGTGTGAATCATTACCCTAGAGAAATAAAATCATTGACTGAGTAAAATGGATAGTGTGGGGCATTTATTTTGTTAGAAGGAATGCACACATATTTGTAAGAACAAACCTTCACAATCACAATATACTGTCTCTTTATATAACAAAATACTATGAATTTAGTAGTTCTTTTATACCAGAAATGTATTCCTTATTCTTCAGTCAGAGACTTTCTGGATCACAGTGTCTGAAGATGCAATGTCTGGCAGAATGTCACATCAGAGACATGTGATGAAACAAAAACAGTCACCTTGTGACCTGAAGGAGAAAGACAGAAATAGGAAGGGCATGCAGCCTCTGTGCTCTGTAAGGTCATGTTAAATGAAGACTTCCCACTGCTTCCTATTTCTTACAAGTTCTTCCATATCCTAATAGCTCCATGATAGTACCTTGGCTAGAGGGATCTTTGAGTGACAATTAAAAATATATTATATGGCTACATTCTTCCATTCAGTAAATATTGTCCCCAAGAAAAAATAGACTTATAAAAGCAAAGCCTCTAAATTAAATCACACTAGATTTTACATAGAATGGGCATGCACATTTCGAGGACTGCACATAAATCTGTATGCATCAACTAAAGATATAACCAAGTAATAGTGTTGTTCTTTTAACAATTACTACCATAGGAGACTTTAAGTCATTTGGCATTGACAATGTATCTTTCAAGGCCATTAAATGCAGAAAAACACATCCAAGGATCCTGTTACCCACAGTACCTAAAGGCTCTGCAATTTCCGTCTCTGTAAATGACATGTGCTACAACTACAACACATTGGCAAAGAGCCTCTTTTCTCATTGCTCGATTCCCTCATAATCTCAGGTATCCTCTCACAACCCTTGACTGCACTGTATAGCTATTGGACTCACATACTTTACAAACTAATGAGAACCATTGCCATTCTGGGAAATAAACAAAACTGAGACTATAGCCGACATTCTGCTTTGTTGGGCCTATCACAATTCAATCTCCAGCTCTAACAGTTTATTTTCTAATCCTACTTGCCTGAATTCTTGCAGAGGTCTTTAATCTGTAATGATATTTATACTGATGCCTGCAAGCTAGTGCTATACTTAATGATGTGTTGTCATTTCCATTACAAACTCCCTTTTGCACAAGTAGCAGGAGAAGCAAGAACCTGTGACTTTCTTAGCTGAGGGCACATTTCAATGCTCTTCTAAATGACAGTGTTATCCAGACCACTCTCAGCAGCCAGCATTTTTATACAATTTAAGAAATAACATTAAACAGGGATAAAGAAGCCAAACTCTATGTGTTATATTTTTAATATATGTAGGTAAAATGTGTTCCTCATTGTAGTTTTATATGTATTTACTGTGAATTTAAACATGACAATGCATTTACAAAGTGAGTTTTATGTTATATGTAAGTCTTTTTTCTTCAGTATCTATCTAAAACAAATACAAACGAAATTTGTCAGCATGAGGAAACCTTCAGGTTGATGTTTCTCTAGAATATTTTAAACATGTTTGTACAGTAACTGGAGAGCCATGCGGGAGGACTATTATGAGCATGTAGTTTATGAAAGACAATTTTGTAATGTAAATACTGGAAGAAACTGGTAATTACTAGAGTAATTCTGGAATGAATAAAAATGACCACTACCCTCATTTCATCAGATCAACTATACAGTTGAATTTTTATTGCCTTGATTAATGGCATGGAATATGCAATTGTCAATTTTATTCTCTTCTTGAATAAGCTATTAGTTACTGCTGTGTGATGGAGAATTACTCTTCTGCATTAGTAAGGCTGATGTAGTTCTCAGTAAATGAAAAATGGACGAAACTCAGAAAAATACAAGTTTTAATTTAAAAAAAGAATGAAAACTGTCTGTGTTTCTACACAAAAATTTTCTGCTTCTCAAATTCTTTAAAAAGGTACTGTAGATAGATGGACAGCTGTCACAGGCCATCTCCCTCTCCACACAGTGACATACAGCTGTCAGATCTGACTTCCCTCCTCACATAGTGACATATATGTATCAGAGGTGACGTCTCTCTTCACATAGTGACAGTCAGCTTATCAGAGGTGACTTCCCTCCTAACACAGTGATGGACAGCTGTCAGAGGCCACTTACTTGCTCTCATAAATTTGGCTGAGGGTGGCTTGCTGGCTTGCTTGGTTCACTTTCTCCTTATCTTGTCTCCTTGCCTATCTAGGTTTATGTAAGAAAGTATCTCAGAGAGGGAATAAAAGGAACAGAGGTTTCTGATTTGAGTGAAGCATTTTGAATTACAGTTTCTTTTTCCCCCCTCTAATTCTTAAAGTCACCTAAAGACAAAAGTTGTCTGTCATTTTTCCACTTCATGAACTTTATTGAAAACTATCCTCTGTATACAGAGTATGTAACCATTGGTTGCCATCTATGATTCAGTCAGAATTTAAATTCCTGTCTCGTGATCTCATACTACAAAACCCCAAGGCATATTGAGTTGCACATTTGCTGTTTGTCATCACCATAAACGACTTTACAGTGTGCTGCTTGTGGTTTTGTGCTCTGGTTTTGTGAATATTTTCCACTCCTTGTTTTGATGTCTGGATGTAGGCTAGTCTGTTTTAGTATCCTAATGGAAACCTATTCTCTATTTCAGTATAATTTAATTTATTTTAACTTCATTTTATTTTTATTTTATTTTCCTTCTATTCTAGTGACAAACAGAAATTCATTATGGAATGATTCTACAGTTCAGAGTGAGAAGCTGACGTATTAAATAAATGCTGAGCATGACTCTGTGTTGTGTGATTTGCTCTAGTAATTTTCAAAAATTTCTTTAGTGAATTTTCTATAAATACTGAGCATCTATGTGGTCTGTTTGAAAATTATTGAGTGTCAGTTTGATAATTGTTATGGTATGGAAAATTTTAGATTATTCACATATTGAAACAAGGTTTTTAATAAACCCTTTGTTAAACCATTTCAAGAAATTTTAAGTAATTATTTACATGGAAATCTCAAATAGGCATTTTAACATATGTGTTTTGTTTAGAAGTCAATACATATCTCTCAAACTCTTACGAGGATATAATGATTTAGATCTAGGAATTATAGAAATCTAAGGAAATATAATATCTAATACAATACCTGCAATATACAGGTAAATGCAAATGAAATGGATATTATGTGTTAAATTTGCAATCATATACTTTCACTATGTGTACATATTTTTTAAATGTAATGTAGTGTAAGAGCAATGAGGGGTTTCTGCATTATGACATGGTTCTTGATGAATAGTATTATGGTAAAGTTTCCTACAATTTTATAAGTAATGAACATGATGTCCCAATCACACTCTGAACCATAAACAAATCATCTTAAAGGAGCTATGATGTATGAATTCATATTCTGTTCTTATACCTATTTGGCATTTCAAGAAGCACACAAAAAGAGATCACCTATTTATCTACACATTTTTACATGAAATTCCAGTCATTATGACAATGTAAAAAGCATTAAAATTTCAAAACAGTCATGCAATTTATAATCATAACATGTAGAATGGCTGATGAGATCAACTCATTTAGTATTTTGAGATAGATTGAAGAAGAAAATCATCACTTATTTATTTATTTATTTTGAGACAGGGTTTCTCTGTATAATAATCCTGTCTGTCCTGAAACTTGCTTTGTAAACCAGCTTGGCCTCTAATTGACAGAGATCCACCTGCCTCTTCCTCCTGAGTATTGAGATGTACCACCATGCCTGGCAAAAATCATATGTTTTATGATGCCTCTACTGTCTCATGTGTTATAAATTAAGTAAATAACTTAGAAGAAAACATCAATATTTGGATATTTGATGTTGCCTCGGGGTCCTTTTATGAATAAAGCACTCTTTGAATCACAAATGGTTTTAAAATAAACTTCATAGGGCTGGAGAGATGGCTCAGCCGTTAAAAGCGAGACTCACAACCAAAAACATAAAATAAACCTCATAAGCTTAATATTTCACTAAGTTGAATTTATAGTGAAACCTTTATTTGCTTGGTTGTTGCCTACAGAGTGCATTTCACACTCAAACCTTAAATGTTTTATTTGCTGTGTTTCCAGTTGCCAGGGCTTTGGTGAATGTAGAGTAGTTTCACATTTCCCTTTGCTCTGCACACTTGTAGTCTTTCTCAATTAGGAAAAGATAATCAAACATGGCAGAGTTTTATGTTTATTTACTTTTTTCTTATTTTTAATAAATTATTTGAGATCTAGAATAAGAGTAAATGGCCACCATATGGACTAAGGTCTCATGTTTATTACCAAGTGAAGAATAGAGCAGAAAACCAGTAAGTAAGTCAGACCAGATATGAATCCCTGCATCACAGGTAAAAGACAATAAAGGGAGATCTAGAAGCCAATTTCTCTTGACAGTAATTTGTAAAGGCAGGTCCTGTGGTGCACTGAAATTTTGAACTTTAAATTTCAGTTGCCTTAGTCCATCCACTACCTAGCAGCTGGATTTTACACATGCCTTTATTGTTTCTGAGGCGAATGGTAGTAGCAATGGGAAGTAGAGAATTGGAGATGGTACTTTCAGCAGTTGCTATACTTTCAAAAAACCTGAATGTCAGGTGGGAGAAAAGTGTTGAGTAGAAATAAGGTTTGCTGCTATGAACATAGTGGAGCAGATGTCCTTATGGGATGACTATGTTCCCTTTTCTCCACATCCTTGCTATCATAAACTGTCATTGGTTATTTAGATTTTAGCCATTCTGACAGGTGCAACATGGTGTCTTTGACTTGTTTTGTTTTGCATTTCCATGATGGCAAAGGATGTTAAACGATTTCTTAAGTGACTTTCAGCATTTCTGATTCCTCTATTGAGAAATCTCTATTTAGTTCTTTACCCCACTTTTTAATGGGATCATTAGGTGTTTTGGTGATGAGGTTCTTGAGTTTTTTTGTATATTTTGGAGATCAGCCCTCTGTCAGATGTGGGGTCTGTGAAGAAATTTTCCCATTTTGTGGGCTATCATTTTGTCTTGTAGACTATGGCCTTTTCCTTGCAGAATCCTCTCAGTTTCAGGAGATCCCATTTATTGTCAATCTTAGTAACTGTGCTACTGGTAATATTTCACAAAGTGGTTTTCTGTGCCAATCTGTGTGTTCATAGCAGCATTATTTGAAATAACCGGAACCTGGAAGCAATCTAGATGCCCCTCAACTGAAGAATGGATAAAGAAGTTGTAGTACATTTACACAACAGAGTATTTCTCAGTGGAAAAAAAATGACATCTTGAAATTTACAGGTAAATGGATGGGATAAGACTAAACCATCCTGAGTGAAGTAACTCAGACATAGAAAGACAAACATGTTCTGTACTCACTCATAAGCTGATATTAGACGTAGAACAAGGGATAACCAGCCTAGAATCTACAACCTCAGAGAAGGTAGGAAGTAAGGAGGAAGTTGAGAGAGATAGATATACATGGACCCCCAAGAATGGGAAAAGGACAAGATCTCCTAAGAAATTGGGGGACACAACGAGGGAGAGGGGAGGGGAGGTAGGAGAAAAAGGAGGGGAGAATGGGAATAGGGGTAGGGAAGATCATGAGAGATCCAAAAGGCCAATTGGGGGAAGAATAGAGAATGAGAGCAAGAAAAAAGAAAGAGAGAGAGATTCTCTAATAGAGGGATCAATTAAGGACTTAATGTGAAGTCTGGCATTTGTGAAATATTCAGGGATCAATGAGGATGACCCCAACTAAGAATCTAAGCAATAGTGGAGATGCTACCTTAAATACCTTTCCCCTATAATGTCATAAATGAACCTTCATCCTGTAACTGATGGAAGCAAAAGCAGAAATTCACAGCTAAGCACTGAGCTCAACTCCAGTTGTAGAGAGGGAGGAGTGATGAGCAAAGGGGTAGAGGCCATGCTAGGGAAACCCTCAGAAAAAGCTGACCTGTGCAAGTGGGAGTTCAGGGAGATCAGACTAACAGCTTGGATACCAGCATAAGACTGAACCAGACACCTTGAATATGGATTTCAATTTTGGAGATTGGTCTATGGGGCTCTGGCAGTGTAACCAGTCTTTATCCCTCTTGCATGCTGGGCTTTGGAAGGCCATTCCCTATGGAGGGATGCTCCTTCAACCTAGATACATGGGGAAAGACCTATGTCTTGCCCCAAATGATGTGACAGACTTTGCTGATTCCCCCATGGGAGGTGTCACCCTCCCTAAGGAGAGATTGGTGGATGGGATGGGATGGTGGGGGAAATATGATGAGAGGAGAGAGAGTGAACTTGTATTTGCATGTTAAATCACGTTTTTTTTAAATTTAAATAAAAATTAATTAAGAAAACAACCAAGTTTTCTATTTAGTTTACAGGTTTCTCTGATTCTATAGCAGAGGATTCTGCTTCCTGAGTAAACTCACAGGAAAGAAGAGCTGTTAGAGAAAAATAGCCTTTATAATTCAGAAACAGACCTCAACAGAGAAGGTGACTTCACCTGGACAAATATGAGAGACACCTGAGTTCCTGTTCTTTCTACCTAGGGTTTTTTTTTCTTTTTTCTTTTTTTATTCAATTATCTAGTTTCATTACAGAATGCCAGATTTCATTCACAGTTGCAGTTTAATATTACATTTATGGAGTTTGCTTTGTGGCTTTCTAATATTCCTAGAGAATCATATTTGTTTGCTTGAATAATTTAGGCTAAAGGATTAGATGAAAGGGATACTGACAAACCCACAGCCTAGCATTAAGAAAATAAGGCAGAATAATGTTGCCCAAGAAATGCAAATATTTTAAGCGCATTTACTGTTACTGAAGATGTCAGAAGAAAAGCAACTACCTGTGTAGGTAAGACTCCCCACCTTCAGATTGCTGGCATTTGGCTGGATGCACATAGCTCACAGGCTCAGAAAAGTCTTTTAGTTATAGTAGAATTTAACTGTTCTGAAAAAATTATTGTAGACTGGGTAGCTTCTTAAGTACAGTATCTGTTTCTTACAATTCTGGGGGCTGGTGACCCAGGAGCACAGCACGACCATGGCTTCACTCTTCCGGTCAATTATTTTGTTCTTAACTGGTACATTTAAGTGCAATGCATCTTTGAAAACTATCTTTATTAAATAGACTAATCACCTTAAGTCCACTGTGCAATTGCAAACAGAAGTGGCACAAGATTATGGAAATTACCTACAATTTTATTATATTTTCTTACCACTTTTGGCCCTTTATTACTAGCACATGGTAGGGAGATGTAGAAAACTAAGTGATGACCCTGTTGTGAAGGATACACAATGTACTCATTACATACTATACCTGCTTTTCATATTTCTATTACATTAGGTGTTGGGATTTCAATGTATAAGATTTAGGGGAAAGTAGAAAATATATGCAGTACAGATCATAAATATGTACTGAATAAAATAATTATATTTGTTTTCTATGTAAAAAAAAACTGAGTTACTTTCTGTAAGGAGTTGGTAATTGACCATTCCCTGCCAAATATTTCACAGAAAGTCAAGGTCATAAGTACACTCACTGTGTTTTTAATGATCTTTGAGATATTTCCACAATCTATGTCTCAAGTTCCAAAGAAAATTCAAATTTACATAATGCAAGGCTCTATGGAAAATGAGGAATCTAAAGTTACAACTGCTGTTTATAGTAAAACTTGTGAGTATATCTGTGCAAAGAAACTGAATCTAGGAAATGGCTTATTGTTATAAAATGGCAATCATTGGCTCATTGAACAAACAGAATGAGAATTTTTGTATTAACATTAAACTTCAAATTAAATAATCATTAAAATAGGACATAAAAATCCTTCTGAATTCCTTCAACTTAATGTATTAAGTAATGTTGGGAGAGGTTATTGTATCTTAATACCTAAGAGATAAGTCAACCCAGTGTGTGGGTTGGAAGTTCACAACTCCCAAATTGTGAACAGCAATGTAGCAATGAAAAATGTTGTATATAATAGAGAAGTAGGCATTACCTTAATTTCCCTATGTAATTGGACACAGAAAATGTTTTTATATGGAAATAAACTTTAGCATTCATGCATCTTTTGGCTGATGTAGAAACTAAGTACATAAGCAATAATAGGATAATTAAGGAGCATTCTCTAGCTGCTTACTAACTTCCTAGAGAGAAAGTGATTTTCTAAGTAAGTTTGACATACAAAGCAAACTGGTTCAATGAGAAATCATTCAACTGTATCTGCTTTTTGTTTGTTTCCTCCTTTCCCCTCAACACCTATTAGAACACTCAGGAAAGCTTATTTTATTTCTTAATTAAGTGTTTTCTGCCTGTTGCACTAGAGATATGTATTACTCTGTTTTATGTAAAGGGTTATGTATTTATCATTATAATATTTAGGTAAAATATGCACAATTCCATTTATCCTGTCACTAAACATTATATAAAACAATAAAAAATTCTGTTTTCTTATAGCTATAACCTACTTTTGTAAAAGTGACTTTTATAGAATAAAACCCGCAAAAGTCTATCTCACAAGTTATGATGTTAGCTTTTAACAGTACTGCAAAATCTCCACTGTAAAAAGAAAAATGTTGATTTTGGCTCATCATTTCAATGGTTTTGGTCTATGATTAATTTGTCTTGTATCATTGGGTGGCAAAGCAAAAAGATACACCACAGGTGCTTTGTACTAGAAAGAGTTTTGTCTTCTTGCAGCCAGGAAAGAATGAATCAAAGCAGAACCATGTTCAAGGTGCATCTCCTACAATTATTCCACATTGACTTACTTCCTCAAACTACACCCCATATCCAGAATGTTATCATGTTATAAATCCTAAGAGATTACAACATCCATTATATCACAGCCATCATGATTAGTCAATGGCAGTCTGTAAAGCCTGCCATTTAAAACTAGTCCTTTATTAGAAGGCTTCAGGTGATGTTTCAGATTCTACCATAACTTCTATGACATTTAAAAGCTCATCTATACCAATTTTATTCAATTGACTAATTCAACTCAATTTTATTCAAAACATTTTCTCCTTTATTCTAATACACAAATAATTGTTGTATTAGTCACACTTTCTGTTTCTGTGATGAAATTCCAGACAAGATCAGCTTAAAGAAGGAAATGCTTATTTTATTGTAAATTAGTCCATTTCAGCAGGAAAGAGGAGGCAGATGGCCACAATGCATTTGTAATGAAGGAGAATTCTAGAGTGTTCTAGAATACTACTTTTTTTTTCCTTTTATTTCAGCCTGGGAAAGAACTCATGGGAATTTTGTTTCCTACAGTTGGGTAGGTCTTCACATTTTAATTCAGTGCAGAAACTCCAGCACAGACATGCCCAGAGGTATGTTTCTTAGACCATTCTAGAGATTTTCAAGTTGACAGTCAATATGAACAATTACACAATCTATATCAGTATTCACAACTGATAACAAAGTAGATATCTTTCATTCAGTTGTGTGAGCAAAATTATTACAAAGTTTTTGGCTAAGTCACACACATAATGTAAAGGCAGTAAATCTTGAGAAAAGCTATTCATTATTTGTTTTTAATAATTTAGCATAATGTTTTCAAAATGTTATTCAACTTAGTGTGTTTTGCTTTCTGAAAGCCTTATTAGGTTTGGGATTTAATTCAAAGGGAAATAAGTAGCAAAAAGGCTAAAGTCAAACATAATCTTCCTTGGGGTACAGACTAGCCTTTCAGTGGTTGGCATATAGTATAGAAGAATAGAGCAAGGACAAGATAAAAGGGATAATTTCATTTGTCTTCATTTCAACTTTGAGATAATACCACAGATTGGATAATTTCTACATTTTCAAAAATTATTCTTATAGGTTTTAGTGCTTGAGATTCCAGCATTGAGGAGTTACTATCTAATGGGTGTATCACCTATTAAAAAGGTTGAAGAAAAATAAAAGGAGCAAAAATAATAGGCGTACAAGAGCAATGCTCAGAGCCAACCTTGCTCTTGCAATATATGATTCTTGAGACAATGCAGTTAATTCAAAAATGGGCTGAGTCTTCCTAGCCTAATCACTTGAATTGTACTGATCTCTCAGTGCTTTGATTCGGGGATTTGGTTTAGATTTATTAACTTTGGAAAATATCTTTAAAACATAAAGATATATTTGCCTATATTTGGATAAGTTGCCTTTTGTTATTATACTATGATCAATAAATTGGCATTTTAGAGAGTCAAATTAAAATCCAAAATATGTCATAAGCTTTGTGGTATAAAATTGGCAAATACATCGGAAAACATTAACAACATTATCTATTCTGTAACTACCAACACACTCGTAACAAGGCACAGGAATCAACACTGGAGGCAGCTGGAAAGGCGGTATATATGGTCACAGGTAAAGACCTGGGCATCAGCATTTACCAGAATCCTAAATCTGAAGCTGCTTGACTCACAGTTATTCTCCATATTCTCTATTTACCTGCAGAGAGGATGAAAAACCTATTGAGTAAAGAATTTCTATTTGTGGTAAATTTCACTTTTTAGTTTTATTTTTTTATATTTGAAGCTACTTTCTCTTGATATATGCAGGTGTTCATGAGTATGCATTACTAGGGAACGTAAAGCATATTTGAGCAAACAAGACGTTGGTGTAAGTTCATGTAAGGAGAAACTTTGATTTCTCTTCTGGTGGAATTTTTAATTTTCTAGAAACATCAATAAGGCTATGAAATATTGAGGTTTTAAGAAGTAGTTTTTCTCACCTTACCTGCTTTCCCTTTTTATATTGTCTTTGATCCCATTCCAAATAAGGATGCTATCCACATTGGCCATGTCTCTATACCTCAATTAAACTGATCAAATAATCCCCGACATGCTTCTCAGAGTCCAAGTGATACCAGATCTTATCATGCTGGAGAGAGAGTTCTGATTTTATTAAATTATAAGTGCGTAAATTGGGCCATTTTTGCAAGTTAGGTCAAGATGTCAGTGTACAAAATCATGAAGTCCATCACATAATTACTTTCAACATTATCACTATTTACTTTAAAATGTAACCAACATAATTTATGCTTAAGAGGAATATTTCTAACCACTCAATTAAATCAGTGAAAAAAAATGCCTTTACAGCAAGGACATGATGCATCAGAATGAACAATTAAGGATCAACAAAGAACATTACAGAGAAGAGTTTGCTGTGATCTATAGTTAGCTAAATCAGTGATAGCAACTCCCAGCAAGGAAGTGACTGAAAGGTAGAATTATTTTATTTGTGGTATCTTCTAATAATAGTCTTTGCTCTCCAGATATTTTAAATAAGGTTCACAAGAGAAAAGTGTTTTTCTTAGCCTCTGAAGAGCCACTGGCCATGCTAAGAACTCCGATAAAATTAGCAGGTTTGTCTGATTTCAGAAAATTACAAAATATCTGCTTTGCACAAATTAAAAAAGAAGTGCTGTAGGCATTGACATCTCTGTACTACAGAGCTATATTATTAACAAAAACATAGTATTAGGATTCATGACTAGACATTCCTCAGCAAAAAATGGATAATGAAAATGTGGTACATATTTACACATGACGTAGACATTAAAAAATTAAATAATAAATTTTACATTTAAATGTATGGAACTAGAAAAAAATCATTCGGAATCAGGTAATCCAGACACAGAAAGACAGATATAGTATGTGTTCTTTTATATATGGATAATAGTTATTAAGTCAATGATATCTAAGCTACAATCCCTAGAATCACAGAGGATAGATATAGAGCAAGAGGGGTTGGGGACCGATACATTTTCCTAGGATGTATCAGAGTATAGTGGGGTAGAAAATAAGGATCAAGTGGAGACAAGGTGAGAAATAGACAGGCAAGGAAAGATTTCAGGGAGAAATGGCTAAAATTATCTGACATATGAAGCATATATGGAAACCTAATGCAATGGGAGCTTCCTAAAATATATATACATACATGCAAGCAGTCTAAATGAAATCAGGAAATAACAAGTGAGATTTAGCCCCAACTGGGCATCTCTTGTCACCAAATTAAAACATCAATGTCAGGAGTGGATTACATTTGATTATTATGTCTAAAAAAGGGGTCCCATGGGTACCTGCAAGTAACACCTGCTTTTACCACAACTATATGTTGTTCTCCATTAGAACTAGTCTCCACTGCTGATGATAACACCTATACAACTCACTGAACATGGAGAAGTCAATCTGATATCCTCATAAAGTCTTTACCAATAAATGTTAAGTGTTTTTTTTTCATTTTTTTTTCAATATGGTACTCTGTGGCCTGCCAAAAAGAAAATTAAACATGTACCCAGCAGTTATCCCATTGATTTACAATGGTGACTAGCCTGCAAGTTAAGCTGGTTTAATAGAGGTAGAAGGATTTTGTTAGTAACCATTCAAGATCTTCTTTTATATAAGCTACTCTACTGGAACCCATATCCAGCATGGCCAAGAACCTGTGACTAGACAGGCCAGAGATGTAGGGGACAAGCAAATATTATTGTTATAATAAAGGAACTTAGCAAGAAGACTCCTAATAACACATTGCTATATTAATATATCACTCACTGTCTTGCTTTGCCTTTATCAGAGAAGCTTCCTCCTGTAAGAGATAGCAACAAATACCAAGATTCACAGTCAGATAATATGCAGAAAGTGAGAGAACCTGGAACACTCAGATCTAAATATGACATCTCCATCGTATCCCTCTCCAAAGGATCAAGGAACCCTTTGGAAGAGGCAGCAAAAAAAGTGTAAGAGCTAGAAGAAGACACCAAGGAAACATGTACTTTTAAAACAGTAGAACCAAACATATGTGGGCTCACAGATATTGAAGCTGCTTGTACAAGGGTTGTGTCAAATTGCATCCTAGATGTGAGAGAAGACCCTGTCTATAAGACAGAAACAAGTTCCAATTGATAACCATTTGCAAGTGCAAAATTAATTTTCTCCATAGGAATCTAACTAGGGAAACCAAACACTCTTAAGGGAAGGCTCTACAGCCAGCAGTAGATGTCCAAAATTAAATGGACTCAGAGGCATCTTTGGAAGTTCTTGGTCTTATAACAGTTTTTCCTTACAATTCCTCTCTCTCTCTCTCTCTCACACACACACACACACACACACACACACATATATATAATAGCCTCCAGTAATATGTTTCTTGTGTTTCCTGTGTGCGCAGAAGAATGCCCATATGTTTCTCGTGTTTTTCTTTGCCTCTTTGTCTGCTTGTTTTGTTGTATTCTGAAATTCTCTTGTATTTATTATTATTATTGCTATTTTTATTTAGATCATTCTTTTTTTCATCCTGTGGGTTGTGACCCCTTTGGATATCCTCTAGCTCCAAAAAAGTATTTACATTACAATTCATAACAGTAGCAAAAGCAGTTATGAAGTAGATAGTTTGGGAGAAAGCAATATAATTCTTTCTGTTTAAACATTTTAAAATGAAAAAAAATCTTGAATATGTCAATAAAAGCACACACCAATCACTTTAACAATACTTTTCAAAAGAAGAAAAAATAGGCTATAAATATTTTTAACGTACTCTGTATCCATTACTATTAAGGAAATGCTAATTAAAATTTTTGGCAATTTCATCTCACACCAGCAGGGTCTTTTTCCCCCCAGAAAACAATTGACTATGTATATTGGCAAGGATTCAGTGAGAAAGTCTTATTTACTATACAGGAATAAACAGACAGGTGCAGACTCTAAAAATCAATAGAAAGGTTTCTCAAAACCTTAACACAGAACTATAATATTATATAGTTAACATCACTCATGAAGAAAATATATGCAAATAACTGTCTACTACAGAAATAATCAAATATACATAAATTGAATCAGCCTAGCCTTTAGTTGGATAATGATACTATGGTCTACGGAAAAATATAATTTTATTAAACCATAAAGAAAAATGAAGTTATACACTTTGCACAAAAATGGATACAAATGATATGTATATTAAGTAAAGCAATAGAACCCCAGAAACACAAAAATTGCTTGTTTTCTCTAATGTCTGAATCATAGATTCAAATATTATATACTTATCTTGCATATATACATATCATAATACTATTACTATGTATTTTTCTAGCATGAGTCAGGTATGGCCTAAGGACAGGAGGAAAGCAGGGTATACAGGAGTGACTTTGGGGTCAATAGATAGATGACAGCACATTGGGGAGGGGAATACTGGCATTGTAAGGCACAATCAGGAAGAGATTACAAGTAGGTACAGGAGCCAGCAATCAACCAAGAGGAGGTTTGAAAATGTGATAAGGAAACCTGTTCCTTTATAAGCTAATTGAAAAGTCACAAATCTACAAATATGTTTCTTTTTCCTTTCTTATTCAACATGCTTATGAATTTCTGTTTCACTAATTTTCAGTAAAAAATGACCTAAACATAAAATTTTACTATAAAACACAGATATGTACACACAGAGATATTATATTTAGAACCAAACCCATGTGAGAAAAGCCATAGCCTATTTATTTGCTAATTTCAAAGACAAGTAAATACAAAAATTATTTAAAAAAAAAAAGAAAACTCCAAGAGCTAAAATACTTTTCTAGGTACCCATGGTAAAGAAATTTCACAACTACACTATTGTCCTATAAAATAAAGTATGCCTTTTGAGAATCCAGGTGCAGCTGGTGTGACATGGGTTCTTAGACAGGCAAGACAACATCCTTACCTTCATAAGGACATTTTATGGTGCAGTTTTCAATCTTTTCCTCATATTTCTGAGAATGTACAGCTGCAGCTGGCAACATAACAATAGTTCAGCCTACTGATATCTATTTCTGGATTTAGAATCAACAAAGAAATAATTGTTAAGACTCACAACAGAGAGCATACAATAGCTGTATATTTATAAAATAATATGAGGTTATTTATTTCAAATACCTAGAGATGGTTGTTAAGCTTACAAGAATCATCGGTTTCAGGGAAAAAAAAACTGATTTAAGTTGTAAGATTTTGATGATTTGACTAATTTATCACAGAAATTTTATTTTCATTTCATTCATGTTTTAGTATAACATATTTTTAAAGGGAGTCTTATTCATATGAATGCATATAACAACTGTTAATAAAGGCCACTAAAAATAAACTGCATTGTGTATGAAAAAGAGAAAGGAGTTTTTATGTGAAATACTAATAATTTAATGTAAATTTGAGAATTATGTGATTTCATACTGTTTTGACATTATGATAAGAATGTTGTAAACAAAGACAGTAAACACTCAAGTAACACTTTTATGACCAATAATCTCTACTAAAAGCCTTTCTTTTTAGTCAGCGTTATTCACTATCTATTCAAATGAGAAGCTTTGCTGAAAAAAGTTGGTTAAATACAGCAATATATGGAAGCAATTAATTAGGAATCAATTTACCACTTTACCCATTTAGCAAAAGGTTGTTGATCCTCCTTTAGGGCCTATAACCTGTCTATCTGTCTAGCACAGGTTCCTGCTTAATAATGATGTCAGAAATGGGTGCCATCTAGTGGAGCAGGCCTTAAATGCAATCAGCAAATGATTGGTTACTCTTATGATATTCCTGAAAATATTGTACCAGTGAATAGACCTTACCAAGCTGTTCATTTTTTTTTTTATATAACTCTCAGAGTCAAATACTGGGTAAGATGATGAAAAATCTTCTCTAGGATTATGCAAAGGATCTTCTATTATTGTAAAAGTAATGTTGTAGTGGTGAAGCTTTCATGACAGTGACAGTTTGTTATCTCCATTCTGTGTGACTATGTGTGTGGTTCCTTGAGTAACAGAGTTTTACTATAATGATGAACGACAAACAATAGTATTACCAGTAGTCTATAAATTTGGGGATCTAGGGAAACTCATTTGTCAACCATCACAAAAGAAGGAATCTACTCCTGGCTTTTGGAACAAAGGCACTGTTGACCCATGATAGGATAACTCTGCATCCACTCTTTTTATATGTACATATATAAATACTTTAGAAAATTTCTATAGCAGAATGTTTCATTCTGTCTTTTTCAATGGGCTTTTGTTAATAAGTACTCGATGTGTGATAACATTCCTTTTCACTGTAAAGATTTGTCACTCATATAAGTTTAATAAAATGTTGATTGGCCTGTAGCCAGTTAGGAATTATAGTTAGAGATACAAGATTAAGAGAATTCTGGGAAGAGTAAAGTCAGAGACCCAGTCACCAGCAGATGCAGAGGAAGCAAGATGAGAATGTCTTACTGAGAAAAGATACCAAGGCATGTGTGTAAACATGCATAAAAATTATGGGTTAATTTATGCTGTAAGAGATAGTTATCATTAAGACTAACCAATAGGTCAAACAATTTATAGTTAATATAAGCCTCTGTGTGTTTAGTTGGGACTGAATATCTTCAGAACTGGGAAGCACAGTAACCTGCATTAATGTTTGGCAAGAATTTCTAAGTAAAACCTGACAAATGCTTAAAAAGGGATTCTAGGCAAAAAGGAACAAAATCAAGCATGGCTTCATGGTAGCATAATTTATTCTAGTGGGCTCTGTTGTAGGCAAACAGAGGCTCAGCTCCTTTAAGGGAGACTTCCTGTCAGCTTTAGCAACAAAAATTGCAAGGCTCTTTAAAGAGGCCCTGCTAAGGAATGAATATATATATATATATATATATATATATATATATATATATATATATATATATATTAGCAGCCAACTGAATGCTTCTTGTTGGTAACATGAACATAAGACCTCAGACAAGCTAAGGCAATAAACATGGTTTCCACCAGTGTCATTGCCATAAAGATAGACTCTCAGAAAGCAAAGGAATATGGCAGTCAGCCTCCATTTTAATCCTAGCCATTTCATTAGCATATTAAAGACACATGTGGTCAGAAGAAAAGTAGAGAGATCCAGTAAAGACAGACTCAGAGGGGAAAAAAAATCTGTCTACATGTTTGACAATATGTTTTAAGATATAAATAGGCTTAGAAGAGAAAAGAAAATGGACAGAGGGTGTGCTTTAAAAAGTAATAGAGTAGCTGAATATGATGGTACATGTCTTTACTCCTGCACTCTGGAGGCAGAAGCAGGCAGATCTCTGTGATGTCCAGGCTAGCCTGGTCTAGAGTGTGAGTTTTAGGGCAGGCAAAAACCTGTCTCAAAAAACAAAAAAATAAAAAATAAAAAAAAGAAATATTGTAATAAATGCTACATAAAGATGGAAAATGAACAGAGCATCTGGATACTGTATGTTGTATTGTCTTTGAACTGATTGATATGTGAGGAAAGAGCAACAGCTGCTAACAGACATTTGATTACAAATATTGCTGGATTAATCCAACATATAAATTTTGAAAATGTCTTCAGTTTAAAATTTAAGTCAAATGATATGTTATTTTGGACTACAGATCTTACTTTTTTCCCCCACAGGAAATGAGAGGCTGTGGATTCATTCTGCATTAAGCAAACTAACATTTGATAGAGGAAATTCCCTGAAAAATCTCCAAAGGTAATGGATGACCCACATGACCCAACATTTCAAAGCACCTCTCTCGCAATTTTTTCTAAGTTTTGTATCCGGAACAGCTTCAAACTAGCTGAGATGACCTAGCCTCACAGAGTATGCCAGTTAGGACTTAATCATAATACTAAAATTTCCCCATAAGTTTACCAGTGCCCCCAATCAGCAGGAAATAGCCCAGAAAACTACAGTCACATTCCCAAAGAAGGAATTATGGGTGTTTGGTTTTGTTTAATACATTGGTTACAGTTGGTTACAAGTTGTTATGGATAATGGTCAGGAAAAATGGTTAACAAAGGAGATTAGATTTAAGGTCCTTGTTTTGAAAAGAAAAGGGGTGGAAAGGATGGATAATGTTCTTATTCACTGTAAAAATTTGTCACTCAGTTTAATAAAATGATGATTGGTCAAAAGCCAGGCAGGAAATATAGATAAGGCTACAAAACCTAGAGAATTCTGGGAAGAGGACAGAGACACAGTCACTAGCCAGTAGCAGAGGAAGCATGATAAGAATGCCTTACTAAGAAAAGGCCATGTGGGTAAACATAGATAAGAATTTTGAGTTGGTTAAAGTTGTAATAATTAGTTAGTAATAAGACTGAGCAATAGTCCAAAGAGTTTATAAATTAAAAGGTGGGTATATAGATATGATAGGATAAAAAGTGTAGATTATTGAACCTACTCTGAAAAGTAAAAAGGGAAGATACAGATGATAAGATAAGAAGGTAGATCATTGAATGTACTCTTAAAAAGCAACAACTCATTTTAAATATTTACTTTGGATTCAACTTTTGAATATTATATACAAATATTGTATATTGATACAAATTTGAAATTAATTGGTTAAACTGTACATATGTTTCTAGTATTATTCAAGATATTATACCTATATAGCTCATTAATCAATGGAATGCAAATTTCTAGTCCTTGTAAGTTATTACTATCAGCTATATAAGATAATAAGGAAAGGTAGGTGAGTAATCAGTCACCTACTAAAATTGAACTTGTAATCACATTAAATATGTTTTCAAAGTCAAACAAAGAAATACATTTAAAAGATAGATCATTTCCAAATATTTCAGAGATCTACAGATTATGCAGTTTCAAATGTTTTTATGAAAATAAGAAATGTCTGCTCCTAGCAGTACCAATGTAGATTGTGGCAAAAGTAGCCACTAAGCAGGAAAGTGCCCTTGCCTTGACTACTGATAGTATTCTGTCTAAACTAGACAAAACAGTACACCAAGAAGAGTGACTGAAAACCTTTCAAAACAAGGTGGTACTGTCCTATAAAGAACCTGGCTTCACAGGAAAGTCTGTTAGTGATGCTAGGCTTATAAGCCAAAGATGAATGCCCAGTGTTGCATAGGAATCTTGGGTGAATATCAAGAGAGCCAGTTGTTTTTGTCATTTCTCACATTTTTTGAAAGGCATTTGTTTGCACTTCCTGTTTACTTGGTTAATATTATTTCCTTCTCATGTCTCAAAAGGAGTGAAATACTAAATAGTTGTAGTTTTCTTTGTTTACCAAACTCAGAAAAGAAACTCACAAAAGAAGGTTAAAATGTAAGAGTCTGAGAGACATAAAAATATTATTTGATAATGCAAATTATAATATAAAATAAATTAGGTACACAAATTTTGACTCACAAGATATAGTAGATAAAGATTTTTTCTGTATTTGTCAAATGCAAATGCACTAGGTATTTTCTCTAAATTTGTCATATGCAATGGACTAGACATTGATGGTATAATTATTGCCTGTATATATTGTATATACTTATTGTAATTATGTATATTGTTTTTATGTTAGTTATAACCTTCTTTTGTATTAGACAAATGGGAATTGTGCTTATATATTTTTTATGATTTATTAAAACCACTAGAGATCAAAATGGCAAAGCACCATACTATTTAGCTATAGAAACCAGATAGTTCATCAAGTTTATTAAGAAGGTTAGAACTACATTACATCAAGAAACTGACATGTAAAATAATAAATTAAAAAAAAAAAAAAAAAAAAAAAAAACGCTTTGACTCCAAAATTTAAGTTGAAGAACAAGTTACTGGGGAAAAGGATTTTTATTTTTGTTTCCACAGAAAATGAAAAGATGTGGATTCCTTCCAGACTAATGTGGTTTGATCACGCCAGACCGCCTGAAACAGAGTACAAGATGATCCTACATTCCAAACAGCTGGACAAAACAGCCCTACAGACTACAGCTAGGATATCTGAATCTTCTTCGAATCCCCCAAGACAGCGCCCCTTATCAGCAGGAAGTAGTTTGGAAAGAACGACGCCCAAATTCCCAAATATTGTGTATAAATGTTTGTTTTCATTTAATTGGACTTTGTTTTATAAAATTAAATTAAAAAAAATAAAAAAAAGAAACTGGTAGTAAGTAAACAATACAATAAGTAATATACATTTTGCTTTAAAAATTTAGTATAACCTACTAAATAAATATGAAGTAGCATGAAGAAATATATTTTGTAATGAAACCATATTATAAATAATTTTATTAGTTTCAATATGCAAAATAATAAATAGTGCAACTATTTGCTTTGCTTTGATAAGGAAAAATAACATTAAACATGGTTAAAAGAATACTGAGGTTTGTGAGGTAGAAATGAGATACACAGTACCCTTACAGACACAAGATGAGTTATCATCCCTTAAATTGTCCACCCTGGAAATAGTAAATGGAGATTATACTAGTCATGAAGATAGCTGATGGAGTGACATCAACATCAAGAATGTCATTCAGCTCTGGCACAAGAACCACAAGGCACATATTCTTATGGTATGGTATGCTCACAGCTATATTTGCACGCCTAAAAACAAAAGAAATTTTGGAAGAGATATCCATACACCCGATATCTTAAAGAATTAATTAGAAAGTCATCAGTATGAATGAGTTGTGTGTTTCTGATGAAGCAAAGAAAAAATCTGAAAGGCAGAAATGGAAAATTGTATTGTGAAAAAGTGTGATGGTTAGTTACAACTTGAGACAATCTGTAATTACCTGGAATATCAATGAGGAATTGTTTAGAATCAGTTGTCCTGTGGCCTGCCAATTGGGGATTTTCATTGTTTTGTTCATTGAGATTTGAAGACCCATCCTGATTGTAGGTGACACCATCTCAGAGACTTGACCCTGAACTGAATGAAAAGTAGTGATTAATCTAAGAACAAGCATGAATGTATTGATTTGTTAATCTTAGCTCTTGATTATGGACATGTGATTAGCTGCTTAAAGTTTTTCCACATTGACTGAGCAGTTGGTTGCTCTGGTGAGTCACCGGGCAGTGGGCTCCAAGAACAGAGAGGAGTGTCAAGGCCTGGAGATCTCATAAATTATGCCTCAAAATTTCATGTCCAGCTACAAGATTACCTGCTTCTAGGCAACAGCAAGATGTTAAATACCCAATAATTCAGTATTTATGAAACTGAGTGGTACATACACAGTGGAAAGAGACATGATTGAGAGAGGAGGAACTAGAGATTCCATCAATGTGGAAGCATGTCATTACCAATAAGGCTGGTAGGGCAGTGTGCAACAGCCTGGAGGCTGAGCAGACTCTGTCCCAAAATTAGCTGCCAAGCCATAAGATTGTTCTGCCTCTTAGTAATTACAGAAAGTCCAAGGTAAAGAATGATTCATTTCTGGATTGGGCCTGCTTGAAAGAATCCCCTGAACTTTAACACGAAAAAGTTAATATCCCATTGATATTGGGGTTCAAGCTTCAAGCTGAGTATCAGAAAAGCAAAGAGGCTGGCCACTAGCTTCTTAACTTTTACTAAGGCTGAATGGGCTGATCCTTTCACCACAAGGTCTCATCAAGCCTCAGACTGTGTAACCTTTTCTCAGTGTGGCTGGAGAATACATGCCTTCCTAAGACCTTGCTTCTGCATTATATACTCCGCTAGTGTAAGCTATGATTATTTTTTAGATTAATTCACTTTTGTGTAGATCTGGATGGCCTTGGACTCACAGAGATCCTTCTATCTCTTTATCTTGAGTCATAGGATTAAATGTGTGCCCCACCATCTCCTAGCTTCTGGCTGCTTGTATTAAAGGTGTGTGCCTTCTAAGACTTGTGGCTGATTTTATTTTTCTTGAATTCTCAGTCAAGCTTTAATAACTCATAAATAATATATTACTACAATAGGCCATGCTGCTTCCAGAAGCCATAATGATGTTTGTGGTCCATGATGCAGCCAGAGGTCATGTTGGTCCCTTTGGTCTGTGGTGACTCTTGAGTCTATGTTGATGTCTATGATCCATGCTGTCATCTGAAACCATGTGGAAGTACATGATCCTCTGGTGTTATAGACAAGAAAGCTAATTTTTTAGTGAAATTGATGACATTGAAGACTTCTGGGACACCATATTGTCTCATTCCCACCTCATTCCTCTCCACCCCCCCCCAATGATACAGTCTAGACAGGAAGCCATTGAATAGAGCTCTTAAAAATTGGATAGGTATGCTGAAGTGTAGCTGCACAGAGTTGATGTCTTCTGCCAAAAATGGGGGTGGGGGTTAGGGTAAGCGATGGGAGTGGGGCCTTGGACTAAATTTTCTTTAAAGACTGGCCACTGGATGTTTGACCATGTTCCAATGACTATAAAGGTAACACAAATTGGATGTGGTGTATATTTTCTTTATTCTTCCTCCTTTTCCTAGGGAAGGCACAAAGATGGTGGGGGCAGAGGTGGGCTTAGGAAGGCTGAAAACAAGTATGATTGATGGGGTGCATTTCATAAAATTCCCAAATGAAAGAAGTATTATGTAGAAAAACAGGGGGGATGCATTGTTGAATGGCTGTAGATCTATACCGTAGGAGTTTAAATGAAGGGCAAGAAATAGAAATGAATATTTTGAGTGAGAAATTTGACTCATTTGATTTTTATTATTTTTAACCATTAAATAGAAGTCAACAGAGATGTTCTGGTACTGGTTAATAACTCTAAGAACAAAATCAGAAAATTAAGGCTCTAGTATTTCTTTTCTAATCCTCAATTATTTGACTATAAATTGGTGTTATGTTGATCCTACTAATCCGAAATTACATAATTTAATATACTATTAAGCTACATCATACATTGAGTGAGCTATTATTGATAATTTTGGTGCTTGCAGTTGGAACAAAAGTGTATTCCCAGCAAATGTATAATTTATGGAGAATAGATTAGTTTTTCAACACATGTTTCAGAAAGCATGAAAATCGTCACCAGCTTTGCTATTGGTGGTGAATGTCTTGCATGTATATTAAACAGCATACTTGCTACCAGATCTGATGTTCCAATACCCTGAAAGATATTTATCAGAAAGTATCTGCTTCCAATATGTAGCGATATGTTTATTCAGATCCACTACTTAAAGTCTTACTCTTTGCCTTACTATTATATATTCGGAATGGCTTCTCTTTTGAAGAAATATCATATCCCCCACTCTGTTCTCCTCATAATGTACTTACACTTCAGGAACACTAATCTGTTGGAACGTTAAATGCAGTGTAATTCCATTATTCCTGCTTACAGTAGTTCAAGCCTGTATTATCTCAAAAGAACTAAAGATTATATTAATTGTTTATTTAATTAGGAGACAGTAAAACATTACTAACAATTTAAAATTACCATGTTGTTCATAAAGTAAGTAAGGATTAAAATTATTCAGGCAGAAAAGTTTCCCATTAAAACTTTAAGCCTATATTGTAATCCAGAGATTGTTTTACTAAAGATGACTTTAAAATCTTTATGAATTTAAGCAGTATCAAAACCCTTCAAGACAGTGAAATGTTAGCAAAGTGTCCTGACTTTTAAGCATAAAATGCTAACTGCTTATTCTTTGGGCAAGTGAAGGCTTGGAGAAGTTCATAAAGAATAGATTATACTTTAAAAACAAATATGCACAATGTAAAACAAACTACACCATTCGCCAAAAGTAATAATATTGCAGAATAATCAAGTTGCTCTGCAATTAATGTTATCAGTCACATTCAGAATGTAACCTGCTAACCTTGCTTTTCAGGGTTTGTATTTTCATTTTTCAGCCATTCAGATTAAACTTTTTGATGTATATTTCATTTAAGACATAATCTCACATATTTAAATTACTATTAGTGTGGCAAGATGTAGAAGCCTTTTCTCCACATTGTTGTGATAAATTTGGCAGTTATCTCCTGAAACTGCCATTTTTTCTTTTTCTTTCTTTCTTTGAAACTGTTAGTTTCAATATATAATTGTGTACTGCAGTTTAGCGGAAGACTGAATATTTGTTTCCCAATGCATTTTTTTTTAATTTTTAAACATTTTATCTTTTATTTTGTGAGGTGGGACCAAGTTACCAAAGGGCAGGGAGTTCTCAAAGCCTCTGGGGATCCATTTTATGCCATATAGAGGGGAGTAGAGCTGAACTTGGCATAAGACTTGATGACCTTATTAACAGATTCCAAGAAGTCCTTCTCCGTAATAATTTTATTTTTTCGGATTGCAAACATACCAGCTTCTGTACATACACTTCTAATTTCTGCCCCAGTGCTATTTGGACACAGTCGGACCATCAGTTGAAACCTAGTGTCTCTATCAACACTCATTGAGTGAACATGAATCTTTAAGATGTGATTCTGACCCTCTAAATCAGGTAAGCTAAACTCAATCTTTCTATCCAAAATCTCTGACCTCATCAGCGCTGGATCAAAAGTATCAGGTTGGTTAGTGGCCATCAGAACTTTGATGGTGTCTCAGGGATCAAAACCATCCAGCTAATTGGTCAGCTCCAACGTGGTTCTCTGCACTTCATTGCCACTGCTGGCACCATCATCAATGATCGAGCCCCTACATTGCCATCATTTTAAAGAAGATACGGTAGGCTTTTGTTGTTCTGGTCATTTCAAAAAGCTCACAAAACTTTGTAGCCCCTTCACCAACATATTTCTGTATGAGCTTGGACCCAATAACTGGAATCAATCAAGCTTCAGTCCTATTAGCAGCTGCCCTGGTACAAGAGTGTCTTTCCTGTTCCAGGGGTACCAAATAGCACACCCTTCGCAGGCTCAATCACACATTTACCAAATCTCTCTGGATGGGGTAGAGGGGCTTCAACTACTTCTCTCAATTTCTCAATCTGCTCCTTACAGCCATCAGCATCATTGTATGTAAATCAGGTTTTTTCTCCACCTACTTCATGGTAACTGTTGGGTCAATGTTAAGAGGTAGTGAAATGTGAATTTGGTATTTACTTCTGTCCACACCAACTCTCATCCCTTCTTCAATGTTTGTAGGTGCTATCTGATCACTGAGATCCATCACAAACTTGGCAAATTGTTTCAAATTGATAATGTTTTGGGGGTTCTCTGAATCAATATTATCTTCTTATGCCTTGCAACCTGTAGTGGCTGTTCAGAATGAACAGCCTGTTTGTCTGCAGCCAGATCACAGAGGCCTGGTGGTGCCAGGCCAGTGTCAGACTCTTTAATACCAGTGAGCTCATTAATTATTTTGAGAAGTTGTTGAATGTTACCCTCAACCTGCTTGATCTGCCTAGAGTAAGTTTTCAATAAGGTGATGTCCCTCTCATCCAGAGCTTGGGTGGGCTTATCCTTCACAACATCTTTGGATTTCCCGCTGATCCACACCTAACTAATCAGGCATTTTAAGAGCTATAACTGCCTCACAGTCTTACTGATTACACGGCCCCAATGCATTTTTATAGTGATAAAAATTAACACTGAGAAATAAAGAAAACAAATACCTTATTTAGAACATGTCTTTTTCCAAGTCTAATCATAGCCTCATCCAATATACTTTAGAAGTGAAAATTTTGTTAACTTATTAACTGAATTCCTTTTCTTTCTGGTCTGTTATAGAGTCTGATATTTGAATGTATTTTGAAGATTGTATTAAAGCAATTGAAAATGCTTATGTGTGTTTCATGGATGTTTTGTTATTGATTATGAAAAATATTATAATGGAATACTTTAAATGTTGACAGACACCTTTAGAAGCACACAGCCAGGATTTTACTAGTAAATAGAGTACTTCTTCAAATAAATAGCATTAATTTTGTAACCATTTCCTTTTTCTCAAGAGAAAAAAATAACAGAAACCGAATTCTGTTCGAAGAGAAGAAATGGAAACATCTAAAAAAAAAAAAAAAAAAAAAAAAAAAGTTGATCAGACACCTCATGGTAATTTAAAAGGTAAGAATCAAAAAGAAAGTATTTTATTCTTTCTTATCTGTTACACATATTGGAGACTATACTGGATTTGGGCCCTTCAATCTAACACTATTTAAAAAGCTTAGGTTTGCCTGCACATATGCTAAGAAACAAATACCATGCTTTTAGTGAGGTTTAAGATATTTTCCCCTTTTGAAAATATTGATATGCACTTACTGATAATTTTAAATCCAAGTTATATGATCATTTATGATTTACTGAAAAAAATTCTTATGTTACTGAGACTTTGAGATAAACAAATTACTTTAGACAAAGAAACATATTTTGAAGCATATTTTGATCTTGTTAAAATTTAAGCAGACTCAACACAAGACAAAATTGTACACATGAGTTTTTGATTTAAAATATTTTTCACTCTTGTTTTCTATATGTTCAATCTTAACTAACTTTATATACAAAAGTACATTGTCATCTCATATTTTCATATAAATGAAATAAAAATTAACAATACTAAACAAAAGTTTTAATTAATAAGCATTTCCTTAAAGTAAATTAATATTACTTTCTGACTTAAAATTTCACTTCCCAATCTAGGAGCAAGAAACAATGACAAGCACTGACTCTTACAGTGAATAATAACATATATAATGTTATTGTTTGTTTGCATAAGGTTCTTGAAGTTTAATATATCTTTAAACAGGATTTTAGATGCCATGTATCCATGGCATTCTGTTAGAGGCTCTGTAAGGACACATTCTAGGATACCAAAACAGCTTCCAAAAATAATGCAGCCCAAGAGGTGGGAGAAGTCAGAGGAGGAGATGATTCATAGGTGAAAAAACAAGTTTTTAAAATAAACATACAAAAATATCGTCAATGAAATTAAAAGTAAGCCACATTTGATACCAATTTCTTTCCTCCTAGATCAACTATCAAGCCTGATTATATCAAAGAGTGAAGAATGTGTATATTAAGCCATTTGGCAAGGATGCACAATTAGCTGTCTCTCATCAAGAACCATAAGTTACTATATTAAGCTTTTTGTCATTAATTACATTACAGCAGTGTATTACTTATTAAAGAAAGACAAAGTAATAAATCTCCCAAATTTTTTCAAAACAGGTAAAAGGTAAAAGCAATATTCACATTGGCAGAGGTTTTTCTGGGATGAGTGGTCCAAAAAACAAAACAAAACAAAAAAACAAAACAAAACAAAACAAAAAAACAACAGTGATTTGAGTAAATGTTGAGTATTTACACAGGAGTAAGGAGCTCTATGAAAGCTTCAGTTACTTGAAAAGTACACATCAATCTTGAACATTAAGAAACCGTTCATCAAATAGCTACTGGAAACAATGTATTTTTTTAAACAACCACCAAAAGAAATATAAGTGTGAATATAAATATTTAATAAAATTCATAGCAGTCATAAATTAAATTTTACTTTACTTTCTTCATGTCATCCAAGGAAGACATGAAGGGAAATGATAATTAATTGTTATTAATTTTTGAATTTATCCCTGGGGTATAAAAATTTAAAATATTTAATAACTTGATATTCATGTTACATGATCAATTAGCAACAAAATAAAGGAAGATATTTTAACAGTTTTAAAATAAATTTTGACTTTGTTTAGTTTTCACAGAATCATTTGCTTTTACTTATGATCTAGGGAACAATATTATTATCAAATGAAGTAGTGTTTTTAAATGAAGTATTATTTAATTATCATTAACTTAATGCTTCAACAGATTAGGTGTGTTCATAATAAGGACTTTCAATTTTCAGCACCTTTTCATTTTTCTCTGTATGTATTTCTATTTTCTGATTTGCTTGCTGGCTCTCTAAATTTTAATAATATAAAAATTCTTTAGCAAAAACAAAATAGGTGTTTCTAGTTCATAAATAACCTGTTATAAACCCTCCATGAAAATGGAGGTATATTTAACAAGGCAGTGTTCATTTATGTTTGCCTCAGGGTAAACCCTTTGCTGTCAGTATGACATCAACAGGTGAAATGCTGGTTAGTGGAGGGCAGAATCACTGTCTATCAAGGAACCTCAAAGAAAAGCAATAGCTTCTGATAAGGCCTCTAAATACTTGTAACTGACCAATAGCTAAAACATTAAAACATGAAGTGTTCTGTTCAATAGCATCAAGAGGGGCTCAAGTGACTGAGGAGTAGGTGAATACTTGGTAGGTCAGACAATATCATTGTCATCTTAACTAGCCTTTAGATTTCGAGGACAGAATCTATGTGAGCACTTGCTTCTGAACACATCAAAAGAGAATCCACACCAGACTTCAATTTTGAAAGGACACTGTTCCTAATAAGCCTTACTATGAGACACTGACTCTCAAGATAACACACCTGCTGCAGCATACATTTCTTCCTCTTTCTTGTAGGAAATAACAGAATAGAAAGAAGAGAAAAGGTCATCATTTAGACATGTGACACCTTTGAGGCAACAGAACCAGGAAGGCAAATGCCAATGCCCACTCTTAAACAAATTGTGGTGCTAGATCAAAAATACAGTAACTATCTTTTTCTCAGTTCTCTTGAAGTTGCAGCTGATGTACCTTGATCTTTGGGCATTTCACTTTCTCATGACTTTGATTTACTCTATCCCTTTCTTATTTAGAAAGGTTTTGGGGATAGGGAAAACTGTCTATTTGTGTAATTGTTCGTTAAGCTTAAGGGTAGCACTATGTCCCACTAATTGGTCAAATGTGACATGAAAATATAACCTTTCTCCATACACTTCCACCCTTTCTTCAAAGCAACTTTCGCAAAGGTCAAGGGTACATGACCATTGACCTCTAGAAGATAAAACAGCTTTGCCCTGAAGCTGTTCCCTGGCGCTAATGGAATCAGGCTGTAGCGGGACCGTAATGGATGACCTGTGCTCATCAGAGCGTTGACACACCATTATTTTCCTATCCGCAAACAAACACAAATATCCTGTAAGAAGTATGTAGGCTTACATATTAAATGTCTATAAAGTTGAAAAATCCGAAAAAAAAAAAGAAAGAAAGAAAGGAAGAAAGAAAGAAAGGAAGGAAGTTAGGAGGCTGAAAGAATGGTAGAAGTTTCTGGTTGCTCTGATACAATAGAGTAGAAAGAGAAACCCCAGAATGATGGTACCATGACCCCTTTGATTGAGGTTTCTCAGAAAAATATATTACTCATATGTTTCTCTCTACACATGTCCTCACATGTGTCATATCCCACAGAATCACCCTGGGGCCACCAAGCCTGATAAAGGATAAATCACCTGTTGACTGATTGTATCCAAACAAGAACAGTACAATGTTGTTGGATGGTACATGTGTTTCCTAACATAACACACTAACTTTCAAATTATTCTGAGAAAGTGTCTATAAACAATACCCAGATGTTTGTTGTAGTAGTATTCAAATGAAATTTTATTTTTGAACATAAACATCCACATTTCATATATGTGTCCAAATGTTCATGTATTTTCCCAGAAACACCTATTATTTTGATACTGTTTAAAACAACTATGTAAATTCCTTCTTAGATTTCAGGCATCCTGTCTCAAACTAAAAGTGAACAAATACATCATTTCTCTCTTTTACTCTACATACGGGATCACATCTCTCAGATCCTGCAGAATCACACCGGGGTCATATAAGTTATACATCACATTTTGATTGATTTTGTCCTACCATCCAATAAATCAATATTGTTATTATCACATTATTAAAAATATGCACTGTCAGTAATATTTGAGAATTATGGCAACATGTTCAATTTAACTCAAGGTCAAATAAAGGATAGTAAATTTATTATTTTATATTTCACATCTACATATGATTGACTTCCAACAGACATGGACACAGTTTTTAATACTACTGTATTTTCTGGTTGAATAAAGCATAAGTAAATTTTGTAAAGGCTTCTCAAGACAAAAAAGATAAAAATGGACATTGCAATTTTTGCAGCTATCAGAATGATGTATCTTTCTTTACAAATAATATTAACTAATGCTCAGTCAGGAGGGATGCACAGGTGTGGTGACTAGCCAGAGGTTCTGGGAATTTAAATAAATCTATCTACATTATAAATCTGGTCAGTTCTCTTGGAAGGACATTCCAAATAAATCTTAGAATTAATGTCCTATGTCTACATCAGGAAATCCAAGTTTTAGATATACCTCTGAAAAACTGAGTAATGGACAAGGTTGTACAGTTATAATTCTGAAAGTTTCTGGTTTCAATATTTAGCTGTCATTGAGGAAGTCAGTGTACATCAACAGCTATACCCTATTCTCATCTCTGTCTCATAGAATGGTTGAATTCTTTTTTTCCCTATACATATCTCTTAATGCCTGTCTCTGAATTACTATGCAGGTAGCAATTCTTCAAAAGCTGTTCCCTCCCTTTCAAGTTCTGACAGTGTTCGGTCTCATCCTATAATTGTATTTATGTTTTGTTTAATTATTTT
The DNA here is from genome assembly GCF_943737965.1 of Phodopus roborovskii. NCBI lineage: Eukaryota > Metazoa > Chordata > Mammalia > Rodentia > Cricetidae > Phodopus > Phodopus roborovskii. The sequence continues at coordinate 41,003,460 of NW_026126525.1, read as the reverse complement.
ATCATTTAAAGAACCCATCCAGTTAAGTCCATTCTTATCTGAAGTAACTTGTGCATTTTCTTTAGTTTGCACTGGATGTTCTCATCCCTTCTGGATGCCTTAGATTCCTTATATCTGATTGTTTCCTGTCACATATTCTGACTGCAATTAATGATCCTTCATTATGTTTAATAATTTTGTTATTTGTGTGTGTGTGTGTGTGTGTGTGTGTGTGTGTGTTACCATCATTAGGACTTATTTGTATAATTTATTCTTGGGAGTGAAACAAACTAAGTATTGATGACATACCTGAGAAGGAAATAGAGATTACAGAGGTTCCAAGGAACATAAAGAACATGGGGACTGATATCAACAGGAGAACACGAAGTGAGTAGTAACAATCCCTTTCCTTTTCACACATCAGTAATTGATAACTAAATAATCAAAAATCTTTCATTGTTGTAAAACAAAAATTCATTTCATATGAGGAAAGGCTCTCTAAAGGCATGTGATTTCTGTTGTAAAAAGTACATATAGAGAAGCATAGAGAAATAATGCAAAGAAATAAAAAAAAAATGTAGCCACCTTGTACTGTTGCTACTAGAAGACAGTTTCAATTACATATTTTGGGTTGATATGAGACATCAACAAATCTACATATTTACAGGCTTGTATAGTGACATTAAATTATTAAATGAAGGGACTAACTGTGGAAAGCAAAATGTACAAGGCTGAGACTTGTGAATGACAAAGATACAGAAAGTTAAGTGAAAAAGCTCTAAAAAAAAAACCACACCCAATGAGCAACGAGAAACAATAAAAAGGGATTAACTCTGCTAGGAAAACAAAGTCTGAGGTGGATAGAAATTGAACCAAGATTAAGGGAAATTATTCAGAAAATGTATAGTTCACAAATATTAATATGAATTCTCCATTGAATTATGAATTACTTCTGAATCATCTGACCTAACTCTAGAACATGCAGATGACACATATAATAAGTTCTTTTTATAGATATCTCTATATCACTGAAATACAAAATGAGTAGTCAATACACATTACACAGAGTATGTTCAGTATAAATGAGGGATGACAGTATTGTTCTAATGATGAAGAATCTTCTTCTTTTTAACTCTATACACAAAGACAAATTAATTTGTCAGTATTGCCTCCTAAATGACGACCCCATTATTATATAAATTGCTATGTTCTAATTAGCAATATTAAATGAGGCAAAGTAGTATTCATGCATAATATGTATGAGTAATGTACTCACAGTATTTGTTATGGTTGTATGTAATTAATGTCATATTCATGTCTATGAATTACATTTAGATGTTTTTATCATAAAATTTTATGATATTATGTATAGTTTGTGTGTGTCAGTGTGACATAAAGAGGAAATCATACTCTGAAGCATTAGTCCTCATTTTCAAATATATAATTTTATACTCACTTCCAAAGTTTCATTATGTACAATAAGTAAAAACTTTCCTTTTGATCAACTTGTTTCTAGCACACTACATTTAGAGAAATATGAATGTGGTTGAATTTTCCTTACCTGTAACTAGGGTTGGTTTCTCATGTTTAAATGATTTCAGAATAAACATAGTTACAAAATAGTGAATGGTCACAGTTTTCCACCAAACAGTAGCTTATTAAAGTATGAAATGATCATGATGCAGGCTTATTTCACTGCATGCCATGAGGACAGTACATCATATGCTGCTTGGTCACACTGGTGAGTGGATAAGGGATCACAACTCTTTCATGAATTCTGATAATAATTTGATTAGGATAATTGAAATTACTAAAGGAATATTATTGATAGGTATTAATCTATTACTTTTTAAGCAAAATTTAAAATAACAATCATCTTGAAATTTGCATTTTAACTGAGAGAAAAAAATCTAATTCTGACACTCAACATTGGGTGTGCCTTTCTTACTACTTTGTTACACATTTCATTTGCTTTAATATTTCAATATAGTTTAGAAGTATACATGCATCTATTGCAACATAAATATCTCAAAAATATTTCTTTGCATGAACTCCAGGTTATTTGAATATAGAGATAGTGTCTTTTGTGTCTTTATTTCCTAGATCTACAGAAAAAAACACTATGCCAGCTAAAAAACAATAAACCCAGCACTCAGGAGGCAGATGTAGGTGGATCTCTGTGAGTTCAAGGCCAGCCTGGTTTCTAGAGTAGTTCCAGCACAGGTTCTAAAGCAATACAGACAGAGCTAACCAATATGACACTCTAGTAATAGGCCAACAGTTCGTTTGTTTGTTTGTTTTTATCTAATAGAGCATCTCTGTGTGTTATTTGGGGCTGATGACAGCTCTGGGACCAAGCTGGCAGGAGAACTACTCTAAACAATAGATATTTTAAAGTAAATGATTACCTCCATGTTTTAGAAAAATCAGTCTGTCATAAACAGTAAAAGCAGCCTATGTGCCTCTAGTTTTAAAAACAATTGATTATCTAGATATTTTCATATTCCTGGCTTTAGTTCAGTATATTCTTAGGAAAATTCCTGTGAGAAGCCTTCAATAGGCAACACTTAAGAAGAAACGATCACCACTATCGCCAACAACAAAAATTCTGGGTTTTGTTTGTGTTCAGTATCAGATTTTCATACTCAAGCTGCCTACCCTAAAGCATGATCTTTGTCTCCAAATCTCTATGTGCTGGACCTCAAACAATCCTGCTAGCAAATTGTATTATTTTTTACTTCTTACTCTAACTGGAATAAAAGTAGCCAAATGTTGCCATATTGTACTTCAATTCATATATCTAAAAAGAAAGAAGTGGCTACTTTAAAAATAGCATAGAGACATTAGATTGTAGTTGAGTTGTTAGTTATCTCACTCTGAGCACTGAAAACTTATAGGTTAGTACTTTACCACCATGATAAAATATCCAATGGTGTGGGGGTATAGCTCAGTGGTAGAGCATTTGACTGCAGATAAAATATCCAATGATTTATGGTTAAGATTTAATAAGTATTTTAAGTAAATCAAATGAACTAAATCCTCCACTAGAAAGTAAACAATGAGTAGCATTTACAATATTTATAGCCACTTGAATTTTGTGATTGTCAGTATGTCAACACAAACTGGTATTATCTATGTGAATTTTAATGAGACTTGTAGCAAAGAAAAAGGGTTTCATTTATTTTTCCTGTGCTCATAAATACTTCTTCAGTAGTGTAGAAATATACCTCACTGGAGATCTGATTTAAATTCAAATAAATGACTTAAAAATGAAAACTCTTATGCTACATTGCCCTTAGCTAACATTGTTATGCTAATCCCAAATATGCATTATTCGTTCTGGAGCTTAAGTGATCAACAGTGGTTGCATGTTTTCTCCTGAATAATAATATTATTTGCCAAATTTTAAAACTGGACAAAATAATTTTTCTATGTATATTTTTAATTGGAGCCAAAGTACCCAATAGCAAAGTAAGAAGAAAACTTTGTTTAAAATAGATTCAGAAAGGTAATTGCACATAAAATTTATAGTTTGACACATCAAAGAGTAAGTTGAATGGGAAGGAAATTTAAAAGATGTGGACATTCATTTGAACATAGATTGTGCATTTAAGTCCATGTTAATTTGCAGATGTTCAATTTATAGAATACAAAATCTTGGAGGTGAAAATTAACTTTTAAAGGTAAAACAATAATTCATTTACTGTGATTAAAATGTATCTGCTAAGATAGAACTATGAAATGTAGGGAGAGGAGAACATAAACAAGCAGAAGGAACTATTAGGGTTGTGGAATGGACAAAGCAAAGGTGAGGTCTTGGCAGCAATTGGGTGAAATACAGTTATGGATTTTAAAAGGAGTTAGGGGTGATACATAGAAGGATTTAGAGTGATGAATGGGAAGAGGGAAGTGATGAAGTTATATTAATGAAAAATATATATGTATATATTCTATGAAAGATAATGAACTGGGTAAGCACAAGGTAAGCACATATTATGCACAATGGTCAATGACATGATGAAATCCACTATTGTGCATAATTCCTATTATTTGAGAATGATTGAATAGTTTAAGATGCAATTTAAGATAATGATCTATTAGATTCATAAAAATTTTTGAAAATTTATATACTTTTAAAATGTAATATTATTTAATTTTAATTTACTTGTAAATAAAAATAAATGATAACTAGAAAAAACAAAAGTTCAAATTAATACTTTATGAATTATAGCAAAATTGTAAATAACAATAAACATTGTACATCTTTTGGTTTTTAAATTATGTATAAAATTATGTTTATATGACAGTAAACTATCTAATGACTTAATTTTTTTATTTTAAAATAAAACACAAATTAATGATAATTTCCTTTAGATTCAAAGATCATATTTATATTATATGTGAGGCATTGTGGAAATTTACATGATTAATCATGACTTTCTATTTTGCTTAATAATATAATTTATTTTATATCATAATTATTTTAGGTATTAATTTATTGCCATTTAATGTAAAGCTTTGATAATAGTGAACAATGGCAGAAGTCTTTTTTCCTTTTAAAAATATGTTTGATACAAAATATTAATGAATTCCAGCATGATGGTACATGCTTTAAATTCTGTCCATTAGGAAACTGAGGCTGAAATATCACAGGTTGTAAGACAGATTGCATGGTAAAATGCAAGCCAACTTTGTCAGACATGTGACATATTGATTAAAAAATAAATAAACATAAAGATTTTACTGAAACTCAGCACAATGCATTCACATCATTAAAAGCATCCTGAATGAGGTAACCCAGTCACAAAAAGTGGAACATAGTATGCATTCACTCATATATGGATTTTAGACCTAAATCAAAGGATCACCAGCCAATAATTCACACCACCAGAGTAACTAGGATACAAGGTGTATTCTAAGAGATTCATATAAAGTCCCTCACAGAACTGAAGGGAAAAGTACCCCAGAGCTCGGGGGAAGTGGAGGGGGGGCAGAAAATGGAGATAGAAGTAGGAGAAAACGAGGGAGAGGAAAGGAAAACACGTGCGGCTAGGAAGATTGAGCCCGGTTAGCAATAGAAGACAGGATAGAGTGAGAGTGAGAGAGAGAGAGAGAGAGAGAGAGAGAGAGAGAGAGAGAGAGAGGGAGAGAGAATAAAAGAGGGAGCCAATATTGTTTTGAAGATAAAATTGAACAAAAAAAGAGGTCTAGAGAACTACAAGACTGCCCCCAACTAACAATTTGAGCTTCCATGGAAAGGCTACCATAAATGCCCTTCCTGGAGAGTGAGATCAACAACTAACTTATCCATGGTGCCATCAACTAAGGCCTGTAGGAAACAGGAGCAAGCACCATACATAAACACTGAGTCAAACTAGAACCCAGATACAGATGGAGAGGACAAGACCAGGCTGCAGAAACACAAAGAGACAGCTTACCTGAGCAAGGAGGAGCTAATGGGCCCCCAGACTGATAGCTGGGAAGCAGCATGGGACTGACTGGCTCTCAGCCAGAAGGACTGAGCAGTCTAAGGGACCTCAGACAGTGGAGCCAGGATGTATCCCTGGTGCACAAAAGGACCTTGCGAACATATCCCCCATGGAGGGATAACTGCCTTAATCTAGAGACAGGAGAGAAGCCCTAGTCCCTACTTCACATGACCCGTCAGATCTACATGATCCCAACTGTGTGGCATTCCCTTACGTATAGAATTGGGGTTGGGGGATGGGAGGGGAGTGTGGTTAGGGTGCATGTGAGAGGGCAGAGAGCATAAAAGGGAGGGAGGGAGGAAGGGGGGAGGGAGGAAGGAAGAGGGGTAGGGAACTGGGATCGACATGTAAAATAATAAATTAAAAAAAAAAAAATGCTCTGACTCAAAAATTTAAGTTCAAGGACAAGTTACTGGGGAAAAGGATTTTTATTTTTGTTTCCACAGAAAATGAAAAGATGTGGATTCCTTCCAGACTAATGTGGTTTGATCAAGCCAGATCACCTGAAACAGAGTACCAGGTGATCCTACATTCAAAACAGCTGGACCCCACATACATATGTGTATATATATATGTGTATATATATATATGAAACTGGAGCAGTAAAGAACACATGAATTGGTTGTCCAGTTCCAAATATTCAATCCTGGAAATGTAAATGTAGCATTATACAGATTATATGTAAGCATGTGTGTGTATATAGAAATAATATATATACAATGGAAATTCTTAGAAAAAAGTTCTTGATGTTGAAGGAGAACAGGGGTGAGGGTGGGGGAGAAGAAAGGGAAGAGATAAATGTTCTAATTAAAATAAGTTTTGAAAATAAACATAAAGTTAAAAACATAAATGTAATGTACATGTTAGTATAGAACTATTCCTCATTTTTCTAAAATAATACCTTTTGTACAAAAGAAAAGAACAATTTACTAAAGGATTCAATAAACTTTGTAAAAATGTTTTATTGTGTATTATGTACCATAACTTTACAAAATGAGACATCATTTTCATGAAATCCTATATAGAAATCAGGATTTTCATGATGTAAATCAAGCAGAATAAAGATTCAAAATAAAATAAGTAAGCCCTTAATGGATTTCTTTTGATAAAGGTGACTTTTATGGACATAAATTTATTTTCTGATGTAAAATGTGGCCAGTTCAGCTATTAAATCAAGTATACTGTGGAGGTATAAAAAATACTATCACTTATTGAACTAAACAACATATTTAAAATGGCATTTTTGGTAATAACATTACCTATATTTTGAACAAAATTTGTAAAGGAAAAATGCAAGGCATGGTGTAAAGTAAATAGTGATTTATAGGTGTCAGATGCCCAATTTAAGACCAAAGTACATAATATTCATTGAAAGCAGGAAAAACACAGTTTCTGGCAACTTACAATTTAAGGATAGTTCAAATTTGAAAGACTCATCTTACCAGTCTCTTTGGAATTGTAGTATGTATATACCTAAAGTCATAACTGTTTCTCTTACTGTAAACAGGTAAGTGCATAGCTGAAATGCATTGGTCCCTTAAAAATTTCTAGCTCCAGGAACCTATGAGTTCTGCCCCTCTATGAGGAATAAATGATATATAATGAGTAACAAGTCCAATCAGCTGATGATTAAAATATTTAAAATACAAAAATTATAAGTTTCCCTTCTTTCCTTGTCACCTTATCCCAGCCCACTCATCTGGCAGAAACCTCCTATTCAACTAGTGTCCAGGCAAATATAATGAATTCCAGATAAGTCTGCCCTCTACTCTGCCTGTATTCTATTGCATAATTCCCAATTATCCTGTCATCATCACCTTATTCAGTCCTGTCTATCTGGCGGAAGCCTTTTACTCTATCAGAAACCAGACCAACATTCTTAATCCCAGTGACCAGGCCAACTGCCTAAAAAAACAAGCCAAACCATTCTATCCCACTAGAAGGCTGTATAGGATCCTGAACCCCAAATGACCCTTGGACAGATCATAGAACACACATATAGCCAAAAATCATGCCTGAACCTTGTCAGTAACTCTCTGCTAGATCCCAGGCCATCAAGGCCATCAGAAGTCCAAGCCACTGCATTTGAGCACACCCTCTACATAACCACAAGAAGACCATAGGAGAAACATAAACAAAAGAAAGAAACAAACAAACCAAAAAAAACCACCCACCAAACAAAGACAAATCAAATACAGAAATTGACATCTAGACCTGTAATCATTCAAAACCCAGAGTTTAGCCATTCCACTACAGGAAACCCTGAATGTTACAACACAGCTGAAGCACAAGAAAATAATCTTAAACCTAAAACCTTTAAGATAAAATTAATAACTTCCTTAGAGAAATCAAGGAAAAGAATATCTCAAAATTGAAGGATATAAATAAATCTCTTAAAGAATGAATAAGAAAAACAAAACAGTTAACAGGAAATAATAAAACTGTTCAAAAACTAAATAAGAGGTACCATAATAGCGGGGGCATTATAGGAATAAAAAGAAATCTGGAACTAGAAAAATGTCCAGAAATCTTGGAGGATGACCACAAATAAAAATCTAAGCAATAATGGAGAGGTTACCTTAAATGCTCTTCTCAAATAATGAGATTAATGTCTACCTTATATGCCATCCTAGATCCCTTATGAAGTAGCTGATGAAAGCAGAAGGAGACACCCACAACTAAACACTGAACCAAACTCCTGGAATCCAGTTGAAGAGAGGAAGGAGTAATGAGCAAAGGTGTCAAGATCATGCTGGAGAAAGCCATAGAAAAAGCTGATCTGAACAAGGGGGAGCTTATGGACCCCAGTCTGATAGCTGGGAAACCAGCATAGAACCAACCCAGAACCCCTGAATTCTGGTATCAGTTAGGAGGCCTGTAAAGTCTATGGGGCTTCTGGTAGTGCATCAGTATTTATCACTATTGCAAAAATGGACTTTGGGAGTCCATTCCACATAGAGAGGTACTCCCTCAGTCTAGACACAAGCAAGAGGACCTCAGCCCTGCTCCAATGAGATAATAGACTTTGAAGATTCCCCCAGGGAAGGCTTCACTCTCCCTGGGGAGCAGAAAGGGGATGATATAGGGGTTTGTGGGGGGTAGGGGAAGAGAGGAGGGAGAGGAAACTGGTATTGAGAGGTAAAACAAGATTGTAATATATATTTTTAAAAAGAAATAAGAACAGAAAAGAAAATACAAACTGAGAGATTGTGGAAATGGAAAGTCTAGATAAGAAAACAGGAACAAAAGACACAAATATCACCAACAGAATAATAGAGATGGAAGAGAGAATCACAATTGTTGAAAAAAATGATAGAAGTAATAGATTGTTAGAGACATTAGTCAAACTGTTAAATTAAAAATTTTCTGAAATAAAACACCATGGAAAAATGGAACACAACAAAAAGGCCAAACCTAAGAACAATAAGAATAGAAGTAGAAGATTCCCAGGTCAAAGGCGTAGAAAATATTTTTTAACAAAATCATAGAAGAAGCATTGCCTAATCTGAAGAATATGACTATTAAGGTACTAGAAGCTTTCAGAACACCGAAAAGATTGGGCCAGGAAAGAAATAGACTCTTACCACATAATATTCAAAACACATAGAACAACTAACAAAAATTTAAAGCTGCCAAAAAAAAAAATGAAAATAAAAACCAAATAGAAAGTCAGATTTAATAGAACTAGTTCAGATTTCTCAATGGAGAATTGAAAAGCCAGAATGTCCTCAACAGATGTCCTACAGACAGATGCCAATCCAGGCTACTACATCTGAGAAATTTTCAATCATCACAGATGCAAAAAAGTGATATTCCATATTGAAGATACTAGTACAAGAGCTCCAACCCAAGATTAACTACATCCATAAAAAACAGTCAATAAATAATCTAAAATAACCATACCCCAAAGACCCAAAGAAGGAACACATACACATACACATACACACACACAAAGATACATACCTGCATAATACCAAAAAGTAAGGGGCATTAATTCTCATCTGTCTCTGATATCTCTTTTATCAGTGGTTTCAATTTCCCAATAAAAAGACAGAGAATAACAGAATGGATGCAGAAAACAAAATCTTTTCTTCTGATGCATACAAGAAATACCTAAACATAAAAGATAGACATTACCTCAGAGTAAAGAGTTAGAAAAAGAGTTTCCAAGAAAATCGCTCCAAGAATCAAGTTGGTATATTCTGAAGTATAACAAAATAGACTTCAAACTAAAATTAATTGAAAGATTTGGAAAAGTGTATGCTGTACTCATCAGAGTCGCTGAACTATCCTTCCCCTCTATTGATGTTGCTGATTATTCTAACAGTCATCATAGAATTTCTACCATTTAACTGATGGAAGCAGATGCCTCACCTTTTCTGAGGAGTGGATAAAGGGTAGGTTGGGGGACAGAAAGAGGCAACTGTGGGATATGTAAAATAAATAAAAACTTTAAAAGAAAATAGAAAAATCTCAAATTCAATATCTATGAGTCAAACACAAGGGCAACCAAATATTTAATGAAACACTACTAAAGCTTAAATTACAAATTGATCTTCATAAATGAATAGTTGACTTCAGTATCTAGCTCTCTCGGCAAAGAACAGATCATCCAGACCAAAAAAAAAAAAAAAGAAAAAAAGAAAAGAAAACTAAGAGAGAAACATTGGAGCTAACAGACTTTATGACCCCAAAGAACCTATCAGATATCTATAGATATTTTACAAAACATAAAAGAATGTACTTTATTCTCAGCACCTCATGAAACATCCTCCAAAATTGTCCACATATACATTTGGTCACAACACAATTTTCTTTCTTTTTATTTCCTATTCTTTCTTTTAATAAATTTTGTTTAAATTAGAAAAAAGTTATTTTACATAACCATCTCTGTTCCTACTCCCTCTCCATGTCTGCACCAATCCCATCCAATCAGCAGCCTTCTTTTTGGGATCATCAAATTCTGTCACATCATTTGGGGCAGGGACTAGGCCCATCCACATGTGTCTATGCTGAGGGAGTATCCCTCCATGGGGAATGGGCTCCTGAAGTCCTTTCATACACCAGGGATACATCCTGATTCCCCTGCTAGAGGTCCCTTAGACTTACCAGGCCTTCTAACTGAGATGCACTTGCAGGGGTTTTGGGTCAGTCATATTATGGACCCCATGTAACAGACTGGGGTCCATGCACTCCCCTTTGATCTGGTTAGCTGATTGTGAAGATATCTACAACCTGGTCTTGACCCCTGTATTATCACTCCTTCCTCTCTGCAACTGGATTCCAGGAGATCCACTTAGTGCTTAGCTGTTGGTGTCTGCTTCTGTTTCTCTCAAGTACTGGATGAAGGCTCTAGAATATCATATAAGGTAGATATCAATCTCCTTATAGGGAAGGACATTTAAAGTAGCCTCTCGACTATTGCTTTAATTCGTATTTGGCATACCTTTCTGGATCTCTGAACATTTTCCGAGTGCCTGATTTCTCTTACGACTTGTAATATCTCTATCTAGTATGGTATCTCTTTTGTTGCTCTCCTCTATTCTTTCCAAAACTCAGTCTTCTTAATCGCTCTTGTTCTCCTCTCCCATCCTCTTCTTCCCTTCTCTTTTACCTAACTCTCCTTCACTTCACCCCATGCTCCCAATGTTCTCGGAAGACATTGTCCCTTTCCACTATTCTGGGGAGACAATGACATGCATTTTTAAGGGTGAAGTCTCAATTGAGGTGTATCCTGGGGAGGGACACCCTTGGCAATCTGAGGCGAGGCTTGGAACAGTACTCCTAAACAGTGCCAGGACTCGAACCAGCCTCTCTCCACCTGCAGCTCAATGTTAAGGCTGAAGCTTTACACAACCTGCTTTGTCCATCCCTCAAGGAACAGGTGCTGATGGTCTACAGGATGGTGGCTAAGGAAAACCTTGTAAACCACACCTCCTGCTAAAAGTGATCCCACAAACTCCTGCATCCTTCCTCCCCATATCATGCCTTGCAAGAAGGAAGAAGCAATACTTAAACCAACACTGGCATACCCAGGGAATCTTGGTTGTTGGGTGGAAACCCTACTGGCTTCTGTATCTTTTTTTAATTTTTTTTTATTTTACATGTCGATCCCAGTTCTCTCTCCTGCCCTCCCTTTCTCCCTCCCTCTCTCCCTCTTACCCTCTCTCCCACCTCACATGCACACTTCCTTGTCAACAAAACATCAAATAACCCTACTAAAAAATGGGGTATAGACCCGAAGAAAGAATTCTCAATAGAGGAAATCAAAAAGGCCGAAAGACACATAAGAAAGTGCTAAGCATCCTTAGCTATCAGGGAAATGCAAATCAAAACAATTTTGAGATACCATCTTACTACTACCACAATGGCTAATATTAGAAACACCACTGACAACTTATGCTGGAGAGGATGCAGAGAAAGGAGAATACTCCTACACTGCTGGTGGGAGTGAGCCCACCCATGACCTACAAACTGGAAGACCTGGGGACCTAGGATAGAACCAAATACAAATGAAGAAAAAATATTGTCAGGGTAATGTTACTTAATGATATTCTACTATACTCATAGACTGGCACCTAGCCAAGTTGTCATCAGAGAAGCTTCATTCAGCAACTTATGGAAACAGATGCAGTGACCCACATTAGAAAGAGCCCAGAAAACCCTACTGAAAAGGAGGTAGGATTGCATGAGCCAGAGGTGTCAAGGACATCACAGGAAAACCCAAAGAATCAACTGACCTGGATACATAGGAGCTCCCAGAGACTGAACAAAGAACCAGTTAGCCTTCATGGGACTGACTTACACTATGTGCATATATGTGAGAGTTGTGTAGCTTGGTCTACTTGTAAAACTCCTAACAGTGGGGAAATAGTTGTCTTTGACTCTTTTTCTATTATCTTTTTATTTATATTTCTCTTATTTTGTATATTGATCCCAGTCTTTCTCTGTTCCATCCACCCATGCCCCCCAGAGACCCTCCCATCCTATGCCCCATCATCCACTCCCGGGTAGGGTGAAGCCTTCCATGAAGGATGATCAAAGAATGTCACATCATTTGTGGTAGTGCCTACCCATCTTCCCATGTCTGTAGGCTAAGAGAGTATCCCTCTATGGGAAATGTGCTCCTGAAGTCCATTTGTGCACTGGGGATATATTCTGGTTCCATTGTCAAAGGTACCATACACTTCCCAGGCCTCCTAACTGATACACATATTTTGGGGGATCAGGGTCAATCTTATACTAGTTTCCAACTACCAGTCTGTTGCCTTTGACTCTTTTTCCACCTTTTGGGTACTTCTTTCTCTTATTTGCTTGCCTCCCTCATCCTTTATATAGGGGGAGGTGCTTAGTCTTACTGCTAATTGACACTCTGTTTTATTAATATCCATGGGAGCCTATTTCTTTCTGAATAGAAATGTATGAGAGGATTTGAAAGTAAGAAGGGTGGTGGAGAGAAGAACTGTGAGGAGAGAAGGGGGGAGAAATTACATTTGGGTGGAAAATAAAATTTAAAAATTAACAAAGAAATAAAAATGTGTATGTTATCATAACTTTCATATATTTTAAAAGTAGACCAAATAAATGGTTTAGTAGTTAAGTACATGCACGCTTTTAGAAGGGATGTGAGTTTAGTTCCTATAGGTCAAGTCAGGACACTGACAATTACTTATAACTTCAGAGTTTCAGCTATCTGAGGCTAGGAGACATACCCCTAGAGAGACAAAGGTACTTAGAAGAAAACACTTAAAACCGTTCTGTTCAATGTTCTAATAAGAGGACCTTAACATAAATAAGCATTTGAAACATTTTGAAGACTATTCAATTTCTTCTACTGTCCATACTATAATAAATAGAAAACACTAAACAGAAATGAAAAAGGAAATCTGTCTATAAACAAAGCATATCTTGATTTCCTGGCCTTACGAGCCACAGATAGTAGACTAAACTCATAGTTCTTGGTGTTAATTCCAGCTGATCAGGCCTTAATTCAAATTAAAGTGCTATAAGTTAGCTCTAAAATGTAAATGGTGCTATTGAGACTTGCAGAGTTTGTTGCCATTCTGCTCATATTTTCATAGGTATTGCAAATCAGTAGGGCTATCGGTTGGTTTTCTCCTATGATGGACAACCTAGCATTATTCACAATTTCTAACTGCATTCCAAGTACTTACCTTTATACCCACAGGTAAACATAGTTCACTCCTTAATAAAAAATGCTTCTTTTATAGCAAATAATGATCATTTAAGAAAATAACTAATAAAAATGAAGAGAACAATTGGCGCTGTTATGCCCAGCCCTAATTGATGTACATATAATACAAGCTGTATACCTAAGGCTCAGGGAAAATCTTAGAAGAGAGAATAGAAATATTTCAAGAGTCAGAGAACTAGGTTGAAACATGTAATGTGAGATAGTGGCTCTAAAATTCACAGAGAAAGAAAGCTCTCCAAAGAAAATCTCAACAATTTCCTTGCCTGTACAAGACTGTAAAAATGACACCACCACTGGACATGACAATATTTGTGTTCTGCCCAGCTTGAGCTTAGAAATCTGAGAAGGATGTGGAAAAACAAAAGAAAAGGTACCTACAGACAAGCTGAGATCAGTTGGCTTGTGATTACTCTAAAGGTGCAGCACCAACTACACAAGCACATTTATTTTACAGCCCAAGTAGGAGGAGACATCTAAGGAGGAGCTCTCTTTAGTGAAGCTGACTCAGGGTACTATCATCCAGTATGAAGTTAAAGTTGCTGCTTTTTGTACACACTGGTTATTTGCATATGTTATTTGTTTATGAACAATAGAACTTGCCTACTTTATCAACATTTGTACTTGTATCTGAGACTTTGTCATCCCCCTGAGTCTTGCCTGGGGAAGATATTGCCAGTTTTTATGGGTATGACCCATTGGTGCGTCTGACATGTCTGTGCCCATATGAACAGTACAGTTCCACTCAGGACTTTATTCTGTCTTTACACATTTACTCAAACATTCCTCTGCCTCCTACAACCAGCATGAATTGGAATTACCATGTAAAAAAAAACCCAGAATAGCTATAAAAAACAAATGGTTCCTGAGAATAGTCTCCACAGAAATATTTACCATTGTTACTTCTTCTTGAGCTCTGTCTGTGACAAACTACTGCCTTCCAAGCTCAATTGTGTTCACTAAGGTTTCCTCTGGGTTCACTAAGTTATGTTTCTGTGCTCTTCCTTACCATCTGGGCATGTTACTTTTGTTGTTTGTTGTTTTTCTGTTTGTTTTAGCAACATGACACAAGCTAGAGTCATCTGGAAAGAGGAATTTCAGTTGACAAGATGCCTCTCTTAGATATAAGGTTGTGAGAAGGTACACCTCAAATTGGTGGTATAATAAAGCAGGCTAAGCAAGGTCAGAGAATCAATCCTATAAGCAGTGTTTCACCATGTTCTGTGTATTAGTTCATGAATCCTTGCTCCTCCCCTTTTTGATTTCCTGACTTGACTTGTTTCAGTGATGTACCGTTATATGGAAATATAAGCCAAACAAACCCTTTTATACCCAAGTTGTTTTTGATAATGGCATGTCCCATTGCAATCAAAAGCAAACTGGAACATCATCAATCTTAAATACTTTGTCTTTGTTGTTGTTCTTGTTGATTTAGTTTACAAGAAAATATTCTCATATATATTTGTCATCTTGTACTTGTTTTCTACTTGGTATTTTACTTTGATTTTGCATAGGGATCTTAATTTGTATAATACCAGCATTCCCTCATGGTTTAGAGGTTTCCATTAAAGTATTTACCTATTTGAAGCACTTAAATTATTAATAATAATTACTATCAATGAGTTAATATCAATAAATTTAGAAAGCTATAGATATATCACCTGAAGTCATATTAAATGATAAGAATTTTGAGTAATAGCCATTTTATTCCAGAAAGAAAGAGACAATAAAAGCATATTTTAAATATAATATTTATTTATTTGTGTGTGTATGGGTGGGTGGGTGTGATGTAACATGATCTGCAATGACATCAAAAATAATAACTTGGTTGAGGTTAATAAAAACCTTGGAGTAAGTTCAGCTGTAGCCATCACTTGTACACAGTTCATAGTGTTACAGAGCAAAACTGTTGGGATCATCCATGACAGTGGCTATGTAGCAACCAGATAACTAAATATATGCACTTTACTTAAGAAAAATGTTATACTCTAATATAAGACATGATAAATTTTGATTGTGACAATTGTAGATAAATAATTGTCAATAAACCTTTGACTATTAGGATAATATATTAATATTCAATTGTGTTATTTGTATTCTGGGGTAAATATATTTTGTTGAAAATGCTGCACTGTCTCCATAATAAAAGCATTCAGACATTAAAAGACTTCAGAACTTATAGTAACTATTGAGCAAAAAATCAAAAGTGGTTCTTAGCCAGAAATCCCTCCTTTTTGCTTGTTCTCTCTCCCAAGATTCTTTCTTGCATGTGCTTTCTCTATTCTGTAGACTATACTTCAAAGGGCTAAGCTCAAGTAGCTGCTGTATTTTCTGTGTCAGCAAAGACTTTCTTTTCCTTCAAGTAACTTATTAAAGAGAGAGTCAGAATGACTTTAAAGAAATAGATTCCATCTTTCCCAGAGACAGAATACCATCTCACATAAGCACTCTTCTGCCTATGTCTTTTCTAACCCATGTCTGGACACACAAATCAATTCTATTAAAAGGTAATAGGATTTGTCTGTACACCTCTGTGTATGCCTTTGGTAGCTGAGGAGACCTTCACAGTAGGCTGGGCTTTTTCTTTATGGATATTCTGATATATGTCCAAATAATTTCACTCTGTGATGCATTTGTTTCATTTAAAACCACCAAGGGGGTGAGAGATTAGTGTCTGATAAAATTGTTGAATACCATCACTATTTTCCATGATTTCACCCAAGAGAGCCTGATATTATCTTTTTTTCTGTGAAAGGACCAATATTTAACTACTGGCAATGTAACTATAGAATGATTCCAGAGGCTGTGTTCTTCCATTACTTTCAGGTCACTCCCATTCTAAATGCCTTATGTGGCTAAAGGCTGTCAAATAGCAGTTTTGTCTATAGAAGAGGTCTGTAAATGGAAGTACCCTAACAACCTAGTTATAAAAATGTTGTACTTTGGAAACTACCAATACCACATTATAATTTTGGAGGTGAGTGATAAATTACACTAGCAGTAGCATCAGAATGGAGCTAGATCTATAAGATTTTTATGCACAGAACTTTGTTCCAAATGCCCCATATATCCTTGTCTTAACATCACCCTTACTCCAGTATTTTTACTCACTTCAACTCTTCTTTGGAATGATCTTCTTTGTAATCTCATTTTCAAACAATATTGTGTTAAAAGTATCTACAACCATGTGTGATGTTTCTTGTGCATATTATCTATAATCCTTAAAACTTTTGAGTACAGTAGAAATAATTTTATCACCATTAAGGAAAGAAGTGTGTATATAGCAATTTCAATCTCCAAAATTTATAGCTAAAACTAGCAAACATAGATATCAGTCAGAACTTACAATATTAGGAATAAATCTATAATCACAAAGACCACTTATTAGTATGAATTCTATTTATGACACCACTACAAGATATAAAGTAGCTTTTCAAAATACTTATTGTGAACCCCTTACCAAAAACTATTTTTTCTCTTGTTAGAACCACGGCTTTTGCTAGGCCCTAAACCACGTAATGCCAGTGAGCCTGACCGACTTAGGACTTGTTTCACAAACTCCAGCTTTTCTATTCACACCGAAAAACAACTAACCTAAAACATACCTCCAACTTAATGCACAATTGCTTTGTTCCTATCTTTTAAAGCTCCACTAAAAGTCTATAAATTAAGTAAAATACTGATAAATTGTACTCAAATATTGCATTTTCAATTAGTTTAAAAGATAAAGTATGTATATTATAATTTCACAGAGACCTGTGCAAGAATAAAATCCTTTAGCTACATATGAAATTCCTAAGCTTGATGTGGAATCTTCAGCCATGATATCGGCATACAACCAAAAATGGAGATATTCGAAATCTCGTAAACATTGCTATGGGGTGTCAGGCTAGCTATGTCTTCCCTGAAACTCTTGAAGGCATTTCTGGTTCCTTCTTCTGGAAGCATGAGAAATGCAAAGCAGTAGGAAATACTTACCCTTCTTTCCTTTTTCCTTTTTGTTTTGTATAAATTGAAATATTTCTGTAAAAGACTCTTGCTTTTCTTCACAAACAAAAAGAGATTAAATTGTTTAGTCTAAAAGAAGAAGCTTGAAGAAAGCTTCTTTAGGTTTTCTTTCATACATGTAGAGAAGTAAAATTATGTAACAATATGAGACATCAGTATTCCACAAAGAGAGTGTATTAGTAAAGGGTAGGGATTAAATAGGAGTATTATTCCAAACAGCTGCTCATTCTTTCACAGAGAACTTCGTATGAGTGATGAAAACTAGCTTGGTAAGAAAGTGGAAATACCCTGTACCATTCAGTGATCCTGTCCTACCACTGTGCCATCAATGGGACAATTTGTTACTCCAATTTCTTGTTTTTATCTCCATAAAGTAGAGGGTCCCATTGAAGAGGAATATAAAATAGGAAAGGAAAAATTTACCTTTAATTCAGCCTCATATATCTTTGCCAAGTAATATACTCTGGCAATAGAAAATAAAGAGTTAAAGCTGATATAAAAATTTGAACGTAAGTTGGACTTACATAAATCTATGAAATCTACTCACTGTAATATTAGTCATACATGAAGACTGATTCCTTGTATACCTTTAGGAACTGAAATAAATATAATATGCCATGATTATACATGTTAGGTAAGACAGGAAGTAAGAACTTACACATCTTAAAATAATATTCTTCTCAAACAATCTATGATTGCAGTTCTCATCATATGTATAACTATATGTAAATATTTGTAGTAGTTTATATTATGAAAAATTCTTGGATTCTAAAACCTTTCAAGAGAAAACAGTGTCCAAATGGAACTTAAGACCTTTGTGATGCAAAAACAATCTATGTTGAATGTAGTGTTGGTCATACTATCTGTATGTACAAAGATGGTCTAAAACTCTTCACATATATTACATCAATATGAATGTTCTGTGTTTGATTTTATAAACATTTTAAAATAGCTATTCTGGATTCTTGCAGAACATATTTGGGTAATATTAATAGTAAATCATGAAATGATAATCATATTATTAGACCCTGATCTTGAAAATTATAATACACATGCAGTCTTTCATTATTAACTTTATATTTTTTTCATGAATATTAACTCAGGATATGGTAAAGCTATATTGCAAGTGGGTAATTCCTTGTTACCATAAAAACATATAATGACAGCTGAATAAGACAAAAATGTAATCAGTTATAGTTTATCAACAGTTAAACTAATTTATATAAAATACTTTTCTAGAAACACCCCATTCTCAAAGACATTTGAGGTTGCATTAATTATGGATAGTACATTTAATTTGGTGTTTAGTTGTATTTCTTACTGACTCTCTTTCTTCATCATTGATATGAAGTACAGAAATAAGTAGGTGCACATTGCTAAGCCATAAGTGCAACATGCACACCATAATATATCACCCCCAGGGATCAGAGAACATAACAGAAGTGTGAGTGGAAAGATGCTATTAGCCAGAATTTGCAAAGAAATTCTGGTATTAGTTTCTACTGGACCTAAGTGGACTTCCTTCTCAAGAAATCCCAAAACTACACAATTTAATGCTTCCTTGTTATTTTCTTTTAGCTTTACTGTCAAATGTACATGTGCTTCCAAACCAAACATAAAATTACAGAAAAATATTTTGTTAGACAAGTGTGAATTTTTTTCAAGGAAATAAAATGAGGAGCAGGAATCACAAGTGAAGGAAAAACATAAAAAAGCATTATATTAAGACAAAAAAAATCAAAAAAAACTTTTATAGTGTAAAAGCATAGTCAGTTAGGTATGGTGATACAGGTACAGACAGGATGATCTCCATGATCATGAAGCCAGCCTGAGGATATACATACTAAGATATTGTACTAACAAAACAAATACATAACAGCTACAACAAAACAAACAACTAAAAGGAAATGCAATTTTGTTGTATTTGTTTTATATGAAGGGCACCTCATTGAACAGTCTTATTTCATTTAAAAGATCAGTATGTTTTTAATTCAGTATCTTCCTTTTCTGTTCAAACATGTTCTCAAACAAAAAATGGCTACAAATTGCAAGTCAAGAAATGGCTATTATATTTCTAAATTTTCTTTGCAAATATTCTCCAAGTATTCAAATTTGTTTCATTGGACCCTTAGAATAAAAAAAAAATATGTATGTACACTTTGGCCAGCAAAGAGGAAGCTTAGCCTACTAATCCCAGGACCAGAACATTAATGAAAAAATTAAAAGCTTATTGTGATAATGATGATTTTGATTATTATTTGTACATAATCTTACATGTGTTGAAAAATGTATGCAAGTGGGCTAGTGTAGGTACATATATATGGAATTACACAGTGAAGCCAGAGAACTTTCTTGGACATTGTTTCTGAGACACTCTTTACCCTGTTTTTGTAAGAAAATGTGTCTCACTGCCTTAGATCTTACCAAATAGCCTAATGGGCCAGTGAGTCCCAGGTATTCAACTATCTGTATATTCCCTTGCTGAGATTACAAGTGTGTGCCACCACACAAGACTTCTTCTACCCTATATGTGTTCTAGGGAACACACTCATGTCACCATGCTTTCAAGTCAATAATTTAATAGACTGAACTACATCTCCAACCTCAGTTCTAAAATAATGAAAATTAAAATGGCAAGATAGATTTTTACAGCATGAAAGCAAAGTGCAAAAGAATGTTCATCTGGCTGACACACCTTGTTTTTCCGTTAAGCATATCACTCTGGAAAGGGATAGAACTGGCAACAAGAACCCTAATCTAAATATACAGTCATCAAAATAGCTTTAAAAGATTGTAGTTATCCCTAACATGTCTTGACAATGAAATTAGAAGGAACAACAGTTACTGACTCATGACAAAACTACATGTGTTCTAATGTTAGGTATAAGACTATTGCATCTTTCAATTCATGAAGAAAGACAAAACCAACTCTATGACTTTTTCAAAGTTAAATGTTGCTTCCATAAGAATAATTGATTTCCTGCCATGAATGCATGATATGACAGTCCTTTTTGTATTAAAAATAGATTTCTTTCTCCCATAACATATTCTGATTAGGGTGTTCTCTCCCTCTAATACCTCCCAGGTCTTCCCCACATTCCATTCTTCTGGATCCACTAAAATTCTGTCTCTCCTTAGAAAACAGACAGGATTCTAAGGAATAACACACACACACACACACACACACACACACACACACATATATATGTATATAAAACATAAAACAAAGCCTAACACATCTAAGTAGCACATATATACCCATTAGAACACCACTGTAAAAATGATTTTGTGGCAGCAGTTATATTCCATAATTGGTAGTATGTGGTGTAACAAAGACACTACCTCATAAGGGTACATACTCTGTGTAGGCATGAGCTCAGTCTTTCCATAAACAAAGAAATGTGTAGGTGTTGTCTGAATCAACAGGACTTTGCTTTAACTTTCTGTAGATCAATGTGTAATCTTTTCAATAACTTCAGTTGTTTGTCAGTTTCCATGGAAACCCTTTTACCAGTAAATGGATTAAATATAATTCAATAAGAGTACCAGAGACTTCATTTGGTGACAAGAGATGGCAAACTGGTGCTCTGTCTATCCCATTATTTGGCAATTTATTTAGATTGCCTTCATGTATTTATGTTAGTTTTAGAAAGTTTCTGCTGTATCAGATTCACCCACTACCTCTCAGATGTTTTTTAACTTCAGCTATATTTCCTAGTATGTAAATCTCTTCCCACATGATCTTCCCATTCCATCTGCCGTACTCCATCCATCTATAACTATTTTATTTCCTGTTTCTAGGAAGTTCAATCTGCATACACCAACAAATACCTTATTCTATATCTAGTCTCTGTGGTCAATTAATTGTAACTTGTTTATTATTAACTTGAGAACTAATAAACATATATAAGCAAATTCATAATTATACCTATATTTCTGGGTCTGTATTACTCACTCAGGATGATATTTCTTTTCTAATTCCATCCATTTTTTTGTGATTTCACTATTTTATTGTTTGTATTTTTTATTTTACATATCAATCCCAATTCCATTTCTCTCCTTCCCTTCCATGCCCCTCCCCCCTTCCATCCTATTCCACCTCCCATCCTATTCCATCCACCACTGTACAAGGAGGGTAATGCCTTCCAGGAGGGATCAACAAAATCTGTCAAGTTATTTAGAGTAGGGTCTAGGTCCTCCCTTCTGCCTCTAGGCTAAGGGAATATCCCTCCATGGGGAATATACTTCCCAAAGTTTTCTTGCACCAGGGATAAATCTTGGTTCCCCTGTCAGAGGTCCTTTACAGTGCCCAGGACTTCTAATGGAAAACCATGTTCAGGGTGTCTGAGTCGGTTCAATGCTGGTTTCCCAGATATCAGTCTGGGGGTCCTTTAGCTCCCCTGTGTTCAGGTCAACTGTCTAACCTTGTCTTGTCCCCACTTTCTTATCATTCCTCCATTTCTGCAACTGGAATTCAGGAGATCAGTTCAGTGTTTAGCTGTGTTTGCTTCTGTTTCCATCAGCTACTAGATGAAGGCTCTATGATGGCAGATAAGTTAGACATTAATTTCAGTATCAGTGAAGGGTATTTAAGGTAGCCTTTCCATTGTTGCTCAGATGGTTAGTTTAGGTTATCCTTGTAGGTCTCTGGCCATTTCTCTATAGTCACTTTTCTCTTCAAACTTATAATGGCTCCCTCTATTATGGTCTCTTTATTTCTCTCTCTCTCTCTCTCTCTCTCTCTCTCTCTCTCTCTCTCTCGCTCTCTCTCTTGCTCTTGTATATTTCTTCCTTGACTCAATCTTCCTAGTCACACATGTTCTCTTCTCTTCACCTTCTCTTTCTCTTAACTCCCTCTCCACTCACTGCCTCCCCCCCAATCCCCACATGCTCAGAAGATCATGTTCCTTTCTCCTTCTGTGAGGGACCTTATATGAATCAATTAGATTCTTCCTTGTATCATAGTTTCTCTGGAAGTGTGACTTATAAGGTAGTGATCTTTTGTTCTATGTCTAAAATCCATATATGAGTGAGTATATACCATGTTCATTTTTTGTGACTGGGTTACCTCACTCAGGATTATTTCTTCACTTTTCATCCATTTGCCTATGAATGTCAAGATTCCGTTGTTTTTTCCCACTGAGTAGTATTTCATTGTGTAAATGTGCCACATCTTTATCCATTCTTCGGTTGAGGGGCATCTAGGTTGCTTCCAGGTACTTGCTATTACAAATAGTGATGCTATCTATGAACATAGTTGAACAGATGTCCTTGTTGCATGGATGTGGATCATTTGGGTATATGCCTAAGAGCTGAATTGCTGGGTCCTGTGGTAGCCCTTTTTGTATTTCTAACACCTGCATAAAAATATCATTCTATAAATGTGTCACATTTTCTCCCTTTGGCTATTATAAATAAAGCAACAATGAACATGGTTAATCTAGTGTCTGTGTTAAGAAGAAGAGTCCTTTATGTATTTGTATATGTATATGTATATGCATTTGTATTTGTATATGTAGTTGAATCTTATCAGCCCGCCAGTAGTGGATGAACATTCATCTTGTTCTTCATTCTCTCTAGTGTGAGATGCCATTTGTTTTACTGATCTTAGTCATAAAAACAGGCTTAAGATGAATTTCAAAGTAGTTTTGATCTGCATTTTCCTGGTGAATGAAGTATTGAAAATTTCTTTTTTTTTTTTAATTTTTTTCTTACTTTACATAACAATCCCAGTTCCCTCTCCCTCCTCTCCTCCCATGCTCCCCAAAACACCCCACCCCATCCCATTGTACATCCACTCCACATAGAGAGTGAGGCTTTTGAGAAGGGATCATCAAAATCTGTGAAGTCATTTGGAGTATGGTCTAGGCCCTCCCTCCTTCTATAGGTTAAAGGAGTATCCCTGCATGGGGAATGTAGCTACCAAAGTTCTTTCCTGCAGCAGGGATAGAACCTAGTTCCACTGTGAGAGGTCCCATCAACTACCCAAGTCTTCTAACTGAGACCCACATTCAGGGGGCCTGTGTCAGGCCAATGATGGTTTCTCAGCTGTCTGTCTGGGGTCCATGAGTTCCCCCTTCTTCCAGGTAGCAGTTTCTATGGGTTTCTCTAGCCTGGTCTGAACCCTTTTGCTCATCCCTCCTCCCTCTCTGCAACTGGATTCCATGAGTTTTGCACAGTGTTTAGCTTTGGGGGGTCTGCTTCTGTTTCTATCAGCTACCAGATGAGGGCTCTAGTTTGGAATATATCAGGGAAGGATATTTAAGGTAGCCTTTTATTATTGTTTAGATTGTTAGTTGGGATCATCCTTGTAGGTCTCTGAACATTTCAGTAGTGTCAGTTTTCTCTTCAAACCTATAATGGTTCCCTCTATTATGGTACCTCTTTTCTCCCTCTTGTCTATCTTTCCCTGACTTAATATTTTTGGTCCCTAGTGTTCTCCTCTCCCCTCCTCTTTTCCCCTTGTCTTTCTCCTAATCAATCAATGAGCATGCCCACCACTCAGGAGATCTTGTCCCTTTCCCCTTCTGTGGAGGAACTTGTATAACTGTCTTAGGGTACTCCTTGTACCCTAGCTTCTCTGGTGGCGTGAATTGGAGGCTGGTGATCCTTTGCTCTATTTATAAAATCCGTATAGGAGGGAGCACATACCATGTTCCCCTATTAGTGACTGGGTTAACTCACAGTTGTTTCTACAAGTTCCATCCATTTCCTGTGAATTTTAAGATTCCATTACCCCCCCCCAACATTTTGAGTAATATTCTATTATGTAAAGGCATCACATCTTCTTTATCCATTCTTCAGTTGTAGGGCATATAAATACTTTCCAGGTTCTAGCTATTACAAGTATTGGTGCTATAATTATAGTTTAACAGATGTCTATGGATATGTATCTTTGGGTTATATGCCTAAGAGAGGAATTGCCAGGTCCTGTGGTAGACTGATTCCCATTTACCTGATTCACCACTATACTGATTTCCAAAGTGGCTGTATGTATTTTCACTTCCACCAGCACTGGAGAAGTGTTACCCTCTCTCTACATCCTCTACAGCATAAACTGTCATTGGTGTTTATAATTTAGCCATACTGACAGGAGTAAGATGGTATCTCTAAGTTGCCTTGATTTGCTTTTCCCTGATGGCTAAGGATATTGAGTACTTTCTTAAGTGTCTTTTAACCATTTTGGATTCCTCCATTCTCTATTCAGTTCTGTACCCCAATTTTCAATTGGATTAGTTGGTGTTTTGATGACTAACTTCTTGAGATCTTTGTATATTTTGGGGATCAGCCCTCTATTAAATGTGGAGTTGGTGAAGATATTTTACTACTCTGTGGGCTGTTGCTGTTTTGTCTTGTTGACTGTGTCCTTTGCCTTACAGAAGCTTCTCAGTTTCAGGAAGTACCATTTATTAATTGTTGATCTCAGTGTCTGTGTTACTGATGTTATGTTCAGGAAGCAGTCTCATGTACCAATTTATTCAAGGGTACCTCCTACATTCCCTTCTAAAAGGTTCAGTGTGGCTAGATTTATGTTGAGGTCTTTGATCCATTTGAACTTAAGTGTTATGCATGACAATAGACATGGATTTATCTGCAGTCTTCTACACACCAGCATCCAGTTATGCCAACATCATTTGTTAAAGATGCTTTTCTCCTTCCATTGTATAATTTTAGCTATTTTGTAAAATGTCAGGTGCCCATAGGTGTGTGGGTTTCAATTTGATTCCATTTATCTCCCTGTCTATTTTTGTGCCAATACCAAGCTGTTTTGGGGACAATAGTTCCTTTATTGTACAGGATTGTTTTGGCTATCCTGAGTCTTTTCTTTTTCCATGTAAAGTTGAATATTATCCTTTCAAGTTCAATGAAGAATTGTAATGGAATTTTGATGGTGATTGCATTGAATCTGTAGATTTCTTTTGGCATGATTGCAATTTTTACTCTGTTGATTATACCTATTCAAGAGCATGGGAGATCTTTCCATTATCTGGTGTCTTTTATAATTTCTTTTTAAAGACATAATGTTCTTGCTATAATGGTCTTTCAATTGTTTGGTTAGCATTACCCCAAGATATTTTAAGTTGTTTGTCACTATTGTAAAGGGTGATGTTTCTCTGATTTCTTTCTTAGCCCCTTTATGGTAAGTACATAGTAGAACTACTGATATTTTTTAGTTAATCTTGTATCCTGCCACTTTGCTGAAGAAGTTTCTCAGCTGTAGGAAATCCTTGGTAGTTTGTTTTTAGGTCAGTTATGTAAACTACAATATCATCTGCAAAGAGTGAAAGTTTGTCATATTCCTTTCTAATTAGTATCTCCCTGATTTCCTTTTATTGTCTTATTGCTTTAGCTAGAACTTTCAGTACAATATTGAAGAGATTTGGAGATAATGGACAGCATTGTGTTCCTGATTTTAGAGTGATCGGATTAAGTTTCTCTCCATTTATTTTGATGTTGGCTGTTGGTTTACTGTATATTATGTTTATTATATTTTAGGTGTGTTCTTGTTATCCATAATCTCTCCTAGACCTTTATGATGAAGAGGTGTGGGAAATTGTCAAAGGATATTTCAGCATTTGGTGAGAGGATCATATAGTTTTTCTTTTTCACTTTGTTTATTGGAGGATTACATTGATAGATTTTGTATATTGAACTATCCCTGCATCCCTGGGATGAAGCCTATTTGTAAATGATTTCACTAATATGTTCTTGTATTTGATTTGCCAGTAATTTATTGAGTATTTTTGTATACATTTTCATGAGCAATATTGGTTTGCATTTTTCTTTCTTAGTTGTGTCTTTGTGTGGCATAGATATCAAAGTGATTATATCCTAGTTAAAAGACTTTGGTAATGAACCTTCTGCTTTTATTATGTGCAACAATTTGAGGAGTATTGGTGTTAGCTGTTCTTTGAATTTCTGCACTGTAGCCATCTGGTCCTGGGCTTTTGATGACTCTATTTCATTAGAGGTTATAGGTCTATTAATATTGCATAATTTGCCTGGTTTAATTTTGGTAAATGATACCTATCCTTTAATTTGTCCATTTACATTAAATTTTCAAATTTTGTGAAGTACAGGTTTTCACAGTATGACTTGAAGCGTCTCTAGATTCCTCTGTATCTGTTGTTATATCCCCGTTTTCATTTCTGATTTTGCTGATTTGCATGGTCTCTGTCTCTCTCTCTCTTGGTTAATTTGAATAAAGGTTTTTCTATTTTTTTGTTTATCTCAAAGTACCTACTCTTTGTTATGTTGACTCTTGAATTGTTTTCCTTGTTTCTACTTTATTAATTTTAGCCTTCAAGTTGATTATTTCCTTGTGTCTACTCCTGTGGGGTGAGTTTGACTTTTTTTTTTCTCCCCTAGGGCTTTGAGTTGTCCTGTTAATTCTCTAATGTGATTATCACCTGATTTCTTTACATGGGAACTTAGCACAATGAACTTTCTGCTTAGTACTGCTTTCAAAGTGTCCCATAAGTTTGAATATGTTGTATCTTCATTCTCATGGATTCTAGGTAGTCTTTAATTTCTTCCTTCAGTCAAGAATGGTGCAATTTGGCATTGTTCAGTTTCCTTGAATTTATAGGGTTTCTGAAATTTGTGTTGTTGAATTCCAACTTTCATGCATGATAGTCTGATAAAATACAGGGATATATTCCAACATTTTTGTATCTTTTGATGTTTGTTATGTTTCCAAATATTTGGTCGATTTTAGAGAAAGTTCCTTGTGGAGCTAAAAAAGAAGGTATATTCTTTTGTATTTGGATTGAATATTTTATAGGTATCTATTAAACCCAATTGGGACATAATTTCTGTTAGTTCTTTTGTTTCTTTGTTAAGTTTCTGTCTGTTGGTCCTGTCTAGTAATGAGAGTGGGTAGTTGAAATCTCCCAATATGAGTGTGTGAAATTCAAGTTTTAGTAAATTTTTTTTTTTAATGAATGTTGGTACTTTGTATTTGGGGCATATATGTTCAGAATTGAGAATTTGTACTGATTGATTTTTTCCTGTGATAAATATGAAATGACCTTCTTCATCTCTTTTGATTGATTTTGGTTTGAAGTCTATCTTGTTAGATGTTACGATGGCTATTCCTGCTTGCTTCTTGGGTCCATTTGCTTGGAAAATCTTTTCCCAACACTTTACCCTGAGGTAGCATCTATCTTTGAAGTTTAAATGTATTTCTCATATGCAGCAGAAGGATGGTTTCTGTCTTCATATCCATTCTTTGTCTTTTATAGGTGAGTTAAGACTATTAATATTGAGGGAAATTAAGGATCATTGATTTTTAATTCTTGTTTGTTTTACCTTTCTTTTTGGTGGAGGTATTGTGAGTATATTTTCCCTGCTTTTTCTTTTGGGTGCTGGTAAAGATGGATTATTTATTGCCTATGTCTTTTTGAGTGTAGTTAACTTCCTTACATTGGAGTTTTCCTCCCAGAACTTTCTGTAGGGCTGGATTTGTGGATATGTATTGGGATAATCTGTTTTTGTCATGGAGTATCTTATTTTCTCCATCTATAGTGAGTAGAGATTTTTCTGCATCCATGGACTGGTAGTGTCTGGAGAACACTACCTGGACCTTGTGGCTTTCAAAGTTGTCATGGAGTAATCAGGTGTAATTTTGATAGGTCTGCCTTTATATGTTTCCTGGCTTTTTTCCTTCTATGTTCTTAATATTCTTTTTTTTTTTCTTTTTTATTTATTCTGTAGGTTAGTTGTTTTGATTATTGTATGTCGAGGGGTCTTTTTTCTTTGGTCCAGTCTATTTGGTGTTCAATATGCTTCTTGTACTTTCTTGGGCATGCCCTTCTTCAGATTGGGAAAGTTTTCTTCAATGATTTTGCTGATTGTTGTTTCTGCACCTTTGAGCTGGGCTTTGAAACCTTCTTCTGTGCCTACATTCTTAGGTTTGATTTTTTCATGGTGTCCCACATTTCCTGGATATTCTGATTTAAGGATTTGTTGGATTTAAATTTTCTTTGGTCAATGAATCTATTTCCTCTAGTTTATCTTCACCACCTGAGATTCTCTCTTCAATCTTTTGTATTTTGTTGGTTTTGTTTGTATCTGTAGTTCCTGATCACTTACCCAGTTTTTCTATTTCCTACATTCCTTCAGTTTGTGTTTTCTTTATTGTGTCTATTTCAGTTTTCAGGTCTTGAACTGTTTGAACTGTTTCTTTCATCTGATTGATTGTTTTAACTTGACTTTTTTCACTTTTGTTAAGAAATTCGTTCATTTCTTATATTTTTTGCTGAGCTTTTCCTCTTTCTTCCATTTTTTTTTTGTTTGTTTTTTCTTCCAATTATTTAAGGGATTTTCTCATATCCTCTTTTAGGGCCTCTATCATTTTTATGAATTTACTTTTTAAGTCATTCTCTTCTGCTTCGTCTGTTATGTGTGTTCAGGTCTAGTTGGTGTAGAGTCCCTAGATTTGGTGTGATACTGGTGTTTTCTTGTATTGCTGTCTTCCCATCACTTCTTCCAATGGGTGCAGTAGGTGCCTCCTCTCTCTCCCATTATTTTTTTGTGGGTGTATGTAGGTCAGTACTTACCTACCTAACTCTGGATGTTCTGAGCTCTCTTGGATATCTCTCAAGCAGAGGCCACAGCATGGCCAATGATCTGGGAAATGGAGACCAGGACAGTCTCAAGAACTCAGGCAGAAGGCAGGCAAGGTACTCATAGGTCAGATGAGGTCAGGCTCTAGATGCTTCTGCATTGAGGGGCCAGTGCAATATGTGCAGAGACATGTCAGAAAGTTGCAAGTAGATGATAGGGGTGTTGGTTCTGAGCTCTTAATATATACTTATCCCTAAGCAGGGTTCCCAGGAGGGTCAAGGATGAGGGACCAACATTTCTTCGAGAATGTCTTAGCCATTTGAATATTCTATTTTGATAGTCTTTTGTTATATCTGAACTCAATTTTTTAAACTGGACTGTTTGTTTTTCTTAGTATTTAGGGCTTTTTTTTTCTTTGTTTCTTTTGGATATTTGCCCTTAATTATATGTAGGGTTGTTAAAAAAAATATTTTCCCATTCCGAAGACTGCTGCTTTGACTTAATGATGGTGTCCTTTGTAATACAGAAGCTTTTCTGTTTCATGAGATAACATTCATTAATTGTTGATCTTAGTACCTGTGCTAAACGTGTCCTGTTCTGTAAGTCTTTCCTTATGCCAATGAGCTCAATACTGTCCCCAACTT
The DNA here is from genome assembly GCF_943737965.1 of Phodopus roborovskii. NCBI lineage: Eukaryota > Metazoa > Chordata > Mammalia > Rodentia > Cricetidae > Phodopus > Phodopus roborovskii. The sequence continues at coordinate 40,973,560 of NW_026126525.1, read as the reverse complement.
TCTGTTATATCGGGTTCAGTGTACATGGCTTTAGGTTGATATCTTTGAACCTTTTGAACTTGTGGTGTTAGCAGGGTGATAAATATGTATCTATTTGGACTCATACATGATACCTTCATTTTAGATGACCATCACTTATAAAATATATTGCCTTTTCCAGTGTTTAATTTCTGTCTTTTTTACCAAAAATCCATGGTGTCCATAGGTATATGGATTTGTGTCTGGGTCTTCAATTCAATGCTATTAATCAATACTGGGCTAACATCATGCTCTTTTTGTTACTAAATATGTAGTAAAACTTGAAATTGGTATGGTGATATCTTCATAACTTCCTTTATTTTTTAGAGTTATTTTTAATATTGGGGTTTTGTGTTTCCATGAGAAGCTGAAAATTTTTCTTTCAATATTGGTGAATCGTACTAAAACAACAGATTTCTTTTAAGAGAATATCAGATGATGCTGTATAGATCCTACTGATCCATGATTTGGGGAGATCTTCCCATCTTCTGATATATTCTTCAGTTTCTTTAATCAATATCTTAACTTTTTATCATATAAGTCTTTCATTTTCTTGGTTTGAGTTATTCTAAGATATTTTATGTTGTTTGGGGTTATTGTTAAAGATATGCTTTCCCTGCATTATTTAGCAGTTAATTTGTAATTTTATATAGGAAGTATACCGATTTTTTAAATTCATGTTAAATCTATCTATTTTGCTAAATTTCTTTTAAAAGCTGTAGCAATTTCCTGGTGGAATTTTTAGGGCCATATATGTATACTACCATATCATCTGAAAAATAAAATGTTTGGATTTCTTACTTTCTAATTTGTATCCTCGTGATCCCTTTTAGCTGTCTTTTTGTTGCAGCTATGATTTCATGTAATATTTTAAAAAGGTATTGTTACTAATTTTAGTGCAATTTCTTTGAATTTCTCTTCATGTAAGTAGATGTGTGCTAGGGGTTTGTAAATTGCTGATGTTTTGTTGAGAAGTGTCCCTTGTATCGCTAATCTCTCTAGGACTTTGGTCAAGAAGAGATGTTGGATTTTGCCAAAGGGCTTTTCTATATCTATTGAAATGATAATGTGTGTTTTTGTTTGTTTGTTTGTTTGTTTTAGTTTGTTTATATCATGGATTTTATTCTTTGATTTTCAAATACTGAGCCATCCATCCCTGCCTCTCTGGGGTGAATGCTATTTATTCATGATATCTGAACATCTTCTTGGGTTATTGGATTGTGTTTGCAAATGTTTTAGAAATTTTTGGATGTAAGTTCATATGTGATAACGGTTTGCAATTTTCTTTTTTAAAACGATTTATTTATTTATATTTTATTTGCAGTGGTATTTTGCCTGCATGTATGTCCACGTGAAGGGGTCAGATCTTGGAGTAAAAGACAGTTGTGAGCTGCCATGTGGGTGTTGGAAATTGAATCTGGACCCTATGAAAGAGCAGTCAGTGCTCTCAAACCTGAGCCATCTCTCCAGCCCCTGCAATTTTCTTTGTTGGATCTTTATGTGGTTTTGGTATCAGGGTGACTGTAGCATCACTAAACACTCTATGCCACGGTTTTTTTTTTTTTTTTTTTTTTTTTTTTTTCTGTTTCTATTTTGTGGAATGATTTGAATAATATGTACATTAACTCTTCTTTGAAAGTCTGGTAGAATTCTTCACTACAACATTCTGGCTCTGGCCTTTTTATTGTTGTTGTTTACTTTAAATTACTACGTCCACTTTCCTATTCATTATATTCCATTTACTTTGCTATCTGAGTTTGATTTAATTTTAGTTGTAGACAATCAATAAAATTATCCATTCTCATTAGAATTTAAGTTTGGTGGAGGACAGGTTTCAAAATACATCCTTATGATTTTTTTGATGGCCTCTGTATCTGTTGTCATATATTCTTTTCATTCCTAATTTTATTAATTTTGATTTTCTGTCTCTGACTTTTAATTATTTTGTCTAAGAGTTTGTCAGTTGTTTTTATTTTCTTAAAGATTCAACTCATTATATTGATACTTTGTATTTATTTATTTGCATTTTATTGATTGCAGGCCTGAATTTGATTATTTCTGGTTATCTACTTATTTTGGTTATGGTTCGTGGTTTCTTTTTTTGTCTTTTGGAGTTTTAGGTGTGCTGATATGATAACTGGTATGAGATCTCTCCAGTTTTTTTTTAGAACAGGCTTCATTGTGTTCTGTTCTATAAGTTTGGTAATGTTGAGGATTCATTTTTATTCACTTTGAAATTTTATTTTATAAATTCTGTCATTATCCATGTTTCATTCAGTAGTGACATGTTCATTTCTTATGAATTTATAACATTTTTGTTTTCCCTATTGTTATTATTCAGTTTTAATCTTTGAAGGTTGTAAAGATTCATCAATACCCTGTTCCATATTAGTCTGCACTCAAGTGCAAAGGACCCTTTAAAAGAAAGACATCTAACACCCTCCCATTGGCATTTGCATTCTCTTTCCCTCTTTCTTTCCTCCTATTCCCCTGCGGTGGACAAGACTTTTCCTGTCTCCTTCTGCTTTTCTGTCCTCTCTTGTTCTCTGTGTCTCTTTATCTCCTTTCTTGTTTATTCCTTCTCCCTCCATTTTCTCATAAAACTTCTCACTTCAGCTCTGTCTTCCTCGCATGTTAGTCCTCCATGTAGGTCACCTTTGCCCTCCATGTAGTCTGACAAGGTCCCATGTACAAGGTTCCCCTTATGCTTTATCATAACAGTAGTCAGAAAGGATGCAGGGTCTTATGCCAATTTTCCTTTATCTTTGATACTTTCTTCGTGTATGTGTATGATGTCAGTTTTGAAGAAAATTTCACAATGAATTAAGAAGGTGTATTCTGTTTTGTTTGGCTGAAATGATCTGTAAATATCTGTTAGGCACATTTGTAGCATCTGTTTGCTTTTACATTTCTATTTTGTTTTTGTCTGGATAACCTATGTTTGGGTGAGAATTAAGATATTGAAGTTTCATCCCATCAGTATCTGAGGGTCAATATATTTTAAACTTTAGTAGTATTTCTTTATTAAATTGTATGCTCTTGTGTTTGGTGCATATATGTTAAAGAATTATGATGCCCTTTTGACAGTTTATTCCTTTGATGAGCATGTAGTGTCCTTCCTTATCTGTGTCCTTCCTTATCTCTTTTGGTTAGTTTTGCCTTGAAGTTTGCTTTGTCAGTTATTGGAATGGCTACAACAGCTTGCTATTTGAGCTATTTCCTTGAAACATCTTTTTCCATTCATGATATGTTATGTAATTTTTTAAAATAATTTTTATTTAATATTTTTATTATTTTACATATCAGTCTCAATTCCCTCTCCTACTCATCCTCCCATTCCCTCCACAGAACCCCCCCTCCATCTCATTCCCCATCCACTACCCAGGGAGGATGAAGCCTTCCATGAGAGATCATCAAAATATTTCAAGTTATTTGGGGTAGGGCCTAGACCTTCCCCTATGTCTTTAAGCTAAGGGACTATCCCTCCATGGGGAATGGACATCTGAAGTCCATTCATCCACTAGAGATACATCTTTGGTCCATTGTGAGAGGTACCATAGACAGCTCAGGCCTGTTAACTCAGACCCACATTTAGAGGTTCTGGGTCAATTGTATGCTGGTTTCCCAGCTATCAGTCTGGGGTTCATGAGCTCCCCCTTCTTCAGGTCAGCTGTTTCTGTGGGTTTATCCAGCCTGGTCTTGACCCCTTTGCTCATCACTCCCCCATATTTGCAACCGGATTCCACGTGTTTGGCTCAGTATTTAGCTGTGGGTATATGCATCTGCTTTGGTTAGGTACTGGATTGAGGCTCTAGGATGGCATAAAAGGTAGTCATCAATCTAATTGTAAGGGAAAGGCATTTAAGGTAGCCTCTCCACTATTGCTTAAATTGTTAGATGATATGCATTTTTAATGTTAAGGTGTACTTATTAGAGTAAGGAGAGGATTGGAACCTGTTTTATATCTACTCTGTAAGTCTGCATCTTTTTTATTGGGGAATTGGGTCTATTAATGTTGATGGATATCATTGAGCTATATAAGCAGTGATTTTTGATTCCTGTTATTTTGGTGTGTGTGTGTGTGTGTGTGTGTGTGTGTGTGTGTGTGTGTGTGTGTATTCACACTTTGCTTGCTGGCCTGATATTATTCATTTCCTGTTTTTTTTTTTTTTTTTTTTTTCTTTAGGGTGTTTAACCTCTTCAGGTGAGAATTTTTCTACTACTATCTTCTATAGTGTTGGATTTGGAGATAGACTTTGCTTAAATTTAGTTTTATATTTTAGCATATTTTATTCTGTTTTAATTGTGGTTGATATCACTGAGTATATTGCTATAGAATGGCATCTGTGTTTTCCTCGAGTCTGTAGAACATCTGGCCAGGCCCTTCTCTCTTCCAGAGTCTCCACTAAGAACTCAGACATAACTCTAAGATTCTGTCTTTTATATGGTAGTCTTTTTCTCTTGCAGCTTTAAATAATTAGCCTTTGTTCTAAATGCTTGGGTTTTTAATTATTATGTGGAAAGGAGGATAACTTTTGTGGTCCAGTCTACTTGTTGTTGTGTGTGCTTCTTATATTTGGAAAGCGCCTCCTTCTTTAGGCTAAAGAAATCTTTTATAATTTTGTTGAAGTATTTTCTGTTCCTTTGATTTAGCTTTCTTCTTCTCGTACCATTATTGTTAGGATATTTTCATATTGTCTCAGATTTCCTGGATATTTTGTCCTGGAATCTTTTTATATTTAACATTGTCTTTGACTAGGGTATTCATTTCTACTATTATATCTTCAATACATGAGATTCTCTATTCCAGCTCTTGTTTTCTGTTGCTGAGCTATCTGTTTCAGTTTCTAATATTTTTTGTTTCCATATTTCCTTTAGTTTGCATATTTTGTTAATTGTATTTCCACTTATAATCCTTGATTGGTTCCATTTATTTCCTTACATCCATTGTGTGTTTAAGAGATTTAATAATTTCCTCTTTAAGGACCTCTAACATATTTATAAAGTCTTTATTATAAAGTCAGTATTGTTTCAGTACTCACAGCCATGCTATAGAAGTGTTGCTGTGCTCTAATGGGAATATTTTGTCCTGGATGTTATTCTTGGATTTTCACTATGGTGTCTTGACATATGGGGATGAGGAGATTATAATTCTAGGTACTGGAAGCTGGTCCTGTCCTTGTTCAGTGGGTGTTTTGTTACTTGTTTTATGTTTTCTCTTTGTTAGAAAAGTATTGTGTGTATATGTTTCTGGTTTTTAAATTATTTTGGGAGCTTTCTAGATGTGGCCACTGGGGGTTCTGAATAAAATCTGTTTCTTGATATCAAGAGCTAAGACATAGAAATAGAAATGGCTAAGAAGTAGGGGATTTAGGGAGTCCACAGGGAAATGAGGATTTTTTTTCACCAGGATGTATTCAGTACCGTGTAAAGGAGGGCAGAATGTAAGGAGAGGCCACAATAGGCAGTCTTCTTGAAAACTGGGGATGTAACTAGGAAATAAACTATTGAGGAGAGCAGGGAGAGTGAAAATGTGAAACTTACTATGTGTTTCACTGACCTACTTGCTTGTCTGACTGTCTTGGCTGGGTTCCCAGAGAACACCTGTTGGATTTGGTGACAGAGATAGCAGATGGGTGTGAAGCAAGGTTGAAGGAGAGAGTCTGTGTGGTTTACTGCATATGATTAGAGAGGAGGAAGAGGCCAGAGGAAGTAGTCTTCTGTAGAGATGGAGGTGACACAGGAACATTGAATTGGAGGAAAGGAGAAAAAAATAATCACAATAGGCTGCTTGCTTCCCTTGCTATAGTAGTCTGTTAGCTCCCATGGGCATGTGATGGAGTTAGTGGATAGAGTAAACAACAAATGGGGGGAAGGACGTTTGGAGGAGAAGTTGTAAGAGATTAAAGTGAGATAGGGTTAGAGTAGAAGGGACTGTCGCAGCATGTTGTATGCTGAAATATTAGGAACAAAACTGTGTGATTAGGTTTGAAGAACAGGGAGAGATGAAGATATGAAACTACCCTACCTGCTTCCATGACAAGTCATGATGTATCATTCTTAGTGATCAAGTATGAACATGTTTGCAAATTTACAGTGGCCAGAAAAATTAGATTTGGAGAACATATTTCCTGAGAGTTTTAACATAGTTTTAAATGCCTCATCATGGAAACGGAAAGTTGATCAGAAGAATCAGAGTTGTCAGGAGAGTAGTATGGGGAATTTGGCATTTGTTGTTTCAACTCTATTCTATCTAGTTCATTTATTGATTTAGAAACCTGATGGCTCCAAACCGATAAATATAAGCAGGATTATTCTGGAACATGACTTTTATATCTAGAACAGATCAAATTCACTATACTGCAGCCAGTTTAAACTTTCTTGAATTTCATCCTTCACATATATTGTCTATATGAATCTTGCATTCACCATCTTTTTCTTTTATTTCACAATAACAATTTCCATCATACTTAACCAGAATGTTAAGTGTGGATTTTAGCTAGAGCATGTTGGTAATTCCTTAAAATATTATTTGCTGACTAGTGATGTAGGAAAAGAAGTTAAATTCATTTTATGTACATAAAATTTGTTAAACTTGTAGTTCTTTAATCAAAAGCAAGAAACACATTTTGTTACACATAACCAGTTTTGCTTACTGATTTTTTTTTCAAACTACAACTCTTTATGATCATTATCATGTTCTAACAATGTCATTTTCACTAAATCTCTCATAAAGGGAAACTGTACTTACTTGAAAACATTTTCCCCTAGCAGATGTTTTGCCCTTGCTCAGACAATAGACCTGGTCAAGGAAAAGGTGTTGCCATTTCTTTTTACTCTTCAATGGAGAAAATAATTCAGGATATATTTAGTTAACTTCATTGCTAAGATAATTCCAGACACATGATAATATTCTCTGCCTTTCACTGTTATAGAAAGCTTTAGTTTCAATGCACTATTCCAAGACAATACATTTTTATATACACTGTGTAACTGTTAATTTTATAGTGTTCTTTTGCTCTTATTAACAAGTTTAAATGCTTTCAAGAAATTCCCATAAGAATGAGCTACAACATATGCTTTCAGATCATTCATCTTAATCTTCTACCAGAGAAAAATAATGCTGCACATGAGAGTATTTTAAGGTAACTGGTGAGAATATTGAAAGAGCAATAAATTACTAGTCATAATGAAAATATATTGATGTGCTAAGTGAAAAATCTGTCTCTTTTAGCCCTAGTTTATCAGACAAGGAAGGTAGCAATGACTCATTTCTACTCCTGACAAAACCACAGTATTTGAGAGGACAGGGAGTATAGTTTGTTGTTGGAGCAGGGAGGCAGTGACCTGGCTTGCTAAGGTGCACTGCTCCTCTATTCCCGTGGCACACACAGAAATTCTTGTCTTAAAATGAAGAACTTTCTTCTTTTGTCTTCAAAGCCAGTAGTTACTCTAGGAAATTTATGGGAAATAAATAAGTTTTCTCTTCAAACCTAAGGCCATGTATTTGAACTTTTGTGTTTCCTACACTTATATTTCAGTTTCTTTCAGATTGAAAAAGGACATTCATGATTAAGCTACCTCTCTGTTAATATTTACTGAAGGTTATATTGAGAAGGGGGAATAGAAAAGTGTATTCACACAGACAAAGGTACATTAATGTGGAACTTCAAATTGATGCACCATTCTATTTTCTATTCTTTAGAAATACCTCTTTTAGTCACATTATTTCTTTCATGAAGAATCTGCTTCTCTACATACTTTCAAGATAGTTACCTACAGGAGTACTAGGAAGGAACTGGAATCCCTATAAATCTGAGGTAATAGTTCTCCTACTGTAACTTGGTTAATGCTATATTCATGCCTTGTGTTTCATGAGCCTCCTTCTAGCCTGATTTAATGTTAACTCTTTCATTTTTCTTTGAAAACAATGTGACCTGTACAAAGATCATAATATATAAATTATGAACTGTGTCATAAGAGAAACTTCCTTATTTATTGGAAGAAAGCTATGCAGTTGATGACACCTGCAGCATTATATTTTTCAATGACGACCAGGATCTTTATATATAAGTAATAATTTTCAAAACAAAAGCCATGACATAAAGTATTCTGTTAGGAGGAATAAAACTTAAAAAAAAACACATTTAAAAAATAAAACTAAAGGACAAAATATAGAACATGGTTTCATAGTGTGGAAAATAGACAGCATATATTGCAGAAAGGAAAATTAATTACTTAGCAATCATGAAAATAGCGTAATGAGAAAAACTTACCTTCTTTGTTCAACATTGTCATAATTAAATGAGTATCCTATTGCCCAGACATTGAAAAGAAAATGATATAAAATTAAAGGGGGTACACAATAATGAAATTTAGGGATCAAACTAGCCAATGAGTTGTAAATAACATAGTGCAAGTTGTATGAAAACAAAAATGATGAAGTCTCACACAATTTTCACTGCTCAAGGCTTATTAGCTTCCCAATAAGGCTGAAGGATCTGAGGAGCCTGGCAGTATTTTTTGCTGACAGTAAAGGTGCTGGCCTTACCACAAATAACAAGTTTGTGACACAGAATGCTTGCTACAAAATGTTAAATGTTGGGTAGTAAGCCACAAGATGACCCTACTGCTCATAGTTTGGTTTAGGAAGAATGCATACTAACACTGGAGTACTTATAACTCCCCTCTCCAAATTCCATTGCCTTCATCCACTGCATTCATCACTCCATCTGATAAACAGATATGCACTTGTTCTGTGATACTAGCTTCAAGTTTCTTCTTTCTTTAAGAGAAGGCCACATAAATCTCAGTGAGAGTAGTATAACTTAAGGGTGATATTCTTCTAACCCTTCTAATTAGAATTGTTTCTTTGGTACAATTGGGGCCACAATCCTCACTGATCACATAAACCGCTGAGAAAAGAACAGGAGTAATATCAATTTAATTTCATTTGCTCTGCCCCTCATTTTTTCTAATAATTTTCCTTTTTTGTCTTGGCATACTATCTGGATATATACTTCCTTTGGCATTACCTTATTCTTTTATTAATTTTTTAAACAACAACCTAATCAAATATACTAACATATGGATAGCAGCAAAATGTTATTTACATGACATTTGTGCCATACGGAATAATAATCACTGTAGATCTAATAGAAAATAGACTTTTAAAATAATATTTTTATTAATGTATTGATAATTTTATTTTATGTATTTTAAACACACAAATATCCACTCACACATACCTGTCTCAGGTCTACTATTCTTAAGTCTCTTGAGTCACTGTTATTTCAGATTTCTCAGTCACCAAATATTCTTCCCTTAATGTCTTCTCTTTCATATTGTCATGGCAAACAATTTAAGTTTGTGAATTTTAGAAAGTCAAAATTTGCTCCTAGGATTTTCTATTAACTGTAAGTTAAACAACTGCTTTATTATCTAGGTGATGAACACAGGAACTAGGCCCCTATTACAGACTGCTGAGTAGCTCACCTGCAGCCTTGGGTGTGGTGTGTTTTGTCCATGTAGAGGTAGATTTTAATTCTCTTTCAAGATGATCACCTCAATTGCTTTGCTCTATTGACACTTTCAAATTAATTTTGAAAAGATGAAAGTTCAATAAACTAGGAAAATATTTTGCAAATATTTTATACTTAGAGAATTTACTTCTTTGTTTACACTTGGCAGAAAATATTCATCCTTTATTTAAAAAAAATAATAAGGAGTAAGAAACCTTGAACTCATACTTCAGGAAACGAACCTATATTAATTTAGGGAAAATAAACCCAAAGAATATAAACCAGGAAAGTGCAAATTTGGTTTAAAAATACAGTTTTAAATAGCTATCAAATGCAGTGTAGGCTCTGTAAGCTGCAGACGGCTTTCTGAATAAAATATGAAGACATGTAGCTTTGTGACTATCTCAGCTAGTTACGAAAAGAAAAAGAAAAGGAGAAAATAAATGTCTTGAAGAAAAAGTCTCTAAATAGGGCACATACTATCTGCCCAGGGATAAACAAAGTAGCCGGCAGTGACAGTGTTTGCTTTTCATGTGCTGGATTCCAAGCAAACAGGAGGCCCAAACACTGTCAGCTCCTCATTTGCAAATGAAGATGTGAAAGGCAACGCTAGTGACAGGACATGCAACAGTTCATATTTGAAGTTTGGCACAGTGAACTGACAGCACAAGGATCTGCAGAGGCCTAATCCTTCCTTTCTGCCTCTCGGCAATCATCGGTGGGAAAGGAGGTAGAGTGGGTTTAATACATACATATGTGATGAGGCAAAGCTGTGGAAGAATGGCACATCTTCTGTGGAAGAACTCATCATCAGAGATAATTAACTAGGTGACAACACACAATGTACCCTTAACAACAACATTCAAGTCATTGCTGGACTTAAGTACAGTTTTAAGCCGCTTATCAGATTTTCATTTCTGAATCTATTCAGCTGTCAGGCTAACATCCTTGCTCTTTATTGCAGCTCACATGGGAATTAAAAAACCTTCTAAATTTCTATACAGATTCATTTCAGAATCAATTAGAGCTGGTGGCAGGCTTGTCCCTGTGCGCAAAGGGGATTAGCCGGGCACTTGCTCAGCTACCTCGGGATGTACATTCAACCTTCCATTGTGAATGAGCTTTCTCTCCCTTTAGAGAACTCTTCAGCAGTGAAGCGCTCTAGACAACAGATGGCAGATAATCACCCGAACAGCCTCCAGTTTTGTCAGGAAAGGAGAGGCGATCATCTTCTTCTCTCTTACAGTAGGTAAGAGACCCCCAGGCACCCAGAGCATGATCTGCCTCTCAAATGGGGAAACCCGCAATGCTCCTTTTCTCTCTCAGTCTTTTAACTGTGTCATCTGTGAGTCCTTGTCGCTGATACCCTGTCAGCAACCACTGGCTCAATGATAGCTTTGTGCTTTAATAGTCCATATTTTGCCTCACCGAGTTTTCCTGAAATTGTCACCCTTTCTGCATGCTGCCAAGGTTTTCTTTAATATTAATGTTGAAGCTGTTACTCTTTCAGAAAATGCAAATATGCCTTATATTGGTTACTTTACAGAAAAAAAATTTATTTAGTCTTAAGATATTGTCTATAATTACCAAGATAGCCTTCCCCAATGCAATGGTCTTCTTAAAAATTCCTATTAAAATTTAATTCTGATGATTACTTTTTAACTTGCTAGGACATTTTATGTAATTTGTTTGAAACAACTACAGTACAAGTTTGCAAGATTTGCAGCAAGCCATATTATCTACCATTTAGAGACTTTCCAGGGTCTTAGAAGTGTCTCCTGGCATTTTCTGTCATATAATTTTTAATCTTTTTATTCAGATGGTATGTGTGAATTCAAGAAACCTGCCACTTTGCTGTGTGGCATTGTACTTCTACATAGCTATGTAACACACCCACATATATATGCTTAAACTCACATATATGTGTACAAATTGTTCACACTATGTTCATGTGTACATACCAAACACTTATTTACATATACATGCTACACACAAACACAGACACATACATGTATAACCACATGTGCACACTAAGGTGCTACACATGCATGCATATACACTTTAGATGCACACACTCACATACAAACACTCTCTCTCTCTAAAATATATATATATGTATATATATATATATATATTCATGAATTCAAATGAATCACTAAGACTGTGCAATGCATCACACTCTCTAGAATCACCCTTCTTTAGTCCTAGTCTTTCTCTCCTGTTAATTTACTCAAGTACAAGCTGCTTAGCTTTATGAGAAAAAATTTTAACTTATCCTGGTACTCACAAAAATAAAACACCTCTAAATAAACTATTACACAATATCCTCTTATTATTATTATTTGTTTGTTTTACACTCATGTTATACTGTCTTTTAGTGCTAACTTATATGTGCATTTTATCCAACATGATATAAATTGGTTAAAGCTTTTATAATAAATTCTTTTCATTCAGGATCTGATTGAAAATTACTTGTAAGCCTTGATTTTTTAATGGTTTCAAAGCAACATCATCATCCTATATAGTATCACAAGTGCTGGTATTCTTCAAACGATACATCTACTGGTGTTTTCTGTATATTTTCAAATTTCTAATAACCTGGCATTTTCTTGATCATAACAGAAAAGAACTACAGAAACTTCAGACCAAATACCTGAGGGGTCTTTGTCCAGGCAAGAACAACAGTGTTTTTAAGGGATGCCTAGCCAAGAATACTTTAAGACTTCTGACTGCTTTCAATCATAGAACACTGGAGTCAAGGAAAGTAGATCTCTGTGAGTTCTGGGTAAGCCTGATCTACAAGTTGAGTTTCAGGATAGCTGGAGTATACAGAGAAACTGTTTTGGAACAAGAAAAGACTTTTTGTATATTATAAAATTATAATCTCATTTCCAATATGTAAAAGTAATAAAAACATCATTACAGATCAGGTCATTGCATACACCATCCTCCATTCCTGATTAAAAACAAAAAACAAAAACTAAGCATTAAAGTTCCATGAATGATCATGTATATTGAGTATCCAGCTAGCCAATATGTGATAAATCTGTTGGTTTTTATTGCCCCCAGAAGTTTGCTCTTGGTAGGATTAGTGACATTTTTAATGTTGATTACTTTGTTATGTATCATCTAGTTAGCTTCTGTCATGATTATCCAGGTGAAAATTTGATTTTGGCATAGCTTAACAGAAAAGGATGGTTTTAGTGTCTTTCCAGTCCTCTCTAATAGGTCTTGGTTCCTACACTCAGTGTGGAGTGTCTGCTTCCAAAGGCTAAGTTTCATGGTCATTTCATGCCTTGCTTTAGCCTCTTGCAAATATAATAATTAGGGACTTTTCCTTATTCGTGGAACACATACTCCAAATGGCAGCTAAAAGTGTGTTCATTGAAGGGAAATGTTTGGAATATCATTCATTTGGTGATGTGACTGAGCAGCAAATTTAGGTGAAAAAGAAGCAACATAAATATAACTCTCATGAAATGTTAAAATGGATTCAAACACATGAAAGATGCATGATAACATGAAAACAAATGAGGTAATCATGAAATGAGATAACCCAGGTACAGAGAGGTAAGTTTCGCATGATTGCTACCCTCTGGAATCTCCCATAATCAGTTTTATGGAATCTGAAAGTAGAATGGTCCCCATGAGAAGATAATCAAAGTCTATTCATAACACATTCATGAAAGTATTTAGAGAATACTATTTGTGGACAAACAGAATATCTGTTTATTCAACATGATTTTTGACTTTCACCACAAAAGAGTTCACAAAAATGATCATTCTTGTACTGTCACATTATTTTCATCTCCTCCTAACTCAGGGCTACACAAGGCAGAGATGTGATCATATGTTCCCAAAGGAAATTAGAAGAATTTACTTTATATTCAAAGGGCTTTCCAACAATAGTATATAAATAGGAAGTATTGTTACTTGGTCATTTGGTACCTAAAAAGTATATGTTACTTGTATCTTCCAAAAATTTAGGAATAAAGTTACAAAGTATGCTGAAAATAATACACTTTGTATGCATAGAATAAACATATATCTATATTTCTCTGTGTTTATTTCTCCTCATTTAAAATATCCCCAATTTCCTTTTTTTTTCTATCAGTTGAAGTAATTTTGATGTCTTAGTTAAATTTATCATATCACATGAAGTATTCTTTTACTCTGCTCTGAATTTATTTTGTTCAATACACCTCAGAAAATAAAATATTTCAACATTCAACTCTGAGAAATGTTTGTAGGAAAATGCTGATTTTTTCAAGTGTGGGGCAAATATGAAAGAGTTATCATCTTTTAGCACTTTTCCCTCTTTGTGATGTGCACAATGGAAAAAAAAAATTAGCTTTTGAGTTGTATATAAAATTGAAAGTTTGTGGCTTTCTTTGGCATCCTGAACTCCTATACAAAGTAGCAAATTTCCTTTTTTTATTGGAATTCTGAGCAATATAGTTTTAAAGTGAGATTCATTTATGCTTTCAGATTTTAGCTCATAGTGAATCAGATTTTTTCATTTGCTAACTAAAGAAATTTTCATAAAATGGCACATAAGTAAAATAACATACTAATGTTTAGCAGAGGAATTACGGTTCAACTCAACAGAGATTTAGGGCACAAAACTCAGAGATGTCTCTGGACAGCAAGGACATGAACAAAACATTCCTTTCCCAAAAGAGCATAAAATATCAAATTATTTTATTTTACATCTATTAATTTAGAGAGTCTAAGGGTTTGTTGATAGATATGTTTTAATATTTGAAATAATTGAGTGCTTCGACAACTAACCTTTAAATATTGCTTGGAGCATCATCACTTGAGTGTAGACAAGGGTGGTTGTTTTCTCTTGTGCATGGACACAGTGAATTCCCTGGGCTATTTATCAGCAGTCATAACTAGGATGAAGCCCTCTGGCTAACATATGTTCCAAAGTGCTGATTACAGAGTTTGTTCTAATAATTACTCTCTAGAGGGCAGAAAGTTGACTATTGTTTTTATCATTTATCCAGGATCTTACAGTGAAATGAGGTCATCATAGTTGCACAAGTACAGAAACACTTTAAGATTTTTTTTTCTCCAGTATAAACTTTTTCCTACTTACGTTTAAAACTCTAAAGTGTATCACTGCTGTACTCTTATATTTGAAATCACTCTAGAGATATTAATTGTAGTTTAATTTTTAAAAATTTGAGTACGGACTGAGCTAGAGGGTGTTTAGAGTGCATGGGAGAGGGCAGAGAGGGCAAAAGGGAGGGAAGGAGGGAGGGAGGGCTGGAGGGGAGGGAGGGAGGGAGGGAGAGGGAACTGGGATCGACATGTAAAATAATAAATTAAAAAAAAAGAAAAAAAAAAGAAAAAAACGCTTTGACTCCAAAATTTAAGTTGAAGAACAACTTACTGGGGGAAAGTATTTCTATTTTTGTTTCCACAGAAAATGAAAAGATGTGGATTCCTTCCAGACTAATGTGGTTTGATCACGCCAGACCGCCTGAAACAGAGTACAAGCTGATCCTACATTCCAAACAGCTGGACAAAACAGCCCTACAGACTACAGCTAGGATATCTGAATCTTCTTCGAAAGCGCCCCTTACCAGCAGGAAGTAGTTTGGAAAGAACGACGCCCAAATTCCCAAATATTGTGTATAAATGTTTGTTTTCATTTAATTGGACTTTGTTATATAAAATTAAATAAAAATAAATAAATAAATAAATAAAATTTGAGTACGGTATTGAAGTTTAAGTTATTTAGTATTTCCCTTCAGAGTATATCTGGCTCATTACAAAGCTATTTCCTAAATGACTTCATTGGATACCTACTCAATTGCAAATGGACATGTACGCTCTCAAAGACATCATGATTTAATGGACTGGGCACTAAAAAATTGGGTTATTTAATCTCCTAGAAATGCTGGAAGAATCACATGACATACACACAAAACTGAACACTAAATATTTTCTTATTGTTCCTATTACCTCCTATATGGATTTTCTTGAGGAGTTGACAGTTGTATATTCTATGAATTCTTTAAAATAGCGATTATATCTTCTTTTCCACCATAATAATTACATAAGACACAAGCAGATAAAAAGCCAAATTTTGACTCTGTCTAAAATAAGATCTATAGTGTTTCCATAATGAAATCATTTCAGAGGGATATTTTATAGTCCACTGAAATATAGCAATCGAGATTTGCTGCAAATGGAGAAATAGATCAGACACTAAGTAGCCACAGCAGAAAAGCCAGACTGATAGCATCATGCATTCTTTTAGCTCTTCATATGCCAACATATTTAATTAACATTACTTATATATTTAGTTTGATTCTCCAAATGAAATTGGAATTATTTTGCCATTTTGCAAAGATCTGGCAATATCCCCTAAATTTCATTTGCATATCCTATGACACAGCAACCTCACTTATGAAGAATATACATGTATGTGTACATCCCAAAGGCACAAAATAGTGATGTTACCACTATTTACTATAACTTGGCAAATAATGTTCAACAATAACATAATGGATAACTGTGTGACAACCATACAATGAACTATTTATATTCAATAAACTTACATCTGTTCTCAGTCCATATAGCAGCATGAATGAATTCACCACTATGTTGAAGGAAATACTAAAGCATACATTAGGGTCTTTAAGGCTTTATTGAAGCCTGAATGGAGAAAAACTATAAAATAATGTAAAAATTATAAAATTAATATCTTGTTACATAGAATCATATGGTGGGTCATGAGAAATCTTTGAAATAATGAAATTCCAATATGGAAAAGCTAATATATTTAACAGGTTTTTAGGTGCAATTGAATAAAAGTAATTCCATTACATGAATCTCCATTGATGTATGCACTTTGTAAGTCATAATCCAATTTAAAAATCATACTGCAAATACAAAATATGGAAGTATTAATAGATTAATATATATAGTTTTCTATGATAAAATATTCAGATGAACACATCATTCTTTTATATATACATATATATTAATAAATCTGTAACGCCTTTTTTATAAAGTTCTTAGAAAAATCAACAGCAGACATTGTCTTATCAGAAACAAGAAGGTCATTATAAATCTGTCAGTGCATCACTATGAGTTTTTGGATGATTCTATTTGAACAGCCTTTCCATTGTTTATCTGAGTTTTTCACTTTGATGATATTTTCCTCAATGTTATGTGAGCTATTTATAACTGAGTGAAAAGGTTTATTTATAGAAAGCTAAGAGTGTGATTATCCCTCCAATATGGGCATTGTTATATGTTCAGATAAATGTAGAAAAAATAAAAGTAACATCTTTCATCTGTTAGGTTTCATGCTCTATTTTTGGAAGTTAACACAGCTTGCAATTCAAGTAGTCTTTCTACTGTAATAATGCAGGGAATTATAATACTATCACTTTTTCTTTTCATTTCCTTGCATTCAAGCAGACTGTAGCAATTCAATACCCATTTCAAAGATGCAGCCAGCCATTTTTTACCATCTCACTGGCTGAGCAATATTCTTGTTTTCTTGCAAGATCCATTTCTTTAAGAAACACATTCTAGTAACTGTTTCCCAGATATCACTATTATTTCAGTATATTATTTCACTGTAGCCTGTGGGGAGGATTTTCATGCTTCATCACATTAAATTGAAAATAAAACTTTTAAGGCTGAAAGGAAGTAGGGAAGCTTGGTGGATTGTGACCACCATTTTGAACTAACTACTCTGATAGAATGCCCTATTTTTTTCTTTTCAAGCTACATTTTCCATTAAAATATAATCTGAGCCATTCAAATGTGGATGGAAATTCATACTTCTCAGAAATCCAGTTCTTCTTTGTAGCTTCTACTTACTTCAAAGACCAAAACATTTATTGAAGCTTTCTCTCCACAGTTAGCACTTCAAGGTGTTTAGGATAAGATGTCTTCCAGCTGCATAGCTAATGTGAAGTGCCAGGCCATGTTGATCTGGTCCTATACACATGGCAAAGGGAGCAGCAACTACCATGTAAAGTACTGAGCATCATTGCACTCTATTTCCCAGAGATATAAATTAGCCTGAAAAACCATTGTTGATGAGATGACAAGGTGATACCTCATTCAATAGAAAGCATTGCATTATATCTGCAAACCCATATTTCTTAATTTTTTAAGTTTGTTTTTGTGATACATTGAAAATTAATAGAACAAGAGAAAAAATACTTCTGCTAAAGGGGAAAATGTCAATATAACGTGTCAATTTAGAATACAAAGGGATGAGTTTATCTCCATCTTTTTCTTTTATGTATCTCCCATGTTTATTCAGGGTCATCAAACCTCATAGAAGTCCAAGGGTTTCTGTTTTTCAAACCACTTAGTTCTCAGTGGAATTTTAGTGATCATTCCTAAGATTTGTTATTTCCCCTTTAAAACCACATAAATTAGAATTTGCTTTGTAAGAATATTTGTCCTTTGATTTATGTCTATTGGTAAGACAGTCTCTTGTAAAATGTAAAAGAGATCTTTACTACTTCAAGACATATCTCCAACTGACAACCACATGCAAATGAAAATCTAGTTTTCTCAAAGGAGAATCACTGGAAAAATAATCTACTTTTTCTAATATTTTTATTGATTCTTTGGGAATTTCACATTATGTACCCCAACCACACTGACTTTCCAGTTTTTCCATGTACGTCCCCACCACTATAATATAACCCTCCAAAATAAAAATAAGAGTAATTAAAATTGATAATTTTAGTCTGTATTATCTTCATGCTCACTGGAGCATTGTCCAACCCTTGAATAGAACTGAGTCATTCCTCTCTAGCACTACGATCAGAAGCCATCAATTTTGAAAAGCTATACTTCTACATCCTTATTATACCTTCTAAGTGTTGTCTTTGATGACTTTCTGTTTATCCTGTTTAGCCTCTTACATTTTAGGGCTTCTCACAGAAGTTTATCCTGTCTCTCAACGGTGTGTCTGAAAGCATAGATATCATTTCAAGAGGAGCTAATTTCCTTGCTTTTTATGGAAAGCAGGGGCATGGATCATGAGCTTCCATACTGTTTCTGGTGATAGCACAGACCACAATCATTGTCCCAGGTGCATTAAGACCTCACATCCAGACATGATAGCACAGACTGTGGATGTCAACCTAGCCCCTTAAGACTACACAGGCCACAGCAGCAGCACAGCTCATGAACATAAATAGGGCTTCAGACCACAGTATAAACCGTGGTCTTCTCAATGGCCTTGGGTGGTAACACATGCCACGGACATCAACTCAGACTCTTGCTGCATCCAGACAGGCATGGCAAAGAACTTTATCATTACCCCAGGCAGTTGGTTCAGTTACTTCAACGTGGCCCCTGGTATGCACCAACATAGTTTCAGGTGGCAGCACTGACTGTTTATATCTGTGTGCCCTTGTTCTTGTTTTATGACTTTTTTAAATATATTTTATTTATCCCTAGAACCTTATGTGCTTTCTTATGAGAGACAGAAAGGGGATGGATCAGAGCAGAGGAGCAATAGGGAGAAACTAGAAAGAGTGGAGGGAGTGGAAATACAATCAGAATATACTTTGTGAGAGAAAAAAAAACTTTTCAATAAAGGAATATTTTTTCATTGTGGTTAAAATGACACTAAGTGAAAATAATATAAAATTATTTATTTTTAGTTATATGAACAGGAAAAAAGAGAAATATAAAAAGCTCATGTTCCTATTATACTTGTAACTTTAAGATTAATCTCTCAATATTGATATCTTTATTTACATTCTGGTTTATTCATTAATGAGATGAGGGTAAATCAATTGTCTATTCACTAATTTGCTATTTGGCATTTTTTCAATATATTGAGTTATCTAAATAAAAGTGAGATTTAGTTCATGACTGTAAGAATGTTTGACTGCCCACCTATTCATTTGCACCTTGCCATCAACAACAGAGATTGGGTAAGTTGTTACATAATGACAGTCCATTCATAGAAGAAAGGTTAGACCTGGATGCCCACAATTTATCTCTGAAAGGTGAAGATTCAATTTATATTATTGCCCTGTTAAGATAGCCTTGTTAAGATGACCACCTATATTTTGAAAACTATATGCTGAAATGAGCTTCAAATGACCTTATCATGAGGTTTTCTCTCATGTGTATGGTAATTACTACATATTGATTACGGACATGTTTTTCTGGAACTTGTTTTAAAAAATAGTATTTGCTATCTAAAAGGATAGAAAAATTATTACTGTTTGCTGTGCTCCTTCCCCATCCCAATGCTAATGATTTAAGAGGGAGATTCCTGTATACTCACTCGGAAAGTAAGAAAAGGTTCTTAATTTTCACATGCTGTCTTTGAAATCTCTGTGTAGACCACTGCCATATAGGCACATGTATGCCCACACAGAGGGTATTAACCCTTTCTTTTGCTAATATTGCTATACACTGTTCAGTATCTTTATTTCATGTCAATTTTGTCAACAGTTTTAGCAACATTTAATTTTGCTCAGGGTAGTTAATGTTATAGTTGGTAGCACTTAATCAAATTACATTTTACCAAGATTGTAAACAAAAAGATTTTCCCCATTTATTTCTATCAAGACTCCACTTTACAAAATCTAAATTTTAAGAGCTATTTCCTCATGTTTGAGACTTTTTTTAAACTATTGATTTAAACCTAAGGTATTTGGCAGTGAAACTTTAAAATTTGTCAAATATGAAGACTGTTTCAAACAAATTCTGGTTTTCTTGATAAAATTGCCTTGATATGAATAGAAAATTCATATAAATTAATCTAACAGTGCGTTTCTCTTCTATTTTGTCAAAAATAATGATTCTAAGTCACTTCAAGCTATCATTATAAATAAAACTTTAATAAGTACCATTTCAGGCACTGATACTGGGCTTATGTTTAGGAGGACATTTCTGCAACTATCTCTATTTAGCTAATTTCTGTATCTTGGTACGCATCATTGTGCCTTTAAAAATAAAAAGAAAGTTTGAAATATTAAAATATGAGAAACACAGCATTTCTATATTTGAAACTACAATTTTGTGGTTTTGAATAAGTCTTATAAGGCTACAAGGTTTCAGCGAATAATTTTCTTTCAAATCCGTAATATATCATAGCACATTACTGAGGTCCTATGTAATAGGATGGCTCAGTACAACCTTCTAGCCCCATAACCACATTCATCCTCAGTTAATGATGTACCATGTTGGTAGAGGCCTTCTTTTTTAATTTTAATTATTTCTTTTTTTTATTTAAATTTGAAACAAGGTTGTTTTAGGTGTCAATCCCAGTTCCTTACCATCCCATTAGCCCCTATCACATCCACCAAACCCCAGGCTATCCTCTTTCTTCTTTCCAGGGAGGGTGAGGCCTTCCATGGGGAGTTTTCAAGGTCTGTCATATTATTTGGAGCAGGGACTAGGCACTCCCCTATGTGTGTAGGCTGAAGGAGTATCCCTGTTTGTGGGATGGGCTCCAAAAGTTAATTCGTATATAAGTTAAAAATACTGATCCATTACTAGAAGCCCCATAGACTCCCAGTCCTCCTTACTAACACCCACATTCAGGGTGTCTGTCAGTCCTATACTGGTTCCCCAGCTATCATATTGGGGTGCATGAGTTTTCCATTACTCAGGTTAGCTGATTCTGTGGATTTCTCCAGCCTGGTCTTGACCTCTCTGTAAATGGATTCCAGGAATGTGACTAGTGTTTATCTGTGAGTGTTTCCTTCTGCTTCTATCAGTTACTCGATGAAGACAAGATCTCCTGAGCAAACTGGGTACATGGAGGGAGGGGAAAGGGAGTCAGGAGAAAGAGAAGTGGAGAAGAGGAAGGGAGAGGTGGGCATGAGGGAAGAGGAAGATTAAGACAGGGATAGAATAGAGGAGAATGAGAAAAGATACCATAATAGAAGGAGCCATTATAGATTTAAGTAGAAAACTAGCACTATGGAAATGCCCAGAGATCTACATGGATGACCCCAACTAACAATCTAAGCAATAGTGGAGAGGCTACCTTAAATGTCCTTCCCTGATAATGTGATTGATGACTACCTTATGTGCCATCCAGGGCTGATGAAAGCCGATGCTGAGGGCCTTCTAATGTTAGAGTAAGCACATGCAGTGGTGCACATGTTCACAAGTGCACTGGGAAGTGGTGGTTTGTGTCTGTAATTACTAATAATATCATCATCTGAAGTGTCTGTACTTGAGCTGTGTTCTCTTTTGCCCTAATTAGTACCATAAATTCCAAACAACATTTACATATGTACCTTTATCTGAGATCAAGGTAAAAATGAACAAATAAAAAAATTAAATAAAGGGCCTTGATATTAAGGAAATAACAAGAACTTTATTTTCAGAGAAATCTGATTAAATACTACCCTGTATATCATAATTGTGGTGGATTTGCTCAAATAATTTCTGCAGTACTCAACTTTTTATCTATAAAATGAGCCTATAGTCTCTGTTTTAAAAGTATAATTATGTGGGCTAAAGAAATGGCCTTGTGACTAAAAACATTGGCTGCTCTTCCAGAGGTCCTGAGTTCAATTCCCAGCAACCACATGGTAGCTCACAGCTATCTGTAATGGAATCTGATTCCCACTTCTGGTGTACCTAAAGAGAGGTCACTCATATACATAAAATGAATAAATATTTAAAAATTGAGTAACTAAAAAAATATTTATAAACTGGATTATGAGTTTTAATTCAATCATAAAATAATGTTACTTTAATTATTTTAATACAATTTCTTAATAAAATAAAGCATTCAGAATAATATTTTAGACTACTTATAGCACTGAACAATATTCAACAGCTTAAGTGAAATAAGACTTACTATTTTGGCAGAATCCATTTTGAGGTTAGATTGAAGTTCTTCTAATTCTTGCAGCAAGAAATCTATTTTGCTAAAAATAACAGCAATGGACATGCTATATCCCAAAATATACATATTGACTTACTTGAAACAAATGGATTTGAAAAGTCTACATAGTAGAGGCCTGCTAATTCCATTGTCACTTCTTCAGAGATCATCTTTTTTTCACAACTTTTCACCAAATCCTTGCAGTTTCCTCAATTATACACTGTAATTCTTAGCACACTTCCTACTGTATCCTCAGCAATTATTTTCAAAGGAAAATAGTATTAAATGCTTTTTTTACACAGAAATTTCTTCTTGATAGTTATAAGTATTCAAATATGGATGTTTTTATTCATCAGAAATATATAAGAAGCTTATCAAAAAAAATCAAATTCTAACAGAATGAAATTTTATTGCCGTGTGTGTGTGTGTGTGTGTGTGTGTGTGTGTGTGTGTGTGTGCATGCATGTGGGTATGTTTGTTCAGGTATAAACATGAAAGGTACATATATAGCAACCATAGAGAGAGGACTGTTGCCATGCACCATTATTTTCCACTTTACTGTGTGTGACAGGATTTTTCATTGTACCTAGAATTCATCATTTTTATTACAGCGAAGGCCAGGCTGACCCCCAAAATCCATCTGTCTCCAACCATCATGACTGGAACTGGAGAACAGAAGCAAGCCCAGATTGACTGTGCTGAATGTATGAATTCTATCCCTCACATTTTTATGGTATGTATTTTACTAACTGAACCAGATCTCAAACTACAAATTAATATTTGATCTTAAAATATTCTCACAACTAATAAAAATGTTTGAAATGAACATGAATGGTTATTCACAATACATTCACGTTGTTAGTCATACATATATTGTATATGAGTCATCATCCCACCCATAATTATTTGTGGAAAATAAAGTTTAATTTTGTGGGTAGCAATGCCTCCAGAGAAAATGCCTTATTGCACATCTTATATTTACATATTTGATTGACTTATCTTTTTAAGCTTTAGATTTGATATCTGTCTTATTAAAAATTTTAATAAACCATTTTCACAGACCCACAGATATGAAAATATAAAAAATATTGTAAGGAAGAAAAAGTTCTTGAATGGCTGATCCTGAGATTCAGTGAAAATTTGATGATTAAAAAATAGAAGTTTGTACATTTTTGTATATGTAAGCCACATCTGCATCCCAAGACCATAAGATTTTACATCATCAAGTATGGATACAGAACAAAATAGATAAAAATCTAATAGGTTAGTTAAACACTGAGATATCTGAATGAAGAGGAAAAATTTAACATGAAAAAATCCAATGTTCTGAACATTCAGTATCTCTTTGGGCCCATAGAGAATATATATAAGGTATTTATACCACTGCTAATTGGAGGAAATGATCAAAAGTTGATAAGTAACTGGTATGTTTTAGACAAATCTTAAGAAAATTACAGCACAAAATAGTACCCTAAACTTAAAAAACATATTCATATATGGAAATGCAATGTTCCATAGTTATTATATTTGTGTTTGAAATATTTATTGAATACAAATTATGATATTCATTGCCCCAAAATGAAACAACAATAAACAAAACATCACAAAGTAATTGCCTCTTAATTTATGTTTATACATGCTGTACTTAAGAATTAGTAAACTATTGCTTACTCTATCACATAGAAACACAGAAAGGTAATATGTGTAAATCAAAATAACAAAATTTTATATACTGTTATTTAACTAAATTGTATGAATAGAATATATATCATTGGCTTTCATCTATAATCAAATTATGGTAAAATTCTTGTGTCAAAACTCATAATCTTAAAACTTCTTACTTCTATTGTTATGTCTGTAACTAAGAATTCATTTGGGTATTTTCCTATTCAAATATGTAAGGCATTTTTGACATTAAAATTTACAAAAAATAAATTTATATCACAATTTTGACATATTCATTACAATAATACAGGTACAGAAAATAATCCAAATCACTCAAGACTTGTTTTACTATGATCCAACACTCCCTAACATGCACATGTGTTATGGGAGCTATTTAAACAATCTTAGCTGTGGGGTTACAAATATTTCTGGGCATTCTGGTCACAAGGACCAAAGGAAATTTTCCTCCATCCTGACATAAAGAATAGAAGCGTACTTGAGGTGTACAATTTAGCATTCTCTCACTAGAGCTTGCAAAGGTGCTATTGCTAATCACAAACACAAATGATTAGAGGCTCCAAGTTGAGCTGGGTTTTGATTACAATAAGGAGCCCACCTGGGTTGCAGGGGAATAGTCAGTTGAGTTACCCTCTCCCGGGCTCTAGGCCATCAACCTCTAATCCAGGTGGCATTACTCTTCAAAATGGTTTCACCACATGACAAAGAGCTTCCACCTGTGGTATTGCACAAGTAGCAGTTATTTCAGGGGGTGTGGCTTGCACAAACCACATTAGTCTGGAAGAAATCCACAGCTTTTTATTTTCTGTGGAAACAAAATAGAAATCCTTTTCCCAGTAACTTGTCCTTGAACTTAAATTTTGGAGTCAAAGCACTTTTAAAATATATATAAATTGGATTAATCCAGCAGCATTTCCTTTAACAGTTGTTGTTTCCTCAGTAGTCAAACAACACAAAGACAATATAATACTGTACAGTATCCAGATTGTCTCAGAATGCAACAGCTCCTGAAGAGCAAGATAAATTGGTTGTAATGTTGAATTCCCCATACTTTCACTTTTGGTTACTTTTATCTTGTCCGATCCTGTAACTTTATAGCTCCTACCGGAGACCTTATTGCCTCTTTACCGAGGTCCTTATTGCTCCTACTGGAGACCTTATTGCCTCTTTACAGAAGTCCTTAACTTGGCCCCACCTTACTTGGGACTTACCAGTCGACTACCCTGACTTCAGGAATTTCTGAGCCCTTCACCCACAGAGAGAGAATCCCCACATGGGCCACCACTCGTAGCGTCTACCTTGGCCAGCAAGGAAACATGACTAAGACTCTTCTTCAAGCAGTTTATTCAGGAACCTTGCACATCAGCTTCTTCCCCTCCCAGCCCCAGCAAACCTTTAAATGTGCGCTCACTGCCCAATCACCTCATGTTACCTGGCGATCCCGGATAGGCCACAGGAGGAAGCACACCAGATCCATCAAGCACTTCCAAATAAGGCTTTTTTACAGCTAAGCTCGACTACCTGGCATCCAGCCAGGCACCATCTTGGGGTTGTGGCTTCCCACAATGAGCTTTGAGTTTTAGTAGCATTTCTTTTATGAATGTGGGTGGCTGTGTATTTGGGGCATAGATGTTCAGAATTAAGACTTTGTACTGATGGATTTCTCCTGTGATGAATATGAAATGACTGTTGATTTTTTTTTTTTTTTGAAGTCTAACTTCTTCGGTCCATTTGATTGGAATATCTTTTCCCAACCTTATACTCTGAGGTTATATCTGTCTTTGAAACTTAGATGTATTTCTTGTATTCAGCAGAATGATGGATTCTGTCTTTGTATCCATTCTGTTAGCCTGTGTTTTTATAGGCAAGTTAACACCATTAATATTGAGGGACAGTAAGGACCATTGATTATTAATGCTTGTTTATTTTAGATTTGTTGTTGGCAGTGGTATTGTGAATATATTTACTCTGCTTTTTCTTTTGAGTTCTGGTAAAGTGGGATGATCTATTTCTTATTTCTTTGTGAGTGTAGTTAACATTCCTTGGTTGGAATTTTCCTTCCAGAAATTTCTTTAGTGTTGGATTTTTGGATATGTATTAAGAAAAACTTGGCTTTGTCATTGAATATCTTTTTTCACCATCTATAAAGTATGAGAGCTTTGCTGGGTATAGTAGTCTGGGTTGGCATCTGTGGTCAAGTAGTATTTGTAGAACAGCTATCCAGTACCTTTTGGCCTCGAGGGTTTCCATGGAGAAGTCAGGTGTAATCTTGATAGGTTTGCCTGTATAAGTTACCTGGCCTTTTTCCTTTGCTGTTCTTAACATTCTTTCTCTATTCTATATGTTAGGTGTTTTGAAAATTATGTGTTGAGTGAACTTTGTATTTTGTTCCAGTCTACTTGGTCTTAGTTATGCTTATTTTACTTTCATGGGCATGTCCTTCTTAAGATTGTGAAAGTTTTTTTCAGTAATTTTGTTTAATGTTTTCTCTAACTTGAGTTGGGATTCTTCCCCTTCTTCTATTCCTATTAGTCTTAGGTTTTTCTCTTCATGGTGTCCCACATTTCCTGGGTGTTTTGCAACAAGGATTTGTTGGATTTAACATCCAGTACGTTCCAAGGAGACAGAGGGGTATTGGACCCGCACTGTGGCCAAAGTTATAGCAGGGATCAAGATGCAGAGCTTACCCAGGGAGTTCCCAAGGAAGGATAAGGGAGGGGGAGATTCAACCTTAACTGGTCACAGACTTACCTCCAGTAGTGGGTAGGCAATGGGCCCACAGATAAGGTGAGTGCTACCTCAAAGTGATCTGGTGTAGATAGGCAGGTCCAGTATGATTAGAGCTGACCCAGGAAGTTCCATGGAAGTGGAGGGGTGTTTGACCCACACTCTGGCCCTATACTCACACTGAGCATTGGGCCAAGGAGGACGAATGGTGAGGGGAAGGTAGGCTCTGGGTCATGACCTTATATTTTTATTAAATTGAAATTATGGGAATATATCTGTATAAAAAGATACAAGTGCTGGAGAGATCACTTTGTGTAGTGCTTGCTGCACACACCAGAAACCATGTAAAAATCAGATATTACCATGCACAGTGACAATTTCCCTGCTAGAAAGCCAGAGAGAAAGGATCCACGGGGCTCTCTCACTCTCACCACCATAGGAGAATTGGCATCACTTTTGACCTCTGTAAAATATTAGGTGGGAATAAACTTAGCTAAATATTTACTGTTGACTTCCAAACTCTACTCTGCCCCAGACAGTAGAGAATTAGTAAAAAAGCTTTAAAGGTAAAGTTTGTGTTCTTTCATTACTCATGTAAATTGAGAGGAAAGAAAAAAATGTGCATATAACTATAACTAGAAAAATTCACTTTTATAAAATGGCTAAGTGGTAATTATGTTGCTATTTATAAACCTCATGAAAAATGAATCTCTTCATTTATTTTTAAATTATTTTGTCAAATTGTGATTTTGTGTGTGAATCTTTTAAAGATGCTATTCCTCTGCATCCAAAACCCCACAGAAACAGTTGACCCGAATAACTGGAAGCTCATGACCCCAGTCTGACAGCTGGGGAACCAACACATGACCAAAATAGGCTGCCAATAAATGAGTGTCCACTAGAAGGCTCTGGGAGTCTATACGGCCTCTGGCAATGAAACCAGTACTTATCCCAAATGCACTAATGGACTTCGGGAGCACATTTCCCATGGAGGGATACTGTCTTAGCTTGGTATATTGGGGAGGGTCTAGGTCCTGCTCCAAATGGCTTGCCAGACTTTGATGATCCCTCATGGAAGGACTCACCCTCCCTGAGGACTGGGTGGGTTTTGGGATGGGGATTGGGGTACAAGGGAGGATGGGAGAGAGAGGGAAAGGAATTTTTATGGAAAATAAGATTATTTCTAATTTAAATGAAATTTATTAAAAAAAAAAAAACCAAAAAGCCCAACAAATTAACTTCAGTAAAATATGCTACCAAAAGGAAAAAAAGCATGATACATATTTTAAGACAAATGGAATTTATCATATATAAGAAGCTTCATAATACAAAGGAAGAGTGCTGAGACAGCAGCTATTCTTTAAACAGTCTCGATCACTTTCCTCAGGGTCCACAATGAACCAGTTTCCACCCCCAATATTCTACTATTTTTTTCATCATTTTGAAGCAATTGTTTAAAAGACCAATTCTTCATAATTTATATTTTTAAAGTTACACAATGGGTATAAGACTATTGGACAATTCTTTTAAAAGTCATGTACACAATAAAGCTTGCATTCATCCATTAAGATTAAGATTTCTTTTTGTGCATGTTACTAGATAACTACAAATTTTATTTAATTTACCCTGGAACACATTTTGCCACAATAAAAACAACTTCATTATGGTCTATAGGTTCTGGTGATCAAATATCTTTTGACTGTGCAGGCACTCCTCTTTATTACTAGATATCCTGGACCCTCAATAACAAAGAGATCATGTTAATCTTTCATTGTTTGACAAGATTTCTTTCATGTATTTGGGTGCAGTACACAAGAAATGTGATAAGTTCAGTTTATTTACTACTGTCGAAGTGATTAACTGTAGATATTTTGTGAAATTAGAAATTGTAAGTGATCAGCATATGAACTTCTTAAGTCTGGTTTCACCATTTTGTGTGATCATTTGGATCACAATCCACTCAAAGGAAAGTTTGGTAGGATATGATTTTCTACTTTCTCTATGTCTGAACCTTGTGATCCTCTTGTTTCTACTGCATATATTCTAATACATTTATTTAAAATGGTAACACATAATATAGAGTAACTTTTACCATTAAAGTTAACCAAGAATAATTTAGCAATGTCAAAATTCCTACCAATTTTTTTAAGTGTTTCCCCTCATTTAAATCTTAGAAATGTTTTTAAAATTATCTTGGCAGGAAAAATTGATAGCAGTATTATTCCATCAGAGCTTTGGTCAGAAATTATCACTATTGATATTAATCCAGTATTGTGTAAATAACCAGTTTCAGGAAAAAAAAGTGCTAAGGAAGTGTTATTTGAAGAATATTGTTGGAAATATAGACTGTATTTTTCTTATGAACTGGAAGTGAATGGAAGAAAATTGGATAGGCACCCATCACACTAATTTTCTCAGTTATTTCAGAAACATTTTGCCCATCATAAAATGAAACAAATAAAATTGCAAATTAATATAAATTTACATCTAGTCTGTTGCTTGCTACAAACTCTAAAACAAAATGCTATTAAAGGCAAGTCATGACTTCTAAAATAAATGTGGGTATATTATTCAACTTATAAAATGTAAGCAACCTAATAAATTATTAACATAACACCCTAAGGCAGCTTCATCATCATTACTTTCACTATCAATTAGTTACAAATGGAAATCAGAAATACTTCAAGTAAAGAAGGCACAGTTTAGTTTGAATGCTTACTGATTTTTGATCTAGCATACAGAGATTTAATGAACTATTCAATAAAGAAGTATTTCAGCCTCATCTTTTATTGCTCCCATAATGAGCAGGATTTATACAAAGCATATGGTGTCAGAACTATATTTCTAACACTCGTAAATATAATGTAATCTGTATGTACTGGCTCATAGCAAGAAAAGGATACTCGGCAATTCTAGTTTACTATGGACCCCCACCTTGATAGTAAGTAAGGAGCTGTCTACTTTCTAAGGGATTTAAAAGCATTTGTTTGTAAAAACGGATTTGATTGTTTTTATCCAATATGAAGCTGTTTGCTGTTTTATGTATTGCTTGTTGTGTTGTCCACAACAACGTTTTAAAAACCTCTGTCCTATTCCTGAAAACAAAACCATATTTTTCCTTTTTAAATGTGATTTTTTTTTCCTATTCCTCATGAAAATATATATACATGCTTCAAGAAACTGTAGTCTTGTGATGTATATATATTTCACTCACTCTTCAGCGTGTTAATGTTGAGTTTCTTCAGTTCCCTTGGGAGTGTATTGAACATTCATCTAGTGAGAAATAGGAATATTGTCAGATCATGTGCTGTGATACTAGGAAACTTCCTTTACCAGCCCAGAACTGCACCTATCCACTCCTGGACCAGCCACTAAATGTTTGGAATCCGAGATACTTTTACTAAATCATCACTTCAAATATGAATATGAAACTAATTTATAAATGATGTGTAAAGGCAAAGTATATAATAATCTTCAGTTTGAATATGATTATCTACCAAAAAGGAGCCATGTGTTTATAGTCTTTAAATGCATATTTAACATGTTTACACTCAAGTAAATTTATTTGTTTAGTTATCTTCTATAGTAGATTGAACAACATCTTCCTCAAATAAATATCCACCCCTACTTAAGAATGTTGAATTATTTGAAAATTGGGTTTGTGAAAAAATAGTTGGGATGGGTTTTTAAAGACTTAAGCCACCATTGTGGTATATTCCTATACCTCTAACACTATAGTAAGGATGACCATAAAGAGAAAGTCACCCTAGGCTACATGGTGAATTCTTTATCATCCTAGGCTGTATAGTAATTAATTAGACATTGACTCAACTAATATGGGAATAGGTCAAATGAAGGTTAGCTTATTAAATGTTTAAGATGGGAATAGTGCTTTATAACTTGATTTTGGCAATTGAAAGTATGACATAGTTATTAATATATCAAATGAAAGACTGAATTAGAATAATTTATAAAGCTGTAAGAATTAAGAGAATAAATAATAATAGAAAGAATAAGGTGTGATTGACAAGTAGTGTCTATAAACATTAAGAAGAATTTAAGTCAGAGTAAATACAGAGTAGGATTTCCTAAGTATCCCTTCACAGAACTCAAATACTCCAATTACATCTACACTGCCACAAGGCAGTAAAGCAGAATGAGAAAGACAAAGATATCAGATATACTGCTATGTCCTTTGCATGTGTGAGCATGGATAAAACAATTACATACTCAAATGCAGATGGCATCCAGACCTATCTCATGCAACACAACACAACACATACACACACACTCAAACCCAACATGCACACATAAATTTTTTAAAGACTTTTTTTGAAGTGTTTTCAAATACTTAAAACCCTGAGAGTGTAGCTTAATTATAGGGCAATTTCCTGGGACATGAGTTTAATTTAAGGCATAAAATACAATAAGAGGTAAATAAAGTTGTAGCAATGGTTTTTAATTACTATAACTTATTGTTGATATAAAGCAGAAAGTCCTTTCTAGTGTTAATTTTATTGTCATCATCATAATTCCTGTGGAATATTTTTCTATACTGCTTTAAAAATTGTCTTATGTTACTTCATTTATAAGTATTTTTATGAGTCAGATTAGATTTTATCAATACATATGTTCTTAATGGTGAGTAATTTATCTAGGCTATTCATAGGATTCTTATCCTACTAAGTTTTTTCTATGCTGTTGGGTAAAGCTTTCAACTTCTTAGGGTTTTTCTCATTTCATCTTAGATTCTTATCATTTATTTTGGTGGCATTGTGACAGAAAACTTTTTCCATTATGTGTTCTTACCAGTGACTGATAGTATATGGGGAAGATAATATGTTTTATATGATGGTCTTGCATTGAGAAAGTTTTCTGATTTCTTTCATTGTTCTCTTGAGAAACTATTTAGGTGATAGTATCTTCTGTAAATAATGGCAATTTTATCTCCTCTCTTATGTTTGTGTACTTCCAATTCTGTTTGTTCTGGACATTAGCTGAGACTTTACTCCATTTTCTGAACCTTCCACTGTTTAAGTTTTAACAGCTTTGACACTGAAGACATTAAACCTAGATTTCACTTGTTTTAATATCCAACAAATATTCTAAATGATGATTTATGGAAAATAAACATTAATGTGATAAAATTATAAAACATTTCTATGACCCCACTTCCCAAAATTACGCTCAGTGACTGATAAACTTGCCATTTGTTTCTGCCTCTGTGTGGCACACTGGATTAGCCAAACTTGCCCTATTCTAATTTTTTTATTTGTTTTTATTTATGTGTGTATTTATTTTGAGTGGACAAGAGGGCATCAGGTCCTCTGAAACTAGTGTTGCGGCCAGGATTTATCTGCCTGGTGTCTGTCCTAGGAACCAAATTGCAGTCCTCTGGAAAAGCAAAGAATGGTCTCTACACTAAGCCATCTTTTGCTTCTGTTTATTTTTTTTTAATATAAACAGCCTTTCTTTTTCAGTAAGTTCTAAAAGTATTCTTTTGTTAGGGATCATTTCAATTTTCTCCTTTTTCTCTAATCTCTAGATATAATTGCTTTTCATTGAGTGTACAATATTCCACAGTTTTGATTAACTTATATTTGATCTCCTATCCCTATTTTGGGTAAACTTATTCATGAAGAATCTAAAACAATCTGCTTTATTTTAATTTCTCACATTAATGCATGAAAAATTGCTTCCCCCTAATAATAACTATCTAACATTTTGCATGATTTTTATTCAGACAAAGTAGAATAACATTTCTGTTAGTAAATATGGCTGATGATAATAGCTATATATAGTGGTTATTAGGGCTCTTCCAGGCCTGGGGGAATCATCAAAACATTCATTTCATGGGGTCCATATTCAGTGGCACTGACAAATATTCCTGCTCTGTTTCTTCACTTTGTGAGGATGTTTTGTTTTGTACCAGTTCACAGTGTGGTGATTGGAACATACAGAATTGTGGGTACAGAGTTGTTTCTAACACATGTGAGTCTGTGACCTAGCATTGGGAGTCACTTGTATCCATTTCTGATTAAAATGCTTTCAAATTCATTTTCTAATTAATTTACCATTTTTCATGTGCCCTTACTTATGCTTATGCTTCATTTTACATGACAGCATCTGATTTAGGGGAGCTTCATTATTTGGCTTTATTTAATTTGTTATTAATGAGAGTATAAGATTAGCATCACCTGACTGATATTTGAATATTTTTTTTTTTGGCTGGGGGATCTTTCTGAAATGCTTTCCCTTTAAATGACAAGGTAGCTCACTCCTATAATTTTAACCCACCTGGATGAGAGGTATAGCTACCGAATAAGAGAAGAGTTAGAGAAAGAAATTTAAATTTCACTGTGTACATGAATGAAGTTATCTAAAACAATGAACAGTTACAGAAGAATATACATCATGCACCATGATAAATTATTCTGTTGCATTATTGATATTTGCTGATTTAGCATTTAAAATTTTAGTTTGCTGCATGTACTTGCTCTTAGGTTCATTACAAACATATTTCCCATGCCCATCCAAACACATTGTTTTCACTGTCTTCCTTAGTAACAATTATTTATTATGGGGCAAGGTGAGGTGCGTGTGAGTCCTTTATTGCTGTTATTTATTGATTATTCTATTGTATGCTCAATTTATTTTTCATTCTATTTCTTCTTGGGACTTCTGTTTTTCACGCATTAAATTTAATTAGGTTGTTTCACTTACTTCCAAAGAATTTTTCATTGTGTTTGTAAGCTTGTATATGAATCCAAGAGTGTTCATTTAAAGGAGCATCAAGGATTTCGTAGGATACACAGCAACGTAAATGGCCTCCACCATCTTCCATTGTTCCTGGGCATGGATGGAATCAGCAGTCTGATATCTTACCAAAGAGACACAGAGCAAGAAAACAAAATGGAGAGAAATCCCCACTTTCATTTTAAGAGGTCATGTCAGCAGACTAAAAGCACTACCACTATCAGAAGAGACATCTCAAGGTCATGGGCAGAGACATGGCTATCCATGTGGGACTATGCGTAATTTCTGCCTGCTTGGCACATTTACACAATGGAATACTACTCTGCAAAGCAAAAAAATGGTATCAATTATTATTTTTTATATTTATTTATTTTAAATAACCAAGTCCATTAAAATGAAAATAAACATTTATAGACAATATTTGATAATTTGGGCATCGTTCTTTCCAAACTACTTCCTGCTGGTAAGGGCCGGTGTCATGGGCGATTCCAAGAAAATTCAGAAATACTGGCTGGAGTCTGTAAGGCTGTTTTGTCCAGGTGTTTTGAATGTAGGGTCACCTGGTCACGTGGTCTGGCTTGATCAAACCACATTAACTGGAAGTAATCCACATCTTTTTATTTTCTGTGGAAACAAAAATACATATCATTTTCCCCAGTAACTTGTCCTTGAACTTGAAGTTTGGAGTCAAAGCATTTTTTTTTAATTTAATTTATTATTTTACATGTTGATCCCAGTTCCATCTCCCTCCCTCCCTTCCTCTCTCCCTTCTTTCCTCCTTTTACCCTCTCTGTCCTCCAACATGCAACTCTAACGACCCTCCCCTCCCATACCCCCCCCACAATTCCATATGTAGGGGAATGCCACCCAGTTGGGGTCATGTAGGTCTGACAGGTCATGTGAAGTAGGGACTAGGGCTTCTCTCCTGTCTCTAAATTAAGGCAGTTATCCCTCCATGGGGGATGTGTACACAAAGTCCTTTTGTGT
Source organism: Phodopus roborovskii (assembly GCF_943737965.1). Lineage (NCBI taxonomy): Eukaryota > Metazoa > Chordata > Mammalia > Rodentia > Cricetidae > Phodopus > Phodopus roborovskii. The sequence goes on along the minus strand of NW_026126525.1, from coordinate 40,939,006 downwards.
ACCGAGATACATCCTGGCTCCACTGTCTGAGTTCCCTTAGACTGTTCAGTCCTTCTGGCTGAGACCCATATTCAGAGGGGCCTGAGTCAGTCCCATGCTGGCTTCCCAGCTATCAGTCCTGTGGCCCAGTAGCTCCTCCTTGTTCAGGTAAGCTGTCTCTATGTGTTTCTAAAGCCTAGTCTTGTCTCTCCATCTGCATCTGAGATCTACTTTGACTCAGTGTTTATGTATGCGTGTTTGCTCCTGTTTCCAACAGGCATTAGTTGAGGGCTCCATGGATAAGTTAGATGTTGATCTCACTATCTGCGAAGGGCATTTATGGTAGCCTTTCCATGGAAGCTCAAATTGTTATTTGGCAGCAGTCTTGTAGTTCTCTAGACGTTCTTTGTGTTCAATTTTATTTTCAAACCAATATTGGCTCCCTCTTTTATGTTCTCTCTGTCTGTCTGTCTGTCTGTCTGTCTCTCTCTCTCTCTCTCTCTCTCTCTCTCTCTCTCTCTCTCTCTCTCTGTCTCTCTCCTGTCTTCTATTCCTAACCAGGCTCAATCTTCCTGGTCACACATGTTTTCCTCCCCCTCCTCGTTTTCTCCTACTTCTCTCTCCATTTGCTCCCCCCCCCCACTTCCCCTGAGCTCTGGGGGACTTGTCCCTTACCAGTTCTGTGAGGAACTTTATATGAATCTCTTAGAATACACCTTATATCTTGTATTCTAGTTCCTCTGGTGGTGTGAATTATAGGCTGGTGATCCTTTGATCTATGTCTAAAATCCATATATGAGTGAGTACATGCTGTGTTCCCCTTTTTGTGACTGGGTTACCTCATTCAGGATGGCTTCTTCAAGTGCCATCCACTTGCCTGCGATTTTCAAAATAGCATTTTTTTTTTCCTACAGAGTAGTATTCCATTGTGTAGATGTGCCCCATCTGCATTAACCATTCTTCAATTGAGGGGCATCTAGGTTGCTTCCAGGTTCTTGCTATCACAAATAGTGGTGCTAAGAACATAGTTGAACATATGTCTTTGTTGCATGGATGTGGATCATTTTGGATATATACCTAAGAGGGGGATTATAGGGTCCTGTGTTAAACTAAATCCCATTTTCCTGAGGAACTGCCATACTGATCTCCAAAATGGCTGTATGAGTTTGCACTCCCACCAGCAGTGGAAGATTGTTTCCCTTTCTCCACATGCTCTCCAGCATGAGTTGTCATTGCTGTTTCTAACTTTAGCCATTCTGGCATGGGTAAGATGGTATCTCAAAGTTATTTGATTTGCATTTCCCTGATTGCTGAGGAGGTTGATCACTTTTTTAGGTGTCTTTTAGGAATTTTAGATTCCTCTACTGAGAATTCTATGTTTAGTTCTGTTTTTGGTAAAGTGGGATTATCTATTGCCTATGATTTTGTAAGCATATTTCTTTCCTAGGGCTTGAGTTTTCCTTCCAGCATTTTCCATAGGACTAGATTTGTGGATATGTATTGTTAAAATTTGTTTTTGTCATAGAATATATTGTTTACTCCATCTATAGTGACTGAAAATTTTGCTGGGTATTGTAGTGAGATATCTACCCCACCTGCACCTGCTGCACTGACCATACCCATTGGTTCATGGGAACAGGTGAGAACATGACCTGGAGGACTATGTCTGGGGTCCCAAACCCCAACTTGTTCTCTAGCTTCCTCTTCATAGACAGAAAGCATCCAGAGGTATTCTTGGGACAGGGATCTGTTATTAGTCAATGGTGTAAGTGATTTCACCCTGAATAAACATCCATCAGACGATTTGTTCTCCAAGATTCTTATTTATGCAGGATATCTGGTGTCAGAAGTGGGATCTAGATATTCCTGGGATCTAGGGTATTATGTTTCACCAAGATGGTGGCATCTGTGCTATGCTGCTTCTTCCCCTCACCCCAGCTATTTGGCAATAGTCTCCCTCCCCCACGGTCTGCTCTTTGTCTCTGCTCTGCCATTTCTTTGCTCCAGCCAGTGCTCAAATATGCCATATGCAGCTGCCTGCTGTGCCTCCTGCTGCCATCTGCTGCCACCACAGGTGCTACTGCCAACTCGATCCTGAACATGGGTAGGTTTGACAAAACCAGCAGGACACACATAAGCTTGGGACATTTGTGTATGCACAATAACTCCTATATCCCTGCAGTGTCCCTGAGACTGCACTCACCACAAGTGCTACCCACTCCTGCCATGTTGTGCTGGCTTTAGGTTTGTTTAGAGCTAACTCTAGGGACTGAGATTAAAAGGATCTCCTGCTGCTAGACAGTATTTGTTGGTACAACTGCTCACTTTCTGGCCAGGTGTAAATAATACAAGTTGAGATCTGCAGCTAAAAGCATCAAAGTCCCAGGACAGCAGGATTATATTTAAAGTAATCACAACATCCTTCTCATTTTAAGCTGATATGATTACTGAGATTAATTGTTCCTTGGATAAACTTATGATGAAGTCATTAAAATCTTTTTGTTTCATATATCGAGGGAATCTTATAAGATAACCATGACATAACCAAAATATACATTTTCCGAATAATGGTGATTAGTTTCCTAATCAATATAATATTCTTAAAGGGTTTAAGATTAGAACAAATATTTAATTTATTATTTTACATGTCGATCCCAGTTCCCTCTCCCTCCCTCCCTTCCTTTATCCCTCCATCTATCCTTCCCTCCCTTTTACCCTCTCTGCCCTCCCACATGCACTCTAACCTCCCTCCCCTCCTATCCCCCCACCACAATTCCATATGTTGGGGTCATGTAGATCTGACAGATCATGTGAAGTAGGGACTAGGGCTTCTCTCCTGTCTCTAGATTAAGGCAGTTATGCCTCCATGGGGGATATGTTAACAAAGTCCTTTTGTGCACCAGGGATACATCCTGGCTCCACTGTCTGAGGTCTCTTAGACTGCTCAGTCCTTCTGGCTGAGACCCATATTCAGTGGGGGCCTGAGTCAGTCCCATGCTGGCTTCCCAGCTATCAGTCTGGGGGTCTGTTAGCTCCTCCTTGTTCAGGTAAGCTGTCTGTATGTGATTCCTTCCAGACTAATGTGGTTTGATCATGCCAGACTGCCTGAAACAGAGTACAAGGTGATCCTACATTCAAAACAGCTGGACAAAGCAGCCCTACAGACTACAGCCAGGATTTCTGAATCTTCTTCGAATCCCCCATGACAGCGCCCCTTACCAGCAGGAAGTCATTTGGAAAGAACGACGCCCAAATTCCCAAATATTGTGTATAAATGTTTGTTTTCATTTAATTGGACTTTGTTATATAAAATGAAATAATAAAAAAACAAAAAAAATTGGACCCCCCCCAAAAAATTAGAACAAATAATAAGGAACTTATAAAAACCATAGGACACCTAGTAGCAAAGATTAAGAATATTGAAGGTGGCAATGGAGATCTGACAGGTAGAATACAAAACATGGAACACAAAAATGACCAACTAGAAAATAGAATTTGTGCAGTGTCTGCTGCTTCAGTGACCAAAACAGAAACAATGCAATGCATTGGCATGTTACTAGAAAGAAACATCTCACTCATTGTCTGACAAATTGAATAATAAGATTAAAAACCTGGAACATCAGATGGAAAAACTGGCAGATAAAATTTGTTCCATGTCTGAGTATAATGGCAAGCTAACACATAGAACATTGTGCCTGAAAGGTAGTTTAAATGTCATTTAAATAATATCTGAGAATATTAAAGTAATAGACTCATTCATAGTTGGAGAAAACAAAAAAATTGATTCAATGAAGTCTCTAGAAAGTTATAAAATTCAAGAAGTTCAAACACTCAGAGAAGCAATGGTGAATAGATTGCAGGCCTAAGACCATGAATATTATACACCAGAAGAAGAAGTACAAGTAATAGGAATGAAATAAATTAACAATTTCCTATACATTTCAGGGTCAGGGAAGACTTGCCTAATGTCATTATGCTATCCCCAATGGTTTTCCCTGTACCTCTTGCTGAAAAAAGAGCAATGAAAAATACCTGAAAGGTTGTGTTGCATATTAATGGGAACCAATAAGTATGAAAGATTAAAAAGGTATAAAGGAAACATTAGTCTGTTATAACATAAAATCATCATATGTGAAGCAATTAGTAGAATCATGGGCAAGGAATAACAAGGGAACCCCTAAGGATTGGGAGCAATTAATATCAGCTGTCTTTGAATATTCATCTCAATTGGATAGAATAGAGGGTTTTGTGGAAAGAAGAAGCAAAAGCTCTTGAACTTCAGAGTTTAAAGACAGTTTACATAGCCCCCCAAGATAAAATAATTGGTGAAGGTCTTTATGCTATCCAGAAACTCAATTAGCATATGAGGAATACATCTTGTCTCTATGCAGTACAGCAGCTTTGAATGCTTGGGATTAGGTTCATGAAACAGAGGAGAGGATAGATTTCTATACCAAGGTGAGGCAGGGACCAAGAGAACACTTTAGAGTATTTCTACAAAGGTCTAGAGCAATAAAATTAAAGGTAGCAGACCCAGATTCTAGAGGAATACTCATAGAATCATTAGCATATGAGAATTCGAATCCACAAACGAAACAAGTGTTTTAGCCCGTAAAATCAGATCAGCATCCTTGGCTGAATGGGGCCTGTATATAGCCAACATTGAGTATGATGACCATGACACTGAAGCTTGGGTAGGAGAAGTGATCTATAAAGGTTTGAAAAAGAAATTAAAAAACCACATGGTTTAATTGTGGTAGGATGGGACCTCTAAGAATAAACTGTAGGCAAAGCATCCCTCGAAATAACACTCTTTGGAATGAATCGAACAGGAGGCTTTAACCTTCTGGACTATGAAGAAGATGTTGCAAAGACTGACACTGGACCAATGGATGTTGATAGATCAGAGATGTGCAAGGAAACCCTTTACAATTAGGAAACTACTTGGGGAGCCTCTTGAAGATGGTCTGGACATTCCCAGGCACTGCAGAGGGCAATCTCCCCCAGGAAGATTAAAATATTCAGTGACTATCAAAAAAAATTATACCACTCTGGATTACAGATTAGCTGTGGAAAATGAGTCAAACATAAATTGAGGAACCAAAAAAAGTATATTTTGGCAAACTTCTATAAACATTCACATCCTAAATTGAGAGTAAGTTGAATAACAGACTGGTAGAGGGGATCCTTGGCACTAGCTCTGATGTGATCATTATAACTAATAAATGCTGGCCTCCAAGATGGCCCTTGTAAGAGGTAAATGTTCAATACTTAGGGATTGGAACCTTATCCCTCATAAAAACAGAGCATGAGATGAATTGAATGTATAGGACCAGAAGAACAGAGAGGAAGGTTGATACCATTTGTGGCTGATAATGCAATAAATTATGGGGTCATGACCTCTTGCAGCAATGAAATACACAGATTAACTTTCCATCAGCATTATGTATGAACCATAACACAACTCATGGTTGTAGCAAAAATATTGTAAAGTATTAAACAAGACAGGCACCAAATATCCAGGCTGTACAAAAACAGAATACACATGCCAAACTAACAAACTAAAGGTAGGAACCAAAAGCCCTACTTTCAAAATGGCTAGCTGGTGAAGCTGTCTGTGTAGGCCAATGGCCTATGACCTCTGAGAAGCTAGAGACTTTAGAAAACTTGATTCAGGAACATCTAGATGATGTACATATCGAAGATTCCACCAGCCCTTAGAATTCACCTGTATTTGTTATCAAAAATAAATATGGAAAATGGAGAATGCTTGAAGACCTGACAGCCATCAATAAAGTAATCCAGCCAATGGGCTCTCTACGGCCTAGAATGCCCTTGCCTTTTCTGATACCTAATGTATGGCCTACTCTATTTTTTGATTTAAAAGATTGCTTCTTCACTATACCTTTACAAGAAAAATATAAAGAAAAAATTGCCTTCACATAACCTAATTACAATAATTTTCAGCCACTCACAAGATATCAATGGAAGGTTTTACCACAGGGAATGATAAATAGCTCCACCGTGTGCATTATTTTGTGCAAACATGTTTGTAAATAATTTGTAAACAGTTCCCACAATCCATAATTTGCCATTACATAGATGATATATTGTTAGGTGATTCTAAAGTAGAAATATTAGAAAAATTGTTTGAGGAAGTAAAGGAAGTTTTTTCCTCCCTGGGGATCACAAATCCCAACAGAAATAATACAAACAGGACATTCTATCAATTATTAGGGTATAAATAGGACTACAGAAAATTATACCACAAAAAGTACAGATCAGTAGAGATCTTTACTGGTCGGCTAATGATCTTCAAAAATTACTAGACTGTATTCTGATTATATTACCCTCTGGATAATATCCTTCATGTATTTTGATGCAGAATGAAGATACCATATTAGAATGAATATTTCTACCATGTAAACTGAACAAAAAAACTAAAACAATACATAGAAAATATCTCTGACTTGATTTTAAAAGGTATATTAATACTTCATCAACTGACAGGAAGTGACCTTTAATAAATGAGGAAATCCCCCCCCCTTATGAAAAGATAATGAATATTGGCAGAAAGCTTGTAGTAACTTTTGGGAATGATTAGCAACAATTACCCTAAAAGTGGGAGACTCAAATTCATAGAGAGCAATATGGATCCTGCCATGCATTGTAAGATAAACACAAATTTCTGGAAATTTTACAGTCTACACTGATGCAAACAAATCACGTAAGGCATGATATAAATCAGAAAAAATAAATAAGTATTTCAAAGCCAATATAACTCTGTACAAAAGGTAGAATTGTACTCCATTCTCATGGTACTTATGAATTTTACACAACCTCTCAATATGAAGAGAGAGTTGTCTTACACATTGAGATTGTGGAATTTCTTCCTGACGATGCAGAATTAACTTCATTGTTTATACAATTACAAGATACAATCAGGAGTAGCAATCAGATCCCATACTCATTTGCCAGGTCCTGTAGCACAAGGCAGTGATGAAGTTGATTGGCTATTAATAGGAAGTGTACTAGAGGCGTCAGAGTTTCATAAAAAAACACCATGTGAACAGCTAGGTTTAACAAAGGATAATTCTATCACATGGCAACAAGCTAAGGAAATAGTAAGAAAATCTCCTACATGTTCATAACCACACTCCTCTACTACCAGGCAGAATCCTAAAGGTATAAAAAGGAATGAAATATGGCAAATGAATGTGTTTCATTTTGCAGATTTGGAAAAGTAAAATATATGCACCATACTATAGACACATTTTCAGGGTTTCAATGGGCCATTGCTCTGAGCTCTGAAAAGGCTGATTCTTTTATCACACACCTATTAGAGATAATAGCTGTTATGGGCATACGTACAAAAATAAAAGCTTACAATGCTCCGGCGTATGTCTCTAGCAAACTTACACAGTTTTTTGAATATTATAACATAAAGCACATAACTGGTATACTACACAATCCTACAGGAGAAACAATAGTTGAGAGATCTAATCATACTTTAAAAGAAATATTCTATAAACAGGCAGGGGAGACCAAGACACCCCAAAAAAGATTACATAATGCTTTATTCACAATAATCTTTATTAATGCTAATGAGAAAGGAAAAACAGCTACAGAAAGACACTGGACAATAGAAAAACTTTCTGAACTAAACCATCCAGTGTACTTCAAGGATGTATTGACCTGAGTATGGAAACCAGGATATGTGCTACATTGGGGTAGGGTTTTTTGCCTTTGTATCTACAGGAGAAGAAACTCTGTGGATACCATTTAAGTTTAGCAAGATCTCAGTTGAACAAGAGAAACATCTTAATGAAGAGAAATGACAAGTCATCCACCAAAGTATTTCCCATGACTTGTATGGAGATCTCTAAAAGGTAAGTGAAGTATTCTGTTCTTGTGTGTACAGGAAAACAGAATATGCCCATCTTCAAACAGCCAAAAGGCACTGAATGTATAGGTATTTACAGAAGAGAAGATAGCTCTCTAGAAAGAACTAACAAAGAGGAATCAAATATATGGCACAAAAATTTAAGTCTAGTGAATCTATTTCCCTTACTTCCTAGTACTCCTTTAGTCCCAATTCATGTAAACCAATGCTGGCTTTGGAGTTGGAATTGGCTTTCCTCCTCTAAATTCAAGCCTGTTTTTAAAAATAAATTCAGAGTTTCTGCCTTATATTAAGAAGCCAATTGGTATAAGGCAAAAGAAAACAAAATCTGGGGGCTGTAGTTTGTCTAAATTAGGTTTTCTCTCCGAAACTCTTATTTTCCTCATATTTATTTTCATGCTTAATGTTGCCTTTCCCAATATGCATACCTGTAAAAGTTTGAATTTTTTATGGTGATGTTTAGGTTTTCCACAAGGAACAACAATATTTCCTCACAGCAATATTTGAACTCTTTGGAAAGAAGAAGGGACCCCACTTCATTGTTTCCACTTGATTCAACCTGATGCCTCTGTACTACAAACATCACCCTAAAACCAGCTTGGTACTGTTGCTTGAGACAAATCAAGAATAGCTAGCTGAAATGGTGCACCTTCTTATTAAATCCTTGCTAGAGTTTCAGATAGAACTCCAGTCAAGCATGTCCTGTCACACAGAGACTAGCTACAAATGTTATAGTTAGTCCCCTCAATACATTGTTGCTTGAAATTTTCTTCCTACAGGATATCATGTAGTCATCAACATCCTATTTCAGCAGGAAGTAGTCTTTAGATAACAACAACTGCTTTCCCTACTGTAGGCATTAAGAGATAATATTAATCTGCATAAGGTTGCTTTTAGTTACTTAGGGTTGAGTGTGGAAGGTCATGCTCAGACTAAGGTATCTCTTTTAGATAATTATAGGTTATGGATTGGAAGGTTATGGTTTAGTTGGGATATAGGTAGATTAATTTATCTTGTGAATTATCTTAATAATTATTAGTTATATACAATTTACATTGTTATAGATTCTTATAAATTACATAAAATTAAGTTTGTATTCTTTTCTTGAATTATTTGTGTATTTTTTCATATTTTGTAAGATCTTTCTGTTTATGATGTTTTGTGAACAATATCTTTTTCATATGTATATCTTTACTTGTATTCAAGACATTTTGTATATTGATATAATTTAGGATTTTTTTTATCATTTTGCACTATACAGTCCTATATCAGGTCAAGACTTTTAATTCTACCTGTGTTTTAGAGATTTACACACACACACACATATATATGCTAATTATATACATAATATGTATATATGTGTATGTAATTATATTGCTAAAAATCATTGTTCCTGCTATTACTTAGGGAAGTTTCAAACATTCATATAGCTATGTTCTTGAGTACTACAGATTATCTTCACCCTTGTTTCTTACACATATGAGATTAGTAAGCCATAGATGATAGATAATCAAACACTTCATAGACCTGCAGAATATGGCATTTAGATGTTTTAATATTAAGTAGTCAATTGACATAAGACACTGTTGCTCCTGACAGCACTGAGCATTTCCCGAGGATATGTTGGGCACTTATGTCACACCTTTTGGAGTCTGTCCTCTCCTCAGGTTTGGCCTCTTGGGCAAAGAACTGCCCCCACCTTGACCCCTGACTTTGGACATGCTGTCCAACTGTGCTTGCAATGGACAAACATAGAAGACTGCTGAAACTTGCCAAATTAGGGAAAGACAGCCTGTCTACCTCCCTGTTTCTGTACTGGTCTGCCAGATACTCTTAAGCTTTAGCCAAAACTGGTTACCATGAAGTTGCTATGTGACTTCAGGTGACTGTCCATTTAATATCCTGTTCCTGTCTTCACTGCCTTGTTTGGAAGCTGTCAGCCTGCCCTTCCTGCCTACCCTAGTATTGATATCTTCCTTCTCATTTCTATGGTAAGGTTAAAGACTAGACTGTCACAATTCTTGTCATAATTATCTCTTATTAGATAGAAATAATGTGTACTAGATTTAAGCTTTCCAGCTTAGGACAACTCTTAAAATCTCTGTTATGCCTTCACGCTAGGACTGGATATGTAAGTCTTAAGTGTGTATGTTGTATGTTCTTAATTTTCTTTTTCTTAGAGCATACTTGATATTTATTGTATTTGTATATAGTTTTGTTTCAAGCCTAAATTTTTCTTTAGACTAAAAGGGAAGTTGAAGAGAGCTATCCACCAAGCCTGGACCTTCTGCACAGACCATGGCCATTGGGGTGTAGGGACAGATGCGGGTGTGACCTGGGGGACTAGGTTGGGGTTCATGACCCCAGATTGCTCCTCCTCTTCTTCTCCTTCTTTCTTCCACTTCTTCTTTTTCTTCTTCTTCTTCTTTTTTTTTTTTTTTTTTTTTTTTTTTTTTTTTTTTTTAGGTCAGGAGGACAGATCAGTCAATACTGAAATTCCATGAGTTACTCTTATATACCTTAAGCAGCAGACTTTTATTCCTCATTTATTCTAAGAGATTTGTTTATTTCTTTCATTGTTTGATTTGTCTTTTCCTCCATTTCCTGTCATTTTTGACTGTTTTTTTATATTTTTAAAAGTGATTTTCTCACTTCCTCTTTGACGATCTCTATCATCTTTATAAAGTTAATTCTAAGATCATTCTCTTCTGTTTCATCTGAGTTGGGATGTTTAGGTCTTTCAGTTTAGGTCTCCCTAGATTCTGGTGGTATATTGTTCTTTCTGTTGTTGAAAGTATTCTTTTACTGTTGTTTTCTCATGCCCTCTTCCAGTGGGTGCTGGTGGAGTCTGTCACTCTACTGGTGGGTACAGGTTCATGGTTTTCTCCCAATGAGGGCAGGCAGGTCCAAGGCACCAATGTAAAGCAGGCCTAATTCTCACCCAGTGGGTGCCGGTAGGGCCAGGACTGTGGTGTTGACTAACTGCGGATATTTTGGCCTGCCAGATTTTATCTAGTAAGCATGCACATAGTCGCTGGTTCATGAAACTTCAAGAAAGGTGAGGGGAAGCAAGATAGGTTAAAGGCCTACACTCACTGTTCAGGTAAGCTGTCTGTATGTGTTTCTGCCGCCTGGTCTTGTCCTCTCCATCTGCTGGGTTCTAGTTCTACTCAGTGTTTATGTATGGGTGTTTGATCCTGTTTCCAACAGGCATTAGTTGAGGGCTCCATGGATAAGTTAGTTGTTGATCTTACTCTCCGGGAAGGGCATTTATGATAGCCTTTCCACAGAAGCTCAAATTGTTAGTTGGGAGCAGTCTTGTAGTTCTCTAGACCTTTCTTTGTGTTCAATTTTATCTTCAAACCAATATTGGCTCTCTATCTAAGTGTAGGCCTACATTTCAAGTTTTACAAGTGTGTTTTTCACTAATAATAAATTTGATGCATACCTTTGAGTCCATGCCTGAAAACACCATTTTTGGTTTATTCTCAGTAGTTGTCCTACATTGATTCATATGCAATTTAACCAGTCATTTCCTATAAAGTACAGTTTTATAGTTTATGTTTAAAAAGCTTACCTTTAAAATTAGTGTATAGTTCAGTTTTCCAATGAATGTTTTCCCTCTTTTTTTTAGCATTTATTTTTTTCTCAATGAGTAACCCCATCCATTTATATTTTCTTTAAATCATTTAAATACTTGATTAATATCCTTTCTCACTTGAATCTATTTTTATTTTTTTTGCTCACTTATCAGGCCTATGAAGTATTTCTTTACATGTAAAGTAATTTAAATTTTCAGCAACAACTATGTATATAATGCATTGCACTCTCACCAGCAGTAGAGGAGTGTTCCCCTTTCTTCACATCCTCTCCAGCATAAGTTGTCATTGATGTAACACATTCATGGAAAGATCATCTTTTCCTATTAATCTAAGTATTTCCATGTGGTCTAATCTTACCAGGGAGAGGGTCCAGAATTCTTCTCTCTCGGTCCTACATTTTGTAACATATTTACAGAATGACATCTTGATCATGCAAGCATTGGTCTTTTGTGAAAAAAAAAAAAAAAGAAAAAGAAAAACAAAATCCTGGTCAGGACAGCTTCCTCCTTAATCAAATTACCACTTTCATAATCAAATCTGTTCACTTCCCTTTGATTCATAGAGCAGATGATCAACAAGGAACTAAAATGGCTCTAGGGAAGCAAACACAAACACTGTTTCACTTAAAATTGGGTGTATTATATGTCCATTCAAAATGATTTGTTGTTTAAGCCAATTCTATAATTATTAAACATTCTACTACTTTAAAATATTTTTATATTTGTAGACATGCACATATTCAAATGAGCATGTACATAAATTACATACATTTACAAATACTGACAATATTTACTCAGTATTTGTGTTTTACTTAGATTATACAATTTAGAAATACAAGTTAGTAATAGATGTTTCACTCATTGTTTTCTGCTTTGAAGCAGGAAAGTTTGGATGACTAGTAGAATATGAAGTGCTATTTTTTGTCACAATTTTCAAATGTTATGAGTATATAGTCTTATAAAATTGTAAATATTATGATTAATGTCTTGATTTGACACATGGATGATAAAGTTAAATCAACATTTAAAGTATATTTAAGATCTCAGATGCAACTCATTAGAATGCAATATATATATGACTTTACCCATGTTCTATTATTATGAATTAAAACAAAAGATCATCTTATAGGTATGATGGTTTAGGACTATAATACTAAAAATTCAGGAAGCAGAGGCAACCATGTTTTAGTGAGTTCTAGGTCATCCAGGAATGCACAATGGGACTTCATTTTTCTTCTTTCATAAGAAAAAGCAAGCAAACAAAAATCACTACAAAAGTTAACTAAATATTTGTTTGAGAATTTACTTGGTTGTCTCTTTGAATAAAAATTTCAAATAGACTTTTAATTATTAAAAGTCTATTTAAAATTTTGGAATGTATCATAATTTGATGAGTGTTGTAAAAACAATGTTTTCTGGGGCTGTTTAGAGATAGTTTTTGACAACTGAAAAGTTAACTCTATGTAAGGGGAAAATCAGAGGTTTCCACATGATTAAATGAGTAAAAATAATCTCTCAGTGCTGTAAATAATTAGGATATAATAATACATAGCTGATCCACTATTTGGGCAATATTATCATGGTGAATTAAAAGAATTATAAAAGAAAATTACCCAAAATATACAGCTTTATATATCTGAAAACCAACTAAGAATTAGAAACTATACAGATACATTAAAGTCAAAAATACAGAACTAATATTAGATATGCTCCTTTGCTGAAGCCAAGTGTATATTTGGCAAATGGAAACCAATTACCATGTAGGTCAAGAAAACTACAAGTTTGATGTAATGACCATTGTCTTAGTTAGGGTAACTATTTCTATGATGAGAAAAAATTCTAAAGCAAGTTGAGGAAGAAGGGTTTATTTGTCACAGACGTTCCAATCATAGTCCTGTAACGAGTATGGTTTTCTCGCCTGTCGCCACTGGTCTTGTCCTGCCGCCGCGCCAGCCCCAAATAACACACTGTAACTCTGTATTAGATATAATTTTGTTGGCCCGGTTACTTGTTTCTTATCGGCTAGCTCTGCCTTAATTATTAACCCATTTCTGCTGATCTATGCATTTCTCTTACCAGGGAGCCGAACGGCATACTGCTTTCTCCCGACTCTCCATCTTGGCTCCCCTCTCTACTTCCTATTTCCTTTTTGTCTCCTAGCCCCTCCTATCTTCCTTTCCTATTGGCTAACAGTGCTTTATTCATTAACCAGTATGAAAAACATATATACATAATGACATCTCCCATCATAGTCTATCACTGAAGAAAGTCATAATTGAAACACAAGCATTTGTGGAAATTGGAGGCAGAATCTGATGCAGAGGCCTTGGTGAGAGGCTGCTTACTAGTTTGCTTCTTCTAGCTTACTCATCCTGTATTTTTTTTCTGTATACCACTAGTCCGGAGACAGCCCCAACCACAAGAGTCAGGCCCTGTCACCATTCAATTATTTTTAAAAAGTGCCCTATAAGCTTGCCTACAGTAGCATCATATAGAATCATTATAATAAATTGAAGTTCCTCCCTCATAGATAACGTTAGCTTTGGTCAAGTTTTGTAAAAGTATGCAGCATAGGCATCTACACCTTTAAAAATTATGAGGAGTAGAAAAAAATTGAACAAGAATATAACACTGATAATATTAACAAAAAATTCAAAGTAATCCATGAATTTAAAAATGTAGAAAATTTAACAAGGTAGAAGAAAATTTGGAGTAATATTTTATTGCAATCTGTAATAGCAAATAATAACATCCAATGGACTATATATAAACCTATACTTTCTAATGAAGAAATATTGAAGAATAAATAATTCATCTTGGCTCTGGGAAACATGTCTTATGGTAGATGTATGCAACAATGTGAACTGACATGTCAATTCTACATATTCTGTCTTCTGTTTTCTCAATATACAGTAATGGAATATTCTGAGAGCTGACTTGGGTTTATTGGATTAACAGGATTATACTCATAAGCAAGAAGTAGAGCTATAGAAACAAATATGTGAGAGAAAACCAGAAAAAGTTCTTGGTAGGAGTCTCACCAATAAGGAACCATGGTATATACTTCATTGTTTAATCAGAGAAACATTTTTAATTATTGACAAAATAGAAAACAGTAACAAAATGACTATTTGAATACTAGTAGAAAAATGGCTTTAGAATTTAAAAAAAAATCAACATCATAGAATTCAAATCACACCAATGAAAGATGGATAAGTTGTTAAGTTAATGGACAGGAATATGTTTTCAATGCTACATAATTTAATTCAGAAATTAAAGGATATAATATGGAGGACAATGGAAAAAGAAAATAGATGAATTTTGAAACCCTCCTCTTTTAAAATGTGGCCTATACTGTGGCCTGTTTCCTTGGCACCTCTTTTATTATTTTGCTCAGACTTCCTTTCAGTCCCTCAAAAGGAAAACTCGTGTCACAGACAAACAAATCTAGTCTGATTAAATGAGTTCTCTTCAAACTCTGTCAATGGCTCTCAGAAATCATTTTCTGACAGCTAACACTTCTAAATAGAATGCATTGTCTGTTGTCTTCCTGTGCGCTTTGTTTGCTCACATGGCTTATCATTAGGTTTATATACCTTTGTACAATTTTTAGGATGCAATTCTATCATTAATAACAAGTTCTAAGCTGGTTACATATATCTTTGATTTATCATTTTTGGTCATAAAAGTACCATAAACACGAATACATTTTATTGACTGATGAAGAAGCAAAATGAAGTTGTTTTTACCTATCTCTTTGTGAAAAATGTAGGAACTTTATGGATACATGTCTCTTTCCTAATAAAAGCCTATAGTAAAGTGACAATCAAAATGTAACTATGGAGATGTCATTAAACAGCAAACAATGAAACAGAATTGGAACTTTTTGGTAGAGCATTAGAATTTACTAAGAAAAGGTAACCCATTATTCATTATAACAATCCAATAGGTATGTGAACACTTAGTTTTTAAATTCTCTATCGGAAATTAAGTTGGAATTAAATATCCATAATAATAATAATAAGCAACTAGTTTTGGCCTATATTGAGTATTAGGGTCATAATTTAATGACAGAGGGAATATGTTAATTTTCTTTTGCCCTTGAGTGGTCATATTTAGTTCTGCTGGTCATTTACCTGTACATATTGAATGCAATTCTGGAAAATTAATTTGTACAGGAATTCAGAACAGAGTCATCTAAGACATGTCTAAGTGGTGCTTGGTACTGAGACCAATTGCTCCCATCCAGAGTAAGTTTCTAATACAGAATCTAATGAGTAGTACAATATATATAAATTTAGGCACCATATACACACTGTTGAAAAACAGTGAAATTGAACACAGCAACTGCTGAAATTAGGAGAAAATATTTAAAACTATATTAAATATCATTTTGACCACATGATTGATAAAACCACAAGTAAATTTGTTTTTATTAATTGAATGGATTGCATTTTTCCTTTTTAAAGAATAAACTACATTGTTAATAGGAAATGCTAACTAAAGTTATTAGGAAACAATTTCATCAAAGCAATGTTGTTATTCATATTTCTGAAGCTATATTTATGAAGGAAGGCAAAGGAGAAACTTGCTCAGGTTAAAAAATGGTAAAATAAGACCATATTAATACTAGTTTAGTACTCAAAAAATATTTATTTTGCATCCCAGCCAAAGTTTTTCCTCCCTCATTTCCTCCAATGCCTGACCCCATGCCCCTTTGTCCCCACTCCCTAATCAACTCCTCCTTTGTTTCTGTTTAGAAAAGGGTAGGTCTCCCATGAGAATAATCAGGGCATATCAAGTTTCAGTAAGACTAAGCATTCCTCCATGTATGGACTAGGTGACCCAGTATGAGGACTAGGGTTCCAAAAGCCAGTAAAAGTGTTGGAGACTTCCCCTGTTCCCATTTTTAGGAGTCACAGAAGAGGACCAAGCTATACAACTGTAACATATATGTAGAGAACCTAGTCAGTTGCATACAGGCTCCCTAGTTGTTGGTTCAGGCTCTGTGATACCCGAAGAACCAAGGTTAGGTGGTTCTGTGAGTTTTCTTCTAGTGTCCTTGACCCCTCTGGCTCCTAAATTTCCTTATTGCCATTCTTCTGCAGGCTTCCTTGACCTTTGCCTAATGTTGGGTGGGTGTGCATCTTTTTCTATCAGCTGTGGGATGAAACTTCTCTGATGACAATTTGGCTAGGCACAAATCTGGTCACAAGAGATGGCCAGTTGAGGCTACTTATACACTATTGGTAAGACGCTTAGCTGTGGTTATTCTTGCAGATTCCTTGGAGATTCTCTTGCATGACTTTGACTTTTGTATCCAAGTGAAATAGACCTTCTAGTAGTCTATTTCACTATTCTCACCCTCTATAGCCCACCCAAACTAACTTCTCGTTTTCTCATCCCTACTTGCCCTCAGTATACTCACAAAATCTCTTCTAATTCCCTGTCTCAGATAGATTAAAGCATCACTCCATGAACCATTCTTGTTGTAGGTCTCTCTGGGTCTGAGAACTATATCATAGTTATCCTTTATTTTATAGCTAATATCCACTTATGAGTGAGTACATGTAATGTTTAGTCCTCATGATAGATGCTAAAACGAGCCTTTGACAAAAATCTAATACCCCTTCATTATGAAAGTCTTGGAGATATACCTACACACTATAAAAATAATATACAGAAAGAGGATAGCCAACATCAAATTAAATGCAAAGAAACTCAAAACAACTTTGCTAAAATCAGGAACAAAATAAGGTTTTCTAATCTCCACAACTATTCAATATAATACTCGACGTTCTAGCTAGAGGAATAAGACAACCAAAGAAATCAAGGTGATACAAACTGGAAAGGAAGATGTAAATGTATCATTATTCACAGATGATTTGTTATTATACATAAACAACCCACAAAACTATACCAGGGAATGCCTAGAGATGATAAACACCTTTAAAGTATCTGGGTACAAGATGAACATATAAAAAACCTAGTAGCCTTCCTATATATATTAATGAAAAAGGGATTGAGAAATAAATCAGAGAATCAACACCCTTTATAATAGTCTCAAATAATATCAAATATATTTGTTTATCTCTCAGCATACAAGGGAAATATCTACGTGATAAGAACTTCAAATCTTTAAAGAAAAAATTCAAAAGGATATCAAAAGATAGTAAACATGTCCATCTTACCAAAATCAACTCACAGATTCTGTGCAATGCCCATGAAATCCCAACACAAGTCTTTACAGTCTTTGAGAAAACAATAATCAACTTCATATGTAAAAGTAAAAAATCCACTATCCACTCAGCTTCTTGGTCTCTCTCTGTATGTCTGTATTTGACCAATGCAAAGAGATACAAAACAAAATTTTAATACTCTATCTTTTGGTGACTTAGTACTCCTGGATTGGAGGCCTCCCCTTATGTGGAGCAGATACACTGTCTTTTCTTAACAACAATCAGATACCAATAGCTCCTTCACAGAGGTGGGGCATTATGCACATCTCTTCTTATTCTTATTAGGAATTTGCCTTTCTTCAGCTTATACAGGACTTGTGTGAGCTCTTATAATCTCTGTCGCTTCATGTGTGAATCTGTCCTATTGTGTCTAGAAAGCAGTTCCCTTGAAGTCATCAATTATTTCTGGCTGTTAGAATTATGTTTTCTCCTTTTTCCATGCAGATGTTTATGTTTTGAGGAAGATATTTAGAGTAACCTTTTATTCTTTTCACATTGAGCAGTGTGTGGCTTTCTGTGATAATTTCCCTCTAAGAAGCTTATTGATAAGAATTTAAATGCATGATTCTATAGATTTAGCAATATTTAACTAGGAGTCATTTTATTGCCTTGCTCATTTGGCAGAATAGTAATAGTATATTTCATGCTAAATGACATGAGCTTTCTGCACTCTGGTTCTAGGCATCATTTATAGTGCCATGTATCGTTTCCATGTCATGGAACTCCAATCAAACATTGATAGATTTTTCCCATGAGATTCATTCCCAGTATTGTACCAGGGTGCACATGTTGTAAAACACATCATTATTGTAGTTTTGGTTTTTCATAGCTAGATAATATTGATAGGTTCTTCTCATCTTCAGTAATATATATATATATATATATATATATATATATATATATATATATATATATCACTTTCCAGTGCTATGAATTCTAGACAGTAGGCATAAATGTACCAGATAAATGACAGATGACAGCCTAATTTATCCAGGTTTTGTGTTATAAGTGTATAGGATCTTCAGGAATATGGTCATATTGTCAAGTTCAGGAAGTATGATTAGCAATTGCTTATAATATTTAGAGAATTTATGGGACTCCATTGACCAATGACTCTTAAAGAAGTAACCCATTTCTAGTATTGGGGTTTTCATATGGCATCATATGATGTCTGGTGGGATATTTTCCCATGACTCCATGGGATAGAGCTCAATAATATAGTGCTTTCCTAGCATGAACAAAGTACTAGATACTGAAACCAGTACTTCAAAGAATACCATGGAGTCTTGTTAATCCTATAAAAATATAATTGAATGCTATTTTTTTTTCTTATTTGTATGTTTTCAATGTTCTAATTGAAAGGAATAGAGATTTTTTTAAAAGCTGATACACTTAAGTTGTATAAAATATTTCAGAAAGACTGTATTATTTTCATTTAAATGTCTGAGTAGTTATAATTTAAAGCTACATTACAAAATGTACATAATAGCTCACTTATACAATTCATAAAGACTCATTAATGATAATCATTAACCCTAATGTAAACATATCTGAAAATAAAGACATAGGGTCTGATGATACTTTATAAATTTTTAAGTTACAGGCTTCCTATATCTAGGAATTTCCTACCTCTACTATCACTTTGTATTGGAGTTGCTGTTGTCTGAACACATTTTGAAAACAATGTTTCATTGCCAAAAAGCATTTCCCACACTGATGAAGAGACTAGATCTACTGTCACATGATAGCATTAGCTTTTTCTTGGGTTATTGGGGAACTTTTAATTCCTTTCTTAGTTGGGGTGGCATTAATGATAAGACTATTAAAAAGCAGAAGACTGCAAATGGAAAGATGAGAATGTTCTCATTCTAGAAATCCACTTGGTAATGTGTGAGTGAAAAATTGGGCTGAGTAAAAGGGTTAGGAAAGCAAATTAGAGCACTGTTCAAAGGCTGCTGAGAGATGGTTTCAGGAAAACAGATTATACAACCAAGAACCAGAATGATTGTAGTGTAGAATTTGAATGAGAATTGTGGTGCTTAGTGGAAGGGAATGGATAACAAAGAGATAACAGTGAGCACCAATCAGGACTTAACTAGATATTTTTTTAGAAATTATGCACTGTTCTTTGTATATAGCAAACTATTCAGGCAATATATCTGCAAATAAGTTAACTGTTGTAAGCTTAATATAGTCTATGCATGTTGGAACTAGAATAGTTGATGCTTAGTGAGGTATTTAATTAGAACAAGTAGAATATATAGCTAAAGCCAATGATAGCTGATATGTCTTAGTTTGAATATGTGGACAAACAATTGTCATAGGCAGTTAAGTTGGATTTTTAAAGGTAAATTAAAGGGTACTTTTTATTGTGCTAATTTTCAGCTACCTTTTTGACATCTTCTTTAACATGATAAAATCCAAGCTCCTTTGAGGCAACTTATGTCCTTCAAATGCCTCTAACTAAACTATTGTCCCTGTCTGTTAAGAGCACTTTCCATCCAGCATAGTTCCTGAGACAAGTTAGTCCCAAAATAACACACATATACTCTTTTAGTTACAAAGCTGTTGGCCAATGTCTATAGCTTCTTACTGGCTATCTCTCTCTTAAATATTAATCCATAATTACTAATATATGAGTATTTCTATATGGTCTTATCTTACAGAGAATGCCAGACTCACGTGTCTTTCCTCTCAAGACATCATCCTTCCTATGTTTCCCAGAATCCTCTACCTCACCCAGTCCCAACTATCTAGCTTCTATATTGGCCAACAGTGCTTTATTCATGAATCAATAAGAAAAACAGATTTACAGAATGACATCTCCAATCACCTATCTGTGCTTAAAATTCTTCTTTGGCAGACACTTTCACCTCTAGGTCACAGGGAAGCTTACAAAGCATAATTTTAGAGCTCAGTGGTGTAGCACTTGCCCTGGGCATATCAGGTATATCAAACATTGGACAATATAAACAAAGCAAAACAATGAACATACCCCAGATGTATTCTGTCTTCTCCTGTCTCTGACCCCTTAACTCATGGTACAGGAAAAGACTATCATTTGCATGATATGATACTTAGAGTTCAGGAAGTTGCAAAGATATATGGACAGAAACAGTTTATCGCAGGTTCTTCTGATAGTCCAACTCAATATAGGGCCTTGTTTAACCTACATTTTTTGTTATTGATCATCTGCATTCCAAAGGTTAGCACTTCACAAGCCTCTTACATAATGATAGTTAAGAAGATGAACTCTAAGAATAATCTCAAAGAAGTTCCTCCAAGAATGTGGTGATGGGTAAAAACACCAGCAACTGGTCTTTGTGCTTCTGGGCCACTTGGCACGGATTAGTAACA
Source organism: Phodopus roborovskii (assembly GCF_943737965.1). NCBI lineage: Eukaryota > Metazoa > Chordata > Mammalia > Rodentia > Cricetidae > Phodopus > Phodopus roborovskii. The sequence goes on along the minus strand of NW_026126525.1, from coordinate 40,917,927 downwards.
AAGCCCAAGATATTTGCTAGGTATGCCTTGCTGCATTTCCCATCCTGCCTCTAAATGAAGGCCTGGAAAGTTCCTCCCAACTCAGATTGCTAAGGAGGATGGAAGTAACAGACATATGCTAAAGTACAGTACATCTCATATCAATTGAATAAAGGAGAACTATATTAAAGCATCACTCTTACTTGGTCCCAGAAGGCCTCTCTGATGGTTTAGTACATACTTCTGCCATGTCTTCATAAGTCTCTTAATGCTGGGTTGGACCCACCTGTATGAAAACCACTTTCATTATAAACCTCTCTAAAATAAGACAGTTTTCCAAACATACTCTGAAGGTTCCCTACTGTGTCAGTAGCTTAATTAACATTATTATAACCAGAATGCTGAAAATAATATATTTTTTTTCACTCTGAATCATGCCAATGTTGGAAGTTAAAGGTGTATGTCTGTGGCCTAAGTGGTTCAGCTCAGTCAGGGCCACAGATCTGAAAAGCCCACAGGAATAGGAATAATTGACTTTGCCATTACTAACCTCCATTGTCACTTAGCAAAAAAAAGTGTAAGCATAGGCATTCTTTGTAAAGATTTAGACATTATGTTGGCTTGCCCTTGTCACCTGGCAGAATACATTCAGGCAGTACCCGGGTCAGCCCAGGTTTCCATGATTACTTGTTTTCACACAGACGCAAAAGTCCCCCCCCCCCCGCCCACTTATATTCTCTTTCCTTCTCTTTTTCTTCCTGTTCCCCTGGGACAGACAGAACTTTTCCTTTCACCCTCCTCTTTTCTGTCCTCTTTCTGTGTCTCTTTACCTCTGTTCTTTTCCCTTCCCCCTTCCTTCCTCTTTCTAATAAAACTTCTCACTTAAGCTCTGTCTGCTTGGTAATTTTTATCCCCTCAACTTGGTCACCCTCTCCTGCCATAGAATCTGCCAAGGTTCCCCTCACAATTTATCAAAACACTCTTTCTTTGTTCTCTTTTGAAGGAAAGTTTCCATATTCTAAAAGCAAACGTGTTAGTGGAGTGAATGCCAAGGACTGAGAGATAGTTTTTTTGATTCCACCTCTAAAATTTCTTTGAAGATGGGCAAGAAAAAAAAGTATTTAATGCAAGTAATTTTGACATAATGAGCAAATGTCAGACATGGAGAATTACAAAATATGCTTATATAGAAAAGTGAATTTTAAAACACTTGTCTGTGCCATTTCTTTTGGAATTATCCTGAGATTTTGGTATACAGAAGATAATACTATTGATGTTTAAAATAAACATACAATGATATAATATTGGCTATACAAGAAAACAAAACATTAATATTTTATTCTAAATATATTTCATGAATTTGGAAATGATAAACTATCTTCTTAATTACCAATATTTGTGGAAAATATATGTGAACTCTTAGAAATATATATGCTTTTCATATCAATTACAAAATATAGTTTATCAGAAAATAAATATATTAAAATATTGGCTATAAATATAGAATATCACAATTAAAAGAAACATTCCCTTAAGACTATGTAGAAACAAATTGTTTTGTATGAAATGGCTGTAATAGTTTATTTTGATATATGTTTATATACCATACTTTTTTCCTAATTGAATACAGAGCTTTGAACCCCTTTATATTAATCAAAGTATCTCATTTCATTAGTGTGAACTTACTGAGATATCACTGGGGGAAAATTATCAAAAGTATCCAGAGCAATAGTGTATGTGTGTTTGTGTGTATGTGTGTGTGTGTGTTTGTGTGTGTGTGTGTCCATGCTTGCATGTGTGTGAGAGAGAGAAAGAGTCAGAATTCAGAGATTTTGCTAATAGTGTTTTCAGGCTGCTTTCGGAATCCTAAAATCACTCAGCAAGTACAGAACAGGAGCTAGTTCTGAATGCTTGGGGCAGAAATTTTTCCTTCCCAGAATAGTCCAGTTTTATGTGAGAACCGTATCATTGATTGCATAGGGGATACATAACCCAAATCATTGACAAAAATTATTTATTTAAAGTCAATCTTCTGCAAATATTAATAACATTAAAAATGCCTTCATACAAACTCCTAGATTGATGTCTTATTGAATAATCATATACTAGAGAGAGAGACATCAATTTGACACAGTAACATGGTGTAAAATTTCTAGTGTAAAAAATTACTTTAATATTAATTTCCTTTGTTCATGTATTTTATCTGTTGTATAAAACTGTTTATTTCCCCAATTGGTGTTAGTTTTGAGTGCTTAAAAACTCAAGAGAACTACAGTCTAGAAATAAAGGAAAAAAATAATAAAATTCATTATTAAATTCTGCCTCTTCTATAAAATATACATTATCCTTCTGAGCAATATAAAATCCAAATGAATTATTTCATTGATCTATTTTGGTCTTTTACTGTGGGATTACATACAAATAATTCAAAATAAAAAATAAGAAATATACAATCTACATAAAAAAGAGCATAAAGTAAAATTTCAAAGAAAGTCCTTAAATATAATAATACTTTAAGAACGAAGGATTATATATATCTTCTTGCATTACAAGTGTCATTACATTGTGTTAATATTCTCTCAAAATAAAACAACATAACCTAAAAAATGCCATTAAATCATAGTTTGAAAAGTAGGTAAAATAATATTTAAAACAAATAAGCATCAATTTGCAATAAAAAGAATAAAATATTTGAAATTGTTTTTATTACAAAATTTAAGTAAAATAATATTGGAATACTATACAAAAACACTTGAATATTTATATTTTCCTGTTTATCTTATTAGCCTTGAGTGACAAATGTATAGCTAAAAATATATGTTGACAATCATTAAAAGTGCTTAAATTTTCTTAATACCTTGAGACACCAAATTGAAAATTTTTAAATTAGTATACAAACCTCAAATTTTGTTTGTTGCTGAATGTGCAGGAACTACACAAAATTGAGCTTGTCAAAATTCCAAAATAGGTAGCATTCACAAACCCACACCATAACTGTGGAATAGTTGGCAGCTGGCGCAGGAGAGACCACCAATTAGATAAGTTATCCACATTCCACTGGCTGGCCCTCGTTTGATTTTGTTTTGTTTTGTTTTGTTTTTTGTTTGTTTGGTTTTGTTTTTTAATTCATGTAATTGGGAATGAAAGTGATGCATTCCAATGGAATGAGCTGAGAAGATGGACAATGAATTCATTTCAATAAAACACATTGTTTACATACATGAGATTACCAAGACAAAAATAAATATATTTGGAAACTACAGATTTTGAAATCACATCATTCTAGGTGGTGGTATTTAAAATTAGGTTCTTACCCATCACCTGGCCATCACTCCATGTACTTCCTCTAACTCATCCTCATCTCAAGTTCAGGTTCCAAATCTAATGACCAAATCATCATGTGCACTTGCCAAACATTGTACTTTCTAACCATGCTGTAAAACTAGCCTAAGGCCCCTATTGAGCCCCACAGCAAACCCAACACTCCAGGAAGCCAGACCTACCAAGCCATGCTAATACCACAAAGACAATTCTATGACCATTCCACAGTATTCTGAAGGTCTGGTGACAGAATCAGCTCAATGATGATTGTTCCTGTGCTCAGAAGACATACCTAGTCCTAGATCCTCTGGGGTCATTGTAAATATCCCCTTTGCTTATTAATATTGAATGACCCTAAAACTTGACTCAGAGCACCATTTAGGTGGTTTAAAACTTGTCAATCACAGTAACAACAGAATTTCAAATGTCCACTCAAAAAAGTTATAACAGTTTCCCCTAGCACTACTAATAAACTAACACAAGAAGCCTTGTTCCTATTGAAAAAAACAAAACAAACAAACACAAACAAAATAAAACAAACAGTATGAGTAATTAAGATAATATATCTCCCCAAATCTTAGTGGTTCATGAATATTGACAAGTTATCTCAAACCTGCTAGCTCAAAATTATGTTAGGTACATTTCTTTTGATCAGGAGCTGACTATTATACAGTATTTTATTATATGAGTCTAAGAAGAGTGGGGAATACTAGTAAGATATTTTCATTGTTTAATTTCTAATAATGCCCAAGATGAAACTATATGTTTGATCAAATATAAGCCTGACCAAGTAAATAGTAATAAGCAACATTTCAAAGTCATAGTATTGCATAAGTATAAGTAACAAGTACAGAAAGAAGGCTGTGATAGTAGAATGTGCAGTTATACTATTCGTGTTTAAGCCCAAATGTTAAAAATTGAGAATGTGTATGAGAAACATGGATACATGAATTAATTTTCTGTTTTAAATAACTTATTTTGCAATGTTAATTGATATATTAAATGATATCGAAATACGAAAAACGAAAAAATTAACACATTCAAAATATTGTATGAAAATAACATTGTTAAATCTAAACCCTTATATCCTTTTGTTAAAAAGCTTCTAGTAAAAACTAAAACTCTAGTATTACAAATATTTCTCACTTCCTCTAGTAACCCTGAATTAGGAAGCAAATCTGGGATGAATTGATTTATAATTAGTTTTAATTTTGAGTCTTGCTGAGAATCTTTATAAAGCTTTTCTGAGAAACACAAATTGCATAATAAAAAGCATTTTATATTTATTTAATTATGGTGGGATGTGGAAAGAAACATAACCAGCTCATTATGTAAACAGAAAACACACTTTGTACAATACAATGTGATTATTGAGCTATGTATAAGCAGCTTCTGATCCCTTCCAGCACTGTAGCTGCCCATCCATAATTTCTAATGAATTCTATTGAACTGTACACTGGGGATAATATTCTGTTTAAAAATGAATTGGAGAGCTTTAAGAGCTTTTTTTTTTTTTTTTTTTTTTTTTGATCTAAGGAATTTTCAGATACAAATTCATTATGCATATTTCACCACTGCCCTTTTCTTCCTAGTGAAAAATAACAGAACAACAGTCATATTTTTCCTGTCAATCATTGCAGATATTAATAAAACTTCATCTATTGATTTAATATTTAGATAAATGCTGTGAATGTCCCTCTCCTTTGGTCCTGTGATTTGCCTTTAAAAATCTATCAGTATTTTATTGATTAAAAATTGAAAGTTGATAGCTTTATATATAACATAAAATGTGTATTATGTTTTAAAATCAGACATTGTAGGAAATAATGAATACACAAATTACTATTTTTGAAGTTGATTATTAGGGATCATTATTATTTTTAAAATGATAAAATACCAGTACACATGCACATATCCAAAATTACTATTCATGTTTTTAGTAGATGAAGTACAATAACAAGCCAATAAATCCTAGTTAGATTAGGTTATGGCAATTATCCATTTCCATGAAACAATATTGTATTCATGATTAAAATTCATTACTGTGGTATATTTGTATAACATAATGAATGAATCTGAGAGAGAAATGAAGAAATTATAGAGTACTGTCAAAGGATTTAAGAAAAGGGAAGAAGGAAGAAAGGAAAGAAATAAAGGGTAGAAGGAAGGAAAAAAAAGAAGGTTGGAATAGAGGGGAATTTCTCAGCTATCAAGTAAAATATTTGAACTCAGTAAAACATTCCAACTTCTATTACACTTTACAGCTTTTAATTTATCGTGCTACTTAATCTCCTGTCTGGGTCAGTGCTTACATGTCCATTTTGAGGGACTCTCTGCTATATTAGATGTTCTGTGGTTTAAAGGCATTCTTAGGTCATTAGTTTCATAACTAACATTTTTGCAGGTCACTAAGTTCTCAGAATTCTTTTGATGATGTATTTTACTAGGTTATTTGATAGACTCCTCTGGTAAAAGAGCAAAGGGGAACAAAGGGCAGAGTTTTCAGGCAGTAACCTAAGCAGTAGGATCAGAAGGTATTCAGCTCTACTTATTTAAGCAGTGAGTTCATAGACCATTTTCCCCCTTTGGGAAAGGGTAAACTTTTTTTTTTTAAAAAAAATGTGAAGCAATGTTTGTGTGTGTATTTTCACATTCTTATATGACTTTTATGTTGAGGAATATATTACATGTATTCACTTTAAAACTAGTCAAAGTAATATGAAGTAGAAAATTCTGGGACAAAAATTCAAATATCACTCAGTAAATTTTTGGGTTCATTTCTTGAAGTTGATAATATAAATGTTATTATAAGCCATGCTGAAATAAGTACAGGATGACGATATAAAAAGTAACTTTATTATGCTTTGTGGAAACTGTGAAATTGAGGAATTAATACATGTCTAAAAAAACCTGTGCTGTCAAGTTGTTCATATTATATTAGATACTTGGAAGACACTGCTTATTCTTCTATTTTCCATCTCATGGGTCACTATTAAGAAGTTGCATTAATCTGAGAAAGGGAAAATTTTATTGTTTCAAAAATAAAGTTTTACCTAAAAGAATTAGGAGAAAGTTAAAGTGTTGCCAATTACAAATTCATTTTAGAGGAACTGGAAACAACAAGACAGCAACATCTTTTTTCTGTCTCTCTGTCTCTGACTCTCTCTCTCTCTCTGTGTGTGTGTGTGTGTGTGTGTGTGTGTGTGTGTGTGTGTGTAGACATGTGTGTGCCAATGTACATCATGCAGAAGCCAGAAATTAATGTTCTTTTTGTGAAATGTTAATTTCCTCCCCATAGATAAATAATCACAGATCAAATACTGGTTGTACCAAAGACAAAATTGACAAAGCAGTGTGTTTTTTGGACTTACTAAGGCAGAGGACTTAGAGGACAATGTATATATCAAAGATGGCTTTATCACTAGGAAGGTCACCTGGAGTGAGTGAGGGTTGACAAATGGAAACTAACGCGTCAGAGCTTTCTTTATAGTTTAAAGGCAACTCAGTGGGTCAAAGAGTCTCTCTTAGCATATTGGTTAGTAAGATCATCTCCTGGTGTTGTCTTTCTGAGTTCATTTTTGATATTTACTTATTTATTTATTTGTGTGTGTGTGTGTTTGTAGTGTGTATTGCACACAATCACATGTTCTACTTATGTGTGAAGCTCTAAAGTACACTCTGGACCAATTGATTCTCTCCTCATAGCAAGATAATTTTGGAGACAAAAATAAATTCATAAAACTCAGCATCAAGTGCCTTTACCTTCCACCATCTCATGTGCTCCCATGTCCTGCTGCAAACAATGTATATGTGTTTAGTTTTACGGCCCCTGTGGATTCCTGTGTCTGAATGATTGACCCACAGAGTAGCACTATTATTGGAATAGGTGTGGCCTTGTTGGAGGAAATGTGTTACTGTGGACATGGCCACTGAGGTCTCATATAAGATCAAGCCATGCACCGTGTGATAGTTCATTCCTTGTTACCTGGGACAAAGATATAAAATTCGCAGGTGCCCCACTCCATGATGGTAATAGACTAAACCTCTCTATCTATAAGTGATTGACAATGAGCTGTTCTTTTTCATGAGTTTCTATGGAAATGGTATTTCCTTCACAGCAATAGAATCCTTAATTAAGACATTATCTTAGCATATCTAAGAATCAGTGCCCTAACTCAAGTTGTTTATTTTCTGAGCATCATGAGTTCCCTGCTAGGAGGAAATGTCTGTGTTTGGATTCCTACAGATCATAATGATTACTGATTATCATTCTCTGACCTATAAAAGCAAAAAAAAAAAAAAAAAAAAAAAAAAAAAAAAAATGAAAAACCACAAAGACACCAAAACCATACCCACGTGGGAACACCTGGAGTCCCCATCTGCCTGATCTCTGAACCCCATTGCAAAGGATCTGTGGAGGCCACTGCCAGAGAACCCCCCCATCGCAAGGCCTCTGCAAGAGACCAGCCTATCCACACGGGACCACCCAGAATCCTCCCATCCTTGATCTTTGACTGCCATCACTGGGCCTCTGCCTGAGGAGAGACCTCCTAGAGAGCTTGAACCACCCAGAGCTAAAGACATCAAAGTTCTGACACACATAAGCCCACAAGGGAAGTAGCACAGAGAGAGAGAGAGAGAACCTCCACCTAGATCCATTGAAATAAGCAATGGGAAGACACACAAGAATCTAGGGGACTCTACACCAACTACACATGAACACCACAAAGCAGATGAAGCAGAAAATAACAACTTAAAAATATTTGCATAAAAATGATAGAAGCCTTCAAAGATGATGTGAGAAAATCCCTGAAAGAAATGGAAGAAAAAAAAAGCAAAAATAAAAAAAAAAAAAAAATAGGAAGAAATAGAAGAAAAGACAATGCAAAAAAAAAAATTGCATGAAATGAACAAATCTCTTACACAAAGTAAAGAAAGCCAAGAAAAAAATAATAAAGCAGGTAAAAGAATCAGTTCAAGACTTGAAAACTGAAAAAGAGACAATAAAGAAAACACAAACTAGGGAATGCTGAAAATAGAAAAACTGGGCAAATGATTGGAAACAACAGGTGCAAGGATAACCAACAGAATAAAAGAAATGGAAGGAAGAATCTCAGGAGATAAGCTAGAGGAAATAGATTCATCGACCAAAGAAAATCTTAAGTCCAACAAATCCTTAACACAAAATATCCAGGAAATGTGGGACACCATGAAAAAGCCAAACCTAAGAATAATAGACATAGAAGAAGGCAAAGAAGCCCAGCTCAAAGGTGCAGAAAACATAGTCAACAAAATCATTGAAGAAAACTTTCCCAATCTGAAGAATGACATGCCCATGAAAGTACAAGAAGCATTCATAACACCAAATAGGCTGGACCAAAGAGAAAAGACCCCCTCAACACATAATAATCAAACACTTAACATACAGAATAAAGAAAGATTGCTAAGAGCAGTGAAGGAAAAAGGACAGGTAACATATATAGGGTGACCTATCAAAATTACACCTGACTTCTCCATGGAAACTCTGAAGGCCAGAAGGTTCTACAATATAAAGATCTTCTACAAATATTAAGAGTCCACAGATGCCAGTCCAGGCTACTATACCCAGCAAAACTCTCAATCAGTATAGATGGAGAAAACAATACATTTAATGACAAAGCCAGCTGTTTCACAATACATATCTATAAACCTAGCCCTACAGAAAGTACTGGTAGGAAAACTCCAACTCAATGATGTTAACTACCCTCACAAAGACATAGGCAATATATGATCCCACTCCATCAGAACCCAATAATAAAGCAGGACAAATATATTCACAATGCCAATGCAAACAAATCTAAAACACACAAGCATAAACTATCAATGGTCTTTACATTCCCTCAACATTAATGGTCCTTATTCGCCTAACAGGATGGATATGAATACAGAATCCATGCTTCTGCTACACATCTAAGCTTCTAAGACAGAGATTACCTCATGGTAAAGGAAAAGATCTTCCAATCAAAAGAAGCAAACTGGTGTGGCTATCCTAATATCTAGCAAGTTAGACTTCAAACCAAAATCAATCAGTAGAGATGAAGATGGTCATTTCGTGTTCATCATAGAAGAAATCCTTCAGCAGAAAGTGTCAATTCTGAACATCTATGCACCAAATACAAAGGAACCCGCATTCATAAAAGAAAAGCTACTAAAACTCAAAGCTCACATAAAACCTCACACACCCATAGTGGGAGATTTCAACACTATACATTGGTGGTGCTAGATAAGACACCAGTCAGAAACTTAACAAAGAATCAAAAGAACTAACAACAAAAGTTAGTCTCAATTGGGTTTAACAGAAAGCTATAGAACTTTCCACCCAAATACCAAAGAATATACCTTCTTCCCTACTCCACATGGTACCTTCTCTAAAATCAACCACATACTAGGTGACATAACAAGCCTCAACTGATACAAATACATTGGAATAGTCCCCTGCATCTTATCAGACCACCATGCTTTAAAGTTGAAATTCAACAACAACCCAATCACAGAAACCCTAATAACTCATGGAAACTGAGCAATGTGTAATTGTACCATACCTGCATCAAAGAAGAAATAAAGAAAGAAATTAAGGACGTCTTTAAAATTAAAGAGAATGAGGACACAACATACCTGACTTAAGTGACACCTAGAAAGCCATGCTACAAGGAAATTCCGTTGCAATAATTCCCCATATGAAGAAAACAGAGGATAATCACATTAGAGAATTAACAGCACAACTGAAAGATTTAGAACAAAAAGAAGCAAGCTCACCCCAGAGGAGTAGACACCAGGACATAATCAATTTGAGGGCTGAAATCATTAAATACAAACTAGAAAAACAATACAAATAATCAATGCAACAAAGAGTTGTTTTTTTTTTTTTTCAAGAACATTAACGCTAAAATGCTGGCAAATAGAATCCAAGAACACATCAGAGAAAACATCCACCAGGACCAAGTAGGGATAGTTCGACATATGAAAATCTATCAATGTGATCTACCATATAAACAACTGAAAAAGAAAAACCACAAGATCATCTCACCAGATTGCGAAAAAGTCTTTGACAAAATTCAACACCCTCCCACGGTAAAGGTCTTGGAGAGATCAGGGATAACAGGAATGCTCCTAAACGTAATACATGTAATATAGAGTAAACCAACCGCCAACATCAAACTAAATGGAGAGAAGCTTAAGGCAATTCCTCTAAAATCAAGAACAAGACAAGGCTTGTCCTCTCTCTCTACATATCTCTTCAAAATTGTATTTGAAGTTCTAGCTAAAGCAAAAAGACAACAAAAGGAGATAAAGGGGATGCAAATTGGAAGGGAAGAAGTCAAACTTTCATTATATGCAGATGATATAATAGTTTACATGAGCAACCCAACCCCAAAAAATTCTACCAGACCTCCTCTATATGATAAACTTCTTCAATATACTAGCTGGATATGAGATGGACTAAAAAAGAAAAAACAAAACAAACAAACAAACAAACAAAAAAAAAAAACAACCAAAGAAATCAGAGAAACATCACCCTTTACAATAGCCAAAAACAGCATAAATTATTTTGGGGTAACACTTACCAATCAAGTGAAAAACCTATACAGCAAGAACTTTGTATCTTTGAAGAAAGAAATTAAAGATATCAGAAAACAGAAATCCTATCCATGTTCTTGGATAGGTAGGATAAACATAGTAAAAGGGCAACCTTGCCAAAAGCAATCTAAAGATTCAATGTAATCCTCGTTAAAATCCCAGCACAATTCTTCACTGACCTAGAAAGGATATTTGCAACTTTACATGAAAAAAAAAAAAAAAAAAAAGATCTAGGATAGCCAAAACAAACCTGTGCAATAAATGAACTTCAGGATGTATCACCATCCCCGACTTTAAGGTCTACTACAGACCTATAGTCCTGAAAACAGCCTTGTACTGGCAAAAGAATAGACAAGTAGAACAATGTAATCTAATAGAAAATACTGACATTAACCCACACACACACAAACACCTGAGTTTTACAAAACATCTAAAAGTATACAATGGTAGGAGGAAGGCATCTTCAACAAATGGCGCTGGCACAACTGGATGATAGTATATGGAAAACTGCGGATAGACCCCTGTGCCATGCACAAAACTCAACTCCAAATGGATCAAAGACCTCAACATAAATCCAGCCACACTGAACCTCTTAGAAGAGAAAGTGGGAGGTACCCTGGAACAAAGTGGTATAGGAGATCGCTTCCTGACTTTTTGAACATAACACCAGCAGCATTGACACTGAGATCTACAATTAATAAATGTGACCTACCCAAACTTACAAGCTTCTGTAAGGCAAAGGACACAGTTGACAAGACCAAACAGCAGTCCACAGATTGGGAAAAGATCTTTACCAATCCTACATTTGACACAGGGCTGATTTCCAAAATATACAAAGAACTCAAGAAACTAGTCACCAAAATATCAAATAACCCGATTAAAAATAGGGTACAGAACTCAAGAGAGAATTCTTCACAGTGTACAGAAAAGGATCAAGAAAAATCCAGACATGAGAGGAGCTTGGAACCCACACAAGAAAGGGACTTTTTAAAAATAACATTGAGTCCAGATGAAAACAGAACCTAAAAAACAAAGCAATGAACTGGGGGAAGAGGAAATCAGCATTTAGGACAATGTCTCGTTTTCTTCTGTTTCCTTCTTGCTGTACTTCTCCACACACCTGTATTTTATCTGCTGATTTCTTTATCTTGTATCTTCTCACAACTTCATTCCCTCTTCTACATCTATGTTTTTTTACTGTGAAGAAGCAACCTCCTCCAGAGTTTCTGTCATCTCACAAGGTACGAAGCAGCTGGTGGTTGTGAAGATGCCCAAATTGCTATTCAGAGTTTATGTTTGCTCAAGCACCTTGGAGCCACTAATGAAAGCACTGGCAGGAGTCAGTGAGTACCCTTCTATGAAATTTGCAGAGGTGGTTTCTTTTGTACATTGCCTGGCAAAATTTCTTCAGCCTTGTTTGACTGAGGTAAAACATTGTTTTGTTTTGTTTATCTTCTTATTGTACAATAAGAACATTTTACAATCCAAGTTCCCTCTCCCTTCAAGGTCCCCCAGACCCCCTCCCTTCCCATCCACCTCTACACACTGCACAAAAAGGGTGATGCCTTCCAGAAGGAATCATCAAAATCTGTCAAGTCAAATGGAGTATGGTCCAGGATAATGATGAATGAAATGAAACCCACATTAGGTCAAATTCAATGTTCATGGGGAGGTGTCACCAAGAGAACTGATAACATAGAAAATATATTGGGATATGAAGACAATATAGAAGAATTTAATAATTCAGTCAAGACCAATGATATTAATCTTAAATGGAACATGAAAAACCTCGGAAGCACTATATTATAGATATACACTCAAGAGACACATTCATAAACACAGCAATCTTTGCATTGTTCCCGGGTCCTGCTCCTCGCTCTCTGTAGCCACCTTCACTGCCGGCCTGCTTCCTCCTCCTCCATGGTGGACTCTGGCAGCTTTCTTGCCATAGTCCTCGAACTCCTGTTTCTCTCCACCCTCGTTGCAGCAGATCACCGGCATGCCCCACCATGTCAGACACAGCCGTAGACACCAGCTCCGACATCATCACCAAGGACTTGAAGAAGGAAGTTGTGGAGGAGAAAGAGAATGGAAGAGACACACCAGCCAATGGGAATGCTAATGAGGAAAGTGGGTAGCAGGCGGCTCACATTGAGGTAGATGAAGAAAAAGAAGAAGGTGGAGAGGAAGAGGAGGAGGAAGAAGTTGACGGTGAGGAATAGGATGGAGATGAAGATGAGGAAGCTGAGGCTCCTATGGGCAAGCGGGTAGCTGAAGATGATGAGGATGATGATGTTGACACCAAGAAGCTGAAGACTGATGAGGATGACTAGACTGCAGAAAGGAAAAGCTAAACTTAAGGCCACCTTGACCTATTCACCCTCCACTTCCCCTCTCAGAATTTAAACGTGGCCATAGCGGACAGTGCCACCCACAGATGACATGTGCTCTCTGACACCCCACCAAAAACAACAACATGAATTTGCAACCAGGGAGGAAAGAAAACCAAAACTTCCAAGGCCCTGCTTTAAAAAAAAAAAAATACTTTAAAAGGAAAATTTGTTTGTATTTTTTATTTACATTTTATATTTTTGTACATATTGTTAAGGGGTCAGCCATTTTTAATGATAACGGGTGACCAAACCAGCCTTCAGAGTGATCTCTGTCCTACTTCTTACTGACCTTACTTGTGGTGTGACCATTTTCATTATAATCTCAAAATGAGCAAAAAAAAAAAAAAAAAAAAAACCTTGTAAAACAAACAAAACCTTATTCTGAGAATTCCAGTAAATTTTTTTTTTGTGTGTGTATGTACCTAGCTGTACTATAAGTAGTTGGTTTGTATGAGATGGTTAAAAATGCAAAAGATAAAAGATTTCTTTGTTTCCTTCCTTTTTTGTTTATGAAGTTGCTATTTTTTTGGCCTGTTTGATGTATGTGTGAAACAATGTCCAACAATAAACCGGAATTTTATTTTGCTGAGGTGATTAGATTTTAAAACAAAGCTCTTCTTTTCTCAAACTCTAGATAATAGTACTGATCAACAAATATAATACTATCCTATGGTGATAGGGAGGAGAAGAATGATTTCAAGCAAAACTAGAAAATAAGCAAACATTGATATTCTAATACTTGACAAAAACTAATTCTTGTAAGAAAGAGGGTTATTTCTTACTGATAAAGGGATAATTCCATCAAGATGAAATTATAGTTCTAAATATATACTCACAAATAGAGATCCAGGTCATTCAATTTCACAAATCAAACAGTACTAGATTTAAAATTACAGATTATTTCCAACCCATTAGTAATGTGTCATTTCAATACTGGAGTCTCAAAAATAGACAGACCAACTATACAAACATGAATAAGCAATCAGGTGAGTTAGATAATATCAAAGTTCAAATGGATCTAACAGATATATTTAGTACATTCTGTCAAAATATATAAAAATACACAATCTTCTAAATACCCCATAAAGCATTCTCAAAAACACATCATATATTAGAAAACAAAGTATCAGCAGATATAATAGACTCAGTTAACATCTGCATTCTCTCTTACCACAAAGCAATGAAACTAGAAATAGAAAGAGAAACTATGTCGTCAAGATAGAATAACACACTGCTAGAAGATGAATGGGTCATTGCAAAAACAAGGAGATACAAATATTACAGGAATTAAGTGTCAAAGATATGTAAATATATAGATTGTATTGAAGGTAGTCCTAAAAGGTAAGTTTATAATCCTAAGTACACTTTAAACAAAACAACAGCAAAATTTTAGAGATTTCACATAGTCAAACTATGAGGAAGACACTCTTAAAAATCAATATTGTCATAACAAGTTGGAAAATCTAAAACAATGATGAGTTTCTAGGTATATATTGCCTACTGTACCTGGAAGGAAGTATATAAATTAAACAAATCTATAACTGCCAATTAGGTAAAAAAATTATTCAAAAGTCCCCCAAATAGAAAGTGCATATAGGAATTATGTACATAGACTTCCATTCTCACATAGCTGTAGCTTTCCCTACCAATAATAAAGTAGAATAAGAAGAACTAGAACATGCCCAGAGAAGGAACCATAGTTTCCACTTTCGGGAGGAGGCATGAGGGAAGGGTCTGGGCATTGCACACCAGGCTGCAGAGCAGTACTGTGCTGTCCGAGACTAAGACTGGCGGGCCTTTTGTCATACCAGTTCAATAGACACTGTGTGAATAATGAAAATAATGTTGGAAAATGTTGAATGCATAACAATTAAGTAAACATATTAAATTCTGTCACAATTTTCCAATGTTTTTGATGGGAGAATGTAGTCTCCTTTACCCAAGTTAGAGTGCAAAATGCTTTCAGTGAGGCTTCTTCCTTCCCATTTTTGGGCCTTATGCTTGCTTCATCCTCCTTGTTGCCAAACATGCTTGGGACTCCTTACAGGGTCCTTGTGCTTTCTGCCTTTACCTTGAAAGAAGACTTAGCCCAGCCATGCTCAGCCACAAAGAGTAAAACCATATTTTAAATAAAGTCACTATCACCATTTTCCCCATATCTCTATCTCATTATATATTTGCTTCCTAGAAGTTACCATAAGAAATTATGTGCTGATGCTCATTGTGTTTCAGAGCATGCCTTCCAGAAGATTGAAAGACTTTCTGTACAAATTATATAGTAGTCACTAAGAAATATTTAATGATTGGAAATGCACTGCTAGGATTATGGATTGAGTTCACGTGTATTCAATGTTTCATTTAAATTTCTATATACATTTCCAAATGTTCATAATAAAGCTAAGGAAAACAAAATCAGTATTTGAATGAACATTAGTAATTGACAGTTTGTCATAGAATCATCAAAATTTAGAAATACCTGCTTTGGGACTGAAAGCTACAATTGGGAAATTTTATGAAGAAAATGTTGCAAAGAATCATCTGCCTTTTATAAGAAAAATTGCCACAGGGTGAGGTGATATGTCATAAACAATAGACATAAACAATATGATAAACAATAGAATAAGTTTCTGCATCTCTGCCGTTTTTATTTTGGAGACCAGACCAGGAATGGGTCATCTGTCAACTAATGGATATTGTATTGTATGGCATATCTGGTCAAACGGCACCATAATACTTTATTGTATACTTTACTTATACAGTAAAAATTAAACATTAGGCATACTCCAATCATGTTTTCTAATAGATAATTTAATAATTTAAAGGAATAGAGTAACTGTTTTATTAATTTTAATAATCTTATATTTAATTACATATATTAAAATATATTTTATATGAATTAATCCTAAAATTATCAGTGACGTGTTTTCATTTCTTAAAACTTCTAGTTATATGGTTTAATTTTCAGTTACTTTTAAATAATTATGTTGACTATATATATTTAGGAGGTACAAGGTAATACTTTAATAAACATGTAATAATGGCCAACTCAGGGAAAGTAACATTTTCACTTTAATTTGTCTAGTTTATATTTTTTGAATAATAGAATATGATTCATCATATTCATGAATTACAAGTGGAAATTTGAGTAAATGCATTTCATGTCTTTAGCTTAAGTCGGGGTCATTATTCCTGCCCAAATGGCAATTGAGAATTGATGAAATAACTGAATAGATCTCAGTCTACAAAACTGATAGGAGAAAAGATAAGCAACACCTTTAGAAACATAGGTAGAGGAGGCACAGAGAAAATTCCATTAATTATTTGTTTATTTCCAAGGTCATAACAAGAAATAGACCCCCCCAAAAAATAGACAAATAGGATTGCATAAAAGTAGCAAATTTCATCCCAATAAAGGAAACAATGAACAGTGTGAAGAGGCAGCCTGCAGAAAGTGTGAGGGTGGGCTATTTACATTGAGGAAGATTAATGTTCAGAAGATAAAAAATAACTTTAAAAATCACATGCAGATATGTCTTTTTTCCATGCCAGTTCAGATCATGCCTGTTTTACTTCTACTGCAAGATTACTGTGAGATACTGAAATTATTCTTGTTACTGCATATTTGCTCAATTCATTTTGTTCAATACACAACTTACCATCAATAAAATAAACAGGAGTCATCAGTGTATCAGAGTTCTTCTGTTAATGAAATCCCATCATTCTATTGTCTAAAATTCTCTTGTTTTGACCTCCAGCCAAACAGTTTACCTCAGTTTAAGACAGAAGCAAAACCCATTATTCCTGAGTTTCTAGGGAGAGGAAGCCCAGGCTCTCTTTCCAATGTTGCAAGGTTGCTGCTACTAAGTATCCTGAATATTTGACATAATTGTTTACCATTTTTCTTGTGTGTGCTAAAACATAGACATCTGTGTCCCATACCCACTTTTGCTGTCTATTTTAAGAGATGATTTTGAGGCTATCCAAGATGCTTTTACTTATCCAAGCCAGGAAAGCTTTATATTTCACTTATTGTGGCTTTACTTTTCTAGCATATAGTCTATGGAAAGGAAGCAGTCTTACTAGTTTTAAAAGTTAATGTTTTATATTTACAAGTGAAAGTGATATATATTTCAAAATCATCATAGCATGTTCATAAGATGGAAAATATGAATTATTTGTCTTAAAGCAAAGAGTTTATAAAATTGAAAGACACAATTTAACTTAATTCAATACACTTCATTTTTTTAAAAAGTTGCATAAATTACATCTTAAAACCTTTTGTTTTTTTTTCAGTTTCTGTTGGTCCCTTCTATACTGCTGACAGGAAGAAAAAAAATGTGAAACTAAAAGCCATAGTAACATGATATTGTGACAAAGACTTAGATTAGTTAATTTGGAAGATACTTGGAGGAAAGTTGGACCTAAACTTTGAAGGGTTCATTTACCGCATAGGTGTGGTCACAAGAAATACTTTAGCTCACAGAATCTGAGATTTGACTGCAGAAGTCCAGAAAGAATATATCTGAAATGTAAAGGGAGACAGCAAGACATTAAACAAGAAGGAGATAGAATGGACGGAGTGTAAATGATCTCTATTAGCATTGCAAGGACATCTGGTGGTGAAAGGGTTATGTAAATATAAAGAAAACAGAGGAGGAATCAGTATTTGTAACACAAAAATTAAATCCCTTGTAGACCCAGACTCCCTGAACATGGGTATTTGTTAGGAGGACTGGGAAGTCTATGGGGGCCTCTAGTAATGGATTAGTATTTATCCCTAGTATATGAGTGGACTTTGGGAGCCCATTCTATGTAGAAGGGATACTCACTCAGCCTAGACACATGGAGAAGAGCCTAGGCCCTGATCCAAATGATATGACAGACTCTGAAGACTCTCTATGGAAGTCCTCACTCTCCCTGGGAAGCAGAATGGGGGACATGGGAGGACAGAAGGGTGTAGGAACTGGGATTCACATGTAAAACAAGCTGTATCAAATTTAAATTTAAAAAAAATATATAAAAGGAACAAGATTAAAAAAAAATTAAAAACCCGGGGACAGATAGTGGGGTTCAAGCTTCAAGCTGAAGGTCACAGAAGCAAAGGAGTTGGGCACTAATTCTTACATCTACCTCAGGCTGAAAGGGCTGTCTCCAGCAGTTCTCCAACAAGCCTCAGACAGATGTCCTTTCTCCGTATGGCTGGAGAAATAAATCTCCAAATGAGACCCTTTGTTTTTTATACCTCCCTAGTACTGGGATTAAAGGCATGTGATGCCAAGTACTGATATCATCTATGTGTGAGCTATTTCTCTTTATGAATGGATCCATTTTGTGTAGCTCAATGTATTCTTCAACTAACAGAGATCTGTCTACCCCTACATCCTTCGTGGAAGGATTAAATATGTATACTACCACTCCCAGCTAACTATTGTAGCTGGCTTTGTTTTATGTACCACTAGGAAAGCTTTGATAAATCATAAATAATATATCACCATAAGTATTGTCATGTAAGGTCTTGGATTTTTATTCGGAGTGCATGCAGAGATATTGATTGGGCAGTTTGATAGAAGGAATTGCATGTTAGAGGGCATATTTACTTTAGTTACAGGATCAGTGGTGAAGAATACTTGCTTCTTTTGAAGATGACTGGATACAGATTCCACCACTGACATGACAGATTACATCTATAAGGTAAATTACAGGGGATCTATCACCTTCATCCTCCAGAGGAACCTGGCATGTTCTTAGTGCACACACACACACACACACACACACACACACACACACACACACACACACATAATCTATCTATCGATCTAATATTTAACAAATAATTATTGTTCCTACAGGAACTGAAAGGATAGAACAACATGATTTAGGGAAGTCTGACTTTAGAAGACTATGATTAGAGAAGAGTATGAGAGACATTAAATGTTGTGCACTTATTTCTTGGAAGGACAACCCATGAACTCTTATCAATAAATTGTGTTTCGATCAATAAGTGTGATTTTATAGAACACACAATAACATTACAGGTACACTTATATTAGTTATCAGTATGGCTCTTTGCTAAGTTTTGAAATGAACAAGTTAAAATGAAGGAATTATTATTTTGCCTCAAGATTTTAAATATTTCTAGCCATTTCTACTCTATCTTGCTTGCATATTTAATAAAGTACTTGTGTATTCCTTGGGCTTATTTATGTTTGGTAGTTGAAGCAACATGTTTGAAGTTTCTTAAAATTGTGTGATTGGTTGGAAATATTTATTTGGCTTTAGTCTGAAATATTTCTATATACAATGTTTTAATATCTGATATAGTACTTTTATGTGGGAATCCACAGCCCCAAGGTGGCACCTGCCTGGATGCTAGGTACTCTGAGCTTAGCTGTAAACAAGCCTTATTTGGAAGTGCTTGATGGATCTGGTGCATTTCCTACTTCTATGACCTATCAGGGATTGCCAGGTGGCATGAGCTAATTGGGCAGTGAGTGCACATTTAAGGGCTTGCTGGGGCTGGGGGAAGCAGAAGCTGATACACAAGGTTCCTGAATAAATTGCTTGAAGAAGAGTCGTGGTCGTGTTTCCTTGCTGGCCGAGGTAGACGCAACAAGTGGTGGCCCTTATGGGGATCCTCTCTCCGTGGGTGAATGGCTCAGAAATTTCTTCAGTCAGGGTAGTCCACTGGTAGGTCCCAGGTAAGGTGGGACCGAGTTAAGGACCTCGGTAAAGAGGCAATAAGGTCTCCGGTAGGAGCTATAAAGTTCCGGGATCGAACAAGGTAAAAGTAACCAAAAGTGAAAGTATGGGGAATTCGACATTACAACCCATTTATCTCGCTCTTCAGGAGCAGTTGCATTCTGAAAGAATCAGGATACTGTATGGTATTATATTGTCTTTGTGTTGTTTGACTACTGAGGAAACAACAACTGTTAAAGGAAATGCTGCTGGAGCAATTCAATTTATATATTTTAAAAATGTTTTAACTCCAAAATTTAAGTTCAAGGACAAGTTACTGGGGAAAAGGATTTATATTTTTGTTTCCACAGAAAATAAAAAGCTGTGGATTCCTTCCACACTAATGTGGTTTGAGCAAGCCAGACCCACTGACAACACTGCTACTTTTACAATAGTGCAGGTGGAAGCTCTTAATTGCCACATGGTGAAACCATTTTGAAGAGTAATGCCACCTGGATTAGAGGTTGATGGCCTAAAGCCCTGGAGAGGGGTAACTCAACGATTCTCTTGCAACCCAGGTGTGCTCCTTATTGTAATCAAAGCCCAGCTCAACTTGGAGCCTCTAATTCTTTTGTGTTTGTGATTAGCAATAGCATCTTTGCAAGCTCTAGTAATGCAGCTGCCTTAAATAACCTGTCAACAAATGTAGCCACTGCTTTGGACTTACAATCTTCCTTTAATGCTCAATTAAAAGGTGGTATTATGGTCCTGAATCAACGAATTGATCTAGTTCAGGAACAGATTGACACTCTGGCAGTTGGCACAAATAGGATGTGAATGGAAGATGACGGGGCTATGTGTGACCTCTGTGCCATATCAAAAGTATCCAGTGGCTGCCAATATGTCTAACCAGCTTTCTCAGTATCTTTTAGGCAATTGGTTCGGTGAATTCAATAAGTCAATGCAGGACCTGAGACTTTCCTTCGTGCATGTGAATTCTACCAGGGTCCCTCTCGTTTGCAGAGGGACTATCTACATGGATCACTCGTGCCATGAACCACTTGAAAGAATGGGCGGGAATGGGTGCCCTGGGGAAGGGGTGCTTATCCTAGTCAGTCTCATTGCCTTATGGTGTATCTACAGGATGAGGGTTACACAGCGGAGAAGTAATGCCACGATTGCACAAGCCTTCACAGCCCTGGAGGCAGGGCAATCACGCAATCACCTCAGGCTTGGTTAACTGTGTTAAAAGGCTAAGCAGTCATCATACTCAGGATGCAAGACAAAGTACTGCACTTGAGGCCAGCTTCTAGCAGCTTCATGGAGGGCAAGTCTGATTGCATATGGATTGGTATCATAATCCCATCTCTGAGAAAAGATACCAGATGGGTGTGGCATTAGCTTGGCTGATAACTGGGTGTGGGGCCATTACAATGTCCCTTGTTCATCAGAGATCAGACCTCTACCCTTGCCTGTTGCATTTAAAACAAAAAAGGGGGAACTGTGGGAAGCCACATCCCCAAGATGCCAGGTAGTCTGAGCTTAGCTGTAAACAAGCCTTATTTGGAAGTTCTTGATGGATCTGGTATGCTTCCTTCTTCTGTGCCTATCTGGGATCTCCAGGTGGCATGAGCTGATTGGGCAATGAGCACACATTTAAGGGCTTGCTGGGGCAAGCTGGAGGCAGAAGCTGATGTACAAGGTTCCTGAATAAACTGCTTGAAGAAGAGTCGTGGTCGTGTTTCCTTGCTGGCCGAGGTAGATGTGATGCTTTTAAATGTTTTAATATATTTTCTAAAATACTTCACTCTGAAAGACTTGCTAATTTCTGGTAAACTTGTGATTTCATGAAAAAGTTAGTAAAATAACAACACATAATAACCTTCCTCTGAATTGCCCCTCTTCCTCTGAGTTTGCTTGTTCATAATTTCTCTCAGGTGTCTCATGTAATGTTGCACCATGCTCCTGTTTGCCTGACCACACTATCATAGGTGTCTCTTCTCTGGCATTCTATTAAACTCTTCTTGATATTACCTCTGCAAACTATAAGTGAAAGCATTTTTCCCTTCAAGAATGACAAGAAAATGGCAGAAAAAGAAATGGATGTTGAATCAATCTGTAAGGTAGCAGGGTACAGCAGAGAGGATAGAATAAAAATCTTAATGGATGGAAACCTGGGAATTTTTAAATGAACATGAAAAACTCAACCAGGTTGTTTAATTCTACAGAAGTTATGCAAGGAAGTCAAAGAAATATTTTTTTTTCTACTTCATTATCCATTGAGTGTTAGAGTGAAAAAGTACATGTTCTAATTCACTATATATATATATATATATATATATATATATATATATATATATTCTGCATGTCATAGCTTCTCAAGATTTGAGTGCTAGATCTCAATTTTATATAATTTACACAGTGAAAATCTATAATGGTCCATTGCTTAAATTACAATAATTCATGGAGATAGCATCTGTTACGAGTAGGTTTTTCTGCCTGCCCCTGGACTTGTCCCGCCTCCGCACCAGCCCAAAATAACACACAGAGACTCTGTATTTGATATAATGTTGTTGGCCAGGTACTAGTTTCTTATTGGCTAGCTCTGTCTTAATTGTTAACCCATTTTTATTAATCTAAGTGTCTAAGTATTTCCACATGGTCTTATCTTACTGGAGAGCGGGCTGGCGGTTTGCCTCTCCCCAGTCTCTCCATGCTGACTCCTCCTTACTTCTTCCTTGAATCCTCCTTGTTTCCTAGTCCCACCTATCTTACTTTTCTATTGGCCAACAGTGCTTTATTCATTAACCAGTATGAGGAAGATATTTACAGAATTATATCTCCCATCAAGCATCATTGACAAATTTCCAAAGAAAACAATCTGTTTTGATTAATTATCATCTCTGATTTAATGTTCATAGGATTTACAATGTGTATTACTATTTTCTTTCATTATTAGATACCTATACTTCCTATGTCTGTTTCAAAATTACTTTGTTGAACTAAAATGATAGTACTACTTGTGTCATTTGCAGACATACTTTTTTTTTGTCCTCATTCCCAAGGTTTTCTCATCCACTCCTTTCCACATCCCATCTTGAACTTGCCCTTCTAATTTCACATATTTTCTAGCTCTTTGTCAGTCTCTGTCTCTGTCTCTGTTTCTCTCCCTCCAGAAGTTCTTTCTTCCTCATTTCTGCTTTCCAAAAGACCTCTTCCTTTGCATTCTTGGTCCCCTTTTTGTCTGCATAGTACCCCATACATAAATGCATATGTACATATTGTAACACAAAAAATATTTATACAATTAAATATAGAAACTGCGTGTAACAGAAACCATAGTCTTTCTCAGCTTAACATATTTACATAATGATTTTCTGCTCTACCCATTTTCCTGAAAAAATAATTTCATTTTTCTTTAGTACCAAATATAAGTCCTTGTATATTCTTGTCCCTACAGGTATTGATTGGCATCTAGACTAGCAGTATATCTTAGCAATTATAAATAATTCAGAAAAATAGGTGGAACTGCAAGATCCTCTGAGATAGAATTTTACTTTTTTGTATATATAAATATATACAGTGCTTCAAAAAGTAAATATGTCTTTTGGGGAGCTTTCAAGGATAGTTTTTAAAAAGTGAAGCATACAAGAATAAAACATAGTATTGTTTGCATAACAGATGAAGAGAAAAACCACGATGACCATACCTTTTATAGATGTCATTTTGATTCACTGTCATTCTAATTAAAAACAACAGAAAGGAAGTGGTAAATCCATGAAAATGATCAGATGTGCTCCTTATCCTTATCCCTGTCAAGCATTCCAGACTTGACCATAAACAAGACATATCCTATGATCTATTGGTAGTTTTTTTCCTGACCATAGGTCAGATATTAAAAATGGTGAGGGGCATTGTTTCATATTGTCATATCAATTATTCTGCACTCTTTGCACAGCAACTTAAATGAACCCTGTTGCTTATAAGGCAAGTGTGATCAAGTTCTTCAAAACTCTTGGAAAGGTATGCCTGGAATTCATTCCAGATTCAGAGGTAACAAGTAGATGGACTCAAACATAAATACATGGGAAGTGGTATAATTGGATGGATTAGCTTTCCTCCTTCTGTGTTTTCCTGTGCAAACATAACCCAGTAAAGACTTATTAGTTTCCAGTGGGAAACTTTGGTTCCAATTATTTTTTAAGGCTTATATTTTTTACATTTTAATTGTTTCAACTTTGCTGTGCTTTATTCCATACCAAGAATATTCTTGTCATAAAGGGAAAGAAATTATAGTGTAGTTCACAGGACATAAGGGTATCAGGTAAGAAGTCATTGAAACAGTCCTGACAGTCTAAAAGTTGGATCATGTAGCTCATAACTGTGTAAGTGTTAAATTTTCACCTTAACGTGAAGGAAGTATTTCTTAAAATTCTATTTATACTTAAATAGTATGAAAATGTCTTTTCTTGTTATTGTGTCACAAAATAATTGTTTAAGTCGAAAAATGAAGAATATCTCAGACTACTAATTCAGTTTCTTCCCAGTTAGCCAATATGCATTGTACTTGAGAATGTACTTGAACATATACTGCCCTTGTTGTCATAGCAAACATGACAAATGTACTTTCCTTCTTTTATTTTTTATAAAAATATTGGGAGTAATTATTTAACAGATATTTTGTACTTTGCCACAAAAAAAGCAATCGTGTGACTGGTCTAGCCTATTCTTGATCCTACTGGAGCACTGGGACCAAGTGATTGGACAACCCAGAAACATTGGGTGGAACCAAACACAACTGAAGAACTGAGAAAAGGAGGGTATTTGAAATAAGTAAGTATATTTTAAATAAGTTGGGGAAGCATAGATGCTTGCAATGTTCTTGTTTTTATCATATTTACTAGGGTAAATGGTTGTTCCCTTTGTTCTATCCATTGTATAAGAAATATCTATTCCCCAATCCAGGAAATATAAACTTTCAGGTCACAATGTATGTGATTTAAAGAAAACAAAAATCCCAAAGGAGATAATCAATCTTTCTCATAAAGTATTGTACTAGCTGGCATCTTGAGGAAATGAAAATATAGCAATGGGAAGGGATTACTCTATTAGTCATTTTTCTCATTTTAATGAAAAAATACTTAACAAAAATAGATGAAGGAAAGATGTATTTTTGTTCAGACATTTATGGTACAGTCCATCATAGTAGGCAAGCAAGTATGGCATAGCATGAATAACTGGTCACAAAATATGCACAGTAGGGAGAGAGAGAGGATACAAACCAGAAACTGATTTGTCTCTAATCTTTTTGTTCAATTCAGAAACACTACCCATTAAATAATTCTTAACCTGTCATATGCAGCATGATTCATCCCCCCAAAGTCAAATGTTTGTTGAAAACTTTAAAAATACTCTATTCTTCTTTCCTTCCTTCCTTTCTTCCTTTCTTCCATCTTTTTTTCTTTGTAGCCCCACCCTCTCTTTTTTTCATGTGTATGTTGTCATATAGAATGTGCATTTGGTTTATACCTATGCATCTGTCTGTGTGTATCTATGTGTGGATGTGAGATTTCAAACTTCAGTAGCACTTTCAACCTTGTTTGTGTCATTTTGGTTACTGCTGTTTGCCTTACTGGCTGACCCATGAGTTTCTTTCAACTTTCTTTCAGCCTGCCATCTCCCAGTAGGCACAGGGTGGAATTCCATATGCTTGTACTAATGTGTCTAGGTTTTATGTAATAGATAGATTTCTGAATTCAGATCCTAAGGCATACAAAAACTTTACTACCAACCCACCCCTCCAACCTTATTAACACATAAATAGGCCCACCAATATATTTCCATTGTGATTCTAAATTCTGTCAAGTTAACATCAAACTTAACAATCACAATAATCTTTTAATAAATAATCTTATAACCATAAAAGCATATTCTAAATATCAAATACAACAATTATCTTGGTATATTTTATAAAAGACATGATGTGTGCCTATTTTAGAAGTGCTGGCTATTTCAGCAGCCATTAGTCTAGGAGTAGAAAAGTAATAGGGGCAAACATAAGTTTATATAAATAGTCACACATAGTTATTTGTACAAATATTCACATTCTTATAACTTATCAAAAGGTAATTCAATAGGCTTTTATAAAGCGGAGAATATTGCCAAGATACTTATATTAAAAATATTTGATGCCAACAAGAATCTAAGCAATACTGGAGAGGCTACTTTAAATGCCCTTCCCCTGTAATGAGAATGATAACTACCTTAAATGCTATCCTAGAGACTTCATCCAGTAGCTGATGGAAGCAGAAGCAGAGACCCACACCTAAGCACTGAGCCATACTCCTGGAATCCAGCTATAGAAAGGGAAGTGCAAAAAGCAAAGGGGTCAAGATCAGGCTGGAGAAACTCACAGAAACAGCTGACCTGAACAAGTGGGAGTTCATAGGACTCAGTCTGACAGCTGAGAAACCAGCATAGTACCAAACCATGTCCTCTCCACATGGGTCTCAGCTAGGAGATCAACACACTGTATGGAGCCTCAAGCAGTGGAACCAGTATTTATCCTTAGTATGTGACAGACTTCAGGAGCCCGTTCCCCATGGAGAGATAGTCTCTTAGGGTAGATACTTGGGGGAGGGTCTAGGTCCTGCCCCAAATGACTTTACAGACTTTGATGATATCTAATGGAAGGCCTCAACCTGCCTGGAGAGTGGATAAGAGATTGGATGGGGAAGATTGGTAGGGGGTATGGGCACATGGGAGGGAGAGGGAACTGGGATTGATAAATTAAAATATAATTGTTTCTAATGCAAAAGAGAAAATAAAAAGAAAAAAATGAAAATATTAGATTAGCAATCCAGTTTCTCGTTGAGTTGTTTATATGTATTTTTTTCTAGGTCTTCATGTGTTTGAAGTACTTATCCTAGGGTGGACATTTAATTTGCAAAATTATTCTTATTTTTTATGCTTCTTCTCCACTCAATTGACCATATTATTTGCTCTTCAGAATATTTTGGTTTCATCAGATCAAATTTGCCAGGTTTACTTGAAGATTAATCAAAATCCTGTTTATAATGTCCCTATCTGTCTTAGTCAGTGTTTTATTGCTGTGAAGAGACACCATGATCATGGCAAGGTTTATAAAGGAAAACAATTAATTGACACTCTCTCACAGTTTGAGAGGTTTAGTCCATTGTCATCATGACAGGAAGGCTGGCACCATGCAGTCAGAAATGGAGCTGGAGGAGTAGCTAACAATTCTACACCCAGATCCATAGGCAGCAGGAAAGAGAAACATTGGGCTTTTGAAATCTTAAAGCCAACCTCAGAGACAAACTTCCTCCAAAACAACCACACCTATACTAACCAGGCCACACTTCCTAATCCTTTTAAGTAGTTTCACTTGCTAAGCAATCAAATATATGACCTTATGCAGATCATTCTTATTCAAAGTACCACATTATCTCTATCTACCTTATAATCTGTGCCATACTTTTCTTCTTGTGCTTGTTTTTATGCCAATAGCATGATGTCTTATTAACATGGCTTCACAATATAACTTGAGGTTGGGTATATAAATGACAATGCCGTTTTTTCTAATTTTGGTTTGATTTGCTTGGTGGTCTTGACTACCCAAGTCTCTTCTAAATCCATATAAATTTAAGGTTTTTGTTGCTTTTTCTATATATGTAAAGAATTACATAGAAAAATTTATTGGGATTGCATTAAATAGGGAAATTACTTTTAATATGATAGTAACTTCACAATATCATTTCTATCAATCCTTAAGATGGAGGTCCGACATATTGTTCTACAAAGAAGAAATGCAAATGGTTAATAACCATTCAAAAAAGTGATTACCAGTGACTATTATGGAAATGCAAATTAAGACTACTTTTGAGTTTTTATCTTACCTCAGTCAGAATTGCTATAATTTAAAAAGATATCAAATAATAAGTGTGGGAAAGCATGTAGAGAAGGGACTTCAATCAGTGTTAAATTGAGTAATCAACTAGTGCAACTAGTGTTTGTGTTCTACATAAAGTTAAAATAAAGCCATTTTATGAGCTGTCTATACCATTTCTGGGCATATATTGAAAAGAATCTTTATCCTACCATGGAGATACCTCTCCATCTGTGTTTCTTACTGCTTTGTGCACAATAACCAACAGATGGGATCAGCCTAGATATCCATCAACTCAAGGATGGATTATGAAATTGTGGTGATATAATGGAATGTTATGGAACTTTGAAAAATTATGAAATAATGAATTATTCTGTTAAATTAACAGGCATGAAAATTATACTAAAAGACAAATGCATATATTTTATTTCATATTAGGATTATGAGCCTAATTGCAAAACAGAACAAAAATGAAGGAAAAACTGAATATATGAGAAATACTGTTAGACTTGAGGAAGTTTAATTTTGATTTGGTATACATATGAGAGAGAGAGAGAGAGAGAGAGAATGTGAGGCCAATAGAATTCAGAATGTGTTCAGAATGTGTTTATACATGCATGGACCAGCACAAGAAGAAACTTAATGAACAAAATCTCAAAATGTTATATTGCATGAACATTTCAAAAAGAACACCAAGAGGATTTATCATTCAGAAATATTTATTTTTCACAAATATTAAGGTATGTTAGTTATTATATATAGTTTTTAAAAGTAGCTATCACATGTTTATATTATGAGTAGTTTTCCTGCCATAATGGTCACAGAGCCCCAAATAACACACAGAGAAACTGTATTAGCTATAAAGCTGTTGGCCAGTTACTAGCATTTCTTATTGGCTAGCTCTGTCTTAAATATTAACCCATTCCTGTCAAACTTAGTATTTCCATGTGATCTTATCTTACTGGAGAGAGGATTCAGGCCTCTGCTCTCTGGGTCCTACATGTTGAATCTCCCCCTATCTCTTCCCGAATCCCTCTTGTCTTCTAGTCCCACCTATCTTGCTTTCAAATTGGCCAACAGTGCCTTTTTCATTAACCAATATGAGAAACATATTTACAGAATAACATCTCCCATCATCTCCTCTTTTCTGTCTAAAATAAAAAGAACAATTTTAACTTTAACATAGCAAAACATATAACAAAACAGTTATCAAATAAGAACCACAGTTAATAATCCATTAACATTTGGCAAGATTTAAATAAAATATTCCACTATCTTATCTTTGTGAGTCCAAAGTCCTATATTTAAATTATCTTTAATCCTAAGGAAATCTATAACCATAATTATGTATCTTCAACTTTTTCAAAGACCCAGAAAAATAATATATAAGCTCTACAAACAACTGAGACAACTCACCTGGTCAGTCACTTGAAGTCCTTTTGTAATGTTCCATCTTCAGCCCATAGGCCATAGTGTGTCTGGAAGATTCCTCAGCAAAGCAGGAAACTTTAAACTGTCCACCTGTATTGACAGTTTGTCAGTCACTTTTCTTTGTGCCCTGTAGATTGTCTGGCAGCCTCTTCTATGAAGCAGGAACCCTGTAGCAATATCCATCTTCTATCAGCAGTCACTTTCCTGTGGGTCCTGCCTTTCTCTGCTCTTCCATTCAGAGACAGATAAGAATTCTATCCAAATGAAGTTATTATAAGGGTCTGTAACAATTTTAGCAGTTTGTAAGGAAATTTATAATTTTCATAACATGTCTTAAAAGAGATGTAGTCTTAAAAGAGATGCACATTTATTATTAGTAAAGGTACACTTTAATGAAGTGTAATGAAAGGAGATTTTTTTCATTTTTGTGTACTTGAATTTAAGGAGTTATTTATGTTAATTAAATAAATCAGTCAAATATATAATAATTGGACAGGAAATCCAATGTGATTATTTTTAATGAGCTTTGGGGTTGTGAGCCACTGACTATAAGCATTTTTGTGTTGGTGATTGAAAGTACAGACACATGCATACAAGGCAAACACCTTCCTAATAAGCTGCATCCACAGTCCCATCAGGATTAATATTAAATTTTAAAATAAGTAGACATTCCTCTACACCAAAATCTTCTAAACATTGTAATAAATGTGAACATAGTTATGTCTTAAAGTTTGAGTACTAAAATTTCAGGTAAATAGTAAAAATTAGCCTGTTCATATTGAATTTCTCTCCATGAGCCAAAATGATATGCCACCTTAGCAATCAAATAAGTATATAATGTTTTTCTTCTTTCATTTTACTATAAGTAAATAATCTTTCAATTAATTTTAATAAGTAGATTGTTGAAGAGATCTAAAAAGCTGAATCATGTAACAAAAAATTTCATTAATATATGTGTATATTATTAGAAAAATAACACAATCAAGCTTAAAATAGAAATGGATAACATGGGGGCTGATCTAATTTGAATAAAAATTCAAAGGTGTAAAATGAATATTCAGTGTTGAAGTGTATATATGACTCATGATTTTTTATATGATGAAGTTCTAACCTAATCTTACTGAAAGTCTTCCTCAAAGACTGGAGATGATAATCACACAGCCTTGAGTTTATCTCTCTATAAATCTATCTCCTAAAGTTAAGTTTCAATGTATCCAAATATTTGCAATCCCATTTGGGTTCTAACCACTTTCCTTTCCTTTGCATCAACTATTACTAGAGTGTTCAATTATCTACTGCTAAATATTTGAACAATATCTTTTGTTTGTCCAGATGCTAAAGCATCCAGTTGCTAGGCTTATTTTATCTCAGATATATAGGCAACTTGCCAAATAGCATCACATCTATGCATCCTTGAATGGTCCTGATGATATTCTTTCATTGACCAGCTGTTGTAATTGTTGCTACATAATAGCTTCCAATACAAAGGCCACGAAGAAAAAGGCTTTTTTTTTTTTTTTTTTTGAGTTTGAAGCTTTTATCTTCCCATGGTTCATCAATATCTGTTGTATTGCTATGAAATATCACCAAATCTTATACTCCATCAAAAAGTTTTCCAAGGTCATTATGTATTCACTGTAGCTGACAATAACTAAGCAATCCACCTGGTGTAGGATGGTTCTCTGTCAACTTTGATCTGGACTGTGACATGAAAGATATTTGATTGTTATAAATTTGGATAATGATTTTTGATGAAATTAAAAGTAGATATTTAATAATGTGTCCCAATAGGTTGTTTTACCCCTAATAAGATGACTAAACATATTACAACTAAACATATTACTTTTAATAATGTTATTACTACATATATCCTCTTATTAATTTCACAATGAACTTTACTTTACTTGGAAGAATAAGAACTAGATGTAGAAAAAAACATGTAAAATACAAGTGAATAAATGGAATAAATTATTCACCTTCTAAATAATAAAACAACCATTTTTAAAATTAGGTTTAAAAATCAGTGTTTTAATCTAAGATAATTAACAGCATATACATAATTTATCATTGTACATAAGAGGCCTTTTGCTTGTTGTCTGTTTTCTTTGTTACTAAATGACTAAAAACCTTCATACAACACTGTATATCACCATTTGTCCATTTTTTTCCAAGTCCTCACAGAACTTTCCTACATTCTCCATCCAGTTAGTTCCTTGTCTTTCTTTTCTCTTTAGAACAAAAACTGACAAAACAAAATAGGATACCAGAACAATAATGAAATAAAGGGAAAAATAAAGATAGTAAACATATCACACAAAAACAAAACAAAACATAGTGAAGCAAAGATAAACTAGGAAACAACAAAGCCAAAAGCATTACTATACAAGCAAAAGACCAATAAGGAAAAAGAAAAAAAAAAAAAAAAGAAACAAAGAAAAAGAAAAACAAAAACCCAAGCAAAGCAATATGATACACGAAGTCTCCAAAAATATCATTCAATTTATTATTTGTTGCAGAATAATCTTTTTGTAGACTGTGAAGATTTGTCAATTAGATTAGTTTAGCAAAAGCCTGAACATTCCATAGGTAGGCAGGATTTTCAGGGCCAAGAAGATGCGTGTAGATGGAGGAGATGGAGAGTAAGCACAAAATCGAGAGGAGACAGGATGGGAATTGCAGATTAAAGGTAACCAAACTACATAAAACAGCATAGGTTTTAAAATATGGGTTAATTTAAGTTATAAGTGCTAGTTAGAAACAAGCCTAAGATATTGGCTGAGATTTTAAATAAATGATAAGTCTCTGTCATTACTGAGGAGCCAGTGGTCCTGATGAAAGTGTCCAAGTATGACTGTTGGCCATCTGTTGCTTTGCATGGGGCCTACATTTATCTATTTCTCATACATTTATTGAGATTACACTGCAGAATACTAATGATTCTTTGAAAGCAAAGGTGTTAATTAGGGATGGGAGCTCACTTCTCCTATTCACCATCTGTGCTAGGACTGGATCTGACTTGAACCTGTGTGGGTCCTATGCATGATAAATTCTCATGTGCATCAGTCCAGTTGTTCCTGGAACACACTATTTCCTTGGAGTTATCCATCCTCTCTGACACTGACAAAATATCTGCCTTATTTTCTTAACCATCAAAATAGGGAATTTTTGGAATCATCCCATTTTTATGACTGGGTCCCTGTTATGGGTCTTGGTCAGTTCCAATTCATCAGTTTACACTCACATCATTCTCCATTCCCTGTATTCTCACCAGAATTTTCTATCACCTGATCTATTTATATTTACCATTCTTACCAGGAAATTATAAAAAAAAAAATCTAAGTAGCATAAATCTGCATTCCTTTGAATTTACAGGCAGTGTTTTAAAAGTGCTTCTTGGCCATTTTTTGTTTCATCTTTTGAGAACTCAGTTTTCCTCCAAGATCATGGTTTCCCTAGCCCTAGGGAGTTTACCAGGTTTTCTGTAACAGGCATAATTTCCTTTCTTTTGAACTAGACTTATGTCCAATTAGAGAATTGTTGATTACTGAAAAGGTATCAATGCCACTAGTGCAACTTAGGTTCTTATGCCATGCCGGTCATTGTTGTAGTCCATGAACATCATACTAGGCAGTACTGTTGGTTGGTTCCCTCTTTTGGAATCTTTTAGGTACTTTCTCGTACCACAAAACCTAGTTGTCTAAGAAGAGGTCTTCAGGTCAGTTCAAATTCAGAGGTTTCTGAAAGTATGGTATTTTATTAATTGTCTACCACTGGGGGACAACCAAAATCAATAGCCTGTAATGTGAGAATCTCATAGATACCCCTAACTAACAACTCATAAGAGGACTTCTCATGCATTCTGTTAGAAATTTTGTTAAAGTTAGAACATTTGTTAAATGGTTTGATCTCCCTGAGGGGAACACTTTCAGGCCAGAATAGATAATGATATTTAACCTATGTATTCATATTTATATGCAGAATTTATGTTTTATAATTTTAATGTAGATTACTAATAATATGATATAATTCAATAACACATTTTCAGATATCCTTAATATTATTTTACCCACCTTTGAACTTATCTCCCTTCTTTTGCACATAATGAGATTTCCCCCCCCCCTTTTTCAATTTCCTCAGTCAGATCATATTTAATCTGCTAGTCCTTTCTTACACCACCACCCCCACAAAACAAAACTTTTACTGTTTCTTGGATTTGCAGTTACTTCTACATATGTACTCAAATCTGAAGATTTGGAGTGAGGGATCTTAGATGAGAGAGAACATGTGATGTTTGCCTTTGAGTCGGTGGTACCTTACTTTTACAGTTCCATTCATTTACCGGTAAATTTTCTGTTACAGATGAACAGGATCCCATAATATATATGTGCCATATTTTCGTTGTTAATTTGTGTTTTATAAGACATTTAGGTTGTTTCTATTTCTTAGCCTTTACGAATAATGCAGGAACAATAATGATTGAGTAAATATCTGTGACATAGGATGCCAAGCAATTGGACATATGGTAAAGAGTGGTATAGCTGGGTTATATGGAATTAATTTTATAATCTTTTGAAAATTCTTCACTATTTCCAGAATGGCGGTGCCATTTTGCAATCCCACCAATAGGAAATGAACTTTCCACTTTCTTCACATTTACTCGAACATCTGTTATTAGATTTTTTTTCTTTTAATATTTGCACTATGACTGACATAAAGTAAAAGTTGTTTTAATTTCTGTTTTCCTGATTGTCATGGATAATAATTCTCTGTCAGATGTATAGCTATTAATTCTCTCCCAGTCTGTGGGCTTCCTCTTTTCCCAGTTGATAGAATTGTGGCTCACTGACAAATATTATTCAATTGGAGAGAAGATAGGAAGAATGTGATATTAGTGATAAAGAGATGGGGACCATCTTGAACTAAATGAAGTGGAAATAATATAAAAAATATATTGTGTGAAAATAGTTGGTGACCATAAGATAATTTACTCCATCTTGGTTCAAGGGCAGAGAGTTCAAAACTGTTCTCAGTAAGTCATAAGATCTAAAGGTCAAATGTGTGGCTACAGTATAATGTTTGATATTGGCCTTGGATGTTTTAGTCTAAATAACAACAGACCTGGTTTGACCCTCAAGGTCAGGTAATAAGAATTTGAATCTAAGGTGTGGATACT
Organism: Phodopus roborovskii; assembly: GCF_943737965.1. Lineage (NCBI taxonomy): Eukaryota > Metazoa > Chordata > Mammalia > Rodentia > Cricetidae > Phodopus > Phodopus roborovskii. The sequence continues at coordinate 40,883,429 of NW_026126525.1, read as the reverse complement.
GAATCCTTGGAGAAGAGAGGAAGAGAAATCTTTTTGTTCCATATGCATGATACCATGTTCCCCTTTTTGTTTAGGTATAGAAGTATGGTGAAGGATAAACTCAGGGTGCATTCCATATTAACTGAATATGCCCTCCTGACACTATCCTATGTCTCTTTCTTTCCTTCAATGTATTTAGCTATCCTTTCTTTAGTCCACACCCCCCCCCCTCAGGTATGAACCTCAGGCTGCTAGGCTGATTCAGACTGCAGTCCCGTAAAGACAGCTTTCCACAGAAAGTATCTGTCTCAGGATGACCAATCTTATGCTTCATAAGATAGCATTTACTCACACTAGTACATCTTTTTTTAATGTTTGTAAAGACAGTACAAACACACACACACACACACACACACACACACACACACACAGTAAAATATTCACTTAATGTCACTGAAATGGCAAAAGGTCCACCTTATCATTTTCTATATTCATTACTTTGTATAGTCATTAAAATATTATCTTTTAAAAACTATTATTTACATATCTTTCCATGCAATTATACCCAAAATATTTAATAAATCAGTAGATCTTAATGGTAGAAAAATTGTGTGCAATAAGGAAAACCATAGGTTTCATTGCAGATCAACTAATATAGCACATGCAAATGGAAATTTCAATGAAAGGAAAGAAAAAAAAAAACACTGTTATGTATATAAAATCACAAGGATTAGTAAAGAAAATAGAATATATACATACATATATATATGACACGTGCCAACTTAAACACATGTACTTATAAACATAATTAAATATAGAAATATAATACATATTTTACAGTTTCTCACTTATTTCAAAAGTGCAATTTTACAATACCAATCCTTATAATCCAGTTAATGTGTCCATCAGTATGAAAATAATCTATTCAGTAAACAATATTAAGGAAATTGAATTTATTTTCATTTGGTTTATTATGAACAAAAATAAATTCGATTGAAATTTAACATCTAAATATAAATAAGAATAAACTTTTAAATAAGTACAGACAAACAATTTTATAGATTCTGCTAAAAGCTATATTTTGTTAAATGAGATATAGAAGATAAATAAAATGTATTCTGAGAAACCAAGGGTATATATGTAGAAAAGCAAACATATATTTTCAAACCTAATTTAAATAGAAAAAATAGTTGAGGTTTTTTAAATGCAATGGAAACAGAGATTTTCATTAATGTAGATTTCAATTGTTGTAATCTCTTTTGCATGCAATTGACGGTATTCTGCTTAAGGACTCATATATTCAAGTCAGGAGATAAAAATTCTACTTATAAGAAATCCTCTAAAGAAGCATTAACAAAGCACCCTACAGATTTACAGAAAGAGGAAGATGTTTTGTATGTCTAAGTGGTAGAAAAATCAGTGTGAGAGAGAAACATGCATAATGAGTTGAAGTAGTAAGAAACATTTGTGTTCAGTTTTTGTTGTTTGTTTTTAGTTGAAGGAATTGTTTAACAAAAATTATATCTGATTCATTATAAGATTTTATTCAATTTACAGTACCTAAGAAAACCACTATTAAAAAATCAGAAAACTGTAAAACTGGTATGTCATAATTCATGTAGTTGTCAAGACTGCTACCTGTATACTTGTCCACCTATTTTCCTGCTTTTTGCCTTGGGATAAGTACTCTTAAAGCAATGTTTATTTTCCTTTAACAAACAATCTAATAATGAAACATCTCTTGATCTCATCTTTGGTCATTGATTTACTCCTTAGTCTCTTTTTTAGAATGAAATTGGACAGATTGATTGAGAACAGAGCAATTAGGATGTGCAGTGACTCTCCACAACTGCTAATGTATGCTATAGAGTAGTAGGTCTACAGCAAGGAAGGCTAGGAAAGCAAAATCGCTCTCTGGATTGCTTTACTGGTCACAGCCAGCAACTTTTTCCAGTGAATGTCTCACAGCAGATTCCCTGCTGGTCAGGCTTTTGCTATCTATGACAGTCTGCATCAAGCAATTTGTTCACATCCTTACCAGCTATATGTTGAAGTCTGTTTTCCTGATAAGAGACCTAATATCAAAAGCCCGCCACACCACCACCCTGTGCACTCCTCTATCAGCAAGCATATGCAAAATGTTTCACATTTGATATGATGAAATGTTAGCTCATTCATTGAAATAAAGATTTATTTGCAATGAGTGTGGTATTCCAAGACATTAGTTTTGTTAACAGGACCTGAAATCACCTAGAAGACAAGTCTACAGATTCAGCTATGAGGACTTATGCAATTTATATTAACCTTTTATTATTTGAGGTGGAAAGACATGTCCTAAAGCAGATTATCAGCATTCCCTGGAATTTTGCCTTTAACTACATAAAGATGGAGAAGGTATCCAATCAACAGTTTCATTCTTAGACTGTCTCTGATTTTTAACTTTTGCAATAGGACCAGCTGCCACAAGCTCCTACTGTTAGGGCTACTCCACCATTATTCACCTTACTCTAAACAATTGAGCCTGAATAAGTCCTTTTTCCTTAAATTGCTCTTGTTGGATTATTAAATCAATGCAACAAAATAAGTATGAAGATAGACTCTGATTGTAATGCTCTAAACACATAGTTCTAAATTATTTCATTTATTTTATTTCACATATAAAACATAGAAAAAGGTGTCTGATTAATAAAACTATAAAACAGACTAATTCAAGAATATTTTATTATGATAGCCAAATTACATAACTGTATGAGTTTTTCCTTACTTTTCTCTTTTCTTAATTATAATTGAAGAATTTGTCAAATATGTTAGTATTTTATTATAAATACTGGAAAAGCATGCCTCCTAAACACTCTTTTAATTTTTAACATATTGTATGTCTTGCAACTATATTTGAAAAGAAATGAAAATAGTAAGGAACCATGTGCTAAATTAGGGGACAGGGAAAAATAATTGGAGGATGAAATCTGTGAAGAAAACAAATAGAATGAGATCATTACTAAAACAAGGAAGAGTCCATGTTTGTCTTGAAGAAAATGCTGTCATATCCCTTTCTTCTGGGGCTGTAAGCTAGGGAAGGTCAAAGTTTAACTCTGTTGTTTGCATGTGTGCCTTTCTGGAAGCTATTGCTTAGCTAAGTTTGACTTGATTTTCATTATGATGCATTTATTCTACAATTCTCACTGAATTTTGTCTACTCAAGACCATCAGAGATCAGTTTACTAATAACCAATATGTGTGAAGAATTATAGATATGCTTTTCTGATGAACAAAATGTGAGTCTTTTAATTTAAGATTTATTGTCCACAAATAAAGTCAGCCTAAGCTTCTACAATTCTACAATTGGAAGGTCAAACAGAACAATTTATTGCTGTCATTTTACCAATTTTCTAGAATACGGATAACTATTATTTTCATATATTATGCACAATGCCTTTTTGTTAGTTGTAGAGAACACAATGCTTCTGGCATGTGTCTTTGAATTCCATGCTTATATTTTCCTAAGTATAGCAACCATGAACTAAATTCTTTTTAAGCTTTTTTTCCTTCTTTATTCCTTTCTTTCTTTTTTCTTTCTTCCTTTATTTATTTATTTTTCTTATTTAACATATAGATCCTAATTTTCTCTCTGTATCTCCTTTCCTCCCTCTCTTTCTTCCTCCCATGGCCCCTAACTACTCTCCCATCCCAAACCCACCCCAAATCCACATGTAGAGTGATGCCTTCCTGGAGTTCTCATCTAAATCTGTCAAGTCATTTGGAGTAGGGACTAGGCTCTCCCTGATGCCCCAAGGTTAAGGAAGTATCCCTCCATGGTAAATATGTTCCAAAATTCCTTCGGTGTAAAAGGGATACACCCTGTTTCCAATATCTAAGTTCCCTTAGATTGCTCAGGCATTCTAACAGAGACCCATGTTAAGGGGGTGTGAATCCCACCAATGCTGGACTACCAGCTATCAGTCTGGGGGCCCATTAGCTCCTCCGTGTTCAGGTCACCTGTCTCTGAGGGATTCAGTAGCATGATCTTGTACTCCCTCTGTGCATCTGGATTCCAGTTTAGCTCAATGTTTAGTTGTGGGTGTCTAATTCTATTTCTATCAGCTACTAGATGAGGGCTCTATGATGGTGGATAAGTTAGTCATCAATTTCATTATCAGGGAAGGGCATTTATGGTAGTCATTCCACTGTTACACAAAATCTTATTTGAGATCAGTCTTGTAGGTCTCTGGACATTTCTCTGGAGTCAGTTTTCTCTTCAAACCTATAATAGCTCCCTCTTATATGGTCTCTCTCTGTCTCTCTGTCTCTGTCACACTCTCTATCTCTCTTTTCTCTAATCTATTCCTTGCATGGCTCAATCTTCCTAGTTCCACATGCTTTCCTTTCCTCCCATTCTCTTTCTCCTAGTCCTCTCCCCACTCACTGCTGCCCCACTCCCAATATGCTCAGGAGATCTTATCCCTTTCCACTTCTGTGAGGGACCTTATATGAATCTCTTAGAATCCTTCATATATCCAGTTTCTCTGGCAGTGTAAATTATAGGCTGGTAATCCTTGCTGTATGTCTAAAATCTGTATTTCAGTAACTATATACCATGTTCCAATTTTTGTGACTTGGTTACCTCATTTAGGATGATTTCTTAAAGTTTCATCCATTTGCCGGCGAAATTCAAGATTCTATTTTTTTTTTTTCAGCAGAGTAGTATTCCATTTTGTAGTGCCACCTCTTCTTCATGCATTCTTCAGTTGAGGGGTATCTAGGTTTCCAGGTTCTTGCTATTACAAATAATGCTGCTATGAACATAGTTGAGCACATGTCTTTGTTGCATGGATGTGGCTCATTAGTTATATGCTCAAGAGTGGGATGCTTTGTCTTGATTCCCATTTTCCTGAAGAATCACCATAATAATCGCAAAATGGCTGTACAACTTGAACTCTAACCAGCAGTGTAGAAGTGTTCCTCTTTCTCCACGTTCTCTCCAGCATAAATTATAATTGGTGTTCCTAATTTTATCCATTCTGGCAGGAGTGAGATGGTATCTCAAAGTTGTTTTGATTTGCATTTCCTAGATCTCTAAGGATGTTGGGAACTTTCTTTAGTGTCTTTCAGCCTTTTTGATTTCTTCTATTGATAATTATTCAGTACTGTAGCCCATTTTTTATAGCGTTTCTTGGTGTTTTGGTGAGTTCTTTGTATATTTTGGAGATCATCTCTATGTCAGATGTAGGATTTTTTGAAGATCTTTTCCCAATCTGTGAGCTGCCATTTGATTTTGTCAACTGTGTCCTTTATCTTACAGAAGCTTCTCAGTTTGAGGAGGTCCCATTTATTAATTGTAGATCTCAGTGTCTGTGCTACTAAATTTATGTTCAGGAAGCGGTCTCCTATTCCAATTTGTTCAAGAGTACCTCCCACTTTCTCTTCTAAGAGATTCAGTATGGCTGGATTTATGTTGAGGTATTTGGACTTAAGTTTTGTGAATGGTGATAGACATGAGTTTATCTGCAGTCTTCTACACATTATTATCCAGTTGTGCCAGCCACATTTGCTGAAGATGCTTTCCTCCTCCCATTGTACACTCTTAGCTGTTTTGTCAAAAATCAGGTGTTTGAAGGTGTGTGTGTTACTATCAGGATTTTCAATTGTATGTTTATGGGCCAATACCAGGCTGTTTAGAGTACTAATGCTCTATAACACTTGAATTTGGGGACCCCCCGATGTTCATTTATTGTATAGGGTTGCTTTGGCAATCTTGGGTCTTTTGTTTTTCCATATAAAATTGATTATTATCCTTTCTTTGGCAATCCTGGGTCTTTTGTTTTTCCACATAAAGTTGATTATTATCCTTTCAAGGTCAGTGAAGATTATGCTGTGATTTTGATGGAGATTGCATTAAATCTGTAGAATGTTTTTGGTAAGATTGCCATTTGAACTATGTTTATCCTACCTATCCAAGAGCATGGGAGATCTTTCCATTTTCTGGTATCATCTTTAATTTCTTTCTTTAAAGATACAAAGTTGTTATTATACAGGTCTTTCACCTGTTTGGTAAGTGCTACCACAGTATACATTATGTTGTCTGTGGCTATTGTAAAATGTTATGTTTATCTGGTTGCTTTCTCAGCCCTTTTTATCATCTGTATATAGTAGGGTGTAAGGCGAACGGTTTTTCCGCCTGCCGCTGCTGGTCTTGTCCTGCCGCCACGCCGCCAGCCCCAAATAATACACAGAGACTCTGTATTTGATACAATGCTGTTGGCCCAGTTACTAGTTTCTTATCGGCTAGCTCTATCTTAATTATTAACCCATTTCTGCTGATCTATGTATTTCTCTTACCGGGGAGCCGGCGACATACTGCTTTCTTCAGACTCTCCATCTTGACTCTCCTTACTACTTCCTATTTCCTCCTTGTCTCCTAGTCCCTCCTATCTTCCTTTCCTATTGGCCAACAGTGTTTTATTATTAACCAGTATGAGAAACATATACAGAATGACATCTCCCATCATCTCCTTTTTCTGTCTAAATAAAAACAAGGGTTTTAACCTTAACATAGCAAAATATATCACATAACAGTTATCAAATAAGAATCACAGTTAACACTATTTAGTCCATTAACATTTAGCAAGATTTGAAGAAAATATTCCATCATCTATCCCATCTTTGTGTGTCTAAAGTCTATGTAACTTATCTTTAATACTAAGGAAAACTATAACCATAACTATCTGTCTTCAACTCCTTCAAAGACCACAGAAGGATAATATATAAACTCTAGAAATGACAGAGACATCCTGCCTTTGTCAGTCACCTGAAGTTCTTCTGTAATCTTCCATCTTCAGCCCATAGGCCATAGTGTGTCTGGCAGACTCTTCAGCAAAGCAGGAAACTTTAAACTGTCTTCTTGTATTGGCAGTTTGTCAGTCACTTTCCTCTGTGTCCTGCAGACTGTCTGGCAGACTCTTCCATGAAGCAGGAACTCTATAGCAATGTCCATCTTGAATCAGCAATCACTTTTCTATGGGTCCTGCATGTCCAGTTTATATAGCACAAAGTCAAACAGTCCAGACAAGAGCAGTATCTTGTCCACATGTCTAGTCTTGCCATATTGAAAGCAAACTCCATAACGAGTTTCTTCAATGTCCATCTTCCTTTCTGTTGCAGGTGGTATTGCCAAGAGCAATTATGTCTCACTGTCACGAAAACCCTAAACCATTTTAAATGCCATATTCTGTAGGTCTTTGAAAGGTTTGAAGAATGCCTATCTATCTCAAATACATCTCTGTTTATCTTGAAAACCTAACTAACTTAACTCTAAGCTTTGACTATCATAGGTAATTATCTATAATCTGTACTACATTATACATTACATTTCTAAATGAGCTATATAAACACAATACCTAAACAAGAGGAGAAATATACATATCACAAAATTGACCTTAAATTGTATCAGTAAATGAAAATCCATTCCAATACAAAGTATCCATATCTATACCATAATTCCCTTTTTACCTTTAAAAAGAATATTGGTTGTGATCATTAACCATTTATAACCAAGTCCATTTAAATGAAAACAAACATTTATAAACAGTATTTGGGAATTTGGGCGTCGTTCTTTCCAAACTACTTCCTGCTGACAGGGGGTGCTGTCATGGGGGATCCTGAGAAGACGCAGAAATCTTGGCTGTAGTCTGCAAGGCTGTTTTGTTCAGCTGTTTTGAATGTTGGATCACCAACAACTCTGTTTCAGGGGGCCTGGCTTGCTCAAACCACATTAGTCTGGAAGGAATCCATAGCTTTTTATTTTCTGTGGAAACAAAAATAGAAATCCTTTTCCCCAGTAACTTGTCCTTGAACTTACATTTTTGAGTCAAAGCATTTTTAAAATATATAAATTGAATTAATCCAGCATTTCCTTCAACAGTTGTTGTTTCCTCAGCAGTCAAATGATATAAAGACAATATAATGCCATACAGTAACCAGATTCTCTCTGAGCTTTTCATCTTTATGTGGCTTTATTATTACTCTGTTTATTTTACTTTTATTTTTTTTATTTTTGACATAGGGTTTCACTGTGTAACTCTTATCTGTCCTGGAATTTACTCTGCATACCAGGTTTACTTTGCAAATCACAGAGATCTGCTTGCCTCTGTCTCCCAATTGCTGGGATTAAAGGTGTGTGCCACCACACCCAGTTCCTCTTTGTCTATTTAAAACCATTTTATTTTTCTCTCCCAAGCCTATGTATTTTTTTAAAACACACTGTAAACTTTTAGCACCTTTTCTTAATGTAAATCTGTCTCTACTGTAAATCTTTATCTTTTTCTGGCCATGAGTCTTTATCTGTTAAACAACAACATTGTTAAAATGAAAGTCATAGCTGTGTCAGCCTCGGTTTACCAAAGATGGTGGCGGGTACTTTTACCTCCAGCACGGAAAGCTGTGCTCACCGCCTTGGTCTGCGCTGCCACCCAGAAAGCATGCTGCCGGCTTGGAGATGTGGTCACTGCCATTGCCATCTCTCATACACACCAATAAACTGTTAGCAGAGTTATTTAAAAGCTGTGCGGTTTTTTTCCGCTTATGCTGAGTCAGGAATCTTCCCTTAAAGGAGCTGCGCGAATATCTGCTTGTCTCTAGCAAAGCAGAGTTCAACCGCGAAAAATGCTGCTACCAAGAAACTTTGCTTATCTCTGTTCTTTTGTTTCTAAAACCCTTTTTTAAGCTTTTGTTAAATTTTAAGTGGAAGTTCTTCCTAGCCACGTGGGCGCCATTTGTAACGAGTACGGTTTTTCTGCCTGCCACCTGGTCTTGTCCTGCTGCCACGCCGCCAGCCCCAAATAACGCACAGAGATTCTGTATTTGATATTATGCTGTTTGCCAGGTGCTAGTTTCTTATCGGCTAGCTCTATCTTAATTATTAACCCATTTCTATTTATTTCCACGTGGTCTTACCAGGGAGAGGCGGCTGGCGGTTCTATTCTCTCCAGGCTTTCCATCCTGACTCTCCTTACTACTTCCTATTTCCTCCTTGTCTCCTAGTCCCTCCTATCTTCCTTTCCTATTGGCCAACAGTGTTTTATTATTAACCAGTATGAGAAACATATACAGAATGACATCTCCCATCAGTAGGGCCATTGATTTTTTGTTTGTTTGTTTTGAATATATCTTATATCCTGCTAGTTTGCTGAAAGTGTATATCAGCTATAGGATTTCCCTGGTAGAGTTTATTGGGTTGCTTATGTAAGCTATCCTATCATCTGCAAACAGTGACAGTTTGACTTCTCCTTTCCAATTTGTATTCCTTTGATCTCTCTCTCTCTTTCTCTCTCTTTTTTCTCTTACTGCTTTAGCTAGAACTACAAGTACAATATTGAAGAGATATGGAGACAGAAGGCAGCCTTGTCTTGTTTTTGATTTTACAGGAATTGCCTTAAGCTTCTCTCCATTCACTTTGATGTTAGCTCTTGGTTTACTGTATATTGCTTTTATTATGTTTAGATATGTTCCTACTATCCCTGATCTCTCCATGATCTTTATCATGAAAGGCTTTTGAATTTTTCACAGGCTTTTTCAGCATCTAGTGAGATGGTCAATGTGTTTTTCTTTTTTAGTTTGTTTATATGGTGGATCACATTGATAGATTTTCTTATGTTGAACCATCCCTGAAACCTAGGGGTGAAGCTTACTTGGTCATGGTGTATGATTTCTCTGATGTGTTCTTGGATTCAATTTGCCAATATTTTATTTTTTTGCATCAATATTCATGAGGGATATTGGTCCGTATTCCTCTTTCTTAGTTGTGTCTTTGTGTGGCTTGTGTACCAAGGTAACTGTGGCCTCCTAAAAAAGAGTTTGGTAATGAACCTTCTGATTTTATTGTGTGGAACAATTTGAAGAGTATTGGTATTAGTTTTGCTTTGAATTTCTGGTAGAATTATGCACTGAAACTATCAGGCCCTTGGCTTTTTTTTTTTTTTTTTTTTTTTTTGGGAGGCTTTTGATGACTGCCACTATTTCATTAGTGGTTAGTAGTCTGTTAAAAAGATAATGCTTATCAGTTCTTGATTAAATTTTGGTAAGGGATAGTTATCCAGAAATTTGTTCATTTCCTTTGAATTTTGAAATTTTGTACATGTTTTCAAAGTATGACCTGGAAATTGTCTGTATTTCCTTAGTGTCCATTGTTATGTCCCCATTTTTGTTTTTGATTTTGTTATTTTGCATGTTCTCTCTCTGCTTTTTGGTTAGTTTGGATAAAGTTTTGTCCAAATCTTGTTGATTATCTCGAAAAACCAACTCTTTTTTGAATTGATTCTTTGTATTATTTTCCTGGTCTCTACTTTATAGATTTCAGCACACAAATTGATTATTTCCTGTTGTCTATTTCTCAATGGTGAGTTTACTTATTTTTGTTCTAAAGCTTTCAGTTGTACTGTTAATTTTCTAATGTGATTAGTTTTCTTCATATAAGCACTTAGCGCAATGGGCTTCCCTTGTAGCACTGCTTTCAAGGTGTACCAACTGGTTAGATATTAAGATAGCCACACCTGCTTGTTTCTTGGTTCATTTGTATGGAATAACTTTTCCCAAATTTTTACCCTCAGGTTATATCTGTCTTTGAAGCTTAGATGTGTTTCTTGTATTCAGCAGAAGGATGTATGTTGTCTTCATATCCTATCTGTTAACGTGTGTCTTTTTATAGGCAAGTTAAGACCATTAATGTTGAGGGAAAGTAAGGACCACTGATTGTTAATGTTTGTTTGTTTTAGGTTTGTTGTTGGCAGTAGTATTGTGAATATATTTGCCCTGCTTTATCCTTTGGGTTCTGGTGAAGTTGGATTATCTATTGCCTATGTCTTTGTGAGCATAGTTAACTTCCTCGGGTTAGAGTTTTCCTTCCAGAACTTTCTGTAGGGCTGGATTTGTAGATACATATTTTGAAAATTTGGCTTTGTAATTAAATGTCTTGTTTTCTCTGTCTATAGTGATTGAGACTTTTTCTGGGCATAGTATCCTGGGCTGGCATCTGTGGATTCTTAAAACTTGTAGAATATCTATCCAGGACCATCTGGCCTTGAGGGTTTCCATGGAGAATTTATGTGTAATTTTGATAAGTCTGCCTTTATATATTATCTGACCTTTTTCCTTTGCTGATCTTAATATTCTTACTTTATTCTGTGTGTTAGGTGGTTTGATTTTTATGTTCGAGAGGTCTTTAATTTTTTTTTTTTTTTTTTTTTTTGGTCCACTCTATTTGGTGTTTGGTATGCTCCTTTTACTTTCATGGGCATGTCCTTCTTCTGATTGAGAAAGTTTTCTCAATGATTTTGTTGAATATGTTTTCTGCACTTTTGAGCTGGGCTTCTTCACCTTCTATGCTTATTATTCTTAGGTTTGGCCTTTTCACGGTGTCCCACATTTCCTGGATGCTTTGTGTGTAGGATTTATTGGTTTTAAGAACTTTGGTTGATGAGCCTATTTCCTCTTGTTTATCTTCAGCACTTGAGATTCTCTCTTGCATCTCTTTTATTCTGTTGGTTATGCTTGTATATTTTGTTCCTGATCATTTGCCTAGTATTTCTATTCCCAGCATTCCTTCAGTTTTTGTTTTCTTTATTGTCTCTCTTTCATTTTTGAAGTCTTGGGCCGATTCCTTCACCTGCTTGATTGCTTTTTCTTGGCTTTATTTACTTTGTGTAAGAGATTTGTTCATTTCTTGCACTTTTGCATGTTCTTTTTCTCTATTTCGTCCAATTTTTTGTTTGTTTTTTCTTCCATTTATTAAGGGATTTTCTCATGTCCTCTTTGAGGGCCTGTAATCATTTTAATGAAGATATTTTTTAAGTCGTTCTCTTCTGCTTCATCTGCTTTAGTGTTCAGTTCTAGTTGGTGTAGAGTCCCTTGATTCTGGTGATGTAATGGTTATCTTTCTATTGTTAGGTGTTTTCTTGTATTTCTGTCTTCCCTTCGCTTCCTCCAGTGGGTGCAGTTATCATTAATTACACAACAGGGTGTGTTAATAACATGCTTAAATTTTAGTATATTATAGAAATATTGTGCATATACTTGTAAGAACAATTAAATAAGAACAAGCCATTAATATGGTAGAAAGGCAGTTCCATGGGAGGGTATGGAGAAGAAGAAGAAGAAGAAGAAGAAGAAGAAGAAGAAGAAGAAGAAGAAGAAGAAGAAGAAGGGAACAGATGCAATTATAATTTTAAAATTTGTCAAAAATAACCAAGAAATCAATTGTTTAGCTGAATATGGTTAGGTAATTAGGTGGTGCTATGAAAAATAGTTTCAATATGTATGGAATCAGCATAATTAATACATGCAATAAGTTTATTCTCACAAAATTAGAATAGAAAGAGGAAAAAAGGTTACTATGAGCCTTCTTCTTTGAGAAAGTGTAGTAATCTCATCATTGGCATAAAAATGAAGTTCTTTGTGAATACTGAGGACCAAGCCTTCATATCTCTATCTTTCTTTCTCTCACATAACTATCTTTTTTATAATCACTTTTTCAACCTAATGCCAAAATACAATTATATTAGAAATTGTTTATATCCTTATAAGTGAAAAATTAAAAAGATAATTCTACTACTGTCAAAGGAAACACAGCAACAGCATCCTTTTCAAATATCTAGAGAATAAAGTGTAGCTGGATGAGGGTTGCATCTATGAGCATAACTAGGTACAAGGTGTATTCTAAGAGATTCATATAAAGGCCCTTACAGAAGCGAGAAGAGACAAGTCCCCCAGAGCACATGGGAAGTAGGGGGACAGTGAATGGAGAGAGAAGTAGGAGAAAGAGAAGGGGAGGAGAGGAAAGCATGTGCGACTAGGAAGATTGAGTCAAGGTAGAAATAGAAGACAGAAGAGAGAGAGAGACAGAGAGAGACAGAGACAGAGAGACAGAGAGGGAGAGAACATAAAAGAGGGAGCCAATATTGGTTTGAAGAGAAAACTGAACCTAAAGAAAGGTCTAGAGATCTACAAGACTGCCGCCAACTAACAATATGAACATCCTTGGAAAGGCTACCATAAATGCCCTTCCCAGATAGTGAGATCAACAACTAACTTATCCACTATCATGGATCCCTCATCTAATACCTGTTGGAAACAGGAGCAAACACCCATACATAAACACTGAGTTGAACTAGAATCCAGATGCAGAGGGAGAGGACAAGACCAGGTTGCAGTAACACATAGAGATAGCTGACCTGAACAAGGAGGAGCTAATGCCCCCCCCCCAGACTGATATCTGGGAAGCCAGCATGGGACTGACTCAGGCCCTCCTGAATATGGGACTCAGCCAGAAGGAATGAGCAGTCTAAGGGACCTCAGACAGTGGAACCAGGATGTATTCCTGGTGCACAAAAGACCTTGCAGGCACATCCCCCATTGAGGGATACTGCCTTAACCTAGAGACAGGGAAGAAATCCTAGTCCCTACTTCAAATGGCTTTACAGATTTACATGACCCCACCTGGTCCATTGCCCTACATGTGGAATTGGGGTGGGGGGAGTTGGGAGGGGAGTGTGGTCAGGGTGCATGTAATGGGGCATAAAGGGTAAGAGGGAGGAGAGGGAGGGAAGGAGGGAGAAAGACAGAACTGGGATCGATATGTAAAATAAAAAATAAATAAATGAAAAGAAATTATCGCAATGATTCTCTAATTAAAAAAAGCAGAAAAAGAAAGGTAAAGTAATTCTCGCTATATATTTGCTTACTTGTGTTCTGATGGTTAGCAGAAGGATCATTCTTATCCTTTCCAGAATGCTCTTGATAATCACAAAGACAGTGAGACCTTTGATTTACTTGGAATAGGAATTAATTGCCACCACTGACCTGTGAAGATCTTGCAGAAGTTTGAATGAAAAAGTGATAGGAGGTATAGCAGAACCTGGTCAAAAAGCAGTAGTGCCCAGGTATAAAATTAAGTAATATTTCTAATTAAGGTGAGTCTAGGCTCACTTATTCCTTGACTTAACCTGTTTAATTGCTGTTGTTAATGAAGAAAATGATTCAAATTTAGCTCAAAGTAGTGCTGTGATTTCCCCAAAAGACTTGAGGAAGTCTTTCTGTAGTAGTGTAGGAAGAAAATGAATATAGAGGTGGATAAAGCATCCAAGTACAAAATGTCTGGAAATTTGAGATCAGGTATATTTGCACACTGGAAAGGAAGCATAACAAAATTCATACACTGCATACACTGATGAATTCATCTTCACGGAAATGGACAGACAGACTCTACAAAAGAAAATTACAGAAGCAGCCTAAATTCTGAAAGGATACCTGAACTAATAAGATTAGATAATGTTGATTCACATATGCATTTGTGTACTATAACTGACAAATTATCATTTCTACTCCTTTAAAACAGAAGGCAGAATACACACACACACACACACACACACACACACACACACACATCACTTTCTCCATACTCATTCTACTTTTTGTTATGGAGTCTCATCCATGGTACATATATTGTAGGGACTAGGCATTCTTGTAATTTTTAAGAGCCTCCAGAGGCTTCTTCATTACAGTTTCTATAAAAGAGCAAAGGTTTCAAAAGTGAAGGTGTTGCACCATAGCTGCGTGCTTTTCTTTAGTCATTTAATGTGGATTTATATTACAGTCTTCAGAATTAATTATAGATTTTAATTTATTTTAGAATGTAGCCTTCAAAAATTTTGTTATGATTGGTTGCTAACAATTTTATTCTCATATATTTCAAGTAGTTTTCCCAAAAACCAGATTCCGTAAAAGCATCTGGAGGATACTAAGGAGGAATTGTAACATATATTCTTCCACTAATATATTGGCTTTTTCCTCTAAGGAAGTTCATCTGATTACAGCATATGTACTTTATCTTCTGTATCATATACCATCATTTGGTTGAGTGCATCTCCTTTACAGATACTACTAAATATTGAGAACAGAGTGGAAAATTAAATTTTAAAATAATAACAGAAAAATAAAATCATTCATCCAGTAGAGACTGGTAATTTGCTGTTGTATCGGACCATAGTCACTAAGGTCACAAGAATACAGCTACATTTTTCCCTGTTCATTGACCCAAATTCCACAATGCTAATGTATAGGCTTTACCTTTCCCATTGCCTTTAACTTCTTAAAAATGTTTTGTGAACAAAATCAAGTAATATGTAATGTGGTATCTGCTAATGTCTGCATACAGAATGTATTCCCATTCTATATATCTATAATTAATGAATAATATTCATGTCATAGTTAGCTAGTAGGAATATACTAAGCTCCACTTTGTTATCAAGGTCAATTATTAAGATGAATTCTAATTCCTTTCCTTTCTAGCTATATATTTAAATGTGTACTTTTTCTGTCATAAGTTGTTTTCATTTTGCATAGCATAAGAACATAGAACTTATGCTTTAGAATGAGTACTGAATTAGAGCTTCAGGGAGACCTGAATTCAAGAAGATATTAAGTAGAAACATGCTATGGTCAGAATAGTGGTGATAAAGAAGGGGAAAATATTAAAATTTGTTTAGAACATAACATTATAAGGATTATTGATTTTCATAAAGGGAATTTAAGGTAAGAGTAGATAAACTTGTGGAGAGAGAAATATACATATATATATGTATATATATACATATATATGTGTGTGTGTGTGTGTGTAAGAGAGTATAGATGGATTGTGTTGCCTGTCAAGATAATGTAAACAACTTTTTTTTGTCTTAACAAGTACTTAAATATTTCTTGAATGCTGATATGTGTTATGACTGTCAATTGGATAAAAGTATGTAAGATTATTTATATATTTTTACATATAGGCAAATAAAACCAGGAATATTAGGTAAAAGAATAACATAATCTGAAAATTATTATATGCATAAACCAGTAATGGCTAAGTATTCTAATTAATTGTAATATTCCTCTTGCAGAGGCATACTATCTTTTAATGCATGCATCCACTAACTCCATTAGGATTTACAATAGCCATGTGATCTAATTTTGGCATTACTACATTTTTAACCATTTCCTTTTTAAATTAATCCATTATTTTTATATTCTGACCACATTTCCCCCTCCCTCCTCTCCTCTCATTTCCTCACCTCACATGCTTTCTGCTTCCCAATGAGCTCCCCCTATGTTTCTGTTCAGAAAGACAGCCCTCCCATGTGTATCAACAAATCATGGCATATCAAATTTCAGTAACAGTAAAAAATTCCAGTTGCAATACGGCTGGGAAAGGCAAAACAGTATGAGGAATATGTTCTCAAGATCTAGTCAAACCTTATGGACAGCCCCTTCTCCCATTGATAAGAGACACACCAGTGGACCAAGCTACACAACTGTGTGTGTGTGTGTGTGTGTGTGTGTGTGTGTGTGTGTGTGTGTATAAACAAGAAGTCTTGCTGGTTGTGGTTTAGACTGTGAATTTCTATGAGCCAGGTTCATGGTTTCTGTGGATTTTTTTCTTGTGATATCCTTGACCGTTCTGGCTCCTATAATCCTCCCTTCCTCTTTTCAGGAGTGTTTTATAAGCTTGAACTAATGTTTTCCTCTGGTGTATGTATCTGTTTCCATCAGTTATGGGATGAAGTGTCATTTATGACAACTCAGTCAGTTATTCATCTGAACAAAGGAGTGGGTCAGGTCAGGGTATAGGTCCAATATTGCTGGGAGACTTAGCTGTAATCATTCTTACAGATTTGTATTAGTTTTCCTTGCTCATGTTTCTACCTGACACAGAAATACACCCCATCCACTTCCAGTAATACCTTTCCGTAATTGCCAACTCCTTCTGCTCCCTAACCAGATCCTTCAAGTTACCATTCTCATGGAGATCTTTTCTATACCCCCTTCCCAGGGTGATCCATCTTCCCCCCTTGTTACTTAGTCACTCTGGGCTTGTTTATTGTAGCATTTTTACCTTTATTTTATAGCTAATATCCTCATATTAGTGAGTACATGCCATATTTGACTTTCTGAGTTTGGGTTACCTCCCTCAGGATGATATTTTCTAGTTCCATCAATTTGCTTTTAAATTTCCTGGTGTTGTGGGTTTTGAGAGCTGAGTAATACTCCATTGTGTAAAGACACAGACCCAAGCAGAAAATTCTTAACAGAAGAATCATAAATGGCAGAAAATAACATCTAAACGAATGTTTAACACACTTTACCATCAGGGAAATACAAATCAAAATGACTCTGATATTCCATCCTACACCTGTCAGAATAGTAAAAATCAAAAATACAAAGGACAGTTTATGCCTGATAGTATTTGGAACAAGGGAAACAGTGTTGGTGGTAGTGCAAACTTTTATAACCTTTTTGGGAATAAATTTGGCAGTTTCTCAGAAAATTTGGAATCAATGTACCTAAAAATCTCAGGTATACCACTGATGGGCATATATACAAAGGATGCACACTCCTATTACAAGAACACTTCCTCAAATTGTTCTTAACTGAAGATATGTAGATATGGTGCTTAAACAGTAGCTCATCAATTAACAACTTGATCCATCGGCAGGGGAAAAAGAAAAAGACACTGAATATCCTGTGGACTTTTGTAACCTAAAGTTCACTTCAGTAATACACCTCCAAAAAGGCCACACCTCTTAACTCTTCCAAATAGTTCTACCACCTGGGAACTAAACATTAAAAATATATGAGAATATAGGTACATTGTTGATTCAAAGCACTCTATGTTTTATTTTAAACATTTTTTTTTTTATTTTACTTACCAATCCCAATCCCTCCTCCTTCCCTCTTCTCACTGCCCCCACATTTTCACCCACTCTACCCCACATCCATTCCTCAGAGAGGATGAGGCAAGGAATAAGAACAAAGACAGGAGAAAAAAGGATGAGGGGAAAGTGAAAAGAAACAAAAGAGAGGAGGAAGGGATATTTGCCTCTGGATGGAGAGGAGACAATAACATGAGCAAAGGGGTCAAGACTATGATTGGAATTCTTATAATTCAGTTTGTCATCTTTTAATGATATCAATTCTGCATAAACTAAAATATTACTGGATTTTTTTTATTTACATTTCCAAAATCATTGTAGACACAGTGAAAGGCTCTAGTGATCAGATCAGAGCAATCATGGTTTGGGGAGGCTGCATTCTTCCCCCATTTCTTCTTCCTTCCTAAACTGTTAGATTATATTGTAAATCTAGTCACTAATGTCTATTCGCTTATTTATCTACTTCTTCCTGAGGCTCCCAACCAAGGTCCAGCTGTCAATGTATTGGGAGCCAACAATCAAAATCCCCCTTTTGTCTACCTTAATTAATATGACCCAAAGCAAACTCATCCTAATAATGGGTTTCCCTTTTTCCATTTATAAATTACCATTCGCCTATGGACAAAGTATGTCTCCTCTCCATCCAGAGGCAAATATCCCTTCCTCCTCTCTTTTGTTTCTTTTCACTTTCCCCTCATCCTTTATCTCCTGTCTTTGTTCCTATTCCTTGCCCTTTTTGCTGCTGATCCAAGTGAATCCCCATTGTCCTGAGAACTTGGTCTTGGGCTATCTCTTGCCAGTTTTAGTCTTTCACATTGAACACCTCAATGTATGTAATACTATTTTATTGCAATATATTTAATTCATAATAAATTGATTGATTGTACCTAGAGGTATAACCCCTTTTAAAGTTTTTCTTCCAGATTCCTTTTTCAATTTTATCATAATTTTACAGTGATATCAAATGTGTGATTTTTAAAGAAAAGGAAATTGAGGACAGTATCTGAGGAGTAGAAAATTTCTTTTATCATTTTGATTAAAATATATAAAATGTTAAAATAAATATAGATATTACATTATATGAAAATAACTTTGTTGTATATGTGATTTTAGAAAACTTAAGATTTTAGATTTCCTCAGCTATCAGTACACCTGTATTTGGGTAATCTGAAGAACTGCCTTGCCCTCTTTACCAGAAATTCTGATCCAGTAATTTTGTTATTGATTTTTTTCTTCTTCACTCATATATTACTCCCTGCCCCAGTTCCATCTCCATCCACTTCTCCCAATTCTCAGAACATATTTCCCATCTCCACAAGACTTACAACTCCTCCATTTTCCTTTAAAACTAAGCAGGTATCCCAGGTATATCAACCAAACATGGCATAATAGAGCCAGGGAATGCTGCAAGATCTAAGGGATTTTTCCCTTTCAAGAAGAGATTTAAGGACCATTACCAACCCTCCTTTAAGACCACAAGATGCCTCAATGAAGTGAATCAAAGGAAATGTGACTAACTCAAAATTTAAAAATAATCTGATCTTTCATCTTATTCATGTTTATTTGTCATCCAGGATACAAGTATCTCATGAAAGTTGTGTGTGAAGGTGGTAGCACAATAGGGGATAAGCCAAATCTACGTCTCTGAGCTGAGACATCTACCAAGCCAGCCTGCAGAAATGATCTACTCCTGGTCATTTACATTTAAATCTCTCACTTTGTACAAGCTTCTTTCAACATTGCACAACCGCACTAATTGTGTTCACTAAAATTAGAATCTTTAATAGAAAAATAGCAAGGAAAGGCCATGAGTACCTGAGATCTTAGAATTATAATTTTCATTCCAGTGGGAGATGTGTATGAAAAGAGTTATTTTAATTTAATCCTCAGTTAGGGGTCCTGTTTTAAGAGCAGAATAGGAACAGTGAAATCAGCTCTCTCTAAGCAATAATAATTTCTAATATCACTCGATTATAAGGTAATAACACTTTGTAAGCTCATCAAAATTTATGCTTGCATACAGGTTTAATTGCCACAAACCATTAGCTGATCACATTTTAGTTGACAAATATGTGTTCAACAATAGTGTGAATGGGCTGTAACATATTTACTATGTAAATGGTGGAATTTTCTTTGGAAATTATTGATTTCTTTGAAAAGGAAAAAAAACAGTATAAAGTTTAATATTTCTCAAATGTCTAATTATAAAATTAATTTTAAGTTAAAAAAATCTCTTGGACATAAGAAGAAAAGAGGTAAATTATCCATATTTCTTTTTTTTTTTTTTTTAATTCCCAGCCCCAGCCCCACCAAAGTTATTCAGATACTATGTTAAAAGTTCAAATTGAATTCAAGTGCCTGTGATTTTCCACTTGTTTTCCACTTGTGTGCCTCCTCTTCAGTTAAAGCTCAATAACCGATCTTCACATTTATTATTCTCAGTTCAGGCTGGAGTGATGACTCAGCCATTAAGTCTAGACTCATAACCAAAAATATAAAAGAATCCAGAAGACACAAATTGTCAGAACTAGCTTCTTTTCATATGGATAACAAAAATAAAGGTGTGGGGGGTGTCAGGGATGTCTTTCTTACTCTTTTGTTGCTATTAGATTTCTCTAGCAGTCATTGCATCTTCCTGAGCCCATACTTCATAGCAGCTTTGGAACTAAGATTCTAGACTCATAGAAATGAAGTTGCTAATTCTTCTTTACTTCCACATTTTAAAAATCCTAGAATGATAATATCTTACCCCAATTCTTATTTTATTGCATTCTTGTGGAGATGTCTTGTTCATTCATTCAATAGCTCTCTCTCTCTCTCTCTCTCTATATATATATATATATATATATATATATATATATATATACTTTTTTTTTTTTTAGACAAAAGAGGTATATGTGGTGATATCTTGCTTGTAAAAGTAAAGCCTGTTTGAAGGTCAGAGAATGGAACTTGCCACTGGCTAAACATAAATGTCTGTAGGTCTGTACAGACAGAAAGGAAGTGAGATAGGCAGAAACAGAATAAAATCAAGGGGAAATAAGAACTCTTTCTCTTGTTTGCTGAGACACTAAGGAAGCAAAGTGTGGCTGTGGCTTATTCCTTTTCTCTCTGATCTCTAAGACAGGATTTATTTATATAAGCAATATATCACCACCACAGTTTCTCAGTGTTTATCCTTCTATACTCAAATCATTCCTTCAGTAAAGCGCTATTTTATGTATTGCGTAGGAATCAAAAACAGTGCTTCTATCAGAAATAAGCAACTTAACCATTAATAATCAAATACATCTAAAAATGTGATTACATGTCCCTTGGGGTACAAAGTCCTATCACCTTCTGCTGTAGTCTAAAACAGCTGTCAAAAGACAGAGGTGACTCATTAAAAATTATTTTCTTTAAGTTATATTTATTTCAAGAATTGAAGTCTAATCTCTATTCCTATCATAGAGTAATTAATTATAAAATATAAAAATAACAATGATGTTATAAAGGCATAATTAAATTTTAATGGAAATTTATGTAAAATTAATGAAGAATTTTATTTTTACTAATACCTGGGAAGTTCATAAAGCCTAACTATTTATAATAATTACAACTAATTAATTTGTGAATAATATCAAATAATATTTGCCAAAATATCCCGATAATGTAAAATATGTTTGACAAGCATATGGATGAATGTAAATTAAGTGAAAACAATGTTAGGAACCAACGAGAAAATTAGTTTGTTGCTAATTCACCATCCATAATAAAGGTAGGGTAAAATGCTACTCATAGTTATCATCATCTGAGATTCAATTTTATATTAATTCAGAGAAATATATTTAATCACTTAAACAAATTAAAAAGCTAATATTTGTATTACATTATTCTCAATGCTTTAAGAAAGTAAACTACTTTCCAATTAATTCTCTCTAAAATTATAAATTAATACTTCAATTACTAGTCATCTACTCTCAACCCTTGAGAATTGTACAATGTTAATTCTGCTAATTGTAACAAGTTTGATTTTCAATCTCATATCATCTAACTCCCAGTCCAGTAATATGTGCAAGCATAATTATTTTGCAGCTTTACTGCTTTCTGATAGAAAACATTATATCACGATTTATACTACCAAAAGATATACGCTAAAACTTTTAAGTGTTCATAGTCAATCAATAATGTCCAAAATGCCATGCAATATACAAATAGTTTTCATTGGTCTATAGGAGGCTTTGCTCTTACTCTTCATGTGATATTGAAAAAGAAATTTGAAAAAACAATGATTTCTCTTCCATGTCCAAGTTTACACTGACGTGTATCTAAACAGAAATAGCTTCACCATATTTTTGTTAGAACAAGAAAAATATAAATATGAGGGTTGTAACCTAATGAATCTATTAGTTTAGGTGTTTTCATTGCATTGCTATAAAGATGGAAATGAAATGTCTTGAAGACGTTCAAGTTAGAAATTAAACTCCTGGTAGAAAAAAAAATGTACAGATGTTGGCTTTCCTGGATAACATTATATTTATCTTCTTAAAAGTGGCTCAGTATTGTCTCATATTCAATACTGGTTAATTTCAATGAGAGTACTTTGAAAAGATTTATAGTTATAGGAATCAGTAAATTAGTGGGTCATTAGGCCTGCAGTCATGTAGAAATGAATATAGAAAAAAAAAATTAGACGAAAAGGTCCTGATAAGGAAAACATCAATGATACTTATTAGAGTTGTAAATTTTTCACAGTAGTAGCTCCCCATTTTTTAGTCAAAAATGTCATTTTATTGGTATCACAATGATTTTATGTCTAAACAATGAACACATATTTAGTAAGAGCACTAATATAGAACTGTTTTCCCTAATACTATGTCACACTACTGCCATTGTATGAATACCATTACAAGGATGCTGTCAAAAACAGAAAAAAAAAATACCCATCATTCTTGTTGAGCAGATGACCAAAGATAAAGGCATATGAGCCCTCAAATCAAGAACACTATATTTGAGTTCATGAAATATTATTATCTTCATGTGTATATTTATGTATGTTTCTGAATTCACTTTAGGTTTCAAAATAGGTATTTAATTTATTGTTTTTATCTCATTTGAAAATCAACACAAGTTGGAGGATTACTGGTTTTTAGATTTTAATACTGTGTCTGAAATTGATTTCAGAAACAAATAAACAAAACAAAACACCCTTGAAAATTGTATTCCATATTCTACTCCACAAATACATGTTCATCATTGTTTCATATTCACAATTGCAAGGCAGGGGAAACAAAGCAAATGTCCATCCACAAAAGAGTAGATAATACAATTATTGCATGTATACAGATTGGAATAGCTGTTACTTTCAAGGAAAAAAATAACAAATTATGAAATTTTGAGTAAATTGATAGACCTAAATAATTATACTGATGTCATTGATGGTAGTCATAAATCTCATTATAAGAGAAGGGCACTTAAATACCCTCTCCACTATTGCTTAGATTCTTAATTGGGGAGTCATTTTTGTGAATCCTTGGACATTTCCATAGTGCCAGATTTCTCTTTAAACATATAATGGCTCCCTCTATTATGGTATCTCTTTTCTTGCTCTCTTCTGCTCTTCCCCCAACTTGAACTTCTTGATCCCTCATGTTCTCCTCCCTCCCCCACTTATCTCAACCTCATTCTCCTATTTCCCTCCCCATCCAGCCTTACACGCTCCCAATTTGCTCAGGAGAACTTTTCCCTTTCTCCTTCTCCATGGGACAATGTATGTCTCTCTTAGGATTCTTCTTGTTTCCTAGCATCTGTAGGGTTGTTGATTACAGGATGATAATCCTTTTCTCTATGCCTAATATAACTTATGGGTGAGTATACAATGTGTGTCTTTCTTTGTCTGGGTTACCTCACTTAGGATGGTTTCTTTGTCTCATTCCCTCTATTTTCCTACAAATTGCAATGTGTCATTGTTATTTTTTCCACTGAGTAGTACTCCACTTTATAAATGTCCCACATTTTCTTTATCCTTTCTTCAGTTGCTTCCAGTTTCAGGCTATTAAAAATAATGCTACTGTGAACATAGTTGAACAGATGTCCTCGTGGTAATTTATGTAAGCAGAAGCAGAGATCCACAGTTAAGCACTGAGTTGAACTGCTGCAATCCAGCTGTAGAGAGGGAGGAGTGATGAGCAAAGGGGTCAATACCATGCTGGAGAAACTCTCAGAAACAGCTGACCTGAGCAAATAGAAGCACACAGATCCCTGTCTTACACCTGGCAAACCAGCTTAGGACTGAATCAGGCCCTTTGAACCTGGGTGTTAGTTGGGAGACCAGGGCAGTCTATGAGTCCTCTGTCAGTGGAACAAGTATTCATCCCTTGTGCATGGATTTTGGTAGTCAATTACCTATGGAGGGATACTCTCTCAGCCTAGATACATGGGGGAGGGAGTAGGCTCTGCTCAAATATGCCATAATTTCTTGTTCCCCTATGGGAGGCCTCACCTTCCCTGGGGAGTAGATGGGGGAATGGGATAGGGAGCATGATGGTGGGCACAGGATGGTGGGAGGGAGAGGGAGCTGAAATTGGTATGTAAAATAAGTTTGATTTTGTTCAAATAAATAAATTATATTGAATGTGGTAACCCAGACCCAGAAAGAGAAATGGCGCATGTTCTTCCTCTTCCTGTCATCCTCATCTATAGTCCATAGTTCCAAACTTTAAGCATACAGCATGTAGTAAGCAAAGAAACCAGGGAAGTATGTAGGGAACACAGGTACAAGGGGCTGGGAGTAAACACGTAGGATATATGTGATATGAAGTAGGGAACAGTAAATAGGGAAGGCTTTTCAAGTAGGAATATAGAAGGGAGATTCATATAAAAGAATGATGAATGAGCAATGGATGATGGACATGTATCAAAGTTGTTTTATAAAGCATCAAGGAATCATGTCATTGTATATTTACCTCTAATTATCTACAATATGTGTAAGTATATCTGTGTGTTAAAGTTGAGTCAGTTGAGGTTGGAAATGGCCCCCACCAGACTATGCAGAAAAATATTAAAGAAAATAAAAATAGCATTACCAGACACAAGAAATCACCTTTCAAATGATTGTCAGGCTACTCCAAATGACTTCCAAAACAATATACAATATAAATGTAGGCCTTAGTTGCCTCTTGGGAGTTGCCTCTTGGGTCCCTATTGCTAAAGACATCACACTTTTAGGACCTAGGACTCAGATAATTATATATAGACTGTATTTGAAAGCTTCCTTCTTGTGGTTTAGCATCAATGGTATAAAACTAGTATACTAGTCTCAAAGTAGTCAGCTAAGCAATTCTACAATCTTACCTAGATAAAATACCTATTAACCATGATAATTACTATTATGGCAATATATTCATAAAGGTTCAATAAGCAGCAATTGCATTTCTACTGCAGCCAACAGCTTTTTAGTTCGACTTAAGGCTCATTGAATAGAAGGGAAATCATGCCTGGAACTGGAAATGTTGCCAGATTCCTAGGGCTAGCAAACTCATGGACCATATAAAAAGTGTCTACTGCCATTGCTCAGCTAGAAAAAGTTTATCTTACTACATTTTAAATCTTATCTTTATACCCACAGATAAGTTTAAGTAATACCCCTCATCAAAGAAGTCTCTCTTCAGCAAAAGGAGAATATCTTAGAAGACCAAAATTGGACACACAATGTAGAGATTCACATATTCTGAGGAGCCAAGTACCAGTGGATACATCTACATTACAGATTCTGCATCTATGGCTCTGGGAACATGAAAATAGAGGTGTGGAAAGACTGTAAGAGCCAGAAAAATCAGGAAGCCTCTGGTAAACTAGACTCACCAGAAAAATAGCAACATCCATGGGTATGTTAAGCTAAAAGGGGGAGATTTTCACAGGGTCCAACTTCTAGACAAGAAACTACAGGCAACTAATGACTTCTGGGAGAACGAGAATGTGACCGTTAATTATTGTTTTTTCAATGTCTATTTGTCAGTATAAACACACAAGGAAGAAAATAGATATAGTCAATTATATCTATAGCGTATATGTATATATTATATCTTCATATATATGTGTAAACATAGATATGGATATTTGTGAGCACATGCATACACATATATCTGTGAAGACACACACACTCATACATACACACACACATATATATATATGTATATATATATTTCTGTATAACTAATAATAAAAGAATAAGTGAGTCAATTTGACAATGGAAGGGTATGGGAGGCATTGGAATCACAGTAGCTAGGAGTGGATGGGTAGGAGGCAAAGGGAAGGGAAAAGTGAAGTAATTCTATTTCAACTAATGTAATATTTAAAAAAAATACTTCCCCTCACTGTAGCAGAATCGCTCAATGAGCAAAAAAGCTAAGAGTGATACCAGAGGCTATTAAACCTCATATAAATGATGCCAACAATCTTTGCACAGCAGCAGTGCTACATTCAATTATAAGTAATAGCAGAACTGCAAGTGCATGCCCTGGGCTTTCAGCTGATTAAATATCGTAACTACATAGGATCTAGTACAGAGACATCAGAGAAGAATTCCCAGCTTTTACCTAGAAACCAAAGCTCTATCATTTACGTGCTAATTGGTGTTACATTGTGCAACAACACTATGAACTGAAAGGCAATACACAGGCTCCCTGCTGTAGTGCTAAAATGCTTTGCATCTATTATCAGCTGGCTAAATTGCCAGTAGTTTGTTCACCATCTCATCTAGTTGAAATAATGCTGGGACACAGCAGGGAGTGAATGGGGTAAATCTGCAGATTGATAAATGATTCAGTTCATGGTTATCTGAGTTATGTCTTCCAACCTTCACAATCCTAACTTTGTTTCCTATAAATGATTAATAATGGAAGCTGATTAAATATAATTTGGTATGGGATGACATGTAAATGTGAGACTTTATAATTAAATTATATGTGAATTATTTTGTGCTAAACATATACAACTAAAAACAACGATTGATCATAGCCAATATTTATATTGAGTTGTGGTGTCAGAATTCTGGGACTTGTTCAAAGAAAAATTTAGCAAGAAATATTTGAACTATATTCAGCTTCAGTCACTCCCAGAAACTGCACAGCATACAATTTTGTCTCTAATTTATACAAGAGAAAAATGACGCCACAATAATTAACACTACATACAGATACATAATATGCCAAATTTTCCACATGTAATCTTCACTTTGATCTCTTCTGACCATGATATTGTTTACATTTATGTGAAAATTGAGTGCAGTTTATAAAATAGATTTTTTTCCATTTATATCAAGGTTGTATCTAAGTTTGTACACATTTCATTATATGACAAGCACCAGCAGTATAATTGCCTAGAGCCATATTTCACAGATATGTAGATAACTAAAGTAAGTGACTGTTCAAAATTTTGTGACAATCCATTTTTATTGATTTGAAAAATAGTTTGTTATCAAATATGGATAGTTCAAATTAGTGTGTGTTTAGCTATATGGGCTCTTCATGTGCAAGGCATAAGAGCATTTTCTTACCAAGAAGGATAAGGAGGATAGAGTAATCTGTGTTGGATGCATTTTTCTGGAACAAAATCTGTGAAATTAGATTTTATCAATTTTAGAATTAAGTTGTTAAATACAGCAATAGTCAGCTATATGAAGCTATTCAAATTTAACCAAAAATAATGAAATTTAACATTTATTTCCTTAGCTGTATTGGCCACATTTCTTTTTTTTTATGAATATATTTTTATAGATAATTACCACAAACTAATTGTACATACTTATGGAGTACATGATATTCAAAATATTTTCATAACATGTATTGATCATATCATGGGAGGCAACATATGCTTCAACACAAACAATCTTCATTTTTGCATATTTGAACTAAGAGGATTATATAAATTTGTGTACAAGAAATTATAATTTAGAAATTTACCCTAAAATATGCTTAGTTATTTGTACTTTTTCTTTCTTTCTTTTTTTTTTTTTTTGCCTCTGAAGATTTGATCTTGATGTATTTTTTTCCTTTTTTTAAATTTTTTATTTTTAAATAATTTTATTTAGTATACTATGATACTCAGAATGGAAATAAGATCAGTTCACAGTGGGTTAATTTCAGAAAACTAATACAGCTAGATTTAAGTTCCTCAAGGGAGGCCAGGAGAATATATGTGAAAACAATGACAGTAAGTTTCCATATATGAAGGTATGACAATTCCACATACAAAAGATTTTCATAAACCCCACAAAGTAACAATAATTGACACTATAATCAAATCATCTTCTATATTTAAGGGAAATTATTTTAATCAAATAGAAAATAATAGATACACTATATAAAAATAAAAGAAAAATTTCACAATATTGTTTTTTTTTCATTTAATGTCTTGAAAAGAAAATGGGAGGCTGACCAGAAACCAGTATTGAAGGCATTTTCTTCAAACAAATAGTAGAATAAGGAATTCCATTCACAAAAGGAAAGATATGCTTAATAAAATATCCACAATAAATTAAATATCCAGCACTCAGGAGGCAGAGACAGACAGATCTCTGTGAGTTCAAGACCAGCCTGGTCTATAAGAGCTATATATATCTACAATAGAACCCCTGACATTCCACAGGAAGAAGAAAGAACAGTAGGAGAGCTACAGTAAGGAAGACACTGACACAGTAAAAACTGTCTTGACCTTATGACAGCCAGCATTTCAGCTAATATGAAAGTAAATTAAGCATGAATCAGATTTAAATTCACGAAGAAAATGATGAACGTATAGGGAAAAAAAAACACATAAGATATTATTCATAGCCTGGGTTTCACAAAATGTTCTTGTATATAGTGCAATATTAAGCTAAAGTAAAAAGTCATGTTTGATTTTATAAAATGTGTTAAGAATATTTTCTGAATAGCAGGATTAAAAGGATCACACAAGTCTTTAATAAGATATTTTAAATATAAAGCAAGTGAGCATATTCATACATAGTAAGAAACCTACCATAACTCCTAATAGGTTAAACAAATCCAGTGCCAGAAGGAAAGCAATATGGCAACTTTCTCATTTTCTGTTGAAATGCACTCGTTGCCATTATGTGATAGGTAAAATATAGGCAGAGAGAAAGAAAATGACATTTCTTGGACTCTTCAGTGTAATGGGCAAACTACCAGCCTCAGCTCTGGAAGGTACGCTCAGATCAATACTCCGAAAAACAAAACAAAACAAACAAAAAATCACCTTAAAATACATATTTTAGAGTCTAACATAGGTTGAAAGCAGAGCTATGTGAAATGGAAAATCTCCTAAGACAGTCTTGCTGTGCTTCATAAATAACAGACCCAGACCTCTCCTGTTCTAAAATGCTGACAGTGTAATGTCCTCAGATCAGCAGGGAGTGTTTACAACCATCCAATTTCAGTTTCAGTCTCTTACCTTCAATCCTTCACCTCACTTAGTCTGGCGACCCTCAGCTACAAAGCTGGAAGGAGCTGCCTTTTGCAGACCTTTCTTTCTGGTTCAAAGGAGCCCATGCATCCCAGGCACCATCTGCCCAGGGCGGCTTTCCAAGCCTTGGCGGAGTGGCTTACAGCCAATCTTGGCATTATGCTTTCCCTCGCTGCTTACACATCAGTAATAAATCCACTTCATATGACTTCTTACGGTTAAGTTTGGTGTGTTTCATGAGACTCAGAGAAAGGAACGTGTACTCTGTGAAAGTGCTGAGAGGCGAGCACTTCTCGGGGCATTGGTTCCAACAGCTTCACCTTCTCAAAGTGAAATTCTGCAGAAGAAGTATTTTTTACTGTCAGAAGGAAAAAAATCAACCATTGTTCCCAGAAATTTTCCATTAGGTCTTATTCCCAAGGGGGGAAGAGGTGTGTGTGTGTGTGTGTGTGTGTGTGTGTGTGTGTGTGTGTGTGTGTGTGTGTGTGTGTGTGTGTGTGTGTGTGTGTGCGCGCGCGCTTGTGTTGGGGCTGGGGCTGGGTAGCCGGAGATGTACCCCAGCTGAGTTAAGGTTCCTTCAGCTATAGAAGCCATTTGGGGAAATTACAAGTTTCAATCTGGAAATGGGTTTATGTTTAAAACTCACATCTTAAAAACACTCAAAAGATTGAGATTTATCTCAAAATCTGTTTTTCACACACCACATCAGTGGATTTCTAGTGTGAGAAGCTGACAGAGCAATAGACACAAATTCAGAAAAGACCAAACTCGATAGGGGAAATAATTAGAATAAGCTTAAGGAGTTATAAAAAAGGCAAAGGAACACTAACAGCCAATTCTTTTCCTTTTAAACAGAAATGTCCAACTTGTACGTACTTACTTTTCTATTACAGAGAAAATGCTGGCTTTTTCATCTAGAATCATAAAGTATGTTATTTGACAATAAAATGAAATTATATTCTTAATTTCCTTAAATAATGACCTTGAAATTACTAGGGTATTTCACAAAGCATGGCTAGAATATATAAAGGGGAGATTGAGATGCTCCAGTGGGTAAATGTTTTTGGTAAAGCTGAGAACTAGAGTTGGAATTCCCAGACAGGATCCAAGTAACAGTTTGAGATATGGAAGAAGAAACAAGAAATTGACTTTATTTCCCAAGAATTAGTAGACATACTGTATTAATCATAAGGACTCACATTAATCACACACACAAGTGCTTAAGATAATATATACATGTCCCGTGACATAATATTTAAACTTTAGAGAATAAGAAATAAAAATATCATTTCTTTCCTTTTGGAAATTGAAATAAAATTACATTATCCCCCTACCCTGCCCTTCCTCGGTGGTTCCACAGTACCAAAACTTGCTCTCTTATAGACTCATGGACTCTTTTCTTTAACATATTAATTTATTAATATTTATATTACCTGTAATTTTACATATATACAAATACAATGAGTTCATTCCATCTAATGTTACTTGTATGCATATAACTTCAGGGCTGACCACTTGGTATTCACTAAAAATAGATAACTCTTGATCTGTTAAGATTCTCTCCTGTCATAATGGCTAAAATCAGAAACACCAATGGTATTTTATGCTGGAGAGGATGTGGAGAAAGGGGAACACTTCTCCACTGGTGCAAACTTGTACAGCCATTTTGGAGATCAGTATGGTAGTTCTACAGGAAAATGGGAATCAGTCTACCATAGCACCTGGCAGTTCCTCTTTTATGTATACCCAAATGATCCAAATCCATGCAATAAAGACATCTGTTCATGGCAGCATTATTTGTTATAGCTAGAACCTGGAAATAACCTAGATGCACCACAACTGAAGAATGGATAAAGATGTGGTAAGTTTATACAATGGAATACTACTCAGCTGGGGGAAAAAGTGGATCTTAAAATTACCAGGCAAATGGCTGGAACTTGAAGAAACCATACTGAGTGAGGCAACTGAGTCACAAAAAAGTAACATGGTATGTACTCACTCATATATGGATTTTAGACATAGAGCAAGGGGTCACCAGCCTATAATTCATAGCGCCAAAGGAGCTAGGATACAGGGAGGATCCTAAAAGAGTCATACAAGGTGCCCCCAGAAAGGGAAAGGAATAAGATCTAAGCATATTGGGAGCAAGGCAGGCAGTGAGGATAGGGCTTTGCAGAGCAGGATGTCCTTTCACTGACTGAAGCACTCTGGAGAGAGCCCTAAACTTCACCTTGGCAGTACAACAGAGTTTATGCTGGTCAGAAGCAAGGCAGAGCTGGCTGTGAGGGAGGAAAAATGAGAGATCAGGTCATGCCCCTCTTGGCTGCCATATAGTAGAATGGGTGAGAGCAAGATGACCTCCGCTCCTAATCTCTGAAAACCTGCAGCAGGTGAGGGAAATGATCTAATCCCTCACCAACTGCAGCACTCTAGAGAAAGGGCCCTCCACCTCACCTGGGCAACATTGTACAGTTGATCCTGTAGACAGGGTCTCAGATGAGCCATTCCTTAGGGAGTAAGAAGGACATAGCTGGCACCACCACCTTGGTCTGTGATGTGGTGTTGGGGAAAAGGGAAAGGCACCCTCTCCCCTTTTCCCTACAGCCTCCATCTGGTGAGGAAGCTTACCCCTTAGGTGAAACACTCAGGAAAGCGAGCCTGGCACCTTGTCTGGGCAGCACAGCTGAGCTGACCATGCTCACAAGTTTACAAGTGAGCCAACCCAGTGAATGTGAGAGTGAGGGTCCAGAGACAGATCCCCTCCCCTCCCCCACTAAAACCTCTGGCAAGTGGAAGAGGCTGCTCTGAAGTCACATGACACAGTTCTCCTAGAACTGTCATTGCTTCTCACCAGCTGCATCACTCAGGAGAATAGGCTCTGCATCTGCCATCGGGTGGTGAGGACGAGGGAAAGATACCTTCACCCTCACCTCCTTGATTCTACTACCTCAGTTGGGCCAGAGAGCTGACCTTCCTCCATGTGGCACGCGATAAAGTGCATGCTGACAGCAAATTGAGCCAATCCTGTTGGTAAACGTGAGCCAGCTATCCCAGAAATTGTGAGCATTGGGCAGCTGTCTCAAACACTTATCTGTCTTGTGACAGTATGGGCAGGGGGGAAATGCCTCTTCTGTTTGTCCATCAACACCTGAGGCAGATGGAAGAGCTAATCCTAAAGTCATAGGAGTGGGAGAGCTGTTCATGCCCCTCATCAACTGCAGTATTCAGGAGAATGGTCCCTACACCTTGCCTGGACAACACAATAGAGCTTGCTTCAACAGTGTGGCTGTGGGACAACAGATTCTGAACATGTGAAAGCAGGAAAACTGAATTCTTGCTTGTTCATTTCTGCAAGTGATGAACTATCCAAGACAGAAATGCTGGCAGACTGACCAACCCTACAACTAGCCAGTCCCAGAACCAGGGTTACATGTTGGCCCACCCCAAAATCTACCCTGTCTGTGATCTGCTGAATTAGGATGGGGTACAAGGGAGTCAGTCCTTCAAACCCAGGACTGCAGTATCTCCATGACACAAGGAAGCACCAGAATGTCCAGGGAAAGTCCCAATCAAGGCCCAGTGTTGATGGTGTAGCAGAGACCAGGCACATTGAACCCCACCAAGGTTTATTTGATATGAATGCTTGCACATATGAATATATGGACAAAAGGGTTTACTGCATTACTCACTGTGTCACACTGCAGCTTCTATGATGATATTTTCCATCTCTACCACTCTTTTACCTATTTTCTCTTAAGTGGGGAGAGAAAAGCACAGAATAATGTGAAATTTTGACTTTGATAAAATCTTTTCCTTTAAAAAAACTTTCATTTACATGTCTATGACTGTGCATGCTGCTTGTGCATGATTACTGGAAAAACTTATGATTTAAAATACTGCTAACACCTCAGTAAAATATATGTAAATTTGTTATTATTAAAATGCGTGTACTAGAATGAGAAAAGAAATATAAAATAAGAGATATTGTTTTTAGTCCACACAAAAACTCTTGGTTTTTCAAAAGATTTATTTTTTATTTTTATTTACAATTTCCTGTCCCCATGCATACATGTAAATTGTGTGTGGCAACTGACAGAGACCATAAGCTGGAGGCAGGTACCCTGGACTCTGAACAGTTCTTTGCCAGGCAAGGATGCTAAAAAACTAATTCTAGAAGAGCAAACAGTACTATTAACCACTGAGCTATCTTTCCAGCTCTATACTCATTTTTGAAATATGCATTCTCACTACCCTTATTAAGATAACATGGATGCATCTTGAATATTATAAATGGGGAGGAAATTTAAAATAAACATATAGATGCAAAGAAAGATCACATTCAACCAATCATTCCCTGCTCATTCGGTTAGTATTCTATCATTTAACCTTTTTCCTATCATTCTTATGGGGTTATATTTTGCAAGAATCACTGTAGTGTGTCTTGAAAGAAGGAATAAGAAAATGCTATCATTAAATGAAAGAAATGAAATCAGGTGTTCTTAGGTGTGTGGATAAATATTAGGATTTTCAATTTGATACCATTGGTCTATCTGTCTATTTATGTGCCAATACCAACCTAAAATTATACAATGGAAGGAGGAAAGCATCTTCAACAAATGGTGCAGGCACAACTGGATGATGGTATATAGAAGACTGAAGATAGACCTGTGTCTATCAGCATGCACAAAATTTAAGTCCAAATAAAGTCAACATAAATCCAGCCTCACTGAACCGCTTAGAAGAGAAAGTGGGAGGTACCCTTGAATGAATTGGTACAGGAGACTGCTTTTTGAACATAACTCCAGTAGCACAGAAACTGAGATGGACAATTACAAAAATGGGACCTCCTCTAGTTTAGAAGCTTCTGAAAGGCAAATGACACAACATCAAGACCAAATTGCAGCCTACAGACTGGGAAAAGGTCTTCACCAAGCCCACAACTGACAGAGGGCTTATCTCAAAATAGACAAAGAACTCAAGAAACCAGCCACTAAAACACCAAATAATCCTATTAAAAAGCGGGGTACATAACTAAAGAAAGAATTCTCAATAAAGGAATCCAAAATTGCTAAAAGACACTTAAGAAAGTGCTTAACATCCTTAGCCATCAGGAAAATGAAAAAAAAAAAAAAAAAAAAAACAAAAAAATCTCTGATATACCATCTTACTCTTGTCAGAATGGCTAAATTGGCTAAAACCAAAAACAGCAATGACAGTTTATTCTGGAAAAGATGTGGTGAAAGGGGAACACTCCTCCACTGTTGGTGGGAGTGCAAACTTGTATAGCCATTATGGAGATCAGTAATGCAGATCCTCAAGAAAAGGGGCATGTGAAGGAGGGAGGAAGAGGGAATTGGGATTGCTATGTAAAATAAGAAGAAAAAAAAAAAAAAAAAAAAAAGAAATGAAAACACCCTGCCAATTCACAAACTTCCTGTATACTTCCCAAACACCTGTATACTTTACCTCTGGTTCACTACAGATATTTTAGCTGCTACTTTACATTGTGATGACATGGTAAGGAAGACATAAACTTTTGTTTCCCTGCTGATGTTGTAATCAATACACACCTGTTTTCTGCTGGGAAAACTGCAGCAGAAGATGTTGTGGCTTTTTAACTAGCAAGACAGTGACAGAGTATCATGCTGAAAACACATGAATCTGACAAATTTTCCATACTGTTTGCAAATTGAACACTAGCAGTGGGATGTTGGCATATGTGCCTTTTTTAGGGATGACAGATTTAGATGCATCATGTAAGTCAGTATCACTAATGAAAGGCAAGAAAAAAACAGTCAAAAGTCAGAATTATGTCTTTGCTATTCTTATATTTTGTGAACTTATTTTACATCTTAGCCCTTTCTTCTAAAATGAATTCAAGTCAATATCAAGTATCATGTGTTAAATAGAGTGTACATATATTTTCACCTGAAATTTTTGAACTAACATTTTGAAGAAATCATTCAAATTTAGGAGTAAATTTAAAGATTGCTTCATCTTTTAATTAGTCAACTATTTTTATATACTCAGTGCACATGTTGTTACTCCTCTAAATTATGTTATATTATTAATATTTTGGTTAGTTTATTCAAAATTGACCAAATTTTGCATTATAGAAGTTTCTTCTTCTTTTAGAATTTCCAAAATTAGGCAAGCCTAAGAGTTTGTGGGTATGATCAATTATAATTTATATCTTGTTGAGAATACTTTAAAGGAATGGTTTCCTCTTTTGGGTGTGGGAAATTTAAAACCATTTTTGAGATAACTTGAATGCTATCATTTGCATGGGAATTATAGTGTATCTTATGTTAGTGAAGGCAAATGTTTTAGTATCTATTTTATCCATCAATAAATTCATTCATTATACAGTTGTTTTTTATGTATTATCATGTCAAATAAAATTTTTAATTAAGAAATATTGTTGTAAAGAAAACAAAATCAAAATCATAAACATTTGATTTATTAAAGATAGTTGAATTGTAAAAAGATACTGCCTAGAAATTATAATCTTTCCCATTTTTTCCTAAAAAAATATTCAACACAGATTTTTTTTTGTTAGTGCTCTGTGCTGTCTTTGTTTAGTAACTAATGGTAATTAGACTCTCAGTAAATAGCTTAATGTAACTGATATTTGTCCCTAATTATGCAATATTTTAAAACAATATTGCAGAATAAATTGATTTGAAATTCTAATTAAGTACTCTGGATATAGCAGGAAATTCTGGATAGTATTATCCACATAGGAAAAAAAGCAAGATGACAGTAAAGATTATATTTTCTTTTTTTAAGTATATTTACTGTCTGGTAATTTTGATCAGTCTCCCAGAAGAGAATGCAGGAGCTCAGAATATTTCTCCATTTTGTATCAGCGAGTAGAATACCTATCATTTATATTTTAAAATTTGCTATTACCAACACAAATCAATTGTGCTATTGAATCATCTCTTGTAATAATTTATCCCTAAACAATAAGCTCACCTCTTGTGAACTTAGTCCGGGTTTGTTTTATATTTTTTCTTTGTTTGTTTGTAAATACTTCATAAAAAGTATTCTGTTTCCTTATTACATACACCTCAATAAACCAAGCCATTTTCTTTATAATTTTAAGTAGGTCATTATTTCTTTAACTAATAGATGATGATATTGTTGACTTGCAGTTAAAGGGCAATTTGCTTAAATGAGAATGATTATCAGAGTATTTACATTGGTATTTATTCATATTTATTCAATTCAAGGACACAAAAGATCATTGTAATCTCTAATCACTTGTTCATGCCCAAGACATGTCAATTCAATGGAAAAAATAAAGGGGGAGGGGGTGGAGACACTTCTATGCACAGATAAACTTTTGTCTCTTAAGTATAGAATTCAGCTTCACACCAACATATCAAATCCTCCTTTCTCCAGAGATTGCAGGCATTATATAGGCCTTGGTTGGAATTCAAGTATGATGAGATTAAACAAAGCAGTGCAGAATTACCCTTTTTGCCTCTCTTGTGTTTATTAATTTTGATTTGTCTATCTACCAAGTTAGTGCTTGACTTGTTTCTGGTCACTTTTACTTCCTTGGATCCAACTGTCATGGAATCTGCTTCTGCCAGTGTGTTTGCTCTACACCATCTGCCCTTACTGACTGGCAGAATTCCCATCAGCCCTGACAAGCCTTAGAGACAATCTGCTTTACATCCTCCTGTGAAATCAGAGGTTCAATTATGTGACCATCAAATAATTGGGATATTTCAGTGTTCCTAAATGGACAGTCATAATTCTACTTTATTTATTTTAAGGTGGTTTTGGGTTGTAGAACTTGTAATATTTAAAGTATGATATTTAGTTTAATATAGACTTGATAATAACAATGTAAACTTCAAACATACACAGAGTAGACCATCAGAATGATGCTAATTATTGGAATGACTTTGGCAAAGGAATACCTAAAAAATTGAAATTTATAGCAAGGGAAGCAGAATTATTAATGAATACCATGCTGATACTGATATCATGAAAAAATGCAATGTAAGGAAGAAGGATTTTAGAGAACCATTTCACTAAATGTTTGTGAAACAAAAGCTGTAATTCTCAAATTAAGTAAATGTTAATGAAAAAAATTCACAAACTCTAGAGAGTGTGAGTGTCCAAAACTTAGTGTTTTGACTGTGAAAGTTTGAGAGTTATTATAATATATAATATCTTTGGATATGATATATAATATATAATGTCTTCGGATTTTTTTCTGATGAACAAAATCTTACCAATCAATATCATTTTCATTGCATAGAATGGCAAGTAGAGAACAGAAACCTGCACATTACATGGTATTTATTTAACTGTATTCCTCTGAGAAATTAAGTTATTATGATCATATCCTAAACATTATTTATTCGTTATTATGAGCTGAGAACTAAACATTTGGTAAATTTTTGTCTAATGCTGATAGTACTGAAATGACAGATTACATAGATATGTTCCATAAGCTTGAAAATGAGAAAACAAAGTTCTTATTCCTGCACCTGTCATCAGTAAATTAGATTAATGATGAACAAATATTTTACTCATTTCCAATATGCTGTTTCAGTTTCTATCTCTTCTAAAGCTGGACATTTTTAAGAGTTAATTGCAGGGACTATTGTTCAAATGCTTATACTTAACAAGATGTGTAAATTCCAGATGTAAGACTCTGGATTGATTTACACAACTTTTTTTTTAATACATAAGGAGTAGATTTACTGAATACATTATAAATGAAAGGGTGGGAGGTCATATATTCAGGGAAATATGAGGCTATTTAAAAGACTTCTCTCTTTGGAATCCAATAGTACATATCACACATACACAGAAACACATGCAACAACAATTAGTGAAAAATGAAGTCAGGAAAGTGAAAGTAAGCAAGAAGTATATGTATAGAGACAGTATGGAAAGGGAGAAAGGTAATTATACTATCAAAAAAATCAATGGTTATGGAGCATATTAATTAACCAAATAAAATTTGTTAATGTTTTAAGTACAATAATATTTGTAATGAAATTTCATTATATGTTCAAATTTTGGATAGCATTATTAGTAGAAATCACAAGAAAGAATTTTGTTTTTGCATATTGTTTTAAATTGCTCTATGTCTCATTTTCAAGACTAATTTATGAAAAAATTGTATCTATCTCAAAAGAATATGATTTCCAGCTTTAAGGATAGGATCTCATTTTCCCAAGATCTAAAATTATTACATTTGTATTATGTAATAAAATCTTAACTATTAAAAGTCCATTTTTGTTTTCAAAATCTAATTTTTTCAGTATGTTATCAAAACTACAATCTTTCTATTAAATACAAATAAACATTAAATATCTCTTAGTAAGATAGATATGCCGTTAATTTATTCTTTCTTTAAATATGAAATAATTAAACTTGAATTTTATGACACACATATTTCCCTTTGGTCCTATCTGATACATATTCTGAAAAAATTTGGTGAATGTAAACCAAGTATATCATTCCCCCCCTGTTATAAAAGCAAATATAATTATTATATGAATTATTCATTGCCTATGGATGTCAAAAGAGGGGCTCGTTGTCTCTAGAAATGAAGCTACAGACTGTTAACACATGGATGCTAGAGACTGACCCTAAGTCCTCAACAGTAGCCATACTGATGGTCTCTTCTTCACTGAGCATCCATCTAGCCCCAGATATTGTTACAGCACCAAAATCTACATAAATCTGCCCTGATCACAAATATGTCACATGCACAAACATTATTTGAGGATAGTATTGTTTTTCTCTACATTCAGGAGATGGTTAGAGTTTGTATGATGGACTACTAACAAACACAAGTGCTAACTATAAATACGTTTCTTTCATTTATTTATAGGACTTTACTCTTACAGTAACATAATTATATTTATCAACTATAAGGTCATGTTGTGAACTGATTTATTTTCCATGCATACTATGATATTTGATTATGTTGAAAATTTGACAATGAAACTAAAGTTCAAATGCCTTTAGTTATGACTAGTATAGAAATACTAAAAAAAAAAAAAAAAAAAAAAAAAAAAAAATGTTTTGACTCCAAAATTTAAGTTGAAGGACAAGTTACTGGGGAAAAGGATTTTTATTTTTGTTTCCACAGAAAATGAAAAGATGTGGATTCCTTCCAGACTAATGTGGTTTGATCACGCCAGACCGCCTGAAACAGAGTATGAGGTGATCCTACATTCAAAGCAGCTGGACAAAGCAGCCTGACAGGCTACAGCCAGGATTTCTGAATCTTCTTCGAATTCCCCACGACAGCGCCCCTTACCAGCAGGAAGTAGTTTGGAAAGAACGACGCCCAAATTCCCAAATATTGTGTATAAATGTTTGTTTTCATTTAATTGGACTTTGTTATATAAAATAAATAAAAAAATACATGTGTGCATTCTCACAATATCTTAATATAGATATACACTTTTCTCTTTTTGTTAATAATTAAACATATATTAGTGATTTTCAAAATAAAACTTTTATGTTTCATATGTAACTATTTGGTGGCAGATGTGTTCTCTGTTTTATAATCTCAACCTCATTCTATTATGTTATCTACATACTTGGGTTTACGTATTTATTTTTAAAATAATATAACTTTAATTCACTGTTAATAAGGAAAAAGAATATGCTTGATCATGGTCTTAAGTCCACTTCCCCTCGCCACATAGTAGTTAAAACACAAAACAAACAGAATAAGGAAAGAATATTAAGAGCAGAAAATAAAAAGTACAAGTAAGGTATAAAGTCAGACCTATCAGAAATTTACCTGACTACTCCATGGAAACTCTGAAGGAAAGAAGGTCTTGGGTAGATGTCCTACAAACAAGAAGAGACCATGAATGCCAGCCCAAACTATTACACCCAACAAAGTTTTCAATCATTATAAATGGAGAAAACAACATATTTCATGACAAAACCAGATTTAAACAATAAGTATCCACAAATGTAGCCCAACAGAAAACACTGGAAGGAAAACTCCAACTCAAGGAAGTTAACTACACTTACAAAAACATAAGCAATAGATGCACTTAAGCCAAAGCAAAAAAAAAAAAAAAAAAAAAAAGACAAATGGAAAAAATGGAAACCTGCACAAAATACCACCACCAAAATCAAATCCAATACAAACAAAAATTAACAATAAATGGTCATTAATATCCCTTAATCCAATGGTCAGTCTTAACTCACTTATTAAAAAAAACAAAAAACAAACAAACAAACAAAAAAACCCACAGGCTAATAGAATATATACAAAAATACAAAGCTGGAATCTATTCTTCTGTTGCAAACAAGAAACAAACATCAATCTGATATTACCACAGAAAAAAGGGTTGAGAAAAGATTATCCAATAAAATGTACCTAAGAAACAAGCTTGTGTAGCTATCCTAATATCTAACAAATTAGAAATCAACTAAAATTGATCAAATGAGATGTACAAAATCATTTCATATTCATCACAGGGAAATATCCATAAAGATGAATTCTCATTTCTGAACATCTCTGCCCCCCAAAGGAACCCATATTCACAAAAGAAACATTACTAAAATTTAAATAACACATAAAACCCCACATTCTTATAGTAGGAGACTTCAACACCCGAATCTCACCAGTGGACAGGACTACCATACAGAAACTTAACAAAGAAACAATAGAACAAACAGGTGTTATGACCCAATTGGGTTTAACAGTCATCTATAGAACACTTTATCCAAACAAAAAAGAATACCCCTTCTCAGCATCACATGGATCATTCTCTAAAATCGATCACATACTTGGCAACAAAGCAAACCTCCACAGACACACACACACAAAAAAAAACTTTGAATAACCCCTGTATCTTATCAGATCAACATGTTTCAAAGTTAGAATTCAACAGAAAAAATATATTCACTAACTCTACAAACTCATGGAAATTTAAAAATGCTAAATTGCATCACTCCTGTATCGAGGTCATTACTTTTGAATTCAACATTACTCAATGTCTCATGATAAGGGAAGAATTCATGCAAATTCTTTCCTGTAAAGTTCTTTACAGTGTCTGTGTACCCTCTGAATTCCCATGTACTGCACCTTTATTGTCCTAATTTCACTTAGCTTACTAGACATTTCAAATCCTTCCTCAGTTCTGTACAGGTCCCCAAGCTCTAAAATCTCAGTGTCTTGTTTATCACACCAATGTCCCCACTTGTTACTATGAACTTCCTTGTATCAGAAATTTCATTTAATGTTTTGTTCAAACACTTGAAATAATTTATGGGAATAGGGATGTATTTTTCCCAACTGCTCAAGAATAAATTGTATGACAGCATAGACATCTTGGCAGAAACCTAAGGTGATTGTTAATGTTTCATCTGAGGTCAGGAATAGAGAGTAGAAAGGAAGTACGGAAACAATAAAATCTCAAGGATTGGCCTGAGTGCCCGAATTCCTTCAGCAAGACTTTTACTTTTAAAGATTTCACGATCTGTCAAAATGGCACCACGAGTCAAAGTCCAGTAAATAATCAAATAAACCTTTTGAACACATTTTTCCCCTCAGGCCATGAAAATAACTAATTAATATTCAAACAATACATACAGAAAAATAAAAGCATAAACAATAAGTACAAGGTTGAAAACTTTTAAATGACTAAAATTGCCAGTTAATTTTATGATTTGCCCTTAAATGCATTTTTTATACAAAACAATAGGATAACAAGCACACCACCTGACATGGCTATCACAGAATTATTAGCACAAAGAATTACTTATAATTTTATGCTGCTGTTACAGACTTAATTTTCGTAGTCATTGGAAAAGATGCTTGGCTTTGATTATTGGTAATAGTAAAAAGATTGCTTGTTCACTTTTATGAAATTACTCTAAAATATTTGTTTTCAAAGCACTATTTCCCAAAAGTAAATAAATATTTATAAGTAAATAAAAATTACTTGGTTGTACATTATTTTTCACTGTGAATTTCCTATAAATAAGCCTGAGGGCATTATTTAAGCTTATATATTTGTTTGGGTTCATTTAGTAAATATTTAAGTCTGCTTCTAAATTTAAAAGAGGCTAATTTATCTCACAGCTTCTTTACAAATTTTTGTATGATACCTTATGATAACAAAGCAAATGAGTAAAGAACCAAAACCAGCTGGTCTTGCTTTATTCAGATAACCTCTCTGAATACAATGTGTGTGCATTTTTTGTATTCACATGTGTGTGTATGTGTGTGCATCTCTGTGTGTTGTGTGTGTGTATGTGTGTGTGTGTGTTTGTGTGTGTGTGGTGTTCATGCACATATTAGAATTCCCTTCATCAGTATTAAGATAGTAAAACAACAAAGCCAGTGTCAGAAGATTCCAGCCTATTCATATGGAATACCTACTCCCCTAATTAAGTGATAAGTACAAGATTCCATTTCCCTTTCTTAGGTCAACTTCTGCCTATTTATCTAATTGTGACCGAATTATTAATAGGTAAAGATTTCTTTTAACAAAGCCATTATTATATTACAGCAAAATTACCATGACCAAAGACTCAGAAGTATTCAATAAGG
This sequence comes from Phodopus roborovskii, assembly GCF_943737965.1. Lineage (NCBI taxonomy): Eukaryota > Metazoa > Chordata > Mammalia > Rodentia > Cricetidae > Phodopus > Phodopus roborovskii. The sequence goes on along the minus strand of NW_026126525.1, from coordinate 40,840,706 downwards.
CCAGAAATGGTACATCAAAGTCCAGTTGCTTGAGTTTGGCCTTGCCATTGCTGTTCAATGCTTGTCTAGAGAATACTCACTCTACTTCATCTATTGTTCCTGATAACCAAAACAAAATAAAGCCTTTGTCTATCTATCAGGTTTACGTGTCCAGTTGTGAATATGTTTCCTTCAGAATTGTAAGATGAAAGATTGGAGTGAATATAGAAGACATACCTCCATCTTTAACACATTTATTTCAGTTGGTTAATTTATTTGTAATGTTTTAAAAGTATACACTCTCATTTATTTTGTTTGATTTCATGAAGTTTTATTGATAAATATATGAAAATTATCCCATTCTTATTATAAATTACTCTTTTAATATAAATAGATTGTTTTCATCAAATAAATTCTGTTTTTAAACATTTCTATATTGTACTTGGCTAAAATATGTATACTCATCTAATAGGGTAATGTTATTCTTGTCTATGTGAGCCTCCTATCTAATGAACCCTTAGTTAAAAAAATGTTTGACAGTGAAAGTACTGATATATATATATATATATAGTTGCTGGGTATCCTAATGACAATACTCAGTGCCAAAGCAGTCCCTTCAAATTGATGCTTGTTGTGTTTTGTCTTTTCTGTCACTAAAAATTCCATTTCAACATGTCATCTCAAACCTCAAAGCTGTATAAAGAGAAAGTCTGAGACATAAACATGATTGAACCATCACCTAGGTTCCACTCATGAGGTTTCTCATAGCACTAGTTATAGCAATTATGGATCTGCCATCAGACACAAACTTACTATTTTATGGACAGCTTGGGGAAAATTGTTGTATTTGTTTCATTATTCTATAGCTCTATATACTATTAAAATATATGTCAACTATTAGATATGTAAAAATATTTTATTTGTATTCTTTCCTAGGTACCCATTGCAAGTTGTTTGCTTGAATCAATTACATTCCTAAATTTAAAACTGCAGTAACGATTTTGAATTACAGTAATATATATATATATATATATATATATATATATATAATCTATAGTATATATATGCACTAAATAAAGAAAAATAAATATTTAATTTTTCTATCATTTTTATCCTTCAGGAGACTGTTTACACTAGTCTGTTTCCTATTCTAATGAAGACTTCTGAGTTTGATGATTTGCCAAGTGAACTCTTTACCTATAATTTTAAATACAATATCAGCATCCAATAAAACATTGATAACTTATAAAGGCAAATTTGGCGCATTCTATAGAAAAGATGATTATTCAACATGTGCTGATCCAGGAAAATTATAAACAAAGTAAATAATCCAATTAAAATTGGGGTACACATCTAAACAGAGACTTCTATAAAGAAGAATCTCAAATGTCAAGAAACACTTAAGGAAGTATTCAACATTTTTAACTATCAAAATGATTCTGAGATTCTGTCCTACACCTGACTAAGTGTAGGTGTAGGCTAAGAACAAAATCATAAGCTAAATCTACAGTTCATTTCTGGGAGGATGTGATGCAAGTGGAACACTCTTCCATTGCTCTTGGGAGTGCAAATTTGAACAGCCACTTTGGAAGTCAGTTTGGTGGTTTCTAAGAAAACTGGTAGTACATCTATACTACCCTTTGCATATAACCAAACAATGTTCTATCATACCATAAGGACCAATTGTTCAACTATGTTCATAGTAGCTTTATTTGTAATGCCAGAACCTTGAAACGACATAGATTTCCCTCCCTCAACAAAGTAAGAGCTTAAAAAAACAGTACATTTACACAATTGATTATTACTCAGCTGGTAAAAACAAAGTCACCAGTAAATTTAAAGAAATGGAAAGAACAAGAATAAAGTCATCCTGAGTGAGGTAACCCAGACCCAGAAGTACAAACATGGTATATACTTATTCATAAGTGGATGTTAGCTGTAAAATAAAGAATAACTGTCATACAATTCACAGAGCCATAGAAACTAGGTAGCAAGGAAATTTCATGGGGGAGGGAAAGCCCAGATCTTTATGGGAAGGAGTAATAGAAGAGACTTCATGAATGGACTGAGTTGGATGGGGATGAGAATATGAGTGATACGGTTTAGGAGGAAAGAAGGGGAGAGTACTAAAGATTACTGGAAAGAGGGGAGAATTTTGATGTCAAGGAAAAACCTGGTACAAAGGAATGTACAAGAATGATCTCAGCTGAGACTATTAGCAATAGCAGATACATAGCATGAACTAGCCATCTCCTGTGAGCAGGCAAGTCTTCAAACGGACGACATGGGAATCAAAACCAATCACATAACCTTTGACCTACAGTCAGCCCTGCCTATGGGATATACTAGTATAAGGGTGACCTAGGGATTGAAGAAGTAGCCAGCCTATGACTGCTCTAGCCTACATTAAATGCCAGGAAAGTCAGCCTATACCGGACACTGCATATAGCACCAGGATCCACTGGTGAAATGACTCAGAGACCTAAGATAGAACAAAATATGACTGGAGCAAAACAAACAAACAAGTCAATATAATTATACCTAACAATATTATGCTATACACATAGACTGGTGCCTAGCCCAGTAGTGAGGTTTCACCCAAAAAAAGTGATAGCAACAGATATATCTCCAAGCCAAACTAAGGCACAGTTGACAGTCATGCAGAAGAGGGGATAAAGGATTGTAGGGGCCAGACATGTCAAAGACAATTCTCTCTCTCTCTCTCTCTCTCTCTCTCTCTCTCTCTCTCTCTCTCTCTCTCTCTCATTCTTTCTCTTTCTCAGGATCCAGTAACCTGTGCTCAAAGGGGTTCACAGAGATTGAACTGATAACCCAGGAGCCTGCAAGGGACTGACATAGACTCTCTGCATATATGTCATAGTTTTGTAGCTTGGTCCTCATGTAGGATTCCTAACAGTGGGAGCAGGGGCTGACTCTGACTGTCCTATTGACTTTTGGGGCACTAGTATTCACACTGGTGCCCTGTTTGAAGACTCCTGTGGACTGGGGACTTCATGCACGGGGTCCCATCTTCATTGGTTGACCTTCCCAGAATCTACCAGCACCCTGGTTCCACCTCCAACCATGGTAAGAGATAAGCTTGGATAAGCTTCAGGCCTGCCTTCCAAGGCCCTGCTCAGAGCCTCCTGAGGCCTGGACCCTGGCAAACAGGGAAGCTTGTCCAAAGTCTGCCAGCATCCTGGACCTGACCTCACTCACAGAAAGAGCCTGCCTTCTGGTGCCCTGCTCAGAGCCTCCTGAAAATGGGGACTATGCCCATGATAACCCACCCCAGCAGACCAGCCGATCCAGAGTTGCCAGTGCCCTAGTCCCAACTCCACCTACTGGATGAGGAGAACCTTCAGAGTACTAGACCTGCTTGTACCCACTGGAAGAGAACCTTGGTCTGGTTGCACCAAGAGAGGGAGAGACCCCACTGGTATGGACTGGAAGAAGGGATGGATAGACAACAGAATAAGAACATAGTCAACAACAGAAAGACCAATATGACAACCCCAGAGTCTAGTGACCCAATATCAGCAAGACTTGAACATACCAACACAGATGAAGCAGAAGGGAGCAACCTAAAAATAACTTCGTGAAGATGATAGAGATTCTAAAAACAGGAAGTGAAAAAATCCTTTAAAGAAATGGGAGAAAAAACAAACAAAAAATGCAACTCTTAAAGGAAGGAATGAAAGCCAAGAAAAAATAAACAGATTAATGAAACAATTCAAACACTTCATGACCTGAAATTTAAAATAGAGACAATAAAGAAAACACAATCTAAGGAAATACTGGAAATAGAAAAGCTGGGTAAACAATCAGGAACTGCAGATGCAAACACCTACTTAATACAAAAGATGGAAGGAAGAATCTCAGGCATCAAAGATACATCAGGAAAAATAGATGTATCGACCAAAGAAAGTCTTAAGTCCAACAGATACCTAACACAAAACATCCAGGATATATGGGACACCATGAAAAGGCCTAACCTAAGAGTACTAGGTATAGAAGAAGGTTTAGAAACTCACCTCAAAGGTGCAGAAAATATATTCAACAAAACCATAGAAGAAAACTTTACCAACTTAAAGAAAGACATGTCAAAGAAAGTACAAGAAGCTTACAGAACATCAAATAGAATAGACCACCAAAAATGTTCCCTTACCACATAATAACCAAAACACCAAATGTAAAGAATAAAGAAAGAATGTTAGGAGCAGCAAAGAAAAAAGCACAAGTAACATATACAGGCAAACCTATCAGAATCAAACCTGACTTCTCCAAGGGAACTCTGAAGGCCAGAAGGTCCTGGATAGATATTCTACTAAAACTAAGAAACACAGATGCCAGCCCAGACTACTATAGCTAGCAAAGCTTTCGATCACTATATATGGAGAAATGAAGATATTCCATGACAAAGTCAGATTTAAACAATATTTAACAACTAATCTGGCCCTACAGAAAGTTCTAGAAGGAAAACTCCAACCCAAAGAAGTCAACTACACTGAAAAACAACATAGCCACTGGATAATCTCATTTTACTAACAGCCAAATAAAAATAGGGGGAAAATCAATACATAATATCACAACCACCAAGTCCAAAGCAAACAAGAATTAATCAATGGTCATTAATATCCTTCAATGTTAATGGTCTTAACTCATCTATAAAAAAACACAGGCTAACAGAATGGATATTAAGTTGAGTTTTATCTGACAAAAAACAAGGGAGATAGATATAGAAAGTCCTGGAGCAAGGATGCAAAAATAACACTAAGGATATTTGGAAAGCTATAAGATGCACAGATTTTCTGTTACTCAAATATATATTTATGCATTAAATAATGTTAAGAAACTCAGATTGGCAATACCCCCACCACCAAGAGCCTTAGACTATCTAATAAAGAGTCCAGGATTAAGTATGAGGAATATCCTTTTTAATTGTTAATTGGGGGCATTAAAAAGATTCACCAAATGATATCTTGGTTGTAAGCAACAGCCCTCTAATTGGACAATGACTACAAGCAACTAAGGGATGATGAGGGTAGGATAGTAATGCTTCCTGCAGAATGGAGGCAACTGTCAGGGTCAATAAAATTGGCTTCATTTCATCTTGCTTAAGGACAGATAAGTCAAAACTACCTTACTTCTTCTAAGGTTAAAGTCCTAAGACCTTAAAGTCTAAGGTAAACCTACTTTATGGTATTTGGTCATAGGCATGGATGTTTTATCTAAATACCAAGAAATGTGGTTTGACGTGTGGTTACTTTTAACCCTCAAGGCCAGATAATGATTTAGTCTAAGACATGGTTACCAAATGTTTGGAGAATTAAGGGAGAAATTCTGTCTCTTCCTTGTATCTTGATAAAGGAGTCTTTTGACACTTTCCCCTTTTTATCTGGAGTATTTAACAATAGTGAAGAACAAACTTGATCTGTTAAGTATTCACTGGATTTCCCATCTGATTCTATTCTATGTCTCTGTCTCTTCCTCAGTACATTTACCAGCCATTTCTCAGTCAACACTCCCCTTCTCAGGTACAAACCAAGCAAGTCTGATGGATCCTACTGAAGCCCCACAAAGACGGGTTACTGTAGGCAATTAATTACTAATCCAATACGAAATGGTAAACTGTAAAATCATGTAATTCAACACTTAACAAATACAGTATTATATATACATATATATGTGTGTGTGTTTATGTTTGTGTACTGTGCATGCACACATATATATTTGAGTGTATGTAGGTATAACAATTACAACTAAGGAGAAAGAAGAGGGGATTTGAGAATGAACAATGGGATTAAAATGAAGTGGAAGAATGGTAGGGAATGAAGGGAATGATGGGAAATGATGCAATGATGTTTCAATTAATAATATTGATTATAAAATAAAACAACAAATTCTGATAATGATGTAGTAAAAGTTACATGTTTACACTTCTTACAAAAATTATTGTCCAAGTAGTGTAATTCTGCATGGGGGCTTCTTAAAAAGCAATCCAGAACTACATGTAGTTCTGCTGTACCACTCAGGGAAATTAAAATATATAAAAGACAATTAGGTTACTTAACTTGATACACAGACATCTGACCCTTCATGCTTTCATAGCAATATATGAAATGAGCAAGTTTCTGAACTAACTCTGTGTGTAAGCCAACAACTGAATCAATAAAGTATATGTCATATAATATACAATGAATCTTTATTCATTGATAAATAACAGCTGGGATTACTTGGAAATTAAATAAAAGAAGATGCAAAGCTGAGGAAAAGATGTGTTGCAGGGAATCTGGGAAGTGGAAGAGGAGAGTGAACGCTTGATAGAATTTATTTTATTGTATACATTTATGAAATTCCAATTAAGTTAATAAAAAAGTAAAAGATTTCAAAAGACAAAGGATGGAATGTTATCATATTCAGGGAAATAGTTACAAATGTGGTGCATATTAAACAAAATATATCAGAGTCAAAATGACAAGCACATGTGATTATATGAGCCTGTATGCTGACATATAAAATCTTTTCTCCACATGACCTTAAATTGGAAATTAGACTCCCTGGGAGAATGAGGATGAATAGCAGGTGCAGGATATATATATAATTTCATTTTTTGTCTGTACTACTATATCTTCACAGTAAAATATTTGAATTGTAAAAGGTTTTCATTTATAGTGCCTACATTGAATTTTAATGAAAATGAAAGCGAAAAGGGAAATTAAGAAAATATTAAGCTTACCATAAATATTAGTATTTTATTTACTGCTTTGCATATTTTCCTTATTCTAATTGTTTAATATCCTACAAATTCCAAGTGGAAACCACTTATTTCTAACAAAATGTATTTTTGTAAAATTATATGAAGTTTTGAACATATTTTTCTTTTCTAACCATCTAAGCTGAAGTTACTAAAGTATTATTTTTTTAAAACTAACAGAGCACCATTATCCAGTTTTATCTTGCTTAATTTACTTTTGCATGGTAATTTGTTAATTCTATGAATACAGGGACAGCTAGAATCATATGATACAGATACTGTTGTTAATATTTTTGCATTGAAAGTTGATTCAGAACTTTTTCTATCTTATGTGGAAAATTACTTGGATTAAAAAATGCCAGTTTTTTTTTCTTTATCAAATATAATTTATACATTTTAATCTATAACCTCCCATACTATTGAATTATGTGGTTTGCTTTTACAATGTGCTAAGTACAAGTATTTTCCTCTATCCATTTTAAATTAACTTTCCATTAGTTTTGAGTAATCGTTCTGATGTCTGTTATGGAATGGTATATATGAAAAGATTATATCATTTTCTTTAATTCCCTTCAAAATCTTAACTCAATTATATTCTCCCTATCATTGTACATTTGCAGGCTAAATAATCTTACCATCCTTTCTTTTTTTACAGGCATGGGTTTCATTTTGCTTTAACCATTTCCTGTGTCCCTTCGTGAACTCTTTCCTTCTTATCTTTCTCCACAGGATAAATCCTAACTAAAGACAGGGCTTAACATTGAAATGTTCAATATATAATTATAGCATACATTAGTTCTATTAATTTGCATTTATATACCATTTCTTTTATGCAAAGTGAATTTTAGTTTATCTTTATAATATTTCTGGGAACTTATTAGCATATGTTTTTGGAAATAGAAATAACAAAGTGGATCAAGCTAACCCCAAATCACTAGAGGTACATCTAATCATCCTTTTAAAACAAACAAAATAAAAGTTTCCCATTTTAATCTATTTAAAATGCTAATTTGATTGATGGGAACTTACAAAAAAGACATGTTAATTTACTTGCAACATAAGGAACATGGGAACAAATGATAATTTTACTACAGTTTTTCTTTCTAAAGCAGTAAGACCACTTTTTAATGGATGTAAAAGACTTATAAGGCATTAAATTGTCATTTGTGTTTTTAACCATTTTTGTAGTCTTTTTTTCATACTGTTTCATGTATCCTAGATTTTGCTTCGCTTCCTATGTAGGCAAAAATAGTCTTAATCCTCCTGCCTTCCCATCCTAAATGTTTAGAATACAGGGATGTTCCACTATACCCAACTGTTCTGATGATTTTGTTTGCATGGGTCTGTTTTAGCTAGGTGAAAATTCAGCACAGTAATTCTTAGCTTTCCCTTTCTGAAAAATGAATATCTAAATTTACAATCTAGTATTTTCTGATTTTCTGAGTGGTGAAATCATGAAAGTAATATATGTTTAAAGCACAACTTTTAAGACATCCCTAAATTTCAGACTTTATGGGGGAGATAAGCTTTATCCATCATCTTGAAATTCTAAATCAGTTCACAGAATAATTAAAAAGCAATATGCCCATGTGCTCACTGGAATACTAGAAGATTCCCTACTCTCTTGTGTGTCTAAGCCTCATAACACCAGCATCTGTGGTCAATTATCATTCTTGCATATGGTAACAAATATGATAATCTTGATGTCTAATGTTTATGGATAGTAAACTGCTACTATCTTTGTTTCCCTTATACCTAATATTGGTGCTTTCACTCATCAAAAGCATGAAAAGAAGCCAAAGAACATCTTACACTGTAACAGTTGTACACCACCATAACATCATTTTTAGGGACTTTTAAAATTTCCAGTGATTTTTCATACATATCTCATTTTCTTTATTTTATGTAACTCTTCATAATTCTTTTAAATAATTAAATTAAATAGAAAAGAATAAACAGAAAAAATTTTATTTACCTAGAACTTGCATAAATTTTAGTAAACAAATTATTATAATATTAGCAAATTATGGTGATATTTGTTGTATATTTTAGAAAAACATCCATTGGTTTTTTAAGAACTATCTTAAAATGCAACTATATATATATAATATTATTTTAGCAGGAATAATTAATACTAACAAATATTTAAATTACTTGAAAGATTATTTTAGATGGAATAATAAATGCTAACATATAATTAAATTACTTGAAAGGTGAACTTAGAGAAAGTAGATTTTAATATATGTTCTTGTTATATTTTCCAGCAAATTCAAGAGATAGATATGATCTGCATGACTACTTTTAAAGAATTTGAGAGGTTATAGTCTTACAAACATATTTTGCTCATATTCAACCCTATATTAATGATGTTACTTGCCCACATACCAAATATTGTATCCTTTCGAATTTAAAACTTTAAAGACCAATTTGTGGTACCCAGTATTCTTGGTTTTGTGGCCTTACACAGAAGGGATCATCAAAATCTGCTAAGTCATTTGATTAGGGCCTAGGCCCTCCTCTGTGTATTTAGGCTAAGTGAGTATCCCTCCATGGGAGATGGGCTCCCAATGTCCATATGTGCATTATGGTTCATTTGGTTCCACTGACAGAGGCCCCAAGGCTTCCCAATCCTCCTAGCTGATACCCATGTTCAGGGGGCCAGGTTTGGTCCTAGGCTGGTTTCCCAGCTATCAATTAAATTGGGGGTCCACTTTCTCAGCTCAGCTGTTTATGTGGGTTTGCTCAGCATGGTATTAATCACTTTGTTAATCATCCTCTTTCTCTGAAACTGGATTCCAGGAATCTGGCTAAGTATTTAGATATGGATCTCTGCTTCTGCTTCCATATGCTACTGGATGAGGGCTCTAGGGTGACATTTAAGGTAGTCATCATTCTCATTTTAGGGGAAGGCATCTTAGGTTGCCTCTATTGCTTAGATCCCTAGTTAGGGTCACCCTTGTGGATCCATGTACAAGTCCCTAGTGCCATATTTCTCTTTCAACCTATAATGGTTCCTTATATTAATGTGTTACTTTTCTTGCTGTCCTGTATTCATCTCCCCACTCAATCTTCCTTGTCCCTCATGCTCTCCTTCTCCTCCTCTTTTTTCCCTCTTCTTATTCCACCTCCTTCCCTCTTCCCTTATGCTCCCAATTTCATGGTCTCTTCGCCCTTTCCTCTTCACTGGGAGAACATATATGTCTCTCTTAGGGTTCTCCTTGCTTCTCTGGAGGAATGGTCTGCAGTCTGGTAAACCGTTGTTCTCTCTCTAGTATCAATATATGAGTGAGTACATACCATGTTTGTCTTTCTGTTACTGGGTTACTTCACTTATAATGGTTTCTTCTACTTTTATCCATTTGCCTGCGAATTTCAAGATTAGATTCCATTGTCTTCTTTTGTTTGCTTTTTATGCAAATTTACCACATTTTCTGTATCCAGTCTTCAGTTGAGGGGCATCTAGGTTGCTTCCAGGTTCTGGATACTTCACATAATGCTGCTATGAATATAGTTGAACATATGTCCTTATTGTATGAATGTGCATCCTTTGGATATATGCCTAAGAGTGAAGCTGTATTTTGTGTCCAAGTATGAGCCATATGTATTACAAAGACTTATTTTCCCTCTCTCTCATGCCATTATTTGGTTGTAGTTCTTTTTCTAGGGGTTAGATGTCATGAAAATTCCCAGTTCCATTTTAGCCTGTCCACTGATATAATTGTTCTGCTCTTCTTTATATATCCATTTCTAAGAGACACAGTCTCATATCAGATATCCTGGTATTTTGACTTCAATTGTTTTAACAGAAACTTAGGTACAGTTGTGTTGTAGATGTAATCAGTATGGCAAAATCCCCAGTTTTCATTGATTCTTATTGAATTATGTTCAGTGTTGATTTTCTGTAATTTCTCCACTTGCTATAAGAGAATATATTCTTTAATTATCAGTGAGAATTACATTTTAGTGTGTACATAAGCAAAAGTTTTAGAATGTAATTGGGGACTCTGCTGGTCTTCTGAATTGGTAGTTGGTTCTCCTCTAAGACAAGTGTCTTCACATCCCCTAGTAATTCAGCAGGTTCATATTACATGAGTACTTTTCTATGGAGTACAGGTGTAGGCAATCAGCAAGTTATGGATGCCATTATCTAGTAATGATGTCATTGTTTTCATTTACATGTATACAGGTGAGTATTAACACCGAGTGTGTCACTCCCTTAACAATTTGCAAAGTATTTTCTGATACTTTGAAATCAAGTTTACAGGTAGTGTTTCAGGTGACATTCAGCTCAGCTCATATGTATCCTGAATCCTATATATGCAGTGTCTTCTGCAATAGGGACTTGTTCTCAATCTTTGAAAGAACAACCAATAGTAATGTCTTAGTTTGGGTTACTATTATTTTGATGAAATACCATGACCTAAAGCAACTTGAAAACTAAAGTGTTTATTTCAGTCATACTTCCATGCATCACTTCATCTTCAAAAGCAGTGAGAACAGGAACCTATGTAGAGGAGGAATCTGATGCAGAGGCCATGGAAGGGTGCTGCTTCCTCACTGGTTCCCTGTGACTTGCTTAACCAGCTTTCTTATAGAACCCAGGACCACCAGATCAGACATGGCACAAGAAATAATATGTTGACTCTTTCCCATATATCACCAATTAAGAAAAATCTCCAAGGCTTGCCTTAAGCCAGATCTTTTGGAGGAATTTTCTCAATTGTGGCTCCTTCCTCATTGTTAACTCTAATTTGTGTTGACATAAATCTAGAAAGTACAGACAATAACTTTTGGGATAATATTTGTGTATACTATATGAAGGTATGCCTCTGTTTTACTTACCTCTCTAAACTACCTTCTAATTGGTTTAATAAAGAACTTGATAGCACATGGCTAGGCAGGAGAGGGTATATCTCTTCTAGGAAGAGATATATACTTTGGGAAAAGATTGGAGGTAGGGAGATTCACCTCCCCTAATCAGAAGTAAGGTGTGTGGTAACAAGCCACAAGGCAGAATTTAGATTAATATAAATGGGTTAATTTAAGTTTTAAGATCAAGGTGGGAACAAGCTAAGCTTATGCCAAGCTATCATGTGCCAAGTCTCTGTGTCATTATTCAGTCAGTAGCAGTCCAAAAAAAAAAAAAAAAAAAAGGACATGTTACAAATAACAATCATTTATATTTTTTTCTGAGTTAGTTGGACCACCTTTACAACATATGGAAAGAAAATATGTGTTGTATATGTTTCTTTTATTCATTGATAAATAAAACACTAATTTACCAGTAGGCAGGCAGAAGGCATAGGCAGGGTGACCAGACAAAGAGAATTCTGGGGAGAGGAGGCATAGAGAGGATTTAAGGAGACACCAAGTAGCTGAGGAAGGAGTAACTGGTCCATGTCCTCCTCCTGGAAGATAAAACCATGTAAAAATACTTGATTAATAGAAATTGCTTAATAATTAAGACAGTTATCCAGTAAGAAGCCTAAGCCATTGTCCAAACAGTTTATACAATAAACAAAATATAATATATGAATGTACAATACTATACACAAACATACAAACACATAAACACTCGAATATATATACACAGAGAATGTGTGTGTATATTTAAAAAAATCATGATATCTTGGAGTTTTATTAAACAATTTTGGTTTTATTTACTCTTCCTCTCAACTCCTCTATTGATCTCCTCTCCATCACCAATTAGATCCCCCTTTCCATTTTCCAGGAACAAGAATTCCTCATGGGGTTGCCCTCCATTTTTAGATTTTAGTAAATAGGAAATATAGTAAAGTTGACAACCAAGAATAGCCATCAAAAATCACCCCATGTTTACTAGATACACAATCACATCTTCTTAGTTCCTGATTAATTTCCAATTGAAATAATAACAAGGTCACAATAATACCCAAAGGAAAGATAACTATAATTAGTATAACTGAGAGTGCATTATATTGTTAGTCAAGATGGACATTGCTACAGAGTTCCTGCTTCATGGAAGAGTCTGCCAGACAGTCTACAGGACACAGAGAAAAGTAACTGAAAAAATGCCAATACAAGAAGACACTTTAAACTTTACTGTTTTGCTGAAGAGTCTGCCAGACACACTATGGACTATGGGCTGAAGATGGAAGATTACAGAAGAGCCTCAAGTGACTGACCAGGCAGTGAGTTGTCTCTGTCATTTCTAGAGTTTATATATTATCCTTCTGTGGTCTTTGAAGGAGTTGAAGACAGATATTTATGGTTATAGTTTTCCTTAGTTAGGATTAAAGATAAGTTACATATAGGACTTTAGACTCACAAAGATAGGACAGATGATGGAATATTTTCTTCAAATCTTGCTAAATGTTAATGGACTAAATATTGTTAACTGTGATTCTTACTTGATAAGTGTTGTGTTATATATTTTGCTTTGTTAAGCTTAAAACCCTTCTTTGTATTTAGACAGAAAAGAGGAGATGATGGGAGATGTTAGTCTGTAAATATGTTTCTCATACTGGTTAATGAATAAAGCAGAGTTGGCCAATAGGAAAGCAAGATAGGCAGGACTAGGAGATAAGGAGGATTCCAGCAAGTAGTACGGAGGAGTCAGCAGAGAGAGAAAACAGAGTTCTGGCCCCACTCACAGGTAAGATAAGACCATGTGGAAATACTTAGATTAATAGAAATGGGTTAATAATTAAGACAGAGTTAGCCAATAAGAAACAAGTAACTGGCCAACAGAATTATATCTAATACAGGATCTCTGTGTGTTCATTGGGGCTGGCACTGTGGTGGATCCAGGCTGCAAGAAAAACTACTCATACAAACAGAGATCTATATACCTCTTAATCCTGAGTCCTATGATTAAAGGTGTGTGTGACAACTACCTAGTTTCTATGGCTAATTTGTGTGGTTTCTGGGATTAAAGGTGTGTATCACCAATGCCTGTCCTCTATAGCTTATGGCTGGTTTTGCTTTCTGTATTTTCAGGCAAGCTTTAATATATGATAAATAATAATAATAAAAAAAAGCTGTTAACTTAAAAGAATAGTATCTTCTTCCATTTCAAGAGCTGAGAAAGCTATAAGATAACATTTTATGTCTACAGAAAAGCTTTGATGTACCTGCCTTTCTGGTTTACCCACCAGGAAATTTTTGAACTTGTCTTGATTTATTACTTTTTTTGTTTTGCAAACCTGTAAAACCCTGGGAAACTGCTTCTAAATTGACACATTGAATTCCAGTAACTTTAGTCTGTGTTCCCAGGCCATGGTCACTCAGAATGGCTTGAGAATAAACTGTCTGCTATGTTCTTTCATTGTGCTTTTTATGCCCAGACTACATATTAAAATGTAGAATTATTAAGAAAAAAAAAGGTCATTCCATCCACCCGGCCAGCTAATCAGAATGGTAGGAATGATGTAAGACCTTAAGATTTTATGATAATGGGGTTTCTCTCACACTTCCCTGGCTGTGAAGTGTGTTTTGGTTAGAAGAAAAACTAAGAAGAACACTGCAGTGATGAAGAAGGTATTTTATAACTCAATGGATGGTTGTTTTGGCAGAAGCATTTTGTGCAAGAAAGGTAAGTGCTTGTTAAGAATGAGTATCTACTCCAGTAAAGACAAGGTGTTGTAAGGACACCTTTGTAGAGAAAATAGTCCAATTAATGAAACCAAGCTGCCTCTATGTCCCTGTTTGTACTCCTAGAGAACAGTGCCATATATGGGGCTCAATGGTGGTATCTACTGATGGAATATCTGCCACTCAGAAGGAGATGTAACCAAGTTAGCTTTGGTTAGTGGGAGTCCATGTTGTAGAGCACATGCATAACACCCACTACCTTTAAAATGTCTACCAGCTCTTGGAAGATAGTGCTGAATGTGTTAGCTGCTCAAGTTGAGTTTTGTGATTCTTACCTGTACTTCTGGCACTTGGAAGATAGAAGCAAGGGGGCATGTGAAGCCATATCTAAATAAAAGTTAGCGTTTAATATTATATAACACAATAAGATAATTATACCTATAAACAAGAAAAGAAGATGACTGCCTTAGCATGAATATCTCTGCATGCCCCATATTACACAACTCCTAAGAATTTTATTAAGGTAGAAGTCCCTTGAAATTTGGATGGATGTATTTCCCATCCTCAGATCCACATATGCATTACCAATGACCTGAAAGTGTTTTCTCCCTTATGTTCCCTTGATTTAGTAAGCATAATTCTATCAATATAGTGCATTGGTGTAATATTTTGTGAAAGAATCAGATCAAGAGATTCTTTTTAAGATATGACAGAAGACTGGAAAGTTAGTATATACTTGATATAAAACTGTAAAAGATATACTGTTACTAGCTGAACACAAATTGCTTTTAGTGGTTTTTAAAGGACAGCTTCCATATAAAAGGCATTTGCTAGGTAAATGGCTGCATATCATGTACAGGAAATATGTTAAGTAAGTAAAAAGGATAGCACATCTGGTAAAGCAGCTGCATGGAATCACTACCAGTTTGAGTTTTCAATAGTCAATTTTGATTCATTATGATCCATCTATCTATTTCACTTGACAGACAGGAGAGTTATAGGGGGATGTGATGGGAACTACAACTTCTCCTTTATTCAAATACTTGATAGTGGCACTAATGATCCTGGTTTTGATTCACATTTTTCTTGGAAGAGGTAACTGTAAAAACTTACATTTAGCATTTCTGAATATAACAGACCTCACTTGACATGTCAGAGAACTTACATGAGCATATATAAATTCAAAAATATCCACTCAGGACGCCAATATCAATAACATACTCTGATGCAGTTTTATGTTCCTTCCACCATTATTTCATCTCACATTTTCACACATATTCCCCACATTTGTGCTTGTGTATGGTCATGTCATGGACTACATGTTCTGCTTCCACTCTAGGAATCTCCTTTGCCATAAGTCTGCTTATAGGTCTAGAGGTGACTGATGTCTTGAGGGACATCTGTATTGTCTTACTGGCATTTGTTCTAAACAGGTCATTTATAGTCTATCATAAAATGGAGTTTTAATTGTCCCAGTCAACAAGGAAACAGACAGTATTTTAAGGAGTGAGGCTGAGCATAGAGTGATTAATTATTAAAATAAAATAAAACCTTGAGAATCTGAGTATTAAAAGTTCTGAACTTCAGAAGGGACCTCCCACATTTCCCTTTCCAATAGTGGAATCCTATTCTTCAGCAATTAATGCTCTTACTTTCACTTCTTTAGGCCTCTGGGGCAGGAAGATGAATTTACTTTGTAATTCACCTAAAGTTATAATGAGGGATTTTATCTGACTTTCCACTATTTGAGCTTTCTACCTACTGGAAAGAAGAATCTCTTCAGGGAACACTGAGAAGATTTCAGACTGTTAATGTACATCTGGAGCTGGTCAATATTAACACTAAGCTTATTGCTCTTCGCTATATTCTGAGAAGGTAGTAGTTGGTTAGTTTTATCATCAAGTACTACAATATCCTTTGTTAATTTATCCAGAAATGCTAAGAGCAACTTGCAAGCATCATCATTTCCTTGTTTGTCTACATTCTCAAAACAAAAAATGTATACAGAGCCACAAATCTGTAAGTACTCATAATTGGTAAAAAAAAAAAAAAAAAAAAAAAAAAAAAAAAAAAAGATAATTTTCATCACCTTAAGTTTGTAAAGTAGTTTCACCATGGGGCTTTAGTACTTTCTTAGGTCCCAGGAGAGGCTTCAATTTGGTAACTGCAGATATTGGCACATTGGAAAACCTATTCTAGATACTTGAAAGATTCATCCTTATAATACTTTTGCACCAGAACTACTTGTGGCACAAGATTCTATATTAGCTTGGGTTCTCAATAGTCACAGAATTTATAAAATAAATTATATCAGGGTTTTATATCTGTGATTTACTAGAATATATGGGGTTTATTAGAATAAATTGCAGGCTGTAGTTCAACTAATCCAACAATGACTTAGTATCAATGTGAAGTTCAAGAATTCAAAAGTATCTCAGTGTATGAGGCTGAATGTATCATCTGTTCTTCAGTAGATGCTGTGATCCTGAAGAAGTAAACTCTAATGTGAGTGAGTAAACAGAATTGCTAGCAAGACTGGATTAAGCAGACAAAGTGTTAAAGCTTTCTTCTCCTGTGCTATTATATATGCTTCAAGGAAGAAGTTTTAGCAAGATTACAGATGTGTCTTCATGCCTCAAGATCCAGATTAAAGGTGTGTATGTATGTCTTCACATTGCAAATAAAGCAAATTCCCTCACAAGTGTGTCCTCCTTTTTTTTTTTTTTTTTTTTTTTTGGATTTTAGTTAATGCCAGATAAAGGCAAGTTGAAAAGTAAGAATAGCCAACACATAAATGATGTTTCTTTAATAATTTCATTATTCAAAAGGAAACAATAAAACCTTATTGAAAAAAATGAAAAATATCCTCTTTGGAAATGTACTGATGTACTGTTATTGTATGAGGCATTGCACTTCCTATTCTTTATAAACAGGATAGTAGTGCAGAATGCTTTCACAAAATTCACCATATGGTCCAGGTGAATAATATTATAACCAAAAGTTTGATATGAGGTTTAATATTCACCATTCTGGCATTTCTTACACTTGCTATAAGCAATGGTAACTAAGTGCACTATATTTTTACTGAGACTGATCAAAGATTCTTCAATTTATAACATATTTTATTCATTTTTCAAGATTTATTTTCTCTTTTATTACATTTTAATTATTATTTTAAATTTAAGTATTTTTTCTCATATCCTTCACTTTTATTTAAGACTTTCCAGAATCTGTCCTTCTTCCTACCTCCCCAATTTGAATTTCTTTCTAAAAAAAAAAATATATATATATATAACAAGAAAACTCACCAAAATCAAGAAAACCAACCCAAACCACCCAAAAGCCGCCCCCCAAACATCATCATAATAAACACACACACACACACACAAAAAAAAATTAAAACAAAACAAAACAAAAAACAACAACAAAAAACTTTGGAGTCCATTATATGTTGATCAAATACAACTGAAAATAAGATTGTCCAATGTGTTTCATACACCCGGTATACCTACTACAAGAAGAGTTTTCAAAAAGCTTATATTGAATTAAAGTTCCTATTCTACCTTTTTATTGCTTTATTCATTTTCCCCATTTTAAATTATATTAAAATTAGAAACAATCTTATTTTCCATATGAGTCCCTTCCTCCCATCCTCTCATGGTGCCAAATAACCCACACCCTATCCCTCATCTACTCCCCAGGGAGGGTAAAATCGTCCAAGAGGGTTCATCAAAATCTGTGAAGTCATGTGCTGTAAGGCTCAGACCATCCTCCATTTCTCTTGGGGAAGGGAGTATCACTCTATGGGAAATGGGCTCCAGAATTCTGTTCCCGTACTAGGGATACATACTGGTTTCACTGCCAGAAGCCCCATAGACTTCCTAGTACTCCTAGCTGACACCCAAATTCAGGAGGCATGGTATGGTCCTATATTTGTTCCCCAGATTTTAGACCGGGATTCATGAGTTTCTACCTGCTCAGGTCATCTGTTTCTGTGGGTTTTGGGTCCTCACTCCTCCTCCCTCCCTCCCTGAAACTGGATTTCAAGAGTTTGGCTCAGTGCTAAGCTGAGGATTTATGGTTCTGCTTCCATCAGTTACTGGATGCAGGCTCTAAAATGGCATTTAAGGTGGTAATCATTCTCATTTTAGGGGAAGGGCATTTAAGGTAGCCTCTGCACTGTTGCTTAGATTTCTAGTTGGAATCATCCTTGTGGATCTATGTACAAATCTGTAGTACCAGATTCCTCTGTAAACCAATAATGGCTCCCTCTAATGATGTGTCTCTTTTCTTGATCTCCTTTATTCATCTTCTCTTTCAATCTTCCTGATCCCTCATGGTTTCCTCCCTCTCCTCTTCTTCCCTTCACAGTCTCCAACCCCTCCATCCATGTTCACAATGTGTTCAGGTTCTCTTATCCCTTTCCCCTTCACCAGCTGAGCATGCATGTCTCTCTTAGGGTCCTCCTTGTTTCCCAACTTCTGTGGATTTGTGGATTACAGTCTGGTAAACCTTTGCACTAACTATTATATCCATAGATGAGTGAGTATATGTGATATTTGTCTTTCTGTGATTGGGTTACCTCACATAGGATGGTTTTTTCTAGTTCCATCCATTTGCCTGAGACTTTCAAGATTCCACTGTTGTTTTTTTTTTTTTTTTTTTTTT
The DNA here is from genome assembly GCF_943737965.1 of Phodopus roborovskii. Classification (NCBI taxonomy): domain Eukaryota; kingdom Metazoa; phylum Chordata; class Mammalia; order Rodentia; family Cricetidae; genus Phodopus; species Phodopus roborovskii. The sequence continues at coordinate 40,821,730 of NW_026126525.1, read as the reverse complement.
TTTTTTTCCTCACTGAGTAGTACTTCATTGTGTAAATGTACCATGTTTTCTTCAGTTAAGGGGCATCTAGGTTGCTTCCAGTTTCTGGCTATTACAAATAATGATGCTAGAAATATAGGTGAACATATGTACTCATTGTATGAATGTGCATTTTTGTTTGTTTGGTATATGCCTGAACTTAGAATTACTGGATCTTGACATATACTGGTTCCCATTTTCTGGAGGAACCACCATACTGATATCCAAAGTGGCTATACAAGTATCCACTCGAACCAGCCATGGAGAACCATACCCCATTATCACATCCTCTCCAGCACAAATTGTCCTTGGTGTTATTCCTTTTAGCCATTCTGATGAGTGTAAGATGGTATCACAGAGTTGTTTTGATTTGTGTGTTCCTAATGGCTAAGGATGTTGAGCAATTTCTTAAGTGTATTTCAGCCATTTTAGATTCCTTATTGAGAATTCTCTGTTTAGTTCTGTACCCCACTTTTTAATTGGATTATTTGGTGTTTTGGTGACTAGCTTCTTGAGTTATTTGTATATTTTGGAAATCAACCTCTGTCATATGTGGGATTGATGAAGATGGTTTTTCCATTTGGTGGGCTGCTGTTTTGACTTGGTGACTGTGTCTCTTGCCTTACAGAAATGTCTCAGTTTCAGGAGGTTCCCTTTATTGTCTATATCAGTGTCTGTGCTGCTGGCATTATATTTAGGATGTAGTCTCTTGTGCCAATTTGTTCAACGGTACCTCCCACTTTCCCTTTTATGAAGTTCAGTGTAGTTCGGCTTATGTTGATGCTGAAATATTTGATCCATTTGAGCTTAAATTTTATGCACGGTGATAGATATGAATCTATCTGCAATCTTCTATATGTCTGCATCCAGTTATGCCAGTACCATTTGTGGAAGATGCTTTATAGTTTTATCTTCTCTGTAAAATATCAGGTGTTCATAGGTATGTGGATTAATATCAGGGTCTTCAATTTGATTCCATTGGTTGACCTATCTGTTTTTGTGACAATACCAAGCTGTTTTCATTACTATACCTCTATAGTAGAGCTTGAAGTCAGGGATGGTGATGCCTCCAGAAAATACTTTATTGTACAGGATTGTTTTGGTTATCCTGGGTTTTCTTTTGTTTTTACATATAAACTTGAGTATTGTCCTTTCATGGTTTGTGAAGAATTGTGCTGGGATTTTGATGAGGATTGCATTGAATCTGCAAGTTGTTTTAGTAAGACTGCCATTTTTTCCTATGTTGATCCTAACTATACAAGAGCATGGGAGGACTTTCCATTTCCTGGTATCTTCTTTAATTTCTTTCTTTAATGACTCAAAGTTCTTGGTCTTATAGGTCTTTAATCTGTTTGGTTAGAGTTACCTCAAGATAGTTTATGTGGTTTGTGACTATTGTAAAGGGTGATGTTTCTCTGATTTCATTCTCAGACCCTTTATTGTCTATATACAGTAGGACTAATGATTATTATTTTTTTTTTGACTTAATCTTGTATACTGCCACTTTGCTAAAGGTGTTTATCAGCTGTAGGAGTTCCCTGGTAGAATCCTTTGGGTTACTTACTTAAAGTATAATTTCATCTGCAAATAGTCAAAGTTTTACTTCTTCCTTTCCAATTTAATATCACCTCGATTTTTTTTTTGTTGTTGTTGTTGTCTTATTGCTCTAGTGAGAACTTCAAGGAGAATACTGAAGATATGGAGAAAGTGGACAGCTTTTTTTGTTCCTGATATTAGAGAAATCACATTGAGTTTTTCTCCATTTAGTTTGATGTTGGCTGTTGGTTTGCTGTACATTGTTTTTAGTATGTTTAGGAATTATCCTGTTATACCTGGACTATCCAAGACCTTTATAATGAAGGGGTGCAGAATATTTTCTAAGGCTTTATAGCATCTAGTGAGATGAGCGTGTTGTTTTTCTCTATTTCATTTTGTTTATGTGGTTGATTACATTGATAGTTTTTGTATATTGAAACATCCTTGCATTTCTAGGATGAAGCCTACATGATCATGGTGTATGATTTTTCTAATGTGTTCTTGCATTCAATTTGCCAGTATTTTATTGAGTGGTTTGCATTAATGTTCATGAGGGAGATTGGTATGTTGTTCTCTGTCTTAGTAGTGTCTTTGTGTGTTTTGGGTACCAAGGTAAGTATAGCCTCATAGAAAGAGTTTGGCAATTAACCTTCTGCTTCTTTTGTGTAAAACAATGTGAGGAGAATTGGCATTAGCTCTTCTTTGAATTTCTGTGAGAATTTTGCACTTAAACCATCTGGCCATGAACTTTTACTGGTTGGGAGAATTTTAATGACTGCTTCTATTTCATTAGGGATTATAGGTATTTTTAAATTGCTTATATGTTGCTGATTTAATTTTGGTAGGTGATAGCTATTCAGAAAATCATCATTTCCTTTGAATTTTCAAATTTTCTGGAGTATAGTTTTTCAAAGTATGATCTGATGATTCTCTGGATTTCCTCAATGTTTGTTGTTATGTCTTCTTTTCATTTCTGATTTTGTAATTTTCATGTTATCTCTCTGCCTTTTGTTTGATGAATAAAGGTTGTCTATGTTGTTGGTTTTCTTGAAGAACCAAATCTTTGTTTTATTGATATTTTTGTATTGTTTTCTTTGTTTCTCCTTTATTGATTTTAGTTCTCAATTTTATTATTTCTTCTTGTCTATGCCTCCTCGGTGGGTTGGCTTCTTGTTGTTATGGAGCTTTAAGATGTTCTGTTAATTCTCTAATGTGACTATTCTCTAGTTTCTTCTTGTGGGCAAGTAGTGCTATGCACTTTCTTCTTAGCACTGCTTTTGAAGTTTTCCATAAGTTTGTGTATATTGTTCCGTCATTTTCACTGAATTGGTAATCTTAACTTCTTTCTTTATTACTTCCTTTATTCATGAGTGGTGCAGTTTAGTGTGTTTCAGTTTCCATGAGATTTTAGGGTTTCTGCATTTGTGTAGTTGCTGAATTCTAATTTTAAAGCATAGTAATAGGATAAGATATAGGGAGTTATTACATATATTTTTGGTATCTGTTGAGGTTTGCTTTATTGCTGAGTATGTGCTCAGTCTTAGAGAAGAGTACATGTGTGTTTGAGAAGACGGTGTATCTTTTCTTGTTTAGATGGAATGTTCTATAGATGTCTGTTAAGCCCAATTGGGCCTTACCTTCTGTTAGCTCTTTTGTTAAGTTTCTGTCTTGTAGTCCTGTCCAGTGGTGAGAGTGGGATGTTAAAGTCTCCCATTATAAGTGTGTGTGGTTTCATGTGTGATTTTTTTTTTAGTAATGTTTCTTTTACAAATGTGGATGCATTTATATTTGGGGCATATATGTTCAAAACTGAGACTTCATCTAAATTGTTTTTTCCTGTGATGAATATGAAATGTATTTCTTCATCTTTTTTTGAATAGTTTTATTTCTAATTTGTTAGATATGAGGATAACTACTCCAGCTTGCTTCTTAGGCCTTAATTCTATGGTAATTTGTCTTCCAAGTTTATGGGTATTTGTTGTATACAGAAGAAGGATGGATTCTGCCTTTGTATTCATTCTGTTAGTCTGTGTTTTTTGACAGGTGAGTTAAGACCATTTACTCCAACTTTATGTTGGATTTGTATTTGTTGGGGCCATTGTGTGTGAATTTTCAGCCTTTCACTTGCTTTTGGTAAAGTTAGATTATATATTACCTATGTGTTTATAAGTGTAGTTATCTTACTTGTATTGGAGCTTTCCTTCCAGAACTTTCAAGTGTAATTCTGATAGGTCTGCCCTTATATGTTACTTGGCCTGTTTCATTTGATGCTCTTAATAATTTGATGCTCTTAATATTCTTTCTTTCTGTACGAGGGGGCTCCTTTTTTTTTTTTTTTTGTATATTTGGTGTTCTGTAAGCTTCTTGATATTTGATTGGTATGATCTTTTTCAAGTTGGGCATGTTTTCTTCTGTGATTTTATTGAATATGTTTTCTGTACATTTGAGCTGGTCTTCCATGCCTTCTTTTATACCTACTATTCTTAGGTTTGGTTTTTTTCACAGTGTTCCATATTTCCTGGATATTGTGTTAAGTGATTGTTGGATTTAAGATTTTCTTTCGATGTTGAATCTGTTTCCTCTAGTTTATCTTCAGTGCTTGAGATTCTCCTTTCTATATCTTGTATTCTCTTGTATTCTGTTGATTATGCTTGCATCTGTAGTTCCTGATTGTTTATGCAGTGCTTCCTTTCCAGCATTCCCTCAGTTTGTGTTTTATTTATTGTCTCTATTTCAGTTTTCAGGTCTTGTACTGTTTGAATTGTCTCCTTCATTGGTTTCATTGTTGTTGGGTTTTTTTTTTTTATGGTTTTACTAGCTTTCTTTAAGAGATATGCTGATTTCTTGCATTTTGGTGTATTTTTTTTTTCCAATTCTTTAAGGGATTTTGTCATGTCCTCCTTGAGGGCCTGTATCATTTTCATGAAGATGTTTTTAAAGTCATTCCCTTTGACTTCATCTGTTTTGGGATGTTCAGGTTTTGCTGGCAATGATTCCCTAGCCTCTGGTGGTGTCATATAAGTCTTTGTGTTGTTGGATATGTTCTTTTACTGTTGTCTTCCAATCTCTTTTTCCAGTGGGTACAGGTTGAGTCTCTCAATCTCCTAGTGGGTATAAGTTGATATTTCTATCTTTTCCTTTCTCCAGAGCGTGCAAGGGCAAGACAGAAATGGCAGCTGATTGTGGGTGCTTTGTTCTGCCTCAAGATCCCTCTGAGGGTACAGTCTGACAGCCACAGGTCTTAGAACTAACAGAGGGAGATGATGTGGGCTGGAGGAGCCCCAGGTACTCACCTCTATACTGTAGGATGGAGGGGAAAATCCTGAGTGTCAGTTGTTGGTGGATGATTTTTATCTGCCTGCCTGAACCTGTCCATTATTTTCTACTTTTAAATTGTTTTTCTTCAAAATGAGAACATATACATGAGTATATTGTCACTTTCTATGTCTAAAGGTCATGTTCATAAAAAATAATGACATATATACATATACATATTCTAATATACTTGTATATTTATTATTATATGTTACATAGTAGGATTATATCATATGATTACAATATAATAAAATTATATATCTAATATGTATGTTACAATTAAGATAGAAAATTGCTTTTTTGGTGTCTTTATTTCAAAGATATTCATTGTTCTTCAAAAGAAAATAGTGTGTGTGTGTGTGTATGTGTATAAGTGTGTGTGTATATGAGAGTGTGTCTGTGTGTTTGATAGAATTGAGCAAAATAAAACTTTTCCACCCTCCATATTCCAAAAACATTCAATAACCTTTAAAATTGCTTGTATATTATGTACATTTTATAGAGAAATAAATATTCTCACAATAGTGTAGCTTTTATTACCCATTGATTTATATTTAGTTTTTTTATTTTCTATTTTAAATTTGAGGAAATACATAATTTGCTGTGCTATTGAAATTTCAATCCTATTGGTTAGCTTTTCTGGTACTGTAAACTGCTATATACACTACCAGAGGAGGAGCATCATCACCCATATTTCTCAGCCGTGAATCCCATGTTATCCAATGATTATTCACTTGGAAACACAATGCCCACTTGTAAAATAATTCCATAGTTCTCAGAAGAGTAAGCAATAAATTTATGAAGAAATGTAAAGCCTATTATACAAGATAAAACCCATATCTGTTGCCATTATCATTCTAAGAACTAATGTTTAGACAGATCATAAACCCTTACAGAAAATCTAATACTATTTGTGTGGTATTCTAACAACTAATGGCATCATTCTGCACATCAATTAAAGTGTGTATACCTTAACTCTCTTAGGAGAATCTCTGTTTGCCATACAAGATGATCAAGAAGATCCACAACTGACCATGGTGGAAAAAATTAGGAAAGGCAAAAAGTTAATCCCTATGTGGAACCTATTCTAAACTTCATCTTCCAAAGGCATCATTGCTGAAGAGGGAAAGAAAATTATAAGAGGCAGAACTTGTGGTTGAACATAAGGAATTCGTATCTTCTGGGCACAGCAGGACAAATATACAGTGTCATAGCCAAGCCAATGAGACACTATTTACCAGCTCCTGGCCAAGCTAGAGAATATCAGTTTGGGGAAGGGTTCTAAACATAGATTTTCATTTCTGAGAATTTACTAGAAATTCTTAGCACAGGGGGATGAAAGTTGATGTTCTCTGAGAGTTTTCATTTAATCAGTCTACCCATGTATGAGTGGAAGACCACACATCCAAGAACATATGAACTATGCAATTGGCTTTGATTAGGGAATAAATACAGTAATATGTGAAGGGAATGGAAACATGGGAAGAGTTTTGGAAGGGAGGATGAACATTATCAAAGTACTAACAAATATTTTAAAGAATTTATATAAAAGAAAAAAGAGTAAGAGGGAACTTGAGTCACTGTACATTTACCACTTAATTTTCTGAAAATGAATTAGTGACTGTTGCTTTCTATGAGACATGTTAATGGATTATCTACTGAATGATGAATTATCTCAGTGTACTGCATATCTTATTCATATTTACTAAAGAGAAATAAAACTTTATTCCACTAAGGATGATTTTAATACTGCAGATTTATTGGATCATTTGTAACTGTTTCAATTCACAATGATAATGCATATAAGAATTTCTTTGTTACAATTCGTCTAGCTTTTTTCCCAAATTTGAACTGTCAGATAGAACACAGGTCAAACATAAGACTTGCTTACATTCTGTGAAGCTGTCTTTTGATTGCCATCATATTATGAACCAGAATATTGGGTTTTGGATAATTGATGTGGGTCAGTCAATACAATTTGTTACTCACATTTATATTATGGAAAGCTCCAGAATTATTCCTGTACATTGGTTTCAGATTTCCTCATTACATGGATAGCTTTCTGAGGAGAGATTTAACACCATTTAATAATTTTTATATATTTTTTCTTTCTTTTCCAATTATTAAAAAAATTGTTGAGAATGAAATTACTCCTTTCCTCTTCCAAACTGTACCACATATTGCCTGTTTCCCTTTTCAAATTAATGATTTCATTTTATTAATTGTTTTTAGACATGAATATAGATATAGATACATATTCTCAAATACCTAAGTACAACCTGCTAAGTCTTCCCCACAGAAGAGCATACCAAATGATTATCTAATACTAAACTGTCATCCCTGAAGGCATACACAAAAGGAACACCACTTTCTAACACTAAATACCTTTTTTTTTTTTTGTTCCACTCAAAACAAGTATGTAATGTATCCATGAATAATTTTACTATCAAAAAGGACATACTGGACATTTCACAATTTCCTGAACCTAGTGGGAATAGAAAAAATATGTATCTCTTAATTACAGACATAAAAGAGGACCATGTGGCATATTTGCCTAGTGTATCATTTAATGTCCATAAACTTCCAAGACTAGTATTTATGTTTGTTATTTAAAGAATCCTATATAAACTACTTCCCTGGTTGTTACACATTGCACCTACTCTAGTGCTGCAGAAAAACTTTCCTCTCAGTTGTTTTTAAAAATGGAAGTGAGATGCCCCTGTCAGATGATACAGAATGTGCTTTAGCAGTCACAGAAGCAATAAAATTATCCTTCTATGTCTAGCCACTGGCAAACTGAATACCACAAAATATATTCTCAAACATTAATTTTAATTTGTACTTTGTGTTAGTATATAATTTTCTCCTTATTTAATTTTTTCACATCAGTTTAGACCTACTCTGCCATCAGGGTCTTATGTGCATAGGAACTCGAGATGTCTTGTAGATTTAATCTGGTTGCATTACTGTTGTTGAAATAATTTTTGTTCTAATGCTGACCCATTCAAAGTGCAAACTACATCTCTCTCTCCCTCCCTTTCACCAGATCTCTGTGTTTGCTGTGTCTGTGTGTCTGTCTCTGCCTCTCTGTATGTCTGTATTTCTTGGTCTCTGTCTCTCAAAAAAGTGAGACATTTTTAACTAACAATAACAGAATTTCACAGTGATTTTATTTTTCTTTAGGAATGGGACAAAGGCTAGAATCTTAGTTCTTAGCAAAATTGGAACCCAAGCACAAAATTTACCCATGATTTTTCACCACCAAAAACAAGGGCCAATTAATAAAAACAAAAAAAGAAATATTACACTTCTTGAGCATTTGAAATATCTGAATTCTGTTCCACTTTGTTGTTGTATATGTGATCTGATAAAGCTGATTTTCTTAGTTTATGAAAGCAAATGAACATCTCATAATTCTATAATTCATGAATATCTTTACTGTGTCTCTTTTTTAAGACATATGAATGGATTATTGTTTTATGTTGGAAAGAAAAAGCATGGCCTAAATTTCTAATGTCAAGATGTACATGGTTTTCCAGAAAAAAATATCTTTATGGTGGTTATTAAAATATGAGTTTTAAAGTCTAAATATTATATTTTATTACTTTGAAATGTAATATTTATTATGTTCCCATGGATGTTTCCATAGTACACTTAGAAAGGAAAAGTTAACATAAATGGTAACAGAGGCTTCTATTTATATGTTAGCACCAAGTATTTTATTATTTTACATGATTCAGATTTTTTATAATCACACAATTTTAAAAAAAATATTGCAAATGCAAATTAAATATATTTGGAATTCTTGTACTCTAAGAGACATACCAAAATTGTTTATTTCCTAAATGGGGCAGTCTTCTAACCCTAATGTGCCTTTTCTTTATATGCCAATGGAAAGAGTACCTCCTACAAAGAATAGTTTAAGTATGTTTAAAAATTATCTATATGATGGGATTTTGAACATCACCTTTAAAATATATGAACATATATTCTTTTGTGAGCACAAACCCATTATACAAAATTACATATCATTTAAAATAATAAAAAAATAAATAAAATAAAACCATTTTACTGGTACTTGCAGCCAGGGGTATAGTTTGAATAGCTAAGAAACAAATATCTGCTTTACTCTGTGATTACTACAAAATAATTGAAGCATCAGACAAGCAGTAAACCACAGGCTTTTCTGTGCAAACAGCTGGTCGCTCACTATAAATTTATTCTCAGTGCTGCTGGACCTCAGGTTTTAATTACCTAAAACTATAAATGCACTGCTTCTTTTTCCCCAGAAGAGTCTGTCAGAGTAATTCATTTAAGGGAAGAACTGTTCTTAAAATATTAGAATTGACATTTCACAGTGATCAAGAAAGAAGTAACTTTTTGAAAGTAAATCGATATGGGTGGTTCTGAAGGGCTCTCATTACTGTGTATAACAACCAGTCAGCTAGAGCAATTAGTCAGATTTATTCTTCCTTAGATCATACAGGATGGTGCTGTCCTACCTCATATCTGAAGTGTTAAATATTTCTTCACATAAAGGTATGTGGAAATGTATCATTATTGTAGCTACCTCAGATGAGACCAAAACTAACATTGTGTTTATGAACATCAGAGACATAAACTAGATAACCATAGTATTAAGTTTACAAGATAGCTGGTAGATGTCACAACATAAATATAAAATGAAACTGTTTCCCCAAAGGCAGGTGAGAATGCAGTAATGATAGTTCATGTCAAGTTCTTATTGTGAACAGGAAATTAGAGCTTTGATAAAGTTTTCTTATGTCCACACTCATGCAATTATAGAAAATGAAAACATGTCTTAAGAGAAAAAAAACTTGTGTGTTTATGTACATCTGTATGTTTGTGTACACAAACATTCATAGCATGCAAGTGGATGTCTGAGGAAAGCTTGAGAGAGGTAGTTATTTCCTTTATGTATGTTCCAGAAAATGTATTATTATCTTTAGGCTGATGGCAAGCACCTTTACCCAGTGAATCATCTTGACAACTAACAAGGTCTAATTTTTTATTTGTATTAATTGTTAACTGATACTTCCTATTCCTGAAATAGACATGGATATAAATCTTTCCATAATATATTTAAATACATTATATTTTATCAAATATAAGAATGCTAGTTCATGTTTTATTCACTGAATATTGTATACATGTAAGCAATGTATATTGAGCACAAATCTTTCAACATCCCCTCCAATTTCCTTCAGTTACCACAAATAATATAACCTTCCCTATTTCATGTTCTCTTTTTTTAAAAGTTATGTTTTCATTTTCTTATTGCTTTAACCCATAGGGTTGAATTTGCTGACCTTGTGTACATGGGTAAGGCATCATTCAGTGGGGCCTAAGCTACCAATCAGTATCCATTCCCCCAGGTTAAAACAAGAAAATGACACTCCCTTTCCCAACATACATCAATTATAAATGATTTCTCTGTTAGGGGTGGGACCTGAAGAATCCTTTTCTTCTCCATTATGTAATTTCTTAGCAAAAGTTTTATGCAGGAAACCATAATTACTCAGAATTCATGTGTGCAAAATCATGTCACTAGGACAGCATTGCATTTGCATTACTCTTCCACATCCTCTGACTTGATTATTTTTTCTGTTTCTATTTTTTCTTTTACATATCAATTCCAATTCGCTCTACCTCCCTTCCTTCCTCCCTCCTTCCCTCCCTCTTGCCCTCTTCCCCCTCACATATACCATGACAACTCTCCCCTCCCACCTACCCTCCACTCCACATGTAGGGTGATGCCATCCAGGAGGGGTCATCTAAATCTGTCAAGTCATTTGAAGTAGCATCTAGGACATCTCTCCTGTCTCTAGGTTAAGGCAGTATCTCTCCATGAGGGATGTGTCCACAAGGTCCTTTTGTGTACCAGGAATGTATCTTGGTTCCACTGTCTGAGATCCCTTCGATTGCTCAGGCCTTCTAGCTGAGACCCATGTTCAGGGGGTCTGAGTCAGTCCCATGCTGGATCCCCAGCTATCAGTCTAGGGGCAAATTAGCTCCTCCTTGTTCAGGTCAGCTGTCTCTATGTGTTTCTGCAGCATGGTCTTATCCTTCCTCTCTGCTTCTGGATACTAGTTTGGCTCAGTGTTTAATTGTGGGTGTTTGATTCTGTTTCCAACAGATATTAGATGAGGGCTCCATGATAGTGGATAAGTTAGTTGTTGATCTCATTATTAGGGAAGGACATTTATGGTAGCCTTTCCACTGTTGCTCAAATTGTTAGTTGAAGTCAGACTTTGTAGGTTTCTGGACAATTCTTTAGGTTCGGTTTTCTCTTAAATCCTATAATGGCTCCCTTTTTTAATGTTCTCTATCTCTCCCTCTCCCTCTCCCCCCCATTTCTGTCTTCTATTCATCCCCTGACTCAATCTTCCTATTCCCATGTGCTTTTCTCTCCTCCCCTTCTCATTCTCCTAGTTCCCTCTCCACTTACTGCCCCCTCCACTCCCCTCATGCTCTGGAGAACTTGTCCCTTCCACCTTGGGTGAGGGACCTTATATGAATCTCTTCAAATCCACCCTGTATGCTAGTTCCTCTAGTGGGGTGATTTATAGGCTGGTGATCCTTTGCTCTAGGTCTAACATTCATATATGAGTGAGTACATACCATGTTTCTTTTCTTTTTTTTTTTGTGACTTGGTTACCTAATTCAGGAAGGTTATTCTGTTTCTTTAGCCACAATGTTACTCTTGGTAGTGACTGAGATATTGATACAGTTGTCTCTCCCATGGTTGAGTGCTCACAGTTGTTTCTTATCAGAACTTTGAAGGGATCTCTGCAATAAAAACTAAAAATTAGCCAGAAATGAGACACTTATTTTAATCCCAGGGTTTGGGGTTCAGGGCAGGCAACATCTGTAAATTTCAGTTCAGTCTCTTCTACATATTAGGCATAGTAAAATCCATGCCAGCTGGATCTACACCATGAGAATCTGTCATGCACACACACAGGCACATGTGCACAACTGCATAAACGTGCATGTGCACACACACACATACACTCACACACACACACAAACACACACACACACTCACATGGTGGGAGATACAATTCTCTTATTGTTTAATGAATAAAGCACTGTTGTCAAATTAAAAAGCAAGATAGGTGGAACTAGGAGACAAGGAGGGTGCTGAGAGATGTAGTAGAGAGAAGTCAAGTTGTAGACCATGAAAGGAATAAAAGTTCTGGACTTTGAGCTTAGCAAAACTGTTTAAAGATAAAAGACATATGGCTATAAAAAATGTAGAGATTTTCAGTAAAGTCAGATTCAAATGAAGAGAAACCTCTTAAAGCTTTACAATATACATACATACATACATAATACATACATACATATATATACATATACATATATATATATATATATACATATATATATATATATATGTTTGGGAGAGAATAGGAACAGCATAAAATAATAGAGTAGATGGGTGTGGTGGCACATGCATTAAATCCCAGCACTCAGGAGGCAGAGACAATCAAATCTCAATGATTTCAAAGTTAACATGGTGTACAAAGTAAATTTCCAGACAAAAGTTCACAAAGAAATTCTGTTTCAGAAAATAAAAAAGAGAAAAGTAGTAAAAGAAAAGAAAAAAAAATAGAGTATAAAAAAGCCACCTAAAAATAAAAAAAAATGCACATAGAGTCTGGATAGTGTATACTATAACACTATCTTTAAATTGCTTCTTTGCTGGGGAAAGAGCTACACCTACTAAAATACATTCAATTATAAATCCTGCTGAATTTTTCCAACTTATATATTTTGGAAATGCTTTGACTTCACAATTTGAATCTCAGGACAGGTTACAAATGAAAAAAGAATTCTGTTTTTGTTTCCACATAAAATGAAAAGCTGTGGATTTCTTCCTGACTAACGTGATTTGATCAAGCATGACACCCTAAACCAGGGTACCTGGTGATCCAACATTCAAAACAGCTGGGATAAGGCAGCCTTGAAGACCACCACAATCATTATTTCTGTGTCTCCTTAGGATCCACAAGACAGCACACCTTAATTGCAGGAAGCAGTTTGGAAAGAACATCACCCAAATTCCCAAATATTGTCTATAAATGTTTGTTTTCATCTAAATGGGGTTGGTTATGAATGGTTAATGATCACAAACATTGTCTTTTTAAGGGTAAAAGGGGGATTATGTTATAGAAATGAATTTGTATTTGAATGGATTTTCATTTATTGATATAAGTTAAAGGTCAGTTTTGTGATAAGTATATATCTCTTGTTCAGGTATTGCATTTCTATAGCTCATTTAAAAATGTAATATATAATTCAGTATAGATTGTAGATAGTAACCTATGACAGTTAGAGCTTATTATTAGGTTGATTAGTTTTTTTAAATGTATAGAGGAATATTTCAATGGATAGGCATTCTTCAAACCTTTCAAAAGCCTACAGAACAGTTTAAGGTTATTCTTAACAGTGAGACACAACTGTTCCTGGCAACACCACCTGTATCAGAAAGAAAGATGGACATGGAAAAAACTCACTATAGAATTTGCTTCTAATATGGCAAGACTAACCATATTACCAAGGTACTGTTCTTGTCTGAACTTTATGCTGTATAAACTGGATATAAAGGACCCAGAGAAAAGTGACTGCTGAAACAAGATGGACATTGGTACAGGGTTCCTGCTTAATGGAAGAATCTGCCAGACATTCAGCAGGACACACAGAAAAATGATTGACAAACTGCTAATATGGAGACAGCTTAAAGATTCCTGCTTTGCTGAAAAGTTTTCCAGATACACTATGGGCTACAGGATGAAGATGGAATATTACAGAAGAACTTTAGGTGACTGAAAAGGTAAGTTGTCTAGGTCAATTCTCGAGTTTATGTATTATCCTTCTGTGGTCTTTGATGGAGTTGAAGACAGATAGTTATGCTTATAGTTTTCCTTAGTTAGGATTAAAAATAAGTTACATATAGGAGTTTAGAATCACAAACATAAGAGAGATGATAGAATTTTTTTTAATTCCTGATGTTAATGGACTAAATATTGTTAACTATAGTTATTATTTGATAAATATTTTGTTATATATTTTACTGTGTTAAAGTTAAAAACTTTTTTATTTTAGACAGAAAAGAGGAGATGATCAAAGACATCATTCTGTATGTTTCCCTTATTTGTTAATAAATAAAGCCCTGTTGGTCAAAAGAAAAGCAAGGTAGACAGAGCGAGGAGACACGGATGATTCTGAAAGATGTAGTATAGTGGAGTCAAGACTGTGAGATGAATAAAAGATCCAGACTCTCTCTCTCTCTCTCTCTCTCTCTCTCTCTCTCTCTCTCTCTCTCTGTCTGTCTCAGATAAGACCATGTGGAAATACTTTGATAGAAATGAATTAATAGCTAAGACAGAGCTAGCCAATATCCAATATGAAGTACTAGCAATTGGCAAACAGCTCTATAACTAATAGAGTCTTTATTATTTTAGGGCTGATGCAGCTCTGGGACAGGCTGCCAGGAAGTGGTTGTAACACATACACACACACAAAAAAAAAAAAAAAAAAAAAAAAGAAAAAGAAAAAAGAAAAGAAAAGGAGAGAGAGAACTAAACATTAAAAACAATAAAAACAATAGTCATCACCAAATGAGAACAAACAGTTCTCAAAGGATGACATATACATGGCTCAAAAACAATATAAAATATAGTTAACATCAGAAGAAGTCCAAATTAAAAGTATTTTAACATTCCATTGGACCCCAGTCTGAATAGTAATCATCAGGAAAATAAATGGCAACAAATATTGGACAGTGTTGGTGGTAATGAAAGCTATTGAAGCCATTCTGGAAATAAGTCTTGAAGTTCTCATTTAATAAACAAAACATAAACCTATAGATAGATCTACAGTATCACCCAGTTTAACTACTGTCATGTTTCCAAACTGTTTCATAATTTACAAGATGTATATGCCTATCTATGTTTATTTATGCTTTATTCACAGTAGCTAAAAAGGAGAATAAATCTAGATGTTGACCAACTGAAAAATACAACAAAATGAGATGTATGTATACAAAAATATTACTAAGTTATAAGTAAATTAAATCATGACCATTGTAAGTAAATGGATAGAACTAAAACAAATCATGCTGAGTAAAGTTACCCAAATATAAATGTCACATGATCTCTCATATATGTATATCCAAATTCAAATCTTTATGGTGCACATAAAGAGAAAAATCTAGGTATGCAGAAATGAGGAAAAGGGAATAACATACTACAAGTGAGAAGAAAGTAGAGGGAAAATACCCAGTGTACAAAGGTCCAAATGCAAAATGGAGCTTTGGTGCTGGGGAAATGAGAGACCTGGTGAAGTCAAACAAAACATGCAAGAAGAATCTATTTAAGAATCAATGTGACTGTCACACAAGGCAAAAGAAAAGCACAGTAAGAGTGGTTACTGGAAAACATATATTATGAAAGAACGATGGACGATACTGGGAGTTAAAAATTTTAGGTGGGTATGCGGACATAGTGGGATAAGAGAAGAGAGTTATACAGGGTGGGTAAAGCAAAAGTTAAGGATGAATAAAGAAGCATTATGAAGACCAATATCTTAAACCATTAACATTATCTTTACTTCTTTAAAAGTAACTCTACATAGAACTCTCCATGGCCACATAGTTCTCAAGGCACTTTTTATTAGAAAGGAACAGGTAGGGCAAGCTGGGTATGGGAAGTTGATTGCCATTTAACTCTTCAATATAAAACAAAACATATACTGCTTTATACTATAATGTTTTCTCTCATTCATGTACAATTATTGTACTAAGGAAATACTTCTGTTTTGTGGGTAAGAAGGGTTGAAAGAAAAGAAAATAAATCTCTACTACGCATGGGGATTTTAATGCAAAGATAAAAGTTGTAGATATTTATGACTGTATCAGTTTGCAAGTGTTTACATATGACGTGTTGCTAAGAGTACATCTACTACCTAATTAGCAGAAAAAGGATTGTCTCAAAGCTGGGGATTTTGAATGCATTGGAAATAACTCAATTCTATAAAAGTTGTCAATTTGAGTCTTTATTAAATTAGTAATTATCTGTACCATTTGATTGAGAAGACATATTATCTCAAGCACAGCAAGGGGTATGTAAAACCATTAACTATCTCACCTCTAGATATAAAATGATACGTAGTGAGAAACCCAGAAGGAATCAACTTTATAGATATGCCAGAAGGGTATGTGAACATGCTCGATGGAATATTGTTAAATGATACTAATATAATCAACCCCCCATTCATTCCTCCCTAATGGATTTCTTCTCTTAAACCTTGATTAAAAAAAATCAGCTGTTCTATCCATGAATAATACCACTGTACATTCCTTCTCAAATATTAAACTAGTGATAATAATCAACAAATCATCCTGTAACTCAAGCATCTGCTGGTTTTCATTAAATATGATAATATTGGTGAAATGTACAAATTATTATTTTAGCAAGAAATAACATGACATTTTTCCACAGATCCCTTGCTAACATACTGTAATTCCATTATTTCAGAGAATTAAATTAATTTGATCAGCATTCTGCCATTTTTACTAGAGAGTACATCATTATGAAAACTGTTCTGTTTTATTCACTCTGAAAATTAGTAGTTTTTACCCTATAATATAAACATTAACAGAACTATATATTCATGTTGCAAAAATTAAAAGTCTTAGGACAATTTCTTTCATGTTCTTTTTTTCCATTTAGAAAATAACCCACCCAATTTCAATTTTTGATAATTATAGGAAAAAATTTCAGGTCTACTGACATGTCTTTTTAGAAAAGTAAGTCAATGAAAGTTAAATATCCACAAATTATTGACATCTATTCTTTTGTAAGCTACATAAGCAATACCTTCTTATTGAGAAAAATGAATGAAATAAATTCCTGTTTTGGATCATTATTTGAAGGAACCATTTCAAGCTTAGATACACAGAAATAGTCCTATTTGCCTGAAACAGAAGAACGTGCTTTGTCAACAGAAAGAATTTCATAAGAAAGGCCAGGATTCATGCCATAGTTATAGCTACATTAAATGTTTTTTTTATTTTTTATTTTAAGGGCTTATTTTGAAAAGGATTTAAACCAACAATAGGATATGCTTTAGAATAGTGACAGTCTAAACTCTACATGTTAATTTTTTCTAAGGGTACATAGTGACTAGGCTATTCAAGACTAGAGCTAGGGTATTTACAGAGTTTTGCAAATGTTGGGGTAGGACATAATAGCTTTGTATTTAAATTATTTTGAAAATGTAAATAAAAAAATTCAAAATTCACATTGCACCAAAGGCATGATGTATTTACAGCAATGCAAAGATATGATAAATAACACCTATTTAAATATTTATATAATTTTTTATTTTAATTTGAAAGAAGCTTGTTGTGTGTTTCAATCCCTGTTTCCCACATCCTTCTGTCCTGCCTTGTTTCCCCCACCAACCTCCATCCCATCCCCCTTTGGCTCATCAGGGAGGGTAAGGTCTTCCATGGATATTTTTCAAAGTCTGTGGAAAAGGGACAAGATCTCCGAAGCAAATTGGTATCTAGGAGGAGGGGATAAAGATTTAGGGAGAAGAGGAGGGGAGAGATAGCCCTGACAGAGCAGGAAGATTGTGTCAGGGAAAGAATAGAGGAGATCAAGAAAAGCAATACCATAATAGAGGGAGACATTATATATTTTAAGAGAAATCTGGAAAAGGGAAATGTACAGACATCTATAAGGATGACTCCAACTAACAATCAAGCAATAGTGGAGAGGCCCTACACAGATAATGAGATTGATGACTATCTTATATGCCATCATAGAGCCTTCATCTAGTAGCTGATTGAAGCAGAAGCAGACACCCATAGCTAAACACTGAGAACCCCTTGGAATCCAGTTGCAGAGATGGAGGAGTGATGAGTAAAGCAGTCAAGTCCAGGCTGGAGAAACCCATAGAACCTGATGACCTGAACAAGAGGTAGTTCAGGTAATCCAGTCTGATAGCTGGGAAACCAGAATGAGACCAAACAAGATTCCCTGAATGTGGTGTTCGTTGGGAGGACTGGGCAGTCTATGGGGCCTCTGGTAGTGGATAAGTATTTATCCCTCTATAATGATATGTTTACATTTTAGAACAAAAAATGTACATCTCAAATATTAGCAGGTGCAAACTTGGTGTGTGAATTTTAATATGTTCTTGAATAAATTAAATTTAATTTATCCTATTCTACTCATCTGGAGTTGTAACAATAGAGATTAAACCAAGAGCTGCCTAAGCAAATGTACTACCACTAACACAAAAGTCCAATTTATATTATATTTTAAATGGCTTTTAAACATCCCAGAAAAAGTAAAGTTAGATAATAAGCTATTAATGCTGGGTAAACATTGCATATATAAAGTGTAATATTATAAGTAAAATGTTGATAGTGTAAAAGCTCTGTCTGAAGATATCTCCAAATAAATGATTATATAGAGATGAGATGACATCAAAGTCTGAGTTCTAGGAAAGTTTGAATAGCCGACAAGCTCTTGAAGAGTCTGCACAAACCTGACTGATATAATCTTGTCTTCTGGAAAGTTAGGGATCTGGCAATATTTAGAGAGAATACCATTATTACTGGCTTTAAATGTTAGGCATGCAGAAAATGTAAACATTGGATCATTTCTCTGTTTGATTTATTTTTCTTTTATTTTTAATTTTTATTTATTTTTTTCTTATTTTACATATTGATCCTAGTTCCCTCACCCTCCTACCCTTCCATACCTTCCCAAGCACCCTCATCCCATTCCCCATTTGATGTCCAGGAGGGATCATCAAATCTGTCAAGTCATTTGGGCTAGGGCTTAGACCTTCCCTCATGTCTCAAGGAATTGTAGGCTCTAGGTATAAAATATGAGTGAGTACATACTATGTTCATCATTTTGTGACTAGGTTGCTTCACCCAGGATTGTTTCTTCAAGTTCCATGCATTTACTTTCTTATTTCAATATATCATTGTTTTTGGTTTATTTGTTTTTATTTTTCTCTTTCTCTGAGTTGTCCACTCTGTGAATGTAGCACATTTTCTTTATCCATTCTTCAGTTGAGGGGTACCATGGTTGTTTCCAGCTTCTAGCTATTATAACTAATGCTGCTATGAACATGGTTGAAAAGCTGTCATTGTTACATGGATGTGTGGCTTTTATGTATATACCTGAGAGTGGTTTTGCTGGATCCCGTGGTAGACTGAGTTCCATTTGTGTAATCATCTGACATACAGATATTCAAAATGGCTGGACAATTTGCACTCCCACCAGCAGTGGAGGAGTGTACCCATCTCTCCACATTCTCTCCAGAATAATCTGTCATTGGTGTTTCTGATTTTAGCCAATCTGACAGGAGTAAGATCATATCTCAGAGTTTCCTTGATTTGCATTTCCCTGATTGCTAAGGATGTTGAGCACTGTTTTAAGTATCTGTCAGCCATTTTGGATTCCTCTCTTGAGAATTTTCTATTCAGGTCTGTACCCCACTTTTTAATTATATTATTTGGTATTGACTATTCTGGAGTCCTTTGTGTATTTCAGAGATCAGCCCTTTGACAAATGTGAAGTTTGGGAAGATCTTTTTCCCACTCTGTGAGGTGCTGTTTTGTCTTGTTGACTGTGACTTTGCATTAAAGAACCTTCTCTGTTTAAGAAGGTCCCATTTATTAATTGTCAACCTCAGTGTCTGTGCTACTGGTGTTTTGTTCTGGAATCATTTTCCTATACCAAATGGGGGTACCTCCCACTTTTTCTTGTAAGAGAATCATCATTGTGGCTGCATTTATATTGAAGCCTTTGATCCATTTGGACATAAGTTTTGTGCATGAAAATATACATGGATCTACACACCAGCATCCAGCTCTGCAGCACCATTTGTTAAATATGCCTTCCTCTTTCCACTGTATAATTTTAGCTGTTCTGTCAAAAATCAGGTGGTCATAGATATGTGGATTAATATCAGGATTTTCGTTTTGATTCCATTCCTTTACCTGTCTGTGGTTGTGCCAATTCAAAGCTATTTTCAGGATTATAGCTGTATAGTAGAGCTTGATGGAATGGGGATACCTTCTGAAGTTCCTTTATTGCATATGATTGTTTGGCTATCCTGGGTCTTTTTTTTTTTTTTTTTTGAATGTTATCTTTTCAAGATTTGTGAAGAATTATGGTGGAATTTTGATGGGGATTGCATTGAATCTGTAGTTTCTTTCTTAAGACACAAAGTTCTTGCTTTTTAGGTCTTTCACTTGTTTGGATAGATTTACCCCAAGATATTTTATGTTGTGTGTGACTATTGTAAAGGGTGATGTTTCTCTGATTTCTTTCTCAGACCCTTTATCTTATGTATATAGTAGGGTTACTGATTACTTTATTTTTAGTTAATCTTATATTCTGTCACTCTGCTGAATGTGTTTATCAGCTGTATGAGTTCCCTGGTAGAGTTTTTCTGGTTCTTATGTAAACTGTCATATCATCTGCAAATAGTGACAGTTTGACTTCTCTTCCAATTTGTATCCCCTTGATCTCCATTTGTTGTCTTATTGCTCTAGCTACAACATAAAGTACAATATTGAAGAGATATGGAAAGAGAGGGAAACCTTGTCATGTTCCTGGTTTTAGAGAAATTGCCTTAAGCTTTTCTCTATTTAGTTTGATGTTGGCTGTTGGTTTGCTGTGTACTGCTTTTATTATGATTGGGTAGGTTCCTGTTATCCCTGATCTCTTCAAGACCTTTATCATGATTGGGTGTTAGATTTTGTCCAAAGGCTTTTTCGGCATATAATGAGATGATCATATGGTTTTTATGTTTCAGTTTGTTTATATGGTGGATTACATATAAGAAAACCCTGAGCATATAAATCTTTCCAAATATATTAAAGAAATCTCAACTGAAGTTAATAATTAAAAAAGGATAAAAAATAAAAAGAAAACTGAGAGCAGAAATTTAGCAACAGCATTATAGTCTTCAATTTATCAAAATATAGGCCCAACACGTTTGTCTATGATTTTCTATAATACAGAAGTGCAAGTGATTCAGTGGTCCATGATTTTTGGTGACTTCCAACCCTTCTGATTCCCACTCGGTTCTCTGAGCACCTGATGGGAGGGACCTGATGGACACAATACATTTGGACTCTTTCTTTGCATAATGGCTGCTTGTGAATATTTGCACCTGCTACCCTCTGTAACGAGTATGGTTTTTCCGCCCGCCAACAGTCTTGTCCCACCGCCGCGCCAGCCTCAATTAACAATTAACTCTGTATTTGATATAATTCTGTTGGCCCGTTACTACTTTCTTATTGACTAGCTCTGTCTTAATTATTAACCCATCTCTATGTAATTCCACATGGTCTTACCAGCGACAGGCGGCTGGCGGTTCTATTCTCTCCAGATTTTCCATCTTGACCCTCCTTCCTACTTCCTCTTCCTTCCTCGTCTCGTAGTCCTGCCTATCTATCTTTCCTATTGGCCAACAGTGCTTTATTCATTAACCATATACAGAAACATATACAGAATGACATCTCCCATCAACCCTCTGCTTCTGGAAGAAGGTTTTCAGATGATGACTGGACAAGACTCTAATCTATAGAGTCATTAGTAATGATTTCACTGAGTATTTTGTCATTCATACTTCTTTATACCCTAGATCTCTGAACTATCAAGTATCCAGTTCCTGACCATCCAAGCAGTGTAGAGCACGGGCTCTGTCACCTGGCATGAACCCCAAGATAAACCACACACTGGTTAGCCACTGCTTCTACATAACCATTGCCCCTGCACATCTTCAGGGAATGACAAATTATATGTCTATGGCTTTCTACCTGTGTTGGTGTCAAGGTTTCCCTTTCCATAGCCTGCAGAGTTCCCACACTAAATAGACTGGAATGTAGAGATGAAGGCTTCATGAAGGCACCAATTTCATATCTCTATATTTTATGGGCATTGAGGATATTGTCCTCAACAATGGGCCTGTGCTCTCAGTTTTTAGAGAACCACCCTCTCTCCTAGCACCAGTCTAATTTGTTTCTGAATCCTTAGGGCATGCCTTCATGAAAACTGAAATAATTGCAACCCAATCCACTTATGAAAGCCTTGTCTGACTATAATGGGTTATCTTTTTCAGCCTGGTGATGAGGGCTTTCACCTTGTCTTATTGTGTATTGTTTCATCATGTTTGGTTTTTTTTCTTGGAGTCCTGCTCTATTCTGAAGGGATAAAATGGGGGAGTAGATCTGGGGGAAGAAGAACCTTGGAATGGTGGAAGGAAGGGAGATATAGTCGTGATATATTGTAGGAGACAAGAATCTATTTTAAATTATAAAAAAGAGAGAAAAGTAGGGATGATTTTCATGTATAACATATAAATTGAAACAATAACATTACTCACATGCATCAAAAAACAATAGAAAGGCTGGAAGAGATGACTCAGCATTTAAGAACACTTTTTCATCAGGAGAACCTCAATACAATTTCTAGCTAAAAGAGTTTGTATATTCAGTTTTTCAGTTTTAGGAGATCCAACCCTTTTTTTCTGACCTATGCTGGTGTGTGTGTGTGTGTGTGTGTGTAAAATCTATGGAGGAAAAACATCCATACACATAAGATAAAATAAAATTGAAGTACATTTGAGAAAATTAATTTGACATGATATGAACTTTCATATGTTTTTACCATGGCCTCTGTTGATTGTTAATCACAAACACAGTTGAAATGTCATCCTTTAAAATTTACAAATATTTTCTATAGTACACATATAAAAACGTTTTTGTAACAAAATAGAATATGAAAATATTATTTATTGTTGTAAAATTCCTACTATATATACCAAAAAGGTGACAGTCACTACCACAGAATAATTCATACATTAAAAAATATGTTTATGAAATAATTGAAATAAGTGAAAGACTGAAGGAGGGAAAATGAAACATAAGTAGGAAGAGAAATAAAGAGTACAAATATCAATATGTAACATCATTATTCCATTATCCGGAGAAAGATAATTAACATACCTTTATTGTTTTCTGTTTTCAAAGATAGTTATCCTGTCAGTATAGAATCAGGTCCTAGAGAAACAAAGCTAATGTGAAAAGGACAGATTTAGTCACATCCAGCAGAACTAAATAAAAGGAAGCTTCCATATTTGTCATATTTCATATACTGTAAAGATGCCCACATGTAAACTTCTGGAACTAAGATATGATCACAGTTGTAATCAAATACAAATGGAAAATATCTCATTGCTTAGATTACAGTGAGCCTGTTGCTCTTCCTAAACTCAGAAGTTATTTTATTTGTATTAGGAATATTCAAAGTGTTTTAAAAAAAAGATTCAGAAATTCCATGGCATTTAACAAATATAACAGTGGTATCAGTTCATTTATGTGAGATTTCTTACTAGACATATGCTATTATAGGATGAGTGATGTGTTATTATGAAGATGAGACTATTTTCTATGGAATCAATAAAGCAACATTAAAAGTATAATCAGGAAAAATGAACTGTCACCAGACAATCTGCCACTATATTTTTCAATGAAGAGAATTTAGTTAAACTAATTAAAACAATGTGCTATTAAAGTAATGATGTAACTGTTGCACATAATCATGTGCTTAATGTACCAGAGTGAATAATAATGGCTGTTTCGCTTATGTTTGTCAGGATTCCTGGATTTGAGCTTTGTTTTGTTTTTAATCTCTCATAGTGATGTTTCTGCTTGTTGATGGTTTAGGTGAAGGTAAAAACATATCCTATTAAATAATGAAATAAGGACTTACTCAGCATCTATTACCTGGATGGCTATTTTACATTAAGACATACTAAACAAAAGGTCCTCATATGGAGGTCTGGAAAAGCAAGACAACATGGGGGAAAGAGTCTCAAGAGCATTATCTTATATCTACTTTTGTCCTGTTTGGCTGTACTCTTTTGGATGTTTGCTCTCTTCTGAAAAGAAAATGGAGGAAGAGTGGCTATAGAGGACAGGAGAGGTAAGGATGGAACCAAAAGTGGGGGAAGGGAAAACGTGCTTTTGATATAGTATATAAGAGAATCTATTTTCAATAAGAAATTTAAATGTTTTGGTAGAATATTATTTTAAGGTATTAGACTGCTGTTTGTGCTGTATGTGTTTAAGTCTGTAAAGCTGTGATTCTTTGCCTGTTTAAAACACCTGATAGTCTAATAAAGAGCTAAGTGGCCAGTAGCCAGGCAGGAGCAAGGATAGGTGTGATTGGAAGGTAGAGTATAAATAAAAGTAGAAATGAGGAAGAGAAGAAATGAGAGAGCAAAAAAGGGAAGACATCATGGGCCAACCTCCCAGGCACCCAGCTAGCCACAAAGAAAGAAGGAAAGTAAGATATAGAGAAGTAAGAAAGATAAAAACAACAAGAGAAACATTAAATGGGCTAATTTAGGGAAAGATGACCACCAATAAGCCAAGCTAAGACTAAAAACACTAGGAATGAGCCTCTGTGTGGATTTACTTGGGAGCTGGATCATCGTTGGGCCCTCCAAAAGAGCCAAAAGTGCAAAAATAATACTGTACCATTTTGAGGATCTGATGTCTTTCTAGACCTGAGAAAGTGGCAGGGGTGTGGTTGAGGGACAACTACCTTAAGAAGGGCTGAAGTTCATCAGGCATCATTAAATATAAGTGGACACAGAAAACTAAGTAAACTGCTTGTGGCAAAGAAGGTACTGGCAAGAAAGGTTTAATGTGTAATGGTTAAGATTCAAAGATTCAAGCAGGCTTCATCAGCCTTGTTGGAAACAGACACAAGAAGGACAGACCAACTCCCCTTAACCTCCTAGGCACTGCAACTTCAAGAAATTAAATCACCTACAGGAAAGATAGATAAGATCACAGAAACTCACAGTAACCATAATGTGTCCCTGAGAAGCTATGGAATGTCCCTTTCCTTAGCCAACAAACACAAGTAACAAACTATATTACCAAAAATGCAAGTTCCGTAACCACAAGTAAATGTCAACCAATCAAAAATGAATTGTACTTTCCCCCACCTGAAGCCTAAGTTCTGTGTAGGTTTTTCTTGTTGTTTTTTTTGTTTGTTTGTTTTTTGTTTTGTTTTGTTTTTAAGGTATGGGGTCCCTATCTTGGCTTGTAATAAAAAGGAACTTAGCTTATGGCAGTTCGGAAGAGTCTTTTGTCCAGAAGGCTAAGAGGTTCTATTGACATGGGCACAGCAAAGGTAACTCTCAGTCACTGACCTATGACTTGTCAGTTCAGTGAGTTCTAGGCTCTTCTTTCATGACCTGAGAAGAGGGCATAGACACGTGATAGAATTTTACACAGAGGACCCATGTGTAGTAGCTTATTAGTCTAACGTTTGCTTGTAAAGTCTAAAAAGACTAGAGATATGCATTAAAGAGATCCATATGGAAAACCTTCAAATAGGGTCAAGAAAGAAATTAAAGACTTTTTAGAATTAAATGAAAATGAATATATAATATACCCAAACTTGTGCACAATAATGAAAGAGGTTCTAAGAGGCATTATCAGAGCACTCAATGACTAAATAAAATCTTTAGAGAGAACATATAATAATAATCTAGCAGTACAATTGAAAGCACTAGAACATAAAGAAGAATTCACACCAAAAGGGGAAGGGGGAATATAGTAAAACACTGAGCTGAAATCAATACAATAGAAACAGGTAGAAAAAAAAATACAAAAAACCTAGTGAAACAAAGGATTCATTTGTTGCAAAATATCACTAAGACTGACTAACCCTTATCCAAATTAACTGAAAGACAGAGAAAATATGCAAATTGACAAAATTAGAAAATAAAACAGGGGCTGTTGTGAAATATACCTTTACATGTATGTATATTTGCCACAGTGATTGATTTAATAAAGAAGCTGCCTGGCCAGATAAGGGTAGCCATAAAAGCAAGACTAGGAGAATGTTGGGAGGAAGAAGGGCAGAGTCAGGAATCATAAGGCAGATGCAAGGAGCCAGAGATGAACATTACATGTTAATAAAAATACCAGCACGTGGCAGAATATAAATAAACAATATAGGTTAAAATATAAATAAACAATATAGGTTAACTTATAATATGTGAACCTGTTAGTAATAAGCCTAAGCTATGTGACCAAGCATTCACAATTAATATTAAGGTTCTGAGTGGTTAATTGAGAACTGGCAGGTGATAAAAGAAATGTCTGTGGACAAATTGTCCTCCCTGTCTGATGAAGATCCACATAAGACCTGTGAAAGATTACAAACAAAAACAAAACAAGGCTCCAAACGCAAAAACTGAGGCAAGTTTGGCTTATTGGAAATTGCCTTTTCCTTTTCTTGGTAGTGTATGTTTGATGACAGTGAGCAGAGGTATGGGCATTTAAGAGAGGGCTTCTTAGCTCAGTTCTAGCAGAAAAATTATATGCTGCTCTTTTAAGAGGCCCTGCTACCAAACACTTACATGGAACTTATGCCATTACTAACTGGCATCATGAACCCCGAAACTCCCCAGAGTTGGAGCAGTAAATATTGCCCTTGCCATTACTACTGCTATGAAACTAGGCTCTCGGGGAACTGAACAGAGCAGCTACCAAAGCAGAAGCCTTGGTCATAGACAGTATCAAGGCTCATGACTTCAGAAAATTATTACAGATACACAGAAAAGAGATTCATATGGGAAAAAAATCTCTAAATGAATTACAGTGTCTTTAAAAACATGTAACAGCTTTGGGGAAAGAAGAAAAGAAAGGTATAGACAATCATATATAACAAATATAGACTTTTAAAACAATAAAATCCTTTAAAGGGAGTAATAAAGGAAAAAAGTCATGTAAAGATTGGAAATATACAGAGTGTCTGTATCCTAGATGTTATATGTTGTCTTTAAAGTTTTTGACAACTTAGAGACACTGAATTATGAAAGCTGTTAGATGAAATCAACCTATATATTTTAAAAATATCTTGGCTTCAAAGTTTAAGTCAAAAGGTATGTTGCTTTGAGAGAGAAGTTATGGTTTTATTTCCATAGGAAATAAAAAGCTGTGCATTCATTATGGGTTAAAGAAAATTAGGTTTAATCAAGAAAAAAAACCTGAAAATCCTGGCTACAAACATGAAGAAATAAACTTAGAAGAACTACGAGATGACACATGTTGTATATTTTACCTGCTCAAACATAAAACACTATTTTTTTGGCTGACTTGTGTACAATACTTGACTTAACACAAGTATAAATATAGATAGATAAGTTACCTTAAAAATATATATGTTTTCAGTACAAGGACACAGACAACATTAAAGATGAATGACCCAGACGATCCAGCATATATAACAGCTTCAGTGCTACTGATTGAGATGATCCTGCCTCACAGAATACACTGAACAAGACATCATAATTATCCTGATTTTCTCAAGATTCTCTTAAAGATGACAATGTCCCCATACAACAGTCTAAAGAAAACAGCATCCATGTTCCCAAAATATTGGTTATAGATGTCTATTATCATTTAAAGGGGGTTGATTAAAAGTCATTATTGATAATAGTCAGGGAAAATAAAAATAAACAAAAGAGGTTAAATCCAAGGCTCTCATTGTGAAAAGATAATAAAGGGGGAATATGATATAGAAAACAAGGTAGATTACTGAATCTACTTTATTCCAAAAACCGACCATTAATCTCATCATATCATCTATTTATATAAATCTTAGTTTATGGATAAGATTTAAGGTGAATATTGTTATTTTGTATGTATTTTTATACTCTTATTTTGGATGTTGTGTTTGTGCAGCTCATCTAAAATGTAATTTATAATTAAGAAATACAGGTTAGTAGTCATCTTTAATAGTCAAACTTATGGTCAGTTTAGTTATGTTTTCAAGATCATACAAAGATATGTTTAGATATAGGTCTTCAAACACTTAAAAGACCTATAAAATATGGCATATAATATGTTTAGTAACCTAATTCTTTTCATTACAGTGAGACATGTCTGATCTTGGCAGCACCAGTCTACTTCACAGATGATGTGCATCAAAAATGCTATATTGAGATTGCTTACTTTATAGAAAAACTAGCCATTTGGGCAAGAAACTTCCCTTACCTCAATTTCTGACAGCTACTCTTGAAACTGGACCAGCAAGACACAAAAGAAACTGACTTGCCAATAGCTGAACAGAATATGGTTAGGCAAGAAAGCCAAACTTAGAGAATACAGGAAGGAAGTAGGGCAGAATAAGGAGTCTCCAGCCAGAAGTAGAGAGAGCAGAAGATGAGCCTGCCTTTCTAATAAAGGTACCACCACTTAGCAGAGCATAAATAAGGAATATTGCTTAACTTGTAATGTAAGAGTTAGATAGTAATAGGCTGAGATATTGTCAGAGAATTTACAATTAATTTTAAATCTCTAAGTGATTAATTGGTGATAGGCAGGTGGAACAAAACACATCCAACTACAGGAGGCATTACATTAGACATGGAAAAAATCCATTGAATTATAATATGTAAAGCAGTTTATTACCTTACCTTGTATGTGTCTGCTTGTGTGTGTGTGTGCATGGGGAGATATTCTTCGTGCGTAGTTATACTATACTGGGTTATGATGCTCATGCAAAAGCTATGCACAGTATTACAAAACCCCCTGTGTCAGTCATGGGAAGCCTTCTATCAAGTTGTTGGTAAGAAGTATAAAAGATTCTCCCAAGGCCTGATGATACCATCCTTGGGGTCCTTTCCAGAACTTGAAAATATGACCCTGATGCAGAAGACACACACACATGTATGACTGAGAGTGTATTGATTCTGTAAATTGCTCTTGGTATAATGACACTTTCATAATATTTATTCTGCCAATCCATTACTATGGGAGGTCTTCCCATTCTCTATTGTCTTCATTAATCTTTTTTCTCTGAGATTAATTTTTTATTGTATTTGAACCTCCTTGCTCAGTTTTACTACTGGAATTTTTTGTGTGTGTGTGTTTGAAGCTATTGTGAATAAAAGTGTTTCTGTAACTTTTTTTTTTAATAGCTCTTCTCTCTGTAACAGCCTTTACTGTCCTGGAACTGAATCTCTAGACCAGGCTGGCCCTAGACTCACAGAGATCCACCTGGCTCTGCCTCCTGAATGCTGGGATTAAAGAGGTATGCCATCAAAGCCTAGCTCCATTACTTCTTTATAAGCTGGCTCCTTACTAAAATGTAAAAACACTATTTTTTAAAAAAGATTGGCTTTTATCCTATCATTTT
The DNA here is from genome assembly GCF_943737965.1 of Phodopus roborovskii. Taxonomy (NCBI): domain Eukaryota; kingdom Metazoa; phylum Chordata; class Mammalia; order Rodentia; family Cricetidae; genus Phodopus; species Phodopus roborovskii. The sequence continues at coordinate 40,792,568 of NW_026126525.1, read as the reverse complement.
ACTGAAGGTATTAATAAATTCTGACAGGTTTATGATGAACCTCTTTTTGTTTCTTATGTTTAATCTTACATCATTTGAAAATAAGGAAATGTGACTTTGTTTTTTCCTACTTACATTCCTTTACATTCCTTTAAATTCATCCTGTTGTCATTTTACTAATATTGGGCTCTGGATATTGAAAGAGCTGGGAATATTTGCATGCCTCTCTTGTCCTTGATTTAAGTAGGGTTGATTTGAGCTTTTTTTTTTTTTTTTTTTTTTTGTTTGCTTGTTTGTTTTATCCATTTAAGGTGATGTTGTCTATTTTATTTTTCAGATCCTTTATGATGATGAGGTACATTTCCATTACTTGTTGTTTGTAAGATTTTATAACACAAAGACATGTTCAATTTTTGTTAAAGGACTTTTCAATGTCTATTTAGATGGTTGTGCAATTTTTGTCTTTAGTACATTATATAAGTCTTTTACACATGTATGAATTTACATATATAAAAGTTATTTACTTGTTTATGTTGAAGCATCCTCATATCCCTGACATGAGGCTAATTTCCTGGATATTATTTATATGTGCCTGTATTTGAACTGCAATTATTTTATTGAAAATATTTGTACATATATTCATCAGAGATATTTGCCTATTGTTTATTTTGTGTTTTTCCTTTACCTGGTTTTGCTGTAGGAGTAAAATCAGCTTCAAAGAATAAAGCTGGAATGCTTCTTATGTTTATATTGTTTAGTAATTTAAAAATTGTTGGATTTTAGATATTCTTTGAAAACTTGGTATAATTCTGATATATTAATCACCACTTGTGGTAATTCTTTTAACTAATTGGATTAAGGATTTACTGACTGTGTTTATTTTACTTTGAAAAACAACTCTTATGCTAATAATTTCTTTGTATTGTTTGTTTTATTTCAGTTACACTAACTTCCACTCAAACATTAAATATTACTTTACATTTACAGGATTTGTTTTGTTCCAATTTTTTCCAAATTCTTTAGTTGCATTATTTACTTATTTGTTCATTTCAATTATTTTTGCATAGTGAAAAGATATAAGTGACCCCAATTACACTGCTATTATTGTGTTCCAATACTTTAATTTCTTTCTATTTCATTTGTTCTAGGAATTTTTTAAATTTCTTTGTTTTTTTTTTCTTCTCTAATATATTGATCATTCAGTAATTTCTTTTTTTTAATTTTTTATAACCAAGTCCATTAAAATGAAAACAAACATTTATAGACAATATTTGGTAATTTGGGCGTTGTTCTTTCCCAACAACTCCCTGCTGGTAAGGGGAGCTGTCATAGTGGATTCTAAGAAGATGCACAAATCCTGGCTGTATTCTGAAAGTCTGCTTTGTCCAGTTGTTTTGAATGTAGGATCACCTGGTACTCTGTTTTAGGAGGTCTGGCTTGATCAAACCACATTAGTCTGGAAGAAATCCACAGCTTTTCATTTTCTGTGGAAATAAAAATAGAAACACTTTTCCCCAGTAACTTGTCCTTGAACTTAAATTTTGGAGTCAAAGCATTTTTTTAATGTAATTTATTATTTCACATGTTAATCCCAGTTCCCTCTCCCTCCACCCCTCCCTCACTCCTTCCCTCCCTCCGTCCTTCCCTTTTACCCTGTCTGACCTCTCACATACACCCTAACCACCCTCCCCTCCCTTCCCCCCACCACAATTCCATATGTAGGGGAATGCCATCCAGTTGGGGTCATGTAGATCTGACAGGTCATGTGAAGTAGGGACTAGGGCTTCTTTCCTGTCTCTTGGTTAAGGCAGTTATCCCTCCATGGGGGATGTGGTAGCAAGGTCCTTTTGTGTACCAGGGATACATCCTGGTTCCACTGTCTGAGGACCCTTAGACTGCTCAGTCTATTATATTCAGGAGGGCCTGAGTCAGTCCCATGCTGGCTTCCCAGCTATCAGTCTGGGGGCCAGTTAGCTCCTCCTTGTTCAGGTAAGCTGTCTCTTTGTGTTTCTGCAGCCTGGTCTTGTCCTCTCCATCTGCATCTGGGTTCCACTTCGACTCAGTGTTTATGTATGATATTAGATGAGGGCTCCATGGATAAGTTAGTTGTTGATCTCACTATATGGGAAGGGCATTTATGGTAGCCTTTCCACGATGCTCAAATTGTTAATTAGTGGCAGTCTTGTAGTTCTCTTTGTGTTCAATTTTATTTTCAAACAAATATTGGCTCCCTCTTTTATGTTCTCTCTCTCTCTCTCTCCTGTCTTCTATTCTACCCGGGCTCAGTCTTCCTAGTCGCACATGTTTTCCTTTCTTCCCCCTCGCTTTCTCCTACTTCTCTCTCCATTCACTTCCCCCCATATCCCCTGTGCTCTGCGGGACTTGTCCCTTCCCGGTTCTGTGAAGGACTTTATATGAATCTCTTAGAATACACCTTGTACCCTAGTTCCTCTGGTGGTGTGAATTATAGGCTGGTGATCCTTTCTTTGCTCTAGGTCTACAATCCATATATGAGTAAATACATACTATGTTCCTCTTTTTGTGACTGGGTTACCTCATTCAGGATTGTTTCTTCAAGTGCCATCCACTTGTCTGTGAATTTAAAGATACTAAAATTAGAAACATCAATGACGACTCATGTTGGAGAGGATGTGGAGAAAGGGGAACACTCCTCCACTTCTGGTGTGAGTGCAAACTCGTACAGCCATTTTGGAGATTAGTATGGTGGTTCCTCGGGAAAATGGGAATTAGTTTACCACAGGACCCCACAATCCTCCTCTCCGGCATATACCCAAATGATCCACATCCATGCAACAAAGACATCTGTTCAACTATGTTCACAGTAGCACTATTTGTAATAGCAAGAACCTAGAAGCAACCTAGATGCCCCTGAATTGAAGAATGGATAATGAAGATGTGGCAGTTCTACCGAATGGAATACTACTCTGCATTCAGTAATTTCTTAATCTTCATGTATTTTTGTAATTACTATAGATTCTACTGCCATTGTTTTAAGTTTTATTTTATCATGTTTAAAAAAATGAGCATGAGTTCTCAAATTTGTATTTGATGATATTTGTTTTGTGCCCCATTATTTAGTCAATTTTATGTTGGTTCTTGCTCTTGACAGTAAATTGTTTTTCTTGCACATGAAAATGAGAGGTCTCTTTCTTACTTCTTCTACCCAGCAAACCTGTGTCTCTTGATTTGGGTCCTGGAGTCTTTAATTTTAAAAGTTGTTATTGAAACTTTGAGTAGGTAAAATTTAGAAATATTTATGTATATACATATGTACATGTAAAAAAATTAATTAAAAAAAAGCCATGAATGTGAAATAGGGCCAGGAAATATTACAGGAAGATTTTAAGGGGGGAAGGGAAAACAATATAATTGTGTTATATACTAAAAATAAAAAAATAAAAGTTATTATTGAACAATGGCTATTGATTTCTGTCATTTTCTTCTTCTGATTATTTCTTTTCTTAGCCCCATTTTGTATCAATAATTTTACCCTGTTCTGTCTGCTCCTCTTCCATTCAGCTTAATGTATTATTTCCAATATTTTTGGTAGGATTGTTTTGGTGGACATGACTGCTTTTACACTGTTCTTCTCCAGGAATACTTTTTCTACTTCTTCAGTGTTGGCTGACAGTTTTTCTAGGGACCATAATAGGTGTTGTTACCTGTGGTCTTTTAGAATGTGAAGGACATTGGTCTATGTCTTTTTGTCTCAAAGTTGTCATTGGCAAGTAAGTTGTTAGATTAAAACTTTGTTCTTTTATATATAACGTAATTTTTTCCAACCGTAACTCTAACTCCCAATTCCATAATGATGTTGGTTTCTTTATAATCACAATTTATTTCTAAGTCCCAGATAACTATCACTGATTGTCGAAGTAAAGTAAAAGTATCAATTTAGAGTTTTTTGGTCTTTTTGTTAATCACGGTTAATTCTTCACCCCCAGATGACAAGAAACTACATATTATTAGTTTAAAAGATGAAGTAAATTGCACTGAAAAAGTCTATTTTCTTCTAAAACTGCATAATCTGGTCCACCATTATATGTTTTGCTTTCAGCATTTTATTCCAAGTTCATAATAGGACAGGCTGATAAGCTCTCATATAGTGCTAAGCTCTTTTTCCAACTCAGAGTACCAAAATCCTTCATAATCATCCCATAACAGCATAGTTAGATGTAGCACAGTAATATCACACTCCTGATACCAATTTATTGACTATATTGATTTCTATTGCTATGTAAGAGGCAGTGTATAGAAATGAAACTTGGGAAGAAAATATGCATTTATCTAAATAATCTTGATGATCAATCATCATGAAAGATATTAAAGGCAGTAAATCAAGGCTGAGATACAGGAACTAATGCAGAAGCCATAGATAAAAATTTCTTACCAAATTGATCTTAATGTCTTTTTCTTCCTACAATTTGATTCAAACCAAAACTATATACACAAGAGTGACACATCTCACAGATGTCTGGGACTACAACAGCAATCCTCAATCAGAAAAATCACCTACATTTTTTTTTCTCACAATCTGAAAGATGCATTTCAGCAATAGTGGTTCTCTTTCCCCAAATGATTCTATCTTTATTGCAGTTAAAAAAAAAAAATCACAGATGGGATTTTTTGAATAATGTGGACCCTGTTAATTCTTATTTGAATGTTTAGTCACTGGAAACAGTTACTATAAGAATTAGAATGATTAGCAGGAGTGGTCCTGCTGAAGGAAGTATGTCACTGTGGGGTGGATTTGAGATTTCAAAGCTCATGATAGGCCCAGTCTCTCTCTGTCTCAATGGATCAGTATGGATCTCGAAGCCACTGACCAAAACCTGCCTGTGTGCCACCATGTTCCTGACTTGATAAAAATGGACAAATTTCTGAAAGTGTAAGCAAGCCTGAAATTAAAAAGTTTCTTTTGTTGCTCTTCTTTTCTATTCTTCCCCCAGCTTGACCTTCCTGACCCTTATGTTCTCCTCCCCCCCATTTTCTATCCTTCCTTTTCTCCTTCCCCTTCCCTCCCCACTATGCACATGCTCCAAATTTTCTCAGGAGATCTTGTCCATTTCCTCTTCTCTGGGAGTCCATGTATGTATTTCTTCCAGTCCTCCTTGTTTCCTAGATTCTCAGGGGATGTGGACTGTAGGCTGGTTATCCTTTGTTCTGTCTAATAACTACTTATAAATAAGTACATACTATGTTTTTCTATCTATGTCTATGTTACCTCACTCAGGATGGTTTCTTCCAGTCCCACCCATTTGATGTAAATTTCAAGATTTCATTGTTTTTTTTCCCACTGAGTAGTATTCTACTGTGTAAATGTTCCACATTTTCTTTGTCCATTCTTTGGTCGAGGAGCATCTAGGTTGCTTCTACTTTCTGACTATTACAAATAATGTGCTATAATTGTAGTTAAATAGATGTCCTTGTGGTATAGATGTTTATCCTTGTGATATATGCCTAAGAGTGGAATTTCTGGATCTTGAGGTAGATTGCTTTCTAATTTCCTGAGAAAACACCATACTAATTTCTGAAGTGGTTGTACAAGTTCGCATTTCCAGAAGCAATGGAGAAATGTTCCCCTTTCTCTAAATACTCGCTAGCATAAAATGTTGCTGATTGTGATTTTAGCCTTTCTGACAGATATAAGACATTTTAATTTGCATTTCCCTGATAGCTAAGGAGTTTGAACACTTTCTTAAGTGCCTTTCAGCCATTTGAGATTTCTCCATTTAGAATTCTCTATTTAGATCCATACACCACTTTTTAATTGGATTATATGTTGTTTTGGTGACAAGCTTCTTGAGTTCTTCATGTATTTTGGACATCAGGCTTCTGTCAGATGTGGGGTTGGTGAAGCTCTATTACCATTCTGTGGGTTGCCATTTTGTCTTGCTGACTGTGACTTTTATCTCATAGAAGCATTTCAGTTTCAGGAGATCCCATTTATTAATTGTTGATTTTAGTGTCTGTACCACTGATCTTATGTTCAGCACGCTTTCTCCTGTGCCAATTCATTCAAGAGTACTTCCCACTTCTGTTAGTGGCTTAATGAGAAATCTGGCACTAAGAGAATCTCCAGGGAATCAGAAGGATGGAGCCAACTATGAATCTAAGCAAAACTGGAGAAACTATATTAAATGCCCTTCCCTTATAATGAGAATGCTGACTACCTTAAATGCCATTCTAGAGCCTTCATCCAGCAGCTGATGGAAGAAGAAGCAGACATGCACTGGTAAACATTGAGCCAAACTCCTGAAATCCAGTTTCAGGGAGGGAAAAATGAAGAACAAAGGGTTCAAGACCATGCTGGGAAAACTCACATAACAGCTGAACTGAGAAAATTATGATAGGTGCAGAACCAGCTTAGGACTGAACCAGGCCCCCTGAATGTGGTTGTCAATTTGGATGGGGAGGAGGCTTGGACAGTCTGTGGGGCTCTAGCAGTGGAACCAGTATTTGCCCCTAGTGCATGAAATGGCTTTGAGACCCATTTCCCTACAGAGTGATAATCTCTCAGACTATATGCAAGGGTGAGGGCTGAGGTCCTGCCCCAAATGATGTGACAGACTTTTATGACCCTCCTCATGGGAAGCCTCCCCCTCTTTGAATAGGGTTGGGATAGGGGATTGGTGGTGGGAGGGGGAGGAGATTGTTTTAATTGAAATAAAAATTAATTTTCAAAAGGAGAAGAAAGAACAGTTTCTTTCACAAGAATTGACTTGTACATTGTGTCTCTTCATAGTAATAGGACACTGACTAGAACAAAAGTTGTCACTAGGAACTGCAATATAGTTGTGGTGGGCCTGACCATGCTTCTTATTTGAGGAATATATTAAACTTTAGAACTTTGAACTAGAAAAGTGCCTGAACACTTTAAGAGGGATTGATGGGAGACCACCATGGAAGACAATGGTGGTGATGGTGATTAGAAATCTGTGGATGCAAGTCATGAAGTTTCAGAGGGAAAGAGTATAACTGAGTAGATTACTGACTATTCTTGTAGCATTTGGTAAAGAGTACTTCCACTTTGATCCTTGTTCTAAAATTCTAGCTGAGGCAAATTAAAAGTTCTAGGTATTGGCAGAATAAGCAGTTTAGTATTGATTGTGTCATGTGGTTTCCTTGCAATCACTTTTAGGCAGATATATAATGAAAAGGAGCAAACTTACCAAAGAGAAGGACAATATGTATAGTTTAAGGAGAAAAGAAATACCAGGAAACATAATGAAACCGGGCTTAGTCCAATGCTGAAGGATACAAAAAGCTGAAAGAAAATCTTGATGCTAAATAGAAAAAGGAGTGATTACCTAAAGACAATATGTTCAATTTCCCCCTGTACAAAGAAATTAAAGAAAAGCTTAAGCAGTTACAGAAATCATCAAGAACAGAAAGCTGATACAAATGTAACTGTAGGAGGTAACCAAGCTCCAGCCCCATCAAGCAGCAGAAATTGGCAGCTTTGTCACGGTGGTTCTTCTTTGAGTCAAGGATACAAGAAAGGAGGTGCAGAATCACCCTCGGTGCTGAAGAAAAGTTTACTGAAGCCAGGCATGTGTAAGAGGTATCCCTAGCATGCTGAAAAAGAGAGGACATTGTATGAATGTGTGAAGGTGAAGCCTGAATTGTATTGGAGATAACATATTGGAGATGCCAGAGTATTAAGATTTGCAAAGAAATTCTGATGACTGTGTGTGAAACAAACCCAAAGATAGAATTGTGTTGCAGTCAACAAAGCTAAAAGGACTATGAGATCTAAGTGCTTTGGCATAAGGAAATTCAAAAATTGGCAGTAGTCCTGTTGGTACTCAGTCTTACTTTGGCCCAGTACTTCCCTGACTATGATATCTTTCTTTTCTTTTGGAATAGTATTGTATATCCTGTGTTGCAATTATGTGATTGGCCTTTTAAATTTTTCTTTAATTTTAATCTTACAGTTGGTTACACTTAAGAGACTCATTGCCATGAGTCTCAAAAGAGATTTTTAAAGTTTACTTATAAAAGTTTTGAAATTGTGGCAGACTATGGGAATGTTTTAAGTTGGAATGCATGGCTAAAAGCCAAAGGGGACAGGAAGTGGAATGTGGGAGTTTGAATTAAAATGGCCCCCTCTAGGCTCATATGCTTGAATGCTTAGTCACCAGGGAGTGTCACTATTTGAGAGAATTAGAATCATTGACCTGTGTGGACTATTTGGAGGATGTGTGTCTGTAGAGTTGGGATTTTCTGTTTTGTCATTGTTGTGGTTCATAGATGGTACAGCTAAGTAGAACTATTAATCACTTCTCTCTTTTGACAGCCTGAATAGAACTTTCTGGAATTATGAATGTTAGACTATAAGAAGGAGGATTTCATATTAGATCCACTTACAGTAATTTGAATCCTATGTCTTAACTATGGTGTATATTGAGCAACAGGGTTTTCAGTACTGGCACCAAAACAGAAATATAAACCAATGGAATATAATACAGCAATTAATATGTGTACAGGGAACCATAGTAGATGGATATCTTTAAAAAATGGCTAAACATACATGCTGGAGATTACACATCATTTTCAATAAAACAGTTCTTCTGAGAAGCTGGGTGTCCCCATAAAAAGAATGAAATTGCACCCACATGTGTAATCCTATACAAAAATGAGATCCAATGTGTTAAAGACCTCAAATTAAAGTATACCATGCTAAAATTTATAGAAGAAAACATATGATATCATAGGTCATGTATGTAAGAAACAACTTTTTTGAATAGGCCTTCCTTTCTTAGGGAACTAAAATTAAAACTAAATAGAAGAACATCCTGAAACTAAAATCCTTTTCTGTACATAAAGAAAGAATTAAATGAATAATAAGCCTAAAGATTGGCAATGAATCTTCTCCACATAAACATTGGACAGAGGATTTATATTCAGAATATAAAATAACAGCCATCAAGAAAGAAATCATTCCTGAAAACTGCTCAAGAGATCTATAAAATTCTTGATAAAGGAATCAAAATTAATCAATAACTTATATCATGTTTATCCTCCTTAGCAATTAGAAAATTAAAAATTAAAAAGAAAACCTCAGAGATTGCCATTCACCCACACACCCACATAATGATGGCTAAAAGCAACAAAACAATTGACAAGACATGTTGGTAAGGATATCATGAAAGACCTCTCATTATCTCATTATTTTTTAATGGACATTCAAACATATGTACCTACTCTGAAAATCAGTACCATGAGTCATTTTATAGCTAAAAATAAATATATATTAAGAATGAGCTGCACCCAGCTAGATCAGCCTATTGGTGCTGAAACATCCTGAGTATCAGCTCAGCCTTTGTCTGCCATTGCCAGGCTTTGGCTAGAGGTAAGTCTGGGACCAATTCGGATGGACTCTCCCCTACACTCTCACCCAGGAATTCCCTGGGTTGGCCCTGGATACCCCTGCCCCTGTGTCCTGTCCCAATCGAGAGCACTCTTGGAGCTCTAATACACCCCCACCCACACGCACCAAGAACCTGGCCTCCCCCTACACCTGCCCTACCCTGCATACTGTCCGACCACTCTGATTGAGCACTGGGACAGAGGGTGGAGCCAACAATTGAGACACATTCAGGGAACATCCAGGAGATGCTCTGAGTACACTAGAACTGTCTATCCACTTGGGACAACCCATAATTTCCACGTGCCAGATCTCGGATCCCTACCACCAGTCCTCTACTGGAGTTCATTGCCCCTCCCAGAGATCCATCTATTTCTGTAGGACCAATCTGAGTTCCTGCCAGCAGGATCCTTGACTCCCATTGCAGGGCATCTGCTAAAGAGGCCTCAGATAGAGAGTGCCAGGTCCAGGCCAGATCTGCACGAGGAACATCCTGATTCCCAGTCTCATGAGTCTTCTGCTGGAGCTTGGTCACTGACAACCATCACTGGGCCCCTGCCTGTGGAGAGACCTCCTAGAGATCTTGGACCACACAGAGCTACAGACATCGAAACTCTGACCCTCATAAGCCCACTGAGGAAGTACCAGAGAGAGGGAGAGACCCCACCAACACCTACTAGAAGAAGCTATGAAAAGACAGCAATACAAGAAAACACCTAACAACAGAAAGACAAGCATGAAACCAACAGAATCTAGGGAATCTAAACCAACTAGACCAGAACACAACAAAGCAGATGAAGCAGAAGTAAATGACTTAAAAATTATCATCATACAAATGATAGAGGACCTCAAAGGAGATATGAGAAAATCCCTTAAAGAAATGGAAGAAAAAACAAACAAAAAAATTGGAAGAAATGAACAAATATCTTAAAGAAACTAAAGAAAGTACAAAAAGCCAAGAAAAAACAATTAAGCAGGTGAAGGAAATGGTTCAAGACTTGAGTACTGAAATAAAGAAAATAAAGACTATACAAACCAAAGGAATGCTGGAAATAGAGGAACTGGGCAAACAATCTGAAACTACAGACACAAGCATAACCAACAGAAATCAAGAGATCGAAGAAAGAATCTCAGGCACTGAACATAAACTAGAGGAAATAGATTCATCAAACAAAGAAAATCTTAAAACCAACAAATCCTTAACTCAAAACATACACGAAGTGTGGGGCACTATGAAAAGGCCAAACCTAAGAATAATAGGCATAGAGGAAGGTGAGGAAACCAGCTCAAAGGTGACAAAAACATATTCAACAAAATCATCGAGGAAAACATTCCAAATCTGAAGAAGGACATGCCAATGAAAGTACAAGAAGCATATTGAACACCAAATAGACTGGACCAAAGAAAAAAGACCCCTTGACATATAATAATCAAAACACCTAACATACATAATCAAAAAGAATATTCAGAGCAGTGAAGGAAAAAAGACAGGTAACATATAAAAATAGACCAATCAAAATTACACCTGACTTCTCCATGGAAATCCTCAAGGCCAGAAGGTCCTGGATAGATGGTCTATAAGTACTAAGAGTCCATGAATGCCTTCCCACGCAACTATAACCAGCAAACTTCTTAAACACTATAGATGGAGAAAACAAGATATTTAATGACAAAGCCAGATTTTCACAATACTCATCTACAAATCCATCCCTACAGAATGTTTTGGAAGGAAAACTTGAACCCAAATAATTTCACTATGCTCACAAAGACATAGGCAACACATAATCCCCCTACACCAGAAACAAAGGAAAAATCAGGACAAATATATTCACAATGCATCTGTTGACAAAAAAATCTAAAAGAAACAAGCATTAAGTGGTCCTTATTCACCCTCAACATTAATGGTCTTAACTCACCTATAAAAAAGACACAGGCTAACAGAGTAGATATAAAGACAGAATCCATCCTTCTACTGCATACAAGAAACACATCTAAGCTTCAAAGACAGATATTACCTCAGGGTAATGGGTTGGAAAAAGATCTTCCAAGCAAATGGAACCAAGATGCAAGCAGGCATGGCTATCCTAATATCTAACACGTTAGACTTCAAACAAAAATTAATCAAAAGAGATGAAGATGGTCATTGTGTATTCAATGCAGGAGAAATCAATCAACATAAAGTCTCAATTCTGAACATCTATGCCCCAAATACAAAGGCACCCACATTCATAAAAGAAACAGTACTAAAATTCAAACCTCATATAAAACCTCACACACATATTGTGGGAGACTTCAACACACCGCTTTCACCACTAGACAGAACCACCAATCAGAAACTCAGCAAAGAAACAAAAGAAATAACAGAAGTTATGTCTCAAATGGATTTAACATGTATTTATAGGACATTCCATCCATCCAAACTCACAAAAAAATATACCATCTTCTCTGATACACTTGGAACCTTCTCAAAAATTGAACACATAGTAGGTTGCATATCAAACCTCAAAAGATACAAGACAATTGCAATAGTCCCCTGTACCTTATAAGATCACCATGCTTTAAAATTGGAATTCAACAACACAAATCGCAGAAAACCTACAAACTCAAGGAAACTGAACAATGTGCAAATGTAGGACACTTGGGCCAAACAAGAAATAAGAAAGAAATTAAGGACTTTCTAATATTCAATGAGAATGAGGACACAACATACCCAAACTTATTGGATACCTTGAAAGTAGTGTTACAAGGAAAGTTCATTGAACTAAGTGCCCATATGAAGAAAAGCAGAGGATAGTCACATTTGAGAATTAACAGCACAATTGAAAGCCTCAAAACAAAAAAAAAAAGCAAACTCACCCCAGAGGAATAGACGCCAGGAAATATAATCAATTTGAGGTCTGAAATCAACAACATATAAACCAGGAAAACAATACAAAAACATCAAAGCAAAAAAGAGTTGGTTTCTTCTATTCCTAACCAGGCTCAATCTTTCTGGTCGCACATGTTTTCCTTTCCTCCCCCTCATTTTCTTCTACTTCTCTCTCCATTCGCTGCCCCCCCACTTTACCTGAGCACTGGGGGACTTATCCCTTTCCAGTTCTGTGAGGGACTTTATATGACTTTCTTAGAATACACCTTGTATCCTAGTTCGTCTGGTGATATGAACTATAGGCTGGTGATCCTTTGATCTAGTTCTAAAATCCATATATAAGTGAGTACATACTGTGTTCCTCTTTTTGTGACTGGGTTACCTCATTCAGGATTGTTTCTTCAAGTGTTATCCACTTGCCTGCGAATTTCAAGATACCATTATTTTTTTCTGCAGAGTAGTATTCCATTGTGTAGATGTGCCACATCTTCATTAACCATTCTTCAATTGAGGGGCATCTAGGTTGCTTCCTGGTTCTTGCTATTACAAATAGTGCTGCTATGAACATAGTAGAAGAGATGTCTTTGTTACATGGATGTGAATCCTTTGAGTATATGCCTAAGAGGGGGATTGCCGGGTCCTGTGGTAAACTAATTCCCATTTTCCTGAGGAACCGCCATACTGATCTCTAAAATGGCTATATGAGTTTGCACTCCCACCAGCAGTGGAGGAGTGTTCCACTTTCTCCACATCCTCTCCAACATAAGTTATCACTGGTGTTTCTAATTTTAGCCATTCTGGCAGGGGTAAGATGGTATCTCAAAGTTGTTTTGATTTGCATTTCCCTGATAGCTAAGGATGTGGAGCATTTTAGAGAGAGAGAGAGACAGAGACGGAGAGAGAGAACATAAAAGAGGGAGCCAATATTGGTTTGAAGATAAAATTGAACACAAAGAAAGGTCTAGAGAACTACAAGACTGCTCCCAACTAACAATTTGAGCTTCCGTGGAAAGGTCATCATAAATGCCCCTCCCGGAGAGTGAGATCAACAACTAACTTCTCCATGGAGCCCTCAACGAATGCCTGTTGAAAACAGGATCAAACACCCATACATAAACACTGAGTCAAACTAGAACCCAGATGCAGATGGAGAGGACAAGACCATGCAGCAGAAACCCATAGAGACAGCGTACCTGAACAAGGAGGAGCTAACATGGGACTGACTCAGGCCCCTCTGCATATGAGTCTCAGCCAGAAGGACTGAGCAGTCTAAGAGACCTCAGACAGTGGAGCCAGGATGTATCCCTGGTGCACAAAAGGACTTTGCGAACATATTCCCCATGGAGGGGTAACTGCCTTAATCTAGAGACAGGAGAGAAGCCCTAGTCCCTACTTCACATGACCTGTGAGATCTACATGACCCCAACTGGATGGCATTCTCCTACATATGGAATTTGGGTGGGGAGAATGGGAGGGAAGGGTGGTTAGGGTGTATGTGAGCTGTCAGAGAGGGTAAAAGGGAAGGACGGAGGGAGGGAAGGAGGGAGGGAGGGATAGAAGGAGGGAGGGAGAAGGAACTGGGATCGACATGTAAATTAATAAATTAAATTAAAAAAAAGAATTGGTTTATGAGAAAATCAGTAAGATGACAAACCCCTATCCAAACGAACAAAAAAGCAAATTAACAAAATCAGAAATGCAAAGGGGAACATAACAATGGACACAGATGAAATCCAGACATTTTTCCAGTCATATTTTGAAAACCTGTATGCCACAAAATTTGATAAATCAAACTAAATGGGTAATTTCTGGATAACTATCACTTACCATTAAAATCAAGAACAGACAAACAACTTAAATAGGCCTATAATGCACAATGAAATAGAAGTAGACATCAAAAGACTTCCAACCAAAAAGGACAAGAGCTAGATTGCTTCAGTGCAGAAATCTACCGAAAATTCAAGGCAGAATTTACCAACACTCCTCAAATTGTTCCACACAATATAAACAGAAGTTTCATTACCAAATTCTTTCTACGAGGTCACAATTACCTTGGTACCAAAGCCTCAAAAAGACACAATCAAGAAACTACAGACCAATATCCCTGATGAGCATCGATGGAAAAATATTCAATAAAATACTGGCAAACTGAATCCAAGAATACATCAGAGAAATCATCAAACATGACCAAGTGGGCTTCATCCCTGGATTGCAGTGATGGTATAACATATGAAAATCTATCAATGTGATCCACCATATTACAAACTAAAAAAGGGAAACCACATGATCATCTCCCTAGATACTGAAAAAGCCTATGACAAAATTAAACACCCTTTTATGATAAAGATCTTTGAGAGATCAGGGATAACAGGAACATAACTAAACATAATAAGAGCAATATACAGCAAACCAACAGCCAACATCAAACTGAATGGAGAGAAGCTTAAGGTGATTCCTCTAAAATCAGGACCACAACAAGGCAGCCCTCTCTCACAATATGTCTTCAATATTGAACTTGAATTGTAGAGAAAGGTATAAGACAACAAAAGGAGATCAAGGGGATCCAAATTGGAAAGGAAGATGTTAAACTGTCTCTATTTGTAGATGATATGATAGTTTATATAAGCGACCCAATAAACTCTACCTGGGAACTTCTACGGCTGATAAATGCCTTCAGCAATCTAGCAGGATAAAAGATACACTCAAAAACCTTCAGTATCCCTAATTTATTCAGATAACAAAAAGGCTGAGAAAGAAATTAGAGAAACATCACCCTTTACAATATCCACAAACAACATAAAGAATCTTGGGGTCACACTTACCAAACAAGTAAACTAATATATAATAATAACTTTTTGTCTTGCAAGAAAGAAATTAAAGAAGATATCAGAAAATGGAAAGATCTTCCATATTCTTGGATAGGAAGTATAAATATAGTTGAAATGGCACTCTTGCCAAAAGCAATATATAGATTCAATGCAATCCCCTTTAAATCCCCACAATACTTCACTGACCTTGAATGGGTAATAATCAACTTTATATGGAAAATAAAAAGACCCAGAATAGCCAAAACAACCCTGTACAATAAAAGAACTTCAGGAGGCATCACCAGCCCTGACTTTAAGCTTGACTACAGAGCTATAGTTCTGAAAAACAGCCTGGTATTGGTACAAAAAAAATAGACAAGTATACCAATGGAATCGAATAAAAAATACTGATATAAATCCACACACCTATGAACATCTGGTTTTCGACAAAACAGCTAAAAAAACACAATGGGGTGGGGGAAGAATCATCAACAAATGGTGTTGGCACAATTGGATGAGGGTGTGTAGAAGACTACAGATAGACCCACGTCTGTTGCCATGCACTCAAGTCCAAATGGATCAAAGACCTCAACATCAATCCAGCCACATTGAACCTCTTAGAAGAGAAATTAGTAGGTACCCTTGAACAAATTGGTATAAGAGACTGCTTTCTGAACATAAATCCAGTAGCACAGACACTGATACCATCAACTAATAAATGGTGCCTTCTCAAACTAAGAAGCTTCTGTAAGGCAAAGAACACAGTGGGCAAGACCAAACAGCAGACCAAACATGGGAAAAGATCTTCACCAATCCTACATCTGACAAAGGGCTAAACTCCAAAATATACAAAGAACCCAAGAAACTAGACAACAAAACACCCAATAATCATATTAAAAAATGGGGTACAGAACGGAAGAAAGAATTCTCAATAGAGGAAATCAAAAAGGCTGAAAGACACTTAAGAAAATGCTCCACATCCTTAGCTATCAGGGAAATGCAAATCAAAACAACTTTGAGATACCATCTGCTTCTGTCAGAATGGCTAAAATTAGAAACACCAATGACAACTCATGCTGGAGAGGGTGTGGAGAAAGGCAAACACTCCTCCACTGCTGGTTGGAGTGCAAACTTGTACAGGTATTTTGGAGATAAGTATGGCAGTTCCTCATGAAAATGGGAATTAGTTCACCACAGGACCTGGCAATCCCCTTATTAGGCATATACCCAAATGATTCACATCCATGCAACAAAGATGTATACTCAACTTTATTCATAGCATCATTATTTGTAATAGCAAGAACCTGGAAGCAACCTAGATGCCCCAACCTGGAGAATGGATAAAGAAGATGTGTCACATCTATAGCATTGAATATAGCAGAAAAAATTAATTGTACCTTGAATTTCGCAGGCAAGTGGATTGCACTTGAAGAAACCATCCTGAAATAGGTAACCCAGTCACAAAAAGAGGAACATATATGGATTTTAAACCTAGAGAAAAGTATCACCAGCTTATAATTCACACCACCAGAGGAACTAGGATACAAGGTGTAATCTAAGATATTCATATAAAGTCTTTCACAGAAGGAGAATTGACATGTCCCTCAGAGCACATGGGAAATGGGGTAGCAGTCAATGGACAGAGAAGTAGGAGAACAAGAAGGGGAGGATAGGAAAGCAAGTGTGACTAAGAAGATTGAGTCAGGATAGGAATAGAAGACAGAAATGCGAGAGTGAGAGAGAAACAGAGAAAGAGGGAGAGAGTCACAGAGAGAGAGATAATGAACATAAAAGAGGGAGCCATTATTGGTTTAAAGAGAAAACTGAAACTAAAGAAATGTCTAAAGACTACAAGACTGCTGCACCTAACAATTTGTGCAAACATGGAAAGGCTATCATAAATATTCTTCCCGGATAGTAAGATCAACAACTAACTTATCCACCATTGTGGAGCCCTCATCTAGTACTGATTGGAAACAGAAGCAATCAGCCACAACTAAACACTTATTCGAATTATAATCCAGATGCAGAGGGAGAGGACAAGACCAGTTTGCAGAAACATATAGAGAAAGCTTACCTGAACAAGGAGGAGCTAACGGGCCCCCAGTCTGATAGCTGGGAAGACAGCATGGGACTGACTCAGAACCCCTGAATATAGGTCTCAGCTAGAAGGAATGAGCAGTCTAAGGGACCTCAGACAGTGGAACCATGATGTGTTCCTGGTGCACAAAAGGGCCTTGTGGACACATCCTCCATGGAGGGATACTCTCTTAACATAGATACAGGGATCCCTACTTCAAATGATTTGACAGATTTACATGCCCCCACCTGGATGACATTGCCCTACATATGGATTTTGGGTGGAGGGATGCCAGGGTAGAGTGGCCAGGGTGCATTTGAGAGGGAGAAATGGTAAGGGGTGGGGGGAGGAACTGGGAATGACATGTAAAAAAATAAATAAATAATAAGAACAAAAGAAATAAGAAAAAAAAAAACCTACCACCTCATAACTGTGGAATTCCCTGGGTTAGGTCTGCATCTTGTTTCCCCCTTTATTCTGTCCCTGGATTTTACAGTCCTGGTACTCTTCTCCATACACCCCCCCAGAGCCTGCCATCCCACAACCCTTGTGCTGCTGGCCCCACTGATCTGGGAGAACTTTGTGTGTGGGTACAACAAACCATCTACCACCATAGAACTTCCTGGGTCTCCTCTGTGCACACTGGACCTGCCTATCCACCAGGGACAACATTGTTATCTCATTTGCCTAATCTTTCATCTCCATCACTTGCCCTCTGCCAGAGCAGAGACCTCTAAGAGAGTTTGGATCATCCAGAGTTGCAGACATCCATCTCCTGACCCAGCTACACCTACCAGAAGAACAGGTTAGAGAGAGAGTAAGACTCCACCTGCACCCTGGATTAAGCAAAGTAAAGACAGAGATACAAGAAAACACCTATGAATAGAAAGACCGGTATGACACCACCAGAATCTAGGAACTCTACACCAACTAGACGTGAACACCCCAACTCAGATGAAATACAAGAGAATGACTTAAAAATATAACTTCATAGAAATGATAGATACCCTCAAAGATGGTATGAGAAAAACACTTAAAGAAATGGAATATAAAACAAACAAAAAAAATTGGATGAAATCAAGGAAAAGCCCAAACAAAAAATGCAAGAAGTGAACAAGTATTTTTTAAGAAAGTAAGGAAAGCCAAGAAAAAACAATCAAACAGTTGAAGGAAATAATTCAAACAGTTCAAGACATGAAAAGTGAAATACAGATAATAAAAACACCCAAAACCTTTGGGAATTATGGAAATAGAAAAATTGCGTAATTGATCAGGAACTACAGATGCAAGCATAACCAACATAATACAAGAGATGGAAGAGAGACTCTCAGGCACTGAACATAAAGTAGAGGAAATAGATTCATTGACCAAAGAAGATCTTAAATCCAAAAAATCCTTAACATAAAACATCCAGGCGAGTCCACCCTACTTCGGAGACCTCTCGGAGCAACTCCAAACAAAGGAGACCAGACTATCCACGTGGGACCACCTGTAATTTCCACCGGCTTGGTCCCTGACCCCGCCTCCAGTCCTCTGCTGGAGTCCCAGGCCCCTCCCAGAGATCTGCCTATCTCTGCGGGTCCACTCGGAGTTCCTGCAGGCAAGATCCTTGACACCCAAATCCGGGCCCCTGACAAAGAACGAGGTCTCAGCTGGAGAGCGCCAGTTTCCAGTGAGATCCCACTACCCTGCAAAACCTTCTCAAGTTCAAGCTCAGCCCTTGTCCTCTTCTGCCGGTCATTGGCCAGAGCTATTGGCCAGAGCTATTGGCCAGAGGACCACGGTGAGTACCTGCTGGCATCTTCTTCTGGATCCTCATCCTTGACCCCATCCCTGGATCCCTGTCTGCAGAGAAACCTCCTAGAAAGCTTGGACCACGCAGAGCTACAGACATTGAAAATTTTTTACACAAAAAAACACCCCCACAGGGGGAGGACCATAGAGAGAGGGAAGAGACACCACCAACACCTACTGTAAGAAACTATGGGAAGAAGGCAATACAAGAGAACACCTAACAACAGAAAGACAAACATGACACCACCAGAATCTAGGGAATCTACACCAACTAGAATGGAACACAACAACAAAGCAGAGGAAGCAGAAGGGAACGACTTAAAAATCACCATCATAAAAATGATAGAGGCCCTCAAAGAAGATATGAGAAAATCCCATAAAGAAATGGAGGAAAAAACAAACCAAAAAGTGGAAGAAATGAACAAATTCCTTAAGGAAAGTACAGAAAGCCAAGAAAAAACAATTAAGCAGATGAAGGAAATGGTTCAAGATTTGAAAACCGAAATTGAGAAAATAAAGGCAACACAAATGGAAGGAAAGCTGGAAATTGAAAAGCTGGGCAAAAAATCGGAAACCACGGACACAAGCATAACCAATAGAATTCAAGAGATGGAAGAGAGAATCTCAGGCGCAGAAGATAAACTAGAAGAAATAGATTCATCGACCAAAGAAAACCATAAATCCAACAAATCCTTAACACACAACATCCAGGAAATGTGGGACACCATGAAAAGGCCAAACCTAAGAATAATAGGCATAGAGGAAGGTGAGGAAGCCCAGCTCAAAGGTGCTGAAAACATATTCAACAAAATCATCGAGGAAAACTTTCCAAATCTGAAGAAGGACATGCCCATGAAAGTACAAGAAGCATTCAGAACCCCAAATAGGCTGGACCAAAGAAAAAAGACCCCTCGACATATAATAATCAAAACACCTAGCATACAGAATAAAGAAAGAATATTAAGAGCAGCGAAGGAAAAAGGACAGGTAACATATAAAGGCAGACCTATCAAAATTACACCTGACTTCTCCATGGAAACCCTCAAGGCCAGAAGGTCCTGGATAGATGTTCTAAAAGTATTAAGAGAACACGGATGCCAGCCTAGGCTACTATATCCAGCAAAACTCTCAGTCAATATAGATGGAGAGAACAAGATACTCAATGACAAAACCAGATTTTCCCAATATATATCTACAAATCCAGCCCTACAGAAAGTATTGGAAGGAAAATTCCAACCCAAGGAAGGTAACTACGCCCACAAAAATGTAGGCAACAGATAATCCAACTACACCAGAAACCTAGGGTGAAGCAGAACAAATATATTCACAATACCACTGCCAACAACAAACCTAAACCAAACAAGCATCAACAATCAATGGACCTTACTCACCCTCAACATTAATGGTCTTAACTCACCTATAAAAAGACACAGGCTAACAGAATGGATACGAAGACAGAATCCATCCTTCTGCTGCATACAAGAAACACATCTTAGCTCCAAAGATAGACATTACCTCAGGGTAAAGGGTTGGGAAAAGATTTTCCAATCAAATGGAAATAAGAAGCAAGCAGGCGTAGCTATCCTAATACCTAACAAGCTAGACTTCAAACCAAAACTAGTCAAAAGAGATGAAGACGGTCATTTCATATTCATCTCAGGAGAAATCCACCAACACAAAGTCTCAATTCTGAACATCTATGCCCCTAATACAAAGCCACCCACATTCGTAAAAGAAACACTACTAAAATTCAAAGCTCATATAAAACCTCACACACTTATAGTGGGAGACTTCAATACACCACTCTCAACACTAGACAGGACCACAAATCAGAAACTCAACAAAGAAACAAAAGAATTAACAGAAGTTATGTCTCAACTGGGGCTAACAGACATCTATAGAACGTTCCATCCAAAGACAAAAGAATATACCTTCTTCTCTGCTCCACATGGAACCTTCTCTAAAATCGACCACATACTAGGAGACATAACAAACCTCAACAGATACAAGAGAATAGGAATAGTCCCCTGTATCTTATCGGACCACCATGCTTTAAAATTGGAATTCAACAACAACACAAATAGCAGAAAACCTGCAAACTCATGGAAACTTAACAATGTGCAATTGCACCACTCCTGGGTCAAAGAAGAAATAAAGAAAGAAATTAAAGACTTTCTAATATTCAACGAGAATGAGGATACAACATACCCGAACTTATGGGACACCTTGAAAGCAGTGCTACGAGGGAAGTTCATTGCACTAAGTGCCCATATGAAGAAAACAGAGGATAGTCACATAAATGAATTAACAGCCCAACTGAAAACCTTAGAACAGAGAGAAGCGAATTCACCCGCAGGAGCAGACGCCAGGGAAATAATCAACTTGAGGGCTGAAATCAACAAAATAGAAACCAGGAAAACAATACAAAAAATCAATGCAACAAAGAGTTGGTTTTTTGAGAAAATCAACAAGATAGATAAACCTTTATCCAAATTAACGAAAAAGCAGAGACAGAACATGCAAATTAACAAAATCAGAAACGAAATGGGGAACATAACAACAGACACAGAGGAAATCCAGTCAATTTTCAGGTCATACTTCGAAAATCTGTATTCCACAAAAATTGAAAATTCAAAGGAAATGGACAAGTTTCTGGATAACTATCACTTACCAAAATTAAATCAAGAACAGACAAACAACTTAAATAGACCTATAACCCGAAATGAAATAGAAGCAGTCATCGAAAGCCTTCCAATGAAAAAAAGTCCAGGGCCAGATGGATTCAGTGCAGAATTCTTCCAGACATTCAAGGAAGAACTAATACCACTACTCCTCAAACTGTTCCACAAGATAGAAACAGAAGGTTTATTGCCAAACTCTTTTTATGAGGCCACAATAACTTTGGTACCCAAACCTCACAAAGACACAACTAAGAAAGAAAACTACAGACCAATATCCCTGATGAACATCGATGCAAAAATACTCAATAAAATAATGGCAAACCGAATTCAAAAATACATCAGAGAAATCACCCACCATGATCAAGTAGGCTTCATACCTGGATTGCAGGGATGGTTTAACATACGAAAATCTATCAACGTGATCCACCATATAAACAAACTGAAAAAGAAAAACCATATGATTATCTCCCTAGATGCTGAAAAAGCCTTCGATAAAATTCAACACCCTTTCATGATAAAGGTATTAGAGAGGTCAGGGATAACAGGAACATACCTAAACATAATAAGAGCAATATACAGCAAACCAGCTGCCAACATCAAACTGAATGGAGAGAAACTTAAGCCAATTCCTCTAAAATCAGGAACAAGACAAGGCTGTCCTCTCTCTCCATATCTCTTCAATATCGTACTAGAAGTTCTAGCTAATGCTATAAGACAACAAAAGGAGATCAAGGGCATCCAAATTGGAAAGGAAAAAGTCAAACTGTCTCTATTTGCAGATGATATGATAGTTTACATAAGCGACCCAATAAACTCTACCAGGGAACTCCTACAGCTGATAAACACCTTCAGCAAACTAGCAGGATACAAGATAAACTCAAAAAAATCAGTAGCCCTATTTTTTTCAGACGACAAAGAGGCAGAGAAAGAAATCAGAGAAACATCACCCTTTACAATAGCCACAAGCAACATAAAGTATCTTGGTGTAACGCTTACCAAACAAGTAAAAGATCTATATAATAAGAACTTTGTGACTCTAAAGAAAGAAATTAAAGAAGATACCAGAAAATGGAAAGGCCTCCCATGCTCTTGGTTAGGTAGGATAAACATAGTAAAAATGGCAATCTTACCAAAAGCAATCTACAGATTCAATGCAATCCCCATTAAAATCCCACCACAATTCTTCACCGACCTTGAAAGGATAATAATCAAATTTATATGGAAAAACAAAAGAACCAGGATAGCCAAAACAACCCTATACAATAAAAGAACTTCAGGAGGCATCACCATTCCTGACTTTAAGCTCCACTACAGAGCTATAGTTCTGAAAACAGCCTGGTAGTGGCATAAAAATAGACAGGTAGACCAATTGAATCGAATTGAAAATCCTGATATTAATCCACGCACCTATGAACACCTGATTTTCGACAAAACAGCTAAAATTATACAATGGGGCAAAGACAGCATCTTCAACAATTGTGCTGGCACAATTGGATGAGGGTGTGTAGAAGACTGCAGATAGACCCATTTCTGTTGCCATGAACAAAACTCAAGTCCAAATGGATCAAAGACCTCAACATCAATCCAGCCACATTGAACTTCTTAGAAGAGAAAGTAGGAGGTACCCTGGAACAAATTGGTATAGGAGACCGCTTCTTGAACATAACTCCAGGGGCACAGACACTGAAAGAAACAATTAATAAATGGGACATCTTCAAACTTAGAAGCTTCTGTAAGGCAAAGGACAAAGTTGACAAGACCAAACGGTAGCCCACTGACTGGGAAAAGATTTTCACTAATCCTATATCCGACATAGGGCTGATCTCCAAAATATACAAAGAACTCAAGAAACTCGTCAACAAAACACCAAATAACCCTATTAAAAAATGGGGTACAGAACTGAAGAAAGAATTCTCAATGGAGGAAATCAAAAAGGCTGAAAGACACTTAAGAAAATGCTCCACATCCTTAGCTATCAGGGAAATGCAAATCAAAACAACTTTGAGATACCATCTTACCCCTGCCAGAATGGCTAAAATTAGAAACACCAGTGATGACTTATGTTGGAGAGGATGTGGAGAAAGTGGAACACTCCTCCACTGCTGGTGGGAGTGCAAACTCATACAGCCATTTTGGAGATCAGTATGGCGGTTCCTCAGGAAAATGGGAATTAGTTTACCACAGGACCCGGCAATCCCCCTCTTAGGCATATACCCAAAGGATTCACATAAATGCAACAAAGCCATCTGTTCAACTATGTTCATAGCAGTACTATTTGTAATAGCAAGAACCTGGAAGCAACCTAGATGCCCTTCAATTGAAGAATGGTTAATGAAGATGTGGCACATCTACACAATGGAATACTACTCTGCAGAAAAAAATAATGGTATCTTGAAATTCGCAGGCAAGTTGATGGCACTTGAAGAAACCATCCTGAATGAGGTAACCCAGTCACAAAAAGAGAAACACAGTATGTACTCACTCATATATGGATTTTAGAACTAGATCAAATGATCACCAGCCTATAATTCACATCACCAGAGGAACTAGGATACAAGTTGTATTCTAAGAAATTCATATAAAGTCCCTCACAGAACTGGGAAGGGACAAGTCCCCCAGACCTCAGGTAAAGTGGGGGAGGACAGCTAATGGAGAGAGAAGTAGGAGAAAATGAGAGGGAGGAGAGGAAGGCATGTGCGACCAGGAGGATTGAGCCTGGTTAGGAATGGAAAATAGGAAAGAGAGAGAGAGAGAGAGACAGAGCGAGAGAGAGAGAGAGAGAGAGAGAGAGAGAACATAAAAGAGGGAGCCAATATTGGTTTGAAGATAAAGTTGAACACAAAGAAAGGTCGAGGGGAACTACAAGAGTGCTCCCAACTAACAATCTCAGCTTCCGTGGAAAGGCTATCATAAATGCCCTTCCCGGAGAGTGAGATCAACAACTAACTTCTCCATGGAGTCCTCAACTAATGCCTGTTGAAAACAGGAGCAAACACCCATACATAAACACTGAGTCGAACTAGAACCCAGATGCAGATGGAGAGGACAAGACCATGCGGTAGAAGTACATAGAGACAGCTTACCTGAACAAGGAGGAGCTAAGGGCCACTAGACTGATAGCTGGGTAGCCAACAGGGGGACTGACTCGGACCCCCCCTGAATATGGGTCTCAGCCAGAAGGTCTGAGCAGTCTAAGAGACCTCAGACAGTGGAGCCAGGATATATCCCTGGTGCACAAAAGGACTTTGCAAACATATCCCCCATGGAGGGATAACTGCCTTATTCTAGAGATAGGAGAGAAGCCCTAGTCCCTACTTCACAGGACCTGTCAGATCTACATGACCCCAACTGGATGGCATTCCCCTACATATGGTGTTGTGGTGGGGGGTTGGGAGGGGAGGGTGTTTAGAGTGCATGGGATAGGGTAGAGAGGGCAAAAGGGAGGGAAGGTGGGAGGGAGGGCTGGAGGGGAGGGATGGAGGGAGGGAGAAAAGGGAAAAAAAAACAAAAAAAAAAAAAAAAAAAAAAAAAAAAAAAAAAATCAAAACCCCAAAATTTAAAAAAAAAAAAAAAAAAAAAAAAAAAATATTTTTATTTTTTTTTTACAAAAAAAAAGAAAAAAAAAAATCCTCCCACACAACTAAATTAGTTAAAACCACCCAACCCACAAAAAAAAAAAAACAAACACATCCCACACACCAAACCGACGGACAAAAACAACCCAACAAACACCAACAAAAATATCAAACCCCCCACCCCCCCCCCCAAAAACCCCCCCACACCCAGAAAGAAGTAGGAAAAAAAAAACCCCCAAAAACCAAAAATTTAGTTAAAAAATTTTTTTTTTTTTTAATTTAATTTTTTTTATAAATATTAAAAAAAAAAAAATAAAAAAAAAAAACATCCAGGGAATGTGAGACACAATTAAAAAGCCAACCCTAAGAATAATAGGCATAGAAGAAGAAGGAGGAGGAGGAAGAGGAGGTGGAAAAAAGAAGGAGAAGAAGGAGGAGGAAAAAAAGAAGAAGGAAAAGAAGGAGGAGGAGAAGGAGGAGGAGGAAAAACCCAGCTCAAAAGTGCAAAAAACATATTCTACAAAAATCTTTGAAGATTCCCAACCTGAAGAAAGACAAGCCTATTAAAGTACAAGAAACATACCAAACACCAAATAATGGACCAAACAAACAAACAAAAGCGTCCCCTAGCCACATAATAAACAAAAACAAACTAACATACAGCTCAAAGAAATAATATTAAGAACATATAAGGAAAAAGGCCTGAAACATATAAAGTCAGACTTATCAAAATTACACCTGATTTTTCTATGTAAACTCTGATAGCCAAAATATCCAGGATAGATGTTCTACAAACACTATGAGTCCATGGATGCCAGCCAAGTCTACTATCCCCAGAAAAACTCTCATTCACTATAGAATGAAAAAACAAGTTATTCCACACAAAAAAGCAGATTTTCACAATACACATCTACAAATTTATCACAACAGAAAGTTCTGGAAACAAAATTCTAACTCAAGGAAGTTAAGTACACTCACAAAAACATAGGCAATAGATAATCCCACTTTACCAGAACCCAAAAGAAAAAGCAGGGAAAATATACTCAGGTTCAGTACGAAGGGAGCAGCAGAATATGGGAATATCCTAGCCAAGGCCAATGAAGGAGTGCTGGGAATGGAAAGGTGTGCCCATATTGGTAGGAATCATGGACGGGGGCTTGTTTGCTTGCTTGAATTTTCTTTATCCCATTTTAAAAACAATATGCACAGAGTGAGAGATAGAAAGAGAGAGGGAAGAGGATGAATTTGAGTCTTTAAGGAGATGGGGCGTATCTGGGAATATCTTGGGAGAGACAAAAAATATAACATAATATATGCCACTTGTTTTTCTTAAAAAATTATAAGGTATATGCATACACACACACAGTAAGGGAGAGAGAGAGAGGGAGAGAGAGAGGGAGAGAGAGAGAGAGAGAGAGAGAGAGAGAGAGAGAGAGAGAGAGAGAGAGAGAAGAAAGCGAATTTCTATTGTGCTAAACACCAGGCCTCTCTGAGATGTGTCTAACATTTCCAATGTCACTCCAGTGACTAAATTGATTTTATCTCTCTCTACTGCTATAAATGGCAATAGGTTCTTGAGTAGGGTTGAGATTATAAATTTTCTGTATCATCTTCCATATAGATCATTGTACTTTTGAGAAAAGGTGTGATAAAAACATAACATTTAATGATAAGTCTTCTAAATTCTGTCAATATCTTCATATTGTTCACTGTGAATCTTTGTTTTAGTTACCATCTTCTGTAAGAAAAAGTTTCTTTGATGAAGGGTTATAAAAATGCACTGATTTATAGCTATAAGAATATGTTATTAGACAAGATCAGGCACATTCAGGGTGCTATGGAGAAAGATAAGGGCAGGAAAGGAAAGCTCGTACAACTAGGAATATTGAGTCAGGGTAGGAATAGAAGACAGGAGAGAGTGAGTAAAAGAGATAGAGAGAGTGAGAGAGGGAAAGAGAGATAAAAAACATAAAAGACGGAGTCATTATTGGTTTTGAAGAGAAAACTGAACATAAAGAAATATCTAGAGACCTACAAGACTGCTGCCAACTAATAATTTGAGCAACCATGGAAAGTTGTGTGAGCTTGATAATTAAAATTTTACCTTTGATAGAGAATGTATAATACCCTCTAGTCATATGAAAGCATGTCAATAGGAAAGAATCTTCCAAATGATTGCCTAATTGATTTCTCTAAGTTCTGTACATATATTGTTTCTTTAGCAAAAGTCTCGTATCATCAGATTGTCAAGCATATCCAAAAACACTGGCAATAGCCTCTAATGTTTGAGTGAAGAAGATCCACGGCACCCTTTTAGCTAACAACTCAAAACATTTTAATCCACTCATGTTATTGGAGTTTTACTTGGTAGCACATCAAGCCTATTTACAGTACTCCTCCCTAATACATGATAGCTCCATTTAAATTACTCTTATATATGAATGTATTTTAGGAAACTTCTATAATAGTAGAATTCATATGGCTTAAGTCTTTTAGACTTAGTTATCCCTTCCTCATATTTCTTCCTCAGCCCTGGTGTCCTTTAAATGCAATAGTCATAATTTGGAAATTGTAAAATAATATACCATAAAATGTATTTAGCTTAAGGAATCGCATAATTTACACTTCTATATTGAGGGTAAACCAGTAAGAATATGTTAAAGATTCTGAATCTTTGTATATTTGAGGTTTTTCCTAACAGATTTTCAAGAAATTGATACTTGAAGACCAAAACTTTGATGACACAAAACTTTGTATTGTAAATCATATTTAAAATATTGCTGATTAAAGTTTTCCAACTTTAGCTGAAATTGGCCAATGCCACAAAAATTGAACTTACTTGGTATTTGTATGATAATTCAGATGGAAAATATAATTAAATTTGATATGTATATCAATAACTATAGGTCTTTGTGTCAATTATCCTTGGTTAATTAAAACTGCAAAACTGCTTTGTACACATTCATTGCTAGACATTGCTTTTAGTGATTTCAGTTAAAACTGTGTCAGACTAAATAACTATATTCTGCTTCTCTGATCCTGCCTGTGCCACTGAGTGTTATATACTGTATTATTCTTTTTCACTGAAAGAAGTCTGACTCCAAGTTACCAATTTCTGACTAACTGATATTAATGTGTAATGTTTAAATTATTTACTTATCCATCTTTAGGAAGTATTTGAGCAGTATTTTACACTTCCATCTTTAGTTACAGAATCCCAGTAATTCCTGGCTCAAAATATATCTATGTATTTCAACAAATAGGAGAGAATAGAAAATGTTTGTCTTGGAAAAGACCCTGTTTTGTCACCTTAAATCTATGATGGACTAGAAACCATAATTTAGTATTGCTAAATATTAACTTCATTTTATGAAAATTAGCATAGAGATTGTTCATGCACAAGTTGTCATGAGGCATAGCTAGTGATGGCAACATTATATTAAACTTTTATAAATATAGACTGCTTATTATGATTAGGCATAGGTATTTTATGCTAAGTGCTTTATTAGAACCATTGGATGTACAAACGGATTTAATCATCCTCAACCCCATAGTTTCCTGTTATAAACTGTAAATTTGCATTAAGTAAAAAAGAATAACAAAGATTTTAAACATCACCCAAGGTTAAATCACAAATACATTGAAAACACAGCAGTTTCATTCTAGGGACTTTAGTGCCATATAAAGGACTTAAACATAATCAATGTTCAATAAAGTTAGATTTAAAAAGAAACAGAAGCACTGTCATTATTGTTCATTACTTATGAAATTCCTTTATTGGGAAAGCTTCAAAGCTTTTCTTGGACCCATTTGCTTGCTAATGGATGTGTCATTTATGAAGGTATCTGTGTATTTAAGCCTTCAAAGACAGTCAATTCTGCAAGCTTTTAAACAATGAATGTATGTGAATAATAATAGGAAAATCTGCTTCATAATAGAAGTGACTTCTATAGTAAAGAAAACCATATGTGACTTGATAGCAATCTGACACTTTGTCAATATGATTTACATTATTCCTATACACAAACATACACACACACACACACACACATATACATGCACAAATGCTGTCTAATTTACATATGCATTTTTAACTTAAATTGCCCTAGTTAGCATTTAAGGATATGAAATAGCAAATGTTATCTCTATCTAATTCCTGAAATTTTGGCTTTCATGTAGACAGGCACCTGATATGGAGCAAAGCAAAGACACTAGCCAACCGGATAGAACAGAAATCATAAAAAGAGTCAGGGTTTCCAAAAATAAAGGTCTCTCTCATTTAAACTGTTCTACTAAGCACAGACCAAAAATGTCTTAACTATTTCTATGCAAAGCCAGCTAAATCATCTATGGCAGGCAAAAGGCTATAGCTAGAGACAACCACATGGTCAGAATCTGTTCTCATGTCTCTGAATATAAGGATTGTCTGTAAACCAATTCCTAGATTGTGTTTAAACTTTTTTCTACTGTTACAAGAAGAAAAGAGTCCTTTGATGTGGAATCGTTGAAATTCAACATTTGGTTTATATATGTGTCCTTTGTAGGCTTATTAAATTGTTGCCAGTCACTTACATTGGAGACCCAGATGACTTCAGCTAACAATTGAATATCTCTTCAGCTACCTTAAGAATAAAGCTCACAAGTCCCAGTTTTACTGAGAATATGTTTATGAATAAATGAGTACATACATTTTATTTAAATGTTGCATACATACATTGTCCATTGACCTATTCTAGTCTAGCCTAAATAAGACAAACAAATTGAGGCTTTCTAAATCATAGGCGATTCTTGTTTTACAACCAACAATAGGCTTTTAAATGAGACTTATGTGAGTCATTTATTCCTTTATTGTTTTCTATATATATATTATAATAAAAATGTTGAGTAGATGAATGTAAAGAACATGCATATTGTTTTCTAAAACAGAAATTTGTTAGTCACCATTGCTTCCAGTGTTAATACAATGGAGACAACCATGATACAGATTAAAACAAGAAACGTATCCTCTGGTATCTAAATGAAATAGCAATAGGTAACTCTGTGCGTCCTATATAGCAAATACGTACTTGAAAATAATGATCACATAAGAGCCACAAGAGCTGGTTAATCCACCTGTCTACCTATAAACCATTCTATCTACCAGTCTGACCCAGTACCATATGGAACACAATATGTAAATCCAATCAGTGGGCTTCAGATCCAATACAAACTCACTTGACTTTCAACCATCTACCGACCACTTAGCTCCACAACTGGCTGGAGTCTAATGGGAAATTCTGGTAGGAAGAACTCACTAACAGTCTAACTGCCTGCTCAGCTATCAACCACATCAAGTACACCATGACTACATAATCACAAAAAAGCATTGATTACATCATAAATTCACAAAACATGAATAACTGAGACAATGTGACTGCTCCAGACAGCAACACCACATAGGGGCATTCCTTGAATAAAAAAAAAAAAAAAAAACACTTATGCATGAGGAAAGCACTTCATAAAAATAATTAAAAACATGTTCAATGACTTCAAAGAGGATATAACTAAATGCCTGTGTGACAACCACAAAACACACTTGGTTGAGTGAAATAATGAAAATAATTGAAGACTTGAATATAGCTTTTATTTTTTGTAAAGAGTAAAGAGATAAGAAAATCAAACGTGATATAAAAGAAAAAGTCAGGAAGTTCGCTTATACAAAAATCTCAACTAAGGACTAGATTATATACAAGACTTTAGCAGGTCTTGAAGACAAATATATATTTAAGAGAGTATCTGAACATAACAAGATAAAATAAGACAAAAAAATCATATTGGGACTGGATCAGCAATTAAACAGAATGAAAACAGCTCAAAGAACAGACAGAAGAATCAGATACCTATTTGTTCACATTCAGGAATCTCACTAAAATGTTATTCTTGAAGCTATAATATGCACTAAAGCATAATTCTATCACCTGGTTCAGACCATATCAGCTCTGTGCTTGCTGTTGTAGTCTCTGTAAGTTCTTGAGCCTTGCACAGTTGATTCAGAGTGTCTTGTTCTTACAATATCCATCTTAAAGAAGGTCATGACACATCACACCGATCTATGAATATTGCAGAATATCAATAGTAGTAATTTTTATTTAGACCAGTAGTTGTTGGTTTCACCCTAGATTTCTGAGCTACCTAGTTTTTGGCTATTGTCCACCCAAACAGTTTTGAGTATGCATTCTATCTTTTGGCATGGTCCTTTGTTCACAGCATACATTGTTCACCTATTCCCACAAGTTCTGTGCCACCATTACCCTCTCATATTTTTCAGGTAGGGCAGATTATGTGTCAAAGTTTTAATGGTTGGAGTGTTTCTTTAGTTTCTTTGTTGGGTGCCTACAGAGTACCTTTCCACAACAAAGACATTAGAATATGGGGTAAAGGCTCAATATAGATATCAGGTTGACCTCTCCGTATTCAATGAGTTTGCTGGTTGCTTCCATAAGCAAAGGAAACATCTGTCAGTTTTCAAAGAGCAAACTGTTGTCTCAGGAAACATCATGTTTTGTTCAGTGATATCCTTGGAACTCCCTTCACTAGTAGCTCAATTGAATGCAAACTAGTTCTGCTACTCAATGCCTCATTTGATGACAAGAGGTGGTGAGTTGAAACTCTGTTTCTGCCATTATTAGATTTCATTAGTTTTGCCTCTACATATTTTTGTAAGTTTCTACTGTATTAGATTTTCATGCCATACTTTAAGCAACCTCTACTTTAAGCTGTTTCTCAGTGTATTCTCTCCTCAACCGTATCTTCCCCTACCCTTTCCACCTTATCTTCCTGTTCTGACTGGAACTTCCCATGTCCCTTGCTTACCCATAAAATCTATTCTGTTTCCCTTACTAGGGAGAACCATGTGTGACTCCTAGTCCATTTCTCTATTCCTAATCCATCTGGGAATATGGATTGTGGGTTAGTTATCATTTAATGGCTTATATTCACATATAGGTGAATAATTCCATATTTATATTTCTGGGTCTCTTTTACTTCACGTGTTCTAATTCTTCCTATTTCCATCCATTTGCCTGAAAATTTCATAAAGTTATTTTTAAACACATGAATAATACTCATTGTGTAAGTGTATCTCATTTTCTTGATCAATACTTCTGACAAGGGACATCTAGGTTGTTTTCACTTTCTAGCTATTATATGTAGAACAGACCAGCAATTAACATGTTTGAACAAGTGCCCTTATGGAAGAATGAAGTATCCCTTGGGTATATGTCCAAGAGTGTCATAGCTAAATCTTAAGATAAATTCATTTCAAACTTTCTGAGGAAGAATCATATTGATTTCTATAGTGGCTCTAAAGTTTGCATTTTGACCAGCAGTGGACACATGTCAACCCCTTATTCCACATCAACATGAGCATGAACTGTCATCTGTGTTATTGATGTTAGCCATTCTGACAGGTGTAAGATTGAATCTCCAATAGCTTTGATGTGCATTACCCTGATATCTAAGGATGATGAACATTTCTTAGTGTTCCTTAACCATTTGAGTTCATCTATTTAGAATTCTCAGTTCAGATCTATACCTCATTTGAAAAATTGGGTTATTTATTTTTTAATAACTGCTTTCTTGAGTTCTTTGCATATTCTGTCTTAGTTATCTATCAAATATAGAATTGGTAAAGGGTCTTTTCCAATTCTGTAGCCTATCTATTTTTGTCTGGATGATGGTGTTCTTGACATGACAGAAGTTTTTTTTCAGTTTCATGAGGCTCTATTTATTAATTATTGAAATTATAGCAGCAGTACTGTTGTTCTGTTCATTCACTTTCACAGTCCTGTGCCAATGAGTCCAATGGAATTCCTTTCTTCCTCTTCTATCAATTTTATGATATCTAGTTTATGCTGAAGTCTTTGAATCACTTGAGGTTTGTGCATAGTGATAAGTTTGGATATATTTGCATTATTTTTCCTGCATATTCAATTTGACTGGTACCCTTGTTGAAGTTGCTATATTTTTTCCAGCATACATTATTTTTTTGTCAACAGATGTTGACAAACTCATTGAGAATGGAGTGAATATTCTACAGTGTTGATCAAAATAGTGATATACCTGTAGAAGATTAAATCTGAATTATTTTAATGGTATTAATTCTTTGAAAGTTTTATATGTGTTTTAATGATATTTAACTCTGTTCCTGAACTCTTTCTCAACTCAAACTTCTGTTTCCCAAGGTACCCTGCTTTGTATTAATAGAAATAATTTTTGAGAGGAATTTGTGCTGATCAAGTATTTTTGGATATGGGGTTATTTTACAGGAGAATGATAACTTGGGAGATACAGTCTGTAAAAACTATCTACTCCCATAACAGCTAAAATCTTCTAATGACTCCATGGCTTGTAGTGAGATTGTGTGGCTCATTTATTCTTTTGGAGATTTGGTCTGGTTTATGGCTCCATAAATTCCTTCCCCTCAAAATAGGAGTTACTGCTATTGTTATTTTTTACCCTCCAGAACATTTCAGCATGATCATTTTGCAATAAACTACATATTAGATTCATAGAAGATGCAAGGTGATATGGACATGGAAATTGTATCCCTAAGAGCTACCATTAATAGTTCTAGAAAAAGCTACTAAAGAGTAAACATGAACCATGTCCAAATGTACTTTTTGAACTAAAATAATGACTAGTTATGAAAAACATGCCCAATCCATCAATCCTGTGTTTAATAATGGAGGAGTAACCAACCATTTTCTGAAGTGATTTATGCCCCTCTCACAGAATAAGACTATAAACCTCACACTATTATAAGCTAAGAACTCATTTTGAGGCAAATGATATGCACTAGCTAAACTGGAGTTTTAGCTATCATTTTTTCAGAAACAAAATTCCTCCCAATGGTTAAAGAACCTCCACATAAGACCCGATACTGATACCAAGAATATGTCAAAGAAGTAGGGAGTAAATTGCTTTGAAATGCAGTACAAAAACAAGAACTTTCTTTTCAAGAAGCCAGCAGTGCAGGCATTAAATCCAATAATTTACAAATGGGACCTCATTAAACCAAAAGATATAGCAAAAACTGCCATCTTTAGGTAAAGAGGGAAAATATATAACAGTTATACATCTGACTGAGGGCAAGTATCTAGTATTCAAAGAACAGAAAAACAAAACAAACAAACAAAAAACTAAACACTGAGAAAACAAAGAACTTAGTTTAAAAATGTTACATTTAATCAAAGAAAAAGTTTCTAAATGTTGAAGCAGAAATGCATAATGGTGGGAGATGTCATTCTTAAATATGATTCTCTTCTTGGTTAATGAATAATGCACTGTTGGCCAATAGGAAAGCAAGGTAGGTGAGACTAGGAGGCAAGGAGGATTTGAGGGGGAGGTGGGAGGAGATTAAATATGTAGTACTGAGATAGAACTCCAGATACTCTCTCCAGTAAGATAAGACTATGTGGAAATATTTAGATTAGTAGAAATGGGTTAATAATTATGACAGAGCTAGACAATAAAAAATGCTAGTAACAGGTCAACAGCTATATATTTCATACAGAGTCTCTGTGTGTTATTGGGGGCTGACACAGCTCTGGGACCAGGTAGATGGAAAATAGCTTGTAACAGAATAAGAAACATTTTTAAAAGGATTACACATATTTTAGCCCTCAGAGAAGTGCAAATTAAAATCACCTTAATATTTCATATAACCCCATGATCAAAAATTAAACAAATAAAATGGCAGCAGTGTATGCCAAAATTGTTAGGAAAGGACAACACATATTCACTGTTGGCAGCAGTGCAAAGTAATGCAAACTCTCATCAAATCGGTGTATAGTTTGCTCAAAATGCTGTTAAAATATCTACTGCAAAACTGGGCTATATTATACATGAGTATGTACAATAAAGATTCAGTATCTTACCACAAAGATAGTTGTACATACATGTTCATTGCTGCTCTATTCACGGTAAATAGGATATGGAATCAGCAAAATTATCCACTGACTTAGGAACCGTTTGTAAAATATGGAATAACTATATAATAGAGTATTATTCATCTGTTAAATTATTTAATAATTCACAGGTAAATAGATGGTGCTCGGTAAACACATTTTGAGCAAGGTAAGACAGTTAAACACAACATGCATTTTTCCCATGTGGATGTCATGCTTTAGGCTTTAAATGTCTGTTTCACTTGCAATACAGAAAGTAATTAGGAAATTAGCAAAGGGATGTATAGGAAAAGATGATCCTTCCATGAAGGGGTTACAGAAAATAGTACTGTGAATACAGACAGTGAAATAATGAGGCAGACAGGATTAA
This sequence comes from Phodopus roborovskii, assembly GCF_943737965.1. Classification (NCBI taxonomy): domain Eukaryota; kingdom Metazoa; phylum Chordata; class Mammalia; order Rodentia; family Cricetidae; genus Phodopus; species Phodopus roborovskii. The sequence goes on along the minus strand of NW_026126525.1, from coordinate 40,757,075 downwards.
ATGAGTTGGGGGATAGAGGAAATACAAGAAGCATTAAATGACTTAATTCTATAAGCATATCAGTGCATCCCTCAACACTCATCACAGAACCTTCCTCATGTTGATGACAAATTAAACAAGAGACTCACTATTTAAAAAATGTACAGAATATGAGACCTTGGAGTACTCCTTCCTAAATTTAACTCTTGTAGTATAATGGATTTTCTCTAGGGAGACTCAACATATACATTCCTACTCAACCCATAAATAGAACCCATGGATGTCCAAATTAACTACTGCATCTTTGTACAACTTGGTGAACCAAAGAGTTTTATTGAAGTTAATTACAAGAATATGAGAAAGGTGTTACATACAGGAGCTGAAATGACTCAAGGACAGATGTATTACCAATGTCCACATTAATTACAGCTCACAAAAAATGGGAATCTGAGGCAATGTCAGCAGCATACCTGACTGTAGAATGCCTTTTCCATGGAGCTCCATTGGTCTGAGACTCTGCCAGGCAGTTTGGCTGAACTTTATTTCTTCCAGGCTGCTTGGCTAGTCACTGCTCCTTTTAGACCACTTGACTCCCCTACAGTGACCCTCAGAACCCTTTGGTTTAAATGCTCTTATGGAGGAAGGGGTCTAAAAAAATCTAGTCAGTTTCAAGGATTTCCTGAAACTATTTTGAGGTGTTTAAGTATTAGTGGAGCTTCCCTGTAACATACAATGTTTCACCTGCTTAGACTATTCTGATGTTTCTTCTCCTTGTAAATAATTTACCTTAAAATACTGTGTTCTTTGATTTTTACTTTATGTATGATACACATGAAAAAAATTCCCTCCAATGTGTTTACACAACACTGCTGCCTTCAGTGCTTAGGGATATTAACAAAAATGAAGATATAAAGAGTGTGGGAACCAGAGGTGGCAGATTACTTCAATGAACCGGTGATTTTTTTGAAAAAGCAACTGGTAAATTGCACATAAAAACTCACAGAAATTATGACCAAATTGACAAGACCTTTGTAAGTTCAATACAGATGAAATTCAAACCTAGAGTAGGTATTTATGCACAAAATTATATCCTGAGCTAAGGAGCAATTGGCAGTTGAGAGTTGCTAGTCCAATGGTGTTGGATTTCATTAATAGTTTGAGTTTGTGTATCAATTTAGTACACAGTGGCAGACTCAGGATAAAAGATTATTTGAGCAATAAAAACTAGATCACTTAGAGTTAAAAAAACAGGTATAAAATTAAAATAGAGCACATAATTGGGTGGGTGAGCATATGTAGGCCTATATACAGGAGTTGAGTAACAATGTGAATATGGTAAAATATGCTTTATTTGTTCAAAAATAGTAAAAGTTCTAATAAAAAAATAAAGTGTACATCAGACCAATGAAAAGACATAGGTCAAATCGCATAGCTCCAATAGAAGGAAAAGGAAACTCATGATCTTGCAAATCTAAACAGATACCTCAAAGAAAACACATAGTCAGCAAGTACTTGAAAACCATGTCATATTGCACATCGCTTGAGAATAAGAAGTCAAATAATAATGAGCTTTCATCTCTAACAATAATGGCTAATATAAAACATTTAAATGCAGGTAATGTCAATAATGTAAACTAGAGAGAATAGTTGCACATTGTTGGTGGGAACGCAAAGTAACTAACCCATTCTAGAAAATAACAAAGGCTTCCTTAAAAAAAATGAAAACCATATGCAGCATACAAAGGAGGTGTAATCTACAGTAAATAGATTTACTGTTGAACAACACCTGATCTTCCATGTAAGGAGTATGGTTTTTCTTCCTGCCGCCGCTGGTCTTGTCTTGTCCCACTGCCTTGACAGCCCCAAATAATGCACAGAGTCTCTGTATTTGATACAATGCTTTGGCCCAGTTACTAGTTTCTTATTGGCTAGCTCTGTCTTAAGTATTAACCCATTTCTGCTGATCTATTTATTTCTCTTACCGGGGAGCCGGTCAGCATACTGCTTTCTCCAGACTCTCCATCTTGACTCCTCGCTATTTCCTATTTCCTCCTCCTCTCTTAGTCCCGCCTATCTTGCTTTCCTAATGGCTAACAGTACTTTATTCATTAACCAGTTGAGAAACATATACAGAATGACATCTCCCATCAGGAACACGACTCATAATACAAAGAATTGAAATCAGCTTAATGTTATCATTTTATGAATAGTTAAAGATGGATTGTATTTTCACAGTGTAATTATAAGTATTTGACCACAAAAAAGGCATGGAATTTTGTCATTTGAACTTAAAAGGATGAAGCTACAAAATAGCATATGAACTGAAGAAAACTAAACAAAGGAAAGTAGGAACTGTTTGATTACCCTGTTTTGTAATAAAAACTAAAATTTGTCTTGTGATAAATAATTTATAATGTAATTTACCCAGGTAATAAAGATATCAATGGGGAAAGGAAGTTCACTGGGAACTCACAGTTTGGAAATATTTGGACATGCAGAAGACATGAGACTAAAATGTTTCATAAGATTACTTTCTGGAGACCTGTGTTAATAAAACTAGAAGGTCATAGGCAAACAAGTAAAGGAGTAAATCAATTATGGTTTTATACAGAGAGGTTGCCTATCAACAACAGCAATTTTTAGCATGTAAAGTACCTCCAAAGTTTTAATAGTGGCACTTATATATTCTGTTTTACAACAGCTATCTGATTTGAGTCATAATTTAATTAACAGGAGGGAAATCTTGCTTCAAAGCAATATTTGAAATTGTAGCTCTAAGAGGAGAACTTACTACTGTCAATTTCACCACAAGAATATTTCTTGGCTGCTATCTAATTACCCATCCTTATACCTACAGAAAATTATAGACCTTATCTCTGATCAAAGAACTTTTATTTTAATGTAGTAGCAGAGTATCATAGATAGCCAAAACAGGAAAAAAAGATAAAAAGAAAGAAAACAAAAACTGCAAAAACTGACTGTATTGTGCCCTTCTCAGGTTGGCCCATGAATTTTTCTTCTCACAGTAAGATGATTACAGTTAAATTGTAGCTAAAAATAATACATGGAACATTTCACAAAATAGAAGAAAGGATGTGGAATGGTTTCTTGGAAAACAGTAAACATTTGATTTTAAAAACACATTTAGGTTTTAAAGCATCAAAGAATATATGCATGTATCACATTATTTAGTAGTCTACTATCTTATTCATCTCTTTTTTTTTTCAGTTCAGCTAGCCTTCTTTATTTATTTTATATAACCAAGTCCATTTAAATGATAACAAATATTTGTAGACAATATTTGGGAATTTGGGCATTGTTCTTTCCAAACTACTTCCTGCTGGTAAGGGGCGCTGTTATGAGGGATTCTAAGAAGATGCACAAATCCTGGCTGTAGTCTGTAAGGAGGCTTTGTCTAGCTGTTTGGAATGTAGGATCACCTGATACTCTGTTTCAGGCAGTCTGGCTTGATCAAACTACATTAGTCTGGAAGGAATCCACAGCTTTTCATTTTCTGTGGAAACAAAAATAGAAATCCTTTTCCCAAGTAACTTGTCCTTGAACTTAAATTTTGGAGTCAAAGCATTTTTTTATTTAATTTATTATGGTACATATCGATCCCAGTTCCAACTCCCTTCATCCCTCCCTCCTTCCTTCCCTCCCTCCATCCCACCCTTTTACACTCTCTGCCCTCTCACATGCACCCTAACCACCCTCCCCTCCCATCACCACACCTCAATTCCATATGAGTGGAGCACAATTGTGGTCTGTAGTTGCGTCGTGAAAGGCCGGGCTTCCCTCTCTCTAGGTAGGCAGTTTCCCTTCTGGGTGTGTGTCCAGGTCTTTTGTGCACCAGGGATCCATCCTGGCTCCAAAGTCTGAGGTCCCTTACACAGCTCAGTCCTTCTGGCTGAGACCGACATTCAGGGGGGCCTAATCAGTCCAAAGCTGGCATCCCAGCTATCAGTCTGGTGGGCCATTAGCTCCTCCTTGTTCAGATAAGCTGTCTCTATGTGTTTCTGCCACCTGGTCTTATCCTCTCCATCTGCATCTGGGTTCTACTTCAACTTAGTGTTTATGTATGGGTGTTCGCTCCTGTTTCCAACAGGTATTAGATGAGGGCTCGATGGATAATTTAGTTGTTGATCTCACTATCGCTGAAGGGAATTTATGGTACCCTTTCCACAGAAGCTCAAATTGTTAGTTATCAGCAGTCTTGTAGTTCTCTAGACCTTTCTTTGTATTCAATTTTATCTTCAAACCAATATTGTCTCCCTCTTTTATGTTCTCTCATTCTCCCACTTCCTCTCTCTCTTATCTCTATCTCCTGTCTTCTATTCCTAACCGGTCTCAATCTTCCTGATCGCACATGTTTTCCTTTCCTCCCCCTAGTTTTCTCCTACATCTCTCCATTCGTTGCCTCCCCACTTCCCCTGTGCTCTGGGGGACTTGTCACTTCCCGTTTTGTTTTGGGACTTTATGCGAATCTCTTAGAATACACCTTGTATCCTAGTTCCTCTGGTGGTGTGAATTGTAGGCTGGTGATCATTTGATCTAGGTCTAAAATCCATATATGAGTGAGTACATACTCTGTTCCACTTTTTATGACTGGGTTACCTCAATCAGGATGGTTTCTTCAAGTGCCATCCACTTGCCTGAGAATTTCAAGATACCATTATTTTTTTCTGCAGAATAGAATGTACTCTGTGTAGAATGTACTATTGTGTAGATGTGCCACATCTTCATTATCCATTCTTCAACTGAGGGGCATCTAGATTGTTTCCAGGTTCATGCTATTACAAATATTGCTGCTATGAATATAGTTGAACAGATGTCTTTGTTGCATAGATGTGGATCATTTGTGTATATGCCTAAGAGGGGGATTGCCGGGTCCTGTGGTAAACTAATTCCCATTTTCCTGAGGAACCTCCATACTCATCTCCAAAATTGCTGTATAAGTTTGCACTCCCATCAGCTGAGGAGGAGTGTTCCAATTTTTCACATCCTCTCCAACATGAGTCATCATAGATATTTCTAATTTTAGCCATTTTGGCAGGAGAAAGATGGTATCTCAAAGTTGTTTTGATTTGCATTTCCCTGATAGTTAAATATGTGGAGAGCCTTTCCTAGGAGTCTTTCAGCTTTTTTGATTTCCTCTATTGAGAAATCTTTCTTCAGTTCTGTACCCTATCATTTAATAGGGTTATTTGGTGTTTTGTTGACTAGTTTCTTGAGTTCTTTGTATGTTTTTGAGAACAGCCCTTTGTCAGATATAAGATTGGTGAAAAACATTTCCCAGTCTGTGGGCTGAAAATTGGTCTTGTTCACTGTGTTCTCTGCCTTACAGAAGCTTTTAAGTTTGAAGAGGTCCCATTTATTAATTGTTTCTCTCAGTGTCTGTGCCCCTGGAGTTATGTTCAGGAAGCAGTCTCCTATACGAATTTTTTCAAGGGTACCTCCTACTTTGTCTTCTAAGAAGTTCAATGTGGCTGGATTGATGTTGAGGTCTTTGATCCATTTGGACTTGAGCTTTGTGCATGGCGACAAACATGGGTCTATCTGATGTCTTCTACACACCCTCATTCAATTGTGCCAGCACAAATTGTTGAAGATGCTGTCCTTGCCTCATTGTATAATTTTAGCAGTTTTGTCGAAAATCAGGTGTTCATAGGTGTGTGGGTTAATGTCAGGATTTTCAATTTGATTCCGTTGGTCTACCTGTACATTTTTATGCCAATACCAGGATGTTTTCAGAACTGTAGCTCTGTAGTAGAGCTTAAACTCAGGAATGGTGATGCCTCCTGAAGTTCTTTTATTATAGAGGGTTGTTTTGGCTATCCTGGGACTTTTGTTTTTCCATATAAAGTTGATTCTTATCCTTTCAAGGTCAGTGAAGAATTGTGGTGGGATTTTAATGGGGATTGCATTGAATCTGTAGATTGCTTTTGGCATGATTGCCATTTTCACTATATTTATCCTACTAATCCAAAAGCATGGGAGATCTTTCCAATTTCTAGTATCTTCTTTAATTTCTTTCTTTAGAGCCACAAATTTATTATATAGGTCTTTTACTTGTTTGGTAAGCATTACACCAAGATACTTTATGTTGCTTGTGGCTATTGTAAAGGGTGATATTTCTCTGAATTCTTTTCCTGTCACTTTGTCATCTGAAAAAAGTAGGGCCACTGATTTTTTTGAGTTTATCTTGTATCCTGCTAGTTTGCTGAAGGTGTTCATCAGCTGTAGGAGTTCCCTTTTAGAGTTTATTGGGTCACTTACATAAACTACCATATCATCTGCAAATAGACACAGTTTGACTTCTTCCTTTCCAATTTGGATCCACTTGATCTCCTTTTGTTGTCTTATAGCATTAGCTAGACCTTCCAGTATGATATTGAAGAAATATGGAGAGGGCCACCTTGCCTTGTTCCTGATTTTAGAGGAATTGGCTTAAGTTTTTCTCCATTCAGTTTGCTGTTGGCAGTTGGTTTGCTGTATATTGATCTTATTATGTTTAGGTTTGTTCTTGTTATCTCTGATCTCTCCAATACCTTTATCATGAGTGATTTTTGAATTTTGTTGAAGGCTTTTTCAGCATCTAGGGAGATAATCATAAGGTTTTTCTTTTTCAGTTTGTTTATATGTGGATCACGTTGATAGATTTTCGTATGTTAAACCATCCCTGCATTCCAGGTGTGAAGCATACTTGGTCATGGTGGATGATTTCTCTGATGTATTCTTGAATTCGGTTTGCCAGTATTTTATTGAGTATTTTTGCATCGATGTTCATCAGGGATATTGGTCTGTAGTTTTCTTTCTTAGTTTTGTCTTTGTGAGGCTTGGGTACCAAGGTTATTGGGGCCTCATAAAAAGAGATTTGCAATGATCCTTCTGTTTCTATCTTGTGGAACATTTTAGGAGTAGTGGTATTAGTTCTTCCTTGAATGTCTGGAAGAATTCTACATTGTATACATCTGGCCCTGGACTTTTTGGTTGGAAGGCTTTCGATGACTGCTTCCATTTCATTGTGGGTTATAGCTCTTTTTAAATTGTTTGTCTGTTCTTGATTTAATTTTGGTAAGTGATAGCCAGAAATTTGTCCATTTCCTTTGAATTTTCAATTTTTGTGGAATACAGATTTTCAATGTATGACCTGAAAATTGTATGGATTTCCTCCGTGTCTGTTGTTATGTTCCCCTTTTTATTTCTGATTTTGTTAAGTTGTATGTTCTCTCTCTGCTTTTTTGTCAACTTGGATAAAGGTTTGTCTATCTTGTTGATTTTCTCAAAAAACCAACTCTTTGTTGCATTGATTTTTTGTATTGTTTTGCTGGTTTCTCTTTTGTTGCTTTCAGCCCTCAAGTTGATTATTTCCTGGCATCTACTCCTACGGGGTCTCTTTTCTTCAGAGTTGCTCCGAGAAGTCTCCGAAGTAGGGTCTAATTTATTCATGTTTATACTTGACAACACAGTTAAATAATTTAAAACATAAGCATGTTGAAAAGATTAAACAAAATATTATTTTTGTCAGGTATCATATATATTATTTAATTTATTGATCGCAGTACCTTATCACTCCCCCCTCCCTGCCCCCCAATTCTCCTCCCATCCCATTCCCCTCCCCCACTACACAGGGAGGATTATACCTTCAAAAAGGGATCATCGAAATCTGTCAAGTCATTTGCAGTAGGGTTTAGGACCTCCACACCCCCACCCCTTCTCCCCAGCCTCTAGGATAAACGAAGATGTGTCCATGGAAAATGTGCTCCCAAATTCTTTTCATGCACCAGGGATACATCCTGGTTCCACTGTCAGAGTCCCTTAGACTGCCCAGGCCTTCTAACTGAGACACATGTTAAGGGTGTCTTACTCCTTATAATGTTGATTCCTAGATATCAGTCTTGGGTTCATGAGCTTCCTCTTGTTTGGGTCAGTTGTTTCTGTGAGTTTCTGTAGCCGAGTTTTGACCCCTTTTCTTATCACTCCTTCCTTTTTGCAATTGGATTCCAGGGGTTTAGCATAGTGTTTAGCTGGGGGTGTCTGCTTCTTCTTCCATCAAGTACAAGATGAGGGCTTTATGATGGCATATAACTTAGTTATCAATCTCATTATCAGGGAAGAGCATATAAGGTAGCCTTCAGGAATTACTCTAGAGTTAGTTTTCTCTTCAAACTTATTATGGTATCTCTTCTATTTGCTACTTGTCACCTGACTCAGTCTTCCTGGTCCAGCATGTTCTTCTCTCCTCTTCTTTCTCCTAAATCCCTTTCCACTCACTGTCCCCCCTACTCCCAATATGCTCTGGAGATCTTGTTCCCTTTCCCTTCTGTGAGAGACCTTATATGAATCTCTTAGAATCCTCCTTGTATCCTAATTTCTCTGGTGGAGTAAATTATAGGCTGTTGATCCTTTGCACTATGTCTAAAATCCATATATGAGTGAGTACATACCATGTTCCTCTTTTTGTGACTGGGATACCTCATTCAGCATGGTTTCTTCAAGTTCCATCCACTTGCAAGTGAACTTCAAGATTCCATTGTTTTTTATTCTGCTGAGTTGTATTCCATTTTGTAGATGTGCCACATCTTCTTTATCCATTCTTCAGGTGAGGGTCATCTAGGTTGCTTCCAGGTTCAGTCTATGACAAATAATGTTTCTATGAATGTAGTTGAACAGATGTCTTTGTTGTATGAATGTGAATCAGTTGGATATAGCCTAAGAGTGGAATTGCTGGGTCCTGTGGTATAATGATCCTTGTTTTCCTGAGGAACAACCACACTTATCTACAAAATACCTGTACAAGTTTGTGCTCCCAGCAGCAGTGGAGGAGTGTTCCCCTTTTTTCCATATCCTGTCCAGAATAAGCTGTCATTTGTGTTTCAGATTTTAGCCATTCTGATGGTAAGATAGTATCTCAGAGTAGCTTTGATTTGCATTTCTCAGATGGCTAAGAATGTTGAGGACTTTAAGTGTTTTTCAGCCACTTTGGATTCCTCTCTTGAGAATTCTCTATCCAATTCTGTACCCCACATATTAATAGGGTTATTTGGTGTTTTGGTAACTAGTTTCTTGTTTTCATTGTATATTTTGCTGATCAGCCCTCTTTCAGATGTGGGATTGGTGACTATGCCCTTGGCTTATAGAAGCTTCTCAGTTCGAGGAGGTACCATTTATTAATTGTAGATCTCAGTATCTGTGTTACTGGTATTATATTCAGGAAGCAGTCTGCTATACCAGTTTGTTCAAGAGTAAATCTCACTTTCTTTTATAAGAGGATCAGTGTGGATGGATCGATTTACGTTGAGGACTTTGTTCCATCTGGACTTAATTTGTGTGCATGGCAATAGATATGGGTCTATCTACAGTCTTATACATACCATCATCCAGTTGTGCCAGCACCATTTATTGAAAATGCTTTCCTTCTTCCATTGCAGAAACCCTACAAACTCATGGAAACTGAAAAATGAGCAATTGCTCTATCCCTGAGTCGAGTAATATATAAAGAAAGAAATCAAAGATTTCCTCAAATTCATTGAGAATGAAGACACACATACCTGAATTTACGAGACACTTTGAAAGCAGTGCTAAGAGGAAAGTTCATTGCACTAAGTGCCCATGGGAAGAAAACAGAGGATAGTCACATTAGAGAATTAATGCACAACTGAAATCCCTAGAACAAAAAGAAGCAAACTCACACCAGAGGAATAGATACTAGGAAAACAATGCGAAGAACAAAGAATCAATGTAACAAAGAGTTTTAGGGTTTTTTATTTGTTTGTTTGTTTGTTGAGAAAATCAACAAGATAGACAAACATTTATCCAAACTAACAAAAAGCAGAGAGAGAACATGCAAATCAACAAAATGAGAAATGAAAAGGTTGACATAACAAAGGACACTGAGGAAATCCAGAGAATTTTCAGGTCATATTTTGAAAACCTGTACTCCACAAAATTCAATAATTCAAAGGAAATGGACAAATTTCTGGGTAGTGATCACTTACCAAAATTAAATAAAGGACAGATAACCAACTTAAATAGACCTATAGGCCCTAAAGAAATAGAAGCACTCATCAAAATCCTCCCAACCAAAAAAAAAACCAGTGCATGATGGCTTCAGTGCAGAATTCTACAAGAATTTCAAAGAAGAGATAATGCCAATACACCTCAAATTGTTCCCTACAATATAAGCAGAAGGTTAATTACCAAACACTTTTTTATGATGCTACAATTACCTAGGTACCCAATCTACACAGAGACACAACTAAGAAAGATATCTACAGATCATTATCCTTCATGAACATTGGTGTAAAAATACTGAATAAAATACTAGCAAATAGAATACAAGAAAACATTAGAGAAATCATCTACCATGACCTAGTAGGCTCCATTACAGGGATGCAGGGATGGTTCAACATACAAAGATCTATCAATGTGATCCACCATATAAACAAACAGAAAACAAAAAACCATATGATTTATCTTACTAGACAATATTAGTCATCAAATGCAAAGTGGCTATACAAATACTCAGGACTATGATTTTAATATACACATGAGAACATGCAGTCTATTCTCACTTATGAACTCCTTCATTCATGAAAAATAAATCTACTCTCACAGAATTTCTTTGTAAATATGTTACACTTGTAATTAGAATTTCCAAGTTTATTCACTAGGTTTCTCTTCATAAACAAAACCAATACAATGAATATATACATTCATTGTATTGGAAATACATATATATCTAATTATATATACATAATTATATATACATTGGGTTACTATATAAATATGGTTTCTTCAAGTGCCATCCACTTGCCTGCAACACACATACCATATATATATATATGCAGAGTAGTGTGCCATTGTGTGATGTGTGTATGTTCATGTAACCATTCTCAATTGAAGGGAAATTGCTAAATTAGCTTATATCATCTAGACTGCAATGCTGCCATGAACAACAGCTATTTTTATTAGAGAAATCCTGAAAACCTGGTATCTTCTCAGTGTAGGAGGCTGGATGCCAAAGTATTCCAATCTAATAAAAACCTAATAGTCTTAGAGTGCCCCTATTGTACCAGAATCATTAGAGTGTCAGAGAAGCCTAGTCTAATGTTTTAAAAAGCTTGCAGCACCAGTGGTAGCAAGAAATAGACACATTCATGAGCAAGAAGAAAATGCAGGCAGCAAAAGCAGCAATGAAGTTTCTTTAAGATATTTTTATACTTGAAATGCTGATGAAGAAACTGCCTATTCCAAATGAGTATCTTCTCCATTCAATTAATCTTTTCAGGACATGTCCTCACAGATTCATACACAGGTGTGTTTCTTATTTGATTCCAAATCCAATCAAGCAGATAATCAAGTTTGACCCTCATGTCAAAGATTAATAGCTTATTTGATTTACTGTGGTTGTATGCACATGAAAAAAGTACATCAACTATAGTAACCTCTAGTTTCTAAGTGTTATATAATGAATGTTGACCAATTTTTTTTTTATTTTCTACTGCTCTTAGGAAGTTATTTAATGCAATGAAAATTATTTTGTAAATAGATTCAAATGCAAGTAAACCTAATATAAAAGATAAATTTTGATCTATATTTTAAGATGTAAAATTATTTTATTACCTACTCTAATTTCCTATTCTCCAAAATGAATACTATTTTTAAGGAGGATATCTTATAAGTTGTTTCCTTTCACTGCTGATTTGTTTATTCTTTAAGTAAGGAAACACTTGACTGTCATTATGACTTTCCTCATAGTATTTTACTTATAATTTTTAATTGTACCATTTACCTAAGTACCTAAACCCCAAAACATGAAATGGCAATGTTAAATATAGTAGTCAGCAGCCTCATATTATTCCTTCATTAACATTAACTAAATTAACTAAAACTAAAGGGCAATTTCCTTCTTTATACCATAATGACTTTCAACCTCCACACAAAGCTCCCTCTGTGTGGTTGCAATCTATGCAATTGTGTTGTATTATTCTCTGTTGAGGATTTCCTTCATGAGAAGAATCTCAGCCACTGTGGCTGTATTAGGGAATTGCTTAACTCCAGAGTTTGGGGCATATTTCAGCATAATATTCCACTTCTGAACATGACTTGGGTCTATCGGATTTATTCTATGCCATCTCTGCCCTCATCTTCTCTAAGAACTCTATCATTTGCAATATGATTTAATACTTCAAATTATTTTCAATATCTGTAGCAATGTTGATGCAAAATCCCATCAAACTTGTTTTTAACATGGAACATTTTGGTTCTGATTAAGACTCTTAATAGAGCAGCAGCAAAAGTTGCCCCTATTGCCTCAAGGTAATTGTTAAAATATTACCATTACATACAAATTTTTTTAGAATTATATTTATACAGCTCATCCCACCTGGATATCTTTCATTGTTCTGAAAGGTGCTATACATACTACCTGAGGAGCACAGTAATTATCCTGCTGTGAACCATAGCAATAACAACCAGCCTGGCAAGAAATTGCCCACTATTTCTGCAATAGTTACATAAAATATGGGAGTGTGGTGTGTTGAATGAGAATGGCTCTCAAAGGATCATGTATTTTAATATCTGGTCATCAGGGAGTGGCACTACCTGGGAGGATTTGGAAGACCTTATGGAGTAAATATAACATTGCTGAAGGAAATTGTGTTTTGGGGATAGGCATGGAGGTATTCAACTGCCCAAGTCAGGCACAGTGTCTCTCTGTGCCTGCTACCTGCAGATCTATATGTAGAACTCTCTGCTCCTTCTTTAATGTAATGTAATTGTCCATAATTAGATGTTGTAGTTATACTTCTCATTTTGTCGTTCATTTTTTAAAATCTTATTTTTACTTTTGATTATTTTTGGTAGTCTTAGATGGATAATAAATACATCGATGCACTATTTAAAGGCAATGTATTTCTACCATGCATAAAGAATAGAAGCAGTATAAGATGTATGACTAACATTAAATGAAGTGAACATTATGCTTTCATTTCACATCATGTGTGAAAAGTTTGCTGGAAATTATTCCCTTATCATTCAGTACCATACAATCATAGACATACCTTCCTGTGCTTGGACTGCTGCTATGAACTATGTAAGAATGTAAATATTAAAATGTATGGAGAAATGAATTGGTGTATCAAAGTTAAAGTCTGTCTAATTTATTTACTAAGTTGCATGGTAATTTGGATGACATTCTCTTTAGCAATATAAAGGGCTACCCTCATTAGATTATTTGGAATCATGTAGAGATTAACAGTAATTAAATATTGTGCATGATCACTGAATGATTTGGGTATAACCTTTGTAGGTTAAACACTTTAGAGTTTGTGTTGATGTACCAGAGATAAAGGCAGTGGAACGACATATATAGATAGAGGGGGTGGACATATTATCATTGGTATTGCCTGTTTCAACAAGTATTCAAAGAGAGAAAATGGTGGGCATGAGGTAGAAATAAAATGCCTCAGTGGGAATGGTAATAGGCTTTTGTTTTGTTTTGTTTTTGTATCTTTTTTGTTTTTTATAGGTATTTTTAGTAATTTATTTTTCATTTTTATTTTACATATTGATCCCAGTTCCTTCTCCCTCCCTCTTCCCCTCTCTCCCTACTTCTCATGCCCCAAGACCACCATCCTCTCTTATTCCCCCTCCCACTCCACATGTATGGTGATGCCCTCCAGGAGGGGTCATCTAAATCTGTCAAGTCATTTTGAAAATGCTTTTAAAAATGAAGCAATCCGGCTGCTAAAGAAAGAGGCCTCAGCTCATATAAAATCTCACACACTTATAGTGGGAGACATCAATACACCACTCTCAACACTAGACAGGACCACAAATCAGAAACTCAACAAAACAAAAAAAGAACTAATAGAAGTTATGTCTCAACTGGGGTTAACAAACATCTATAGAACATTCCATCCAAAGACAAAAGAATATACCTTCTTCTCTGCTCCACATGGAACCTTCTCTAAAATCAACCACATACTAGCTGGCATAACGAACCTCAACAGATACAAGAGAATAGGAATAGTCCCCTGTATCTTATCAGACCACCATGCTTTAAAATTGCAATTCAACAACAACACAAATTGCAGAAAACCTGCAAACTCATGGAAACTGAACAATGTGCAATTGCACCACACCTGGGACCAAGAAGAAATAAAAAAAGAGATTAAGGACTTTCTAATATTCAATGAGAATGAGGACACAACACACCTGAACTTATGGGACACCGTGAAAGCAGTGCTACGAGGGAAGATCTTTGCACTAAGTGCCCATATGAAGAAAACAGAGGATACTCACATAAGAGAATTAACAGCTCAACTAAAAACCTTATAACACACAGAAGCAAACTCACCCCATAGGAGTGGATGCCAGGAAATAATCACTTGAGTGCTGAAATCAACAAAATAGAAACCAGGAAAACAATACAAAAAATCAATGCAATGAAGAGTTGTTTTTTTTTTTTTTAAGAAAATTAACAAGATAGACAAACCTTTATCCAAATTGATGAAAAAGGAGACAACATACAAATTAACCAAATCAGAAATGAAAAGGGGAACATAGCAATGGACAAAGAGGAAATCCAGACAATTTTCAGGTCATACTTTGAAAATCTATATTCCACAAAAATTGAAAATTCAAAGAAAATGGACAAATTTCTGCATAACTATCACTTACCAAAATTAAATCAAGAACAGACAAACAACTTAAATAGACCTATAACCTGCAATCAAATGGCAGTCATCAGAAGCCTTCCAACCAAAAAAAGTATAGGGCCAGATGGATTCAGTGCAGAATTCTACCAGACATTCAAGGAAGAACTAATACCACTACTATTCCAACTGTTCCACAAAATAGAAATAGAAGATTCCTTGCCAAACTCTTTTTATGAGGCCACAATAACCTTGGTACCCAAGCCTCAAAAAGACACATACACACACACACACAAAAAAACACACACACACACACACAAAAAAAACCAAAATCCCTGATGAACATTGATGCAAAATACTCAATAAAATACTGGCAAACCGAATTCAAGAATACATCAGAGACATCATCTACTATGACCAAGTAGGCTTCATCCCTGGAATGCAGGGATGGTTTAACATATGAAAATCCATCAACGTGATCCACCATATAAACAAACTGAAAAAGAAACACCATATGATTATCTCCCTAGATGCTGAAAAAGCCTTCGACAAAATTCAACACCCTTTCATGATAAAGGTCATGGAGGGGTCAGGGATAACAGGAACATAGCTAAAAATAATAAGAGCAATATACAGCAAACCAACTACCAACATCAAACTGAATGGAGAGAAACTTAAGCCAATTCCTCTAAAATCAAGAACAAGACAAGGCTGCCCTCTCTCCCCATATCTCTTCATTATCATACTAGAAATTCTAGCTAATGCTGTAAGACAACAAAAGGAGATCAAGGGGATCCAAATTGGAAAGGAAGAAGTCAAACTGTCTTTATTCGCAAATGATATGATAGTTTTCATAAGTGACCCAATAAACTCTACCAGGGAACTCCTACAGATGATAAGCACCTTCAGCAAACTAGCAGGACACAAGATAAACTCAAAAAAAAACAGTACCACAAATACAGACAAGAAAGGGGCTGAAAAAGAAATCAAGAGAAACATCACCTTTTACAATAACCACAAGCAACATAAAGTATCTTGGTGTAACGCTTACCAAACAAGTAAAAGACCTATATAATAAGAATTTTGTGGCTCTAAAGGAAGAAATTAAAGAAGATACCAGACAATGGAAAGATCTTCCATTCTCTTGGATAGGTGGGATAAACATAGTAAAAATGGCAATCATGCCAAAAGCAATCTACAGATTCAATGCAATCCCCATTAAAATCCCACCACAATTCTTCACTGACCTTGAAAGGATAATAATCAACTTTATTTGGAAAAATAAAAGTCTCAGGATAGCAAAACAACCCTATATAATAAAAGAACTTCAGGAGGCATAACCATTCCTGACTTTAAGCTCTACTACAGAGCTATAATTCTGAAAACAGCCAGGTATTGGCACAAAAATGACAAGTAGACCAATTGAAAATCCTGACATTAACCCACACACCTATAAACACCTGATTTTCGACAAAACAGCTAAAATGGGGCAGGGACAGCATCTTCAACAAATGGTGCTGGCACAATTGGATGAGGGTATGTAGAAGACTTCAGATAGACCCATGTCTGTCGCCATGAACAAAACTCAAGTCCAAATGGATTAAAGACCTCAACATCAATCCAGCCACATTGAACCTCTTAGAAGAGAAAGTACGAGGTACCATTGAACAAATTCATGTGGAAGACTGCTTCCTGGACATAACTCCAGGGGCACAGACACTGAAAGAAACAGTTAATAAATGGGACCTGTTCAAACTTCTGTAAGGCAAAGGCCACAGTTGATAAGACCAAACTGAAGCCCACAGACTGGGAAAAGGTTTTCACAAATCCTATACCCAACAAAGGGCTGATCTCCCAAATTTACAAAAAAATCAAGAAACTAGTCAACAAAACACCAACTAACCCCATTAAAAAATAGCATACAGAAATGAGGAAAGAATTCTCAATAGAGGAAATCAATAAGGCTGTAAGACACTTAAGAAAATGTTCCACATCCTTAGCTATCAGGGAAATGCAAATCAAAACAACTTTGAGATACCATCTTACTCCTACCAGAATGGCTACAATTAGAAACACCAATGATGACTCATGTTTGAGAGGATTTGGAGAAATGGGAACACTCCTCCACTGCTGGTGGGAGTGCAAATTCATACAGCCTTTTTGGAGATCACTATGGCAGTTCCTCAGGAAAATGGGAATTAGTTTACCACAGGACCCGGCAATCCCACTCTTAGGCATATACACAAATGATCTACATCCATGCAACAAAGACATCTGTTCAACTATGTTCATAGCAGCACTATTTGTAATAGCAAGAACCTGGAAGCAACCTAGATGCCCCTCAATTGAAGAATGGTTAATGAAGATGTGGCACATTTACACAATGGAACACTACTCTGCAGAAAAAAAATAATGGTATCTTGAAATTCACAGGCAAGTGGATGGCACTTGAAGAAACCATCCTGAAAGAGGTAGCCCAGTCACAAAAAGAGGAACACAGTATGTACTCACTCATATGTGGATTTTAGACCTAAAGCAAATGATCACCAGCCTATAATTCATACCACCAGAGGAACTAGGATACAAGGTGTTTTCTAAGAGATTCATATAAAGTCCCTCACAGAACCGGGATGGGACATGTCACCCAGAGCACAGAGGAAGTGGGGGGGGCAGTGAATGGAGGGAGAAGTAGGGGAAAACGAGGAGGAAGAAAGGAAAACACGTGCGACCAGGAAGATTGAAATCCTCCTGCCTCTGCCTCCTGAATGCTGGGATTAAAGGCTTGTGCCACCATTGGCTAGCAAAGTTTTAACATAGTTTTCTTCATCTCTCAAGCCTTACATAGACAATATTACTACATTGAAATAATGATTCTATAGTCTTATTTTAAGCCTATTTTTACTTAATGATTTCCTTTTCTATGGTACGTAAATATTATAATCTTGAATAACACTGCAGTAAACTATGAAGTTAATGTAATAGTTATTATAAAGATGTATAATAAACATAATGTTATATAATATAAACATAAAATGTATCTTATAAACTGATATAAACCTACATTTAAATGAAAATAGCAGACAGTCACTAAATAATACATGTACATGATCAATGTGGAGATGGTACTCAAAAATAAATAGACAAGTCTGTCTTACTGCAAAGAAGTAACTAGACTCCAACGCAGGAAACATATATCTTAAAACACAGAAAACTTCATTATAAGCAAGAACTGTAGCACACCAAGCTTTCTTTCTATTCCCTAATAAAAGTTTAGGATATAAAATTATTTTGTGGAAATGATTTGGAAGTTCTGTATGAAGATGATTTTTGCCCTTTCAAATCAAAATTACCACGGGGCGGTGTTGGTGGCACATGCCTATAATCACAGTACTCAGGAGGCAGAGGCAGGAGGATATCTTCAAGTTAGAGGCCAGCCTGGTCTACAGAGCTACACAGAGAAAACCTACCTAAGAAAAATACCAAAAGGAAAGAAAGAAAGAGAGAAAATAAGAGAGAGAAAGAAAGAAAAATAGAAAAAAAGAAAGTACTTACCTGTAGTCATCTAGGATAACAATTATCAACCTGTGTGTTATGATCCTTTAAGTTTCAAACAACCCTTTCCTAGGGTCACTTAATATCATGAGAAAACACAGATATTTACAATACTTTTTATACCAGCAGCAAAATTACAGTTATGAAGTAGCAATGAAAATAATTTTATGGTAAGTAGTTGCCACAACACCATGAACTGTAATGATTGCATAATAGGAAAAAAACATATGCACAAATGGCCTTTGAAGCCACAATCAGATGTTCTCCATGGTGCTTAAAATGAAAGTAGTTCATTTCATAGTGAGACACTTTATCTAATTAAAGGAAGCAAGCAATCACTGAATGCAAGACAAGATTAGAACTGGAAGAAAAATTCCAGACTAGGATCTGGGAAAATTTGGGGAGCGTAAATAATATGATCAAAATTATACTATATGAAAAAATCAGAGAATAAATGTTTTAAAAGTGAAAAGGAACCCCACAAGAATATGCAAAGACTGCAAAAAATAGCTGTATCCTCAAAATTAATGTTAAGTCCTGGAAGAGCCCAAACCAAAGTTACAGAAATAAGAGAGGGTCTGCTGTCAAGGGACAATGTGGTGGGCAGTGTCTCATTGTTGAGGAAATCCATTACATCTTTATATTTTTTAACAACAGCTTACAAAGCAATAAATTACAGTATAAAGCATTCCTTTATACTTTGTAAATTACAAGATAGCATCTTCATACTACAATTTTCTTTCTATTTTGAAATAATTTCTTTTCTTCTTTTGTTCTTATTCACTGCCTTCCTCTCTTTATGTGATTTCTGACCTATCTGGCCCCCTTATTTTCCATTATTTGGTCTACCTTTTATTTTTTCATATCAAGAATTACAATATCTTCTTTTTCCCAATTGTTAAATCTCTCTGTCTTATTTATCATGAGTTTTTATTAGATTAGTGATGTACACATACACAAGCATACACAAATACATTAACATATTAATTTATTTTTGATGTTACATTCTAATTTCAATGTTCAATACATTCAACATTATTAGAGAGTACTTGTGTGCCCCAAATCACTAACCTATATTTCAATAAGTAGTGTATTCTCTTCTTGACCGGATATACTCAAGTAGAAAGAGAAATTACTTTTTAAAATGAAAACATACGGGGTTCATTGATAGTTAAGACCAACACTAGTTAGATATTTTTCAAGCTTCACATAAGACACAGTTATCTGGAAAGACATACCTCAACTGAGAAAATCCTTCCATCAAATTGGTGGTAAACAAGTTTTTCTGGCATTTTCTTGATTACTAATTGACAAAGGAAGACCCTGCTCTCTCTCAGAGGTTCCATCCCTTAGCAGTTGGTCTTGATGATATGAGAAATTATGGTCTGAAAGCTATACGGAGCAAGACAATAAGAAGCCTGCATCCATAATCCCTGCTGTGATATCTGCCTCCAATTCTCTTACTTTCTTTTCTGATAGACTGTTTCCTGAAAATGTATGGTGAAATAAATCCTTTCCTCCTCAAACTGATTTTAGCCACTGCCTATAGCAAAGCAACAGAAATGAATGACTAAGGCAATACCATTTAAATCTGCTTTCACCAAGAAGTATGAATAGTATATACTTTATGGATACCAGTTAAAGGCTGAATTCATTATCAGACACAAACTAATTTTTCTCAATGTGTTCCACATGTTTGTATTTTATGTAAGTTTTGCAACTCAGTTTCCAATTTGTTGAATGAATTCTGTTAAGACAAAAGTGTTTTAAAGCTTGATATTTAATTATACCGTCATGCTACTGTGATTTTTTTAGATACTAATAAAAACGCCTAATATTATTTTAAATCCTGTAATATTCTGTTTGTTTCACATTATTTTAAATACGTTTTGTATTAATTCATTTTAATTTTAAAAACTTTGGTTTTGTAAACGATATCTAGATTTTGTTTTTACTTTTAAAAGATAAATCATTCTTTTTACAAATGTGAGATTTTTTTTAATTTCAGTTTATTTTACTTGATAGTTCTATTGCATAACTCTATCAGGTATTCCATAAACCTTCCTGATTTTTATATTTTTAGACTGGAAATTAATTTCACTAAATAACACAGATATTCTCCCATAGTTATATATGAATTTGTTGTTTATATTATGAATATGACTACTTTTTAAATTTCTTATTTGGAATATGATGCATGTATGTGATGTGCTATGATCATAACTACTCTGTTTCTCTGCCATCCATTTCCTGCATCATGCCAAAATTTGTCCTAATCAGCTTTATTTACTTAAAAAATATTTTCAGTGCCCAGTTAGCACTATTTGTATGAAGGAGCATGTGTCCTACACTGGAAAATGGACAACCTAGTTCTGACAAACCTGCAAATTAAAAAAAAAATACTTTTATTCCTAGAGCTGCCATCAACTTCCAATATCACTTCAGTCAAAGAGAAGGTATGAACAGCCCCTCAAACCATTTTGGAGTTTCCATGTGCTTGATCTTGTGCAGCTGCTGTGAATCATGAATGCAATACATATGTCTTATTCACAGGAGAGCAGTCAGAGCAGTTCTCCTGAATAAGCATGGCTTTTTGATCACAAAAAAAGGAAATCCCTTAGAAAACTGAAGATCTGTGGAGTCATGTGATATGCACATTTTGACTAGAATTTAGGGATTTATTTATCCTTGTTCTCATCCATTACTTTGTTCTTAAATTCTTTCATAGAGTTTGAACTCAAATATTACAGCATACAGTTATGAGTATGGCTACTGTCTCCAATTCTTTCTCCACAATGCTATTATTTCAGTAGAATGAATACAATTCTGACAAACTTTAACACTCATCCCTAGCTTCTCATTGTATTGGAATGTATATAATTTTATTCTCATTGTGAAACAAAAGCAGAAAATGTTCTCCAAAGTTCACTGAAGGCTGAGGAGGACCATAAGAAATATTACTATGATGTAGACTGGATGTGTCCAGCATAATGGTGTGTGTGCATGTGTGTGTACACGTATGTATATTCAGGTATGCCTAAGTTCATGTACAAATGTATGTGTATGTATGTGGAGTCCAGATGGAAGCCTTTAGGTGTCATTCTTTAGGTACTTTCTGCTGTTTGCTTGGTTTTTTTTTTGACTGAAGCTTAGTAAGCTGACAAGTGAGTCCCAGGGATCTACTGTTTTTATCTACTTGTCACGGGAAATCCAAGTGAACGAAATCATGCAAACTTTTGGTGATCAAACGTGTGTTCTTATGACTTCAAAGTCCATTAGTTACTTATCTATTTCTATAATAACACACCACTAAGGAGTGAGTGGTTTGTGTAGACCTCCATTTCTGGAGGGATAATGGTCTATCACAGTGTGTAAGTATGGCAGCAGGCAAACATGGGAGCTGGAGCTAGAGGTGAGAAGTCACACCTCCATCCAGAGCAGGAAACAGAAATCAGGACAAGAACAGCAGTAAGTTTGTGAAATGTCAGTGACCACTCCCAGGATTATACTGCCTCCAGCAAATCTGCAACTCTTAAAATTACTCAAAGATCTCCATCACCTGTAGAGCAGTTCAAATACTAGCACATGTGCAGATTATTCTCCACAATTATTGTAACTTGAAAAGATAGAAGCTATTATAGTAATACTATTTTTATTTAAATTTGTATACAATTTTGTCATGATAATTTCCTTCAGATATTGCATAGTAATACATACAAGCAAATTCAAAACAATACTTAATAGGATAAGGTTCATCTGTTCTGATTTATATATTGTTCCTCACATTTGTATAAAACATAGTGAATAAACATTTAGAGCAGTTTAATACCATGTCTATAACAGAGGGTGTGAATTTGGAGAAGGATGAGAAAGGAACGAAGAAAGAAAGGGAAATCATTATTCATTTAAAACGTGGCTAATAAAATAAAGAACTGTTTTATGTTTGGTGTGCCGCCCAAAGGGTTCATAGATTAGATTAAAACAGGGTACAGATCAACAGATATTTTGGAATAGGCCTTCAAGTCTAATGAGTTACATGTTATAATTATCTAATTTCTGTGTTAGTGAACATATCAGCTCAGGATGAGAAAATGCTATGAGAAATTTTGAGGTACATATCTTGGAGAACAACCCTGGACCACTCTCTGCAAGGCAGCCAGGACAGCACTCATTACTTCTCTAATGCCCACTGCACTTTTTCGTTTGTTTGTTTTTTTTTTTTTTTTTTGCTTCATTTTGTGTCATTGGGTTTCTTGTGGGAGATGTTTAATTTTTTTATGGAAATAATTTAAGGAAAATGAGAATGCTTTCCATGTCAAATGGTACTACAAATGGATGCATTAAGTGATGTCCTTCTGAAGGTCAAGCACTAATATGTGTTGGATTTTCAAAAGGCAAAGTGAGGCTTTGCAGTGAGGCCTTCCTGGCATCCAGTGCTCCATTCAAGGTCATGAACCACACTTGTTGGTCAAACGTAGTCAGAGTAATTTATGTGGCCTTAACCTAAATCATGGGGTTTTGCTTCCACATCTGTGAAAAAATATGTTAATAACATGTTTATTTGCAAAGTGCTTCAGAGTGAAAAAGTCACAAGTGCAAATATTTTTGTTATTATACTTATTAATTGCCAAGGATGGCTTCAGCACACCTTTGCTGTTTAAGAATTTTGCTTACTGCTGTGAAAACATGTTTACTGTGAGCAGTTATCATTGGTGGCTGTTGTAGAATTCACAGGGCAGAGAGATTTTAGAAGAGCTATCTTTTAAGACAGGGTGAATAAGAGAAGGGAACTGCAAGCATTGTTTAAAAGAGGAATGTCGATGTTGAATAAAATGTGTAAAAGATATCTAACCCAGATATTCAGATATATGTATGAATATGTAAGCTATCACAGATTTATGATTATAAATGTCTCTTCTTTTTATTTTCTCTCTGTTCTTTTACTGTTACCACCTGTTCTGGGCCTTCTGATTTTATCTCACAGCTTACTTTTGTAAATAATTTTCCTTTTTATGGATAATGGAAATATTATGTATTATAATAACAAAAAGATAAAGATGTTGGGGCATTCATGGAAAAAGGCCATTCTTCTGAAAGACGTTTCTTGTGTTGTTTGTTTCTGTGCTCAGAGGCATTTGCTCAGCTTGATACCAGACAGATTAGCAGTGTTTTGTTATTTTTCCTCATTCTTTTTCTTTGTTTTTACTGAATGTCTTTGTATATAATTTAATTATTTTATTGTACTCAAATTTTCTTATGTTCTTGTACTGTAGTTTTCATTTTGTTCACTATGTTTAATATGGAGTGCTTGAACTTAAAATGTATATCCTCATAACTAAAAGTATAAAACAGGGAGAAATATCAAGGTGATAAAGATGGGAAGACCTCTACTGTCCAAAGATCATTAATTGACATTTCACAAATGTCTGTATTTTGCTATAAAGTTAAATATATTAACTTTTTTATATAGCTACATGAAATATGTCATGAGAAAATTATCAAATTAAATGCAATAACAGTGTACTTAATTATTGATAATTAATCCTATGCAAAGCTGACTTCAAGAAATAGGATGTCAATTAGAAACTAACATTGCTATAGATTACTAGAAAAAATCATTGAAAATATTAACAGAAATTAAATTTAGCTACTAAGTTTAAAATTTCCTCTGTATTAATGGGAGATGTAATTCTGAAAATATGTTTCTCTTATTGGTTAATGAATAAAGACCTGTTGGCCAATAGGAGAGCAAGATAGGTGGGACTAGGAAACAAGGAAGATTTGGGGATAGATAGAAGGAAGATACAACATGTAGGACTTGTGAGAACAGAAGTCCAGATCCTTTCTCCAGTAAGACAAGACCATGTGAAAATACTTAGATTGATAAAGATGGGTTAATATTTAACACAGAGCTAACAAATAAGAAATGCTAGTAATAGGCCAACAGGTTTATGTCTAATACAATGTCTCTGTGTGGTATTTGGGGCTGGTGTGGCAGTGGGACCAAGCTGGCAAGAAAACCATTTGTAACACTAAATTATTTAAATTTAGTCAAGAAACTAGGTTTACTCACATTAATAAGTAAAAACAGTACATATGTTTACTTTTGTGCTTTAATGAAATTTGTATAATAAATACCAATATATACATTTGACAATATTTCTTAAAAATAAATAGGCTACAAATTACAATTTTAACCTATGTCACTTAGTACATTTTAGGAAGGTTTGACTGCTATTTTGTAACATAAACTGAGTTTCCAATTGGACATGAAAGAATTACTTTAAATAGTAAATCTATTGTACCAAAAAGTACATAATTGACAAAATATTAACTATCAAAATCAAAATGACACAATTCTAATAGCAAATTATTGTGTTGAAGTAGTACCATTTAAGACATATTTAATGCAAGATTACTTATTTTATAAAACTGTCTGCGTTGCACATAATTAAGTCTACATAACCTTTGTCAAATGACCATATATGGTATTATTACAGATGGTAAAACTCATCCCACCTACAGCGATATATATCTTTTTGTGCCAGTTTGTTCTTGTGAAATTTCCAGAATCTACTATTTACCAGCAGGCAGTAACATAAAGATGTTTTATTTAAAACAGAAAGTATAATCCAATAACTGAATAAATCCACTCCAACACTGAAAAGAGTGTTATAAATGATAAGAATTGAAAAAATACTGTTTATATAGGACAAATGATATGTATTTTGCGCATTGTGAGTATAAATTTTTTAATGATATAAATATTAGGAATTTATTTCATTTTCAACTAACATCATGACATTTATTTAGAAATGTTTATATGAGCTATATATTTAAATGTTTCTTGTATTCTGTGAACTTTCTGGAATCAAAACACTGGTCAAACTTAATTTCAACTAGTACAGATTTTTCAAAAAATTCTTCCATGAAATATTTAAGTGTGTCAGTTTTTAAAGTATTCTTCTTTTGTACAATATGTCCCAACTATAGCCTCCCCTCAATCCACTCCTCCCACTTCTTCCCTCTCCACCCCCCCCCCCTTTCACCAAGATCCACTTCTTCATTTCCCTTCCAAAACCAGTAGGTATCCCAGGGTTATCAACCAAACACTGCATAGCAGTATGTACTAAGCCTAGGCAAAAATGCTCATATTAAGGCTGGATAAGTAAACCCAATAGGATGAAAAGAGTCCCAAGATTAGGTTAAAATGTCAGCAAAACCCCACACTCTCACTCTTTGGATTCCCACAAACATCCCAAGCTACACAACCACAACATATATTCAAAGGACCTAGACAAACCTATTCATGATCCATAATACCTGCTTCAGTCTCTGTGAGGACCAAAGTGCCCTGATTATGTGATTCTGTGGAATGTAATCTTCTAGTGTCTTCTACCTTCAATATTGTATTGGCTGAGAACATCATGCAGAGAGCAACAGGTAACAAGGACTCTGGGAAGCTCAAAGGGCGCATTTTGTTTAGATGCATAGATTTGTGTTAGCCCAAAACATGATTCCACATTTGAACAGACAAGATAGCTCTGGAAAACTTGCTATTGTGTACCCCATAGAGATTTTCAGGGTCACATTTGTTTTGATGGAGCTTAGATACACTGAAGTTTTGGGCTTTGGGTCCAACAAACTTTATGGTCTTGAGGTTTTATTGCTTACTGAAGGATGCAGAGTGTGTATTATAACCATCAATCACAGAAGTGACTTCTGGTATGTAGATCTAATTGCAACCCCAGAACCAACACAGTCTACTATGTCTGGTACTTGGTGTTTTGATTCCAGAAAGTTCACAGAATACAAGAAATGACCAGGGATTTTACTCCTTCTTTTCACATTGGTATTCATCATACACTCACACCCATAGTCTTATTTGTACATAGCCAAGACTGGCTTACCACAAGTCCATTTAACAATTAATACCAAGTCTCTCCGTTCCCTAAGCTGTACTTTATGCAGATATGTCTTTAGGTAGCACCACAAACAATAAAACAAAAACAAAACCCAAATAGATTTATAAGAAATGAAAGTGGTCAAAACTAAGACATATAGACTTTAACAGACACACAAATGACAAATACATATAGAGTATGATACACTACCACACACAACTCCTCCCTATCAATGTATTCCTCTGTAAACCAATCTGCACATGTAGCTGAAATGACTATAAAATAGTATTATTGTTTTTAAAAAGTAATGATCATGTAGTAGGTTCAAAATAAGAGTGGTTGAATTCAGGATATCTAAACAAGAAGTAGGAGGGACATCTTTCAAAGATCATAAAACAGTACATTATAGGTAAATATGCAAAACATGAAGGAAAAGGCTAGAAAGAAAATTAAAATATTAAAACTGAAATACTTGAAAGGAAGGATATGGTCAATCAAATAAGAAATACATATGCTAACATCACAACATACAAGAACACACAGAACAATGAATTTTAGGGATGTAGGAAAAAGTGGAAGAAACACACAAGTTAAGAAAAATTGTAGAATTCCCATTAAAAAGGATAGTTAGCAGAATGGATGCAAAAATAGAATACATTCTTCTGTTGCACAAAAGAAACACACCATAACATCAACTAAGAAAATGGTTGGAAACAAAATCCCAAACAAATGAACCAAAAAAAAAAATCAATCTAGTGTAGGCATTCTAATATAAAACAAAATAGAATTTCACCCAAAACGTATTGAAAGAGATGGGGATGGATACTTCATATCCATCAAATGGAAAATCCACCAAGATAATATTTTAGTTCCCAATATCTAGGCCCCAAATGGAAGAACACACACAATTGTAAGGGAAACACTACTAAAAATTAATTAACTCATTAACTTTCATATGGGGAGTGGGAGACTTCAATATCCCACTTTCAACAATGAACATGTCTTCTAGATAAGATCTAATTGGAAAAAATAATGGCGCTAAGAGACATTATGAAACAAATGGACATATACAACAAATGGATCTATACAACATTTTAGGCAAGCACAGAATAATTTATCTTCTTCTCAGTGTCTAATGGAGCATTCTCCAAAATTGACCACTTATTTGGTTACAAAGCAATTCTCAACAGATGCAGGAATATTGAAATAACCACTGAAATCCTTTCATTCCACCATGGATTAAAGCTGGATTTCATCAACATAAAGCCTAAAATCTAATGGAGGCTTGACAACTATTTAATAAATTACTAGTCAGTCAAGGAAAAAAGAACAAAGACTTCCAAGAATTCAATGAAAATGAATATATAACATACCCAATGATATGATTTTTAGTGAAAGTGGTATCAAGAAGTTTCATAGCACTAAGTCTCTACATAATGAAACATGAGATATCTCATGCTAGAGCTTAACAATACATCCAAAAGTTCTAGAAACAAAACAAAACAAAAGAAAATAAAAAATAAAAACAAAAACATCCACAAAGAGAAGAGAGCTACAAATAACCACAGTGAAGAATTAAATTAATAAAATAGAAACAAAGGGGTTAATATAAAGAATTAATAAAAGTAAGGGTAGTTCTTTTTATCAACAAAATAAAGAAACCCAAATTCAAATGTTCCAATAGACACATGGAGAATATATAGATTAAGAAAACCAGAAAGGAAAAGAGGAATATAACAACAGAAAGCAAATCTGAAGTATGTTTAGGTCATACTTTATATAACTATACTCCACAAAACTGTATTATCTAAAACGAATGAATAATTATTTCAATATTTTCCATTTCCCAAAGTTATATTAATAACAGATAACCAATTTAAACAGACCAATAACCGCCAAAGAAATAGAAGCAATTATTAAAAGTCTTTCAAAACAAAATGGTTTCAGCACAGAAATATATCAAACTTTCAAAGAAGATATGACACCAATACTCCTCAAATTATACCACAACAGATAAATAAAACAAAGATTGACAAATGTGTATATAAATCACAGTCATCCTAATACTCAACAGTACAAAAACACAATAAAGAAAGTGTTGTCCAGATCAGTTCCCCTCATGAACAGAAATACAAAAATACTCATTGAAATATTCAGAAACCAAATCCAAGAAATCTTCAAAAATATAATCCTTTCATCAACCTCATTATCAAGGAAGGCATTTATGATCAAATTGTTATTTGGGGTCTGGCTTGTAGGTCTCTAGACATTTTATAGAGTCAGTTTTCTCTACAAACCTATAATGGTTCCCTCTTTTATGTTATCTCTCTCTTTTTCCTCTCTCTCTCCTTTTCCTCTCATCTATTCCTCCCCTGACTCAATCTTCCTAGTCCAAAGTGCATTCCTCTCCTTCCATTCTCTTTCCTCCAAATGACTTGACAGATTTAGATGACCCCTCAGGAAAGGCATCACCCTACATGTGATGTTTGGGGGAGGGGGGTTGGAAGAGTGGTCAGGGGGCATGGAAGGGTAGGAGAGAGATAGGGAAGAAGTGAGAGGGAACTGGGATAGATTTGTAAAATACAAAAAATAAAAAAATATATAACCTCCATTATGGTCAAGTAGCCTTCATCCAGGAAAATCATGGGTGGTTTAATATAAAATTCAGTGTTATCCAACATGTATACAAACTGAAAAAAAAAAAAAAAAAAACAAAATGATCATCTTACTATGTTGAACAAAAGCCTTTGACAAAATGCCATATCCCTTTTCAGAAATTCACAGATATTAAGGATAAAAGAGTCATACCTAAATAAAATAAAGGCAATTTATAGCAAAACTAAATTTAATGCCAAATTACAATTCAACTAAAATTAGGAATAAATAGAGGTTGGCGACTTTCTCCATAGCTATTCAATATAGTACTTGAGGCTAGAGAAATAAGCTAGATACACAATATAGCTAGAGAAATATGACAACTGAATGAGGTAAAGGGGATACAAAATGGAAAGGAACAAGCCAAAGTGATATTACTTGCAGATGATGTGATAATATAGATGAACAACCAAAAACTTCTACCAGGAAACTCCTACCTCTCATACATACCTTCAGTAAAGTGGCTGGTTATAAGACTGATTAAAACAGAAAATCAGTAGCTTCCTTATGGCACAAATGACAAATGATAAAGTAATCTGGAAAATAATACCCTATATAATAACAATAAGCAATATAAAATATTTTGGGGTAACTCCAACCAAACAAGTAAAACACAGTTATGACAAAATCTCTAAGCTTTTGCAGAAATAACTTGAAGGTATTATAAATGGAAACATCTCCCGAACTTATGGTTTTGTAGGATTAACACACAAACAAAAATATGAAAAATATGACCATCTTATAAAAATCAACCAACATATTCAACTCAATCCTTATAATAATTCCAACACAGATCTTTACTTAAGAGCACAACACTCAATTTCATATGGAATATTTAAAGCAAGACTGTATAAAAAAAGAACTTCAGATCAATTTATCTCAAGATTCAGCTATTCCACTCTTGGATATATACCAAAATTATTCTCTATCCTACCACAAGGACACTTGCTCAACTATGTTCAAGCATCTTTATTCATGAGACCAACACCCTTAGCCTCACCAAGATGATTGTTAGTCTCCATGTTAACAGACATCTACATGAATTTGTCTCCAATAAGGCTTGACAGAAGCACTAATCTATGGATATAGTGATAACTCATTAGTAGTCAGTTGAGTACTATATTAATGTATCAGATTTATAGTAGGATATCCCCTGAAAGAATTTGTTGTAGAGAGAAATGTGCCTGGCACTGGAAAAGTCAGGAAAGTTAAACATACAGTTTACTTCTTCAATGAAATGAAGTGTGAAGTTGTTCTTCTTGGAACACTAGGAATGATGTTGTTTTACAACCTGGTCATCCTTTGCTGTCTGATGAGGCAGACCTGGCTTTCTATTCCAGAATATATGTTTTTACTTATCCAAGATCTTTACCCTAAATCTTGGGCACTGTCCCTGAATCAATAGTACCCTTCTTTGTGAAAGAAACCCAATGTACTTTACAAGAAACCTCAATGTAAACATATCTTAAATTGTTGTGAATTTGGGACTGAGTTAATTGGAATTTGAGTACATTGTTTCCAGATTGTGCTGTGCATAACTATAGATAAAATAAAATTATCTGGGTCAGATTCTAGAACTTCTGGTCTAGCACTGGCTACAATGAAATCAGACTGAGCATTGTTTCATTCTTGTCTCTTTGTAGATCATTTTTTTCCCCAGCCTGCTGTAAAGCTTTCAGAGGAATCAGCACAGCTTATGACCTGTATAGGCACCAATTCTTGAGGCCCACACCTTGGTGCCAGATATGGATATCAACTTGTCTTTGAGCTTTATATTCAATTAGTAAGTTATTTCTATTTCCATTACTTTTGTGCTACTGTATCATCTTTGGCCTATCTTGCCAAGCCAATCATCATTGCAATTCACAGGATTCATTAATAGGTAAGAGTGGTGATTAGTTTTCTCTATCAGTAATATACATAGCACCTTCTAGAGTTACAAAATCTGGCCAATAGAGATGATATTTTCATATGAGTAGTAGCTTGATGTTTCTGTTTTGTATTTACTTATTAATTTTCTATTATTGTGAAAAGACACCATGAACAAGGCAATTCATATAAAAGGACACATTTAATTGAGGACTTACTTACAGTTTCAGAGTTCCTGGCACCATGGCATTGGAACAATAGTTGAGAGCTATATCCTTATCCATAGGCAGAGAGTCTCCAAGAGAGAGGAAGAGAAAGAGTGGGAGTGAGAGAGAGCAAGAGAGAGAGAGAGAGAGAAAGAAAGAAAGAGAGATTGGGGCCTGGCATGGGCTTTTTTAAAACCCCATAATCAAGCACATTAACACAGTTCCTGTCTCTGACAATCCCAAACCATTTTTTAAAGGACAAAATTTACTAATCCTTATACTCTTCAATCAGTTCCAATCCCTGCTGGATAAACATGTAAACATTCAATTGCGTGATGGCCACTAATTTATCATCAAATTGTATGAATCCAGTGTGTAGTTTCTTCAGAAACACGGTCTTACAATCTAGATCTAGAGAGCAACCAAGAGCATTGTCAATATTGTGTAATGTTTACCTGTTGAATTTATGTAACTTTAGTTGCCAACAATTCCAAAAGAGGTAATCCAACCATAACACTGGACTTCTAATTGTTATTATATGATGACTATTAGAGGCATTGCTATCTCAATATTGAAAAACTCCATAAATAACTATTTGCATATGTGTATGTGTTTTGATAATTTTCAAAAATAGAATTCATGTTTGTTTTTTTCAAAATGTCTTTAATGTTTCTACTCTTCCCCATATTTACTCTTGTAACCTCCCCTCTATTTCCTTACTACTACTATTCCTATTTGACACTTTCTGCTACTAAATTCTATCTCTTTTCCCTTGAATTAATACTACCAATGACATTTACTAATTGTTCTATACCTCTGAGTATTCTAAATGAAACACACATATCTGAAGATTTAAATCTTACTATTCACAAGTAGAGGAAACATGTAATATGTCTTTCTCATCTGGGTTACTCAACTAAGAATGAATGATTTTAGCTTCACCAATTTATATGCAGACTTCATTCCTTTTTACTAACAATTGAATATTTCATTGTGTAAATGAATTACCTGTTTATTATCTATTCCAATGATAGGCATCTAGGTTGTTTTTATTACCATGCTATTGCAAATAGTGCAGCAATAAATATTGCTGAGCATGTACTCTATGTTGGGGATAGATTTTTGTTTTATAAATCTACTGGTAGCTGTTTGAGGAAGATTTGCTGTGTAATAATACTTCTGTATACTGTATAAATGCATTGCTCTCATTGTTAATAAAAATCTGATAGGCCAATAGTTAGGCAGTACATTTGGGTAGATAGAATTCTGAGAAAATGGATAGAATCTCAAGAGTCACTAGCCAGACATCAAGAAGCAACATGGGAAATGTGTTCTGAGGGAAATGATTTAGGGTAGCATATGGAGAAAATGAAAAATGAAGAAATGAACAAATCTCTTAAAGAAAGTGAAGAAAGCCAAGAAAAAACAATCAAACAGGTGAAGGAAATAATTAAAACCATTCAAGATTGAAAACTGAAATAGAGACAATAATCAAAACACAAACTTGGGCAATGTCAGAAATAGAAAAACTGGGAAAATGAATAGGAACTACAGATGTAAGCACAACAAACAGAATACAAGAGATCAAACAGAGAATCTGAGCTGCTGAAGATAAACATGAGGAATTAGACTAATTGACCAAAACAAATCTTAAATCCAACAAATCCTTAACGCAAAACATCCAGAAAATGTGGGACACCATGAAAAGGCTAAACATAAGAATAATAGGCATAGAAGAAGGCAAAGAAGACAAGTTCAAAGATGCAGAAAACATCCTGAACAAAATCACTGAAGAAAACTTTCCCACTCTGAAGACAGACATACCTATGAAAGTACAAGTAGCAAACCAACACCAAAAAGACTGTACCAAAGAAAGAAGAACCCTCGCCAAATAATCATAAAACACCTAACATACAGAATAAAGAAAGAATATTATGAGCAGTGAAGGAAAAGTGTCAGGTAACATATAAAGGTAGACCTATCAAAAGTACACCTAACTTCTCCATGGAAACTCTTAAGACTAGAAATTCATGGATCGATGTTCTACAACATCGATACTATACCCAGGATACTATACCTAGCAAAATTCTGAATCATTATAAACAGAGAAAACAAGATATTCAATGACAAGCTAGATTTTCACAATACATATGTACAAATCCTAGAATTCAACAGGAATAAAGACCCAACATCCCTGAACCCATGTGACACTTTGAAAGACTTGCTACCAAGGAACTTCATGGCACTAAGTTCCCATATAAAGAAAACAGATAGTCAGGAATTAACAGATCCACAAAAAGAAGCAAGCAAACTCACCACAGAGGAGTAGAGGCCAGGAAATAATCAATTTGAGGGCTGAAAACAATAAAGTAGAAACCAGGAAAAAAAAATAAAACGAACAAACAAACAAAAACCAATGTAAGACAGTTATTTTTTCCAGAAAATAAAAAAGATAGACAGACCTTTATCCAAATAAACAAAAAACAGAGAAAGGACATGCAAATTAACAAAATTAGAAACAAAGAGGGACATAACAATGGACATTGAGGATATCCAGACAATTTCCAGATCATACTTTGAAAACCTGAACTCCACAAAGTTTGAAAATTCAAAGAAAATGGACAAATTTCTGGATATCTATCACATACAAGAATTAAATCAAGAAAAGATAAGCAACTTTAAAAAGACCTAGGACCCCTAATGTAATAGAAGCAGTCATCAAAACCTCCCAACCAAAAAATGCCCAGGTCCAGATAGCTTCAGTGTAGAGATATACCGGAAATTCAATGAATACATAGTACCAATACTCCTCAAATTGTTCCACACAACAAAAATAGAAGGTTCATTACCAAACTCTTTCTACAAGTCCACAATTACCTTGGTACCTAAGGCACACAATGACACAACTAAGAAAGAACATTACATACCAATATCCCTCATGGACATTGATGCGAAAATATTCAATGATATACTTGCAAATCAAATTCAAGAATACATCAGAGAAATCATCCACCATGACCACGCAGGCTTTATCTCAGCGATGCAGGGATGATTCAACATACAAAATCTATCAATGTGATCCAACCTATAAACAAACAGAAAAAGGAAAACCACATGATCATCACATTACATGCTGAAAAAGCCTTTGACAAAATACAACACCCTTTCATGATAAAGGTTTTGGAGAGATCAGAGATAACAGGAACATATCTAAACATAATAAAAGCAATATATAGTAAACCAACAACCAACATCAATCAAAATGGAAAGACAACTAAGGCAATTCCTCTGAAATCAGGCACAAGAAAAGGCTGCCCACTCTATCTCTTCATTATTGTACTTTGTTTTAGCTAGAGCAATAAGATACAAAAAGGAGATCAAGTGGATACAATTGGAAAGAAAGAAGTCAAACTGTCACTTTATACAGATGATATGATAGTTTACATAAGCGACCAGAAAAACTCTACCAGGGAACTCCTACAGCTGATAAACACCTTCAGCAAAGTAACAGGATACAAGATAAACTCAAAAGTTATTAGTCCTACTATATACAGACGATAAAGGGGTTTAGAAAGAAATCAGAGAAATATCACCCTTGCCAAAAGCCAAAAGCATATACAAATTCAATGCAATCCCCATCAAAATACTAACACAATTCTTCACTGACCTTGAAAGGATAATATTCAACTTTATATGGAAAAAAAAAAAAAAAGACCCAAGATGGCGAAAACAATTCTGTACCATAAAGGAACTTCAGGAGGCATCACCATCCCTGACTTCAATCTCTACTATAGAACTATAGTCCTGAAACATCTTGGTTTTGGCACAAAAATATACACATAGACAATTGAAATCAAATCAAAATTCTTGTTATTACCAACCCACCTAAGAACAACTGATTTTTGACAAAACAGTTAAAAGTATACAATGGGATGAGGAAAGCATCTTCAATAAACGATGCTGGCACAACTGGATGATGGTATGTAGAAGACTGCAGATAGACCCATGTCTATTGCCATGCACAAAGCTCAAGTCCAAAAGGATCAAAGACCTCAACATAAATCCAGCCACACTGATCCTCTTAGAAGAGAAAGTTGGAGGTACCCTTGAATTAATTAGTACAAGAGACTGCTTCCTGGTCTCACCAGTAGCATAGTCATTGAGATGGATAAATAATAAATGGGGCCTCCTTAATCTGAGAAGCTTCTGTAAGGTAAAAGACACACTTGACAAGACCAAATGGCAGCTCACAGACTGGGAAAAGATCTTCACCAATTCTTCATCTGACAGATGGCTGATCACCAAAATATACAAAGAATTCAAGAAAGTCATCACCAAAACACCAAATAACCTTATTCAAAAAAAAAAAAATGGGATACAGAACTAAAGACAGAATTCTAAATTGAGGAAATCAAAAACGTGGAAAGACTCTTAAGAAAGTGCTCAACATCCTTAACTATCAGGGAAATGCTAATCAAAACAACTGTGAGATACCATCTTACTCCTGCCAGAATGGCTAAAATTAGAAATACCAAAGAAAACTTCTGCTGGAGAGGATGTGGAGAAAGGGGATCACTCCTCCACTGCTGGTGGGAGTGCAAACTTGTGTGGCCATTTTGGAGAACAGTAAGGCAGTTCCTTGGGAAAATCATAATCAGTCTACCACAGGACCCAGAAATTCCACTCTTAGGTTTTTACCCAAATGATCCACATTTGTGCAACAAGGACATCTATTCAACTATGTTCATAGCTGCATTATTTGTAATAGCAAGAGCCTGGAAGCAACCTAGATGCTACTCAACCGAAGAATGGTCACAGAAGATGTGGCACATTTACACAATGGAATGCTACTCAGTAGAAAAAAAAATAGAATATTGAAATTTACAGGCAAATGGATGAAACTTGAAGACACCACACTGAGTGAGGTAACCCTGTCACAAAAATAGGAACATGGTATGTACTCACTCATATATGGATGTTAAAAATAGAAAAAGGATCATCAGCATATCATTCATACCACCAGACAAACTAGGATACAAGGAGAAACCTAAGAGATTCACCCAAGATGCCTCACAGAAGGGGAAAGGAACAAGATCTCTTGTATATATTAGGAGCAAGAGCAGGAGCTAGTGGTGGTAGCTGTGAGTGGAGAGCAAGCTAGGAGAAAGAGAAGGAGAGAAGAGCATGTGGGACTGGAAAGATTGAGTCAGGGTAGGAATAGAGGAGAGAAAAAAATGAGAGAGATAACATCAAAGAGGAAACCATTATAGTTTTGAAGAGAAAACTAAATCTAGAGAAATGTCCAGTGACCTACAAGGATGACCCAAACTATTTGAGCAAAAGTGAAAATGCTACCTTAAATGCTCTTCCTTGATAATGAGATTGATGACTAACTTATCCACCATCATAGAGCCCTTATCTAGTAGCTGATGGAAAAAGAAGCAGACACACACAGGTAAACACTGAGCCGAACAGGAATCTAGATGCAGAGAGGGAGGACAAGACCAGGCTACAGAAACATCCAGCATTGTACAAACTCAGAACCCCTGAGCATTGGTCTCAGGTGGAAAGCCTGGGCAGTCTAAGGGATCTCTGTCAGTGGAACCAGGATGCACAAAAGGATTTTGTGCCTAGTGCACAAAAGGATTTTGGGAGCACATTCCTCATGAAGAGATACTCCCTTAACCTAGAGGCAGGAGGGAGGGCTTAGTTCCTACTCCAAATGACTTGACAGATTTTGATGATCCCTCCTGGAAGGCATCAAACTCCCTGTAGAGTGTGTGTTTGTGTGTGTGTGTGTGGGGGGGGAGGGTGGATGAGATGGGCAGGTGGTCAGAGTCAAGGGAGGGAAGGCGAGAAATGTAGGGAGGGAGGAAAAAAAAAACAAGAAAAAAATTTAAAATTAAATGCACTCCTAAGAGTTGTCTTCTGTTTGACATGAATCCGCAAGAAAATATGTTTATTACAATATAGTTTTGTTGTTGTTGTTGTTTGTTTGTTTGTTTCCCTTAGGAAATGGGTAAAACAATGTTAGTAAAGGGGAAGACAGGGGAAAGAATGTTAAATTTTACATGTTTTTAGTAGTTATAAAACTGCAAGTGGCTTCAGGTTGCTATTGGGAAATTGTAGATCCTCATGGACCTGACCTACGTACTTCTCTTGTTATTTGGTGGCCTTGATAGTATTCCTATACTCTATCTTTTCTTAGAGGTTTGAAGAATAATCATCTTATAAAGAGAAGCTTTGCAAAAGTTTCTACATTCTTTCTCTCCTTCCCAATCTCTGCAGTATGAAACTGGACATTGAATGTAGGACCTAAAAGGCATTCCATAATCTTGGGCTTGTCATAAGGCTATTTCCTACAAAGTGTCTCTAACTCCAACTGCTCAAATTGAGTATTTCTCTCCACATTTCAAATAATGGATAGTAAACCTAAAATTCAGCTTGAGAATTACTACATATTAAACCTTGCTTCTTATACTTAATGCAACTTTGGAAGGGAAGGCATAATGATGGTAAGATCCAGGGGGAATGGAGAACATCATAGAAACAAGGCCTTCTGACACAGTAGGACTGATAGACATTGGGACTCAAAGAATCATGTGCAGCATAAACAGGGGCTATGCAGGCTTGAGCTCTATAAGGTCCCAGAAATGAGAGGTAAAGCAAACACAAGCCCTATCCCTGACTCATAAGCTATCACCAATTTTCAAATGCTCAGAAAGAATAGTTTTCTCCAATGGATTCTACTGTGTATTCTAACCATTCTTAGGTTAAATCCCAAGTCCAGCAGAAGATAGCCCCCACAAAACAACCTCATTGTGATTTTTTCAGAGAATTTCTCAGTCACAATACTGTGTCTGAACATTTTCTTTGAAGTCTTTTTGTTTAAATATCATGGTTTCCAATTTTTTGCTTATATGGAATGTTTGTGCATGCAAAGTTGTATGTACTGTTTCCTGTGCTTTTCTTTTAACTCCTTTTCTGATTTGTTTATTTGTTATCATATTTCTCTAGATGTCTTTATGCTTTTTGTTTGTTGTTTGTTTGTTGTTTTAATGAAAGAAGTGTGGAACTGGATAATAGAAGATACTGGGAGATTCTGGAATGAGATGAGAGATGAAAAACCTTGACTATAGTATACTGTATGAAAGAAAATCTATTTACAATTAAAAGGTAAGAAGTAGAGAAAATAAAGCACACATATGTAAACACACACTTGGGGCATTGTGGTTATAAGCAGCATGACTGAGATGCTAACTCTCTGCTTGAGAACAACTCTACCAATAGTGTGAGAACCTATAAGTAGGAGAATTCTAGAAGTGACTGCATAACATACCCCTGTTCTACTGTTACCATTTTTTTTATTCTGTAAATTCTTTTTCAGAACAGATAACATATCCATGTATCTATTGAAAAGGTCATATAGCTTCATGTGTTTATATGTGTTTAAAAATTGATGACCACCTGAATAACTTAGGTAAAAATTGGTTATATTCCCTCTAATAGTTTTTTAATTTTTACATTTTTTTATTTCTTTTTAAATACCAATCGCATTTCTCCCTCCAACTCCTCCCAACCCATCTCCGCTTACCTCTGTCACCCCTCAGATTTAGATGACCCCTCCTGAAAGGCATCACCCTACATATGGAGTGGGGGGATTGGAGGTCAGGGTGGTTAAGTGGCATGAGAGAGAGAGAGAAATACAGAGGGATGGAAGGAGGGAGGGAAGAAGGGAGGGAGAAAGAGGAAACTATGATCAATATGTAAAATAAAAATAAAAAATAAAGAAAAAGATCATCTAAGGTTACACTTATGAATGTAAGATTTTTTTACAGAAAGCCTTCTATTTGTAACATTGAACACATAATTCTCATTGTGTCTTTCCTTCTTTTACAGGTATAAGGTCACATAACATATGAAAACTATTTTTTTCATGTAATGCATTATTAGCACTTTTGCTTTCTGTTTTACCTACCTTTCAGTTAGTGGAATAAAGTGATTTGTAGGCTATGAGATAGAAGCTGTTTATTAATTTTTACATGTGTTATATTATTGTGTGCTGGTATAGCTGTAAATAAAATAAATAGTGTTTGTCTTAAAATTTGTTTTAAATAACATGTAGTATAGTCACATCATCTCCAAATATAAACATGTAATGGAGATATGTCCCCTCTACTTAATTCGCCTCAGTTTCACATTGTCAATAGAATAAAAAAATGAAAAAAAAAACTTAAACTGAAGCAAATGAATTTTAAAAGGCATAGCATTATAAAATAAAAAAGACAAAAGAAAAATTAAATTAAAATAAATAATTTTAATTATCATTTATATAGCTATGTATGCAAAATTTAAAGAACTTCAATATCTGTATGTACTAAAGAGTTGCAAACATATCCTGACAAAAACTTGATAAAGATCATTGTAGCCATTACTCCAAATTTTCCTTATGGCTTTCTTAAAGCCTTGCTCCCTCCTTTCTTTGTTCCTCTGACTTCAGTCTGGCTTCTAATTTTTGTCACTGTATTATTTTGTATTTTATATGAACTTACATAGGGACAAACACAAATATCTCTCTCTCTCTCTCTCTCTCTCTCTCTTGCCTGACCTGTAATATACAGCATATCTATTATGTGACTAGCTCATTTTATGACTGTGCTAATCATCCTTAGTTTGGGGACATGATTCAGAGGTAGACCAGATGCTTCATATCCATCAGGCCTTTTGTTCCATCCCCATTACTTCAATCAAGTAAATGAATGAATGAGAATAAATGAATCAATGAAACTGGCAAACATTTTTGAATATGGTCTCTGTGGAGATTCACCCATATGTTCAGATGTTTGAGTGATTAGGAGTCCTTGCTGTATAAAGTGTGCATTAGGGCAGTCTTTGAGGTTTGGAAACCATGCATCATTCCTAGGTGGCTTTCTACTTCCATTTCATAATTCATGATGCAAGTTCTTACCTTCCCTGTCCCAGGCTCCATGCAAACAATGACTGATATCCTTCTAGAAATATTAACTCAAATAAACTATTTACTGATGAGTTGTCTTGGTGGCAGTGTTTTATCATAGCTATATGAAAAAATCTTAGACAGCATGTGAAATTTCCATCATCATTAGTTGTATCACAAAACTCATGAAGGTCCCAATTAGTGATGGCCTCAAAATAGATGTCCAGATAGATCTTTCTAACTCATTACTTTTTTTGTGCTATTTTTCTGAGCTTTGTTTATGCTAACTATAAGAATTTCCTTCAGTAATTCTGCAATACACATAAGCTATGTTAGAATGGCAAACCTTGAGTGATTATGCTCCTTATTATTGTTTTATTTTCAGGTTGACTTTTATTTTTGATACTTTTTTGAATCATAATTGACTTCTCTGTTAATCTGTGCTTCTAATAGCTCTTATCAGTTGCTAACTTCTCTGAATTCCAGCCCGTTGTTGTCTTTGGATTCTTAGCTCCTCCTTCTTCATCCCAGGGATACAATGTTCTTGTATGACTTCTTCCTGCAACACAAATTATGTGTGTGTGTATTTGTGTGCAAACTAAGGAGAACATAGAAATATGAAATTTATGTTTCTTAAACTTTTGTATGTGTAAGATATATGGAGAGGTATTAATTTCTTACATTTTATATTTGAAATATTCTATAAAACGAATAATAACAGAATCTCTTGATAGCATCATCCTGATGGGGTTGATTGCTGGAATATTTACACGAAAGCTTTTTAACGGAAGGAATCAGACTTAAAGTAGACATGAGTAAATTTCCCTGCCTTGTGATGAAAAGATTGTCTGATATACAAAATTATAGAGGTCATAATTATATAGCAAGGCTAGGAGAATTCCATGAACAATTAAAAGAAAACCTATAGTCTATGAACTTTAATATATTTCAAATAAATTATTGTTTTAAAACATATTGACAGAGAATAAATTGAATGTACCTATACATCTAAGAAAATGGAATATGGCAGTTAACAGCATTAGGCGGAAGTAAAAGTTGTACATTAAAAAAAATGCTGTAGCTCACCAAAAGACAAGGGATTTTCATAGAAGTTTGTCATGTATATACTAATTGGACAAATGATTAAATATCATTAGACAGATGGCAGAAGTGGATGTGTTGATGAGGATATGGCTTAAAAGCAGAAACTCACTTCTCTTTAATAAGCAGAACATATCACAAAGTTAAAATAATGCTCACTTATGAACTCAAAGTGGTTTTGATAGCATGGAAGCATACACAGTATGGTCTACAGAGCTAGTTCCAGGAGAGCAGGAGAGGTTCCAAAGTAATACAAAGAAACAGTGTGTCAAAAAGAAAAAAAAAAGAAAAAAAAATGCTAAGGTACAGGTACAAAGAGTAGAAAGAATACAAAGAGTAATGGCCTTGTTAGGAATCTCTTGTCTTCATAGATTAATATCAACTTGGCTATTTTACTTTGACTCCTAAATTCCCTAATCTGCAAAATGGAAGCAATGGATACATTTCCCTGATAATAGTCACAATAGTGAAAGGAAATTTTGAGTACATGTTTACAAAGTGCTTAGCTTTGGACCCAGCACACAAAGAGTACTTAACTATTGTTTATTATAGTTGAAACAAATAAAAGATGAGTAATGTTGATAATGTGAGAATGTGAGAATGTTACTTTGGGTTGTTTTATATTCTGAAGAGTCAATGCAAATAACACATGGAGATCATGCTAAGCAGTGTTTCTATCCCCATCAATATTCACTAAAAATGCTCTAAGGTAATGTTTAATACGTTGATATTATATTCCATATATATATATATATATATATATATATATATATATATATATATATTAGCTGAAAAACATTCACTATCACATTTACATGGTATTCTGGTACTTTTTATTAAAAGTCTATGTATTCATGAAATTCTTTTTTGGTGGAGAGAGAATTCAAATCCCTACAATATAACTTTCTGGCATATTTGGGTTGGTAATACTTGGTGGCTTCTTTGTGAGCTTTAGTGGGCAATAGGCTGCTAAAAAGGTTGACCTACTTTGAATCTTTAGATAGGACTTTACTAAAGTAAAACTAGCCCTGAAGGACAGAGTATGCATAAAGAATACTTCAGTTTCTACCAATTTTTCCAAGCATTAGGGAAAACATAAACTATGCTTGCCTCAAGGCATCAGCTTGTCCTATAGAACTACTGCAGGGTATTGCTACAGCATGTATTAAAAGCAGCAACAAAACAAAATTAACATTTTTTCCTTATTCTGTCTTTATTTTAGAAACCTTTTAAAGGTTCACTGGTTCTGAAACTGAGCATTGTAAAAAGACATACTTTTCCTGAAGAAAATGTATCCTTGTAACTCAGAAAAACCATTAAAAAAAAGAACAATGAAAAATTCATCCTATGTATTTTGATATATCATATGCCTCTAAAAGGCAGAAACCATTTATTATTGATATGCTTATAATACTCGTAAAATTTCTAGTACATATTCAATAATCAATGAACATTTTCTTCATTGAGCTAAACACTGATTAAAAATTCTTTCCAGGTGACATTTTATTTTCAGTGTGACATCAAAACTGTCTTGATGAATATGCAGTTTATTCATGATATTGTACAATAAAGGTCAACATGACAAGATAGTGGAGGAAATTTGAATAAAGGAACTTGAAGATGGGTTGATTCATTTCACAAAGGTAAACACCAAATGCTGCATAACTGTCTGTTTTTAATTAGCTTGTCAAAAGATTTTGACAAAGTCCTCCAGTGGGATACTAAGCAAACCTGAATGTAGATTACCTCTACTGAATCATTTATTTTCTTTCACAGCTTTTAATAGAATTGATCTAATCATGCTCAGTCTACTCTCTTATCAGCCCTACACTCCTCTTTTGTTTGCATTTGTAACTATCAGGGTGTACAGAGATAGTTGCCCCTCTTGCCTGTTTGGTATAACTGTTCTCAGTTTGAATGCATACTTTAGATCTACCTTGATATTTCCATTTTTCATCTGAGTATGACATTTTCATTGTTTATATACTCACCTCTCTTTATTCACTTTTGATGTAATTTTTAATGGGCATCATCTCTATTCTCCATGTGTTCTACAAATTATGTTCCTTAAAAAATAGAAACCAAAATGATACCTTTTAATGCATTTAACAGTTTTTTTTTAATCATATTCTCAAAAACATCTTCCACTCCACTCTTCATCATTGCAAATAAGAATGAAGTATTATGAAATTCACAGCTATCTGGAAACTGTGATATAATTTACCATGTTCATAGAAAATTAATTAATTTCTGAATCTAGCCTGTAAGCAAATGAAAGCAAAATATGGGGAACAAAACTAA
Source organism: Phodopus roborovskii (assembly GCF_943737965.1). Lineage (NCBI taxonomy): Eukaryota > Metazoa > Chordata > Mammalia > Rodentia > Cricetidae > Phodopus > Phodopus roborovskii. Next base: position 40,713,889 of record NW_026126525.1, on the reverse strand, counting down.
ATGATGATTGTCAAGCTTCAAACAAAAGCAAATGTCAAAATCTAAGTTTCCATATTTACTCGTAGTGACCACATGTTACTACTGTTCAGTAATGAGGTAAGGAGTGGTCCCACTTGGTTCTTGGATGCATATCGTATTCTGTTCAATGCTTATTTTTATATTTTATGCTTTGTATGTATTTGAACAATCCCTCACTGCAATTACTAAAAATATTGTATTTTGCTGCAAACAATTTTCCTAGATAATACCTTCATGTGGTGTCTATTACATTTCATATCTCAGCAAAACTTGGTGATGTTATAAGTGACAGATGTAAGAAATGTTTAGATAATTCTTCCAGTCAAAAGTCAATTTAGACAAACTGTGAAAGTGATTATTGAGTCAGTAACTGTCTGAATCAAGAAAAGTTTTAAAATTTGATATTCTTATGAATCATATCAAGATTATTGGACAAAAACAAACATAAATAGTAACAAATAATGAAAATAATGCTGTAATTCTTATAATAAAAAATAAAGACAGGAAATCAAACATAATTTTAACATCAAATTATTCACTCCTCTAGTATTCTACATTTGACTGTGTGCTATATTGTGTGTATATAGTTTATTTTGTTATCTTTTTTTTTTAATTTTACAATTTGTGGTGGTTTCAATGAGAATGTCTCCCATAGATTCAGGGTGTGGCATTATTGGACTTGTGACATTGTGGGAAGAACTGTGTTACAGGGGGTCACTATCACTTTCTGCTATCTGCAGATTAAGATTTATAACAACTCTTAGCTACTTCTCTAGCACCATGTCTACATGCATGCTGTCATGCATTCCTCCATGACAATAGATTAAACCTGTGAATCTGTAAGTCAGCCCTAACCAACTGTTTTCTTTATTAGAGTTACTACAGTCATAACATTTATTCTAAGCAATAAAACTCTAAGACACAATTAGTCTACATTAAATTATCCATATTTCACCAATAACAAAGAGTGCATTTTCAGATTTAAATAGATAGAACATGGAAACTAATGCCAATAATAATTTATTATTTTACATGTCCATCCCAGTTCCCTCTCCCTCTCTCCCTTCCTTCCTCCATTCCTCCCTTGCTCCCTCTCTCCCTTTTACACTCTCTTCCCTCTCACATGCACCCTAACCATCCTCCCCTCCCATCCCCCACCCCAATTCCATATGTAGGGGAATGCCATCCAGTTGGGGTCATGTAGATCTAACAGGTCATGTGAAGTAGGGACTAGGGCTTCTCTCCTGTCTCTAAGTTAATGCAATTATCCCTCCATGGGGGATGTGTTAGCAAGGTCCTTTTGTACACCAGGGATACATCCTGGCTCTACTGTCTGAGGTCCCTTAGACTGCTCAGTCCTTCTGGCTGAGACCCATTTTCAGGGGGGGCTGAGTCAGTCCCATGCTGGCTTCCCAGCTATCAGTCTGTGGGCCCATTAGCTCCTCCTTGTTTCAGCTAAGCTCTCTCTATGTGTTTCTGCAGCTTGGTCTTTTCCTCTCCATCTGCATCTGGGTTCTAGTTCGACACAGTGTTTATGTATTGGTGTTTGCTCCTGTTTCCAACAGGAATTAGATGAAGGCTCCATGGATAAGTTAATTGTTGATCTCACTATCCTGGAAGGGCATTGATGGTAGCTTTTCCATGAATGCTCAAATTTTTAGTTTGTGGCAGTCTTGTAGTTCTGTAGACCATTCTTTATGTTCAATTTTATCTTCAAACCATTATTGGCTCCCTCTTTTATGTTCTCTCTTCTCTCTCTCTCTCTCTCTCTCTCTCTCTCTCTCTCTCTCTCTCTCTCTCTCTCTCTCTCTCTCCTGTCTTCTATTACTAACCAGGCTCAATCTTCCTTGTCACAAGTGTTTTCCTCTCCTCCCCCTCGTTTTCTCCTACTTCTATCTCCATTCGCTTCCCCCACACACACACACTTCCCCTATGCTCTGGGGGACTTGTCCCTTCCCGGTTCTGTGAGGGACTTTATATGAATCTCTTAGAATACACCTTGTATCCTAGTTCCTCTGGTGGTGTGAATTATAGGCTGGTGATCCTTTGCTCTAGGTCTAAAATCCATATATGAGTGAGTACATACTATGTTCCTCTTTTTGTGACTGGGGTACCTCATTCAGGATGGTTTCTTCAAGTATCATCCACTTGCCTGCGAATTTCACAGGCAAGTGGATGACACTTGAACTTATTTTTCTTATTTTACATATTGATCACCGTTCCCTCTCCCTCCCTCCCTCTCTCCATCTCTCTCACCCTACCAACTCCCTCAACCATCCTCCCCTCCCACCCCCTACTCCACAAGAAGTATTATTTGTAACTCTGAGATTTTAATGCTGTCTCTTAGCTACTTTTTTGATTTAAAAAAATGCATTGTATGATTATCACAGTCAGAAGTAAATGGAACAGTTTTGTGTAAACTCATTAGTTTCAGGAGCTGGCAACTAACCTGAACATTACTTTTTTTTATGTGAAAAGACCTTTCCCATCTCCCACTAGGCATTTAGCTCAAATGTATCCTATTTGCAGACACTGTCTGAAGTAACTATGTCGGTGAAGACTTAGCCTTTTGTGTTCAACTTGTAGATAATATTTCAACTAGATGGCAGCCTTAATTATTCCCCACTTCAGGAAGAAAAATTCAAAATGAAGAAAGAAAGAAAACAAGGAGAATAAAAAGAAAAGAAATAAAATGAGTAATATATCATTTTTTAATGTCAAGTAGTTTTGTTCAGAATGAAGCCAAATTGAAGATGACAAAATTTTCTGTCATTTCTAGACAATAATCAAAATGTATTATATTATCCTGCTGATGTGGGTACACACATCCTACATGTTTATTTATTTTCTCATTTATTTCTAAACAACTTCATTTATATATAGATTTACAAATATAGACCAAGGAGCCTCCAGACATCTTTAAAATAGAAGGAAATAAATAGCATTCTTATCAAAATGTGGTGAAATTAGAGCAGAATCTAATATTCTTTGTTCAGCCACAAAAATAAAAAAATGAAGAATGAAACCAAAATTTAAACTAGAGGTTCAGCTATCTGAAGCCAAATCACCACTTCAGGGGAAATGGTGTGTATAAAGAAGTGCTGTATTGAAGAGCTGTGTTGGCAAAGAAACTCTTCACTGTTCTTGAGCTTCTTAGGTCCACATAAAGAAAAGTGTTGCTGTTATCATTTTCTTATTATTGTTTCCTATGATCAGTTCTATTAGAATACTAAAAATTAAACCACTTAAGTAAGAAATAACATTTGAAGAAGTCACTGTTACCACTTCAGTTAATTTCTCCAAACTCCTGGAATCCTGTTGCAGACTGCACAGGAGTGATGAGCAGGCTGGAGAAACCCATAGAAACTGTTAACTGGAACAAGGGATAGCTTATGGACCACAGTCTCATAGGTGGGAAAGCAGCATAGGACCACCCCAGACTCCCTGAAAGTAGTCTTAGTTGAGAGGACTTGGCAGTCTATGGGGCCTCTGGTAGTGGATAAGTATTTATCCCTAGTATAGGAATGGACTTTAGGAGCCAATTCCACATAGAGGGATACTCTCTCATGTAGGAGGGCCTGGGTCCTGATCTGAAAGATATGACAGACATTCAAGACTCCCCATGGAAGGTGTCACCCTCCCTGGGGAGCAGAAAGGGAATGGGATGGGAGTTGGTGGGGTAACAGGGATGAAGGGAAGGTTAGGGAACTGGGATTGACATGTAAAACAAGCTTGTTTCAAATTTAAATGCAAGAGAATTGTAATCCATGTAATCCATTATTTTATGTTTGCATTTTAATGGGATAAAAACTTTAACTTGTAAACCAAATTGAACAGACCCTTGTTCCCCATGGTAGGACAGAATTTAAACTCCTGTATAACTCACCTATATAACCTTCTGTAAGGTTTGAGCTAAAAAAAAAAAAAAAAAAAAAAAAAAAAAAAAAAAAAAAAAACAAAAAACAAAAAAAACTGTAGGAGGCCATTTTCCAGTTTAATTTACTGTAATGGAAACAGATTATGGCTTATATGCAATAATCCCCTAAAGGCTGTATGCTGAAGACTATAGCACAGCTGGATATTTTGTAGTTTTTGAAAAGTGGAATTAGTTTCAGAAAAAGGTTATTGAGGGCATGCTCATGGAGACATATTGGGATTACTAACCTTTAGTCTTTCTATAATGTAACCCCAGTTCCAGAAATTACCAGATCAAGGGACTATGAATGACAACCTTTTAAACCATAAACCAAATGAATGTCATTTTTTTTTTGATAATACTTCTAGCAGTTCTTTTATAATCAAGATTTTTTTAGGATTTTTAATTGAGTTTTATTTTCTATATATTTTTTATTTAAATTATAAACAAACTTGTTTTACATGTCAATCCCAGTTCCCTAACCCTCCCTTCATCCCCTATTATCCCCACCAACCCCCATCCCATTCCATTTTTGCTCCCCAGGGAGATTGAGAGCTTCCATGGGGAGTCATCAAAGTATGTCATATCATTTGGAGCAGGGCCCAGGCCCTCCTCCAGGTGACTAGGCTGAGGGAGTATCCCTCTATGTGGAATTGGCTCCCAATGTCCATTTCTATACTAGAGATAAATACTGATCCACTACCAGAGGCTGCATAGACTGCCAAGTCCTCCCATCTAATACCACATTAAGAGAATCTGGGTTAGTCCTATGTTGGTTTCCCAGCTATGAGACTAGAGTCCATGAGTTCCCCCTTGTACAGGTCAGCAGTTTCTATAGGTTTCTCCAGCCTGGTCTTCACCCTTTGCTCATCACTCCTCCCTGGCTGCAACTGGTTTCCAAGAGTTCTGTTCAGTGTTTGCCTTCAGTAGAAATAAAATGTTCATGAAAGCATGAATGAATGTTTCAGCAAGTTTTCAGACTACACACTGTACAGTAAGGATAGATTATCTGCATGTTATGAATGTGATCATTATGGGAATTCAAGAGGAGGGACTAGAGAATATTGTTGATTACTGAAATACATGACACACATCACAAACAAAAGAAATTACTAAACAGAGCTGATCCAAAAGAGAGACGTTGTGTGACATAGGCAATAGAGTTGGGTTAGAAGGATTATGATGGATATCAAAACTTATTTTAATATATATTGAACCATTATTACCTCCAGATTAGATTAACATTGTTTAAGCATTAATGTTTGACCTTATGGGTTTGGTATTAATTTAGTCCAACCTTTCATTATCCTCATTTTGGACTAATAAAAGTGGAAACATTTTACTAATCTCCCTCATTCTACATTGAAAGGATATAGTTTAAGAACCTTTATGGGAGTTTATAATTCAAAAATAAAAAAAAAGAGTGTTTTGAGTCTGAGAAATGAATTATGCTTTGTAACTTGTAACATTTTTTGGGTCCTTAGTGACTGCTTTAATGTGCTTCAATATTGTTTCCACAAAACATGGACCACAAGCAACTTGGGGTAGAAGAGGGTTCATTTGGCTAATATATTGTAGTCTGCCATTAAAGAAAGCCACAGCTGAAACTCAAGGTAGGAGCTTTTAAGCAAGCACTGAAGTACAGAACATGGAGGACCAATGTTTATTGTTATTCTGTACATGGCTTGCTCAGTCTGCTTCCAGATACAACCCAGGACCAGATGCCAGGTTAACAGCACAGTGGGTTGGACCTTTACGTATTAATCATTTACCAAGAAAATATCTATACAAGTGCCGATAGGAAATCTGATGAAAACTATTTCCACAACTGAGGTAATGTCTTCCTTGATATCTTTAGTTTGTGCCAAGTTTATTAAACAAATCTAGTCATCACAATGACTATGGTGGCATTTAAGGTACATGATGGCACTTCCTATTATGAGATAAGATTTGTTCTAAAGGAAATCAGGGCTAGTGACTTCTTGGTAACAGTATTTTTCTCGATTGGGCTTTGTTTTTCTAGAGACAAGCAGAGGTTTGTGCGGCTCTTTTAAGGGAAATTTCCTGACTCAGCATAGCAGCAAAAAACTGCAAGACTTTCAAAGAGCTCTGCTAAAAACTGAATGGTGTCTACAAGATCTGGAAATTGCAGTAACCACAACTCTAAGCCAGCAACATACAGCTGGATGGCAGCATAGACCAAGGCAGTGAACACAGTTCTCAGTTCTGGTGGTATAGGTACCCATCACTATATTTGAAAGACCTTGGGTAATACAGCTATGGCTTTCATTTTAGCAATGCTCTTTAACAGATAAAAAAAACTCATGGCCAGAAAAAGACAAAGATTTATAGTATAGACAATAGACAGATTCAGTTTAAGGAAAACCTCTAAAGGGTTACAGTATGTTTTAAAATATATGTAGGCTTTGGAGAGACAAAGAAACAGATAAAATGGTTTAAAAAAAGAATAATAAAAACAGAGTAGCTGGGTGTGCTGGCACACACCTTTAATTCCAGCATTCAGGAGACAGGGGCAAGCAGATCTCTGTTATTTCAAAGTATACCTGGTATACAGATAAAATTTACACAGAGAAACTCTGTCTCAAAAAAAAAAAATGAAAAAGAAATTGAAGTAGAATAAGTAGAGTAATAAAAAAGCCATGTAAAGATGGAAAGCACAAAAAAGTCTGGGTACTAAATGTTATTATCTTGTCTTTATATTGTTTGACTGCTGAGGAAATAACAACTGTTAAAAGAAATACTGCTGGAGTAATTCAAGTTATATATTTTAAAAATGTCTCCAAAATTTAAGTCCAAAGACAGGTTATTGGGGAAAAGCATTTCTATTTTTCTTTCCAAAGAAAATGAAAATCTATGGATTCCTTCCAGACTAACATGGTTTGATCAAGTAAGGCCCCCTGAAACAATGTCCCATGTGATCAACCATTCAAAACAGCTGGGACTAGGCAGCCTTGCAGACCACTAACCCAGGATTTCTGCATCTCCTTAGGATCCCCATGGCAGTGCTCCCTACCAGCAGGAAGCAATTTGGAAAGAACAACGCCCAAATTCCCAAATATTGTTTATAAATATTTATGTCATTTATATGGGGTTGGTTATGAATGGTTAAGGACCACAACTGATCTTTATAAAGGTAAAAAGAGGAGTATCAAATAGATATGAATACTTTGTTTTAGAATAGATTTTCATTTATTGATACAAATTTAAGGTCAATTTTGTGATATTCTTGTTTAGGTATTGTGTTTATATAGCTCATGTAAAAGTGTACTGTATAATTTATTACAGCTTATAGATAGTAACCTATAATAGTCAAAACTTATAGTTAAGTTTGTTAGGTTTTCTAGATATGTAGAGATGTATTTGAGATGGATAGGCATTCTTCAACCCTTTCATGAACCTACAGACTATGGCATTTAAAATGGTTTAGAGTTTTTCTTAACAGTGAGGCACTACTGCTCCTGGCAACACCACCTGCATCAGAAAGTATGATGAACTTAGAAATGTGTTATGGAATTTGCTTTCAATATGACAAGACTAGCTATTTGGGCAAGATACTGCTCTTGTCTGGACTGTTTTAATTTATGCTGTATAAACTGGACATGCAGGACCCATAGGAAAGTGACAACTGATACAAGATGGATATTTGCTACAGAATTCCTGCTTCATGGAAGAGCCTGCCAGACACTCAGCAGTACACAGGGAAAAGTGACTGACAAAATGTGAATACAGCTGGGTAGTTTAAACTTTCCTGCCTTGCTGAGGAGTCACCAGACACATGATGGCCTATGGGTTGCAGATGGAACATTACAGAATAACTTCAGGTGCCTGACCAGGTAGCAAGATGTCTCTGTCATTTCTAGAGTTTATACATTATCCTTCTGTTGCCTTTGGAGGACTTGAAGACAGATAGTTATGGTTATTCTTTTCCTTAGGTAGAATTAAAGATAAGTTACATATAGGACTTTAGACTCACGATAGGATAGATGATGGAATATTTTCTTTAAATCTTCCTGTTAATAGACTAAATATTGTTAGCTGTGGTTCTTATTTGGTAACTGTTTTTTTTATATGTTTTGCTATATTAAAGTTAAAACCCTTCTTTTTATTTTAGACAGAAAAGAAGAGATTATGGGAGATGTCATTCTGTAAATATGTTTCTCTTATTTGATAATGAATAAATCACTGTTGGCCAATAGAAAAGCAAGATAGGTGGGACTAGAAGACAAGAAGGATTCAGAAAGTAGTAGGGAGGAGTCAACATGTAAAGACTTCAGAGAACAGAGGTCCCGGCCCTCTCTCCAGTAAGATAAGACTATGTGGAAATACTTAGATAATAGAAATGGGTCAACATTTAAGTCAGAGCTAACCACTAAGAAATGCCAGGAACAGGCTAACAGCTTTATATCTAATACAGTATCCCTGTGTGTTATTTGGGGCGGGTGTGGTTGTGGGACCATGCCGGTAGGAAAACTGCTCCTAACACAATATGTGAAACCAGACCACCATCCTATAAATTTAGAATTCAACAGCAACACAGATTTCATAAACCCTACAAACTCATGGAAACTGAACCATATGCAGTTGCACCATTCCTGGGTCAAGGTTGAAATGAAAGACTTCTTATAATTCAATAAGAATGAAAACAAAATATACCAAAACTTATGGGACACTTTGAAATCAGTACTAAAAGGAAAGTTTATAGCACTATGTGCCCGCATGAATAAACTGGAGAATAGTCGTTATAGAGAATAGAGACTTAACAACACAACTGAAATCTCTAAAACAAAAAGAAGCAAAATCACCACGTAGAAATAGACACTACAAAATAATCAGTTTGAGGATTGAAATAAACAAAGTAGAAACTAAACTAGGAAAACAATACAATCAATATAACAAAGAGTTGATACTTTTTCAAATTCAACAAGATAGATAAAACTTCATACAAACTAACCAAGAGGCATAGAGAGAACATACAAATTAAGATGATCAAAACTGAAAAGGGGGACATGACAACAGACATTGAGGAAATCCAGAAAATCTTCAGGTCATACTTTGAAAGTCTTTAATCCAAAAAACTAAAAAAATCAATGAAAATGGACAATTTTCTGGGTAGATGCTACTTAGCAAAATAAAATAAAAATAGATAAGCAATTTAAAAAGATTTAAAGAAGCAGTCATCAAATCTCTGTCAACCAATAAAATCCCATGGACAGATGATTTCAGTGCAGAAATCTACCAGAAATTCAAACAACAGCTAATACCAATATCCCTCAAAAATTTCCACACAAAAAAAAGGAAATGGTCATAACCAAACACTTTTTACAAGACTACAATTACCATAGTACCCAAACACAAAGACACAACTAAGAAGGAGAATAACAGACCAATATCCCCCATGAGCATTGATGCAAAAACGCTCAATAAAATAATGGCAAATCAAATCAAAAAAAAAAAAATTGGAGAAATCATCCACCATGACCAAGTTGCTTCATCCCAGCAGTGAAGGGGTGGTTCAACACAAGAAAATCCACATAATCATTATTCTAGATGCAGAACAAACCCTTTGACAAAATCCAACACCACTTCATGATTAAGTTCTTGAAGAGATCAGGAATAACAAGAACATACCTAAACATAGTAAAAGTAATATAAAGTAATCCAACAGCCAACATCACACTAAATGGAAAGAAAATCATTGAGATTCCTCTACAATCAGGAACAAGACAAGGCTGTCCTCTCTCTCTCCATATATCTTTAATATTGTACTTGAACTTATAGCTAGAGAAATAAGAAAACAAAAGGAGCTCAAGAGGTACTAATTGGAATAGAAGAAACCAAACTCTCACCATTTGCATATGATATGATCGTTTATATAAATGACCCTAAAAATTCTATGACAGAACTCCTACAGCTGATAAACACCTTCAGCAAAGTGGCAGGATACATGATTAAATAAAAAAAAATCTGTAGCCCTGATATATAAGGGGCTAGAAAAGAAATAAGAGAAACATCACCTTTTACAATAGCCACAAGCAACATAAAATATATTGGGGTAACTCTAAACAAACAAGTGAAAGTAACATGTGACAAGAACTTTGAGTTTTTAAAGAAAGAAATTAAAGAAGATACAAGAAAATGGGAAGATCTCCCATGCTCTTGGATAGGTAGCATACACATGGTAAAAATAGCAATCTCCTCAAAAACAATGTACAGATTGAATGAAATCCCCACCAAAATTCCAGCACAGTTTTTCACAGACCTTGAAAGGACAATACTCAACTTTATATGAAAATCAAAGGACCCAGGATAGCCAAAACAACCATTTACAATAACTTCTGAAAGCATTGCCATCCCTGACTTTGAGCTCAATTATAGAACTATAGTCCTGAAATCTTCTTGGTACTTGCACAAAAGTAGATAGGAAGACAAATGTAATCTAACTGAAAACCCAATTAACCCATACACCTATGAAATCCTGATTTTTTTTTCTTTTTTTTACAAATAAGCAAGAATTATACAAGGGAAAAAAAAGAGCATCTTCAAAAAATGGTGCTGGAATAACTTGATGCTGACCTACAGAAGACTGAAGATAGATTCATATCTATTGCCATGCACAAAATGTAAGTTCAAATGGATCAAAGACCTCAACATAAATCCAGCCACACTGAACCACTTAGAAGGGAAAGTGGGACATACCCATGAATTAATTGGTACAGGAGACAACTTCCTGAATATAACACTAGTAGTAATCATGCTGAGATCAACAATTAGTAAATGGGACCTCCTGAAATTGAAAAGCTTTGTATGGTAAAGGACACAGTCAACAAAACAAAACAGTAGCCTACAGAATGGGAAAGCATTCACTAGTTCCTCATCTGAAAGAGGGCTGATTTACAAAATATACTAAGATCTCAATAACCTAATTACCAAAACACCAGATAATCCAATTAAAACTTTGGCTACATTGGGCCTCTAGCAATGGTTTAATATGTATTTCTAGAATAAGAATGAACTTTCTGAGCGTATCTCACATAGAGGGGTATGTTCTAACCATAGATATAGGGGGGAGGGTCTAGGCCATGCCCAAATGTTATGACAGACTTTGAAGACTCCAAATGGAAGGTCACACCCTCTCTGGGCAGCAAAAGGTGGATGGGCTGGGTTTTGATGGGGGTGATAGGAAAGGATGGGAGAGTGAGGGAACTGGGATTTGCATGTAAAACAACCATGTTTCACATTTAAATTACAAGAAGCGATAAAAAAGTGAGGTACAGAACTAAATAGAGAATTCTTAATAGAAGAATCTAAAGTGTCTGAAAAACACTTATGAAAATGCTCAACATCCTTAGCCATCAGGGGAATGAAAATCAAAATAACTTAGAGATACAATCTTACTCCTGTCAGAATTGCTAAAATCAAATACACCAAAGGCAGTTTATCCTTGAAAGGATATGGAGAAGGGTTAAACTCTTCCACTGTTGGTGGGAGTGCAAACACATACAGACACTATGGAATCAGTATGGTGGTTCTTTAGGAAAATGGAAATCAGTCTACCTCAAGACCCAGTAATTCCACTCTTAGGCATATACTCAAAAGATGCAGATTCATACAAAAAAGATATCTGTTCAACTATCTTCATAGCATAATTATTTGTAATAGCAACCTAAATGTCTCTTAAATAGAGAATATATGAAAATAATGTAGTAAATTTACCACAATGGTGTATAATTCAATGGAAAAAAAGCAATGGAATCTCAAAATTTTCAGAAAAATGGAGGGAAGTAGAAGAAACTCCCCTGAGTGAAGTAACACAGTCACAAAAAGAAAAACAGGGTATATACTCTATATGGCTTTCAGACATAGAGCAAAGTATTATAAGCCTACAATACACATTGCCAGAAAAGCTAGGAAACAAAGAGGACCCTAAAAGAGACATGCATGGTTCCCTGGAGAAAAGGGAAAGGGACAAGATCTCCCAAGCAAATTGGGAGCATGGGAGGGAGAGAGAGCAAGTTAGAAAGAAGCAGAGGGCAGAGACGAGCATGAGGGAGCAGCAATATTGAGTCAGGAAAAGAATAGAGGAAAGCAAGAATAGTGATATAATAATAGAAGGAGCCATTATACATTTTTAGAAAAAGATGGCTCTAGGGAAATGTCCACAGATCTATAAGAATGACCCCAAATAACAATCTAAGCAATAGTGGAGAGGCTACCTTCAATGCCCTTTCCTGATGATGAGATTGATGAATACATTATATGCCATTGTGGAGCCCTCACCTAGTAGCTGATGGAAGCTGAAACAGATACTCACACTAAACACTGAAGTGAACTCTTGGAATCTAGTTGCAGATAGGGAGCAGTGATGATCAAGAGGTCAAGAGAATGCTGGAGAAACCCAGAGAAACTGTTGACTGGAATAAGGGGGAATGCATGGACTCCAGTCTGAGTAGCTGGGAAACCAACCCAGACCCCCAGAATGTGGAGTTAGATTGGAGGACTGGGCATTCTATGGGGCTACTGATAGTGATTCAGTATGTTTTTTTCAATATTTTAAGTTATTATGTTACATATTGATCCCAGTTTACTCTCTCTCCCTCCCTTCCTTCCTTCCTCTTCCCCTCCCTCCCATCTCTCATTTCCCCTCACCATCCTCACCCACCAACCCCTCACCTACTCCACATGTAGGGTGATGCCTTCTAGGAGGGTTCATCTAAATCTGTCAAGTCATTTGGAGTAGTGGACTAGGCTTTCTCTACCGCCTCAGGTTAAGGGAGTATCCTTCCATGGGGGATATGCCCAGACTCCTTTTGTGAACCAGGTATATATCCTGGTTCCTCAGTCTGAGGTCCCTTAGACTGCCAAGGCCTTCAAACTAAGACCAATGTTCAGGGGATCTGAGTCAGTCCCATGCTGGATTCCCAGCTATCAGTCTGGGGGCCCATTAGCTCCTCCTTGTTCAGGTCAGCTGTCTCTATTTGTTTCTGTAGCCTGGTCTTGTCCTCCCTCTATGCATCTGGATTCAAATTTGGTTCAGTGTTTAGTTGTGGGTGTTTGCTTCTGTTTCCATCAGTTACTAGTTGATGTCTCTATGATGGTGGATAAGTTAGTCATCAATCTCATTATCAGAGAAGGTCATTTATGGTAACTTTTCCACTGTTGCTCAAATTGTTAGTTGGGGTCAGTCTTGTAGGTCTCTAAATATTGCTCTAGGTTCAGTTTTCTATTCAAACCTATAATGGCTCCCTCTTTTATTCTCTTTCCCTCTCTCTCTCTCTTTTTCTCTCTCTCTCCTGTCATCTTTTCCTCCTCTGACTCAATCTTCCTAGTTCCACATGCTTTCCTTTCCTCCCCTTCTCTTTCTGCAGATAGACCCATGTCTATTGTCATGCAGAAAACTCAAGTTCAAATGAATCAAAGACTTCAAATAAATCCAGCCACCCCGAACCTCTTAGAAGAGAAAGTTGGAGGTACCCTTGAATAAATTGTTACAGAATACTGCTTCCTGAACATAATCCCAGTAGCACAGACACTGAAATCTACAATTAATAAGTGGCACCTCCTCAAACTGAGAAGCTTCTGTAAGGCAAGGGACACAGTTAACAAGGACTAATTGCAGCCCACACACTGGGAAAAGATCTTCACCAATCTTACATCTGACACAGGGCTGATCTCCAAAAAATAAACATAATTCAAGAAATTAGTAACCAAGACAACAAATAACCCTAATAAAAAAATGGGGTACAGAACTGAAGAGAGAAATTTCAATAGAGGAAATCAAAAAGGCTGAAAGACACTTAAGAAAGACACTCAACATCCTAAGCTATCAGGCAAATGCAAATCAAAACATCTTTGAGATATCATCTTACTCCTGCAAGAATGGCTATAATTAGAACACCGATGACAATTAGGCTGGACAGGATGTGGAGAAAGGAGAACATCCCTCCACTGCTGAAAGGAGTGGAAACAGGTACTGCCATTTTGGAGATCATTATGGACATTTCTCAGGAAAATAGGAATTAGTCTACCACAGTAAACGGTAATCCCCTTCTTAAGCATATACCCAAATCATCCACATCCATGCAGCGAAGACATGAGCTCAAATATGTCCGTAGCAGCATTATTTGTAGTAGCAACAATGAGGAAGCAACCTAGATGCCCCACAACTGAAGAATGGACAAAGAAGATGATGTGGTACATTTACATAATGGAATACTACTCTGCAGAAAAAACTTGAAATCTCAGGCAAAAAGATGGGACTTGAAGAAACCATCCTGAATGAGGTAACCCAGTCACAAAAAGAGGAACACAGTATGTCCTCACTCTTATATGCATTTTAGACATAGAGCAAAGGATCACCAGCCTATAGTTCGCACCGCCAGAGAAACTAGGATGTAAGGAGAATTCTAAGAGTTTTGTATAAAGTCCCTTACAAAGGTGAAAGGGACAAGATCTCCTGAGCATAAGGGCAGTGGGTGTTGGGCAGTAAGAGGAGTGGATCAGTATTTATGCCTAGTATAGGAGTGGACTTTGTGAGCCCATCAGCCTAGGCACATGGGGAAGGGCTTGGATCCTGTCTCAAATGATATGACAGACTTTGAAGACTCCCTATGGAAGGCCTCAACTTCCCTGGGGAACAGAAAGGGGATGTGAGGAGGGTTGGGCGGGTGGACAAAAGAGGACAGGAGGATGAGGGAACTGGGATTGATATGTAAAACAAGGTTGTTTGTAATTTAAATAAGATTATATATATGTATATATATATAACATTGTGTGTGTGTGTGTGTGTGTGTGTGTGTGTGTGTGTGTGTGTGTGTGTGTGTTGTGTGTTTAAAGATATTGCAATTTTCAAGACTGAAGTTTTACAGAAATTTGTGGATGATAGTCACAGTTGGTATTTTTACAGACTGGATATTTTTCCATCAATGTGATACAAACCAGAATCAATTAGGAAGATGGCTCTCTAACTGAGAAAATGCCCCCATAGTATTAGCCTGTTAGCAAGCCTGTAGTGTCTCTTTTTGATTAATTTTTCATGTGCAAAAGACAAGCTCACTGTGGCCACTCCATCCCATGGGATGGAGTTTCTGGTGGCTATAAGAAAGTAGACTGAGCAAGCCATAGGAGCAAGCTAGAAAGCAACAATTCTCCATAACCTCTGCATCTACTTCTTGCTCTACGTTTCTGCCTTATTTGAGGTCTGTTGTGACTTACCTCAGTGATGACTATGCTGTGCACCTGTAATAATAAATAAACCCTTTCCTACCAAAAGATGATGTTATTGTACTTATAAATACCATGTCCCTAATTGTTAATAAAATTAACCTTTATCAATACTGTTACAAGTAGTTTTCCCCACCTCCGGTCTGGACCCACCGTGGCAACAGCCCCAATTAACACAAGAGACCCTGTATTACTTGTAATTCTGTTGGCCAGTTACTTGTTTCTTATCGTCTAGTTCTCTTTTAAATATTATCCCATTTCTATTAATCTAAGTATTTCCATGTGGTCTCATCTTACCAGAGAGTGAGGCCAATGTCTGCTCTCCCCAGTCTCTACCTACTGACTCCTCCCTGTCTCCTAGTCCCGCCTATCTTGCTTTCCTATTGGCCAACAGTGCTTTATTCATTAACCAGTATGAGAAACATATTTACAGAATGGCATCTGTTTAAATAAAAAGAAGGGTTTTAACTTTAAAATAGCAAAATATATAAACACAATACCAAAACAAGGAGAAATATACATATCACAAAATTGACCTTAAATTTGTATCAATAAATGAAAATACGTTCCAATACAAAGTATTCATACCTATATCCCCTTTTTACCTTTAAAGAGATTGGTTGTGATCATTAAAAATTTATAACCAACCCCATATAAATGAAAACAAACATTTATAAATAATATTTGGGAATTTGGGCATTGTTCTTTCCAAACTGCTTCCTGCTGGTAGGGGGTGCTGTCATGGGGCTCCTAAGAAGATGCAGATATCTTGGCTGTATTCTGCATGGCTGCTATGTCCCAACTGTTTTGAATGTTGGATCAATTGTGACTCTTTCAGGGGGTCTGGCTTGATCAAACCACATTAGTCTGGAAGGAATTCACAGCTTTTCATTTTCTGTGGGAACAAAAATAGAAATCCTAAATATATGATTCTCTTCCCATCTCCAACTTTTTTTAAATGATGTTAAAATCTTCATTGTTCCCTGGTGCTTTTCTTTTTCACACATCTTCCTATTGATCACAGGTTTTTAAATTTACTGACATTAGGATTCCTTTGTCAACTGCATTCTCTGGCTATGTATGTAAACTCTCTAAGCTAAAGCCTAATGGCATGATTCCAGTTCTAAATCAATTATAGCCACAGAGGCATGGCAGGACTTTCACCTGTATTGTTAGTGTTCTTTTCCTTAGAGGAGTTGCTTCATATGTCTCTGATCCATCAAATCTCTTAGAAACTCTCAGGCTACATATTAAACAGCCTCTGGCCTAGGATATAAAATATTTATCAAATCTGGACCAGAGCTGAGTTATTTAAGACAATGACTATTTAATTATTTCACATAATATAAGTGTAGATGTTAGAATCAAATATCTGTGTCTGGAGAAAGAACACCTCTAAATTGAATCTTCTAAAACATTTCATATATATTCTTTTCACTTAGAACCTCCAAAACATTGTAGATACTTTACATAAATGTACTATTCTTTTGATATAGATTATGTATTTCAAAAATCCATTTGTTTACTTTTTATGGATGTGGGCATATATGTAGCTCAGTGTATACTGTAGAAAATTTAGAATAAATTTCAGAAGTCAATTCCTTCTTCTTATTATGTTGAACTTATGAGGTCAGTTTGGGCAGTAGGTGCTTCTACCTCTCAACTAATCACCATTCATGTTTCAATCATCTTTATATTAACACAATCAAAAGAGAAATATTCCTGAACTTGGTTTTATATTTTAATGAGATGAATATGTAATTTGATACAATTAGATAGTTCAAACAGCTTGTATATGTCAGAAAAAAAAATCTATCCCAGCAAAGCCAGGAGAAATCCATTTTTTGTTGTTATACTACACAGCCCTAGGCAGGGGAAACAGTACCAAGGCAATACAAGGAGAATACAACCAAATGAACTCATTCTAAGTAATCAAAAAGAAAGAAACACAGAATGACTCATTGGAAGCAGATGAACTGAACTGTACAGATAAAATTGTTCATATGATTATACTTCACAAAGAATAAAATATTTTAATTTATACCTTATTTCCACATTTAATTTCTAGTGTTAAAGTGAAATGTGTTCAAATATATCATAATACATTTTAACAATAAGTAATCTTATTTGACTTTCACTTATTTTTCTAGTTAAGGAAAGAAAATTTTCAGGAAACTGTAAAGGAGGGTAATATTGATGTTGCTGAATTTCAAATCTGCACTAACACTAAGCCATGTAGACTATGAGAAAAAAGAAATGTGTTCAAACATGTATTTTTTCTATTTCTCATTCAGCTAAAATGAATGCATGTCTGGCATGGAGCACATCTATGTGCAATGATGGATAGCTCATGCTAGAAACTGTTATAGAGCCAGGGCCATTAGAGAGATGGATGAAAGCATCCATAGGAAGAGCACACATATCTTGTAATGGGAAGGTCACATCGCAAACATTAAAAATCAAGAATATTAATACAGTTGTCCACATCGATGCTTCCTCAATAGCGTGTTTTGACAAGTACAGCCTAGTTGTCATATGTCTCTAGTTGAACCTACGGGCTAGTTTTAGTTCAGTACACAAATATGTCCACAGATTTGCCATCAAGATGATAGAAACAATGGAGCAAAAGTGCTTGGCTTTTTTATATACATTGGGACAAATCTAGATAGACAAATGTTGTGGATACTCTGTGCCACAGAGCATGTGTACAGGAATTACACTTCCATTTTCAACAACACTATGCATGAGAATATATATAAAAAACAATCTCATATTTGACTTTTCAGTGGTCCAAGTCATAACTAGAAATTAAAGTGCTTATATTTAGGGGGCTAGGGGCAAAATAAATAGCCAAAGAATATTAGAAAATTACAAACTAGGATCCCAATTGTCATGTGCCTTGTCTCACTAATTTACTTAGTTGGGAGTTCAAGGCATTTGCTATGGCAGGAATTAATACAAATATCAGTACAAATATCACTCTAAATGGATACTGAGAAATGTTACTACAACAAAAACAGCTGGAGGATTCCCTAGGAAGGACATAGTTTCGACCCAGAAAGGAACACATTAGATATTATTTTGGCAGGAGGCAGGATTGGCTTTTTTTTAAAACTTGCTTAGAGATTAGAAAAAATGAGAAAGGACAAGTGCAGGGATGGAAAGTGTCATTGATCAAACATCAAAACTGGAGGTTTTCATTGAAATTTATTTTTTATTAAAAATAACATGTAATTCTTAGTACATGGATAGAAACTAAATGTTATTATCATCACTATGTACTTCTCATAACACTGCTCAGAATTGCCAATGCTTACCTTTTGTTATTTTTTTATATGTATTCATTATTGCTTACTGTGTGTGAACATATTTGGGCTTCTAGGAGCAGGCGCTCATCTGCCACACTAGGCTGACAAATTTTCATGGAAAACTTTCAGGAGTCTGTAATCACTTTCCACAATGTAGGCATTCTCTTAAATACATCCATTCCTGAGTCAGTTGCTAATTTCTCAGAAAGGCTACATTTATATGGACATATATGAAAAGGAGGAATGATGGTCAAAGAATAATTTGGAGGATATTTCCCAATTATGGAAACAGTATACATATGTAATTAATTTGATGACACGTGGATTGTGTTGGACATTCTGATATATCACATACTTTGTACTGTGTTTAGTAATGTGAAAGATACATAAATGTTTCTTTTATGTCCCCTTAAGCTTAGTGAGAATTAAATTATTATCATTGTTCACATAAACCAAAATGTCGATTTAATATAATTTGGCTTGAGACACATTTCTGAATTTAGCTTAGCTTTTCTGTGAATGTATTCCTTGGTTAGAAAGTAATATATTAAATGATGTCATAAGCTTAGGAATAAATCTAAGGTTCATAGATCAATAAAAATGATCAAAATTACTTGGTTGAAAGTTTTTGAGTAAGAACTATTCAAAAAAATCTTCCCAAGTTTAACATCAATAATGTTCCTTCTATGTTATAGAAAAACATAAAATGAGTGACCAATGGCTATAGAAACTGAGAATGATAGGGGCAAAGTTAGGAAGATAAAGAGTTACAGCTGTAGAAGAGAGCTCAAACTATATGCCGCTTAATACACTCCCAAAGGCAGCTCAGTGTGAAGGACCCATTTAAACTCAAGCTATTCCTGGCAAGTCAGCAATAACTGCTTTGGTAAGGACATCCATCCAGGTCAAAGATATTAACATTTGCTATAATTGCTGGGTTTATAATAAAAAAAACAAATTTAAATTTCTCTCCTAGAAAGAAAAAACAAACAACAGAGATGTTTTACTAAATTTGGAAGCACATTGACCTAATTTTTTGGGGTACATTCCTAGTGAGGCTTTTCAAGATTTCAAGATGTTCTTTCTGTTATTTTGTTTGTTAAGCTAGCCCGGATGCTTGCTGCTAAGCCATGTAAACATCTTCTAAATGGACATTCTTGTCTTCGGTGTCAGTAATTAACATATAGAACTGTTAGATAAATAACTTTTGTACAATAAAAAGTTAAATACTAGAGCTATTGGCCTAGAAATGGTTTATTTATAAAGAGCTATTCTACCTTTGTTATTCATAAACACAATATTATTCAGGTAAATGAAATAAAAAGTTTAATGAAATGAGGAAAAAAATAACTTTGAATGTATTTTTCATGAAAATTGCAAATATATATATATATATATATATATATATATTTGAAGAAAATAAGATATTCAGGGAATTCAGGGACCTAGTAAATCAAATGACAGGCACATACTTTTATTGTGGAAAAATAAGGATCAGGAAAAACAGATAGGCCAAGTAGATGTTTATTCAGGGAGAAATAACTGACAACAGAGACAGATTAACTCCAGCAGGTTCCAGTCCCAAGGATACTTCCGGATGCTCTCTATCTCAGTCGAGGAAACAAGAGTGAGCTCTGGGGTTCCTGATTCCAGACCTAGTTCTTCCATGTCACATTTGCCCCATCCCAACCCCCTATGGAAGTGGTCAATGCAACAAGTGTGGGTGGAGTGGATATCTCCCTACAATTACCCTTTTAGTATAAAGAAAAGATTTAGGCTTGATACAAAACTACATACAAGAAAAGCAAAGTTACGAACATACAAACTTAAGACCTACATATCTAGTCCTAGGGTGAAGATAAAACAAAGATATACAATAGAGATGTACTAATCTGGAAAGCTTAAGTTTAGCACATACTATTTCTATCTAGGAAGACACAATAATAATTGTATTAGTCTATTCTTCAACCTCATCAAAGACCTGAAAAGGAAAATAACAATACTACTGTAGGCAGAAGTGCTAAGACAGCTTTGAAATGCTGCAGCAAAGAAAGGACAGAAACAGAGGTTACATGAACAGTCACTCAAAGTTTTACAAAAATTCTGTGCTAAGACCTAGAGTATCTGACAGACCACTACAGAAGCAGAGAGGTAGAAAGGCTGTCTTACACTGACTTGGCAAGGTTCATCAGTCTCCTATGTTTGTCTCCTGTAATCACAGTAGGACAGCAAATCCAAGTCAATGGTCAAAGTGGGGGCAGTTCTTTGCCTAAGACCATTAGCCAAGGAAAGGACAGACCCCAGAAGGAGCGACATTAGTGTCCAAGATATTTTTGGGAAATGCATGGTGCTGTCAGGAGCTATATTGTCTCATGTCAAAGAAGTACTAATATTAAAACATTTAAATGCCATGTCCCAAACCAGTTTTAGGGTTATGTTTGCAGTCCAGATGCATCAGGTTGAATCAAGTGGAAACCATGAAGTGGGGACCCATCTTCTTTCCAGAGAGTTTAAAGATTGCTGACAGGAATTGTTATTATTGCTGTGGAAAACTTAAACATCAAAATCAATGTAAAAAATTCAACCTTTAAGGTATGAATATTGGTAAAGGCAACAATAAGCATGAAAATGTGTGTGAGGAAAATTAGGATTTCAGAAAGAAAACAAAGTCTATGCAAATGACACTCCCCACATTTTGTTTTCTTCTACCTTACACAAATTGGCTTTTTGATATAAGGCAGAAACTGTGAATTTAATCTTAACAAGATGTTTGAATTTAGAGATGTAAAGCCAAATCCATCTCCAAAGCCAGCATTGGTTTACATGCACTGTGACTAATGCACTGGGAGTACAAGGAAGTAAAGAGCAGTTTTTGTGTAGAAGTTGTTCACCAGAATTAAATATTATTACCGTATATCAGATTCCTCCTTGTTAGAAGTTTCGATGGTTCTTTCTGTAGAACTATCTTCTCTTTTGTAGGTACCCACATGTTCAGTGACTTTTGGCTGTTTGAATATGGGTGTTTTCTGTTTTCCTGTAAAGACAAGAACAGAAAACTTCACCTACATTTGAGAGGTCTCCACACAATTCATGGGAACTACTTTGGGAGATGACATGTCATTTGTCTTCATTAAGATGTTTCTCTTGTTCAACTTTAATCTTGATCAACTTAGATGGTATCTCCTGTAGATAGAAAGGCAAACCCCCTACCCCAACACAGCACATATCCTGGTTTCCATATTGAGGTCAATACATCCTTGAAATACACTGGTTTGTTTTTTTGAGAAGTTATTTCTATTGTTCAGTGTCTTTCTGCAGCTGCTTTTCCTTTTCCATTAGCATTAAGAAAGGTTAATTTTAATAAAGCATTATACAATCTGTGCTTGGGTAACTTGGTTCTCCCTGCCTGTTTATAGAGGATTTCTTTTAAAGTACTATTATATCTCCCAATTACTGCTTGTCCTATAGGATTGTGTGGTATACCAGTTTTGTGCTTTATGTTATAATACTCAAATGTTTCAATTTGTTGGAGACATATGTCTGAACATTGTCAGTTTTATTTGTGCAGGTATGCCCATAATGGCCATTACCTCTAATAGATGTGTGATAACAGAATCATCCTTTTCAGAGCTCAGAGCAGTGACCCATTGAAACCCTGAAAATATGTCTATATGATGGTGCACACATTTTAATTTTCTAAATTCTGCAAAATGAAACACAACCATTTGCCATATTTCATTCCTATTTATACCTTTAGGGTTACTGCCTGGTGGTACAGGAGTTTGGTTATAGAATAAGCAAGTAGGACATTTTCTTACTATTTCCTTAGCTTGATGCCAAATGATAGAAAAATCCTTTTATAAACCTTTGTTGTTCATGTCATTTTTTTTTATGAAATTCTGAGTCCTATAGCACACTTCTTACTAATAAGTGATCAACTTCATCATTGCCTTGTTTTGTCTTTGCCAGTCTGAGGTAAGATAAAATTGCAAAGTAGTTTTAACATACATTCCCTAGATGCCTAAGGATTTTGAGCCCTTTAAACCTTTTCTTGGCCATTAAAAAGCAATCTTCAACTTCACATGGAAACACACACACACACGAGTCACCATTCAAGATTTCAAAGTGTATTACAGAGGTACAGTCACAAAACATCATGGCTGTGGCATAAAACCAAATATGCTAACCAATGAAATAGAATTGAAAGCCCAGACTTAGTTCCACATCCTATGGAACTTGTTTCTTGGACAGAAAGTCCTAAATGCATGCTGGAGTTAAACAAAATGAAACAAAACAAAAGAGCATCTCATGGTGATTAAATTAACTGGCTCCATGTAGAGTAATGAAAACAGATGCTGTTGGATGTATGAAAAACAAAGAACAATGAAATACTAAAGAAAAAGAATACTGAAGTGAATATAACTATGTCACAATGACTAGTTATTCTTTAGAGATACTGTGATAAAAATATGAAAAACTTACATAAGAATAAATGGATAATATTGGACTAGAATGAGTCAGATATAATCCCACATGACAAGAAGTACCTAAATTT
Organism: Phodopus roborovskii; assembly: GCF_943737965.1. Taxonomy (NCBI): domain Eukaryota; kingdom Metazoa; phylum Chordata; class Mammalia; order Rodentia; family Cricetidae; genus Phodopus; species Phodopus roborovskii. The sequence continues at coordinate 40,690,851 of NW_026126525.1, read as the reverse complement.
TTATTTAAAAAAAATTCACAAAATGACTGTGTTGTGACATTCTATAATGGCTTTCACCTATTATAATTAGAGATTCCTTGATGAAGGGTGAGGAATTCTTGTACCTGGGTAAAAAAAAAATATATCTTTGTATTGTTGGGGATTGTGCTAGCTTTAACTTTTATTTTCAATGGAAAATTTTGCTTCAACACCTTAATATTCATCATTTCCTTCATGTATTCTTTATATTCACACTAGATATTTTCATCTACAGCTATATGTTTTATTCAACTGGCAACATTACAATATTTAAATATATAGTCCTGAGTACATAATATGATGACTCTTAGTTTATCATCTCTAAATCTTTAGTTATATTTGCCTTTAAGTTGCTTCTATTTGGAGATACATTAGAAGAATACCTTTTGTACTTGATGATGCTTATTAGAGCAGAATGTTTTACTTAGTATTTACCATCATTTTGATCAGAGAAATGCTGAGGAAGCATAAAGCATTGGGCCAATTTTTGAAGAAATTAAATTAATAATTCATGGAATTTAACAAGTAGAAATAAAATATGTTGTCCAGGTCAAGACTATAAAATTAAAATAAAAAGGTAATTTTAAAAAGTCAACTATATACAATAGGCTCTATCTAAACCTACAGAAGGTTTACTATGCTAAGAATTGTATCTTAGTATGGTTTCTGTTGTTGTGAAGATATTCTATGGCAACAACATTATTATTATTATTATTATTATTATTATTATTTCATACATTACATCCTGATTGCAGTTACTTGCCCATCCACTCTTCACTATCTCCTCCCCAATATCCTTCCTCCTTCAGAACCTCTCCTTCTCTCTTTCCCTTTAGAAAAGATTAGGTTTACAACAGATATCCACTCGACATAGAATAGCAAGTTACAATAAGTCTAAGCTCAAATCCTAATATCTCAACTAGACGAGGAAACCCAGTAGGAGGAAACGGGTCCCAAGGAAAGGTAAAGGAATCAGAGATACCTCATACTCCTAAAGTTAGCAGTCCCACAAGAAGAAGATGTACAACCATAGCATATATACAGAGGACTTAGCACAGTCCTGTGCAGGCAACAAGATTGTCCCTCCAGGCTCTGTGAAGTCTTCTCAGTTGAATGTTTAGAATATGTTCTCCTTGAGTCTTCAACCCATCTGCCTCCTATAACATGACAACTTTCATAAAGGAAATCATTTAATTGGAGCTGGCTTACAGATTAGAGGTTTAGTCTGTTAGTGTCATGGTGGTAAAGAAACATGGTGCTGTGTAGACAGGCATGGCAGAGAAGGAGCTGAGAGTATTACAACTGGATTTGCAGACAGCTGGAAATGAGAGTGAGACAACTGGGCATGATTGAATATCTGATACTTCACAGCCCACCCCTAGTGATATACTTCCTCTACAAGGAAATAATTACTTTAACAAGACCACATGTCCTAATGTTACAAGTAGGTTTTACCGCCGGTCTAGTCCCACCACCACTCAAGCCCCAAATAACACACAGAGACCCTGTATTAGATATAAAGCTGTTGGCCAGGTACTAGTTTCTTATCGGCTAGCTCTCTCTTAATTATTAACCCATTTCTATTAATCTAAGTATTTCCACGTGGTCTCATCTTACCGCAGAGTGGGGCAGAGACTTTTGATCTCTTCGGTCTCTACATGCTGACTGCTCCCTACTACTTCCTTGAAACCTCCTTGTCTCTTAGTCCTGCCTATCTTGCTTTCCTATTGGCCAACAGTACTTTATTCATTAACCAGTATGAGAAACATATTTACAGAATAATGCCTAGAGGCATTAGGGAACATTTTCCGGCAAACTACTACAGGTGTGGTATCACTGATCTATTCAGAAAAAGCTAGACCTCTCAACAATTGGGAAGCAGAGACAGAAGATCTCTGTGAGTTTGAGACCAGCCTGGTCTACAATGTGAATTCCACACCAGACAGTGTTGTTTCACATAGACAAATCCTGTCTGGAAAAACCAAATAAATGAAAGAAAGAGGAGAGAGAATGAAAGTGAGAAGCTCATCAATATATACATATTGTTTTGTGCAGGGATATGACCTAAAAATTACTGTGTATGGTCAATGAGAATCTACCTCAAAACTTTGCTACACTGAGCTTCAGATTCTTAGAATATCACTTTACAAAGCCATACTTTACTTTTGAAATTTTGTTTCTTACTGTCTAATACAGTTGTTAGGGTCCAAGACCATCATATAGTGTACTAAAATGTTAGAGACAAGTGCTAGGGATTGGAAGTTAAGAGTATTTTCTTCTCTCCTAATACCATTCTAAAATTGATAACTTCTTTTTCTTTGATTAGTAGTGTTACATATTAATGTGTGTGTGTGTGTACATGCACACACACATATACATATATATGTACATATATATATACATATATATATGTACATATATATACATATATATATTAAACCTGCTGAGTCTGAGTCTGTAGTCTGTTTTGTGGTTGGATAATTTCAATGGGTATGTTTATATGAAAGGTTAATTTTCACAGTTTTCCATTCCTAGAAAATAACTACATGCAACTGATAACTTCTGACAGAAAGATAACCTGTTCCAGAGATGAGTCACTTATTCCTTCCTCAATGCTCAATAGCCTCCTTTGAAGCCATATACAGACAAAAAAATTTACAAACCAACAAAAGTAAAACTTTTTAAAGAGGCAACGTGTTCAAATTGTTTAAGATTTAATTTTGCTAATATATGTACAGCTATCAAATCTAGTAAAATACATGGAGTTTGTAACACCCTTTGCTAATGGTATAGTTTTTATAGCTGCTCTCAAGAAGCTGCTAGCATAGGCTATTCTCAACCAAATATCACTTGTCTCCATCCAGATTCTCTGACAGATGCATTAGAGTTGACAGCTCCAAGGGAGAAGAATGCAATTGTAAAGAGCATATATTAACCAGCAAGAAAAGGCTCAATGGCAACTGCACTTCTCAACATGGTTCTTTTATACTAAGACACATGCTTTTCAGCTCAATTCATCTTAATGACCTTACTGTTACAATCACTTTTTCATAAGAAAAATACCTTTTATGCCATTTTGCCTTTCTATCTTTATATTTCCAATGGAAACATATGGGAGCATGCTGAATTCTTCTAAGAAAATATTATGACATTCGAAAATCCCTGTAATATAAGGTGAAATTATCTGTCATAGACATCTCCTAAACTCACATATATGAAAGATATAATCAGTTAATTTAATTCCCAACAGAGACATGGAGGTAGGACATAAAAGTATGACCTTCAGATATTAGATGTAAATGGAGAGGTAATAGTACCAATAACACAAAAGAACAGTACAGAAACTGGAATGACCTTGGGAGGCTAAAGAGAACATTGTGGTATAGATTTTGAGCTACATTATAAAACTGTGAATATTCATTTACCATCATTGACAATTCATTTTACTACCAGTTTCGCTGTTCTTGTATAATATTTTATCCTTGTTTTCAAAGACAGAAACAAAGCTCTTTTTATTTTACAATTTAGTGCGCAAGATATTTTCAAGAACACTAAATATGACTTCTGTCATGGTTGAGTATCAATTTAGTTCATCATCACAGTTAAAGTATTAGAGTATATGTACATTGGACAGAAAGTAGATGAAACTGATCCTCTGTGAGTGATCACAGAGAGTCAGAGATTAGATATACTGAAAGGTGAAGTGAAGAACAAATTTTGTTATGTTCAAATGAGTATAGCTCAAAAATAGAAGTACTCAGTTTGCTGAATGTTTCTTCTCAAAAACAATTGTTAATTGTTCACAATCTCTCATTTTCAAACTGTATACTTGACACTATTGTATAATAGCACATAAATATAAATTTAATAATATTGCTCAAGCATTTTTCTCAAGAAGTAAATTCAAATGAAATTTTAATAAAACTATTCATGCATATAGATCCTAAGATAAACTAAAGGAAATGCTTATTTTTAATTGAGTATTTCTTCTGTTTGATTTGGCTCAATACTTTAAAGATTGCAATCCTGTTAGGTTGCTATTTTCATTTCAGTAATGGGCTTCCATCAATAGAAAGCAGATCAACATATTCTTGTGCTATTTTTAAAAGCAAACATAAGAATAAAGGACATTTGATCCAAATAATGCTGAATTAAATTTAAGTGCATGTTGATGAAATATTGGGAAGATCTGCTTCTGAACTCTGGCACAATTCTGTTCACAATGTCATCTGTAAACCAGAGCTGGTAATCATTTATGGATCAACAAACAGTGTAAACAGCTGAAAACCTTCTATTGTTAAGCACTCTCTTCTTTATAGTTTAGAATCACAGATTCCCTCATCCTTTTCATTTTCTCATAACATAATAATCAGTTCTATGAATTTAAAGAGATGTTTTATGTAGCTGAAAGGATGGCTCTTAGGTTACAGGTGCTTGTTCCTCATCTGCAGTATGGTGGTTCATTTCCAAACACCGATATCAAACAGCTCACCTGTAAATTGAGTTCCAGGGGTCTGACATTCTTTTCTTACCCCAGAAATACCTGGAAGCATGTAGTGCAAATAAAACCAAACAGTAGTATAAACATACCCTTACATACAAATAAATGATAATTAAATATACATATATACACATATAAATTTAATTTAAAAATGTAAATGGACTTTAGTGTTATATTAACTATTACAATAATAGTAAAGAGAATTTTCATTGACTGCATATTCAATGCCTGATATTTTGAACTGATATGAAGCCTATCACAAGCATCAAGGTAATATTGATATGGTTTTTAATCATACGTAATCTGAACTTCCTTCAAGCTTCAGTTTTATCCACTGTTCCTCTGCTTTTCCATCTTCATTCCTTGAATATGATAATGCAATATATAATGTAAGGTTTCTCTTAGATGTGTTTTCAACTCTTTTAATGATGTTTATAATTTTGAAAACTGATCAAGTGGTATGTATATTGATGCTTAATAGTAAATGATTTGATGGATTTTTTTCTTATACATAGGCTTAGGCTGTATTATTTTAGAAGAAATGCTAGGAGGTGGAGAGGTCTCAGCTGTCACAGTATACTCTTACACAGAACCGGCTAAACTCCCAGCACCCACATGGTGGATCAAAGCCATCAGAAACCCTAGTTCCAGGGTATTTAACATCCTCTTTGGGTTCCACCAGAACCAGGCATACACACAGTACACAAACCTATATAAGTGCAAAACACCTCTGCACATTAATAAAAAAATTAATCCATAAACACTACATATATGACAATATTTTTAGCATCTCAAATCAAGGGTATGGACATATTATTTTTACTGTTAGTCTAATTGTGATAAGTATAGCAATGTAGTATTTGTCATGTTTTTCTACTCTAAAGTTACTATTTTTAAGTTATGTTTTCTAATTTTTTCCTTCTTTTTTTGAGACATGGTTTGTTTGTGTAACAATGCTTACTGTTCTGGGATTCACTTTGTAGACCAACCTGGTGTCCAAGTCACAGAGATCCACCTGATTCTATCGCCCAAGCGCTAAGGTTAAAGACATGTGCCACCATGCTCAGCTAACCATTTTTTATATAGTATTCTCTAGAACTTTGTCTCCATGCATTGCTCATATGATTAGAGAGGGATGATAAGCTCTGCCATTCAAGTGAGTATTCCACATAAGTCAGTTTACATTTTTGGCCTGGAAAATGGTCAAATGTCCATTTATTTATTTAACTACATATATATTTACATCAAAGAATGTGATTAGTAGATATTTTTCTTTGGACACAATCCAGTAATGCTTTGTAAATTGTGTTGTCCAACATATTTTGAATCAACCCACTAGGGGGGTTTTCAGTCAATACTTACTTCCCTTTAATATATATCAATCACTGCTACTCATTGTGTTATTTGCTTTTTATATTTATTTTAAACAAAGCATAATAAATGTCAATGTTTATATGATAAAATATAAAGTTTGATCAGAGTATACATTGCAGTAGCATTGATTAATCTAATAAGCATACCCATTACATATGTTATTGACCTAACATTATTATTTTTTTTTTAATTTAGGAATAGATCCCAGTTCACTCTACCTCCCTCCCTCACTGCATTCCTCTTTCCCTCTCTCCCATCTTCTCATGGCCCCTTCTATCCCCCGAACTCCACTTGTAGGGTGATGCCCTCCAGGAGGGGTCATCTAAATCTGTCAAGTTGTTTGGAGTAGGGAGTAGCATCCTCTCATGTCTCTAGGATAAGGGAGAATCCCTCCATGGGGGATGTCCTCCCAAATTCTAACTGAGACCCATGTTCAGGGAGTCTGAGTCAGTCTCATGCTGGATTCCCAGCTATCAGTCTGGGGGCCCATTAGTTCCTCCTTGTTCATGTCACCTATCTCTATGTGTTTCTGCAGCCTGGTCTTGTCCTCCCTCTCTGCATCTGGGTTAGAGTTCAGCTCAGTGTTTAGTTGTGGGTGTTTGCTCCTGTTTCCATCAACTACTATATGAGGGATCCATGATGGTGGATAAGTTACTTGTCAATCTCATTAACAGGGATTGGGCATTTATGGTAGCCTTTCCACTGTTGCTCAAATTGTTAGTTGGGGTCAGTCTTGTAGGTCTGGGCATTTCTGTAGATTCAGTATTCTCTTCAGATCTATATAAGCTCCCTCTTTTATGGTCTCTTTCTCTCTCTCTTTCATTCTTTCTCTTTTTCCCCTGACTCAGTGTTCCTAGTCCCATGTGCTTTCCTCTCCTCCACTTCTCTTTCTTCTAGTTCCCTCTCGATTCACTGCCACCCCACTCCCCATATGCTCAAGAGGTCTTGTTCCTTTCCCTTTCTGTGAGGGACCATATATGAATCTCTTAGAATGCTCCTTGTATCGTAGACTCTATGGTGGTGTGAATTATAGGCTGGTAATCTTTTGTTCTATGTCTGAAATCCATATATGAGGAAATACATACCATGTTCCACTTTTTGTGACAGTGTTACCACATTCAGGATGGTTTCTTCAAGTGCCATCCATTTGCCTGCAAATTTCAAGATTGCATTGTATTTTTTCCGGAGAGTCTTATTCTATTGTGAAATGTGCCATATCATCTTCTGTATCCATTCTTCAGTTAAGGGGCTTCTAGGTTGCTTCCAGGTTCTTTCTATTACAAATAATTCTGCTATGAACATAGTTGAGCACACGTCTTTGTGGCACGGATGTAAATCTTAAGGGTCTATGCTTAAGAGGGAGATTGCCAGATCCTATGGTAGACATATTCTCATTAACCTGAGGAACTTCCATATTGATCTCCAAAAAGGCTGTACAAGTTTGCCCTCCCACCAACTGTGGAGGAATGTTCCCCTATCTCCACATCATCTCCAGCATAAGTTGTCATTTGTGTTTCTAATTTTAGCCATTCTGGCAGGAGTAAGATGGTATCTCAAAGTTGTTTTGATTTGCATTTTCCTGATAGCTAAGGTTCACTGTGGCTGGATTGATGTTGAGTTCTTTGATCCATTTGGACTTGAGTTTTCTGCAAGGCGAGAGACATGGGTCTATCTGCCGTTTTCTGTACACCATCATCCAGTTGTGCTAGTACCATTTGTTGAAGATGCTCTTCTTCTCCCATTGTATGTGTTTTACTGTTTTGTCAAAAAGCAGGTTTTCATAGGTTTGTGGGTTAATATCAGAATTTTCAATTTGATTCCATTGGTCTACTTGCCTATTTTTGTGCCAATAACAGGCTGTTTTCAGGACTATAGCTCTGTAGTAGACCTTAAAGTCAGGGATCGTGATGCCTCCTGAAGTACCTTTATTGTATAGTGTTGTTTTGGTTAACCCGGGTCCTTTGTTTTTCCATATAAAGTTGATTGTTGTACTTTCAAGGTCAGTGAAGAATTGTGCTTGGATTTTAATGGGGATTACCTTGAATCTGTAGATTGTTTTTGGCAAGATTGCCAATTTTATTATATTTATCCCACCTATCCAGGAGCATGGGAGATCTTTCCATTTTCTAATATCTTCTTTAATTTTTTTCTTTAAAGACAAAAATTTCCTATTATATAGGTCTTTCACTTGCTTGGTAAGTGTTACTCTAAGATACTTTATGTTGTTTGTGGCTATTGTAAAGGGTAATCGGTCTCTAGTTTCTTTCTCAGCCCCTTTGTCATCTGAAAAACGTAGGGCTACTGAATTTTTGAGTTTATCTTGTATCCTGCTAGTTTGCTGAAGGTGTTTATCAGCTGTAGGATTTCCCTGATAGAGTTTATTTGGTTGCTTATATAAACTATCATATCATCTGCAAATAGAGACAGGTTGACTTCTTCCTTTCCAATTTGTATCCGCTTGTTCTCCTTTTGTTGTTTTATTGCTTAGGAAGGACTTCAAGTACAATATTGAAGTGATATGAAGAGAGATGGCAGCTTTGTCTTGTTCCTGATTTTTAGAGGAATCATCTTAAGCTTCTCTGCATTCAGTTTGATGTTGCCTGTTGGTTTGCTGTATATTGCTTTTAATATGTTTAGGTATGCTCATGTAATCCCTGATCTCTCCAAGACTTTTATCATGAAAGGGTGTTGAATTTTACCAACAGCATTTTCAGCATCTAGGAAGATAATCATGTGATTTTTCTTTTTCAATTTGTTTATATGGTGGATCACGTTGATAGAATTTCATGTGTTAAACCATTCTTACAACAAAGGGATGAAGCCTACTGGGTCATTGTGGGAGATTTCTCTGGTATACTGTATGCTATTTCGTATAAATTTGCTAGAAAAAAATATACAAAATAATTCCTATACAAGGGAGGCCTGTTTGAGAGTTTTTTTCCTACATTACCTAGTGAGTTCATTTTGATCACTTCCATGTATCTATACATATTACAAAGGTTCCACTGTATCATTTTTTCCAGAATACTATTAAATAACCCTTAATTTCACTTTCATGCTACATTTGCCGTCCTCCATCTACCTCTCCCTTTCCCTACCCACTAGATCCTGCCATTCCATACATCACTCATCCATGACTATTTTATTTTCTTTTCCTAACAAGAGTTATCTGTCTCTCCTCATGCTTTACTCCATACCTGTACATTACAGCTTTGTTTTCATCAACTTCATAGGTAATATACACATATAACCAAATATAAGCAATATTTGTCAGTCTTGATGAGGGTTACTTCATTCATTTTTAGTTCTATAATTTACCACAAAATTTCATTATTTTTAATTGCTGAGTAATATCCCAATGTATAAGTGTTCGACATTTTGTTAATTCATTTTTCTCTTTGGGGAATCCTAAGATATTTTCAATATCTTGGTATTATGCATATAGAAGCTAAAAGCACTGTTGAAATGTCTATGATAGAATGAAATGTCCTTTGTGGTATTTGACCACAGTTGGATCTTGAAATAAATTGACTCCCATCTTTTCAACGAATCAGCTCACTGATTTCTATAATGACTATACATGTTTGCACTATGACCAGCAATGGATGAAAATTCCCCATATTCCTCATGCTCAGCAGCTTGATGTGTGATACATACATACATACATATATATATATATATATTTTTTTTTTGAAACATTTCCTCAAGTGTTTCTCAGCCATTTATGTTTTCCCTTCTGATAACTTTCTGCTTAGACTGTTTAATGTAATTTTAAGTCTATTTTTAAAATTGTCCTTTCAGTTTCTATGAAGAATTATGTTTAAATTGTAATGGGAATTGGCCATTTTTGCCCACATTCTTATTTTTTGGTCATCCTTGTGGATCCCTGGATATTTCCTTAGTGCCCCATTTCATCTTAAGTTCATAACAGCTCCCTTTATTAATGTATATCTTTCCTTGATCTCATTCTCTCTTCATCCCCCAACTCAACCTTCCTGATCCCTCATGTTTTTCTCCCCCCTCCTCTTTTCCATGGATTGGTACCTACCTTAAATGTCATTATAATGCCTTTATCCAGTAGCTGATGGAAGTAGAAACAGAGATTCACAGCTCAGCACTGAGCCAAACTTCTGGAATCCAGTTGTAGACAGGGAGGGAGAGATGAGCAAAGTAGTCAAGACCAACTGGAGAAACCCACAGAAACAGCTGGCCTGAGCAAGTATAAGTTGACAGACCCCAGTCTGACTTCTGTGGAACTAGCATAGGATTGAACCAGAATCCCTGAACATGGCTGTTAGGAGGCCTGAGCAAAATATGGGTCCTCTGGCTGTGGGACCAGTATTCATCCCTAGTGCACAAATGGGTTTGGGAGCCTATTATTAAGGGAGGGAAACTCTTACAGCCTAGATACATGGGGGAGGGCCTAGGTCCTGTCACAAAATAAGGTGTCAGACTGTGATGATCCCTCAGAGGAGGCATCAGCATCTCTAAGGAGTGGATGGGATAGGATGGGGCATCGGAAGTCAGGAGGGAGAGGAAAGTAGGATTGGTATATAAAATAAGATTATTTTAATTTATATAGAAATTAATTTAAATATTTTGATGGGGATTATAAATTAAATTTCTTAATTTGATCCCTTGAGTTTCATTATGTTTTGTATTCATTTTTATTTAATTCCAGAAAGCCTTTAAATTTTTTCTTGACTCATTTTTCATTCAGTACTGACCCGTTCAGCTTCAGGACTTTGTAAGTTTCTTTTTTTTTTTTTTTTTTTTTTTTTTTTGAATATTTTTTTTTTTTTTTTTTTTTTTAAATAAGTAATTTTATTTGAAAGCAAACATTTATTAACAATATTTTGGGATTTTGGGGTTGTTTTTTTCTAATTTCTTCCTGCTGGTAAGGGGGGTTTTTTTGGGGGGTTGAAGAAGGTTCAGGTTTCCTAGCTGTTGTCTGTTGGGCTGTTTTGTCCAGCTGTTTGGAATGTAGGATCAGCTTGTACTCTGTTTCAGGCAGTCTGGTGTGATCAAACCACATTAGTCTGGAAGGAATCCACATCTTTTCATTTTCTGTGGAAACAAATATAGAAATACTTTTCCCCAGTAACTTGTTCTTCAACTTAAATTTTGGAGTCAAAGCGTTTTTTTTTTTTATTATTATTTTACATGTCGATCCCAGTTCCCTCTCCCTCCCTCCCTCCCTCCCCCCAAGCCCTCCCTCCCTCCTTCCCTTTTGCCCTCTCTACCCTCTCCCATGCACTCTAAACACCCTCCCCCTCCGAACCCCCCACCATATGATAGGGGGATGGCAAAGGGTTGGGGGATGTGGAGGGGGAGGGGCTGTAGAGGGGGGGGGTGGGGGTTTCTCTCCTACTTTTAGAAAAAGGGGGTTTCCCCCCGCCGGGGGGTTTTTTTGGAAATTTTTTTTGTGCCCCGGGGATATCTCCGGCCCCCACTGTTGGGGTTTTTTAGATTGCTAGGCCTTTTGGGTGGGGACCCAATTTCAGGGGGTCCGAGTCAGACCCCTGTTGGCTTCCCAGCTATCAGTCTAGTGGCCCTTAGCTCCTCCTTGTTCAGGTAAGCTGTCTCTATGTACTTCTACCGCATGGTCTTGTCCTCTCCATCTGCTTCTGGGTTCTAGTACGACTCAGTGTTTATGTATGGGTGTTTGCTCCTGTTTTCAACAGGCATTAGTTGAGGACTCCATGGAGAAGTTAGTTGTTGATCTCACTCTCCGGGAAGGGCATTTATGATAGCCTTTCCACGGAAGCTGAGATTGTTAGTTGGGAGCAGTCTTGTAGTTCCCTCGACCTTTCTTTGTGTTCAACTTTATCTTCAAACCAATATTGGCTCCCTCTTTTATGTTCTCTCTCTGTGTCTCTGTCTCTCTCTCTCTTTCCTATTTTCCATTCCTAACCAGGCTCAATCCTCCTGGTCACACATGCCTTCCTCTCCTCCCTCTCATTTTCTCCTACTTCTCTCTCCATTAGCTGTCCTCCCCCACTATACCTGAGGTCTGGGGGACTTGTCCCTTCCCAGTTCTGTGAGGGACTTTATATGAATCTCTTAGAATACAACTTGTATCCTAGTTCCTCTGGTGATGTGAATTATAGGCTGGTGATCATTTGATCTAGGTCTAAAATCCATATATGAGTGAGTACATACTGTGTTCCTCTTTTTGTGACTGGGTTACCTCATTCAGGATGGTTTCTTCAAATGCCATCCACTTGCCTGTGAATTTCAAGATACCATTATTTTTTTCTGCAGAGTAGTATTCCATTGTGTAGATGTGCCACATCTTCATTAACCATTCTTCAATTGAAGTGCATCTAGGTTGCTTCCAGGTTCTTGCTATTACAAATAGTGCTGCTATGAACATAGTTGAACAGATGTCTTTGTTGCATTGATGTGAATCCTTTGGGTATATGCCTAAGAGGGGGATTGCCGGGTCCTGTGGTAAACTAATTCCCATTTTCCTGAGGAACCGCCATACTGATCTCCAAAGTGGCTGTATGAGTTTGCACTCCCACCAGCAGTGGAGGAGTGTTCCACTTTCTCCACATCCTCTCCAACAAAAGTCATCACTGGTGTTTCTAATTTTAGCCATTCTGGCAGGTGTAAGATGGTATCTCAAAGTTGTTTTGATTTGCATTTCCCTGATAGCTAAGGATGTGGAGCATTTTCTTAAGTGTCTTTCAGCCTTTTTGATTTCCTCCATTGAGAATTCTTTCTTCAGTTCTGTACCCCATTTTTTAATAGGGTTATTTGGTGTTTTGTTGACTAGTTTCTTGAGTTCTTTGTATATTTTGGAGATCAGCCCTTTGTCAGATATAGGATTAGTGAAAATCTTTTCCCAGTCAGTGGGCTGCCGTTTGGTCTTGTCAACTGTGTCCTTTGCCTTACAGAAGCTTCTAAGTTTGAAGAGGTCCCATTTATTAATTGTTTCTTTCAGTGTCTGTGCCCCTGGAGTTATGTTCAAGAAGCGGTCTCCTATACCAATTTGTTCAAGGGTACCTCCTACTTTCTCTTCTAAGAGGTTCAATGTGGCTGGATTGATGTTGAGGTCTTTGATCCATTTGGACTTGAGTTTTGTGCATGGCGACAGACATGGGTCTATCTGCAGTCTTCTACACACCCTCATCCTATTGTGCCAGCACCATTTATTGAAGATGCTGTCTTTGCCCCATTGTATAATTTTAGCTGTTTTGTCGAAAATCAGGTGTTCATAGGTGCATGGATTAATATCAGGATTTTCAATTCGATTCCATTGGTCTACCTGTCTATTTTTATGCCAATACCAGGCTGTTTTCAGAACTATTGCTCTGTAGTAGAGCTTAAAGTCAGGAATGGTGATGCCTCCTGATGTTCTTTTATTGTATAGGGTTGTTTTGGCTATCCTGGGTCTTTTTGTTTTTCCATATAAAGTTGATTATTATCCTTTCAAGGTCGGTGAAGAATTGTGGTGGGATTTTAATGGGGATTGCATTGAATCTGTAGATTGCTTTTGGTAAGATTGCCATTTTTACTATGTTTATCCTACCTATCCAAGAGCATAGGAGGTCCTTCCATTTTCTGGTATCTTCTTTAATTTCTTTCTTTAGAGTCACAAAGTTCTTATTATATAGATCTTTTACTTGTTTGGTAAGCGTTACACCAAGATACTTTATGTTGCTTGTGGCTATTGTAAAGGGTGATGTTTCTCTGATTTCTTTCTCTGCCTCTTTGTCGTCTGAAAAAAAATAGGGCTACTGATTTTTTTGAGTTTATCTTGTATCCTGCTAGTTTGCTGAAGGTGTTTATCAGCTGTAGGAGTTCCCTGGTAGAGTTTATTGGGTCGCTTATGTAAACTATCATATCATCTGCAAATAGAGACAGTTTGACTTCTTCCTTTCCAATTTGGATGCCCTTGATCTCCTTCTGTTGTCTTATAGCATTAGCTAGAACTTCTAGTACGATATTGAAGAGATATGGAGAGAGAGGACAGCCTTGTCTTGTTCCTGATTTTAGAGGAATTGGCCCAATTTTCTCTCCATTCAGTTTGATGTTGGCAGTTGGTTTGCTATATATTGCTCTTATTATGTTTAGGTATGTTCCTGTTATCCCTGACCTCTCTAATACCTTTATCATGAAAGGGTGTTGAATTTTATCGAAGGCTTTTTCTGCATCTAGGGAGATAATCATATGGTTTTTCTTTTTCAGTTTGTTTATATGGTGGATCACGTTGATAGATTTTCGTATGTTAAACCATCCCTGCAATCCAGGTATGAAGCCTACTTGATCATGGTGGATGATTTCTCTGATGTATTTTTGAATTCGGTTTGCCATTATTTTATTGAGTATTTTTGCATCGATGTTCATCAGGGACATTGGTCTGTAGTTTTCTTTCTTAGTTGTGTCTTTGTGAGGTTTTGGTACCAAAGTTATTGTGGCCTCATAAAAGAGATTGGCAATAAACCTTCTGTTTCTATCTTGTGGAACAGTTTGAGGAGTAGTGGTATTAGTTCTTCCTTGAAAGTCTGGTAGAATTCTGCACTGAATCCATCTGGCCCTGGACTTTTTTTCGTTGGAAGGCTTTCGATGACTGCTTCTATTTCATTTCGGGTTATAGGTCTATTTAAGTTGTTTGTCTGTTCTTGATTTAATTTTGGTAAGTGATAGTTATCCAGAAACTTGTCCATTTCCTTTGAATTTTCAATTTTTGTGGAATACAGATTTTCGAAGTATGACCTGAAAATTGTCTGGATTTCCTCTGTGTCTGTTGTTATGTTCCCCATTTCGTTTCTGATTTTGTTAATTTGCATGTTCTGTCTCTGCTTTTTCGTTAATTTGGATAAAGGTTTATCAATCTTGTTGATTTTCTCAAAAAACCAACTCTTTGTTGCATTGATTTTTTGTATTGTTTTCCTGGTTTCTATTTTGTTGATTTCAGCCCTCAAGTTGATTATTTCCTGGCGTCTGCTCCTGCGGGTGAATTCGCTTCTCTCTGTTCTAAGGTTTTCAGTTGCGCTGTTAATTCATTTATGTGATTATCCTCTGTTTTCTTCATATGGGCACTTAGTGCAATGAACTTCCCTCGTAGCACTGCTTTCAAGGTGTCCCATAAGTTCGGGTATGTTGTATCCTCATTCTCGTTGAATATTAGAAAGTCTTTAATTTCTTTCTTTATTTCTTCTTTGACCCAGGAGTGGTGCAATTGCACATTGTTAAGTTTCCATGAGTTTGCAGGTTTTCTGCTATTTGTATTGTTGTTGAATTCCAATTTTAAAGCATGGTGGTCCGATAAGATACAGGGGACTATTTCTATTCTCTTGTATCTGTTGAGGTTTGTTATGTCTCCTAGTATGTGGTCGATTTTAGAGAAGGTTCCATGTGGAGCAGAGAAGAAGGTATATTCTATTGTCTTTGGATGGAATGTTCTATAGATGTCTGTTAGCCCCAGTTGAGACATAACTTCTGTTAATTCTTTTGTTTCTTTGTTGAGTTTCTGATTTGTGGTCCTGTCTAGTGTTGAGAGTGGTGTATTGAAGTCTCCCACTATAAGTGTGTGAGGTTTTATATGAGCTTTGAGTTTTAGTAGTGTTTCTTTTACGAATGTGGGTGGCTTTGTATTAGGGGCATAGATGTTCAGAATTGAGACTTTGTGGTTGTGGATTTCTCCTGAGATGAATATGAAATGACCGTCTTCATCTCTTTTGACTAGTTTTGGTTTGAAGTCTAGCTTGTTAGATATTAGGATAGCTACGCCTGCTTGCTTCTTATTTCCATTTGATTGGAAAATCTTTTCCCAACCCTTTACCCTGAGGTAATGTCTATCTTTGGAGCTTAGATGGGTTTCTTGTATGCAGCAGAAGGATGGATTCTGTCTTCGTATCCATTCTGTTAATCTGTGTCTTTTTATAGGTGAGTTAAGACCATTAATGTTGAGGGTGAGTAAGGACCATTGATTGTTGATGGTTGTTTGATTTAGGTTTGTTGTTGGCAGTGGTATTGTGAATATATTTGTTCTGCTTCACCCTAGGTTTCTGGTGTAGTTGGATTATCTGTTGCCTACATTTTTGTGGGCGTAGTTACCTTCCTTGGGTTGGAATTTTCCTTCCAATACTTTCTGTAGGGCTGGATTTGTAGATACATATTGGGAAAATCTGGTTTTGTCATTGAATATCTTGTTGTCTCCATCTATATTGACTGAGAGTTTTGCTGGATATAGTAGCCTAGGCTGGCATCCGTGTGCTATTAATACTTTTAGAACATCTATCCAGGACCTTCTGGCCTTGAGGGTTTCCATGGAGAAGTCAGGTGTAATTTTGATAGGTCTGCCTTTATATGTTACCTGTCCTTTTTCCTTCGCTGCTCTTAATATTCTTTCTTTATTCTGTATGCTAGGTGTTTTGATTATTATATGTCGAGGGGTCTTTTTTCTTTGGTCCAGCCTATTTGGGGTTCGGTATGCTTCTTATACTTTCATGGGCATGTCCTTCTTCAGATTTGGAAAGTTTTCCTCGATGATTTTGTTGAATATGTTTTCAGCACCTTTGAGCTGGGCTTCCTCACCTTCCTCTATGCCTATTATTCTTAGGTTTGGCCTTTTCATGGTGTCCCACATTTCCTGGATATTGTGTGTTAAGGATTTGTTGGATTTATGGTTTTCTTTGGTCGATGAATCTATTTCTTCTAGTTTATCTTCTGCGCCTGAGATTCTCTCTTCCATCTTTTGAATTCTATTGGTTATGCTTGTGTCCGTGGTTTCTGATTTTTTGCCCAGCTTTTCAATTTCCAGCTTTCCTTCCATTTGTGTTGCCTTTATTTTCTCAATTTCGGTTTTCAAATCTTGAACCGTTTCCTTCACCTGGTTAATTGTTTTTTCTTGGCTTTCTGTACTTTCCTTAAGGAATTTGTTCATTTCTTCCACTTTTTGTTTGTTTTTTCCTCTATTTCTTTAAGGGATTTTCTCATATCTTCTTTGAGGGCCTCTATCATTTTTATGATGGTGATTTTTAAGTCGTACCCTTCTGCTTCCTCTTTTTCTTTTTTTTCCTTTCTCCTTTTTTTTGTTTTTTCCTTCCTCCTTTCTTGTTGTTTTTTTTTTTTCTTTTTGTTGTTTGTTTTTTTCTTCTCCTCCCTTCCCCCTCTTCCTTCTTCTTGTGGTTGTGGGGGGTCCCCCCTCCTCTCCCCCTCCCTCCCCGGGGGTGGGGTTTTGAATGAATCATTTTTCGGTTTCTTTGTCTGGCCCGGGCTCCCCGGGGGGCCCCCCCCCGCCCCAATGGCCGGCGGGGGGGGGGGGGGGGGGGGGGGGCTCGAGGGTGGTTTTCGGGGTGGGGGGGTCCCACTGGGAACTGGCCCTCTCCCGCCGGGGCCCTGTTCTTTGGCAGGGGCCCGGATTTGTGGGTCAAGGATCTTGCCTGCAGGAACTCCAAGTGGACCTGCAGAGATAGGCGGATCTCTGGGAGGGGCCTGGGACTCCAGCAGAGGACTGGAGGTGGGGTCAGGGACCAAACAGGTGGAAATTACAGGTGGTCCCACATGGATAGTCAGGTCTCCTTTGTTCGGAGTTGCTCCAAGAGGTCTCCGAAGTAGGGTGGACTGTTGGCTCCACCCTCTGTCCCAGTGCTCAACCAGAGCGGACTGTAGGTGGGGTAGGGCACAGGGTGGGGGGGGGGGGTAGGCTGGAGGTTGGGATGGGTGGGGGTGTATCAGCTCCAAGGGTGCTCTCAAAGGGGACCGGAGACAGGAGCAGCAGGATCAGGGGCCAATCCAGGGAGTTCAGGCGGGGGAGGGGGGAAAAGAGCTGTAAGTTTCTCTTGATTCTGCTTTCTTGATAATGAGCTTTAATCCATGATTGTCACATAACATATGGGATGTTATATCAATTTTATTTTATCTATTGAGACTTGCTTTGTATGCAGATATATTGATAATTTTGGGAAAGTTTCATGAGTTACTAATAAGAAGATTATTTCTTTTGTGTTTTAATGAATGTTACATAATCCATTTAGTCCATTTAGTTTTAAGTGTCAATTATCTGCACTTGGTGTAGCCCAAGGGTTCCAAGGAGTGTCTGCTGGAACTGGAAGCTGGGACAAAACAATGATTCAGGAGAAAAAAAAATTGAGTACAATATCTGTTTGACAGAATGAAAAAGAGAGAGAGAGGATTATGAGAGCAAGGGGTTGATTTTGCAGGATGTGTAGGAGAGATGAGCATCTTCAGGCAAGCTACCTATTCCCCTGGTCAAACTAGTCTTGGAAAATATTGACATTTACCCATGAGTCTAATTATGTCATTTGTCCTATAGTCTTTTCCCATTTGAAAGACAGCAAAGGTGGTTTTTTTCTTATGAATTTCTCTAGCTTTGCAATCTTTATCTGACTTAAAAGAGAACCCTAACACTGGGACTTAGTAATTAAGTATGCTACAGGATTTCATTCTGGTTTACTTAATTAATTAGTTAATTAATAAAATGACTTAAGAACGACGCCCAAATTCCCAAATATTGTGTATAAATGTTTGTTTTCATTTAATTGGACTTTGTTATATAAAATTAAATAAAATAAAAAAAATTAATAAAATGACTTTTTAAAATATATCCTAACTATGGTTTCTCCTCCCTCCTTTCCTTCCAGTGACTATTCTCCTTCTCTGTTTTTGTTGTTGTTGTTGTTGTTTTGTTTTTGTTTTTGTTTTTTTTTTTTTCTTTCAGAAAAGGCAGACTTTCCATGGATATCAACCAGCTATAGCAATAAGACTAAGCAGCCACCCTCCTTCTGAGGTTAGACAATGCAATCAAGTAGTAGGAAAGGGTCCAAAATGCAGGCAACAGAGTTAGGAAGTCTATGTTACACATATGTGCAGAGGACATAGGTCAATCCCGTGGAAGATCGCTGGTTGGCAGTTCAGTCTTTTTGAGCCCATTTGAGAGTAGATTAGTTCAGTATGTGCATTCTTGTGGTGTTCTCTGGCTCCTACAAGATTTCATTCTCATTGTCACTTGTGGTATATAAATTTACACAATAATGCAGTAAGCCAGGTATATTCATAAAGACCTTTGAATAATGAGTCTATGTGTACACTATGTACACTTTTGTTAGGGATGGTCTTTTAGTGCTTCTGAACATTTATATTAGCATTTATATAAAATTTATAGAATATGTATTAGTTATTTATATTAGTAATATTAATATGAAATGTGTACATATAGACTAATATTTATAAACAACTCATATTTAAAATTAGATTGAACATTATTTATATACACAAAAAAGTAAGCAAACCATGCATAGGAAAGAAAAATAGGCAGTAAATAGGCACAAAATGTACAAATATAAGCAAAACTAGATTGATATGCCAGGTGACATACAGCCATGACTGTAGAAGATGATGTTGTACGCACTTATTAGTGAACTAGAGAAGTTCTCTATTCACAAAAGTAATCTGTATTTTCCTGTTTATGGGTATTATAAATCAAGCTAGTAACAAGGCAAACTGTGGTTCTTACAAACTTTCACATAAAAAATTGATAAGATCATTGTACACAATATTCAGCTATAATTAGAGTCAGTAATAGGAGTTGAAAAATTCTGAAATAAGTAAGTGTATAAATAAAGAAGAGGCTTTTGTAACTATTCCTAAATATTAGAGAAATACTCACACTCCTTTTGCATGTACTGGCCATGGAACATTGTCTACGAAGAGACATATACTAAGGTCAAAATGAGAAACTGTGGGTTATATAATAAGAACTTGATTTGTGGTTATTAAGTACAAGAGGAATGTGAAAGTGATGCAGAATATTCACCAGATTACTTCTTAGACACATTTTATAGTCAACTAGAATTCTTTATCCTAGCTGGCTACGAAAGTACACAATTATTCAGGTCCTAACAGTAGCCCCACGGTTATAGAATATAGTGTTTTTGATCACAAAAATAATTACATCCTGGCATCTAACTCGGCACTGTAGATGGGTGTGAGTAAGGAATTAGCTGGACCATATTGATCTTGAGTACTTAGAATGGAATTTTCCAAGAGATTTTCTATCAGGGAGATCAAATTATAGTTCAACAAGAAATGTGCTCAACATGAATGCAAGGTAGGAACCTCTGCCAGCCTTGCTCTGTCCTAAAATTCTTCAAAACACAAGGCTTGAAATATATATCAAAAAATTTAAAAAGGAAATATTGATAAATTTTTGAGGGTAAATGTACACATTGGAAGCTTTCAGTCGAAGAATCCTAATGAAAACTTTTAAGTTGATAATTGGATTCATTGTGAGCAGTGATATCAAAATGAGAAGATAAGAATTTTACCACCACAGCTTAACACTGAGCCAAACTCATAGAATCCAGTTGCAGAGAGGGAGGAGTAATAAGCAAAAGGGTCAAGATCAGGCTACAGAAACCCACAGAGACAGCTGACCTGAACAAGGGGGAGCTCATGGACCCCAAGACTGATAGCTAGGAAAACAGCAGTGAACTAACCCAGACCCCCTGAATGTGGGTCTCAATTAGAAGGCCTGGGCAGTCTATAGGACCTCTGATAGTGGACCAGGATGTATCCCTGGTGCATGAAAGGATTTTGAAAACACATTTCCCATGGAGGAATACTCCCTTAACCTAGAGACAGGACAGAAGACATAAGTCCTACTACAAATAACTTGAGAGATTTTAATGATAACTCCTGAAAGGCCTCCCACTTCCTGTGAAGTGGGTGGGAATGAGATGGAGGAGGTCAGAGGGCATGAGAGGATGGGAGAGAAAGGAAACTGGATCGATATGTAAAATAAGAAAAAATAATGAATGATAAATTAAAAAAACAAAAGAGAATTTCACAGCCAGAAATTGTCTCAGAGGCCATTTAATTACAGATAGGAACTAAAAACAAAAAGAAAACAAAAATCCTTATATGTTTTCATCCATGTAGCAAGTGATCTTGCTCAAATTATTTGAGGACATTTATGAGACATTTCCCATTATTTTTAATGTTCTTTTTAATTTTGGGGAGTAAATGATACTTAATATGTACAGTTTTGTTTTTTACTCTTACTACAAGCCCCCAGTGACTTGTGCTCAATTGTAACTAATTACTCACCTAGAGCCACTGAAGAAATCAAATCAGAAAGAAGAAAAGATAAGTAGGCAGGACAGCTTGAAACTAATGCTACCCTTATTATTCTCTTTCTCCTTGTTTTGCAGCCAGTTAGAAAGACAAGGCAAAGAGGCATGTAGACTTTAAATGACAAGCTTATTTGACAAATACCATTTCAAAATTGAAGCAATATTTGTTATTATAATGGAATATGCATCCACATAGGAAATTCATTTTTTTTTCTTGAAATAAGATTTTGCTTCATTCACAAGCTTCTTCAAGTCATGCATAGACTATGATTATACATGGCTTTGTCATCTGAAATTAACTTTTCACACATGATATGCAACGACAAGTAGGCACATGGCAACTATCCATTTCATTTCATCAGCCTATGGAATTTGATTTTCTTTGCTCTGTCAGTGTTGCTGTCTAGATGGATCTATTTATCTGGTACTGCTCAGATTATTTGTCACTTTTTGTTTAGATCTACTTCGAGTCAAGGAAATGCTTTTGTCTTCTTTGCTTAGAAAGCAACTGTTGAAATCTCTGGGTGAAGGCAAAACATGAATAGAAAGTTACATCAAGTTATACAATTAAGAAGATGATGTGTGGTTATCTTAAAGTTAATGTACAATGTACTACAATGTACAGTGAACTACAAACAACAACAAAAATAAAGTGCCCAAACAAGGAATATAGGAAAATTAGTGGGAACCATAATTGATATGAACACCAGAACTACATCAGTAAGTACTTATTTACTATAATGTCAATCCCTTCCACAAAAAATAAAAAAGGTACCATTGAAGAGACTTTGCTTTATACCATGTCTTAGGTTTTTCTACTTTTTATAAAGTAATTTGTGTAAAGAAAAGCATCTTGATTTTGTGTGTGTGTGTGTGTGTGTGTGTGCGTGTGTGTAAAAACCAATGTCATTTTAGTAGATAAAGTAGAGGGTAAGTAGTGAGAGGGAATCCTACTGGCTCATCTTCCCAGGGACATAGTTCCTATCAATTCCCTGCTCCTGCAGGTGCATGTTTAGACAGAGTTCATTCTGAGCCAGTGGGTGTCAGCAATTTTGTGAATAAACTGTTCGAGGACCTGCCTCCATTCTTCAATAAAATATTCTTCAATGATCCCTTCATCTCCTAGGAAACGGAGCTACTGCTTCAGGGCTTTTCCAGGCAATGGTGGTACTGCAATCTTACTATCTCACTCAAGTTCATTTTTTCAACCACTCAAAGTCACTGTACACAGGACCCTTTCAGTTTGTATGCATGCGAACCTCATTATAGTGAGATAGTCCTTCTGTGGCACTGAACATGCCCATTGGGGGGTGGAGCCATGGGCAGAAGTGATCTGTGGAAGGAGGTCAGAGGAAGAGCCTGGAAAAGCTCTCTTGCTGGTGGGATTCGGGCAGGAGAGCATCCAGTGGAAATTGCTGGTGTTCATCTGTCTAGGCTGTAAGTTATTTCTCCCTGAAAAAAACATCTATTCGGCCTATTTGTTTAACCGTGATATCTGGTGTCAGAAGCAGGATTAGGATTTTAGGGGACCTGGGTTTCATCCAGGCTGCAGACGCCGCTACCCTCCCCCACCTTCCCCAAGGGGCAGGGTCCTTTGCCTAACCAGGTGGACTCACCACAGCTTTGGGACATTTGCCTCTTCCTTATGGCAAAGGAGATCTTTGCCTCCAAAGCGGGCCTGAGAAGGCACTCACCACTTCTCTTTTTTTTTTTTTTTTTTTTTTTTTTTGCCCATTTCCGCACTGTACTTTGCATTCTCACAGAGCTGCTCAGCACCTGCCCTGCTTGTGCTTTTTCCCACGGTTATTCCTGCGGTCCCAGCAATTCCACAAGTCTCCTTTTAACAAAATTTCGCTTGCCATAGTTTGTTAAGAGCAGAGGATCATCTGCTGCTGGACGATATTTGGCAGTACACTTCCAAGCAGAACTGGGATCATACAGGTCGTCTGCGGCTGGACGCCATTTGGTGGTACACCTCCAGGCATAACTACCACAAGCTGAGATCTACAACTAAAAGCATCAAAGTTTCAGGACAGCAGAATTACACCTAAGGTAATTGTAACATCCTTTGCAATTTAAGCTGATATAATATCTGAGATAAATTTTTCCATAACTATGGCAGGTAATTTTACAATGCAGGACTCTAGGAATTATTTTACTTCATATATAGAAGGGATTTTTAGCAGAAGAAACTTATGACGGGACCAATATGTACTTTTATTTTGTAATAGCAATGGGTTTCATCATTAACATGATATTCTTAAAGAAATGGTTTGAGATTACACCAAACAATAAGGAACTTGTACAAACCATAGGAGACTTAGTAACAAGGATTCGAAACATTGAAAATGATAGATTTCAAAGCATAGAAAGTATAGAAAGAAAGGCTTAGAATATTGAAGATGGTGTTGGAGAGCTGACAGGTAGAATACAAACTGTGGAACATGAAAATGACAAAGTAAAAAACAGAATTTGTTTCATGTCAGATACCTCAATAACCAGAACAGAACAATGCAATGCATTAACATGCTAGCAGAAACAGCTCGTACCTGGTCGGAGGAAGCTACTAATAAGTTTAAAAAACTGGAACATCAGATAGAAAGACTAGATGATAGAATCTCTTCCATGTCTGAGGATAATGGCAAGCTAGCAGATAGAACATTGTTTCTGGAAGGCAGTTTACATGCCATTCAGATAATATCTAAGGATGAGAAGATTAAAAACATGGAATCATATGTAGTTGGAGAAATTAAGAAACTGACTCATGCAATGAAGTCTCTAGAAAGTAATTTGATTCAAGAAGTTCCACACTCAAAGAAACAATGGTGAATAGATTTCAGGCTTTAGAAGACCTTCAGTCTGATACATCAGGAGAAGACCTACGGGTAACAGGGCATGAAAAAGACTTAAAATTTTCCATACCACTTAGGGTCAGGGGAGATTTCCCTGTATCTATTAATGAAAAACCAGCAACGAAAAAACACCTAAAAGGTGTCATTGCATATCAGTGGGAACCAATACGTATGAAAGATTTAAAAGGTATAAAGGAAGCAGTAGTCTCTTATGGCATGCACTCACCTTATGTGAAGCAATTAGTAGAATCATGGGCAAGGAATAACAAGGTAACCCATAAGGATTGGGATCAATTAATATCAGCTAACCTTGAACACTCCTCTCAATTAGAATGGAGGGCTTTATGGAGAGAGGAACTTCAGGGCTTAAAGAAAGGTTATAAAGCTCCCCAAGATAAAATTCTTGGTGAGGGTCTTTATGCTGAACCATAAACCCAAGCTGCCTATGATGAACATATCTTGTCTCTATGCAGTACAGCAGCTGTGAATGCTTGGGATAAGCTTCATGGATTAGGAGAGAGGTTAGAACCCTATAGCAAGATAAGTCAAGGACATATGAACACTTTAGTGTGTTTCTAGAAAGATTATCTAGGGCAGTACAATTAGAGGTAGCAGACATAGATTCTAGGCGAATACTCATAGAAGCTTTAGCTTATGAGAATGCAAATGCTCAATGCAAACAGGTGCTTTGGCCTTTAAAAATGCAATCAGCACCCTTGGGTGAATGGGTCCTATATACAGGCAGCATTGAATATAATGACAGTAACACTGAAGCATGGGTAGGAGAAGCCATATCTAAAGGTCAGAGAAGACATCCAGATAACAGAGTTCCTTACTATGGTGACATAGAAGCTTGGGTAGGAGAAGCCATCTCCAAAGGTTTGAAGAGATATCAACATGTCAGATGTTATAACTATGGTAAGATAGGACATCTAAAAGGAAATTGTAGGCAAAGCTTCCCTAGAAATAACACTCTGTGTATATTTTGGAGATCACCCTTTGTCAGATATAGGATTAGGGAAAATCTTTTCTCAATCTGTGGGTTTCGGTTTGGTCTTGTCCACTGTGTCCTTTGCCTTACAGAAGCTTCTAATTTGAAGAGGTCCCATTTATTAATTGTTGCTCTCAGTGTCTGTGCCCATGGAGTTATGTTCAGGAAGTGGTCTCCTATACAAATTTGTTCAAGGGTACCTCCTACTTTCTCTTCTAAGAGGTTCAATGTGGCTGGATTGATGTTGAAGCCTTTGATCCACTTTGACTTGAGTTTTGTGTATGTTGACAGACATGGGTCTATCTGAAGTCTTCTACAAACCCTCACCCACTTGTACCAGCAGCATTTGGTAAAGAAGTTGTCCTCGCCCTACTGTATAATTTTAGCTGTTTTGTCAAAAATCAGGTGTTCATAGGAGTATGGGTTAATATCAGGATTGTCAATTCAATTCCATTGGTCTACCTGTCTATTTTTATGCCAACCAGGCTGTTTTCAGAACTATAGCTCTGTAGTAGAGCTTAAAGTCAGGAATGGTGATGCCTCCTGAAGTTCTTTTATTGTATAGGGTTCTTTTGGCTATCCTGGGTCTTTTGTTTTTCCATATAAAGTTGATTATTATCCTTTCAAGGTCAGTGAAGAATTGTGTTAGTATTTTGATGGGGATTGCATTGAATCTGTAGATTAATTTTGGCAAGTCTGTCATTTTAACTATGTTTATCCTACCTATCCAAGAGCATGGGAGTTCTTTCCATTTTCTGGTATCTTCTTTAATTTCTTTCTTTAGAGCCACAAAGCTCTTATTATATAGGTCTTTTACTTGTTTGGTAAGCGTTACACCAAGATACTTTATGTTGCTTGTGGCTATTGTAAAGGGTGATGTTTCTCTCTTTCATTGTCTCTTTTTCGTCTGAAAAAAGTAGGGCTACTGATTTTTTTTATTAGTTTTTTTTTTTTTTTTTTTTTATCCTGCTAGTTTGTTGAAGGTGTTTATTAGCTGTAGGAGTTCCCTGGTAGAGTTTATTGATTTGCATATGTAAAATATATCATTTGCATATAGAGACATGTTGACTTCTTTCTTTCCAATTTGGATACCCTTGATCTCCTTTTCTTGTCTTATATCTTGAGCTTGAACTTCTACTACGGATATTGAAGAGATATGGAGAGAGAGGGCAGCTTTGTCTTGTTCCTAATTTTAGAGGAATTGGCTTAAATTTCTCTCCATTTAGTTTGATGTTGGCAGTTGAGTTGCTGTATATTGCTCTTATTATGTTTAGGTATGTTTCTGTTATCCCTGACTTCTCCAAGACATTATCATGAAAGGGTGTTCAATTTTGTCGAAGGCTTTTTCAGCATCTAGGGAGATAATCATGTGGTTTTTCTTTTTCAGTTTGTTTATGTGGTGTATCACGTTGATACATTTCCATATATTAAACCATCCCTGCAATTCAGGGATGAAGCCTACTTGGTCAGGGAGGATGATTTCTCTGATGTTTTCTTGAATTCGGTTTGCAAGTATTTTTTGAGTATTTTTGCATCGATGTTCATCAGGTATATTGGTCTGTAGGGTGCTCTCCATGGGGACAGGACACAGGAGCAGGGAGATCAGGGGCCCAAGAGAATCTTTATGTATTAAACATGCTAGAACTTGGGGTAAAGGTTTTAGGTATGCACAAGATAAACTCCATGATCAATGAGTTATGTAGGTGCTATCTTTTGTAATATGGCCCGGAAGTCAGTTTTTAGAGAGTAACAAATATTCATGAATACAGCCTGGTTTGTTTAGGGAGTCTCATGGACCTCTTTGACAAACTATATAATTAAATGTCACCCAATCCTGTTACTGGAAATTTCTGTTAGCTCTGAAGAAAACTCCAAATTTCTAAACATCAATAAACTGAATACCTCATTCATTCATAAATGGGTAGGGCCTCTGATCTGTTTCCACCAACACTGTGGGAGTTCATTTTGGAACTATGGAAATTCCAGAAATGTGGATAGTTTCAGTTCAGTGCCAGCTTGATTACTCTTTAGGATGCAATCCAAGTGTGGGTAAGTTCAGCAATACACATTTACCAGAAAGTTCTTAAAATACAGTTCAGCAAGAGCATTAGCAATATCCTGTAATGTCTATGTAAATTTTGAGTCTTGCCTTTCCAATAGCTCATAAAGGGATATCATACACCTTGTAATGAGATTTTCACTTGATAACTTTGGCTACTGATAGGAGCATCATCCTCCCCAAAAGAATACCTTCAACCATTTTTTGTTAATCATTTATTTTAATAGACTGCAAAAATAGTAGGCTTCTGCAAATAGTTTTCAAGCATCATTGAATTAATTAACCATTTTTATATTCTTCTCTGTCTCCTCTACTCTCAAATGTGCATGAAATTTTCCACCCTCACTATCTCCCCATTGCTTTCAAATATTATATATCTTCATAGTTATGCTAGATGAAGGAGTCCCATTTCTATCCCCATTTAAAAAATACTTTGCAATGCCCTGGAATTTTATTATATTTTGTGTATGTATATAATACATGCATAAATCTATGTTGTTGTGAATGCAGCCATACACTTATCACATATATGTAGAGGTCAATTATGTAACCTTAACATTGTTTCTCTCTCTCCCGTGTGGTGTGTGTGTGTGTGTGTGTGTGTGTGTGTGTGTGTGTGTGTGTGTTAGGCTTATTGTATAGAGCAAGTTGTATGTCATACATGTCTACTTAGGGCATGTGCTGTTAGTGAAGGATGTTATGCTCTATTGTTCTTTGCCTTATTCTTTTGAGATAGACCTTTTACTCAACCAGACACTCAACAATATTTTCCTATGCTGACAAGTCAGCAAGATCTCAGGATTCACTTGTATTCATTTACCCCAGACTAGAATTATATTAATATATGAAGTCATGTCTAACATATTGACACTGTCTCTAGGGATTCAAACTCAGGCAACCATGCTTTAGCAATTAGTGCTCTTACATTTAAAATCTTCAAATGTTGAAAAAAAAAAAAAAAACGACTAACACAAAATAATTGAAAACATTATGGGGTGATATATGCGATGAACAAATAAAAATAATTAATTTTTGAATTTTTATTTAACTTTATCATTGGTATCTTTCAGCATATTTCTTCCACTTATTTATGTATGTATTGTGAACTGTAGTTAACCAAATGTCCTACAATCAATTAAATTTATCACAGGTCTTTCACACTATTTCTCATTACCCAATTTTTCTATCCCACCTCCCAATCAGACCTTTTAAATATTATTATTACATATTATGGAAACCTCTTCATTGAAGTATAGCACTTTATTATTCAGTCTGGTTTTAAACACCAGGGCTAAAGTGTTTCTCATCTCAATTTTCAATGGCTATACTTACAGACATGATTTATTACATTGAGATAGGAGAGTATTGTTAACATCTATAAGGGAATGTGAACAAACATGTTTGCTTCTCTGTTCTTGTACTGTCATAATATTTTCAAATTACATTAATCTTCCAGCAAATAACAAGATGTGAGGTTTTCATGGCTAAATTTTCATCCATAGTCTACATGTATGACATTGTTGTTTATATATTCATACATTTAAGCCTTTGTTTTGTGCATATATATCCAATGTGTACATCAGTAACTACTATGGATGTGTATAGGCTCTCTTGTATAGTAATAGAATTTCCTTTGGCTTTTATTCACAAAAGTGACATAATTCATTCATTCAATAGATTGACTTCTGTTCCTTGAATGATGCCCATGCTTTTCTCTGCAGATACTGTGATGACTGACATTTATACCAGCATTAAATATATATGTGTTATAGGATTGCCAAATGGGAAATTATATTCCACAAGAAGCAATATAGTACTGCCTCACATTGGTGAGTAATTCAAAGGAAATTCAGGTATAGCCAGTGACTTGTTGATTGTTATTGTTGTTGCTGCTTTTTGTCTATCAATGGATTTTATGATAATTTTTATAAATTCCAAACAAAATAAACATCCTAAATTAAAATTAACCAGACATAAAAACTACACGTTTTAATAAAATTCTATACAGTTAGAAGAATATTTTTTGACTCTGTGATGTTTCAGTTTGGATTTTATGGTCAAAAAATTGAGTAAAATTTTATGTTTTTCAAATACCATAAATTCATGACAGAAATAGACATACACAAAGAATTAGCTTTATATCCTTTTTTTATGCTATGCCCATCACCTGCATTCAGTCCTTTCATCCCCTATATACTTACTCTTTTAAACTCTCTTTTTGGCATCAATGTTAACAATGTGTTTCACCTATACATATATTACTGACTAGCTTCAAATTAAGATGGAGAACATGTTATTTCTTTCTATCTTTCTTTCTGAGATTAGTTGACATCAGTTAATATTCACACTAAGTCTATTCACACTATCAAGTCCAAAATTTCTTGCAAATTTTGTAATTCCTTTGTCTTTAGAGATGAATAACATATTTATTCTACATAGCAAAATTTTGTTATCCACTTATCTACTGATAACTAGTGAATATCAGGAATATGCTTGTGTGTTCAGCTATCTCACTATGCTAGATTAAGCTGTCCATAGCATATATGCCCAGGAGTAGAATTGAACGAGGTCTAAGAAATCTTAGAAATAATTAATAGTTATATTAATTTGAATCACCACCAACAATGAGTAATGTCTCTTTCCATATCCTCTCCAACATTTTTTGTTAATGATAGCAATTCTGACTGGGGGGAAATGATTTTTAAAACTAGTTTGAATTTCATTTCCTTGATAGCAAGTAATATTGAACACTTTTAAAACTAGTTGCTGGTTATTTTTTTTCCTTTTTGAAAACTGACTATTCAGTTCATTTGGTTGTTTGTTGTTTGGCAGTTTTATTTTTCTGGTATTTAATTTCTACACTTATTTATAAATTAGTCTTATCTGTCCCTTTTCTGAAGAGTAGATGTCAATGTCTTCTCCCATTCTATGAGTATCTGTTTTCTCTACTTTTTTCTGTTCTTGTACAAAACCAGTTAATTTTCTTGAAATCATATTTTTTAAACCTTTGGGGTTAGGTTTTGTGGTGTTTTATGCAGAAAATAATTGCCTATTCAAATATGGTCTATTGTACCCCCTTGCTTTTCTTCTAGAAGTTTCAGGGTTTCAAGTTTTAAATTAATGTCTTTTTTTAATATTAGTTTTGAAAATAGATTCTTCTCTCATACAATACAACCTGGCCACAGATCCCCTTCCTTCCTCTGTAACAAGTCTTTCCCTGTCCTGCCAGCTAGCTCCCAAATAACAACATGAAGATTATTATTAATTATGGGAACTCAGTGTATAGTTTAGGCTTTATTAATTTAAACCAAATATATAGTAAGCCAGCTTCAGTTCTTCTTCTGTACATTTAACATAGATTGTGTATAGCTGTCTCTATTGCAAAATTTTTCAAATTTATCATTTGAAATATGAGAATAAATTTTACACATATACTATCTGGGATACATGTGACCTGTTTGCTTTTTAAACATTGGAATATATATTTTGTATTATACTTAGTAGTATACAGATTATTAAAATTTTATTAGCCAGTATTTGAAAATTATTATTGAACATATATTGTTTCTAAAATTAATATCTTCCTAACACTGTTACACATTTACTGTCTAAGAATGTTAAATTGAAACCTCTCTGTAGAAAATCATATTCCTTACCTATGGTTACATTAATTTACCACTTAATTGTTCATCATTTCATTTATTATTTCCACTTTATATTTCATTGCCTGAAACCCTCACAGGACAGAAAAAGTGATGGTTGTATAGTGAGCAAGTTGTTTAATTCCTCACTTAAAATATATACATTAAGTGTTCTTCCATATTTATATTTTAATTTATTTTAAACTAACAAATTCATTTTATCAACTGTCTTTATATATGGAAATTATTTCATTTTTCTTTTAATATGTCAATACTTGCTGATATGAAGTTGTATTTATTTGATAATTTGAATTATTGCTTTATATCAGGAATAAAAATAAGTCAATTTTTATTGATCAAGCATGGCATTAGTTTTTAATGGGTCTTTAACTTGTATATTAATGAATTTAAAAACAGGAGATGATTAAACTTTTTATAAGATTTGATAGGAAACAGGAAAAAGCTTCTGTGATAATAGCTGAATAACACATTGATTATGAATGAGTACAGCAGAATAACATTAGGAATCATTTTAACACTATTTTCTTTTAAATCAGAGGTATTTGGTTTCATCCTTGGTCTCTGGGATATCTACTCTTCAGTGTTTAGCAATATAAGCAGTGATGGTAAGGTTGGTATGTCATGGATCAGGCTTTAAGTCAAATCACACATGGGTTGGTTACTCCCACAAGCTTTAAATGACCATTGTCCTAACATATTTTGCAGGCAAGAAAGATTGTAAATAAAAGGAGTTGTGGCAATGTTGATGTTTATATTGATCTCTGAAGAGTACTTTTCCATAATAAAAACATTAGAATGTAAAAATGATTGTTCTCTGTAGTCACCAGCTTGATCCTTCCACACCTATGGGTTTTGTGGGTGTTTTCCTCAGCAATAGCTCCTTGAAACTTAACTGTGTGGCAACAGATTGGGTTGATTGGGAATTCCATGTGACCCCTTTGGTCAAAAACTCAAGTGGATATAACCTATTCCCAATAAAGGAAGTCTTCCCTTTCCTTTCTCTTTCTTCCTTTCTTTTTTTCTTTTTTGGTTTCTTTCTTTCTCTCTTTCTTCCTTCTTTTCTTTCTCATTTTTTTCAAAAGTGTAATACTCAATTATGTAAATGTTCCACATTTTCT
Organism: Phodopus roborovskii; assembly: GCF_943737965.1. Classification (NCBI taxonomy): domain Eukaryota; kingdom Metazoa; phylum Chordata; class Mammalia; order Rodentia; family Cricetidae; genus Phodopus; species Phodopus roborovskii. The sequence goes on along the minus strand of NW_026126525.1, from coordinate 40,659,169 downwards.
TTCTCCATTACTCTGTTTAAGTACATCTAGGTTGTTTCCAATTTTTTACTATTATGAATAAGGCAACAAGAAACATGGTTCAACAAGTATTCTTGGGATAGGATGAAATATCCATTGGGTATATGTTCAAGAATGGTATAGCTGTATCTTGAAGTAGATTGATTTTCATTTTGTCAAGATACTGCCATACTGGTTTCACTGTGGCTGTACAGGTTTGCACTCCTACCATAAATGGTTGAGTACTTCCCTTATTCCATGTCCTCACTAGCATGAGTTAACACATGTGTTATTGACCTTAACCATTCTGATAGGTGTAATACTGTATTTTAAAGTAGTTTTGATTTGCATTTCCCATGTGGCTAATAATGTTTCATTTTGTAGACTGCAGTTTTGCCTAAATGACAGTGTCTTTTGCTTTACAGATCCTCTGCTATTTCATGGAATCCCATTTACTAATTCCTAAACTTAGTGCCTAAACTGTGTTCTGTTTATAAAATCTTTTCCTGTGCCAATGAGTTCAAGGCTATTCCCCTATTTGTCTTCTATCATGTTCAGTGAACCTGGTTTTTTCTTAAGGTATTTGATACATTTGAAGCTGAGTTTTGCACAGGGTTATGGGTATAAGTTGCATTCTTCTACATACAGCCATCCAGTTTTAAAAGAGCCATTTGTTGTAGATGTTCTTTTTTTCCAGTAGGTGTTTCTGACTATTTTAAATCAAATATTGGGTGTCCTAAATTTGGGGTTTAAGTCTGTGTCGTCAACTTAATTCCATCGATCTGGTAACTGTTTGTGTGCCAATACTTTGTAGATTTTATTACTATAGTATGCAACAAGTACTCTTCTTGAATTCAGGAATAGTTAAACCTCAAGCAGTTCCTTCAACATTAAATATTCTTTGGTCTGTTGCTTTCTATTTCAGTGTAAAGCTGAGAATTGCCCTTTCAAGATGTGTATACATACAATTGTTTGCATAGTTTGAAGGTGATTGCATTGAATCTGTGGATATCATTTTTTTTAAAGTATGGCCATTTGTATTATGTTAATTACACCCATCCATGAATCCATGAGCACAGAGATCTTTCTGTGTTCTTTATCTGTAGCGCCCAAGCGCCCATGCTACAATCTGTTCCACGAATCGGGCGAAGGCCTAGAGATTGACATAAAGACAAGACAGCAGGTCATTCGTTCAATGGCAAAGTAGGAACACCAAATGCCGAATGCCGTTTATTGAGGGGCAAGAACGGGATTTAATACCGACTTATAGCACAGTGGAAAATTACAGGAATTTTTTGGCTTAGCTCCTCCCTGTGTTGTCATGAGGTGTGTGTCACAAGATGTGTTGTCACGAGATGAATACCAACAAAAGCCTTGGGAAAAGGAGTTCCCGCCAACAGCTTCAGCCTAGCTCAAGGTGCCTTGGGGGTCCATGCAGGGCCCTACAGGTCCCCCTTTCTTTTAATATAAACTAACACCTGTCTTAGGTGACAGAGGACGTCAGCATAATTCCTTACCCGTCATTGGAGAGGCTACCCAGGCCTGTAACCTTCCTGTCTTAGGTTGGATATTTGCCCCCTCTGTCTTACCCATCACTGGTGAATAGTTTGTCAGCCACACGTGGGCAAAGGCATTTTCTCTTGAGCCAAAGACAGTATCTGTCTTGTTAGAAAGTTGGCCTGGCCCTGTTTAATGCTGTGGCAAAGTAGTACCAAGTGTAAGGGCTACAAACCCCAATGTACTGTCCACAAGTTGAAGTCCTTGTAAAAGGCCTTCTGCATTAGCAAGTGGCACTCAGGTTTCATAGATGTTAATGATCTGCATGGCTAAAGCATGTGTATAACTTAAAAACTCATCACTCCAGGATTTCTGGAGAAAAATGATGCATTAACACAGATATGTGTAAAAGACAGAGAACAAGAAGCCATATGAGCTTCTCACAAAAATTCAAGTGTTCCTATAGGAGGTTAGTTTGTAAATTTAGTTTAAAAATGCCAATTTGTACTAGATAATTAAGTGTGCTTTGAGTAGCTAAGGCTTAAGCCAAATCACCTGCTAGTTGATCCACTGTGCTTGCAGTATTTACAGATTGGGAGAGGGCTATGGTAGAAACTGTTGCTTCAGTGGTGAAGGCTGCACTGGCAGCCGTGATCTAGGAATCTCCTTTCCTCTCTGCTCACACCTGGGGTACGTGGCCCACGACAGCTGTTACAGTCAGCAGACCTATTGAGAACAATGAAACTTTCTCCAAAATTAGTAGCCTTGATTACAACAAAAGAATGGAACCATAATACAGTGAAATTCTTGTCCTTTGGATCAGTGTAAATTTATATAGCCGCTTGATCCAAACTATAATTAATGATCAGGAAAAAAGGCCACATATGGCTACTCAGATGCACAGGCATCAGGATGGGTTGATTCTGGAAGACCCATTGGACCTTCTTTCTGGCTGTTACAATCACTATCCCTCCGCATATGGCGAATCAGCCGCTCAGGCACCCAAACAGGGTTGTCTGCGTCTTGTGGAAAGACACAAACTGACCCTCGGGACCATACTAGAACTGGGTCAGGGCCGCACCATTTTACAGTAGTGACATTCTTCCACATAACTGAGCCATAGTCAGATGACCGAGGGCACCAATGACTGTCGGCCACAGATCGAGCAGCACCATCAATAGTTAAAAAAAATTTAAAATGTATAGGACAAGAGAAAGGTGATTATGAGGAGATCCTGTAAACTCCTCCTTTTTTGTTTTATGAAGATAGGCTTAAATTGTGTGATGTGCACGTTCCACCATGGCCTGACCCTGAGGATTATAAGGGATACCCGTCATATGTGAGATAAAAATTTTTTGCAAAAAGAATTAAAACCCTGACTAGTATAAGCAGGGCCATTATCAGTTTTTAATTGTCTGGGCATTCCCATATAAGCAAAGGCTTGTAAACAATGGCTCTTAACATCCTTAAGCCTTTCTCCAGTATGAACAGAGGCAAATATGAAATGAGAATGGGTATCCACAGATACATGAACAAATTGTAGTCGACCAAAGGAAGGAACATGAGTAACATCCATCTGCCAGATATCATTAAGTGTGACACCACGGGGGTTAACTCCAAGGTGTGGAACAGGTAAGAACTCTGCACATAGGGGACAATTCTTAACTATATCAATAGCTTGGTCTCTAGTAATTTTAAAATGGAATTTGAGTGACCCTGCATTAAGGTGGAAGGTTGTATGAGCTTTGCAGGCTGCTTCATACCCAGACTCTCTCATCATCATGATGGCACTATCTGTTTTAGTATTAAAATCAGCAATGGCATTTCCTTCACTTAAAGGGCCGGGCAAATCAGAATGCGCTCGGAAATGTCCTACAAAAATTGGATGAGAGCGCCTCCATAGTAGGCTTTGTATGGCTAATAAATGATCTTGTACACGAGACACTGGAGCTGTATAAGCAGCAGTTTCTAAGGGAGCCAATATAGGATACACATATTTACTATCCATGTATAAGTTAAATGGCTCATCAGAAAAATGTTGAAGGGCTAATTGTACTGCAGCTAGTTCTGCAAATTGTGCAGACTTCACTTTAACTATAGAGCATTTGATAATGGGAAAAGAAACAACTACTGCACAACCATTTGAAGAGCCATCTGTAAATACATTACGGGCCCCATTCAGAAGATTTTGGGAAATAACCTTGGGGAAACACACAGGGTGATTTTTAAAAAAAATGAGCTAACTTAGTGGAAGGAAAATGACTATCAAAGTGGCAGGGTGTGGAACACAAGAAATGTGCCCACTCCTCATCAAATTGTTGAAGCCATTGTATCTGTTTTTGAGTATAAGGAGTAACAATTACATCTGGCATCTTGCCAAAAACTTGAATACTCATTTTGTATGCCTTTTGAATAATAGAAAGCATTGCCTGAGGATAAGATCTAACTGTCTTTCTTGGGGATGCATGTTCATGCACCCATAATATAGGACCAGTTTGGCAAAATAGGGGAATACGCTGAAGCAAAGACTAATAACATCACGTTCTGAGAATAGTCAATATAAATTAAATGTGCAGATTGGAGACATTCTTGCACAAACTGTATACATTCTCGCGCAGCAGGCATTATGGTGCGCAGAGAAGTGGGATCAGAATCTCCTTGTAAAATATCAAATAATGGTCTAAGCTGCCCAGTGGTTAGGGCCAAACTAGATCGAACGCAATTTATGTCTCCCAATAATTTTTGAAAATCATTAAGGGTGGTCAGATTATCCAGTCTTAAAGTAATCTTTTGAGGACGGATACCAGAAAATAACAATTGATGACCCAGGTAATGATAGGGAAATTCTTGTTGCACATTTTCTGGGTCTAATCTTAAGCCAGCTAGTTGAAGATTATGTTGCAATTCCCCAAAAGCCTCATTCACTTCCTTAGAATCCGGGCCGGCTAAAAGAATATCATCCATATAATGTATAATATATAGGGATTGAAATTTCTCTCTAATGGGGGCAATGGCCAATGATACATAAATTTGACAAATAGTGGGACTATAGGCCATGAGGAAACACCACCCATTGATATCTCTTATAGGGCTCTTTAAAGTTAATAGAAGGAATGCTAAATGCAAATCGCGCACTATCCTGAGGATGCAAAGGAATGCTAAAAAAGCAATCTTTTAGGTCTATAACTAATAAATGATAGCCTTGAGGAATACCCACAGGGGAAGGCAAGCCAGGTTGTGTTGCTCCTATAATTTGCATACAATCATTAACAGCTCGGAGATCTTGTAGGAGTCTCCATTTTCCAGATTTTTTCTTTATAACAAAGATTGGGGTATTCCATGGGGAAGTGGAAGGAACAATATGTCCTGCCTCTAATTGTTCCTTTACAAGTTGATGTGCAGCCTGTAACTTCTCAATAGATTAAGGGCCATTGCTCCACCCATACTGGGTTATCAGTTTTCCAGATAATAGGAATGGAACAGGCTGCATAGCAATAGCCCCTAGGGAAAATTTCCCAGCCCAGTGCGATCTCTGGCTCTTTTGATAATTAAATTTCTGGATGCAACAGACAGAGGGTCACCTTGTAGGAATTTACCCAGTCCTTTTCCTTGTACATAACCTTGGCCTGCCAGCATATTTTTAACAGGCTCAGTAGTAAGGACTGCTCCCATGGTCTGAAGCACATCTCTCCCCCAAAGATTAACAGGTATATGACTTAACACAAAAGGCTGAAAAATTCCTGTATGTCCTTCATCATCTGACCATTTAAGAAACTGAATACTACATTCTGGAGCCACAGCAGTTCCCACTCTTTGTAAATGAGTGGAGGCCAGCTGAAGAGGCCATGCTTGTGGCCAATGTTTTTTGTTATTACTGAGGAGTCCGCTCCCATGACCCCAAGTCCAGAAAATACTCTACCTTGTATGGTAAGGGTGAGCATGGGGCGCTGTTCAAGAATTGATACCCAAAAGGCACCCATGGAGCCTGTGGACCCAAAACCAGCAGATCCCCTGATGTCCTTTAAAAAGGGATTGTTGGTTTGAACATAGGGAGAAGAACCAATTGCGCTGTCCGAGCACCCTGTGGTATCATTAATACCCCCATTTCTGCCCTAACCATGATTTTTATTTCTCCTTGAAAGTCTGAATCTACTACTCCTGGAATAACTCTAATTCCTTTCAACAAGGCACTACTGCATCCTAACAATAGCCCTATTGCTCCTGGGGGAAGAGGACCAAAGACTCCTGTTCTCAAGGCTTGAGTGCCCATTTGTGGTGTTAATATTGCTCGGGTGGCAGAACAGAGGTTCAATCCTGCGCTTCCTGGGGTACCTCTGATAAGTTCCTGGACATAAAGGGGTTTCTCTGAGGGATCATCTGTATTGGGCAGGTTACAGGTGTATCCATTGCCCCGTACACCTGGGCTTGAGGGGCCCGAGGCTGGCCCCGCTTCCAGTTTCCCTGAGCTGGTAAAGGATTACCAAGGGCATCTGTCTTTGACCTATATTCCTTGCTCCAATGATGACCCTTACTGCAACGTGGGCAAAGCCCTGGCCTAGGGCTCAATTGCATTGCCACATCCTGGGGGCAGTTCCTTTTGAAATGTCCTAGCTGTCCACATCCAAAGCAACTCTTTGGTCTGGCTCCTCCATTGTTCTCCCCTCTTTTCACAACTGAGCTATAACCTGGCCCATAATGTGATGACCATCTATGTCCCGACATATGCATATATAGTCATTAAGACTTTTGGACTTATGGGGACGTAAAACCTCTTTACAATACTTGTTTGCATTTTCGAATGCCAATTGTTTAACCATAGGCATGGCATTTTCAACATCACCAAAAATGCGTCCTGCCAGCTGTAGCAGGTGGTCTGCAAATTCTGAGTAGGGCTCAGACAGTCCCTGCAACACCTTAGATAGTTGATCTCCTGCAGCCTTATTAGGCAAGGCTTCCCAAGCTCTAGTAGCAGCAGCAGTAATTTGTGCATAGACCTCTAGGTCAAAAAGAATTTGAGCTGCAATGGTAATATATTGACTTCTACTTGTAGCACTCGTGAGCATATCTAAATTCCTAGCAGGAAATCTGGCATCAGCATTACTTTGCGCTGTTCCTTGCAAAATTCTTGAAATTCGCCTCTCCAGAGCAAATAGTCACCCCCATTTAGTAAGGCTCTACAGAGCTGCATACAATCACTAGGGGTGCAATTTAACACTGGGGAAGACTCAAAAAATTGAGTAAAAGGACCATGGGCCCATAAGCAGTGACAGCCTCTTTAAGCTGTTTTATATCCTTAAAATTTAATGGGCTGTGTTCCCTAACCCTGTTATCTGAGGATCCACTGTCTCAATCACTGGAAATACCTGTCTTTCCTTTTCTAATGCTTCTACCTGGTTCTAAATCTTGTACTTCCTTAAAAGTCCTATTCAACTATGCCATATCTTTTACTTTATTGCAATGAATTCTTTAGCTGTCTTGTTTTAATCCTGGTGCCCTGTCTTTTCAATAGGGCCACTAATTGCCCACTGAGCTTTTCCTTACAGTTACTGGCACCCATCCTTTAATACACCCTCATTCACTTACTTTTGCCGGCCGGCCTGCCTTCCAGGGTGATCTCTTAGGTGTTCCTTTCTTTCCTGATCTTGGCGGGACCTCCACTTGTTGCGCTCAGGCTACAATCTGTTCCACGAATCGGGCGAAGGCCTAGAGATTGAAATAAAGACAAGACAGCGGGTCATTCGTTCAATGGCAAAGTTGGAACGCCAAAAGCCGAATGCCGTTTATTGAGGGGCAAGAATGGGCTTTAATACCGACTTATAGCACAGTGGAAAATTACAGGAATTTTTTGGCTTAGCTCCTCCCTGTGTTGTCATGAGGTGTGTGTCACAAGATGTGTTGTCACGAGATGTGTGTCACAAGATGTGTTGTCACGAGATGAGTACCAACAAAAGCCTTGGGGCAAGGAGTTCCCGCCAACAGCTTCAGGCTAGCTCAAGGTGCCTTGGGGGTCCATGCAGGGCCCTACATTTATCTTCTTCAATTTTTTTTCTGCAAATTATTGAACATTTTGTAGTACAAGATTTTCACTTACTTGATTAGAGTTATCAAAAGAAATTTTATATTATATGGGGTTATTGTGAAAGGTGTTATTTTCCTGATTTGAATTTCAGTCATTTGTCATTGGTGTTCCTGGAGGCTAGTGATGTTTCTGTGTTAATTTTTTCAAACTATATTATACAAAGTGTTTATCAGCAGTAGGAGTAGAATGTTTAGGGTGACTTATACATACTATCATGTCATCAGCAAATAAACATAATTTGTGTTCTTTCCAATTTGTAACCTCTTGATATCCTTTGCTCAAGCCAAATCTTCAAGTACTACATTTAATATATATGTAGAGAGTAGAAAGCCTTGTTTTGTTCCCAATTTCAGTGTAATTGCCTTGAGTTTCTCACTGCTTAAGTATATGTTGGCTATGGGTCAGCTATAAACTGCTTTTTTATGTTTAGGTATGCCATTTATATCTCAAGAACTTTCAACATGAACCATTTTAATTTTGTCAATGCCCTTTCTGCATTTAATGAGAAAATCATGGTTCTTTTCTTTCTTTCTCTCTCATGGTGCTAGCAAGTATTTCTAGCTGACATTCAAGGAACCTTTAATGCAATATTCCTCAAATAATTCCACAAAATAAAAGCATAAAGAACATGGTCAAATTTATTTTTTGAAGCCACAGCCACTCTGATATATAAACCACACAAACACATAACAAAATAAATTACAGCCCAAATCATTTTATGAACATAAGTGTAAAAATATTTAATAAATTTTTTTGCGAACTGAATCCATGAGCACATCAAAAATATCATTCAGCATAATCACATAGGCTATATCCCAGAGATGCAGGAATGGTTCGGTACTGAAATCAATAAATGTATTGTATCATATAAAGATTACATTCTTTTGAATTTTGTAGAATATTATTTTAAAGTATGTTACTTTTTATGAAGTATTTGCTTAGCTCTGTGAAGCCATCTTACTGAGCCAGTCTAAAGTACCTAATGGTCTAATAAAGGGCAGAATGGCCAATAGTGAGGCAGGAGGAAGGCTAGGTGAGACTACAGTCAAAAAGAATAAATGGATGAAGAAATCTTGGAGGAGAGGAAGGAGGAGAATAGAACACGGAGAGGAGAATATCAGGGAGCAGCCACCTAGCCAGATATGGAGTAAGAAGTAAGAAAAGAAAAAAACCCAGAGGCAAAAGGTAGACTGGTAAATTTAAATTATGAAAAACTGGGTAGCAACATTTGACTAAACAAATCATGTAAGAGAGTAGACAAAATATTTGAGCAGAAAAAAAAGAGTTTGTCAGTAAACACTATTGGTTTAATTGTGAGAAAATATTATTCTGTTAACTGACTTGAATAAAGTCTGATATGTTGTATCTTCTTCTCTTACATAAGATATTTTAAAACTGAGGTAGGGTCAGTCATGAAGCTTCTTCTTCCAATCATGTTGTATTTTAATTTCTGAGGATAACCATGATAATTTCCTTTTATGTAAGTTTTGTATACAAAACTTGTTTCAGTTTTTATATTTTAGACATATTTTTGAATTTTCTCTTAGTAGAATATGTACTAGAGTCCATCAGTTGTCTCTCACTGAATTTTAAGTGATTTTGCTTCTTTTTTTATTATATATTTTAATATAGTAAATGTGTTTATAAAGCTTATATAAAAATCTGTTTTATACCTTCTAATTCTTTATCTTGATAGTCTTTGTTTCCTTGATATTTACTGAGAAACAATTCACATGTAATATCACTAGTGGTTAGAAAGGTTATAATATGATCGCTTTTATAGTACTCATGAAATCATGAGACACAGTCTCTAGCTTTGAATTCATAAGCTGATTGGTAATAGCATTCTTTTTAATAAGGGATTATTCTAAATAATTCTTCAGTGAATGTTTCTGTTGTCTTGTTAGTAAAAGTACTTTCATTTCCTCAGTTACATAACTGTAATAAAATAAAAGAAACAGAAATTTTATTTCCAATAAAATGATCTAGTCTGCAAAGGTTAGATAAACAGAAAAGTCAATATACATTGGAATGGAAAAATAAATAAATAAAATTGAGTTCATTACAAATTCAGAAAAGTAGAATATAACCATAAATTTCAAGTGAAGCTGTAAAAGACTGACTCTCTTGACTAGAAAGCTCATTAGAAGTAAATTTATTAAATAATTATCAAATTTTTACATATCCTGTTCTCAGGCCACAGCCTTGAGTGCATACAGATAAGACTACCTCACCTGCATGCTCTCCAATCTCCAAACTTACCCCTCAGTTAGGTAAAGCCTTGGCAGGGAATAGTGAATCCCACTAGTTGCTTGTTCAAAGATCATGCTGTGGCCAGCAGCATTCTCTGTGCCAGCCTGACTTACTGTTTCCATATCAGATACAAAACCAATTAAAGAAGTCCGTATGCCCAATTTTTGTCACAATACTCATTAATCACGAAAGGTCAACAAGCTATGACCTTTTTATCCCAAATCCTTGATTCTACAGAAATATTTTTACCATGAACATTATTGAGATAAATAACAGGACAAAGAATTATAAGAACAATCACAAATTAAACCTAACAGTTGAAAAAGCTGTTTAAAAAGTCAAAATAGTAGCTTACTGAAATTACAGAAAATACGTGCTTAGTAATTATCAAGAAAACATAAACATATTGCTCAATAAAATGAAAACAATCTAGCATGTGAAAATCAAATTCACTAAATAGGTAGAAACCAAAGACAACTCAAGTTGAAATGAAGATGGAAATAAAAAACTCTCTATTACCAAATAAAAAACTCAGGCTAATACGTGACTAGTAGAATGGATTAAGTAGGAGGTAGACTACCAGGCATTTAGAATTAAGTAGAGGGCTTAGATAATATAGAAAATAATGTGAACTTAGCTGCAAGAAACAATTAGAAACTGTGAGATATCATGAAAAGACCAAAATTTTAAATTATAGGCATAGATGATTGAGACAAATTCAATAAGGTCAATGACATATGCCAGGTATCTTGTGTCAACTAAGTATATTAATGATAACCTCATAAACACAAAAATGTGTCATTGTCAAGTTAAAGGAGGAAAACAAAGTGCTTCTTGTTCAGTTTTCCAAGTAATACACACCTATTTTATGTACTGTATGTATTATTAGTTATAAAAGTGAACAATTTATAAATACACGAGAGACATGTTATGCTAAGTAATAGACACAACATTAAACTCTGTAAAAATGATCCACTTGAACAAAAACATTCATGTTAGCTGTGGTAGATAGCTTTAATAGTTGGCAACACATCCTGGAATTATCTGTGAACATTATGTTATGATGCTTTTTCTACTTTTGTTGGTAGGTGGTTATGCCTATGTGAAAGAGAGTTGTTAACTGATTTGGGAAAGACCATCTCAGTGTGGGTAGCACCATTCCGTGTGCACACAAGTTTGTGAACTATATAAGAATGGAGAAATATATCAAATAAATGTCCTCTTTCCTAGAAAAAAAAAGAATGGAGAAATTGAGCTGAACATAATCAAGCAAATAGGCAGGAATATGTGTGATACTCTCTGTTCTTGAATGTGGTTTCTGCCTTGAATTTTCCTTAATGGTGGTGGACCATAACCTGGAATGGCCTCTTGTCTTTGACATTGGCATTTTATCACAAAAACAGAAACCAAATCTACATGATAAACCTGCTAATTTTAATTCACATGCTGTTTCTGTAACTCAAATGTTTAATATCAATGTCATAGCATGGTGTAAATATGCTTACTAGTGAGTATAATTTTGTAGACTGGAACGTAAGACAGCAGATTGATTTTTGGGCTTCAATAACAAAATAGCATGGCTTAGATTATTTAAATAACAGACATATATTTTTCATTGGCTATTCTGAATGCAGGAATCTGTATATCAAGGTCTCAGTGTGTCCAGTTCCTGGAGAGTATTTTTCCCGGCATGCACAATGCTGCCATTTTAACTTTAGTTTACAATGCAAGAACAAATAGTGGCAGTATTCTTTGAGGGATTCCTTTGTGAATGTGTACAGATGGGCTATTTTAAAATGTGGTACATTAAAATATTTAGGTTAAATTCAGTAAATAAAGGCTTCTCTATAACACATGACAAAGGAATTCACTACACGATGTCATCTTTGAGACCTTGAAGATTTTACTCAATAATTGCCTTTTTATTGAGTGAAAACTGGTCCTAGCTTTTTTTTTAACATATTAACCTGTTCTGTCAATGTTGCATATATTAAAACTAGGAGCATATTTTCAGTATTAGATAAACTAATTTTCCTTTCCCAGTTTTACATTGAAGGAAGATGAAAGAAGAAAGCAAAATTGAATAGAACATATTACATCCAGTAGTGGAAAGCCTTAGAATAGAGGACTAGGGGATCAACATTTTCTAAAAGAATCATACTCTCAACTCACCTTTAGGACCAACAAATGTAACAAGCTGATTTTAAAATTTAAAATGTAGTTTTCCAATTTAAAGTTTAGACCAATCATTGTTTTAAATAATATACATAAATTGACATCTGATTATCAATATTTCAAATTTTAATTCTTAAAATTTAATACCCCAAAATATACCCAGTTATGAACTATCAGGCTAAAGCGATAAATTATCTAAAAAGATAAAGCAATATCAAGTTCTAGTTTTACCCACATAGACAGAGACATATTCAGATTTACACACAGCAGATCAACTATACAAGTGCAAACCACAGTCCATTACCTACTTTATGCACATTTGCTTCTTGAGTCACTCATCCAAATAGTAGTCTCTAAATTTATTTTGTTTTAATCATTCCAGAAGGTAGGAGATTAAATAGGTGAGAATTTTAATCTGTAGCAATGTCTAAGAATCCTCCTACCACAGTATTTTGATAACTATCAGTGTATGGATTAATTGTACATGTCATTTTTCTTTTTACTGTACTTAATTCAGCATATTTAAATAAATAAAACATATAAAAGGCTGATATCCTGAGCAATAAGCATCCTTAAAATGTGCATATGTATGAAATTATTACAAATCTGAAGCACACTGATCAAATGCAGTAAGAATTCTCCTAAGTGCTAAAACAGTTGGAAGAGTTCTTCCACCCCCAAGTCCTACTTTTAAGTTCCTTTGATAGAAGGTGGCACAAAGTCAAGAGAGAACTTAAAACAAGCTTCACATTAATATTTGAAAAAGGGCACCCACTGTGTTTGATGTGGTGCCCTTCATGCAAATCATGTAGTCAAAGAGAAATCCCAGTAGGAAAGATACTACTTTCTTCTTAGCATGCCCCCATTTTTTCTGATGGATAATAATGAACTTCTCACACTCCCTTTGCAACCCCCACCCCCCTTAAGCTACAAAGAAATTAAGTTATTACTTGCTGGCTGAAGATTTCTTTGACAGTTACTAGGCTGCCTTTTTATTATTATTGATATTTGGTCCAGAGAAAGTGATACAAATTCTAGTTTTTAGTATGAAAAAAAATTGACTTAGTTTCATTATTATGCCCATAGTAATCATTGTGATATTTTTTCAAAATAAGACATAGCCATAAATTATTTTGAAACATCATGGTTACTTTCAAAAAAGCAATTCTTTATGCAATGGGAGCCTGCAGATCACCAATTTAGTTGAATGGGAAGCAAATAATTAATAGAGAGCCAGTGCCACACAACCAACTGTGAACCCTTCATAAAGCACTCTAAATTAGGTAGGAGTGAATATAGCAGCAGACTCCACAGTTGGAGCTACTGCTGTGTTGAAAGCACTTTCTTGTTTGTTGGGCGTTCTCTCTTTCCAGGGACTATCTGTCGAGACTCTGGAACCTAAAACCTTCTTTTATAATTAACACATGTCTGATAGTAGAAGAATGAACACAGGTAAAATTTTAGGTCTGAACAGATTTCTAGGAGTACTTACGCTTCCTTTCTCACACACATAACACACACAATATACATACATAGTGTTATATATGTGTTCATATATATATATATATATTTGTGTTTATTAATTGTTGTGCATTTGGACTGAGATTACAAAGTTATAATTGGAAGACAAAGATAAAAATTAAATTTACTATAAACCAATGGATCCTTTTATTAAAATACTCATAAACAACTATTTTTATTTTATAAGTTTTATCATCTTTTGTATAGAAACTAACAGAAGAAAAGCAAACAAATATGTAAAGAATAGTGCTCAGGTCAGCTATTTTGTCTTTAAAAAATTACACTTATATATTTATCTCTTTTTCTGTGTATATATAAATTGGTTAGAGGGAAGATTTTCCATGTGTCATGTGTGCTTATGAAGTCAGAGGACAGTTTGGGAGAGATCATTTTCTCTTTCTACTATATGGGTCTAATGAACTAAATTTATGTTATTAGGCATGATGGCAAGCACAATTACCACTGAGATAATTCAACTGCATAAGTTTGAAATTTTAAAGAATATCTTAGCATGGATTAATATTTAAATAAACTAAAAAAATTCCATTGGTTCTGTGAAGTAAACTAAGGTCAAGGTCTTACTATTTGCATATATCCTGTGGTTATATAAGTTTATCTTTCAATTATATAGAGCCTCAATAGAAAGATGTTAAAGCTATGAATCACTCAAAATTATGTTTCACAGGGACAGGTAAATTTTAGAAATAATTTGGAACACAGCATATAAGACTGCTATATTTTACCTAACTCTGCACTTTCTAAGAGTTTAAAAAACATTGAAACAATGATATTTATATTTAATTAATATCTGAATCCACATCATGATAATAGCTTAGCATGCATCACTTATTAAGCCTCTAGAGTGATGTATAAGTTAAGATGCCACCCATATTTGCAGATATAGATGTTAGACAAGTTTAAGTAGCTGATTAGAAGTTAAACAATGATGAAGTTTTGGATGAAATTCACTCCTTTATCCATGAGATTTTCTGCCTTTTTAACTTAATATAATTACTCTAACTGTGTAGAAGGCTCACTGAGTTGTAGAGCCTTTGGGCCTAGTTAATTTTATGTATCACTTTTTCTAATTATAAAAATTGCTTATAATAAAGTTAAAAGAAAAAATTGTGAGAAATACAATTATTGGAACTTCTCTTATTTGAAAATGTATGTGATTATTATATTAAGTAAAGTAAGTGATGTAGACGAAGTGATATAGCCCCTGTTAACATCAATCTGACTAGTTATGAAACGCAAGGATGATGCTTGGGGCTTCATTGGGTTTGAGGTTTTAGATTCTGACTGATCCTAGATCTGTAGTTAAGGTTGGAATTCGGGGTTCAGACACAGCCTAATTCCTGATCAATTCAGTGGGTAGGTGCTAATGCACTAGGACAGATAAATGTAGATATCATCCCTCATCAATAAACCTTCTTTTCAGCACAAGGAAACCATTACAGAAATCTATGCATGGTGAAAATGCAGGAAACTACTGACCACAGAATGAGAACCAAATGCATTTGCATTTGCAACCATTTGCAACACCTTGCATGCAACACAAAATATTCTGGAAAGGGGGCAGAAATATTCAAAAGACAAGTTGTACTGTGCTGTTTATTATGAAATAGTGTCTATTATGTTTAACTGGGAAGTTACTCACATGAAATCTTTATATGGCTATTTAAATAAGATGTTGACACTGTCAGCACTAGTTGAAAATCTAAGGTACACGTGGAGAATTTCTCAAGGCCCAATGCTAGATGCAGAGCAATAGGTGATTAATGACTACTGATGGAAAATCAATCTTCTCCAGGGATAAACTGTTTGATAGGCTACACAATCCCAAACTGTCCAGCCTAAACACAAACATATATACATTACAGAAAACAGACTCAGCAGCTTTTGTTAACATGTAAGTGGTTTTGTATGTATTATTGATGAGAATTGAAAAGGAATCAGAATTCAAGATGTAGTTAGGAGTACACAGGAAGAGACAGGATTTAAGAAATGGGTAGAAAAGATGTAAATACTGTAGTCAATTTAGAAATAGGAAACTCTTAAAATTTTGATATTTTAAGTTAACAAAAGAATATTGCTGTATCTTGTTGTAATGTAGTCAGTCCCAAAGCCTCAGAGATGGAAGCTTAGGAGAAAACTATTCCTTTCCCTATAAAATGCAAAAAAACTTTCCAAAACATCCTACCCAAACTAAGATGAAAGTACCACTTCCATATAAGTTTACTAAAGTTGGCATGCATTGGTTGATATTAGAATGGTTTCTTTTGCAAGACTCGGCTTACAATTTTATTATGTCAACAGGAATTTAAGTCTGAAATTCAGATATAGGCCTCATTTCAATGTTTTTAATATAAACAAAAAATTTAATAAGAAATAGAATATATATTTTATGATTATATTTTCATTATAACATTTAATTCATTTTACTTCTGTGATATATATTGAAAATTCATGTTAAGAACTCATTTTCAAACTGCTGTAATTGGAAATGTGAACCTTGTAGTGCAACAAAACCCCTGTACATTCTCTATTTTCCATTTTTATTTGTTGTCCCTCTGCAACTTTGGAAATAACTCATATTTAAAATTCAGGATTTTCTGTTTTCTTTTCTCTAATCTCTGATATATTTTTAACAGATAAATTAATATACTTGCAGTGAAGTAGTGAATATTATTGACTCCATTGCTTTTAACACATGACTTGTGGAGATTGAGGAATTTTCCTTCAATTTAAGTTCTATATTTTATTACCTTTATGTAGGAAGTAGACTGAGTGGTTTCATATATGAATATCAGTACAACCAGTGCTATCAGGATTGTACATGTTCCCTTGCACTATAGCAGAAAAATGTTTCCTAAAGCATGTATGGAAAAATAACAGTACTTACTAGCAAGCAGAGACAATACACTATGTTATAATAAACATCATTTGGATAGTTTCCACTCTGTTGTATGACTCTGTTATATGACTGTCAGATGTTATTTTGAGTCACATAGCATGAATATTTGAATACACACACACACACACACACACACACACACACACACACACACACATATATATATATATATATATATATATATAGAGAGAGAGAGAGAGAGAGAGAAGGGTACATTGTTACATAAACTCCTTTATTCTTAGGTGACTCAGACCCTGAACACAATGTTCTTACATCAGCTGCTACTCAACTAAAGCTGAAAAGTCCATTTTCTGTTTATTTCATTACAGTTTGCTTTGTGTAGTTCTAAACTAGTGTGTGTGGGGGTGTGTGTGGATGTGGGGGTGTGTGTAACTAGTATATGACTATGTGTTATTCTTTGATATTGTTAATTCTTGTCTACTTAACACAAACTAGAATCACGAGAAAAATGAAACTCCATCAAATTGTCATTTGAACATATCTGTAGCACATTTTCTTAATGAATGATTTATGTGGAAAAATCCAACCCACCATGGACAGGCTGTCCGGGGTTTAGTAAGGAAGTATGTTTTCTGAGTTAGAAAAAATTCTGTCAGGTGGCAGTATTCCTCTGCACTAGCTGTTTGAGTTTTTGGGTCCAAGTTTCCACCTTTAGCCCTGGCTTTAGCATCCCTAGAAGATACACTGCTACCTAAGGATAAGATGAAATACACCCTTTCCTTTGGAAGTTAGATTTAATCATAGTGTTTTTTCACAGTGACAGAAAACAAACTAAGATACTATCAATATATTTTTTCCAGTTTTTTACTCTGAACATGTAATTATTTTCAGAGTTTTATATGTGTGTAACTATTGGTTATGTATTTTATTTGGTCTATGATGTGCTTATTTTTAATTTTCCATATTGTAGTTTTAGACTATGAAGCTAATTAAAGTCAATTAGATTCATTATTATAGCTATTTTAGTGAAGGGAGAAATCCTGATACAATATTGTTTTTTCGTATTGCCTTTCTTCAATTGTTGTTGCCATAGCTAAGTATTTATACATTAAAACTGTATCAAAAAGTACTTACATTTCCTTTCCATTTCAATAATCTTACATATGTTAAAAAACTCTTCTTTGGGAAAATAGAACAACACAGATTTTGTTTCATCAAATGTCTCTTGATATAATATGTCATTAAAATCACTGATATAGCCAGGTAATGATGGCAAACACTTTAGTCCCAGCACTCAGGAGGCAGAGGTAGGCAGATATCTATGACTTCAAGGCCAATCTGGTCTGTAGAGGGAGTTTTAGAATAGTCAAGGCTGTTTCACAGAGAAACCCTGTCTCAAATAAATAAATAAATAAATAAATAAATAAATAAATAAATAAAATCATTGATATGATTCTTCAAGGTTTTCTTCAATGAATTAATTTATTTTACCTCCTGGCTTCCCCCTCCTCTCCCTCTTTTCCTTCCCTCTTCCTCTGTGTACACCCTTCAATCCACTCCTCTGTATTTGCTCAGAAAGGGTCAAGCCTCCTATGGATATCAGCAAAGCATGGCATATCAGCCCGCCATAAAACCAACATAATCCTCATGAATTCAGCTGGGCAATACAATCCAGAATGAGGAAAATTTCTCTTGGGACAGCCAAAGCACCTTGCTCCCATATCCAGGAGGCTAACAAAAAGACCCAGCTATACAACTACTGCATATAAACAGAGGACCTAGATTGGCTGATGCAGTTTCCCTGGTAGTTAATTCTGACACTTAGTTTCCATGAGTCAGGCTAGCCATTTTTGGGGGGTTTTCCCACAATTTCCCTGGATATGGGAGCAAGGTGCTTTGGCTGATATTTACAGAATGACATATCCTATCAACTTTTATTATATTTATATATGTTCTTTGTATCCTTGATCTCCCCAGAACTTTTAACATGAAGGGGTGTTAAAATTTGTCAAAGTCTATTTCAGCATGTGCTTTTTTTTCTTTCCATTTGTTTATATGTTGGATTACAATGCTTTTTTATTATAAAACTTGCCATGGTCTTGGTGTCCTTACATCAATAAAAACACTGAGACAGAAGTTGGTATCTGGGACAGAGGTATTGCTGTGACTGGCCTGAGCAAGTTTGTTTGTTTGGTTAGAGTAATATCACCTTCGGGAATAAGGATAAGAAAATCAGCTGAATGCTTTAATTGCTGTTTAAAGGACCATAAATGTAGGAGCATGAAGACATTGAATGTGATTTGGTGAACTTTAGAGGATTTGCTTGAGAGTATACAGAGAAAAATTATTTTATTTGATTTGATAAGTATGGTACTTATAATATGTTGGTGAATAAAAGTAGCTGTGTTTACCTTTGTCCAAAGAATCTGGATGAGGAAAAAGTAAAGAATTTTTGGTTAATTATGTTGGCAGAAGTAATCTCAAAGCAACCTACTAGACTGTTTTGTGGTTACAATTGTTAAATAAGATGAAGATATATAATGAAAAGCAGCAAGCTGAGAAAGGAAAAATATTTGAGTAGAAAATTAGCACAAGAAATTGGAATAAAGCTAAGTATTGTGTTCAAAGAGAAATGGATTAAGAAGTAGAATAAATTGATTGATGACCTTGAAGCAAGACACCACCTAACTGAATGTCCAATCTGTGAAATTAAACTAAAGAAAAACTTAGAGTTGGGGTATGGTGAAGAATAACTCTGATCCCAGCACTGGGAAGCCAGAGGCTGGTGGATCTTGCATTTGAGATCAGCCTGGACTGGAGGCTGGCTCTCATGACAGACAAACTTAGACTGTGATTAAAAAGGCTGGTGAGGATGTAGTTGAAGGAGGGAGAAAAGTTCCAGTAATAAGTGTCATAAATTGGCAGATTCAGCCATATAGTTCTGGGTTTAAGTTAAGGATAGATAAAAGGAGTTATGAAATAATTTTCTAAGGGCAGGAATGTGTCATTGGTGTCCCTGAATTGAGACCTAGTAGAGAGGCCATTATGTAAAGCTGTGAATTTTAAGAGTAAATGGTCTTTGAATTTGGTGTGGGTTTGGAGTAAGTGTGTCACTGTCAGAGTAGGATTTAAATTTTCCTATGCTCAGGATATGGCCCAGAGTCTAAGTTGACTTCCTGTTGCCTGCAAGATATAGGATGACTCTCAACTACTCCAGCATGGTGTCTGCCTGCATGCAGCCATGTTTTCCACCATGAGAACAATGGATAGAACCTCTGAACTGTATGTAAGTAACAGTCAATTAAATATTTCCCTTTATAAGGATTGTCATGGTCATGGTCTTGACAGCAATAAAACCCTAAGACAGTAAGCTAGTCCACAAAGGACACATCAGATATTTGAAAATGAAGGGAAGCAGAAAACGGAGCATTGAAGAAGTTATTTTCAAGCCTACCCCTAGGCTCAGAGAACATAGAAAAAGAGATGGAAGTAAGTGTATTCCAGATGCCACACTTGATATCTTATATGTAAATGTGTGCTTTAAATGCATCATAGACATAAACCATAAATGTAAAATGGTAAACATAAATATGAAGAACAAATGCTTACATAGGAAATTTGTAATTTTAATTTTTTTATTTATTTTACATGATGGGAGATGTCATTCTGTATATGTTTCTCATACTGGTTAATAATAAAGCACTGTTGGCCAATAGGAAAGGAAGATAGGAGGGACTAGGAGACAAGGAGGAAATAGGAAGTAGGAAGGAGGAGTCAAGATGGAGAGTCTGGAGAAAGCAGTATGCTGCCAGCTCCCCAGTAAGAGAAATACATAGATCAACAGAAATGGGTTAATAATTAAGGCAGAGCTAGCCGATAAGAAACAAGTAACCGGGCCAACAGCATTGTATCAAATACAGAGTCTCTGTGTATTATTTGGGGCTGGCGCGGCGGCAGGACAAGACCAGGCGGCGGGCGGAAAAACCATACTCGTTACATACTAGCCACAGTTTTCCCTTCCACCATTCCTCCTATCTCCTCTCCTATCTCCCATCTACACCCTATCTCCTCCTCCTCTATCTCCATTCAGAAAGAGGCAGGCCTCCCATGGGATTCAACAAAGTATATCACATCAAGTTGAGGCAAGACCAAGCTCCTCCCTCTTATCAAGTCTGGACAAGACATCCCAGCATGGGAAAAACATTCCAAAAAGCCAGCTCAAGTGCCAGGGACAGATATATATTCTACTACTAGGAACCCCACAAACAAATCAACTACACAACTCTCACCCATATAGTGAGACCTAGCATGGCTCCATGCTCTCTCCCTTGTTGGTGGTCCATATTCTGTGAGCTCCCACAATCTCAAGTCAACTGTTTCTGTGAATTTCCCTGTTATGACCTTGGCAGTCCCTGGCTCCTATAGTAAAACCCTTCCTTCTTCTCTTTAACAGGACTCTTGAAGCACTGTGCTTGACTGTGAATCTCTGTATCTGCTTCCATCAGTTACTGGATGAAGGCTCTCATAGCCAAGGATGTTGATTGACACCATAAGGACACTTATTCACCTATGTTCACAGCAGCTCTATTTATAATATCCAGAACCTGGAAACAATCCAGATGACCCTCAACCAAGGAATGGATAATGAAAATGTGGTACATTTACTTGATGGCAAAAAAGATAAAACAACAACAAACCCAACTAACCAAACAAACAAGCATGCAAACACAAAGACAGCATGAAATTTTAGGCAAATTGATATAACTGGAAAAAATATTCTTAGTGAGATGCCCCAGACCCAGAAAGGCAAAGGCAAATATTTTATGTACTCACTCAAAACAGGATAACCAGGCTACAATCCACAGACTCAGAGAATCTAGGCAACAAAGAGGATCCAAAAATGGATTCTTGGATTTTTCTGGGAAGGGGAAATAGATGAGATCTCCTGGATGAATTGGGGAAAGGGGTGGGGTAGGAGGGGAATGGGGATATGAGGGATCTGGTTGAGCAAGTGAAATAGAGGGGGAGAGAAATGAAAGAGATATCTTGATGGGGACAATTTTCAGGTTAGGGAGAAACTTTGTACAGGGTAACTCCAATGAATCTAGAAGGATCACCCTAACTAAGACTCCTAGAAATAGTGAAGGGGATAAAAGAACTGGCTTTCTTCTGTAATCAGACTGGTGACAACCATAATTGTTACCAGGGAAATAAAAAATCTTTTTAGTCAACGTTCTCTTATATTTAATACTAAAATCACAATTCAGAAGATAAAAACAACTTCGTTTTAAATTTATAATACATAAAATCTTCTTTTTGAGTAACAGTGAAAAATACACAAATAAGTGACAGAAAAACACATATAAACCGCATCCCACAAAAGATCCTTCAAGTTTAAAAAAATAGAAAGACTGTTCATTTTAAAAATAGTTCAGAGATGTAAAGAGATATTTGTTTACAAATGGAAAGTGAACACCCCAGAAGCCCCATTTCATTTATCATTACAGAAAGACAAACCACAGTAAAATAACATGCATTGATTAAGATAAATAATCATATTGACAATACCAAAATTAAATCTCAAGTACACACTCTATCAATTATGTAATCTGGGAGATTCAATCTTTTGGAGTCTTTCTTTCACCTCTTAATTAACTGAACTGCTTTGAGAAGCAAGTGCAAATCTGAAGATTGTGCTTAGTAAAATACATTCAGTTGATGTGAAATGAATTATAATTACTGTGTACCTATGAAGTTATAAGTGAAGGTGAAATTGCAAATGCTCAATCCACAGTGATAATCCACTTGTACACTATTGAATCATGAAGTGCTATTATCAATTAAACATAATAATGAAATAAATGCTAAAATAATATAATTTTATTGTGTGTGTGTGTGTGTGTGTGTGTGTGTGTGTGTGTGTGTTGGGGCGGAATGTTTTCCATGATTCATATGTGGAGATCAAAGGATACCTTTTTGTTTCATTTTGTTTTGTTTACTGTCATATGGTATTCAGGTATTGAACTCTCACTGACTGGCTCAGAAGCAACAATACTTACCTTCTGAGAATATTTTTAAACCTATGTAACAGCTTTATTTCATGTGCACACTGATTTACTTAGAAAATAATAAATAATGAAATGATACAAATTAAATTAGTGGCTTAAATATTAACTTTAAATATGCATACTATATCTATGATATCATGTGGAGTAAATTGTTAATGAAGTATTTCAATGTTTGCCTTTAAATGGCATAAAATGAATAAAAAATATTCTCTATGCAAATATTTTTCATTTTCATTACATCTTTTTTGATGAGTCATTTTAGAGAAGAATGATAAAGCCTTGTAATTTAATGTCCTACTTATAAAGAAAAAAAAATACCCTGAAATTATAACTAACCCCCAAAAAGGGAAAACTTAAAATGTCTTTGGTGATAGAGGCAGTTTGGAAAGCTGTTTTGTGTCACTTCTGCTGCATTAACTATATCACAGAAGTGCTTTAATATTATTCTTGCTTTTGTTTATCTTTTAACTTTAAAGACAGAAAGGAATTACATTTCAGTACAGATTTCCAGTGTAGTATGTTAGAAATGCTATTAAGGATGACAATATCGAAAGGTTGTCTCAAAACACAGCCACAGATCCACAGTACAGATTAATGTTACATAACTTCTTTAACCCACTTGTGTAGATTAAATCTATGTAGCATGATGTAAAGCCTACAGACTCATCTATGTGGACAGAAATCTAATGAAGAATTAAATCCTTCTGTGTCTCTTTCTGTCTCTGTCTATCCCTGGACATGTGTCTTGCAAAATTTTTGTTTCCACAGAAAATGAAAAGATGTGGATTCCTTCTAGACTAATGTGGTTTGATCACGCCAGACCGCCTGAAACAGAGTACCAGGTGATCCTACATTCAAAACAGCTGGACAAAGCAGCCCTACAGACTACAGCCAGGATTTCTGAATCTTCTTCGAATCCCCCATGACAGCGCCCCTTACCAGCAGGAAGTAGTTTGGAAAGAACGTCGCCCAAATTCCCAAATATTGTGTATAAATGTTTGTTTTCATTTAATTGGACTTTGTTCTATAAAATAAAATAATTAAAAAAGAAGGAAAAAAAGTAAAAAAAAAAAAAAAAGTTCAGAATTTATACGGAAATCCTTTCAACAGGCTAAATCATGATGGTGGAGCTCAAGACCACCATGGTCCATACAATTAGCTCCAGTCTCAAGAAGAAGAAAGTAACATACTCAGAAAATAAAAAAAAAAAATTCAGAATGAGTAAAACCATGAATTTCATTCTGCTAAGGCCAGTTTACTTTTAAATCTCATAGAAATTGCCCACAGAATATTATATGTGAATCACATACTTACTTTATTATTTATTTCCAACTTTTAAGCAGTATAGACACTGCTAATATTTCCAGACACCTTTTTGAGTTTAGGGAACTTTTCAGTCATAGGTTCTGTTGCTTTGAAAGTCTCATCCCACCAAGACCTCTGCATTTCATGAAAATCAAAGTGCTAGCCAAGTTTGATAGTTGTGTGATAAATTCCTGTTAAATCCAAATGGTTTTCAATGAAAATATCACTTTGGATAAGAAGTCCCCCTTATTATATCAAATCTCTTGAACACATTGAAGTTCTTTTTTTCAAAATTATTTGTATAGATTTGTCTTTATTATCTTGTTAGATTGATGCAACTTTAAGGCAGTTAGTTATGCATCAGAAGGAAAGGCCAAAGCAGTGTTGCCTGTGACAGGAAGCCAGCTGAACACCATTAATGACAATCACTCATTCACTGACAACTTGAATGTGACCGTTCATTGCCATTGGCTTCCTTGATGATTTAGTGTTGTTTAAGGTTTTTACTATCCAGTTAATGCAATTAAGTGATTGTCATTGGACACTCATTTATTATTATATTACAATAGTTCTTTTTAACTCTACCCTATGCAGTTTTCTAGGTGTTTGAGCACCTGTATTGAACAAAACATGCAATGCCACTATTTTTTTTTTTTGTAGCTACAATTCTACAGACCATTTGGTGATAATCATTTCTTCACTATCTTTGTAGAATGACACCTGACATTGACCTCTGGGATCCATATGCTCACACACACACACACACACACACACAAACACATAAAGACAATCACAAAATTAGTAGAAGAATCTGGAATCACAGCTATCATCTTTGTCCATCTGTTTTACCTCAAACCTTTACCCTGTTTATTGAAAACTATGTCCTTTATATAAAGGTAGAGATGAAAAGCGTTAGGGTAAAATTGTTCATTTCTCTACCATTTCTCTCTTGTTCTGTGGGTCACTTTTATTTTACCCAATTTCTTACATAACTCATTCTACTTTTAACTCTGCTGCTGTGTTAAAAAGAATCCCAACAAAAGGCAATTTGGGGGAGAAAGGATTTGTCTGGCTTATAATCCCTAGCAGTCCATTATTGCAAGCATATCAACAGTGCAGGAACCTGAAGTAGCTAGTCACATCATAGGCAGACAAAAGCAGAGGATGTTCACATGTTCCCTTGCTTCCTTGATATGCTCATCTGATTTTCTCCACTCTCACATAGTTAAGGTTCCCATGCCAAGGGAACAGTGCCATCCTCAGTTGTGTGGGCCTTCTCAGAAGAGTGAAGTTAGTTAATACATTCCACTCACCCCAGACACGACTGCAGGCCTATACATTGTAAAATTTCCCTGTATGTCCTTGTTCTCCCAAGCGATACAATGCTGTGTTAGCTTGACAAATAAAGTTAGCCAGAATGATAAATCTAAAGTATAGATTCAGAACTAGACACAATTAAATAGTTGATTATAAAATGTTTAGTTCCTTACATACATATACACACTAAGTACTTTTGCATTTTAGAAGTAGATTCTATGACCTGAAGCTATTGCTATAGATAAAAACCGACAAGTCCTTTCTGGTTTGTGAATTTGGTTTTTTTTTTGTTGTTGTTGTTGTTTTGGCATGTGGGTGTTTTAATATCTCACTTTAGTTGTCATGATTCTTTTTTCTTTCATGATTTATGTAAGACACAAAATGAAAGACAAGAAATTATGCAACGGATAAAACATCCCATGGAAAATAACCTAATGGAAAAGAATTATCAGAATATATATGTATATATGTAACATAAAATATATCATTATAAATAATTTGATTCAATGTTGCTATTTATTTTATCATCTTAAGTGTTATTTTATTGGGGTTATTTGGAAGAACATTGTAACCTTTTGAAGAATATTTTATAGCAATATCTTAATAGTAGCTGTCACATTGAAGTTTTATACTTTTTTATGCATAGATACATAGGAATCCTGAGTATGACTAAAGCCTTTTTTTAAATAATGATATTATTCTGATTTTTGTAAAGGTTTTCTGTGTAGAAAAAGCATTCAAAGATTACTCATAGTAAAATCACACAATTTGTGTCATATAATCAAAAATATTGAATAATAAAGTCATATACTGTGTAAAATTAATTTAAGTCTGGTTTGTAAATATTTTATGTTATATGATAAGTAAACACACTTATACTTGCTGTCAAGTATACTGATTGCTGTCTCTTACTACAATATTTTCAGAACACATAACTAACAATTAGAATGTAGACCTGAATATTATGCTAACTTATTGAGAGCCTCAATATAAATTTGGATTACTATTTCTTGGATTCCAAGAGAAAATAACACTCAGTATTAGAAAATGTGTCTTGTACAGGTCAATAATTTCTTATTTTCTTTTGTACTCAAAGGTACTTGTAATATAGCTCTCTTTACTGGAAAAACAATGCCCATTTATTCACAAGAATGTGACCTTCTATATATGCAAGGGCACTGTATGCTGGAAGTTATTTTTGCTCACTGTCATTAATACATTAAAAAAAAGGGTAAATTCTTGGAATTTTGAAACATACAACGATTGACATAAATATGGAAAAGTGTCTCATTACCACAGTAGAACAAACAAAATCAGAAAACAAGCAAGCAAAAATACAACAAAAAGTTTATGTAATTTTAATTATGCTTCATAATTTCCAGATACTCTTTTTTATTATTATTTATTAGTTTACATTTTAATCCCAGTTCCTATGCACTGCCTCCCTCCCATGCCCTCCCAAGCCCCCTCCCATTTCATTCCCCCTCCCCACACTCCACAGGGAAGGCGATGCCTTCCAGGAGACATCACCAAAATCTGTCAAGTCATTTGGTGTAGGGACTAGGCCCTCCATCCTGCCTCTAGATTAAGGGAGAATCCCTCCATAGTGAATGTGCTCCCAAAGTCCTTCAGTACACCAGGGATACATACTGGTTCCACTGTCAGAGGTCCCTTAGACTGTCCAAGCATTTTAACTGAGACCCATGTTCATGTGGTCTGAGTCAGTCCAATGCTGTTTTCGCAGCTATTACTCTGGGGTCCATTAGCTCCTCCTTGTTTAGGTCAGCTATCTCTATGCTCCCATTTTCTTATCGCTCCTCCTGTCTGCATCTGGTTTCAAGGAGTTTGGCTCAGTGTTTAAGTGTGTGTGTGTCTGCTTCTGTTTCCATCAGTTACTAGATGAGGGGTCCATGATGGTGCTTAAGTTAGTCTTGATCTCATTATCGGAGAAGGGCATTCATGGTAGCCTTTCCACTGTTGTTCAAATTGTGAGTTAGTTGGGCTCAGTCTTGTAGGTCTCTGGACATTTCTCTACATTGAGTTTTCTCTTCAAACTTATAATAGCTCCCTCTTTTATGGTCTCTCTCTCTCCTCTCTCTCTCTCTCTCTCTCTCTCTCTCTCTCTCTCTCTCTCTCTCTCTCTCTCTCTTTGCTCTCATCTATTTCACCCCTGATTCAGTCTTCCTAGTCTCACATGCTTCACAGTTTATTAATAAAATGTACATTGAGAAAGCAGCCTATGAAATATTGTGGAGGCAGAGACTGGACAGCTGGGCCTGTGTATATGAGATGCAATGTTCATAAATCTCAGAGTTCTAAATTCTGTCTTTCTCATTCTTAGTAAGTTATTCTTTATATATAATCACAGAAAGATATGCCATATCTCAATGGAAAAATGTTTTTTTAAGTCCATTATTTTCCAATTTAAGGAGTTGATTAATATAAACCATGAAGATATTAAACTAACAAAAATGTGTTCTGATTTTATTTGTTTTGGTTTTTTTTTGTCCCTTTGTTTTCCTTTTTTTTTTTTTTTTTCTTTGACTAGAGATTCTTAGGAACAGGGACTGCTCTGGAGTGTGTGATTGTCCCCTCTTAGCATGTATCAATTAGAAGTAAGTTCTTGGTTAAAGGAGGGGAGCCAATCCTCCCTGCTGGCTACTGGGATTTTTGTCTGGGTGAAACCTGTGTAGATCCTGTATATACTATCACAGGAAATCTATATTTATATCATCCATGTTGTGCCTGGAAGACATGGTTTCCTTGTATTTATCCTCCATGTCTGGCTCTTAAAATATTTTCTGCCTACACTTCCAATCAAGGGTTTTAATAAAGAAATCCCATTAAGTACTAAAATCTTCAAGTCTCTCACTCTCTCTTCAATGTCTCTCTTCAATGTCTTCTGAAGGAAAAAGCTTCTCTGATGAGGGTTGAGAAAGGTATTAGAATATGGATATAGCAATTTGTCAATATGGGTCATTTTATTGCAATGTCCCTTGAGCAGAATAATAGTTGTATGCTTTCCTTTGGAGGCCAAAACGTAATCTAGTCCCAGTTTCTTGTACATTTAAGCAGTGTCAGATATGGATTCCATCTGATGGTGTAGACCTGAAAAACACCCAGTAAGTGGTTAGTTACTTCTATACAATATGTGTTACTGCTGCACCAGTGTATCTTTCATCTGTCTTTGTAGGTCACTGTTGTAGGTCTTAGTGTTTGTAAGTGAATAATACTGATAGTTACATTTCTCCTCTAGTATTGTAAATACTTTACAGCACTATGAATGTGAATCAATAGGAATAAAAATAGTGGTGGGAAAGAGAGAGACTCACACAATGTGAAAGGACTCATGTTGAGAGTTTATTTGGGGGAAGAAAGGGGAATCAGGTAGAGAGGTGTGGAAGACTGTCCTCTGGAGACAGGAGCAGAGAAAGAGAGAGGAAGACAGTGGAGGTAGGTGAGGCTGTTTTTCATGAGGGGACATAGCATATGTGCTGTAGTGATATACCTGATGACACTGCCAGGACATTGAGCGGGTCAGAGTACGGCATAAATGCTAGCAAACACATCCTGACAGGTCCCCAAGGGATAGGCCCACATAATGCCTGCTATACTAACAGTAGGGGTGAAAGGTCTAGTGAGGCACCAGTTCAAATTCTCCATGCTCAATGGCATAAGTTAAGTGGTATCTTCAGCAATAGAGCTTTACCATAAGTTAGCAGAGAAGATCCAATAACCTCCATTTAAATTCTTTCCATACATTTTGTATTTTAGCAAGCTTCTACAGTTTTGTGGATTTTTATTATTGTTTTTCCAAATGCCTTTAGTGTGTCTCCTCATAGAACCCCCCCCCCTAACTCTGCCCTCCCATTCCCTTCCCCACTTAATCCTGTAATTCTAATATTTCTTTTATCTTTGTATAACTCTATCTCCTGTTTCTCTTTCATTGGAACACCATCTCTTCCCTTCTCATCTTTTACTGAGGGCATAATGTATGTGATTATGCAAATTGGGGGACAAATATTGAAAGATTAAAAGCTAATATACATAGAAAAGAGAAAATATGAAGTATTTGTAACTTTGGGTTTGAGTAAACTCATCTGGAATGAATGCTTCCAGCTCCATCCACTTACCTATACATTTCATACTTTATTTTAGCTTAATAGTGTGTTCTGTATATTTACCAGGTTTCAATATCCTTTCATTTATTGATGGACGTCAGTCTGTTTCAAAATTGTGCTACTATGAGTTAAAGCACAATGAATTTGATGAGAAGGTATCCCTGTAGTAAGAATTAGAATTGTTGAGAATATGCCCAAGAGTGGTATAGCTAGGTCTTAAAGCACATCAACTTTCACGTTTTTAAGGAAACTCTATGAACACTTTATTGATGTGACCTCTCTTAATCCTCAGAGTTAAATTGTATGAGGCTCTGAATAACGTGGGATATTGTATGAATCTTTATTCTGCCTCATTAATTATCTCCATTGTCCTAGGTTCCACTGCCTCTAGTGCAGTGACAAGTGACCACAAACAGGGACTTGAAGTATACACTATGAAAAAATAGAGTGCAAACCCTTACTGGAAGAGGTAAGAGAGAATAATGTGTGTATGTGTGTGTGTGTGTGTGTGTGTGTGTGTGTGTGTGTGTGTGTAGTATATTGACTGTGACTACATATTCATTTTCCTGTGATGACCACTTAGTCCAAATCTCTTTTTGAAAGACTATCTTTGGTCAGTCACTCATATGGTCAAGATCAACTCACAATATTCATGTATGTCTCCATTCTATTGGTCTACATGTGTATAATTTCTGCAACTTCTTCTTCCCTTGAACACTTGTCTTCATGATAAATCTTTGCATGTGTTGTGTGTCCTGAATTGTTCAATTCCTTCTATATTTAGATATTCTTTATCTGCAAGTAAACTGCAAAATTAGATGATATGCACATAATACTAACTTCTTTCTAACTGGATACATATATTAACTTCGGATAAGTGGAAATGTTTGTAATGCCACCAAATCATATCAATCATGAGCATGGGATATTTATCCATTAAGTTATATGAGATTTACTCATTGTTTTGTGATATTCCTCAGATTTTATAATGTTTCACTTATTCATGTTAGTTGTAGTATCTGAAAATTTCATCTTTGAAGTGATAATGTAAATTCCATTTTCTTACAAATTTTAATTTCACATTTAATTATTCAACAGTAGGAGAGCAATGAGCCTTTTTGCATCAACCTTATATCCTATAACTTTACTTATGCTCCTTATTAGTCTAAGTGTATATGCCAATTATTTTGTTTTTCTCTGTAGATTATGTCAATTTAATGTTTTAAAATGTATTAAAATAGTAATATCACAATGTTAATACTTCAATATTTCTATCTTCATATATATATATATATACATCTTATTTATTGTTTATTGAATTTGTCAAAAAATTATATGTGACATTGGAAAGAAGTAATGAATGCGGCTATCATCATCTATACTTACAATTGTATGATAATTGACCTATACTATCATGTTTAAAAAAGTATCTCTCAATCCATGTTTGGCTGAAAAGTACCAAGGTAATTTTTGTTTGATTTAGTTAAGGACTTTTATGTGTCCTTATGTCTACTTATGTGATTTTCCTATTTCTTTTATCCTGTATGTTTGTATATATGTAATTACAATCAGTGGATTGCTTCTTAATTTGGAACATTTTTTATAACTAGTTAAACTTATACATTGTCCTATAATTTGGACATTTATATTTGTGAGTGTGATTGTATGTGGTATGTGTGTAATGTTTTTGTCTAATTTACTGTTCCAATAATGATAGTCTCAAAAACAAGTTATGATGTGTATCATCTGTTCATATAACTAGTGAATGTAATTTAGCAAGTTGACAATGTAGCTCAAATAACATAATATTGAATTGAAAAATAATGTTACTATTTTCATATTTGCTTATTTTTATTTGTGGCCTTTAACATTTGCATATATTACATAGTGATATTATTTTGTAGAATGCTAAATATAAGCATTACTAAAATGTGTTACATCTTCATTTGCCAGGTATGTAAGAAGTTACTTACAATTTCTCTTATCCACAAGTTACTTTTGTCGTCATTGTTTGCCCTTTGTAATTTTTTATAACATTGTTCTAAAATTATCTGTAGCTTTGTACAAGTTTAACCATACCACTGATGAGTTATCCTTCCAATCAACACTGAATGTTCCTAAATTCACTATTAATACAAATTGGCTAGAAGAAAAGCAAATGGTATAATCAGGCAGGCACTTATGAATCAGAGAACTATTACATCCTCACATTTATTCTATGGGCGATATTATCAAATTTCAATCTGTGTATAATCAATGTTCATATGTTACTGGATTTATAGTATCAAAAAGTAAAGGTAAATTTATATGTATTTATGAGGTTTTTAACTGCAATAGAAAATCCACTTTCCTTTAATGAGGAAACTTTTCAGGGAAGAATATTGGAGCAAATACATAATACATCTCATTTTTTCCCTTTCTTCAAGATTACAGTTCATGATTTTGCTCATGAGCTGAAAATGGTCTTTTTCACCTCAACCATAGATATCTGAAAGTTCTTGTTAAGAGAGTATCCTAAAAATGTTTTTCTATTATAGCAAGAGTCTGTTTTGGCCATTGTGACAACTATTTTATGACGCTGATGTTTCGAGGTAAAAGGATGAAAAATAGACCCAATGTGTCTTGGCTGCTTAAAAATCAGACTTTAATGACTGTTTTAAATAGCTCATCCATGAATAATAGATGAGAGTGTACACACACAAGAAAAAGTATTCTTCAAAGGTATTCTCTAAAGTAGGATTTCAAGTTTTTTTTTTTCCAGAATGGATGACAATATTTAAGTTGTCTCCTAGGAAATCACAATGTTGTTATTTTCAATGACCCATAAAAGCATTTGAATTCATCAGTAATATTGCAAATTCATAGTTTCACTATACTGTGGAGAAGAAGCTCTCATCTGTCTACTTCCAATTTAATATAATACACTTTTCTTCCCTGAAAAGTACTAAAGTTATTGACCTGAAAATTAAACTTATTTGGCACCACATTATAAAGAATGAGAAAGAGCTTTAGGGTTGTATAATCTAACACAGTTAGTCATTGATAAAATGATACTTACTTTGAACTGTAGTATCACAACTGTTTCTTTCTATTTTAATTTATATTTTTTATTTTTTGAGACAGGGTTTCTCTGAATTGCGTTGGAGCCTGTCCTGGAACTAACTCTGTAGACCAGGCTAGCCTCAAACTCACAGAGATCCCCTGCCTGTACCTCCCAAGTGCTGGGATTAAAAGTATGTGCCACCAAATCCTGGCCACAACTGTTTCCAACCATCTGGGTATATAATAATACGATAGTTTAAAATCTGTTTTAAAAAGACAAAAAATACTACATTTTGATAACATTCAGTAAATTACAGTTGAATAAAAAGCTGTTTGAAGGTAAGCTACTGAACACATAGCATGAACATATGCTTAGTTACTGAGGAAGCTTGAATAAAACAGTGTCATTATTATGTACTCCAGAAAATTTTACTCCCCTAGAACTCAATTTGTTACATATTTGTTGGGCTGATTATCTGACAAATGTTCTAGACTTTCCATATAATGCTTACTTTGTGATTCCAGGGGTCAATAACTTCAAACCTAAATTATGAAAAACCTAGGACTACTTCTACAATATAACTAGTTCCAGAAAACCTAACTATATAATTCACCATTCATCACTTGCCATTTTATCTATACCCAGCATTGGATTAACTACAGGTTTTGAAGTGTTGTTGAAGTGATTAACTTACACAGATGAAAGACATAAAGCAGCAACTTGGTTTGTAATTTAAAAAATATATTGAAAATGAACTTGATGCATGCTGAAAATGACTACCACATGAATTCCATTTAGATTTTTTTACTTGATATCCTTAAATGGTTTTAAGTCTATAACTTGTACATCAAAACATAAAAGAAGCAATATGATATTGGCTTTCATTTCACTGACTTTTCATATTTCAACAAGAATTTGCTAATATTGCTTATAATACATTATACTTGACTCCATTGTCTTCCACATTTTTTTCTTGGAATAGTAATATAATTTTTTTCTAAATTTAAAGATTTTCATATTATGGAAAAGAGAATATAGAATTACATCTGATGTAAGCAGAAATTATAATAGAAATCTAGACAAAGGAACAAGTTAAAGCATTATGTTGTGATAATATTCAGATGTTATTAACAATCTGCAAATCTGTTTGTCGAAGTCTAACTTAAATGGTCTGCAGCTTTGTAATTTTAGCTCAATAATAAGCCATTTATTGTGAAATAAAGTGCTGCAGGAAGTATTCCTTATCATTTTCTTCTATTTCAATGAGATCTTAACATCAATGGCAAAACAGAGTACTGGAAGGGTGTAGCACTTACAGAAACTAAACATTCCATACAGGAGAGGATGAAGAGGAAAAGAAAACACCCTACATTTTCTCTCCTTTTATTTTACAGACTGATGCTTCCATATATTTTCTGGCCAAGGAATATATAGAACCATTTCTTGAATAGTCTTCCAAGGATTCAAACCTGAATATCATGTAGAAAGAACAAAGCAGTTAAGTAATCATTTTTTCTGTAACAAACTCATCACTGATTGCAGTGATCCATCTACTATTATATGATCTGTGAGCCTTCAATTTTACAAAATAAAAACTGGGATATTCCACATTTTGCATTGTCAAACATAATACAATATGTGTCTTAAAAAGATGGTTTAGTTATAGTTTGCCTGATTAGTTAGTGGAAATTGGGAAGGTAATATGCTTGATTCTCTTCAGACCTTAGATAAAAATGAAGTCATGCTCACATGTACACCATGTTTGGGAGATTAAGAGCAACATAGGCTTAGAGATAACTCAGTCTCAGAATATTGGCCTAGCATGAAAAGTACCCTTCATAGGTTTTTATGATGGGAGATATCTTTCTGTAAATATGTTTATCATACTGGTTACTGAATAAACCACTGTTGGACAATAGTAAAGCAAGATAAGTGGGACTAGGAGACAAGGAGGATTCGAGGAAGTAGTAGTGATCTAGCTTATATATTTGCTTATCTATTACATTTAACAAAAGTGTTTTTAGAAATAGGGAAAGATTGTTTCATTTTTAAATAATTAAAGGTTTTGTGTTTTAGTGTTTCTTCCTGTGAGATAACCCACATTTAGGTTATGTTTCTATCTATGTATGTCACACAATCGTTGGTTCAAACTTTGGCAAAGTGATAATTGATAAAACTGGATAGTTTTCCATTTTAAAAAATTAAGTGGATTAAAGAAACTTACGTAGGGCAATTTGATTTTGCTACTTGGAATACAAATGGAGGCACAGCTTGAGACCGTGACCATCTTAGCTGCAAAAAGGAAATATTTTCCAGAGTAAAATACTTATTTCTTCATATAAATAAGATATTTTTCATATGTATTTGACTAAAACATGAAATACTTTGAATCAGTTTTCAGATTTAATTGTATAAATGTTCCTATTGAATATTCTTTTTGATCCATAATCCTCTTTACCTAAATTCCTTGGTAACTTTTGCTTTATATATAAAGCCAACATATGAGAAAAATACAGACATAAAAACAATAGGCAAAATAATTAGTCCTTCAGAAATTAAGCAAATTGCTAGTTCACTAACATATGAAATAACTAATGAGGAAAAACTGTAGATCTCTCATTGCAATAGGAAATTTATTTCATTGTAAGGATAGCTTTGTGTCTGAATAAGTTTCACTTTGTCTCTTTGCCCTTAGAGCAAATATGGCTAAAATTTGTCCAATTCCAAGTCAAACAGAACCTGCCTAAAAGCAAGTTTCATTCTTCTGGGCAATGAAAAAAATCACTAACTGTTGACATTAATATGTTGCAGATATATACATAGATTTGTGTACAACTATTTGTACAACTATATAAGTATATACTTTCCTTTTTGACAGAATTGTATCAAGGATGGATTAATAACTAATTGTTATTAATTATTTAAAATACTCATGAATCTACAGTAACTAAGTGGTTAAAACACTCTTCAAATATGGGTAATGCTGAACGTGTTTGGTTAACCAAATAAGAGTGCATAGTAGTGAATTGTTAGACTTGACAGCTTAACACTAATAAAAGTTAAACTTCATTAAAGTAAAGTAAGTTGAAATAACAAATAACACTGTGGGATATATAGACCTAATGTAACTTAAGTTTCCCCTGCTTCTGTGTCTGTATTTTCATTTTGAGCAAATGTGGCAGCTGCCCACATTAGAAATTGGACTCAAGTAAAGGATATATATATATATATATATATATATATATATATATATATATATACATACATACATACATACATACACAGAGAGAGAGAGGAGGACAATATTGGAGAGAGCAAATGTTCTATTGAAATAAAACATGATTTGCTTGTACTTTATGTAGACATCATGGCAGTGTTGATGCAAAATGGTAAACTGGCAATAAACATATCCATATCCATGAAGAATTGTCCAAGTACCCCCACACATTCTCCTTTTCATGCACAATACAGTTACTCTATTTCCAGTGGAACATATGCTAAATGTTTAATGCTTGTGCCCAAAAACTATTTAAACAAAATAGAAAAGATTTTTTAAACATTTATTTTACACTTTCTAGGATTCATTTAGTTTGCAGATGTTCCAAGATGCAAAGCATAGTAACTTAACTAGCTAGTAGAAATAACTCCACCTAAGAAAGCTGGGAGGATAAAAGAACTTCTTACCTCTTGGCATTCAGGAGCCAAAAGCAAACAAGTAATTAAGTAAGTATGAAATAAAACTTCTGAGGAAACCTAATAGTTAAAATACTGAAGGGCTTCGAAATTCCTTCAGGTACTGGCAGTAAATGATTTATCGATTTTGCTGTTAAACTGCACAACTGTAACCAACACATTAGACATGGAAGATAAAAGCAATGCCTAAAAGCACCTTATTTCATCTGTCACACCTGAGGCACTGCCTTCTTTAAACCTCTAGTGTATTAGCACAGAAAATCAATTAGGTAAAGAGCTAAACAAATGAAGGGAGAATTAAAAAGGCCTCATTCACAAAGTGCCAGGATGTCAACAAGCCCAGGAGACTTCAGTAAACTATGTGCTATCTCCAAATAAACCATAACAACTCTTTCTGAACTCCTAAAAATCACCAATTATGTTTCACAGATTCCTCTAAACATATTTTAAGCACTACATGATAGCACTAAATTAATTATGGATAAAATGAGTAAAATGAGTTATCTATAAATATATACATTAAACAATTTTCTTGTAGCCTTAAGTTTAGTTTGAATACAGTTTTAAATGCCTAATTATGTTCTGTCTCTCTCTCTCAAAAAAAAGAAAAACTTCAAAACTCATTATAATGAATTTACTAATAGTTGTTCAGATTACCTTTACAAAGAAATTCTCATAAAAAGGGTTATGTCCCCATTGTATGACTCTGCTTGGTCCCAAATTCACAGTACAATTTTAATGATTAATCTTCTCTACCATTTCAATTGTTATTACAAAAGGTAAATGACTCCCTCTTAGGTGTAAAAGCCCTAAGCATAGGTGTAGGTTTTTCACACTTTCAGTACTGTGGTATTAATTAATCATCTGGATGGGACAGTTGTCTTGCTAGTAAGATATTAAGTTACTTCTTGAGAGATATCTCAAAATGTGGCATATAGAATTTACATAATCCAAAGTTATATGGCTTAATTTACCCAATTTATAAGAGTGGTGTTTCCCCTTTATCACCTTATTTCACATGCCATTTGTATGTATCAACTCACCATTTTATATCCTCACCTCTTCATATTTAATATAAATGGCCATTACACTAGAAATGAAGTTTCTCCTCTCTCTATTATCAATTTTTAGTTCAAACTTTCGATAAACAGCTCCATGAACTCTGGTCACAGAATACCTGTTACACATTATCATCTCTGCTGTTATCTTCATGCTCATCTAATAGAAACAGCTCAAGGGAAAAAAATTATTTTCTTTTTATTTATTTATATTTTATAAATTTTATTTAAATTAGAATCTTATTTTTCATATCAATACTTCCTCCCATTCCTCCCACTAACCCCCCATCCCAACCTCCATCTACTCCATGGGAGAGTGGGGCCTTCCATGGAGGATCATCAAAGTCTGACACATCATTTAGTGTAGGGCCTAGTACCTTTATCTAGGCTGAAAGAGTATCCCTCCATGGGGAATGGGCTCCCACAATCCATTTGTGTACTAGCGATACATCCTGGTGCCCCATAGACTGCTAGGCCTCCCAACTGACACCTACATTCAGGGGGCCTGGTTAGGACCTATATTTTTCAGCCACAGCCAACCCTCCTGCTACCCCTCCCTCCAATGCCCCCTCCACCTCCCATTTCTCTGAGATCCATTCCTCCATCAGCTGGGAAATCACAGAAGTGGTACTTTGGGCATCTAACTACATCAGGAAACATAGTGACAAATGCAATAACCAGCTCCCCTTCTCTTTTTGTTTACAGTGGAACAGTGGTACTCAATCTTTCTAATATTGTGATCATGTTGAGGTGACCCCCAAACCATAAAATTACTTTTGTAGCTACTTCATACCTATTATGAATCATACCTACTATTGTGAATCATAAATGTAATTATGTTTCGAGATAGAGGTTTGTCAAAGGGGTTTCGTCCCACAGGGAAAAACATTTGTCTAGCAGTGAAAGTCAGTCTTCCCACCACATTTAATCGAATCTAGAAAATTATCATAAATGTTCCCATAGTTATTCTCCATGCTGTCTCTAGGTCTGTATGAAATTGACAGTAAATATAAATCATCATGTTTTCTTTCCCAAATCCCAGATCAATCATTACATGGCCTTCTCTTGACTCCTTCTAGAAAGTCTATTAAATTTTTTATTCTTTTTTTCAGGGTTCCTGAATAATTTATTATTCTTTTTTTTAATTAATTTATTTATGTTTTATTTTACATGTCGATCCCAGTTCTCTTTCCCTTCCTCTCTCCCTCCCTCCCTCTTACCCTCTATGCCCCCCCACGTGCACTATGACCATCCTCCCCTCCCTTATCCCCACCCCAATTCCACATGTAGGGCAATGCCATCCAGGTGGGGTCATGTAGATCTGTCAAGTCATTTGAAGTAGGGACTAGGACTTCTTTCCTGTCTCTAGGTTAAGGCAGCATCCCTCCATGGAATATGTGTCCACAAGGTCCTTTTGTGCACCAGGAATACATCCTGGTTCCACTGTCTGAGGTCCCTTGGACTGTTCAGTCCTTCTGGCTGAGACCCATAGTCAGGGGGGCCTGAGTCAGTCCCATGCTGGATTCCCAGGTATCAGTCTGGGGGGATTGTTAGCTCCTCCTTGTTCAAGTCAGCTGTCTCTATATGTTTATGCAACCTGGTCTTGTCCTCTCCCTCTGCATCTGGATTCTAGTTAGACTCAGAGGTTAGATATGGGTGTTTGCTTCTGTTTCCAACAGGTACTAGATGAGGGCCATCATGATGGTGGATAAGTTAATTGTTGATCTAACTATCCAGGGAGTGCATTTATGGTAGCCTTTCCATGGTTGCTCAAATTGTTAGTTGGCAGCAGTCTTGTAGGTCTCTATTCTTTTCTTTAGGTTGAGTTTTCTCTTCAAACCAATAATGGCTCCCTTTTTTTTCTCTGTTCTCTCTCTCTCTCTCTCTCTCTCTCTCTCTCTCTCTCTCTCTCTCTCTCTCTCTCCTGTCTACCCTGACTCAATCTTCCTAGTTGCATATGCTTCCTCTCCTCCCCTTCTCTTTCTCCTATTTCTCTCTCCATTACTGCCCCCCCCCACTTCCATGTACTCTGGGGGAATTGTCCCTTCCCCCTTCTATGAGGGACTTTATATGAATCTCTTAGAATACACCTTGTATTCTGGTGGTGTGAATTATAAGCTGCTGAGTCTTTGCTCTAGGCCTAAAACCCATAAATGAGCGAGTACATTCCATGTTCCTTATTTTGAAGGAACCATCCTGAATTAGGTAACCAAGTCGATTATCTTTAAAATTGTTTGCTTCTTGTTATACTGGGTAAATGCCAGCCATTCCAGTGAATCCTGCCTTCTCACCCCATAGTCCAAACAGGCATTTAGTTATTTTCACTAAGAATCTGCTATATTGGAGGGAATATATTTCCACATTTATGTTAGGAAAACAAATATGCAATCATTTTAATACCATCATTTATTATTTATTGATGTAAATTTACAAACTAAGAAAAAATGAAGTACACACAATTTTTACTTTTCTATAATATTTTTTAGTCACAGTAAGACCCATTGATGTATTTTGTTGTTTTTTTAAGTTTGTTTGTTTGTGTTTGTTTTCTCCTCTAAAAGAAAACTACCCTGCTTTCTTATGACAGAACAACTTTTTTGGACTAGCTTTTTCCAAACTTTTATGTTTATTTTTTTTTTCAAGAAGAAAATAGAGTTCTATGTTAAAAATAAATAATGTATATCAGAAGTAACTAATTAATGGTGAGATAATGAGATTGTTAGGGTCATTTGGGGATAAATTTAATATGTGTTTTATACCTATTTCTGTACATACCAGAAGAGATAGAGATAAGAATGAAATAAAATTAGCATTAAGTAGAAGAGCTTTAAAGTAACAGATAGTTTTACATTACTTTCTGAGAATCACAAAGATATACCAGAAAATGGATACTAACAATTTTATAATTTCCTATGATATAATCCATTGCTCCATAGCTAAATATACTACATGCATATACTATTGTAAATACAGAAATAAACTGGGACAGAACCCAATATTTCACCATTTATCACAATATCACTTTTTAGTCTATAAATTTTCTATAAATTGAAAGAGAATCAATTAATGTCTATTTTCACCTCTACTGTGGGGGGAAATTTGAGGTTCATTACAATTTCTTAAATTTTTTAAAAACTGGTACAAGCATGTACCCCCAACTACTTGGGAGGCTAAGAGATTATCAAAGGGAAATGCACTCCTAAATTATAAGAGTTGTTCAAGGCCACTTTGAAAAACTTAGCAAGACTGGCTTTTATTTTTTATTGAAAACAAACAAACAAACAAAAAAAAAAAACTGTAAATTGACATAAGTGACAAGTAACATACCTAGGCTGAATGAGACCATATTTTCTGGCATTTGTACTACAAAACTGAAAGAGAAATTTAATTTTTAAATGCATCTATCAGTTTTGTTTTTGGGTACAATTAACAGATTCAGAATGTCAGTTTAAGTAACATATTAATTACAAAGCTAGGCTATGAGACTCTTATTGATATCCATGCCTCTTTGCATATCATTTGAATTAACATATTCAAAATATGCAAGTAATTCATAATATATCATCATGAATTTTAAATATTATATACTTGATCATATGCACTTTCCACTATTAAACCAGGGCTGAAGTTGTCTTTGATAATACTGAATATGTTTTCCCAAGAGTACGATACTCAGTAATTCCTCTTTGTAATTATATGTATATATTTTTAATTTAAAATAGTTGTTAAATTTAAACATATTTTATTATATTTATCCACTTCCCCAAGACCTTCTAGATCTTCTCTCCACTCCTATCCACCCAACTTTAATTTCTTTTATCAATAAACAAATAAAAGCTCAGTATAACAACAACTCCTCTAATCAAGAAAACAAAATAAAACCATTCTTTTCTATAGCTGAATAATACCCCATTATGTGAATGTACCACATTTTCTTTATCCAGTCTTAGGTTGAGAGGCATCTGCATGTTTTCCAGGTTCTGGCTGTTACAAATAATGTACAAATAATGCTGCTATGAGCAGTGTTAAGCAAGTGTCCTTGTGGTATCATTGAGCACCCTTTGGGTATATGACCAACAGTGGTATCATTGGGTCTTGAGGTAGATTGATAATGAATTCTTTGAGAAACTACCATACTGAATTCCAAAGTGGCTGTACAAGTTTGTACTCACACCAGACTAGAGGAGTGTTTTCCATACTTTATATCCTTTCCAGCATAATCTGTCCTCAGTTTATTTGAACATAGGCATTTTCACAGGTGTAAGGTAGTATCTCAGAATCATTTTGAGTTGTCTTTCCCTGATCACTAAGGATATTAAGAAATTCCATAAATATTTTTTGGTCACTTGACATTCTTTTGTTGAGAATTCTCTATTTTGCTCTGTACCCTATTTTTAAATTGGATTATGTTGTATTTTAGCAACTGGATAAAACTAGACAAAAAGAATCCTGAGTGAGGTAATCCATACTCAGAATGACATATATGGTATGTACTCACCCATAAGGAAATACTAGATGTAAAATAAAGGATAACACACTACAGTCCACAGCTCCAAAGATGCTAGGTACAAGGAGGACCATAAGAGGACATATGGATCACCTGGGAAGGGGAATTGTATGAGATATCCTGGGTAAACTGAGGACAAAGGTTACTGGTAGAGGGAAGTGGATTGGGAATGAATTCATGAGGGGACAGGATGGTTAGGTTAGGATAGAGACGGAGTGAAAGAGCAATGAAGAATATATATTGATAGAGGGACCCATATTTGGGTTAGGTAGAAACCTAGGTGCTAGGGAAATTCCCAGAAATCCACAAGGATGACTTCAACTAAGACTCCTAGCAATAGCAGAGAGGTTGTATGCATTGGCATTTCCCACTAATTAATTGATGAATACCCCAACTATAATCATAGAATCTTCATCCAGTAATTGATGGAACCAGATGCAGATATTTACAATAAAGCAATAAGTTGAGCTACAAGAATTCAGTCAAAGAGAGGGAAGAGGGAATATATGAGGAAGGGAGGATGAGATCAGGGTGGGGATATCTACAGATACAGTTGAACCAAGCTTGTAGGAACCCATAAACTCTAGGCCCACAGAAGTGGATCCTCCATGGGACCTACCTATATCCTCTGAATGTAGGAGACAGTTGTGTAGCTTTGTCTATCTGAGGAGGCACTAACAGTGGGACCAGGATCTATCTCTAGTGTATGAGCTAACTTTTTGTAGCCCATTCCCTATTATGGAATGCCATGTTCAGCCTTAATGCAGAGGGGAGGGCTAGGTCCTCCTCAACTTAATGTGCTAGGCTTTGTTGACATCCTATGCGAAGCCTTACCCTTTGGGAGGAGTGGATAGGAGCAGCAGGAGGAGGTGTGGGAGGGATGTGGTTAGAATGTAAATTGAAATAAAAAAAAAATTCATACCCAAACAAGAAACAAAAAACAACTAACACACTATAACCATACCAAAAACATACAGTTAAAACTATGGAATCTGTTATATGTTACTCAGACACGCATGAACCATGAGGCCTGTCTAGAAATGGTTGTTATACTAAATGGTACTCTATTAAAGACAATGGATTTTCAGCAGGTATAAGTAATTGTTTGGTTGTTAACCTTATTCTACCTCCTAGGTTTTTATTCATTCATTTTTTAAAACAAATAACAAAATAAAATGAATAATATAAAACAAAAAGTATTGCATCAAAGTTGGACAAGACAAACCAACAGAAGTAAATATCTCAAGATAATGCACAAGAATCAGAGACCCACTCATTCACACGTTCCAGAATTCTATGAAAACACTAAACTGAAAGTCATGCAGACACACAAAGAACCCATACAGACCCATGTAGGCTCTGTGAATGCTGCTCCAGAATTTGTAAATCTGTGAATTTTGCTCATGTTGATTTTGAGAGTCTTCTTTTCTTGGTGTTTTCCATCCCCTCTGGCTGTTGCACTCTTTCTGCTTCATCTATTATCACAGGTTTCCCTGAGATCTTAGGGG
The DNA here is from genome assembly GCF_943737965.1 of Phodopus roborovskii. Classification (NCBI taxonomy): domain Eukaryota; kingdom Metazoa; phylum Chordata; class Mammalia; order Rodentia; family Cricetidae; genus Phodopus; species Phodopus roborovskii. Next base: position 40,616,149 of record NW_026126525.1, on the reverse strand, counting down.
GTGGCATTTCATGGCATCATACCATTTAATGTTAAGTGTTTCAAGTTATCTCATTCGCTGAATGTCTGTCTGCTTTAATAGATTCTTGTCTGATGATGTCTAAACATTACTTCTCTGATGATGGCTGAACAAAGATGATCCACTAATCTGTTAGTACATAAAAATAACAGTGAGTCATTTTGTGTGTGGTGGGGGAGAGAGAGTTTTTTTTCCCTTTTTCCTTTTGTTATTTAAATTAAAACAACAATTTTATATGTAAATCTCAATTCCTCTCCCTCCCACTCTCCCATACCCTCACTGACTCTCAATCCCATCCCTCTTCTGCTCTATAGAAAGTGGGAGGCCATCTATGGGGGATAATCAAAGTCTGTCAAATTACTTTGGACAGAGCATAAACCCTTCCCCATGTGTCTAGGTTGAGAGAGTATCTTTCTTTGGGGAATGGGCTCCCAATTTCCATTCATATACTAGGTTTAAATGCTATTCCACTTCCAGGGGCCCCATACAATGCCCAGATCTCCTAACAGACACCCACATGCAGGGGACCTGGTTCCATCCTATGTTTGTTTCCAAGGCATCAGTCTGGATTCAGTAAACTCTCCCTTATTCAGGTTAGATGTTTCTGTTGGTTTCCCCAAAATGGTTTTGCCCCCTTTGCCCATCACTCCTCCCTCTCTACAACTGGGTTTCAGGAATTCAGCTCAGTTCTTAGCTGTGAGTCTATGCTTTTGTTTCCACCAGCTACTGGATGAAGGCTCTATGATGGCATATAAGGTAGCCATAAATCTCATTACAGGGGAAGGCATTTAAGGGTGCCTCTGTACAACAACCTGGGTTGCTTGGAAAGTCCCAAGCAGCCCCTTTTGTCAATAACACAATTAGTTGTAATCAAATCCTAAATACAGGAAGCATTGTTCGGCCATAGAAGATATACAGTTGGAATCTGTCTCCCCCATTATTGGTAATTTCATTTGCACCATCTTCATATATTTCATCATTTTCCATTGTATTAGGTTTCATGGGCTTTTTGAACAAAACCCTGTTAGCATAGGAATGAAATCAATAATTCATGGATTGGACTTCATGAGAATGAGAAATTTTTGTAAGAAAATATATACTAACGTTCGGATGAATGGAAAAAGATTCCTAAGAACTTCACACCCATCTAATATCCAATATATATTAAGAACCCAAAATGCTAAATATCAAAAAATCACCCATCCCCAATTGTAACATGGATCTAAGCAGAGACTTTTCAATACGGGGCACTAAAATGGCTGAGAAACATTTAAAGAAATATTCAACATCCTTACCCTTCAAAGAAATTTAAATTAAAAATACTTTGACATTTCATCTTACACCTGTCAAAATGCTTAAGCTCAACAACACAAGTGGCAATTTGTTTTAGAAAGTATATGGATCATGCATTGTTCCATTAGCTTCCATGTAAAATTGCTCCAACAAGTTTGTTGGAAATGAGCACCAACAAATTATCATGAAAAAGAAAATTAAGAAAGAAAATCTGAGGATAGATCTCTGCACAACAAACAAAACTGTTAAAATAACTCCCCAAAGCAAAGTTCCATTTAGGAAGCAGATGTAGAATGAGACAACAACTGTTTTCACATAGTCTACTAACTATCTGGTGAATATTAGAATCAGAAATGCTTGGTTTTGCTTGTAAAACGGGGATAGGACAAAAAGCCACATCATAGTTTTGGCCTCCCATAAAATTTATTGAAAATGCATGAAAGCATTTCAAAACCTACAATATTACCAATTTTAAAAATATAAACCTTTATTTTCATTACAGTGACTATTTTTGCGTGCTTTATATTTTACATATTAAAAATATATTATTTATGTGACATTCGTACTCCAATAAGCCAAGGAATTAAGAAATAAAGAAATATTTTGAATAGTTTTATTTTCTATAGTATCTCAAGATTTTTAATTTTTGTTCCTTTATCTTAGTAAAGTATTTGAAGCATTTCTCCATGCAGAAGAAAATTAAATTCAGACCAATTATAAACCACCCTCTTCAATTTTTAATCCTAGTAAATGAACAGTCTTTTAAATAATATTACAAGGCACTCTCACACTTCCAGTTGATTGGTAAATTCCTGTAGCTTTTTCATTGCTGAGAAATTGGAGCTCTTATTCCTGCTCCAGTGAGAGGACAGAAAACCATCTCTGGGAGATTCCTCATCTCATAGGCAATTTCACTTGTTAACTCTCTACAGATCACAAGCTTCTCTTTGAGGTACTGCACTAGCCTGAACATTTCTAAATTAGACTGTTCTTTACATCTTTATCATCTAATAGTTGGATCCTGTATTTTCATAATTGTTTTTACTTCCAAAGTCAAAGCACTGAAGTGTGTAGATTTCAATATGTAATGCCATGTTGATCATGGTGTTTCTTACTATCACTACGTGCATAAAGTTAGTATTTCCTTTAGGTTATAGGCTCAGAGAATTATCTAATTATTTCTCCTTGATCCTGCTTCTCGTTCTTTATTCTTTATAGCACTCTTTTATATTTTATTTATTTATTTCCTCTTTTCTAACATTTAGGAATTAGTCATTAGGATCTCAGTTAGCACATATTTCCATACATGTTGAGAAAGGTCAAAATGTAATAATGTACTGGAATTCTTCACCTTACATGCACAGAGAAATACATGTAAATAGTTTCATAAGAAGTAAGTTCAATTAAATTTCAGTGATTAAATTAGTTGAATATGAATCAACTTCAAATATGTACCTTATCCCTTATCATCTTAATTCTCACTTGTTCCATTCTGTTTCCTCACTCTTGTGTCAGTGAGAAAGTACATTAGAATAAAAGACCTGGGCCTTAGGAAAGAGTTCAGTAATTCAGAATTACAGTTTCTTATGAGATACTTGGTTAAAAGTCAAGTCTTCTCCATAAACACAATAACAAATACATTTGTCATTTAGAGCTGTTATTTGTCATTCTTTTAACTTCATGACTTAGTCAAATATTCACATTCCAACAGACTTGCTTATTTTATTGAAGAAAACTTGTAGGGAAACAAAAATAACTAAATAAAACAAGTGAAAAAAATCAAAAGAAAAACCCCACTTATGCTCCTTTATAATTAGGTCAATCGTTCTCCTTTTCCTTAACTTTCCACACATCCTTCACATATTTTATTAATTACTACTGGCCATTCCGTTTACCATTCCAGTCTCTACATTTCCCCTCAAAAATTTCCTGAAACCTACATTACTTTATTTCCTGAATACTTATTTATTTTAATACATTGACAATAGTTTTTGTTTACTTGTATTTCAAACACCTTAACAATTTCTGACACAATAAAGTGTTTGGTAAATAGCTGTTGTAATAAAAAATAAGTGAATGTATTTAGGAATAATGCAGGAGTGACAGAAAATTAAAACACAACAAATACATAAAGAACACACATTATACCTTAGAGTATCAACATAAGCAATAATCAGAACACTTATTATTCAAAAAAAAAAAAAAACCACTAAATCACTGAGAGAAAGCAGGCACACATTTCAACTCAAAGTGCTCTTTGATGCTGTTCCATTTCTGCAGCTCTCACAAATAGCTGACAGAAAATAATATAAGTAAATAACTGGTTTATTTGACTTACAATTACAAGTTAAAGTCCTTTATGACAGAAAAGGCACAGTGGGAGGATCTCTAACCAGAGGCTCACAACACCTCCATATTCACTAGCAAAGAAGTGAATGTTGTTGTACTGTAGTTTTGCTGGTGTTTCCAGCTTTGTTATTATTGTGTAGTCCAGGGTCTACCCATTAAAGGGTTTTGCTCAAGGTGGGACTTATCACTTCAATTATCCTAAGAACAATTCTCCCATATATACAAGTTCATTGGCAGAAAGGATCTTAATAAATTCTCAGCTGAACTCTTCCATGGTAGTTCCATCTTGTGGTGAGCTGACATTTATAACTAACCTTCATAATCCACTCCTTTTCAATGTGATGAACAAACACATAACATACATACACACACACACACACACACACACACTACACACACGCGTTCTATCCAGATTTACTTTATTAATGCTATGATTTAAAAGTTCCAAGTCCTTAAAAATTAATTCCAACACCTAAAATCTACAAAATCATTTAACAGTCAGCTCCAGTAAAATAAAATACAAGCTACAGACTTCATTTCTTAAAAGGGAAGAGTAGAGGCATCACAAAACAATCACATCACAACAAATCCAAAACTCTGCACGGTGAGTACCAAATCCTGAAACTCTAAGTTCCTTATCTGGGTATCATCTTCTGGTCTCCGAAGGGCATGGACAGCCCCACTTCTACAGCTCTGCATAGCTTCTCCCTTGGGCCAGCTTCACTTCCTACCTGCAGCTCTGTCTGACAGACCCCCCTACTGCCCTGCCATTTGCAACATATTGGGGTCCCCATTACAATTAAGATTTAAAACTTACCAATGGCTTTTCAGGGTATCTATCTGCTCAGGGTTTCAGCCTACATATCTCATTCTAAGAAATAGCATGCAACAGACATAATATATGTCTGCTAAATCTACAGTATGTTGAAACATTAAAGATCAATGAACAAAGAAAAGTACTGAACAATCTGCCATGATGTAGCTTCTGTGTATATTTTAACAAAACATTCAAATTGTTTTCCTTAATACCTTTTCTAATTTAAATATCCACTAGTAGTAAATATATAAGGATCCCTTTGGACAACATTTGTGAAACACACAATTGCATACAGAAATATTTGTGGGAACAAATACATGTTTTCTATTTTATTACATTTTATCATTTTTATATTTTTAAAATTACTTCTCCTATTTTCTTCTATTTTCCCCCATCTATTTTCTACAGAGTTCTCTTCCTTGATAATATTTAAATGGATGGCTCTATTTATTTAATTGTTGTTGCATACACATATGTACATATATGTGAATATGTAAAAATGTAAATATTAATACTGATATTTGGTATGTATTTCCCTAAAGTGTAATTATACTCAGAGAGTTTACATATGCTTGTTACTGATATATACTCTTTTCAGAGTCCTCAATTCAAATAATTTGCTCAGTAGACACAATTTTAATGTATTTCTGAGTTTTACAAGGGAATGACATCTGAATGCCTCTCTAGTATCGGAAAGGACCTACCTTTTTTGCACTAACATGTTAATGTTTTGTAAATTTTGAAAGAGAACATTATGTATAACATAATTGATAAACATTCAACAAATATGATATTTTTATGAATATGTATTTTAATAAAATTAAAAATAGTGTCCTCAATACTGACTAAATTTTACATTTAAAACATGATCATGAAGTTTATCCTCTCAGAAATTTCATAAATTAATGAAAGTGAAAGGCTCAATTCATTTCATTTTGTTTATGAAAGCAAAAACCAAGAAAAGGCCAATTCAAATCCTAGGTGAAGAAAGAAGTAAAAATATAGTATAGGGTAAATGATCTGGATAAGGTGTATTTTTCAGAAAAATAACAATATAAGAATTGTAAAGTCTCATTAGTTAGATTAAAATTAAATTTGTTTAAAATTTGGCATTAATGCTTAAATAAAGTTGGCCATGTGTTTAATTAGAATGTTTGGAGAATGTCAGCTTAAAATATTCATTCAAGGTCAAGAGAAATCTAAGGAGACAAGTCAAGCATTTACCCATTCATCCGCACAGTAGCTGCTTTCTCAGTAGCTTTTATGTTTGCATTACTCTATTAGGATCTCTGGATAAAGAAGTTGGCAAAACATGACAAAAATATCTATATCCTTGCTGTATTTATGCTATGATTGAAATAAGACAACTGCCAAAATCTACTGAGTGCTTTGGTGAATAATAAATTAAGGCAAGTCAATAAAATTTTAGAAAATGTGTCTACTGAATAGTTTCCTTATGATCTTATTTTGAGAAAAGACATAAAAGAAGTAGGAAGTAAGTTTGAATGGAGAGTTAAGGAAGTAGGGATTAACTACATGCTTTTCATGGTGAGTGGTTAATTTAAAAATGAGAACAACAGCATTGCACTTGGTTTAAATAAGGGACAGCAAAAGTTCCTTGGATCTAGGATAAAGAGATCCACAGGGCAGGGGAAGGTTTGTGGAGCAGAAATCAAATAAATGATGAATTGGAATATGAGGTGTAAAAGAACATAAATGCCATGCTCATCCACAGAAAAGATCATGATGATCTGGGCCACTAGGTAGCATTTGATATGATGACACTAACTCTGAATGTGTAATAAACAATTAGAGAAGAAAAATATAGCCAAATTTCTGTGTCCATGAAATAATGAGTAAAAAAAAAAAAAAAAAAAAAAAAACTACATAATTTTAAAACTGAAAATGAATTTATCTAACAAAATCCTAGAGCACAAGTCAGGAAAAAAAAAATGCTTTCTGTTTGTTTACAAGGTTCTATTAAGGAAAATAATACTTTTGGTAATTAATGAGTTTTCATGATATAAAAACAGATTCCCTTGTACATGACATAGAAATATGAATCCAAATGAAACATAAAATTCAAATACCCATTACTATACATGATTTGGAGAATATTTTAAGATCTATATGTATTTGTGACTTGGTTGTGTTCATATCTCTGGGAGAAAGCTTGATCTTTTTGCCATATGTTCCAACCAATTTGACACTGATAAAGCATTCAATTTGACAGTAGGATAAAATTTTAGTTCATCTATGTACAATAGAACTTGTATTAGTTCATTTAATTTTCATTTTATTTTCTCATTCAATGTAGATAAAATTTTAATTAATTACATTTTCAAGGCTTCTGATTCTATTATTTCATATAACTCCTACTGAAATTTTATTTATTTGATTTCATTTTGTATCCCAACCACATTTTTCCTCCCATCCTTACTCCCATCCCCTTTATCCCCAGCCCCCCACATCCTATCTTCGCAATGGGCATACTGCTATTTTCGTATAGCCTATGTTTAATCACATTTAGCTTATCACTAGGAAAGTCAATTGCAGAGACATAAAAATACAGTATTTTTATTACTTTAATCCAAATGCTTTGCCTTCAAAATTCACTAAATCAGGGGGACATTTAATTTCACCTATAGCAAGAGTTTAACAGAAAGAAATGACATGACTACTTCATGGTTTCAGTATTACTGAGGAGGTCAAAAAAGTGTTCCAAAAAGTATTCTGAAAACAAATGCTCAATGTTATTCAATGAGACTATAAAGACAATGCCATCACAGCATTAAATACTCAACAATTTATACTTAATAGTACGTGCCCAGAGTTCTATTATTAAGTACAGTGAAATGTCTAGAAGTTGACTTACATCTAGGCAAATATTTTTTGCATTTGAGTTTTCAAATTTAATTTGTTTTTTTTTAAAACAACTTATAATTCAATAAAATATTTGAATTTTTGAAGATTTCAGGTAAGTTAAACTATATGAATATTTAAGGTGTTAAGATTTTCAAACAAGAAAAAAAAATATATAGCCTGATAATTATCAGTCAATTTAGAAAGAGTATTTTTACTACAAAAGATCTCATACTATTGTCAGATATAGATTGTGCCTCGGAATATTAACTTGCATCCACTGAAACCATTTTAAATACACAGATGGAACGATGTCATTTCATGATTCATTCAGCTCTTAGTTACCCTTGGAAATAGAACATAGCTGAGTTTGAAGGAATGAAAATCTGAAACAACTCCTTATCTGACTGCAATCTCTTAATGTGCACATCTTTAACTTCTAGCCAAGGCTTCTGTGAAATAAGCAAATGTTACATTTTACCTTTATCCAACCTGGTTTTCTATCCTGCCATCCATGAAATGGAGTAGATGGTGCTTATTAATACATGATGGAAATTTATGAAGTTTTTAATGAAAATGAAGACCTTGTAAAATTCTCAGCTCTATTGGGTACAACATTAGAAGATCTCATTTTCACAGTTATTTTGAATTTTCTTTCTTTTTAGAATAAATTTTATTTAAATTAGCATATTTTATATACCAATCCCAGTTCCCCTTCCTCCCATTCATCCATGACCCCCCTCAACCTCCCCAACCCATCCACCATCCACTCCCGAGGGAAGGTGAGGCCTTCCATGAAGGATTATCAAAATCTGTCAATTCATTTGGGAAGGGCCTAGGCCTTCCCCAGTGTACCTGGGCAAAGGAGTATCCCTCCATGGGAAAGGAGATCCCAAAATCCATTCATGCACTAGGGATACAACATGGTTCCACTGCCAAAGGCCCCATATACTGCCCAGTCCTCCTAGCTGACACCCACATTCAGGTGGCCTGGTTTGATCCTATGCTGGTTCCCCAGCTGTCAGTCTGGAGTTCTTGAGTTTCCACTTGCTGATGTCAGCTGTTTTTTGTGCGTTTTCCCAGTGTGATCTTGACCAGTTTATTCTTTACTCCACCCTCTCTGAAACTGGATTATAAAAGTTTGGCTCAATGCTTAGCCATGAATCTCTGCTTCTGCTTCCATCAGCTACTGGATGAAGGGTCTAGGATGGCATTTAAAGTAATTATCATCTCATTATAGGAGAAGGGCATTTAAGGTAGCCTGATCACTATTGCTTAGATTGTTAATTGGAGTAATTCTTGTGTATATCTGTACAATTCCCTAGTGCCACATTTCTCTTTAAACCTATAATGGCTCCCTCAATTGAGGTGTCTACTTGCTCTCCTCTATTTATCTCCCCACTCAGTCTTCCTATTCCATCATGTTCTCCTCCCCTTCCTTTTTTCCCCTCCTCTTTCTCCTACCTACCTCCATCTCCCTCATGTTCCCAGTTTGTTCAGGGGCTCTTGTCCATTTCCCCTTCATAGGAGGAACTTGTATGTCTCTCTTATGGTCCTCCTTGTTTCCTAGCTTCTTTGGAGGTTTGGATTATTGTCTGATAAACCATTGCTCTATGTCTAATATGCATATATGAGTGAGTATATACCATGTTTGTCTTTCTGTGACTGGGTTACCACACTAGTTCTACCCATTTGCCTGCAAATTTCCAGATTCTGTTGTTGTTGTTGTTTTTTTTTTTTTTTTTTTTTTTTTTTTATTTTTCTGCTGAGTAGTACTCTGTTGGGTAAGTGTACCACATTTTCTCCATCCATTCTTCAGTTGAGGGGCATCTAGGTTGCTTCCAGCTTATGGTTATAACAAATAATGCTGCTACAAACACAGTTGAACAGATGTCCTTGTTATATGAATGCACATCCTTTGGGTATAGGCCTAACAGTGGAACTGCTGCATCTTCAGGTAGTCTGGTACCCATTTTCCTGAGAAACCACCATACTGAATTTCCAAAGTGGTTGTACAAATTTGTACTCCCACCAGCAGTGGAGGAGTGTTCCCCTATCTCCACATCCTTTCCAGCATAAACTGTCCATGGTGTTTTTCATTTTTGCCATTCTGACGGGAGTAGCGTGTAAGATGGTATCTAAGAGTTGTTTTGATTTGCAAGCTAAGGATGTTGAGCATTTAAGTGTTTTTATCCATTTTAGCTTCCTCTACTGAGAATTCTCTGCTTAGTTCTGTACCACACATAATTAATGAATTATAGGTGTTTGTAGAATCATAACAATTCCTTCCTTAGCTTTTCTCCCTCTAGTCCCTCCCAAGTACCTTGCCTCCACATGCTAGTCTCCTTCTCTTTGATCATTTTGTTTTACTCAAATATAAGTTCAAAGTGCTTTTAATAAACCCCATGTCTCCGAACATTGGTGGTGCCTACCTTTACTTCTAGCACAAGGGAGGCAAGGCAGGCTGACTTTGTGAGTTCAAGTCCAGCCTGGTCTACAGAGCTAGTTCCAGGACAGGCTCCAAAGCAATACAGAAAAACAAAAAAAAAAAAAAAATTAAAACAAAACAAAAATAAATAAATCCCATGTCTTAATTTATCAACTAAAATTTATCCAGGTCAATGCTTCATAGTAACGATACCTATATGTTTCAGGGTAAATTAAAGGTGTCAATAAATTCTTTTAACAAAATAAGATGTTGTTAAACTAGCAAGAAATACTAGTCTAGATTCTTAATTATCCTCTTGTAAAAGTTATCTCATTTAAAACAATCTAAAAACTGTTACGGTGGATATTCTAGGAGGCTTTGCATATTTGAGATATAATCCCTTATCTTTAAATCATTCTATTTTGAATTAGATTTTTTTTAATCTTTTCTCATTTTACATACTAATCCCAGGCCCCACTCCTCCCCTTCTTCTGCTATTCCTTCCTTCACCACATGTATGATCTATAGAACATTGAGAAATCAAACTGCTATGCACTTGGAACATTGATTCCTATTGGCTAGTTTTGTGGGTGGGAGAAGATGAAATGTATACTACTCTCAGACAAAAGTAATCATCAACCAGACCTACGTGTATACTTAGTGGGTACAATAATAACTGGCCTGAAAACATGATGATGTTGGATAGTGAAACAGGGAAATGATCAAATATCTGATTGGATTTAGTGTGTGTGTGTGTGTGTGGTAGGTGATAGGGCTTCTACATACCAAGCTACATCTTAGGCTATTAACACATACTGGTGTCACATACTTTCCCCATTTGGATTGAGTAAATAGAATAGACCAGGATGTATAAGTAAAGAATATCATGAACCTCTTTTATGTTCATTCTCTCTCTCTCTCTCTCTCTCTCTCTCTCTCTCTCTCTCTCTCTCCTCTTCTCTCTCTCTCTCCTCTCTCTCTTCTGTCATCTATTCCTACCCTGACTCAATCTTGCTAGTTGCACATGATTTCCTCTCCTCCCCTTTTCTTTCACCTACTTCTCTTTCCATTCACTGCCCCTTCCCTTCCCATGGGCTCTGGGGGACTTGTTTCTTACCCCTTCTATGAGGGAACTTATATGAATCTCTTAGAATATACCTTGTATCCTAGTTCCTCTGGTGGTGTGATTTCTAGGCTGGTGAACATTTGCTCTAGGTCTAAAATCCATATATATGAGTTGAGTACATACCATGTTCCTCTTTTTGTGATTGGGTTACCTCATTCAGGATGGTTTCTTCAAGTGCCACTCACTTGCCTGCAAATTTCAAGATTCCATTATTTTTTTTTTTTTTCTGCAGAGTAGTATTCCATTAGGTAGATGTGCCACATCTTCATCCATTCTTCAGTTGAGGGGCATCTAGATTGCTTCCAGGTTCTTGCTATTACAAATAATGCTGTTATGAACATATTTGAGCACATGCCTTTATTGCATGAATGTGGATCATTTGGATATATGCCTAAGAGGGGGATTGCTGGGTCCTGTGGTAAACTAATTCCCATTTTCCTGAGGAACTGCCATACTGACCTCCAAAATGTCTGTGCGAGTTTGCACTCCCACCAGCAGTGGAGGAGTGTTCCACTTTCTCCACATCCTCTCCAGCATAATTGTTATTAATGTTTCTAATTTTAGCCATTCTGGCAGGAGTAAGATGGTATCTCAAAGTTGCTTTGATTTGTATTTCCCTGATGGCTAAGGATGTTGAGACATTATTGGTTTGAAGAGAAAACTGAACCTAAAGAAAGGTCTAGAGACCTACAAGACTGCTGCCAACTAACAATTTGAGCAACCGTGGAAAGGCTACGATAAATACCCTCTCTGGATACTGAGATCAACAACTAACTTATCCAACATCATGGTGGTGCTCATCTAGTACCTGTTGAAACAGAAGCAATCACTCATAACTAAACAAACACTGAGTCAAACTAGAATCCAGATGCAGAGGGAAAGGACAAGACCAGGTTGCAGAAACATATAGAGACAGCTGACCTGAACAAGGAGAAGCTGGGAATCTAGCATGGAACTAACTCAGACCTCCTGAATATAGGTCTCAGGTAGAAGGACTGAGCAGTCTAAGGGACCTCAGACAGTGGAACCAGGATGTATTCCTGGTACACAAAAGGACCTTGGGGACACATCCCCCATGGAGGGATACTCTCTTAACCTAGAGACAGGAGAGAAGTCCTAGTCCCTACTTCAAATGACTTGACAGATCTACAAGACCCCCGCATGGCATTACCCTACAAGTAATGGGGATGGGGAATGGGAGGGGAGGGTAGTCAGGGTAAATGTAAATAGGGAGATAGTACAAGAGGAAGGGAGGGAGTGTGAAAAGGTAAGAGGGAGATAGGGAGAGAGAGAGAGGGAGAGGGAACTGGGATTGACATGTAAAATAAAAAAAAAGGATGTTATAAACCTAGATACACTAAAATATAAAGAGCCAAGTGGTAGTGGTACATGACTTTAATGGCAGGACTCTAGAGGCAGAGAAAGGTAGATCTCTGTGAGTTTGAGCCTGGCATAATCTACAAAATGACTTCCAGGACTGCCAAAGCTACACAGAGAAACCCTGTCTCAAAATCAATAATAAATAAATACAAATACAAAAATAAAATATAAAGAATAAAGATTGTTAGTAATATATTTTCATATGGTTTATATCTACATGTATATATGTATATATATATATACATGTAAATATGTATGCACACACACACATACACACACACATAAATAAAACACAAGTTGAGCATAGTGGGTCATGATTACAGTTTCAATTACATAGAGAGCAGGTGGGACTGCTTGATGCTTGATGCTACAAAATAGATGCAATCCTGATTTGTCTCAAAACACTTTATTCTAACTAATTATCCCTTTGATATATTTTTTATATTCACTAAAATGGTAGGAGGTATTGTATAAAAGATACTAATAAATACTATTTATATTCACATGATTATTTTTAATAAGATACTATTTTATAATTTTAAATGTATTATTTACTTATTAAAATCAGATAAAATTTTAAGATATTATAAAGATTTATTCTCTTATCTCTTAAACAGAGAAAATAAATTACTGCCCAATTCATTTATTTGAATGCATGCTCTCCTTTTAGTCTAGTATTGATTGTGGCATTGGAGGTAAAGGAGTTAATTTGACTGCACAGCTGACTAAACAAGCCCTGTGCTATATGAGGCCACATGGGTGTCAATCATTGCAATATAGACATTCTTTGCTAATACAAAACCCTAGTCAGGAGTTGGTTTCATTATGAATAGACCATTTTCAAAATTATTTCCTGTGAATGCAAACAATCTCATTTTTATGGGTTATATTTATTGAGAACTCAGTGAAATCGGGCATGGGTCTTTTATGCACTTCTACAAGGACACAGAAAGCCTCAGTTAGAACATCATCCTGTTGTAACAAACTATAGAATAGTTTTCATTTCATTCAAATAATCATGTTTGCAAAAAGAATGAAAATGATAAGCAGTTAAATAAATTGACATTTTGTTCTCATGTATTTATATGTAAATAAAAGGAAATTCTAAATTTATTTTTTCTATATACACATAAACTCATTTTACATAACTTTAAAAACTAATTCAATTAATTAAAATTTATGAAAACAATTTGTTTATAGATTTGATTGTCTATATTTTATAAGATGTTCTAATACAACAAAATATTCCCAATTTACTTATAAATCATCTACCCCTGTTTCATGGTACAAAGTTTACTTGAGTACTATGACTAAGGCTCAGGTAAAAGACAAGAACCTGTTTTCAAGACAAAATCCACAATTTATTCCTTCTGGTATGAGAGAACAATCTGGGTCTTTTGCATTCTTGGAATTGTTGGAATTTTCTTAATAGCTTCAGGTTACTCACATGGCTGGCATCAGACCTAGAGTTGCCATTTTGCTAAATGGAGGTGTTAAGAAACTGCCGGCTGGATATTCACCTTTAAAGTCAGATTAGTGATGATAGCAGCCATGGTCATCAAGGCTTATTTTGTAGTCTGTAGCAGCTAATGAAGAAGAACATAACTATTTAAAGTGCTAAAAATGAGTGAGTGACTCATGAGGGCTCATTCCCAATATCTATGTTACCGCAAGTCTTGAGTCATCCTAGAAATGAAAGCAACAAGAGTCTAGAAGTCTAAGTATGAGAAAAAAGGGCTGTAAAATGCTGCTTTCTATGCATAGTGTGCTTGTTTAATCATAAACTCACAGCACAAAATCATGCCTTTAACATTTCATCATATTGTATAAGGGAATCATAAAGCCCTGTTTCTCTCTAAAGAGATATTGTCAGTTAAAGTTTTCTGGATGGTGAAGTCATTTTCTTCACTGGTATGACCACTGGTAAATTAATTAGAGCCTCTTTCTTTTCACATATTCCATTTATCTCTATTCTTGTTTATGCAAGCAGTTCTCAGTACTCAGTGGAATACAAACACACACAGAAAAATCACACACACCCTTGCATGTGTGCACACTCACACACACACACACACACACACATACACACACACACACACGAGTTACTCACACAAACACAAGCAGAGAAACAGACACAGGCAGACAGACACACAGACAGACAGACAAACAGAAACTTACATGAAAGAAGGACAATATGGGAGAACGTTCAGCAGTAGTGACACAGATGATAAGAGATCATAATGGTGGAAATATGATCAAAATAATAATTGGCTTGTATGATATGTCAAATTAAAATATTTTAACAAGTGCTCAATACAATATCCAAAATGACTTTAAAAATTATAAAATTAAGAAAATCACACATGAAATGCTATTTTCTTTCATTTTTAGCAAGGTTTTGTCTTTTAATTTTAAGGCAGGTGTGCAAAAATTAGCACTGCCAATGTCTGTCAGATGCATCTTCTCTAAATATGTTTAAAATTGTCTCATGGTAAATTCAGTAACTAGACCATGGATGGCTATAAAACTTCTAATTATTTCATATTTAAGAATGCCATTAAATGCAATTTCCATTTTTGTTTGTGTATTCATTATTCCCAGTGACAGAAGTGAGTACAGAGGGACCCACATTATAATCCCCATTAGCACAATGGTGAAGCACAGGTGGGAAGAATTCCTCACAGGGACATTTAAAGAACTGAGTCACATTGCAAAAGAAAATGATTTTCAGGAATGAGGGTGAAGTCATCCTGTAAATGCAGATAAACAGTAGAATCCTGTAAGGAGGAATTTGGAACAGTCATTGAGAATTGGAGAAGAAATTGAGAGTGATAAGTTTTTTTTTAATTCTCATCATATCTACATATTTCCTTATTTAATTTAAATTTGAAACAAGGCTGTTTTACATGTCAATCCCAGTTCCCTCACCCTCCCATCTTCCACCAAACCACAGCCCATCCCCTTTCTGCTCCCCAGGAGGTGTGAGGCCTTTCATGGGGAGTCTTCAAAGTCTGTCATGAAAGTTTTTACTGGTCTTTCAAATAAAGTAGTTCATTTAAATATTTTCTTATGTGTTATATAAATTTCTACTGAAATCCTAGACATTAATGTTAACATCAGGAAATAAATGTAAGAGTTGTTACTCAATTACATGGATTATTTTGTTTATCCAAATACTAACTTGGATGATTTTAATTGAAACATATAATTAAGTAGGTATGTGAAATCTTTTGAATTGTTGCTCAAGGGACTCCAAGAAACTCCCAAACAACGTCATTACTATTGTCATTATGTTTGAATGTCTTCCAGAAATTGAGGTGAAACCCTGTTGCTGAAGAAAGCACACATTTTCAACATCTGAAGCATATTGAAAAGGGACAAAAGGTTTATAAGAGTCAGAGGACCAGGAAGTCTGTGAAATACTTTCTCCTGTAAACAATGGTAAAAAAAACAGTCCTGAGACTCTCAACAACATTGTTGCCTAAACAAAGCCTGAAAAGAAACAGCACTAGTTGGCAATATAACATAGATAAGGGAACTGTGGCAAGACTCCAACCTTACCTAGATGAAAAGATAAAGGTGATTAATGACTCTTTAGAGAGGGAGACTCAGTCTTTGACAGAGATGAATCCATGATAGGTTATCCAGTCCTAAGTAGTAAGCCCTAAATATATAAAGCTACAAAGAATTCTAAAGGGAATCAGCAGTGTATGTGTGTGTGTGTATGTGTGTGTGTGTGTGTGTGTGTGTGTTCATGTGCTCGTGTGTTCTCTATGTGTTTATCAAGCCTATACATGTTACAAAAATAATTAAAGAAAAATAGGCTATGAACTTGAGAAGGAGTGATGGGAACATGGTAAGAATTGGAGGGAAGAGACAAAGAAGTTAAATGATGCAAACACAATACTGACATAGGAAATTCTAAAAATGTATTCATATTCATGTGACATATATGTTTATATTGTATGCTGCTTAAATGAGGTTCAATACATTTTCCCCGTATAGCACTTTATATTTAAGAAATTGAATTTTTTTCCTTCTAGCTTTTTTAAAATATATGGTTTATTTTCATCATACCGCAGGCACACTCCATGTAAACAATGCAGAGAAGATTTATGTCTCACTGCACCAGTGTCTATTGACTGATTTTCCATATCTCTACTTTATCTACTCCTTTCAGCCTCAAGTAACCACCATTTTAGTTTCAATATGTACGAGATTGAGCACATTAGATTCCACAGGATTAAGACCAAGTGGTACTTGTATTTCTATGCCTGACTAATTTTACTTCAGAAAATGGCTTCTAGTCACATCCATGCTTTTTTGCAAAAGACAGGGTTAATTCCCCTTTCATGAATGAATACTATCCTATTTGTCTCTATGTAATATCTTTCTGTCATCTATTCATCAGTTGATAGAAATAGAAACTTGTGATTCCATAATCTAACTATTGCGAATAGTTCTGCAATTAAAAAAAAAATTGCTGGTGTCATTTCAAAATAACAGTCTTACTTCTTTTGGGCAAATACTGTGTTTTAAAAGATTCATACAAATTAGTTATTTACATAATGAAAATATGTTAACAATATAATGCTTGAAGAATAGTTTTTGTGTCAAATTTTGCTGGGGAGACATATGTGCTAGACAAGGCATAGAAAACAAATCAAAGAAAGGATTTGCCTGACATCTAGCTTGATGAACTAACTAGCTTAATTAGGGGTCCCTTATAGGAACACTACTAATGAGCCACTAATTAGTTAATTTACCCAAGCAAATTAACTGCCTATTAATACTTGGGAATGGGGTGTGACATTGTAAGTTCCTCACCCTATCAATTCTTGACTGATTTGTATCTTTGAGGGGGGCCCTCATAATCCCTTTCATAATTCATGGTAGATAGAGAACCAGTCTTTTGCAGGATTATTGTTTAGGTGATCAAAAATTATGGGAATTCAAGTGAAAATTAATTCATAACTTAAATCCATTTTCATAATTAACCACTATTCTTAAATTTTGCATATATCCTGTCTCATTATTTGGTTATGTCATTTTCATAATTATTATACTCAGAGATCTATGCTGGTCACGGGGGATATGTTTTGTATCATTAAATAATTCCATTAGCAATTACACCTCTAAGTGTTTATATTTTTAAAAAATAAGAAAGTATTTTGGAGAGTCTTAGGACAAAATGTGGTTATTGGTAATGGTAGAATAATAGAGTCATTTGCCTTATTCAGATTCTAATTATAAACACTAAATTAAAATAACTGAATAAAAGTTAATACAAGATGTTACCAAACCCACTAAGATTTGTAAAATGTCCTGAAGAAAACCAAAATGATGTTTAGCTCTAATTTTATCAGCTTGTGACCAAATGGAGACTTCTGCCATAATCCATGTCAAGCTTTAGGGTTAGCACTGTTCATGGATTGAGTAAATGGAGAACAGAGATCATGGCTACCACTACAGAGGTGAAAAAAAATGCTTTGCAAATACCAAATGCAAAACCAACTGTCTCAAATATGTGTGTAAAAACAAAATACATTGTGTGGTAAATACAATTGCTAATAAAGTAAGGAAATACATAGAAGATGGCAGTGAGATAAAGACATTTGTAATGCTTCTTCAAACTCTATAATTGACAGCCTTAAACATTTTCTATGGTTTAGATAAACTTTTATGCTGTGGGATATGTTATAGTATAAAAATAAATTTACATAGAAATTAACTGAAACTTTCAGTCATTTCTCTGGTTGACACTCAGTGTAGGAATATTTGAAGCACTCTTACAGTGACCAGTTTTGTTTGTTTGTTTGTTTTTCAATTGAGATAGCATCAGCTTTTGTGTATGTGTGCCATTTAAAATATTTTTTGTTAACTTTTTGCGTATTTTCAGTTCTCTGGAAATATTTACAAGTACTAGATCCTACCTGACTTCGTTATACTCACTTCAACCTCCTGTCCTCATTTTAAATTTTTCAAAAAAATATTAATTCATTTATTTATTTTACATTCCAACTGCAGATTTCCCTCACACCTGTCATCCCAGCCCCTCCTCCCACCTCTCCTTTGCCGAACCCCCATCTGCTCCTCCTCTGTTTCTATTCAGAAAAGGGAAGGACTCTTATGGATGTCACAAAACAAGGCCTATCAAATTACAGTGAGACTATGCACCTCACCCTGTATGAAGGCTGGGCTCAGAAATCCAATATGAGAAATAGGTCCCAAAAGTTAGTAAACAGTCAGAGACAACCCCTACTCTCACTGTTAGGAGTCCCATAAAAAGACCAAGTTACACAACTGCCACATTTAGAGAGCCTAGCTCAGTCCCATGCAAGCTTCTTGGTTGTCAATTAAGACACTGTGAGCTCCTATGAGCCCAGATTAGTTATTTCTGTAGGTTTTCGTGAGATATACTTGGCTACTCTGGCTCCTACAATCCTTCCTCATGCTCTGAAGCAGTATTCTTCAAGTTTCTAAAGTTTGACTATGGGTCTGCATCTGTTGCTGGATGAAGCTACTCTGATTAAACATCCTTAAATTGGCATTTTTTTTTTCTCAAGTTGTGTTTGATTCTATCCGGTCTCTGGGTTCTGGGCCTCCATGTGGTGTCACCAGTGGACTCACTTTTGTGGCATGGTTCTCATGCTTGACCAGTCATAATCTCACTGTCTGCATCATCCTTACTCCAGCATTTTTATAGGCAGGACAGACTGTAGGTAGAAGATTATGTGTCTGGGTTGGTATCCCAATCCCTCTACTGGTGTGGAATTACCAGCTCTTTATAAAGTAAACAACAATTCAAAAATTGCATCTATATATGTGATTATGTTCAGATTTGGTTTAAGCAAATCACTGCTGGAAGAAATAATATCAGCATTGGTTCTCTAAAAAAAAAAAAAAAAAAAAAACAGAAAAGGGTCCAGAGGTCAATGTCAACTAAAGCTTTCAAAATATAAGCTTAAACTGAAATGTATGAAATGTAGAGATTAGTAAGTAAATGAAAAAAAGGGCTATAGAATCTGACCTTGATTCCTGTGACAATTAATGAATAGCTATGAAACAATCCAGGTACTGGAAATAGTACACATATGATAAAAAAAGGGTCATTAGAAAAGAATTGTTCAAGCACACAATTAAAGCCTGAGTTGAAGAGTAAAATATGAAAGCTTTTGAAGGTTTTTATAAAACATTTTGGGTTCCATAATTATCATTTTTTATATAAAACTATGATATCTCTGACCCAATAACTGTGACCCTACCTTATTTAATATTAATTATAATGTTTATATAAGAAACCTGAGATTGAATAATTTAAACATTAGGTTTACTGATGAGTATAGAATTATTAATAAGGCAGAAATGTCAATTGAATTACAGAATCAAATGAAGGAAGTAATATTTTTAGGTCACTACTTCAAATTGAAGTATTTTATCTTGGAAAAAGCCTCATTAAGCCACAGGTTAAAGAATAACCTGTAATGCTTTGTGGTCTAAGGGTTATCCCACAATATATGACAATAAGTTTCCATTATTGGAGACACTACATAACTGAGATAAAAAATGTGGAGAAATGTACCTAGTATCAACTTGAAGTTGCAGCTTTCCAATCTAGTTTTCTAAGTGCTATTGATCTTGCCAGCTACAATAACAAATTACCTGGCAAAGTTTGTCTGGTAGTGCAATCCTGGCATAAATGTAATGTGAGAAACCAATCAATGTTTTATTGGGTTCAAGGCTTGCTCCAGGATGTCCAAACCATGCATGACACTGCCAATGAGATCAAGAACCTGTGGCAATGCATACATGGACACTAAGGAAAAAACAACAACAACAACAACAACAAAACTACTAATTTTATTTTGCTAAAATGAAGTAGTGATAAAATTGTTCCTGATAATTTATTGCTATCCCCACAAACTAGTGCTTTGCTCACCCCTCATTAGAGAAGCTTCTTCTTGTAGTAAATGGATATTAACACAGGAACCCACAAATATTCCATGTTAAAAGAATAAGAGACTTAAATAGGGTGGGGCCTAAATGGGATGTCATATCACTTCTATTCTAGATACAGTTCCGTTGCTGTTAAGTGACATCATGAACAAGGTAAATATTATAAAATATTATACTAAAATGGGGGTTTATTTGTGGCTTTAGATGATAAGTCCATTACCCTTATGGCTGGAAGCAGACACTTATGGTGTTGGAATATTAAAGCTTTGATGTCTTGATCCAAAGACAGAGAGAGTCAGTCACTGGACCTAATACAGATTTTTGAAACCTGAAAGTCGCCCCTTATAACATAGCTCACCCCAAAAGTCCACCATTCCTAATCTTCCCATACTGTTCCACTAACTGGGCATCAATAATTTCAGTATTTGAACCAATGGGAGCCAAATACATTCAAACTAACACAGTAAGCCTTCCATTTAAAGTTTGGAGATCTACACAGAACAGGCTGAGGAACCATTATAAGAGTCCAAGTGGTAGAGAACTTCAAGAAAAAAAGCATATTTGAGACATAACAGGGGAGATACATAAATGAACTCTTAGTATGCAAAAGAAGTGCTCAGGCTAAAGCCACACAAAATGACAAATTGGGGATGGTAAAGAAAAGTTCTATTCTTCCCAGGGGAGCTTTTGGTTTTTATTGCTGCTGAAAATGAGGAAGTCAGTTTTCTTTGAAGTAATTAAACCTCATATGTCAAACATACTCCAAGTACGACATATTTCCTGGAGGTATTAGCATACAATAACTGGAAAAATATATAAAATAGAGTTGTTAGAGAAATGGGAGAGAAGCTGGGACAACTTGGATGAAATTAATAAGATCAAAATTGTATGAAATTCAATCATATGCCTATGATCTTACAGTTTATGAAATTCTTAAGGAATAATAGGATATTATTTAACTATAAAACCTCAAGAAGTAAACAAAATTTACAAGTCTCTCTCCTCTAATACTGAATTTCTGTGTCATCTACTGTACATAAAAGGAACTGCAGGTATATATTGTTGTAAGCTGCAATATAGGTTCTGAGAAACAAATACAGGTCCTATGAAGACCCATTGACTTCACCATGTAGAAATGTATCTAGTTAATCTCTAGTTGTGTTATTAAGTAAGTCAATTTTGAGATATCATAATATCATCTAGGTATCTTAACAAAATGTGCTTTATTCAATTTGGTACAATGTTGTATACATAATAGTCTTATAATTAAAACTGTTAGCACAAAACTTTTTCTTTATAGCTAGTTATGAACATGGTATCAAATGGCAAGGAATACTTGGTTATGGGTAGAGAAATGGCTCAGTGGTAAAGAGCACTCCTGCTCTTCCAGAGGTCTCAAGATTTCCCCAGTACACACATGAAGAAGTTCAAACTCTTGGAACTGAATCTCTAGAAACTCTGGTATCCTCTGATCTCTTTGGGTACCTGCACACAAATTAAAGTCATAAAAATTAATGATGCTATTAACAATAACAATAGTTGATTCACAGTATTTTTATAGAACTATCTATTATTTACTTCAATGAACACCTTGCTCATTTTAGTGGTGAAAATAATCTACGGCCTCTGTGTTATGGCAAAATAGATCAAAAGGGTAAAAACTGAGTCCATATTCTGTGTTTATAAAGCACATGTGATAGAAATCTTGGACACCAGAAATAAATTGGGCTACTTCCTCACTAACAGTTAATATTTTTGTTTCAATTTGTATATTCCTCATGGCAACTCCTTCTTTCCTCCATACCATGATACCATTTGTGATTTTTGAGAGCTCAGTTCATATCTTTTGGCGCACTCAAAATCCTGCCTTAATTTAGTTACTACTGAATAAGAGAGGCTACTCTGCTTAATATACCAGATTTAAAAAAAAATATTAATTCATTTCTATTACCTGGATGTTCCTGTAATGACCATTTTAATGATAGCTATTTAATAATTCCAACACAATCTGGTTGGTAAAAGAGCTTTAAACATTTTATTATATCAGTTATGCAAATGATTTGGCTGTGGTCACCACTGGGTTGCCTGAAGGGACAGATCTTAGGGAACTTTACCTAAATGTATATTTTCTTGGTCTTTGCTGTTATCCAGAAACTTAAAGTCATATCTGAGAACAATTATCAGAACAAAGATTGAAAGCAGCTCCAAGGTGGCACAGTCTGTTATGAGGAAAGAAAAGCTCAGTGTTAATGTTTTTAGACCCATATCATCCATGTTGTGACTACAGACTAAAATATAATCCCAGATTGAGCAGAACACAAGCAGAGACAAAACTGTTTTCAGAAGATATTACTGGATAGTTTTCTTTCCTTAGAGAGGAAGAAATTAAACTAAGCTTGGATTGATTCCCAGATTGCACATCTGCCTGTCTAAATTACACATAAACAGTAGCAACCTAACAGATGGAGGTGAGAAGGATTATAGAATGGTTTGTTTTTAATTTTATGTGCTTATAAATACAATGGCTTACACTCATTACTGATGGGAGATGTCATTCAGTAATATGTTTCGCATTCTGGTTAATGAATAAAGCACTGTTGGCCAATAGAAAGCCAAGATAGGCAGATTAGGAGACAAGGAGATTTTGAGGAAGTAGTAGGGAGGAGTCAGCATGTAGAGACTGGAGAGAGCAGAAACACTTGCCCCCTCTCTCCAGTAAGATAATACCATGAGGAAGTCCTTAGATTAATAGAAATGGGTTAATAATTAAGACAGAGCTAGCCAATAAGAAACTAGTAACTGGCCAAAAGCAATATATCTAATACAGAGTATCTGTCTGTTAATTGGGGCTGGCACCACGGTGGGTCCAGGCTGGCAGGAAAAACTACATGTAACACATTACAACAAAGACTCTTTAGGCTGGCAGGCACTCTTGTAAATGTAGACTGTACCACGTTTGTGTCAAACAAGTAGGTACAGGTGCAATGATGAACTCCCATGATGAACAGGATAAATGTTTATTTAGATATACACATGCCATTCAATCAGTTCCTTCCTCTTTTTCTTAGCAACTAGAATATATTAAAATAAAATTATGTAGGCCATTGTAAGTACTGTTTAATATATTTCACTTTTGTGTATTATGGAGAATCAATAGATCCTATATTCTCCTTTTTTTTTTTTTTTTACTAAGTCTTTGCCACCTCATTGTTCTCTGACTTTTCATCTTGGTTTTGAAGATTGTACAGAATGCTTTAGAAATATTGAGGACATATTAAATGGTCAAACTTAGTTCCTTCCTATTTTTTTTTTCAGGTATTAGGTGAGGGCTCCATGGATAAGTTAGTTGTTGATCTCACTATCCAGGAAGGGCATTTATGATAGTCTTTCCATGGATTCTCAAATTGTTAGTTGGTGGCAATCTGGTAGTTCTCTAGACCTGCCTTTGTGTTCAATTTTATCTTCAAACCAATATTGGCTCCCTCTTTTATGTTCTCTATATCTCTCTCTCTTTCTCAATCTCTCTTTCTCTCTCTCTCTCTCTCTCTCTCTCTCTCTCTCTCTCTCTCTCTCTCTCTCTCCCTCTCTCTCTATCTCTCTCCTGTCTTCTATTCCCAACCAGGATAAATGTTCCTAGTCGCAGATGTTTTCCTTTCCTCCCCCTCGTTTTCTCCTACTTCTCTCTCCATTCTCTGCCCCCCCAACTTGCCCTGTGCTCTGGGGGACTTGTCCCTTCCCGGTTCTGTGAGGGACTTTATATGAATCTCTTAGAATACACCTGTATCCTAGTTCCTCTGGTGGTGTGAATTGTAGTCTGGTGATCTTTTGCTCTAGGTCTAAAATGCATATATGAGTGAGTACATACTATGTTCCTATTTTTGTGACGGTTACCTCATTCAGGATGTTTTCTTCAAGTGCCATCTACTTGCCTGCGAATTTCAAGATACCATTATTTTTTTCTGCAGAGTAGTATTCCAATGTGTAGATGTGCCACATCTTCATTATCCATTCTTCAATTGAGGAGCATCTAGGTTGCTTCCAGGTTCTTGCTATTACAAATAGTGCTGCTATGAACATAGTTGAACAGATGTCTTTGTTGCATGGATGTGGATCATTTGTGTATATGCCTAGAGGGGGATTGCTGGGTCCTGTGATAAATTAATTCCCATTTTACTGAGTAACCGCCATACTGACCTCCAAATTGTCTGTACAAGTTTGCATTCCCACCAGCAGTGGAGGAGTGTCCCTCTTTCTCCACATCCTCTCCAACTTAAGTCATCATTGGTGTTTCTAATTGTAGCCATTCTGGCAGGACTAAGATGGTATATCAAAGTAGTTTTGATTTGCATTTCCCTGATAGCTAAGGATGTGGAGTACTTTCTTAAGTGTCTTTCAGCCTTTTTGATTTCCTGTATTGAGAATTCTTTCTTCAGTTCTGTACACCATTTTTAATAGGGATTTTGGTGATTTGTGGACTAATTTCTTGAGTTCTTTGTATATTTTGGAGATCAGCCCTTTGTCAGATATAAGATTGGTGAAAATCTTTTCCCAGTCTGTGGGCTTCCATTTGGTATTGTCCACTGTATCCTTTGCCTTACAGAAGCTTCTAAGTTAGAAGAGGTCCCATTTATTAATTGTTGCTCTCAGTGTCTATGGCCCTGGAGTTAAGTTCAGGAAGCAGTCTCCAATACCAATTTGTTCAAGTGTATATCCTTCTTTCTCTTCTAAGAGGATCAATATGGCTGGACTGATGTTGAGGTCCTTGATCCATTTGGACTTGAGTTTTGGGCAAGGCGACAGACTTGGGTCTATCTGCAGTCTTCTACACACCATCATCCAATTGTGTCAGCTCCATTTGTTGAAGATGCTGTACTTGCCCCATTGTATGATTTTAGCTGTTTTGTCGAAAGTCAGGTGTTCCTAGGTATGTGTGTTAATATCAGGATTTTCAATTCGATTCCATTGGTCCACCTGTCTATTTTTATGACAATACCAGGCTGTTTTCAGAACTATAGCTCTGTAGTAGATCCTAAAGTCTCCTGAAATTCTTTTATTGTACAGGGTTGTTTTGGCTACCCTGGGTCTTCTGTTTTTCCATATAAAGTTGATTATTAACCTTTGAAGATCGGCGAAGAATTGTGGTGGGATTTTATTGAATCCCACCACATTGAATCTGTAGATTGCTTTTGGTAAGATTGCCATTTTTACTATGTTTAATCTACCTATCCAAGAGCATGGGAGTTCTTTCTATTTTCTGGAATCGTCTTTAATTTCTTTCTTTAGAAACACAAAGTTCTTATTATATAGGTCTTTTTTTGGGTTAAGGGCAGCTTGTTTGGTGAAGGTGTTACAGCTGTGTCCAGGTATGACTTTCTCATCGAGGCGTTGCTTCTCTTCGGCCCCATCCCTATTGTTGTCTTATACAGTGCGTGATTTAGTAATTTGGTGAGGGGCGCCTTTCTTGTCCATTTTAAAGGAATTGGCTTAAGTTTCTCTACATTCAGTTTGATATTGTCAGTTAGTTTGCTGTATATTGCTCTTATTATGTTTAGGTATGTTCCTGTTATCTCTGATCTCTCCAAGACATTTATCATGAAAGGGTGTTGAATTTTGTTGTAGGATTTTTCAGTATGTAGGGATATAATCATATGGTTTTTCTTTTTCATTTTGTTTATATGGTGGATCACGTTGATAGATTTTTGTATGGTAAACCATCCCTGAAATCTAGGGATGAAGCCTACTTGCTCATGTTGGATGATTTCTTTGATGTATTCTTGAATTCAGTTTGCCAGTAGTTTATTGAGTATTTTTGCATCGATGTTCATCAGCGATATTGGTCTGTAGTTTTCTTTCTTAGTTGTGTCTTTGTGAGATTTGGGTACCAAAGTTATTGTGGCCTCCTAAAAAGCATTTGGCAATGAACATTCTGTTTCTATTTTGTGGAATAATTTGAGGATTAGTGGTATTAGTTCTTCCTTGAATGTCGGGTACAAGTCTGAACTGAATCCATCTGGCCCTGGACTTTTTTTGGTTGGAAGGCTTTCGATGACTGCTTCAATTTCATTGCAGGTTATAGGTCTATTTAAGTTGTTTGTCTGTTCTTGATTTAATTTTGGTAAGTGATAGTTATCCAGAAATTTGTTCATTTCCTTTGAATTTTCAATTTTTATGCAATATAGATTTTCAAAGTATGACCTGAAAATTGTCTGGATTTCCTCTGTGTCTGTTGTTATATTCCCATTTTCATTTCTAGTTTTGCTAATTTGCATGTTCTGTCTCTGCTTTTTCATTAATTTGGATAAAGGTTTGTCTATCTTGTTGATTTTCTCAAAAAACCAACTCTCCATTGCATTGATTTTTTTTTTTTTTGTATTGTTTTCCTGGTTTCTATTTTGTTGATTTCAGCCTTCAAGTGGATTATTTCTTGGCGTCTACTCCTACGGGGTGAGTTCGCTTCTCTCTGTTCTGAGTCTTTTAGTTGTGCTGTTAATTCTCTTATGTGACTATCATCTGTTTTCTTCATATGGGCACTTAGTGCAGTGAACTTCCCTAGTAGCACTGCTTTCAAGGTGTCCCATAAGTTGGAGTATGTTGTGTCCTCATTCTTGTTGAATATTAGAAAGTCCTTAATTTCTTTCTTTATTTCTTCTTTGACCCAGGTGTGGTGCAATTGCACATTGTTTAGTTTCCATGAGTTTGCTGGTTTTCTGCTATTTGTGTTGTTGTTGAATTCCAATTGTAAAGCATGGTCTGATAAGATACAAGGGACTATTCCTATTCTCTTGTATCTGTTGAGGTTTGTTATGTCACCTAGTATGTGGTTGATTTTAAAGAAGGTTCCTTGTGGATCAGACAAGAAGGTATATTCTTTTGTCTTTGGATGGGATGTCCTATAGATGTCTGTTGAGACCAGTTGAGACATAACTTCTGTTAGTTCTTTTGTTTCTTTGTTGAGTTTCTGATTTGTGGTCCTTTCTAGTGTTGAGAGTGGTGTATTGAAGTCTCCCACTATAAGTGTATGAGGTTTTATATGAGCTTTGAGTTTTAGTAGTGTTTCTTTTACGAATGTTGGTGCCTTTGTATTAGGGGCATGGATGATTAGAACTGAGACTTTGTGTTGATCGATTTCTCCTATGATGCATACGAAATGACTGTGCTTATCTCTTTTGATTAATTTTGGTTTGAAGTCTAACTTGTTAGATATTAGGAAAGCCATGCCTTCTTGCTTCTAATTTCCATTTGATTGGAAAATCTTTTCCCAACCCTTTACCCTGAGGTACTGTCTATCTTTGAAGTTTAGATGTGTTTCTTGTATGCTGCAGAAGGATGGATTCTCTTTGTATCTATTCTGTTAGCCTGTATCGTTTTATAGTTGAGTTAAGACCATTAATGTTGATGGTGAGTAAGGACCATTGATTGTGGATGCTTGTTTGTTTTAGGTTTATTGTTGGCAGTGTTATTGTGAATTATTTGTTCTCATTTACCCTTAGATTATCTGTTTCCTACATTTTGTGGGCATAGTTACCTTCCTTGTTTTAGAGTTTTCCTTCCAATACTTTCAGTAGGGCTGTATTTGTTGATACATATTTGGAAAATCTGGCTTTGTCATTAAATATCTTGTTTTCTCCATCTATAGTGATTGAGAGTTTTGCTTGTTATAGTAGCTGGAACTGCCATCCGTTGTCTCTTAATACTTGCAGAACATCTATCCAGGATCTTCTGGCCTTGAGGGTTTCTAAGGAGAAGTCAGGTGTAATGTTGATAGGTCTGCCTTTATATGTTACCTATCCTTTTTTCCTTTGCTGCTCTTAATATTCTTTCTTTATTCTGTGTGCTTGGTGTTTTGATTATTATATGTCAAGGGGTCTTTTTTCTTTGGCCCAGCCTATTTTGTGTTCGGTATGATTCTTGTACTTTCACGGGCATGTCCTTCTTCAGTTTGGGAAAGTTTTCTGATGGGAGATGTCATTCTATATATGTTTCTCATACTGGTTAATAAATAAAGCACTGTTGGCCAATAGGAAAGGAGGATAGGAGGGACTAGGAGACAAGGAGGAAATAGGAAGTAGTAAGGAGGTGTCAAGATGGAAGGTCTGGAGAGAGCTGGACGCCAGCCACCTCCCCGGTAAGAGAAGGCCATGTGAAAATACATAGATCAATAGAAATGGGTTAATACTTAAGACAGAGCTAGCCAATAAGAAACTAGTACCTGGCCAACAGTATAATATCAAATACAAAGTCTCTGTGTGTTATTTGGGGCTGGTGCGGTGGCGGGACAAGACCAGGCGGTGACAGGAGGAAAAACCCATACTCCTTACAGTTTTCCTTGATGATTTTGTTGAATATGTTTTCGGCACCTATGAGCTGGGCTTCCTCACCTTCCCGTATGCCTATTATTCTTTTGTTTGTCCTTTTCACAGTGTCCCACATTTCCTGAATGTTTTGTGTCAAGGATTTGTTGGATTTATGATTTTCTTTGGTCGATGAATCTATTTCTTCTAGTTTATCTTCTGCGCCTGAGATTCTATCTTCCATCTCTTGAATTCCGTTGGTTATGCTTGTGTCTGTAGTTCCTGATTTTTTTTCCCAGTTTTTCTATTTCCAGCATTCCTTCAGTTTGTGTTGACTTTATTTTCTCTATTTCAGTTTTCAAGTCTTGAACCATTTCCTTCACCTGCTTAATTGTTTTTTCTTGGCTTTCTGTACTTTCTTTATTTTCCTTAAGGAATTTGTTCATTTTCCACTTTTTTGTTTCTTTTTTCTTCCATTTCTTTAAGGGATTTTCTCACATCTTCTTTGATGGACTCTATCATTTTTATGAGGGTAATTTTTAAGTTGTTCCCTTCTGCTTCCTCTGCTTTATTGTTGTGTTCCTCTCTAGTTGGGGTAGATTCCCTAGATTCTGGTGGTGTCATGCTTGTCTTTCTATTGTTAGGTGTTTTCTTATATTTCCGTCTTCCCATAGCTTCTTCCAGTAGGTGTTGTTGGGGTCTTCCCCTCTCTCTATGGTACTTCCCTGGTGGGCTTATGTGGGTCAGTGGTTCAATATCTGTAGCTCTGGGTGGTCCAAGCTCTATAGGAGGTCTCTCCACAGACAGGGACCCAGGGTTGGGGTCAATGATTAGGATCCAGTAGAAGATGCCTGCAGAAACTCAGTGTGGTCCTGCAGAGATAGGCGGGTCTCTGGGAGGGGCCCGGGACTCCAGCAGAGGACTCAGGTGGGGTCAGACAACAAGCAGGTGGAAATTGCATGTGGTCCTGCATGGATAGGCAGGTCTCCTTTGTTCAGAGTTGCTTCCAGAAGTCCCCGAAGTAGGGTGGACTGTTGGCTCCACCCTCTGTCCCAGTGCTCAACCAGAGCAACAGGACAGTGGGCAGGGTAGGGCACAGGGTAGGGGGGCAGGCTCATGGTGGGGATGGGTGGGGGTGTATCAGAGCTGCAAGGGTGCTCTTGATGGGATAGGGCACAGAAGCAGTGGGATCAGGGGCCAACCCAGGGAGTTCCAGTTCCTTCCTATTTTTAAACTATAAATATCTTTTAGGAGATGTGTTGAATTGAACAAATAAAAAAATAACCTTTTATTTTGAGATTAAATTTAATTACATTTCTACCATCCCTTTCTTCCATCCCACCTCCCACCTGCCTTCAAATTAATGCTCTCCTTTTTCACCAGGTATTATGGAATGCATTATTTATTTACATGTATGTTCTTTAATATAACCTTATCAATCCATATTATGCTACTTGTGTACAAGTTTTAAGTGCCGACCAATTGGCACTGGACAACCAATTAGTTTGTTCTCTCCTGTGGGGGACTACTTCTCTTGTTCTCAGCTTTTGAAGGTCCCTACAGTACTTTGTGTAGGTTTGAAGCCTTGTGGGCTTGTCTCCATTCCCCTTGGCTTGTTCATTGTTGTCATCCTTGTTTATCTCATGTGCAATCATGGTGGTAAGATATATAAATGTAACTTAAATTAACTAATGTGAAATCTTTGAAAACAAATTGTAATAATTAATATAGTGTCTTAAATACCAATAACAGTACTAGAATTATGAAGTACCTGTCATATTAATTAAGGAAAACATGAAGAAATAATACATTATCACAAATAATCCATTAAAACACAATATATACAATATTTATTACACTTAAAGAAGTTTCTATCAAAATTTCTAAACAGAATAGATGATGAAATATAAGGTTATATTGTTGGGGATTTTTAAGTATAAATTTTTTTTTACAAAGAATCAACAGTTTAAAGCTTAAAGACACAAGGATTAGCAGA
This sequence comes from Phodopus roborovskii, assembly GCF_943737965.1. NCBI lineage: Eukaryota > Metazoa > Chordata > Mammalia > Rodentia > Cricetidae > Phodopus > Phodopus roborovskii. The sequence continues at coordinate 40,585,633 of NW_026126525.1, read as the reverse complement.
CAGTGAGTCTGACAGTAGATTAACTGATAATGTGATACTAGCACTGATTTGCTCCTTCATAATTGTTCTATTTAATCATGTAACATAGTATTGGCTAACATTTATGGATCCCATGTTCTCAGCTTGTTACACAGGGTTATTTTTTGTCCCATGCAGATGTCAATAGCAATTTTCATAAAACATGGAGTAAATTAAAGTATAATGGAATCTGACATAAAGAAAGAATTATTGATTAATTATGATGACAAAATCTATGTTTTAAACAGAAGATAATGTTGCATGATATCCTCTATATCCTGTGATAGTGTATGATTATCATTTAAAATTAGATGCCATGGAACTCTTAACCATGCAAGACTTTCTTCATTTGACAAAACTTAAAAAAATATCAACATTTAATATTATTACATGAAAATTTAATATTTTTACCTGCTGCAATAATAACTAAGTTAAGTTTCTTAGTGATTAAATTGAGCCTTAATTGTAGGGTTGTTTGTTCTGGAATAATTACTAACTCTCTGATATAGTAATGTAGCCAGCTTGACAATGAATTAGAGGGAGGTCATGATTTATACACACCAACTACCTACAGCGCTTGGAAATACTATGGCTGTGAGGATGCATGGATGTTCCAGTTTTATAATTCTTAATTCTTACATCTTGTTAAATTTGATTGAATAAAATAAAATAAAGGCACAAGAACTAGCATTTCTTAGAAATTAAATCATAATGCTGCACATTTGTAAGAAAATCCTCTTCAAGGGATTTAATGGAAGTTGCTGATGCACATTCCAAACGCACACACACACACACACACACACACACACACACACACACACATGCACACACACACTCACCATAAAACTCCAATTATTTTGAATATATAATGGAAAAGTCATCTAAACATGACAATAAAAGGCTAAATATTAAGACTACAGGAAGTTCAACTCTTAAAGGTCTTGAATGTCAGAAAATAGAGGACTTTGACATTTAAGAAGTGGGAGATAAGAGAGTTTAACTCTATTATTGACCCAAGTTCACAGGCTATGGAGAATGGAAGGAAATGTATGCAGAGACTCTAATAAAGGCTGATTTGAGATCACTCAATTCATGTAAAGTATGGGCTACTGAGACACTACAATGTTCTCATTGGGGCTAGGTTGACATGAAGAAACTTGATCCTGATTTGCCTGCTGATTCATAAATAAGAGGAATTTTGTTTATGAATAGAAATTCTCTTGTGTTTTCTCCAGCATTTATGAGGCTAGAGAGAAAATTTCAAAACCTTCACATTTCCAAAAAATAACAGAAAACATGTATGTATGTGTATGCAACATGTGTATTTCTGAGGCCCAAGGAGGCATCACAAAGACAGTGAACCTTGTGCAACTGGAAACACAGACAGTTGTGAGTCACTGTATAAAGGCAGGGAGGGATGTTATATGAACACAGAAGAGGGAAGGGACATGATCTCCAGAGCACATGGGGAGTGTAAGGGGGGGTCAGTGAGTGGAGAGGGAACTAGGAGAAAGAGAAGGGGAGGAGAGGAAAGCATGTGCGATTAGGAAGATTTAGTCAGGGGAGGAATAGAAGAGAAGAGGAGAGAGAGAGAGAGAGAGAAAGAGAGAGAGAGAAAGAGAGAGAGAGAGAGAGAAAGAGAGAGCATAAAAGAGGGAGTCATTATAGGATTGAAGAGAAAACTGAACCTAAAGAAATGTCCAGAGACCTACAAGACTGACTCCAACTAACAATTTTAAGCAACAGTAAAAAGGCTACCATAAATGCCCTTCCCTGATAATGAGACCAAAGATTAACTTACCACCATCATGGAGCCCTCATCTAGTACCTGATGGAAACAGAAGCAAACACCAACAACTAAACACTGAGCCGACCTAGAATCCAGATTCAGAGAGGGAGGACAAGACCAGAATGCAGAAACACATAGAGACAGCTGACCTGAACAAGGAGGAGCTAATGGGCTCCCAGACTGATAGCTGGGAATCCAGCATGGGACTGACTCAGACCCCCTGAACATGGGTCTCAGCTAGAAGGGACCTCAGACCGTGCAACCAGGATGTATTCCTGGTGCACAAAAGGACTTTGGGAGCACATCCCCCATGGAGGGATACTCCCTTAATTTAGAGGCAGGAGAGAAGTCCTAGTCCCTACTCCAAAAGACTTGACAGATTTAGATGACCCCTCCTGGAGGTCATCATCCTACATGTGGAGTGTGTGTGTGGGGTGTTGGGGAGGGTGGTTGGTGTACATGTGATGGTGGAAAAGAGGGAAAGAAAGAGGGATGAAGGGAGGGAGAGAGGGAGAGTGAACTGGGATTGATATGTAAAATAAAAACAAAATAATAAAATAACAAAAATATAGCCTGGGAGGAACTGATTGCAGTACATCTGCAAGAGCAGTAAGTACCCTTAACCACTGAAACATTCACAGAAATTAAATATTTAAAAGTACAAAAAGTCACATTTCTCAGACAATAACCAAAAAAATTAAAAAATAAGCACAACTATCAGTTATCAAAATTATAAACTATTTTAAAGAGACACAAAAGTAAATTATACACTGGAGAAAAGCCCTTGCAAATCATTTCTTTTATCCCTTGTCTATACAATAATCCTTTTATATACAGTGAATATGTATTATTCTCAATGCTTTAATAAAGGCCTAACTGTCCAATAGCTAGTCATGAAGAAGTTAGGCAGGAGAGCCAAACGGTGAGAATGAGAAAACTTGCAAGAAGAAAGCTATAGTTGTAAGATAGATGTGGAAGAACAAAAATAGGAAGTTTATAGATGAGGTAAACAAACCTCGGGGTAACACACAAGATTAGGAGAAATGTTAGTTAGTTGGAGTCTTCCTTGTAGATCTCTGGACATTTTCTTTTGTCAGATTTCTCTTTAAACCTATAATGCCTTCCTCTATTATGGTATCTCTTTTCTTACTCTCTTCTATTTTTTCCCAACTTAATCTTCCTGCTCTTTCATGTTCTCCTCTCCTCACCTCTTCCCTTATCTTCCTCCTAACACTCTTTCCCCTCCCTCCATGCTCCCAATTTGCTCCTGAGATCTTGTCCCTTTCCCTTTATCCTGGGGAACATGTATGTCTCTCTGAGTGTTCTCCTTGTTTCCTAGCTTTACTGGAGGAGTAGATTGTAGACTGGTAATCTTTGCACTATGTCTAAAAATGCATATATGAGTGAGTACATACCATGTTTGTCTTCTTGTGACTGGATTTCTTCACTAATGATGGTTTCTTCTAGTTCCATCCATTTCCCTGTGATTTTCGCAATTCCATTGACTTTTCCACTGACTCCTACTCCATTGTGTAAGTGTACCACATTTTCTGCATCCATTTTTCAGTAGAGGTGTATCTAGGTTGCTTCCAGGTTCTGGCTGTTACAAATAATGCTCCTGTGAACATAGTTGAATAGTTGTCCTTAACGTATAAATATTCACCTTTTGGGTATATGCCTAAGAGTGGAATTGCTGGACCTTGGGGTAGAATGATTCTCATTTTCCTGATGAACCACCATACTGATTTCCAAAGTGGCTGTACAAGTTTTCACTCCCACCAGCAGTGGAGGAGAGTTGCCCTTCCTCCATACCCTCTCCAGGATAACCATCTTTGGTGTTTTTGTTTTTTTTTAGTCATGCTGACAGGAGTAAAATGATATTTCAGAGTTGTTTTGATTTTCATTTCCCTTATGGCTAAGGATGTTGAGCACTTTCTTAAATGTTTTTCAGCCATTTTAAATTCCACTATTGAGAATTCTCTATTTAGTTCTGTACCCCACTTTTTATTTGGATTATTTGGTGTTTTGGTAACTAGCTTCTTGAGTTCTTTTTATATTTTGGAAATCAGCCTTCTGTCAGATGTGGGGTTGGTGAATAACTTTTCCATTTTCTGTGGGATACCATTTTGTCTTGTTGACTATGTCCTTTGCCTTACAGAAGCTTTTCAGTTTTAGGAGGTCCCATTTATTAATTGTTGATCTCAGTTTCTGTGCAACTGTTGTTATGTTCAGGAAGGAGTTGGTCTCCTGTACCAATTCATTCAAGGATACCTCCTACTTTCTCATTTAAAAGTTTCAGTGTACTCACTTTTTATGCTAGTAACAAAAGATAAAGGGCAACTTATATCCTTTGATAATTTCACAAGGAAAAATCAATTACAAAGTTTCATGGCCTTTTATTATTTACTTTTCTACTTCTGTAATTAAACACCATGACCAGGGAACTGAAGATAAGGAAGAACTTATTTGGGCTTACTGTTTCAAATTCTTAGCAGTTATGATGGCACACTGGAAGCTCATAAATTGTTTCACAAACAGAAATCACACAAGCAAACTAGATGTGGCATGAGCCGGCACACTCTCAAAGTTCTCTTTCAGTGACACTCAGAGAGTGTGAATCCTGCTACAGGGAATCAACAAAGTCTGTCACATCACATTGAAAAATTGTATTTTGAAACATTTGGAAATTGACACAAATTTATAAGAAATAAAATAGTATAGGAAAATTGACATTCTTACATTAAGGAAACAAACTCATTCAGAAAGATAAATGCAAAGCTATCTCCATTAGTTAATTATGTATTTTAACTAGCTTGTATATATTTTTGTATGTGTGTATATATGTGTAAGTAACCTGAATACAGAGAGGAGATTGTGAGAAGGGAGAGCACAATATTTAGGGGAGGAGGGAAAAGAGAAGGTAGCTGACTGTGTGACATTGAAATAAAAATGGGGTCCAATTTAGGTGAAAAAGAGAACCAGCCAGGGAAAGACAGTGGGATATATGAAAGGGATGGAGAAGGGAAGTGAATAAAGTCTAATGATTTATAAATGTGAGTGTATCCTAATGAAATACATCATATTTATGCTTGTTTGAAAGTTATATATAACAATAACAATACAAGGAAAAGAGGCCATGAATTAATAGTGAGTTCAGGAGAATAGGAGGGTTTGCATGGAGAAAGGGACAAGAGGCAAAATAGTATAGTTTTATTTTATTATTAAAAAGATAATAAACAGTGTTTTCTACTCTCAAATAATTCCCTTGTTTTTCTGTTTTCCTACTGAGTGATAAGTCAATTATAGTTTATAGTGTAGGAAATCAAGTAACATAGTCACGCTATGTAGCATACCTGTAATATTATTGTCTCAACATATACTACTTTCTTCTCCAGACTGATTCCACTGAGCAACCACAAATATAGAAATATGCCCAAAGAAGCAATTGTCTCATTTGGTAAAACATCACCCATAACAATTTCTACAGAGATTATTGTCTTAAATATGGTTATCTGCATCAGAATTGTGTTACTGTCTATATTTATTTCTACCATGCTTAGAATTTTGTTTTCACTATATTTACAAATCTGAGATTCCAATGGTATTTAATGTAGGACCTCGAAATAACTTGAGAAAAAACAGGCAATACATAATATCACATCTCTAGGAATGATTGAGTGTTACATGTCTTCAGTTAAAAAAAGTTCATCCTGCTGTTTATCTATCAGCATTTTATTGGTTTTTTTTTTTTTTTGTTCCCAAAGGACTGTAGATAATAATTGGACCTGTGAATCAAATATTCCTAAATGAATAACCTGATTCTGTTTCAGGTTAAAAGGCAGTCCTAAAAGGCATGCCATAATAAAAAAAAATGTGAAATATGATACTAATGGCTTAGAGTTGATACTTCTCTTGAGACCTCAACTGTTACAACCTCTGTTATCATAGATAAAACTAAGACAGTAGTCACTACTAAAATGTATTTTCTAAAGGAATTAGACATCACATCCACAATTCAATAATCATTTGAAGTTAACTGGATGATTAAATGACCTTCCTTTTATTTTATCTCATGTTGACTTTTTAATCTTGATTTACTGGAAAACAGCTAGAAACAAAAATAAACTGAGAAGTTAGAGTATTAGAGTTACTTGGGGCCTATTCATTATCAAGGTTAAGGGCTCCCTTCCTCTAATCAGTGATTTTCTAGTTAATCAATTCATTCTCGAAGAAAACCTAAACATTGTAGGTATAACCTGTCTAAATATCACACCTAAGGCCATTTCTAGTTGTTAAGGATATGCACCATTAGCTTTGGTATGGCAGGTGCTACATTTTTTTATTTAATAATTTACCATGCCAGCGGTGCTTGGGGCTATCTTTGAAATGACTGATAACATTGTCAATAATTCTTTTCATCCATGAAGTTTACTCCTCTTCTCTCTTTATTGCTCCCCCAAAAAGAACTGCCTCAAGTGAGTAGCAAATGAAATCTACTGTCCAACTTTTTCCTGATGAGGTGGAGCAATGCAAACAGTTTCTATGTAGTGTTCATAATAGTTTGAATTACTATAATTTTAGTTCCTTTTTAAAAATTTGATGATAAAAATATCAACATTTAGGATGTAAGGAGGTGATGGGATGGCAACATAAAGGAAATCAGATCACCTATAATGAAAATTAAAATTCAGTGATCTAGAAATACAAGAATAGTTCCCATTTATTTAACACTTAATTTGTGGATAATACTTTGTTTTTAAGTTTATTTTATTTTTAGTTTCTTGAAAGGATGTCTATGGGCTCTGCTGTTACTTGGGCCCATGTCTGGTTCTGAAGTCGTATTATGGTCAGGGGCCTTATTGATGTCCAACGCCTGTGTTACCAGCAAAGACCACACAGATGTCTGTGGCCTGTGCTACTGCACATAATCCATGTTTCCCCTGACTGTTAGGATAAGGAAGTTACTTTTGTAGTAATAGTGATGACTTCAGATGCACAGTTGGAATAAAAGGACATGAAAGGCTTCTCTGACAATACTACTAGCTGTACAAAAGTAAAAGACTTAACAAGAAGCCACCAAAGAGAACTTTTAAATAGTATAATAAAGATGCTGAAGTGTAGCTCTCCACAGTTGATGAACTTCTGACCAAGGTGTGGGAGGCGAAAGTCTCACATCTGTTTAGGGGCAGGTCAGTGATATTTTAACCAGCCTCCAGTGAGTATTCAGATAACACAAGTTGGACTGTTTTTTTTTTCTATTTTATTTACTTTTATTTTATGATAGGGGATGCTGGTCACAAGAATGAGTGGGCATGGAAGAACTAGAAAGTAAATATGATCTGAGTGCATGATATAAAATTACCCAGGAATCAATAAATTATTAATATAAAGAAAATAATTATGTCAATCCTTCCTCTTCCATTTCTTCTCTCCCATATAAGCCCTTATTGCTTTCTTTCAAACTAGTGGGCTTTATTTCTTTATCTGTTGATATGGTGTGTGTGTGTGTGTGTGTGTGTGTGTGTGTGTGTGTGTGTGTGTGTGATCCTAAATATAAATACCGCTTCATCCATATAATTTTACTTGGAGTGCAGTTATTTTAGGGTTGTGCTGGCTATTTGATGTTTGATCACCAATGGGGGCCTTTTCCTTGGGAATATTCTTTCCTCTGCTCTCAGCATTCCTTAACTGCCTATAGTTCTTTGTTTGGGCTGGAGCCCTATAATATGTATCATCTAGGCTGAGGTCTTTTATAGTCATTTGTGTTGATGAGACTTCATGAGTACATTTTCTCTGACATGTATAGGAGATACCATCTCATAGGAAACTTCCTGATTTTCTTGCTACAATTTTCCCACCTCTTCTTTCTCTTTCATCCCTGAGGTGAAGGAGGTCTATTGTGTATGTATCAGTTAGCACTGAGTACCACATGGTCACTTCTTGGCAGTTTGACCTTTTATGGTTTTCTATAATAGTCTCCCTTGAAAAGAGAATAAACAAAGTTTGATGATAGGTGAGATGTATACATATATGTTAATGGAAGGGCAAATATTTAAAATACAGTTAAGAATTGTACAGGTTTAGTGAAGTGGTGGTTGTAGATTCTTCTAAAAGATTCATGACTTCACTAGACCTGGATAGCTGACTACAATCCTGTACCAGACATGTTTTCTATCTTTTTTTGGGGTACTGTTTAATCCAATTAAATAACTGTTGCTTACCACCTAGGTATGCCCTTCTTGCATGCTTAGGAATATGGTGCCATACTAGTTATTGTTATGGTTCACAGGCATGATAGCTGAATGTGACTACTAGTTGATTCCCTCACTTGAAAGATTGTATGGTACCTTCTTATACAATCAAAGATCTGGCTTGGACCCTCTGAAACTTATGTCTAAATTTCTTGCTTCCTTCAGCAAGAGGAACTCACCTGTGACGTTTGGGAGACTACCAAGAGTAACAGTAATAGCCTATATTGTTTGGAGAGTCTCATGAACAACACTAACCAACATTCAAAGACAGGTATCTCATGACCAGTTTTTCTTAGGTAGTCTAGAGCACTTAGTGAAAATATTGTTACCCAAGAAGGGAAATTTTCTTTTAAATATCACATGTGTATATGTAATTTTAAAGAAAAAGATTTTAAAATATAGGAAATACTAATATCAGGTATGTAAATAGGTAAGTAAAATATAAGCATTATTTTGCTTGTAGTAAATATGTTTAAACACATTTAATTTAAACAAATCTGCCTTGCACTCCTAGCAAGGATGAGCTTTTTACTCTAAACACTGGAACAAAATAAATCCATCCTTTTTGTGGCAGTATGAATGCATTTGTCTCCCATAAACTCATAGCGGGTGGCATTATTAGGAGGTGTAGTTTTGTTGCAGTAGGTGTGGCCTTGTTGAAGAAAATATTCCACTGTGGGGATGGGTTTTGAGGTTTCTTTGACTGAAGCTTCACTCAGTCCACTTCCTATAGTCTACATATCAAAATGTAGAAATGTCAGATCCATTTCCAGAACCATGTCTGCCTGCATGCCACCAAGTGACATTGAACCAAACCTCTGAAAATGTAAACTACATCAACTAAATGTTTTTCTTTGCAAGAGTTGCCATTGTCATGATGTCTTTTCTCGGCAATAGAAACCCTAATGTACTTTTTCAGTTATATATACCAGATATTTTAGTCATAACAATAGCCATAACATAGCCGTGGTAGTAAGTTGGGCAGATGGACTATCAGTTAAGAATACTTGTTGCACTTGCAGAGGACTTGGCTTGAATTCCTTAGCACCCATATGGATGGTGATGACAGCTACCCATAACTCCAATTCCAGTTGATCCCATGCCTCTTCCTGTCTTACTTGGATGTCAGTCACATGTTAAGTACACAGATATTCATACAAAATAGATATGCATTTAAAATAAAATTCATAAATCTTTAAAAATATGTAACAGTATAAAAGTATTTAGAAATATTGTACACTTAAATCTCACTAGATTAGCAAAAAGCTATTGTTTTTAAGCCATATCTAGAGTTTCCCTCTGTGCTACTGGGTGACAAATTTATTGAAGAATTAAGGAAATTTCATATTCCTTTCCAATTTTAGAGTTTTTCTAATATTTCTGGTGTAACTTTTTTTTCTAATTTGTGTAATTCTACATGCTTCAAATAATGTGACAAAAATGGTGCTGTTGAATAAGTTGTGCTATTCTTTCAATTTGATTGCTATCTCTCCAACTATCTATTGATAATCATAGTACTACACTTTATTTAATATGAATTTATAAGTAATTACTTGCAACCTATGTAAACTTTGTTTTGATTGAAGTAAAATTATACATAGTATAAAATGCAGAAGGCAATACGTTATATGTCATCACATACCACATGTAATCATCATGCTTATGAGAGCAAAACAAGCTTTGGGGGATTATAAAAGTAAGAATAATATATTTATCAATCACATAACTTGTGAATTATTTTTTGCTTGTATTTCAAAGACTAAGGAAATACAGAAACAAAATGAAAGAGACTAAGAATTGAGAACATTTATGAACAGTTTTTGTTCAAAAGAAATTATACATTGCTGCATTTTATACTACTCTTGAAAATGTATACTTTCAATGGTAGAAATATGGTTTTATCTTCTTGAGACATATATTAAACCTTTGTACACAATTAAATGTATTTGTAATTATTAAATCTTAGTCATAGATGTATATGGATTCAGAATATCATTTTAATTTAATTTACCCAAACTGATTTAATAAGGCATAGAAAAATAACACATTGATTTGTTTTTTTGACTCTGAAGATATTTATAAACATGAAATGAGGTCACTATTCTCAAAAGTTTTATTATACTGATATAGTATTTTAGGGTTGTAAGTAGTAGTTATAATTTTGATATAGGGACAGTTTAGAAACTATTAGTGTGAAAGTGTACAGAAACTATATTCACTTGAGGACCTGGATAGAATTTCAAAGAAAGCAGAGTCTTGATGCATTTATAAGAATTTACTGGATGATAAAGGAGATAAGGAAACTTAAAAAAATAAAATAAATGATCCTTGAAGAGTTTTGGAAATTATTGGTATTTGGAAAAATGCAAATGATATCAATTGGACGTGGCATAACAAGTTCCAATAAGACAAGCCACATATCCTCATGTCATGGCTGGATAACAAAGGTTCCCAATAGCAGGCAAGATTCAGAGACAACCCCATCTCCCACTCTTAGGAATCCCACAAGAACATTACTAAGCTTCATAACCATAACAGATATGTAGAAAACCCAGCTCAGAACCATAGGGGTTCTCTGATGCTATGTTTGGCTAACTGTCCTGGAGGACTCTGCATTTGTAAAAAGGAAATGGAATGGGCTTCAGTCTCAAGGAGCAGGGAGGCAAGACAAAGGGACTGGAAGTAGTAGAAGCAGGAGGAAACAGGCCAGAATATAATATATGAGAGAATTAGCAAGAATTATAAAAAAAGAAAAGAAAAATAGAAATGATATACTCATTACTACTTTTTATAAATTGCATATTTACAGAAAACAAAAAAGCCCTTTCATAGAAATTTTATTATAACCATAATCATATTTCTGTATTTTTTTTAAAAAATTAGTACTAATTGAAACCTTATTTTAAAAGCACATGGGATAAATCAGGTACATCAAGTATACAAAATACAAAATCTTGCAAGTAAATATTTTACGAACACTTAAGCAATTTAAAGCTAAGTTTCAACTTTAGGATGGAATATATATATAATTTGCTACTAGATTGTCATTAATAGACTACTATGACATAGTTCACTTCTATTATAAGGGTTCACAATCATGCTGAAAGTATATGGTAATTTCAATATAGCATTTCAGATAACAACAGAATGAAACAAAATAACATTCATTAAAAAACTAGTAGTTCTAGGGTAAGTTGGAGAGTAATACGTTTCCTCTTTATGACTCTATAAAAGAAACTTGTCTATTCACCAAAGAAGAAAGTAGATTTTAAGAGGAAAGAAAGAAAGAAAAATTACTAAGCAGACTACCCCCTGTTTATAGATAAGGGAGAATGAATTTTCGTATGGTAGATGTGCTGCCAGAATTGATCCACAAATTCCATACACTGATGATCAAACAGTATTTGATGGTTGTTGGAAGAATAGTCTCAGTGCTTCACAAAACTGCATGAACAAATCAAAAGTAATTTGCAAGTACCCCCCCCAAATCAGGACAGTAACCATTTTCAACAAAGATGCATGAAGCTGGTGGTATCTGTGACTCATTGAACAGGAAGGAGTTGAACTTCATATTCTGACACAACTGGTTAATCGGTGGGAATGAAAAGAGGGGGGGTTCAAGTAATACAGGCTCCTGTGGGATTAATTATCTGTAATAGAAAAATAGTCCTCAAAATTTTCCACTTTTTTATAATTATATATGTTTCTTCAAACTTACCTGGTATATGTTTACTTACTGAAGTATTTAATAATATCTAATTTTTATTATAACAAATGATTAATGGAACATGTTTTAACATAAACCCTCCATCCAAAAGTTGTCACTTCACCAAGAATTAACTTGGGTTAACTGGAATGTGAGGCTTTCTTGCTGGTCAGGGATTATATTCTCTTTTCCAGAAGAATGTTTGTCTAATGTTTGCGTATGAAGCATGAAAAATAATGACCTCTGATATTGGGGGTTAAGCTTCAAGTTGAAGATAAGAAAAGCAAAGCAGCTGGTCACTAGTTCTTACTCTACCTCAGACTGAAAGGTAATCCTGGCTCCACCAAAATTCAAACTGTAACCTCTCCTCAGCATAGCTGGAGAATCCTGAGTCTTCAATGTCTTCCTAACATTAATAAGGTTAGAGAATACATGTAACTAACTTCTGGCTAAATAATTCCCAAGGAAAGAACACTCAAGACTTAGTGGAGCAGAAACAGACAGGAAACATGGTTGCTAAACTCAAGAAAGTAAATAATGTTCCATCTCAATTAGAGAAAAGTAGGCTTGAAGATGCCAGGCAGAAGGCACAGGCATTAGGAGGCAACACAGCCTGAATCTCCAGCTTCCTATCGAAGCAGGCTGATTTGTTTTGCCTCTGGCTGTTCTAGTTCCTGCTGACAGCAGCTTGTCTAGCATCTGGTAATCTATCCACTGGGTCTGACTTTAGATCTGTACTTTCCCAAATTTTCCTTGGGTTGTTGCAAATTCACATGAGCTTTCCAAAACTAGTTAATTTCACTGTCCACTGACTTCCTTTAAAAACTGGGTAGTATCAAAAACACAGGGTTAGGAAAACACTTACGTACAAGTCAATGTATCAGAAAAAATAATGTGAATGTTTTTAGAAGTAAACTAAAATAAAACAAGCAAAAGGACACCACAGAGGTCTTATATTACCACCATAAGTTTGATATAAAAATGGATTTCCTTTATTCTTTTTATTTTAGCCTATTTTGAAATCTCCTTTGGATCTTCCCTTTACATGATCCTATTAAACACCAAGAAAGGGGAAAATTAAAAAGTAAAAAATGGGAGAAGAGATATAAGATATGTGACTGAATGCTTATGATATGGGAAATTCTATTGTTTTGTATAGCTCCTCAGAGCTCAGTGTTACCACAAAGTTTTATGTGTGTCACCATATATTTTGATTCAAGTCTTCTTTTTGCATGAACTAAAATGGTTGTTATGTTAATTGGGGTTACTGATGGTGTGATGAAACAGTGTGATCATAAACAACTTGGGGAAAAAAGGATATATTCACTCACAGTTAGGTAAAATAGTTTATCATCTATAGTAGAGTGTACATGAATGCAATCAAGGAAGGAAATTGGAGGTAGGAGCTAATACAGAGACTTTGGAGGAATGCTGCTTACTGGCTTTCTCCTTGCTTCAAGAGATAAATACAAAGGAACAGTCATAGGGGAAGTCAAAACCAAACTCCCATATTGTAAAACATTAACTCTACAAATATCTAGGAATCACTCATGAATTTTGGGGCATCTCCAAAGGACTTGGGTTGCTCTTATCCAATAGATGATTCTAGCTGTAACATGTTGACATAAAGCTATGTAGAACAGTGGTGAAGTCAAATGGTCATTGTCCCACTGATGTGGACACCAAGATGGAGATCAAGTAACATGGCTGTTTCCATCTTGAGAAGGTCACCAACCAAGATCTTAATAAAACATCATGGTTACTTATTGCTTGTGGTAAGCTCAGTTCCTATTGTTCTCCATATCTCATATATTAAATGCAGACAGTCTCCCACTCTTCTTTAAAGTAAATAAACAAATAAATAGAGTTGGGGATAAAAGAATGTAGGATTCAGTATGTGTTAAGAGCAGGTTTCCTGATGCTCTAGTCCCAGAGCTATGCCAGCCACATATAACACACTGCTGTATTAGACATAAAGCTGTTGGCCAATACTAGTGTTTCATATTAGCTAGGTCAGTCTTAAATATTAACTCATTTCTATTAATCTAAATATTTCCATGTGCTCTTATTAGAGAGAGGTCCCAGAGTCTGCTCTCTCCATTCTCCATGTTGAATCTCCTCCCTACCACTTCCCAAATCATCCTTGTCTCCTAGTCCTGCCTATACTTCTTTCCTATTGGCCAACAGTGATTTATTCATTAATCAATAAGATAAACATATATACAGAATGACATCTCCCATCATCTCCTCTTTTCTGTCTAAATAAATAGAGGGGTTTTAAACTTAACATATTAAAATATATAACAAAACAGTTATCAAATAAGAACCATAGTTAATAATGTTCAGTCCATTAACATTTAGCAAGATTTAAGGAAAATACTCCATCATCTATCCTATCTTTGTGAGTCTAAAGACTTATATGTAATTTATCTTTATCCTAACTTAGAAAAACTATAACCATACCTATCTGTCTTCAACTCCCTCAAAATCCACAGAAGGATAGTATATAAACTCTAGAAATGACAGAAATAACTTGCCTGGTCAGTCACCCGAAGTTCTATTGTAATGTTCCATCTTCTGCCCATAGGCCATAGTGTGTCTGGCAGACTCTTTAGCAAATCAGGAAACTTTAAAATGTCCACCTGTATTGGCATTTTGTCAGTCACTTTTTTCTGTGTCCTGTAGACTGTCTGGCAGACTCTTCCATGAAGCAGTAGCAATATTTATCTTGTACAACATAAAGTCAAACAGTCAAGACAATAGCAGCATCTTGCCCAAATGGCTAGTCTTGCCATATTGAATGCAAACTCCATAACACGTTTCTTCAAGGTCCATCTTCCTTTCTGACACAGGTGGTGTTGCCAAGAGCAGTTGTGCCTCACTGTTAAGAAAAACCCTAACCATTTTAAGTGTCATATTCTTTAGGTCTTTGAAAGTTTTGAAAAATGCCTATCCATCTCAAATACATCCTGAAAACCTAACTAACTTAATTTTAAGTTTTGCCTATCATAGGTAACTATCTAGTCTGTACTAAATTATACATTACATTTCTAAATGAGCTACATAAACACAATACCTAAACAAGAGGAGAAATATACATGTCACAAAATTGACCTTAAATTGTGTCAATAAATGAAAGTCCATTCATGTCTCCTGAATGCTAGAAGGCATGTGCCACCACACCAGCTATTATTCTCTTCTAAACATTTTATCATGTTTCTTTTTCTCTCCTAAGCACATATATTTTAAAACACATTGTAAACCTTTGGAGGTTTTGGGCTTTTTTGTTTGTTTGTTTGTTTTGTTTTGTTTTTCATCTGAATCTGTCTTTACTCTAAATCTTTATCTTTTTTTGGACACCAGTCTTTTATCTAGTAAACAACATTGCTAAAATGAAAGCCATAGCTGTATTAGCCATGGTCTATCCAAGATGGCTCGGGTACTTTTACCTCCAGAACTAAGAGCTGTGTTCACTCACTGCATTGGTCTATGCTACCAACCAGCAACATGCTGCCATCTTTGAGATGTGGTCACTGCTATTTCCAACTCTCCTACACACCATCAATTTGTTATCAGAGCTCTTTAAAAGCCTTGAGGTCTTTTTTGCCACTTATGCTGAGTCAGAAAATCTCCCTTAAAGGAGCCACACAAGTCTCTGTCTTTAGCAAAACAGAGCCCAACTGAGAAAAATTGCTACAAGAAGCCTTGCTTGCCGCTGTTCTTTCGTTTCTAAAACAATTTCTTAACCTTTTGTTAAGTTTTAGGTGGAAGTTCTTATTGGCCATGTTGTTGGCTGCCATTTTGTTAAGAGCAGGTTTTTCCCACAGGCATAGGCCCATTGCAGTGCCAGCCCCAAATAACACACAGAGACTCTGTATTTGATATAAACCTGTTGGCCAATTACTGGTATTTCTTATTGGTAGCTCTGTCTTAAATATTAACCCATTTCTATCAATCTAAATATTTCCACATGGCCTTATCTTAACAGAGAGAGGGCCTGGTGTTCTGCTCTCTCTGTTCTCCAGGTTGAATCTCCTTCCTACTATTTTCTGAATCCTCCTTGACTCCTAGTCCCGCCTATCTAGCCTTTTTATTGGCCAACAGTGCTTTATTCATTAACCAATAAGAGAAACATGTACAGAATTACATGTCCCTCAAGTATGTCTTAACACAAATCATAACTACACACCATGAAACACTATCTGGATCTCTGTTCAGGTTGTAGGTATCAATTCTTGTTGGGAAAGAAAATCCATGAAAGAATGAATATTGAGGTGTTTCCCACACACTTAAGTAGGATTGTTGCTATGAGAACACATGAGAAAAATGAAGAGGAAGGGAATTCTGTGTCTTTCCTATTGTCTCATACAAAATATATGTAACTGAAACATATTAAGATTGGCTTAGTAAAAGAAAAGAACAATAGATTGAAATTTTCCTGACAGTGACAGCCACAGGAACAGTGCTAATCTTATTTAAATTAGTATTTATTTATTTATATTACAATCTTGTTTTACCTGTCAATCACAGTTTTCTCTCCCACCCCTGTGCCCCTGCCCCCAAGACCCCCTATCTCACTCCCTTTCTGCTCCTTGGCGAGGGTGAGCACTTCAATGAGGTATCTTCAAAGTCTATCACGTCATTTGCAGCAGTGCCTAGCCCTTCCCAATGTGTTCAGACTGAGAAAGAATCCCTCTATGTAGAATGGGCTCCCAAAGTCCATGTGTGCACTAGGGATAAATACTGAATCACTATCAGAGACACCTTAGACTGCCAGTCATCCTAACTGACACCCAATCAGTGGATCTGCATAGGTCCAATGCTGACTTACCAGCTATCACACTGGGGTCCATGACCTCCCCCTTGTTCAGGCAAGCTGTTTCTGTGGGTTTCTCCAGCTTGGTCTTGACCCCTTTATTTATCATTCCTCCCTCTCTGCAAACAGATTCCAGGAGTTTCGATCAGTGTTTACCTGTGGGTTTTCATGTATCTTTTCTGTAGTCATTCTACAGGAGCCCTCCATTATGGTAATGCTCATCAGAGCTTAAGTTACTCCCAGTTACCCATGATCTTTGTCATAATTGTGAAAGTTTTCTTCTTTATTTTTGTGTGATGTGTTTTCCTGATTTTCTCTCTCCTTCCTCTGCATCAAGTAGTTTCTGTCTTCTGGAATAAAACTGTAGAAGATGGTTTAAAGGTAATTTATCAGAAAGCACCTTTATTCCATTTCTATTATTTGAAAAAAAGAATTTTATATTTAAAAAATAACTCAAATTTTTTAAATATGTACATATTTTTATTATTTTTTTCTTATTTTACATATCAATCCCAGTTCCTTCTTCCTCCCTCCCATGGCCCTTGACATAACCTCTCATCCCATTCCCCACTCACCCATGTTCCACAGGGAAGGTGAAGCCTTCCAGGAGCAATCACCAAAATATGTCAAGTCATTTGGAGTAGGGCCTAGGCCCTCCCTCCTGCCTCTTGGCTAAAGGAATATCCCTCCATGGGGAATTTGCTCCCAACATAGTTTTGTGCACCAGGGATACATCCTGGTTCCACTGTCAGAGGTTCTTTAGACTGCCCAGGCCTTCTAACTGAGACCCAGGTTTAGAGAGTCTGAGTCAGCACAATGCTGGGTTCCCAGCTATCAGTCTGGGGTCCATGAGCTCCTCCTTGTTCAGGACAGCTGCCTCTGTGGGTTTCTGTAGCCTGGCCTTGACCCCATTTTCTTATCATTCCTCACTCTCTGCAACTGGATTCTAAGAGTTCAGCTCAGTGTTTAGCTGTGGTTGTCTGCTTCTGTTTCCATCAGCTACTAGAAGAGAACTCGATCATGTCATAGTAGTTAGTTATCAGTCTCATTAACAGGGAAAGGCATTTAAGGTAGCCTCTCTACTTTTGCTCAGATTGGTAGTTGTGGTCATTCC
Source organism: Phodopus roborovskii (assembly GCF_943737965.1). NCBI lineage: Eukaryota > Metazoa > Chordata > Mammalia > Rodentia > Cricetidae > Phodopus > Phodopus roborovskii. The sequence goes on along the minus strand of NW_026126525.1, from coordinate 40,567,939 downwards.
TGTTGGTCCCTGGACATTTCTCTATAGTCCAATGAAATTCTATAAATCCTTGAATGGCACTTTTCAAATAATTATAAAAGGAGTATAGAATTTCTTCAAGTAATTAAAAATAGTAACTATATATAATTATATATAACATTTAATAAAATTAATATATATTATATGTATAAAGAGCTATTATATAATCACATAACCTGAGGCTGCATGCATTCAGGAGAAATGAAATGAATATGTAGAAGAGATGCATACTCTAATTCTGACTGAGGCCCTCAATCTTAGTTAAGAATTGAAAACAATCTCTACCCGTCTGCTGGAAAGCAACAAAGAAAATGTGATATTCACATACAATGGAATGTAATTAAGAGTGAAATTTTGAGAAATGCATACCAAAATGAAAGTGAAGTGTATTGGTGTAAAGTGAAATAAGCAAACACAAAAAAAAAAATAATGTGTGTTCTCACTCACATGAAATACCAGAAGTCTTGATTTTGAAACTGCTTGTTACCAGATTCATGTAAGAAAACAGGGCAGGAACTAAGGGAGAGTGTGTCATACTAAATCAAAATTTATATTGCTTCACTTTCTTTTCTAGTCTTTCATCTTTACTTAGATCTCATTGGATTTTCTATTCACTGTGACACATATTTAACATTATTGCCAAAAATAGAAATTTATAATTTAAAGAATAATCATCTCTTTGTTCCAGAGAAATAAAGGAAAGTTCGAAGTCACTTAAAAGCTCACTGTTCAGCAATCAAAATATACTATATGAGTTCTTTTTAATTATTTCCAACATTTTGAATTGTGATTTGCTACCCCTTTGTTAAAAGACAGTTTTTATACAGCCTGATATTTGCATGAATAAAAATGTAATAGGTGTGGCTGTATGGTATAGTTAACTCAATGCAGTTTTTTTTTCTTTATTTATATTTAATGATACTTTTTGACTTAGGTAAACCTCACTACTTTTCATTGCTAAAGGCAACATATCTATGTACAAACATTTATTCATTAATCCATGTTTTTATGAAATAATGTTCATAATTCCAGGCTTATTTTCAAGGATCTTCACTACAAAATATTGGATATAAATATTTCATTTTTTCTGAATATGCTGAAGTAATTTTACAATGAAACTATAATATATACTATTTAATGAACAAGTAACTGAATGATAAGCATATGTAAGTGTCAACTGCATAGATAATTATAAATATTTAACAAAGTAGTGGTAAGAGTTTCATTTCATTCCACCAATCAACGATTGTCAAAAGTTTGTTATGAATAGATTTATTGAGGGTAGTTGTTATTGAGTTCTCGGGATTATGAAAGTACCTTAAAACTCATTGGATTTTTGTTGGGAGTAAAGTTTTAATCTGTAGTTCCTATACTTGTTATAGTGTTCAAGAGGCTCAGAACATGACCAAATACTCTGTTCTCATGTTCCAGGCATTCTAATTTTATTTCCATTTTCATATCTGCAGATATTATGAATACATTTGTAAACTATTTATTGGGTACTTAATTGTTTGCTGTAGACAAGCCTGCAAAAAATGTTCCTGCTATATGGCAAGAAATAGAAAATCTTAGTTTATAAGTAAATAAAATCAAATTTAAAATGTTTCTGAATAAGAAAACTGCCAGAATGAAATGGTTGTACACTCATGTCAACTCCTCATTTATTGCTGTTTTGCCTAGCCTTTCAGAACTCCTAGTGAAAGACTAACAGAACTTACAAATATTCATCCCTTAATCCTCATATACCTCATTTTCACTTTCATATGGAAATATAAATATCATTAACTTTATAAGATTTTTACATACTTTTGAAAATCTTTTAAAATAGGAAATGCCTGTGTTAATCTTGTAGAGCATCTCTGGAATATAACAAACTCCTACAGAGAAAATCAGCAATTTCAGAGTATTAGAAGACATCTTCCTCAGAATGACACTAATAGTGTCACCATTCAAGTTATGAGAGGTGAGACTCATCTAAGCCTAGCATGGAAGAAAAAGGTACTTGCTTTACAAGAAACATAATAGAAGTCTTTCTGAAATAGCTTGCCAGTGTATTCTTAATTTAACTTTGCTCTTTGACTGTTTAAACAACTGGTCCCATCCCCAAGAAGAAGCTGCTGAATGCCTACTATGTAACTTGAAGGAGATTCTCCCCAAGGGAAGTTTAACGAGACCCAGAGCTTTAGACAGACAACTTCCTTCAGACCTGACTGCCCCTATTTCTTTGAGACAGCACTTATGCCCTTTCTTTATACTGTGCTATGGGTTCTTTATCTTGAGTCAGTGCTGTTTAACAAATTTGGCAATAGAAAATTAAGGAAAGCTTTGATTTTCCCAGATGAATGATTATAGGGGGCACTGACCTCAATTAATAATACAAACAGAGCTATTGCCTTACTAATATAAATGCACACCTAAAATTTTTCACATTTTTGATAATAATAAGGGAAGGCTAAAAGAATCAGTAGGGTATAACACAATCATTCTTTCTGTCTTTACCTTCCCATTTCTTCATACTTCCCCATAGTTGATGAAGTTGTTTTGCTTTTATGTAGTATTTTTGCCTCTTTCATTTTGTCCATTGTCATGGTTTTTGTATGTGCTTTGTCACACTCTGGCATTCTTGCCTGTTTGATGTTACTAATAGTTTTTGAGTACACCATCTTTGGCCCTATATTTTGAAACTCAAGACAAAACTCAGATCAGACATATAAAATGACAAATCTCAAGTTAAAGTCTCTGCATTTTACCTGGGCCCCTAAAATATCTCCAGGCCAAATTCTTGGAATGTTCAGCATGTGTTAGGAACACAGGTACACACTGTATGCAAGAAATATGCAATATTTGGAAATGGAGAAACATTATTTGAAGACAATGTGAAAAGCTAATCATCAAATGTCCACTCTTGACAAGAATAACTCTGGAGGTTTTTTGATACCCTAAAGCCTATAAAATTTGATATATCTTTACAAGTAAGGAAGTTTAAACTAACTGAAGCTTATTTTTTTTTTTTGTGCTAAATAAGAATGCTTGAGAAGGAGTCATGCCAACATGAGATCTCAATGTTCAATCACTATTCAATTTGTTATCATTGTGCTGTACAACATGGATGAAATTTACAATGAAGGTCATTTTAGCTAAAATATAGATCAGTGTTTATCAGTGTCTAGCATATACAAGTGATTAATAAATAAAAACATGTTTACTGAGATTTCATGTATTTTATTGCATCTATTTATGTGTGTGTGTGTGTGTGTGTGTGTGTGTGTGTGTGTGCAAGACATGTTATTCATGTCAAGGTCAGTGGGCAGAAAAGTTTCTCAGTGTCAGTTTTTTCAACCATAGGTCACATAGGAATTGTGCTCAAGCCCGCAGGCTATGCATTAATAGTCTTTACACACTAAATTATCTTGTCAGTCTTAGTGTTTTTTAAAATCCCACAGAAGCTCATATTCTATTGAGTATAGGCAATAAGTTAATTTTACAGATATTGAGACTGGATATTTAATTGGGAAGTACTGCAAATGGGTGATAACCATAAAAGAAATACAACCACGTGTTTCTAAAGGGATGAATAATTAAGAGCGGTAGATGAAACTTTTTAAATATATTAATAATTTCAAAATATATTTTACCAAATAACATAATGGAATAATCCCTAACTATAAAAGTTGTTGCCTACGTACTTTTCTTTTTTATGCAAAAGCAAGTGTGAACTAGCTTAAATTTACTGGAACATTATTCCACTAATCACAAAATCCTTAAAGGAAAGCTGAAAAGGAATGCTTCACAGGGCCTGTTCCCAGGCATGTATTTGATCTGCTGCATTCTTTATAATTTACATGTCGGAGTTTTTCACTCTTAGAAATGACACATTCTTCTCTTAATGACTTAATCCATAGGTTATCAAGTACACATAGAAGCATAAACACACAGCAGTTGAATAAATCATGAAAAGGAATGATTTGGTTCTATAATAGTTTTTCAGAAAATATAAATGTCTATATGAAGACAAAGTAACTGCAAGCAGATCTTGCAGTGATATGAAGAAGCAACAATACAGATAATATTATATTTCTTCAGATAACTTTTGCATGCATATAAATTGACTCAAATATTTAATTCATTTAATGCATTTTAGATTAAAATAAATAACAATGAAGCTTATGAAGAGAATAGCTGAGAAACTTAAGTATGAAGCCAAAGTAAAAATTTCAACATTAAAAATGTCTAGATTCTAAATAAGAAATAGAACAAAGATGCAATAGAAAATTTAGTTCTCATCTCATGACAACATCAATATGGGAAATCAGGACACACTCATCAAGTGAAACAACTATATTACTTTAAAAAAAAATAGAACATTCATTTAAGAACCAAATGAATAAATACAAATAAAATACTATAACAAAGGTTGAATAGATTAGCAAATGATTAAAAAGCTACAGGAAATGTATCAATTTCTTCCTTCATGGAATATTTTTAAATGTGTTTACTTACAGTAAATGACTTTGATGGAGCATTATGCAGTTACTGATCAGTTGTAATAGATTAACCATAATAACCCATGAACTCTATAACCCAAGTATGCAAATATTCAGTTACTAGTAGGTATCTAGTCCATGGGGTAATATATTATATACAATTTAATAAAAGTTGCATGGGTGATAAGAATGCAAATCTAGCCACAGCCAAGGAAGCTAGAAAATGGAAGCACACAACTTTGATCTCAGGACTTGGGAGACACTGACAGATGGATCTTTGCGAGTTCAAGGCCACCCAGGGCTGTATGAGAGTGAATAATCAGTCTAAAAGATAAATAAACCTCATGCCTTTAATCATGAGATAGGAGCAGGGCTTTCAGTATTCAGTCTTGAACATTTAGTCACCACCCCCATTAAGGGCAGAATCTCCTCAGCCTTGGTAGAGGTGGCTAGTCTGCTTTGTTTCTCTGATCTTCAGCTTGAACCCCAATATCTGTCTCTGGGTTTACATTATTCGTGGTACAAGTTCATGCATTATCTTGATATGAAACCTGAAAAGAGTGTGTTGAGGCTGCTTGCCACTTTATCTGGACTCATCTCTTAGATTATTATCTTGCTTTCATTTTGAATCTCATTTTATAACAACAGAAAATGCAACATAACTTTCAGGTTCAAAATTTTAAACTATTTACCAAAAACAGAATGCAAATGTTTCAAATTTTATCTTTGAGAGCATATTTTAAATATCAAAATAGCTACGTAATTAGGTTTGCTTAAAGTGTTTATGGAAGTATAAGATTTTTATATCACTCCTTCATAAAAAAATTCTTTCAAAGTATACTTTTGAACTTGTAAAATATTAACATACTATAGCTGTGTAAACGTTTGAGTAATTCTTGATTGACAACAACCAACTTTGCTGTAGTATAGAGAACTACTATATGGAGGAGTAAGCAAACACTGAATTCAGCTTTATTGTCGTGGTGAAACAAATAGATCTCTAGGAGATACACTGGCCTTGAACATTCTTTTTCATTTACATAACTGAATGCTCTCCCTATATAGTATTATATGTCTTTATAAAACTAAAATATAAAAAATAATGTAGGAGGAACATAGTATAGCTTAATGGTAAGAAGATAAATAGCAGTGGTACCTAGAAGAAGATCAAACAGTCAAAATCTAGTTAAAGAGATAAGATAATATTCCAGGTATTAAATTGGGACTTGTGATAATTGGAATAAACCAAATCTGAAATCTAATTTTTCATCCTTTGACCAAAATTGTTCTGAATGAATAAGGAGTTGAACAATCTTTCAATTTTTTCAGGCTACAAGAGTGAGAGAGATAGAAATTTATAGACAAATTTAAGTAGGGCAAGGATTTACTATTTAAATTTTACTTTTCCTTGACAGCCGAATATATGGTATAATGTCATCATGTAGTCATCTCCCTTCTCTCCCTGTCTGCACACATATACAAATATCAGCTATCACTAAAATTGCCTGCTATGCTGCTGACATCTCATTCTCAGTTGGATTTCTTTGCATTCAGACATATGCCAATCAGTCCCAATTTTTCAACTGAATAAAAATGATAGATTCTTCCATTAGTGGTAATTTAAGTTATAGACATGTTTTGATTTCTTTTCCAGATAAACTATGGCAACCCATATAAATGATGGGGCCCCTATAAATTTCTGAAATAATATATAAGAAAGAAATCTGAATACATCCTTAGTGACTTCTTGATTTCATACATACACACACAGAGAGAGAGAGAGAGACAGACAGAGAGAGAGAGAGAGAGAGAGAGATGGGGAATATATACTTTAGAATTTTCAATTACAACATTTGTTTAAAATACTCCACTATGCATTATTAGTATTTTGTTTACTCTTATGCTAAAACACTAAGGCAAAGTCAACTTATAGAAGAAATGGTTTATTTTGAAATTATAGTTCCAGATGGATAAGAATCTATGACCATCACGTTGAGAACATGACAACACTTTATCAGATGGTTAGGCATGGCATAGGAACTATTGAGAGCTTACAAACCACAAATAGGAAGAAGAGAAGAACCATATAAAATGGCATATGAAATTTCATACTACTAAGCTGTCCCACCCTGGTGACATACTTCCTCTAGGAAGGCCATACCTTCTAATCATCACCAAAGAGCCAAAACCTGGGAACAAGCTGTGACCCATATTCAGGTGGGTCTGAGTCAGTACCATGCTGGATTCCCAGCTATCAGACTGGGGGCTGGTTAGCTCCTCCTTGTTCAGATCAGCTATCTCTATGTGTTTCTGCAACCTGGTCTTGTCCTCTCCCTCTGCATCTGGATTCTAGCTCAACTCAGTGATTAGGTTTGGCTGTTTGTTTCTGTTTCCAACATGTACTAGATGAGGGCTCAATGATGGTAGATAAGTTAGTTGTTGATCTCACTATCCAGGAAGGGTATTTATGGTAGCCTTCCCACTTTTGCTCGATTTGTTAGTTGGCAGCAGTCTTGTAGGTCTCTAGACCTTTCTTTAGGTTCAGTTTTCTCTTCAAACCAATAATGGCTCCCTCTATTATGTTCTCTCTCTCTCTCTTTCATTCCCCCCCTCTCTCTCTTCTGTCTTCTATTCCTACCCTGACTCAATCTTCCTAGTCACATGTGCTTTCCTCTCCTCCCCTTCCCTTTCTCCTACTTCTCTCTCCATTCACTGCCCCCCCCCCCCCCACTTCCCATTGCTCTGGGGATTTTATGTGAATCTCTTAGAATACACCTTGTATCCTAATTCCTCTGGTCATGTAAATTATAGGCTGCTGACCCTTTGGTCTAGGTCTAAAATCCATATATGATCGAGGACATACCATGTTCCTCTTTTTGTGACTGGGTTACCTCATTCAGGATGGTTTCTTCAAGTGCTATCTACTTGCCTGCGAATTTCAAGATACCTTTATTTTTTCTGCAGAGTAGTATTCCATTGTGTAGATATGCCACATCTTCTCCATCCATTCTTCAGTTGAGGGGCATCTAGATTGCTTCCAGGTTCTTACTATTAAAAATAATGCTGCTATGAACATAGTTGAGCACATGTCTTTGTTGCATAGATGTGGATCATTTGGGTATATGTCTAACAGTGGGATTGCCAGGTCCTGTGGTAAACTAATTCCCATTTTCCTGAGGAACTGCCATACTGATCTCCAAAATGGAAGATACTGCTCTTGTCTGGACTATTTGACTTTATGCTGTATAAACTGGACATGCAGGACCCACAGAAAAGTGACTGCTGATTCAAGATGAATATTGATACAGAGTTCCTGTTTCATACAAGAGTCTGCCAGACAGTCTACAGGACACAGGGAAAAGTGACTGTCAAACTGCCAATGCAGGTGGACAGTTAAAACTTTCCTGCTTTGCTAAGGAATCTGCCAGACACACTATGGCTTATGGGCTAAAAATGGAACATTGCAGAAACATATTTACAGAATTACATCTCCCATCATCTTTCTAGTGTTGGTTAATGAATAAAGCATTGTTGGCCAAAGGAAAGCAAGATAGGTTGGACTAGGAGACAAGGAGGAGAGTGGAAGAAGTAGGAAGGAAATTCAACATGGAGGACAGAGAGAGTAGACCACCAGGTCCTCTCTCCAGTAAAATGAGACTACCTGGAAATATTAGATTAATAGAAATGGGTGAATATTTAAGACAGAGCTAGCCAATAGGAAACTAGTTACTGGAAAACAGCATTATGTGTAATATATTATCTCTATGTTTTATTAGGGGCTGACATATCTGTGGGACTAGTCCGGTGGGAAAACATGCTATATAATCACCACCTTGTATAGACACAAGACTTCTTTGGTCTTTGAGTATTATTCAAATTATTACTTAATAGGGACATTATATGAGGCTTACAGTTTCAGAGGATGGGCTTTACAAATATCAAAGTCAATCCCCATTGTTATACCTCTTCCAATATGAGTCTTTCTCAAACAGTTCTCCTGGCCAATGCTAAGTATTCAAACAGATGACATTATGGGGCAATTTTCATTTCTTTTATTTTTTCTCTAATTTTTTAAAATTTATTTTATATAACAAAGTCCATTTAAATGAAAACAAACATTTATAGGCAATATTTGGGAATTTTGGCATTGTTCTTTCCAAACTACTTCCTGCTGGTAAGGGGCGACATCATGGGGGATTCAAATAAGATTCAGAAATCCTGGCTGTAGTCTGTAAGCCTGCTTTGTCCAGCTGTTTTAAATGTAGGATCACCTGGTACTCTGTTTCAGGAGGTCTGGCTTGATCAAACCACATTAGTCTGGAAGGAATCCACATCTTTTCATTTTCTGTGGAAACAAAAATAGAAATACTTTTCCCCAGTAACTTCACCCTTCTGGATTTCCCAACACAATCCAAGTTTTGCTTTCATTACTTTATGCAATGGCCTCGATGCCTGTTCCTCACATGTTAAAACTGCTCTAGAAGGATTCAGAATTCTGTTCTGTATACCCCATGTATACCTGCAGGCAGGTATTTTTCAGTTGACCAACCAAAAGAACTATGTATAATTTTATTTGCTTACTATAAATTAAATATGAAAACATCATTTGACTTGAATTTTACCACTTATTAACCTACAGGAGGAACTGCTTAATATCTATGCTTTCATGAATTTTTATTATTATCAAGCTTTTTATTTTTCACCTAGCAATGTGGTACAATTCTAAAATAATATTTCTTGCCTTTAGTATTATTTTATAGTAATTATGTATTTAATATACTTACATATTTACTGCTAATGTGTAAGTACTATGAGTATGTTACAAATATTATTGATTTATTGTATACAGTAGATATTTTCTCTTTTCCAATTTGTATACGTTATCTTATTTTATATATGCACTGAGAAGATTATAAAAGTTTAGATATGCTTCATGATTTTATAGTTATTGTTAACATTTTTATGCATGTTTTCTTTATTTTTAAATTCATTTTATGAATATTAACCTTTTCAATTAGAAATAAATTTTATAGAAAAATATGTAATTGTTTAGTATGCATCCACCTTTGTTGGTTATGTTCTTTTGACCTACTAAGTAATAATTTCTTTGTCATGATTACATTACTTTGATTTTTACTCACAGAGGGAATTGATAATATCTTTTTTTTTTTGGCATTTTCAGCTCTTTCTTTGTTATTGTTGCGTGATAGTGTTACTGAATGGAGTTGAGAGTTATTGAATAATCATAAAGTCTTGCCATGTATTGCACAAAAACACACAGATACATGCATAGAAACATACACACACACACACACACACACACATAAACAAGTTCATTGTCTTTATTATAAATATTTATTTAAATCTGAGAAAATGAAGCAAATAATAATGATATTTAAATCAGATTCAGAATTTAATCTCATTATAAAATTTTCAATTGATACATAAATAGAATTCATTTAGATATAATAGAATATGCTAATCTTGTTTTCTTGATTCAAATAAATTTTTCATCATGTTCTGTCATACAAGTTGTTCAATTAAATCACAGTTTTCTTAAAATTTCTTAAGGAAATATTCGAAATGATAAAATATCTACAAATCTTTCTTTGAAAATGTATAGGTATTTTGTTAGTGCCCTGTAAATTGGAATTAAGGAATTTTAAATGTAGTTTTATTTTGTAATAGAGATTTTTATGTATTTTTTTACATTTTGTCATGGGGAGCAGCTATCAGAGCCATGTTATTAGCTCTAATAGGTATTTTTTTTCTGCTAGGACAGATTTATATAATCTGAGTCCTATTAGATAAGAGACTGCTTTGTGTTTCTCACCACTACCAACCCTTTATAGTACTTTAGTACTTTTGTGTAATTTTTTTTTGCTTCTCTTTAAAATTATTACTTTGTCCTACATAATATAGGAGTCCTTAGCAATTTCATAAAATCGGAGTAGTTTTCGTCTTCTCTCTGTATTTTTAAACCCACTAAGTCAATAATTTACTTAATTTTTCAGAAAAAAATAACATCATTAGCTATAAGGCATTCCAAATTTGCTCATTTGAGGCAAAAATATGCTATTCAAACAAAGAAGATTTTTCAAAACTAATTTTAAAGGTAATTTATATTATTATTTTAAAAAATCTAAACTTTCAATTGAGAAATAAAGTTATTGCCTTACTAAATGTGTATTATGAAGACAATTTATTTAATCTGATTTCATTCTTTATTATTATTATTATTAATATTATTTATTTTACATGCCGATACAAGTTCCCTCTCCCTCCCTCCATTCTTCCCTCCCTCTTGCCGTCTCTCAGCCCTCACATGCACCCTGACCACCCTCCCCTCCTATCCCCACACCCCAATTCCACAAGTAGGACAATGCCTTCCAGGTGGGGTCAGGTAGATCTGCCAGATCATTTGAAGTACAGACTATGCCTTCTCTCCAGTCTCTAGGTTAATGCAGTATCCCTCTATGGGGGATGTGTTCGCAAGGTCCTTTTGTGTACCAGGGATACATCCTGGTTACATTGTCTGAGGTCCCTTAGACTTCTCAGTCCTTCTGGCTGAGACCCACATTCAGGGGGCCTGAGTCAGTCCCATGCAGGATTCCCAGCTATCAGTCTGGGGGGCTGGTTAGCTTCTCCTTGTTCATGTCAGCTGACTATGTGTTTCTGCAACCTGATGCTGTCTTCTCTCCCTGCATCTGGATTCTAGTTTGACTCAGTATTTAGTTAGGGGTGCTTGCTTCTGTTTCCAACAGGCACTAGATGAGGACTCCATAAGGATTTCATTCTTGATGAAAAAGTTTTTTTTTTTTTTTTTTTTTTTTCTAATTAGTTCTGAACTTAAACAAATATTTTTTTAAATATCTTTTATTTATTTATTTATTTTATATAACCAAGTCCATTTCAATGAAAACAAATATTTATAGACAATATTTGGGAATTTGGGCATCATTCTTTCCAAACAACTTCCTGCTGGTAAGGGGCACTGTCATGGGGGAGTCTAAGAAGATACGGAAATCCTGGCTGTAGTCTGTCAGGCTGCTTTAAATGTAGGATCACCTGGTATTCTGTTTCAGGAGGTCTGGCTTGATCAAACCACATTAGTTTGGAAGGAATCCACATCTTTTCATTTTCTGTGGAAACAAAAATAGAAATCCTTTTCCCCAGTAACTTGTCCTTGAACTTAAATTTTGGAGTCAAAGCATTTTTTTTTTAATTTAACTTAATATTATACATGTCAATCCCAGTTCCCTCTCCCTCCCTCTCTCCCTCTGTCCCTCCTCCATCCTTCCATCCCTCCTTCCCTCCTTCCCTCCCTTTTACCCTCTCTGTACTCTAACCACCCTCCGCTCCCATCCTCCCACCCAATTCCATATGTAGAGGAATGGCATCCAGTTGAGGTCATGTAGATCTGACAGGTCATGTGAAGTAGGGACTAGGGCTTCTCTCCTGTCTCTAGATTAAGGCAGTTATCCCTCCATGGGGGATGTGTTAGCAAGGTCCTTTTGTGCACCAGGGATACATCCTGGCTCGACTGTCTGAGATGCCTTAGTTTGCTCAGTCCTTCTGGCTGAGACCCATATTCAGGTTTTTTTTTTTTTTTTTTTTTTTAATATCTTAAAAGAACTAATATTTTCCACTATCTCATTTCTTCTCTATTTACAATGTTACAATCACAAACTGTTTTCCTACATTAAAGTTAAAATATTTAAGAAGTTTCTTTAGCAGAATTATTTTTATGTAGATTCAATGTGTACTACCCCATTGTTCCTTTTTCTGAATAAGACCAGGAGTGTTTTAGACATAATGCCAGTAACTTTGTTTTGAAATGGCTACGTAACATTTACTTAGGTTTTAATAGTAATTCCAGTTAAAGTCTATCCCTTCCATGGATAGCCTAGGATTAGCTGAATATGATTTAGAATGTATTAAATTGGAACAGGAAATAAGTACTTGTTAGAAAAACTATTTATGTGTAGAACAAATTGGAAAAAAAATTGTGTTAAACACTTCAAATCACCATGCACAACATAATTCTCCATGGATATGCAGGCACATTTAATATTTTAAAAAAGAAATTTCAGTTTCTGCGGGTTCCATTTATTAATCGTTGTTTTTAGTGCCTGATGTATTGGTGTTCTATTCAAGAAATTGTCTCCTGTGCCAGTGTGTTCAAAGTTATTTCTTGTGTTCTTTTCTATCAGGCTTTATATTGAGATCTTTGATCTGCTTAACTTCAGTTTGGTGCATGATGAAAAATAGGGATTCTTTGCATTGCTCTACATGCAGATATCCAGTTAGACAAAGACCAGTTATTGAAAATTCCTTTTTCCTCTGTTATATATTTCTGGCTACTTTATCAAAAATTAGACATCCATAGGTATGGGAATTTATGTGTAGGTCTTTGATTCAATTCCATTGCAATGCATGTCTGTTTTTATGCCAGTTTCATGCAGTTTTTATTACTATAGCTCTGTAGTATAGCTTGAAATCAGGGATGGTGATATCTCTGGGAATTCTTGTGCAAATTTTCTTAGCAATCTTGTTTTATTTTTTTTCTTCCATATGAAGTTCATTATTTTTCTTTCCAGTTCTGTAAAGAATTAAACTGGAAACTTCATTAAATTGCATTGATTCTGGAGAATACTTTTGGTAGAAGGCCATTTTAACTATGTTGATCCTATAGACACATGACCATGGTTTTTATTTTCTAATATCTTCTCCAATTCTTTTCTTTTGAAAGTTGAAGTTATTATCATACAGGTATTTCACTTGCTTCGTTGAAGATATCCCAAAATATTTCACATTATTTGTTGCTATTGAGGATGCTGTTGTTCCCCTGATTTCTTTCTGTTTGTCATTTGTAAGGGAGGCCAGATTTTTTTTTTTTTTTTAGTTTTTATTGTGTCTAGCAAATTTGCTAAATGTATTTATCACCTGTTAGAATTTTTGGTGTCACTTATCTATCATTGTACTATTATATCAACATGAAATAGTGATACTTTGACTTCTTCATTTCCAGTTAGTGCCATGTTGATCTCCTTTACTTGTCTATTGTTCTAGCTAGAATATCAAGTGCTTTATTGGATATATATGGAGAGTGGACAGCCTAGTCTTATTCCTAGGGGTTTTACTGCAATCACATTCATTTTCTTTTCATTTAATTTGATGTTGGTTGTAAGTTTGCTTTATATAGACTTTGTTACGCTCAAGTATGTGCCTTATATTTCTGATCTTTCAAGACTTTTATCATGAACTGGTGCTGGATTTTGTCAAAGGCTTTCTCAGCATCTAATGAGATAACCATGTGTTTTTATTTTCTTTCATACATCTTATAATTTGGATTACAAGGATAGATTTCTGCATGTAGAACTATCCCAGTATATCTGAGAGGAAGCCTAATTAACCATGGAACATGATCTTTTTGATGTGTTCTTGGATTATGTTAACCAGTATTCCATTGAATATTTTTGCAGCAATGTCCATGATGGAGATTGGTAAGTAATTCTCTTTCATTGTTGTATCTTTGTGTGTTTTGGGTAACAGGGTAACTGTGACCTCATAAAATTAATATTAAAATTTTCTTTTTGTTCCTGCATTGTAGAATAGTTTGAGGGATAGTGGTATTCCCTATTTTTTGAAAGTCTAGGAGAATTCTGTGGTAAAGTCATCTTACCTTGGGTTTTTGTTTCTTGTAGGGGTTTGTGATGGGAGATGTCATTCTGTAAATATGTTTTCCATATGGATAATAAATAAAGCACTGTTGACCAATAGGAAAGCCTTTGGGACTAGGTGACAAGGAGGAAAAAAAGAGGAAGTAGGAAAGAGGACTCAAGATGGAGAAACATGGGAGAGCACTATGCCAGCCCATTCCCCAGTAAGATAAAACCACATAGAAATACTTAAATTAATAGAACTGGGTTAATACTTAAGACACAGCTAGCCAATAAGAAACAAGGAATGGACAAACAGAATTATATCAAATCAGAGTCTCTGTGCCTTATTTGGGGCTGGCACAGTGTCAGGACAAGACCAGCGGTGGGCAGAAAAAAAATACACCTTACATTATGGCGCCAACGTGGCTATTAAGAACTTCCACTTAAAATTTAACAAAAGCTTAAAAAAGGGTTTTACATACAAAAGAACAGAGACAAGCAAGGTTTCTTGGTAGCAGCATTTGTCTCGTTTGGAATCTGATTTGCAAGAGACAAGCAGATATTTGTGCGGCTCCTTTAAGGGAGGTTTCCTGACTCAGCATAAGTAGCAAAACAAACAAACAAACAAACAAACAAAACAAAACAAAAACAAAAACAAACAAACAAAAAAACAGCAGGGCTTTTAAGAAATTATGCTAACAATTCATTGGTGTGTATCAGAGCTGGCAATGGCTGTGACCACATCTCCAAGCTGGCAGCATACTGCTGGATACAGCATAGACCAATGTGGTGAGCACAGCTCACACTGCTGGCAGTAAAGGTACCTGCTGCCATCTTTGATAAACCACAGCAGAAACAACTATGACTTTCATTTTAGCAGTGTTGTTGTTTACCAGATAAAAAACATGTGGTTATAATAAGATAAAGATTTACAGAAAAGAGAGATTCACATTAAGAAAATCTCCAAAGGTTTACAGTTTGTTCTAAAATATATGTAGGCTTGGGAGAGAAAATAAATAAAGTGATATTAAAAAGACACAGAGGAACTGGGTGTGGTGGCACATGCCTTTAATCCCAGCATTTGAGAGACAGAGACAAGCAGATCTTGTAATTTCAAAGTAAACCTGGTATGCAGAGTGAATTCCAGGACAAATAAAAGTTACACAGAGAAACCCTGTCTCAAAAAATGAAAAAAAAAAAAAAATAGAACTAAAAGAAACATAATAAAAAAACCCAAGGAAAGATGGAAAACACAGAAAAACTGTGGATGCTATACGCTATTCTATTGTCTTTAAATTGTTTGACTGCTGAGGAAATAACAACTGATAAAAGAAATATTGCTGGATTAATTCAATTTATATATTTTAAAAATGCTTTAACTTAAAAATTTAAGTTCAAGGACAAGTTATTGGGGAAAAGGTTTTCTATTTTTGTTTCCACAGAAAATTAAAAGCTGTACATTCTAGACTAATGTGGTTTCAGCAAGCCAGACCCCCTGAAATAGAGTACCTGGTGATCCTATATTCAAAACAGCTAAACAAACCAGCCTTACAGACTACAGACAGGATTTCTGCATATTCTTAGAATACTCCATGACACCACCCTTTACCAGCAGGAAATAGTTTGGAACGAACGACACCCAAATTCCCAAATATTGTTTATAAATGTTTGTTTTCATTTTAATGGGGTTGATTATAAATGGTTAATGAACACAACCAATATCTTTTTAAAGGTAAAAAGGGGATTATGATATAGATATGAATACTTTGTTTTGAAATGGATTTTCTTTTATTGATAAAATTTAAGGTAAATTTTTGATGTGTATATTTCTCCTTTTGTTTAGTTTTTGAAATGTAATGTATAATGTAGTACAGATTATAGATAATTACCTGTGATAGTCAAAGCTTAAAGATAAGAAAATTAGGATTTCTAGATATATAGAGATGTATTTGAGATGGATAGGAATTTATCAAACCTTTCAAAGACCTACAGAATATGGTTTTTTTTTTTTCTCTTATTTTATATAACCAAGTCCATTTAAATGAAAACAAATATTTATAGACAATATTTGAGAATTTGGGCATTGTTCTTTCCAAACTACTTCCTGCTGGGGTGCTGTCATGGGGGATTCGAAGAAGATGCAGAAATCCTTGCTGTAGTCTGTCAAGCTGCTTTGTCTAGCTGTTTTAAATGTAGGATCACCTGGTACTCTGTTTCAGGTGGTCTAGCTTGATCAAACCACAATACTCTGGAAGGAATCCACATCTATTTATTTTCTGATCAGTCACCTAATGTTCTTCTGTAATGTATTATCTTCAGTCTATTGGCCATAGTGTAACTGGAAGACTCTTCAGCAAAGCAGGAAACTTTAAACTGTCCATCTGTATTGGCAGTTTGTCAGTCATTTCTCTCTGTGTCGTGTAGACTGTCAGATTCTTACATGAAGCAGGAATCCTGTAGCAATGTACATCTTGTATCAGCAGTCATTTTTCAGTGGGTCCTGCATGTCCAGCATAAAGTCAAACAGCCCAGACAAGAGCAGTATCTTGTCCAAATGGCTAGTCTTGCCATATTAGAGGCAGACTCCATAACATGTTTCTTTAATGTCCATCTTTCTTTTTCAAGCAGGTGGTGTTGCCAGTAGCAGTTATGTCTCACTGTCAAGAAAAACCCTAAACCATTTTAAATGCAATATTCTGTAGATACTTGAAAGGTTTGAAGAATGCCTATCCATCTCAAATACATTGCTGTATAGCTAGAAAATCTAACTTAACATTACGTTTTGAATATCATAGGTAATTATCTATAATCTGTACTAATTTATACATTACATTTCTATTTTTTTTTATTTTTTAAGGTGTATTCTAAGACATTCATATAAAGACCCTCACAGAACTGGGAAGGGACAAGTCCCCCAGAGCACAGGGGGGAAGCAAATGGAGAGAGAAGTAGGAGAAAATGAGGGGGAGGAAAGGAAAACATGTGCGACCAGGAAGATTGAGCGTGGTTAGGAATAGAAGACACGAAAGAGAGAGAGAGACAGAGAGAGAGAGAGAGAGAGGGAACATAAAAGAGGGAGCCAATATTGGTTTCAAGATAAAATTGAACACAAAGAAAGGTCTAGAGATCTACAAGTCTGCTGCCAACTAACAATTTGAGCTTCCATGGAAAGGCTACCATAAATGCCCTTCCTTGAGAGTGAGATCAACAACTAATTCATCCATGCATCCCTCAACTAATGTCTGTTGGAAATAGGAGCAAACAGCCATACATAAACACTGAGTCAAACTAGAACCAGGATGCAGATGGAGAAGACAAGACCAGGAGGCAGAAACACATAAAGACAGCTTACCTGAACAAGGAGGAGCTAACAGCCAGTACACTGATAGCTGGGAAGCCATCAGGCCCCTCTGAATATGGGTCTCAGCCAGAAGGAATGAGCAGTCTAAGGGACCTCAGACAGTGGAGCCAGGATGTATCCCTGGTGCACAAAAGGACTTTGCGAACACATCCTCCATGGAGGGATAACTGCCTTAATCTAGAGACAGGAGAGAAGCCCTAGTCCCTACTTCACATGACCTGTCAGATCTACATGAACTCAACTGGATGGCATTCCCCTACATATGGAATTGTGGTGGGGGATGGGAGGGGAGGGTTGTTAGAGTGCATGTGAGAGGGCAGAGCCGGTAAAAGGGAGGGAAGGAGTGAGGGAGGGAGGGGGAGGAGGAGGGAGGGATGACAGAGGGAGGGAGTGAGGGAGGGAGAGGGAACTGTGATCGACATGTAAAATAATAAATTAAATTAAAAAAAAATAAATGCTTTGACTCCAAAATTTAAGTTCAAGGACAAGTTACTGGGGAAAGGGATTTCTATTTTTGTTTCCACAGAAAATGAAAAGATGTGGATTCCTTCCAGACTAATGTGGTTTGATCAAGCCAGGCCTCCTGAAACAGAGTACCAGGTGATCCTACATTCAAAACAGCTGGACAAAGTAGCCTTACATACTACAGCCAGGATTTCTGAATCTTCTTCAAATCCCCCATGACAGTGCCCCTTACCAGCAGGAAGTAGTTTGGAAAGAACGTCGCCCAAATTCCCAAATATCGTCTATAAATATTTGTTTTCATTTAAATGGATTTGGTTTGGGGTTTTATTGACAGTGAGACATAACTGCTCCTGGCAACACCAACTGCCTCAGAAAGGAAGATGGACATCGAAGAAATGGGTTATAAAGTTTAGTTCCAATATGTCAAGACTAGCCATTTGGAAAAGATACTGCTCTTTTCTGGACTGTTTGACTTTATGCTATAAACTGGACATGCAGGACCCACAGAAAAGTGACTGCTGATTCAAGATGGAAATTGCTACAGAGTACCTTCTTTATGGAAGAGTCTGCCAGACAGTCTGCAGGACACAGAGAAAAGTGACAGAAAAACTGTCTACACAGGCAGAAAGTTAAAACTTTCCTGCTTTGCTGAGGAGTCTGCCAGACACAATATGGCCTATGAACTGAAAATGGAACATTACAGAAGAACTTTGGGTGACTGATCAGGTGAGTTGTCTCTGTCATTTTAGAGTTATACATTGTCCTTCTGAGTTATTTGCAGGAGTTGAAGACAGATAGTTATGGTTATAGTTTTCCTTAGTTAGGATTAAACATAAGTTACATATAGGACATTATACTCACAAAGATAGAATATATGATGGAATATTTTCTTAAATCTTGATAAATGTTAATGGAGTAAATATTGTTAAATGTGATTCTTATTTGATAACTGTTGTGTGATATATTTTGCTATGTTAATGTTAAAATACTTCTTTTTATTTATACAGAAAAGAGGAGATGATGGGAGACATTATTCTGTAAATATATTTCTCATACTGGTTAATGAATAAAGCACTGTTGGCCAATAGGAAAGCCAGACATGTGGGACTAGGAGACAAGGAGGAAAGAAAGAGGAAGTAGTAACGAGGAGTCAAGATGGAGAGAATGGGGAGAGCACAAAGTCAGCCCATTCCCTGGTAAGATGAAACCATGGGGAAATACTTAAGTTAATAGAAACAGGTTAATTCTTTATTTTATTTTATTTTAAATAACCAAGTCCATTTAAATATACACAAATATATATAGACAATATTTGGGAATTTTGGCATTGTTCTTTCCAAAATACTTCCTGCTGGTAAGGGGCACTGTCATGGGGGATTTGAAGAAGATTCATGAATCCTGGCTGTAGTCTGTAAGGCTACTTTGTCCAGCTGTTTTTAATATAGTATCACCTGGTACTGTTTCAGGAGGTCTGGCTTGATCAAACCACTTTCCTCTAGAAGGAATCCACATCATTTCATTTTCTGTGGAAACAAAAATAGAAATCCCTTTCCCCAGTAACTTGTCCTTGAACTTAAATTTTGGAGTCAAAGCATTTTTTTTAATTTAATTTATTATTTTACATGTCAATCCCAGTTCCTACACCCTCCCTCCCTCTCTCTCCCTCCTTTTCTCCCTCCCTCGTTCCCTTCCTTTTATACTCTCTGCCCTCTCACATGCACTCTAACCACCCTCCCCTCCCATCCCCCACCACAATTCCATATGTAGGGGAATGCCATCCAGTTGGGCTCATGTAGATCTGACAGGTCATGTGAAGATGGGACTAGGGCTTCTCTCCTGTCTCTAGATTGAGGCAGTTATCCCTCCATGGGGGATGTGTTCACAAAGTCCTTTTTTGTATCAGAGATACATTCTGGCTCCACTGTCTGAGACGCCTTAGATTGTTCAGTCCTTCTGGCTAAGACCCATATTCAGAGGGGCCTGAGTCAGTCCCATGCTGGCTTCCCAGCTATCAGTCTGGTGGCCTGTTAGCTCCTCCTTGTTCAGGTAAGCTGTCTTTATGTGTTTCTGTCCCCTGCTTATGTCCTGTCCATCTGCATCTGAGTTCTACTTAGACTCAGTGTTTATGTATGGCTGTTTGCTCCTGTTTCCAACAGACATTAGTTGAGGGCTGCATGGATGAATTGGTTGTTGATCTCACTCTCCAGGAAGGGCATTTATGGTAGCCTTTCCACGGAAGCTCAAATTGTTAGTTGGCAGCAGACTTGTAGATCTCTAGACATTTCTTTGTGTTCAACTTTATCTTCAAACCAATATTGGCTCCCTCTTTTATGTTCCCTCTCTCTCTCTCTCTCTCTGTCTCTGTCTCTCTCTCTCTCTGTCTCTTTCCCTCTGTCTGTCTCTCTCTCTTTCCTGTATTCTATTCCTAACCATGCTCAATCTTCCTGGTCAAACATGTTTTCCTTTCCGCCCCATCTTTTTCTCCTACTTCTCTCTCCATTTGCTGCCCCCCCATTCTGAGCTCTGGGGGACTTGTCCCGTCCCAGTTCTGTGAGGGACTTTATATGAATCTCTTTGAATAAACCTTGTATCCTAGTTCATCTGGTGGTGTGAATTATAGACAGGTGTATCCTTTAATCTAGAATACATATATGAGAGAGTACATACTGTGCTCCTCTTTTTGTGACTTGGTTATCTCATTCAGGATGTTTTCTTCTAGTGCAATCCACTTGCCAGAATATTTCAAGATACCATTATTTTTTTCTGCAGAGGGGTATTCCATTGTGTAGATGTCTCACATCTTCATTAACCATTCTTCAATTGAGGGGCATCTAGGTTGCTTCCAGGTTCTTGCTATTACAAATAGTGCTGCTATGAACATAGTTGAACAGATGTCTTTGTTGCATGGATGTGGATCATTTGGGTATATGCGTAAGAGGGGGATTACCTGGTCCTGTGGTAAACAAATTCCCATTTTCCTGAGGAACCGCCATACTAATCTCCAAAATAACTCTATGAGTTTGCACTCCCACCAGACAGGGAGGAGTGTTCCCCTTTCTCCACATCTTCTCCAACATGAGTCATCATTGGTGTTTCTAATTTTAGCCGTTCTATCAGGAGTAAGATGGTATCTCAAAGTTGTTTTGATTTGAATTTCCCTGATAGCTAAGGATGTGGAGCATTTTCTTAAATGTCTTTCAGCCTTTTTGATTTCCTCTATTGAGAATTCTTTCTTCATTTTTGTACCCCATTTTTAATAGGGTTATTTGGTGTTTTGTTGACTAGTTTCTTGAGTTCTTTGTATATTTAGGAGATCAGACCATTGTCGGATATAGGATTGGTGAAAATCTTTTCCCAGTCTGTGGGCTACCGTTTGGTCTTCTTCACAATGTCCTTTGCCTTACAGAAGCTTCTAAGTTTGAAGAGGTCCCATTTATTTATTGTTCTCTCAGTGTCTGTGCCCCTGGAGTTATGTTCAGGAAGCAGTCTCCTATACCAATTTGTTCAAGTGTACCTCCTACTTTCTCTTCTAAGAGGTTCAATGTGGCTGGATTGAAGTTGAGGTCTTTGATCGATTTGGACTTGAGTTATGTGCATGGTGACAGACATGGGTCTCTCTGGAGTCTTCTACACACCCTCATCCAAATGTGCCAGCACCATTTGTTGAAGATGCTGTCCCTGCCCCATTGTATAATTTTAGCTGTTTTGTCGAAAATCAGGTGTTCGTAGGTGTGTGGGTTAATATCAGATTTTCAATTTGATTCCATTGGTCTACCTGTCTCTTTTTATGCCAATACAAGGCTGTTTTCATAACTATAGCTCTGTAGTAGGCCTTAAAGTCCAGAATGGTGATGCCTCCTGAAGTTCTTTTATTGTATAGGGTTGTTTGGCTATCCTGAGTCTTTTGTTTTTCTGTATAATGTTGATAATTATCCTTTCAAGATCAGTGAAGAATTTTGGTGGGGTTTTAATGGGGATTGCATTGAATCTGTAGATTGCTTTTGGCAAGATTGTCATTTTCACTATGTTTATCCTACCTATCCAAGAGCATGGGAGATCTTTCCATATTCTGGTATCTTCTTTAATTTTGTTCGTTAGAGCCACAAAATTCTTATTATATCGGACTCTACTTGTTTGGTAAGCGTTACACCAATGTACTTTATGTTGCTTCTGGCTATTGTAAAGGGTGATGTTTCTCTGATTTCTTTCTCTGTCTCTTTGTCGTCTGAAAAACGTAGGTCTACTGATTTTTTTGAGTTTATCTTGTATCCTGCTAGATTGCTGAAGGTGTTTATCAGCTATAGGAGTTCCCTGGTAGAGTTTATTGGGTCACTTATGTAAACTATCATATCATCGGCAAATAGAGACAGTTTGACTTCTTCCTTTCCAATTTGGATCCCCTTGATCTCCTTTTGTTGTCTTATAGCATTAGGTAGAACTTCTAGTACGATATTGAAGAGATATGGAGAGGGCAGCCTTGTTTTGCTTCTGATTTCAAAGGAATTGGCTTAAATTTCTCTCCATTCAGTTTGATGTTGGCAGTTCGCTTGCTGTATATTGCTCTAATTATGTTTAGATATGTTCCTGTTATCCCTGACCTCTCCAAGACTTTTATCATGAAAGGGTGTTGAATTTTGTCAAAGGCTTTTTCTGCCTTTGGTTTCTATTTTGTTGATTTCAGCCCTCAAGTTGATTATTTCCTGGCATGTACTCCTATGGGGAGAATTCACTTCTCTCTGTTCTAAGGCTTTCAGTTGTGCTGTTAATTCTCTTATGTGAGTATCCTCTGTTTTCTTCATATGGGCACTTAGTGCAGTGAAATTCCCTAGTAGCACTGCTTTCAAGGTGTCCCATAAGTTCGGGTATATTGTGTCCTCATTCTCGTTGAATAGTAGAAAGTTCTTAATTTCTTTCTTTATTTCTTCTTTAACCCAGGTGTGGTACAATTGCACATTGTTCAGTTGCCATGAGTTTGCAGGTATCCTGCGATTTGTGTTGTTGTTGAATCACAATTATAAAGCATGGTGGTCTGATTAGATACCCAGGACTATTCTTATTCTCTTGTATCTGTTGAGGTTTGTTATGCCACCTAGCATGTGGTAGATTTTAGAGAAGGTTCCATGTGGAGCAGAGAAGAAGGTATATTCTTTTGTCTTTGGATAGAATTTCCTATAGACGTCTGTTAACCCCTGTTGAGACATAACTTCTGTTAGTTCTTATGTTTCTTTGTTGAGTTTCTGATTCGTGGTCCTGTCTAGTGTTGAGAGTGGAGTATTGATGTCTACCACTATAAGTGTGTGAGGTTTTATATGAGCTTTGAGTTTTAGTAGTGTTTCTTTTATGAATGTGGGTGACTTTGTATTAGGGGCATAGATGTTCAGAATGGAGACATTCTGTTGATGGATTTCTCCTGTGATGAATATGAAATGACCGTCTTCATCTCGTTTGATTAATTTTGCTTTGAAGTCTAACTAGTTAGACATTAGGATAGCTATGCCTGATTGCTTCTTATTTCCATTTGATTGGAAAATCTTTTCCCAACCCTTTACCCTGAGGTAATGTCTATCTTTGAAGATTAGATGTGTTTCTTGTATGCAGCAGAAGGATGGATTCTGTCTTCATATCCATTCTGTTAGCCTGTGTCATTTTATAGGTGAGTTAAAACCATTAATGTTGCAGGTGACTAAAGACCATTGATTGTTGATATTTGCTTGATTTAGGTTTGTTGTTGGCAATGGTATTGTGAATATATTAGTTCTGCTTTACCCTTGGTTTCTGGTGTAGTTGTATTATCTGTTGCTTACATTTTTGTGGGTGTAGTTACCTTCTTTGGGTTGGAGTTTTCCTTCCATTACTTTCTGTAGGGCTGGATTTGTAGATACATATTGGGAAAATCTGTTTTTGTCATTAAATATCTTGTTCTCTCCATGTATAGTGATTGAGAGTTTTGCTGCATATAATAGCCTAGGCTGGCATCCGTGTTCTCTTAATACTTTTAGAACATCTATCCAGGACTTTCTGGCCTTGAGGTTTTCCATGGAGAAGTCAGGTGAAATTTTGATAAGTTGGCTTCATATGTTACCTGTTCTTTTTCCTTCACTGCTCTTAATATTCTTTCTTTATTCTGTATGCTAGGTGTTTTGATTATTATCTGTCCAGGGGTCTTTTTTTTTTTTTTTTTTTTTTTTTTTTTGGTCCAGCCTATTTTGTGTTCGATATGATTCTTGTATTTCATGGGTATGTCCTTCAGATTTGGAAAATTTTCCTCGATGATTTTGTTGAATATGTTTTCTGCACCTTTGAGCTAGGCTTCCTCACCCTCCTGTATGCCTATTATTCTTAGGTTTGTCCTTTTCATGGTTTCTCATATTTCCTGGATGTTTTCTGTCAAGGATTTGTTGGATTTATGATTTTCTTTGGTTGATGAATCTCTTTCTTCTAGATTATCTTCTGCACCTGAGATTCTCTCTTCCATCTCTTGAATTCTGTTGGTTATGCTTGTGTCTGTAGTTCCTGATTTTTTTGCCCAGTTTTTCTATTTCCAGCATTCCTTCAGTTTGTGTTGCATTTATTTTCTCTATTTCAGTTTTCATGTCTTGAACCGTTTCCTTCACTTGCTTAATTGTTTTTTCTTGGTTTTCTGTACTTTCTTTACATTCTTTAAGGAATTTGTTCATTTCTTCCACTTTTTTGTTTGTTTTTTCCTCCATTTCTTTAAGGGATTTTCTCACATCTTCTTTGAGGGCCTCTATCACTTTTATGAGGGTAATTTTTAAGTTGTTCCCTTCTGCTTCCTCTGCTTTGTTGTTGTGTTCTAATCTCTTTGGTGTAGATTCCCTAGATTCTGGTGGTGTCATGCTTGTCCTTCTGTTGTTAGGTGTTTTCTTGTATTGCCTTCTTCCCATAGCTTCTTCCAGTAGGTATTGGTGTGGTCTCCCCTTCTCTTTATGTTACTTTCCCTGTGGGCTTATGTGGGTCTGGTTCTCTAGGAGGTCTCTCCACAGACAGGGACCCAGGGATGGGGATCAAGGATGAGGATCCAGAAGAAGATGCCAGCAGGTACTCACAGTGGTCCTGAAGAGATTGGCAGGTCTCTGGGAGGGGCCTGGGCCTCCAGCAGAGGACTGGAGGCAGGGTCAGAGACCAAGCAGGTGGAAAATTACGGGTGGTCCCGCGTGGATAGGCAGGTCTCCTTTGTTCAGAGTTGCTCTGAGAAGTCTCCGAGGTAGGGTGGACTATTGGCTCCACCCTCTGTCCCAGTGCTCAACCAGAGCGGCAGGACCATGGGTAGGGTAGGGCACATGGTGGGGAGGGCAGGCTAGCGGTGGGAATGGGTGGGGGGTGTATCAGAGCTCCAAGGGTGCTCTCGATGGGGACAGGAGACAGGAGCGGCAGGATCAGGGGCCAACCCAGGGAGTTCGGGGGGGGGGGGGTAAGAGGTTGTAGGAAGATGCAGCCCTGATTGGGCCCAGACTCACCTCTGGCCAATAGCTGGTGGAAGAGGAGAAAGGCTGAGCTGAAACTGGGAAGGTTTTGCAGGATAGTCAGATCTCACTGGAAACTGGAACTCTCCAGCTGAGGCCTCTTTCTTTAGTAGAGGCCAGGATTTGGGTGTCAAGGCTCTTGTGGGCAGGAAGTCAGAGTACGAAATGGGTTAATTCTTAAGACAGTGCTAGCTGATATGAAACAAGTAATGAGCCAACAGAATTATATCAAATACAGAGTCTCTATGTACTAATTACGGCTGGTGCCACGGTGGTACCAGACCGGATGCAGGGACAAACTACTCCTTACAGGTTTGGGATATTTTAATAATAGGTCCTATTTCTCTAAGGGATGCAGATCTATTTTAATAGTCTATCTTATCTTGATTTAAGTTTGATAAGTAAAATATATTGAGAAAAATTTTCATTTTGTCTAGATTTTCTAATATAGTACAAGTTTTTAAACTATGTTCTTATGATTCTCTAGATATTCTCAATGTTTATTGTCATGTCCCCCTTTTTATTTTTCATTTTTATTTTTAATATGGATATCTTATTACTGTCTCTTATTTATTTTGGAAACCTTGTTTATTTTCACAAAGAACCAACTGTTTGTCTCATGCATTCCTTGTATAGTTCTCTTTGTTGTTAGAGTCAAATGATACCATCAATGGAATAAAATGACAGCTTAAAGAATGGGAAAAGATTTTCACAATTGACTAGGGGCAAATATCTAAAACAGATAAAGAAATCAAGAATCTAAGACCAACAAATCAAAGAATTTAATTAAAAAATCAATAAAGATCTAAACAGAAAATTCTTAATGGAAGAATCTCAAATGGTTGTAAAGCACACAAAGAAATGTTCACCATCCTTTGTCATCATGGAAATAAAATAAAAACCACTGTGAGATTCTTTCTTAGACCTGTCAGAATCACTAAGATCAAAATGACAAGTGACAGATCATGCTGGCAAGGATGTTGGGCAAGGGAAACACTCTTCCATTGCTGGTAGGAGCGGAAACTTTCATAGTCACTTTGGAAATCCATGTCAGTTTCTTAGAAAATTGAGAGTGGATCTCCAAAACACAGTTATACCACTCCTGGAAATATACCCAATTGATATTCCATTCTACCACAGGGCCACTTTCTCAACTCTGTTCATTTATTCGTAATAGCCCAAAACTGGGGCATGTCCCTCAGTTCTAGAATGGATAGAAAAAATATAGTACATTTACACCATGGAGTATATTATTCAGCTGTTAAAAAAAAAAATACAGCATGAACTTTGCAGGCAAATGTATGTCACTAGAAAAAAAATCCATCCATAAAAACAAGCACTTGTAGGTGGACATTAGCTGTAAAGCATAGGATAATGATGCTACAATTCACAGATGCAGAGAGGTTAGGAAATAGGGAGAGTACAAGACAAAGAAGGACATATGAATTTCCCTGTGAAGAATAGATTGTGAGGATGCACTGGTGGATGGTGGGGATGAGAATAGGAGGGATCATATAGGTGTGGGTGGAGGGTAAGAGACTGAGGAAAAAAAAACTGGAATTGGAGGCATTTGAGAGGCAAGTACAATGAAAAATCTCAGGAATCCACTAGGATAACCCTTCAGAAGACTTCTATTAATGGGGAATATTGAGGCTGGATCATACTGCATCTTCTTTAACCACGCAAGGCTTCCAGTGGAGTGACTGAAACACCAATCCAGTCTTAAAACTTTAACCTACAATTATTCTGCTTGAAATTGTTCTAGGACAAAGGTGGCCAACCAATGAATTTTACAGCTTGAGGTCTAGCTTGAAACCCATGCTTCTAGCTGAAGCCCAACATGACACTGTCTGGAAGGCCAGGAACCTGAGGCTGGGTAGTCCAAAGGCCTACAATAGAACCAAATATAAAAGGGAAGAGAAAGGTCAATGAAATGATTGCTTAATGATACTTCTAGACCTGAGCCTAGCAAAATAGTCATTACAGAGACTTCATGAACTAATCAAAGTAGATTAAGATAATGGGAGCCAAACATTTGGTGGAGCTTAGGATGCCTGTAAAAGTTGATGAGGAATGATTTTATAAGCCAGAGGGATAAAGGACCGTATAAGAAAACAGCCCACAGAATCAGCTAACTAGTGTTCCCAGGGCTCACAGAGACTCGTTTGACAGCTGGGGAGCCTGTATGGGCCTGAACTAGGTCCTCTCCATATATGCTATGGTTGTGTAGTTTGATGTTCTTGTAGGACAATGAAAGTAGTGAATGTTTGCTTACTTTTGGGACCCTTTTCCTCCTTCTGGTTTGCCTCAGCCAGTCTTAATATGAGGAAATATAAGGACTGCCCTACTCTGAAGGGAAAGGGGGAAGAATGAATATGGCAAAGGAAGAACTTGAGGGAAAGTTGGCCCTAGAGGAGGGAGGGGAAATGTCCTGGTCAGTATATAATATATGACAAATGAATAAATAAAGAAGATTGCTAGAGGTGTATGCCTGGCTTTGAAGGCTTGTGGCTGACTTTGCTTTAGTAAATAATAATTAATATAATCACTATAGGGATTAACGCATCTAAATTACTTCATGCTTACAATAACAAATGTATAGATGTTTTATTATGAGGGGGACCTCTGATGTATAAAAAAAAATATAGTCAGAATTGGGATGTACAGTATGGCTTTCTATAATCCTTCTGTTCCTTCTTCTCTACTTCTTTTCTCCTTTGCATTTCTTTCACTTGAAAACAAAAGAAATGTCATCATTTTCTGTCTTACAACTTTTCTCAAGTGCTTCCTGCCTCCCCACTTTTCCAATTCCACTGCAGATGGTAGTTTCCTTATTTAGCTGGGCTATCAATTAATCATTTGGAAGCCTATGTTAATTATAGATGCTTGGCCAATGGTTCAAGTATATTACTAAGTAGTTCTTACAACTTAATCCATTTTTATTAATCCATGTAGTATGTTGAGGCTCATTTACATTCTCTTTATCAAATCTTGCGTATTCAGACAGGTGGTTCTCTGTCTAGTAATCCTTCTAACTTCAGCCTTCTTCATCCAATCTTTATCAGTATGTTTTTCATGCCTAAGTTTACCCTGTTCAGCTATTGGCCAATCAAATTGTTTATTAAACCAATCGTGGTGACAAATCTTCACAGTTCATGAAAGGTCTTTCCACAGTACTCCATGGCCTTTTATATCTCTGTTTAGAAAACAAACTATCAAGCCAATAAAAATAACTCCAAACAGAGAAGAATTACAAAAAATAAAAATTACAAGTAACACACACAATCCATAAAAACACAAATTCAGAAATAACATGATAGAAGCAAAAGACAAGACAAAAAAAATGCCTCAACAAAGCAACATGAGACAAAATGTCTACAAAATATTATTGAGTTCATTTTGTGTTAAGAAACAACTATTGGGTGTGGGGTGAGACTCCACTACTGAAGATATAGTTTCCTTTGCAAATAGATGTCAATGGGATATAGCTTACTGGATGGGAATAGAAGCTTATTCTACTCCCTTTTAGAGCTGGGATGCTGCCTTTTTTTTTTTTTTTTTTCAAACAGTATGAGAAAACATCTTTTTTTTTCTATTTAAAATGTTTCATTTTCTGATGTTTTGGGTATGAAAAGAAATAGCTAGAGGCAAAAAAACATCTAGATAAAGCATTGCTAGATTGGTAGCTTGGCATATTGAGTGGATCCACAGATTTGAACCTTCTCTCAGGTGCTCAACATAATTATCTATATAGCAGCTCTTTGGCTAATAAGTCTTATGGTCTATCACCATGGATTTTTTGCTGAGTTGTGATTCATTTCATGTCACGTGATCTTGTATATACACATTTTCTTAGGTGTTTTTCTCTAGTGATCTTTTATTATCAGCATCTAAATACTCCAAAGACATTTATTTATTTATTTATTTATTTATTTTTCTTATTTTATATATCCATCCCAGTTCCCTTTCCTTTCCTCACTCCCTCCCAACCTCTTCTCTCCTTCCCATGCCCCCCGACCACCTTCCCATCCCATTACACCACCACTCCACTAGGATGATGGTGCCTTCCAGGAGGAGTCAACAAAATCTGTCAAGTTAATTGGAATAGGGACTAGGCCCTCTCTCCTGCCTCTAGGTTAAGGGAGTATTCCTCAGTGGGGAATGTTCTCCCAAAGTCCTTTTGTGCACCAGGGATACATCCTGTTTCCACTGTCAGAGGTCCCTTAGATTACCCAAGTATTCTAACTGAGACCCATGTTCAGGGGATTAAAGTTGGTCCAATGCTGGTTTCCCAGCTATCAGTCAGTGGGCCTATTAGCTCCTCCTTGTTCAGGTGAGCTGTCTCTGTGGGTTTCTGTAGCCTGGTCCTGTCCTCCCTTTCTGCATCTGGATTACAGCTCCACTAAGTGTTTAGCTGCGGGTGTCTGCTTCTGTTTCCATCAGCTACTAGATGAGGGCTCTATGATAGTAGATAAGTTACTCATCAATTGAATTATCAGTGAAGGGCATTTATGATATCCTCTCCACTGTTGCTCAAATTGTTAATTTGGATCAGTCCAGTACGTCTCTGGACACATCTCTAGAGTCAGTTTTTTCTTCAATTCTATAATGGCTCCCTCTTTTATGGTATCTCTCACTGTCTTTCCCTCATCTATTCCTCCCCTGATTCAATCTTCCCAGTACCATTTGCTTTCTTTTCCTCCCCTTCTCTGTCTCCTAGCCCCCTATCCACTAACTGCCCCCCCAATCCAAATAATGTTCAGCATATCTTGTTCCTTTTCCCATCTGTGGGGGACCTTGTATGAATCTGTTGAATTCCTCTGTGCATCCTAGTTTCTCTGGTGGTTATGAATTTTAGGCTGGTGATCCTTTGCTCTATGTCTAAACTCCATATATGAGTAAGTACATACCATGTTCCTCTTTTTGTGACTGGGTTACCTCATTCAGGATGGTATTTCAAGTTCCATCCATTTGCCTGTGAATTTCAAAATTCCATTGCTTTTTTTCCACAGCGTAGTATTCCAGTGTATAAATGTGCCACATCTTCTTTATCCATTCCTCATCTAGGTTGCTCCATCTTTGTGTTATTACAAATAATGCTGCTATGAACATAGTTGAACAAATGTCTTAGTTGCATGGATGAGGATCATTTGGGTATATACCTAAGAGTAGGATAGCCAGGTCCTGTGGTAGACTAATTCTCATTTTCCTGATGAACTGCAATATTGATATCCAAATTGCTGTACATGTTTGCACTCCCACCATCAGTGGGGGAGGATTCTCCTTTCTCAACATCCTCTCCAACATAAGTTGTCATTCGTGTTTCTAATTTTAGCCATTCTGGCAGGAGGAAGATGGTATCTCAGAGTTGTTTTGATTTGCATTTTCCTGATAGCTAAGGATGTTCAGTACTTTCTTAAGTGTCTTTCAACCTTTTTGATTTCCTCTATTAAGAATTCTCTCTGCAGTACTGTACCCCATTTCTTAATAGGGTTATTTGGTGTTTTGGTGACTAGTTTCTTGAGTTCTTTGTATACATTGGAGATCAGCCCTTTGTCAGATGTAGAATTGGTGAAAATCTTTTCCCAGTCTGTGGGCTGCTGTTTGGTTTTGCCAACTGTGTCCTTTGTCTTACAGAAGGTTCTATGTTTGAGGAGGTCCCATTTATTAGTTGTCAATCTCAGTGTCTATGCTACTGGAATTATGTTCAAGAAGCCATTTCCTGTACCAATTTGTTCAAGGATACCTCCCACTTTCTCTTCTAAGAGTTTAAGAGTGGCCGGATTTATGTTGAGATCAATGATCCATTTGGACTTGAGTTTTGTGAATGGCAATAGACACAGGTCTATCTGCAGTCTTCTAAACAACTGAAAATTGTCTGGATCTCCTCAGTATCCATTTTTATATCCCCCTTTTTGTTTCTGATATAGTTAATATAGTTAATTTTCATGTTTTCTCTGCTTTTTGGTTAGTTTGGATAAAGATTTGTCTATCATGTTGATTTTCTATAAAAACCAACTTTTTGTTGCATTGATTTTTTGTATTGTTTTCCTGGTTTCTACTTTATTGATTTCAGCCCTCAAGTTGATTATTTCCTGGCATCTGCTCCTCCTGGGTGAGTTTGTTTCTTTTTGTTCTAAGGCTTTCAATTTTACTGTTGCTTCTCTAATGTGACTATTGTCTGTTTTCTTCATTTTGTAACTTAGTGCAATGAACTTCCTTAGTAGCACTGCTTTCAAGGTGTCCTATAAGTTTGGATATGTTGTGCTCTCATTGAATTCTAGGAAGTCTTTAACTTTTTTTCTTTATTTCTTCTTTGACCCAGCTATGGTGCCATTGTACATTGTTCAGTTTCCATGAGTTTGTAGGGTTGTTGTGATTTATGTTGTTGTTGAATTCCAACTTTAAAGCATGGTTTCTTTTGAAGTTTGTTATGTTGCCCCATACTGTGTTTGATTTTAGAGAAGGTTCCATGTGAGCCGAGAAGAAGGTATATTCTTTTGTGTTTGGATGGGATGTTGTATAGATGTTTGTTAAGCCCTACTGAGACAAAAATTCTGTTAGTTCTTTTGTTTCTTTGTTAAGTTTCTGACTAATGGTCCTGTCTAGTGGTGAGAGTGTGGTGTTGAAGTCTCCCACAATGAGTGTGGGAGTGAGCTTTGACTTTTAGTAGCATTTCTTTTACGAATGTGGGTGCCTTTTTGCTTGGGGCATAGATGTTCATAATTGAGACTTTGTGCAGATTAATTTCTCCTGTGATGAATATGAAATGACTGTCTTCATCTCTTTTGATTGATTTTGGTTTGAAGTCTAACTTGTTAGATATTAGGATAGCCACACCTGCCTGCTTCTTGGGTCTATTTGATTGAAAGATCATTTCCCAACCCTTTACCCTGAGATAATGTCTGTCTTTGAAGCTTAGATATGTATCCTATATGCAGCAGAGGTAGGGATTCTGTCTTCATAATCATTCTGTTAGCCTGTGTCTTTTTATAGGCAAGTTAAGACCATTAATATTGAGGGAAATTAAGTACCATTGATTGTTAATTTCTTGTTTGTTTTAGTTTTCTGTTGGGGGAGGTATTGTGAATATATCTGGCCTTCTTTATCCTTTGGGTTCTGGTGAAGTGGGACTATCTATTGCCGCTGTCTTTGTGAGTATAGTTAATTTCCTAGGATTGGAGTTTTCCTCCCAGAACTTTCTGTAGGTCATGATTTGTAAGTATGTATTGTGAAAATCTGGCTTTGTCATTAAATATCTTGTTTTCTCCATCTAAAATGATTGAGAGTTTTGGTGGGTATAGTAACTTTGGTTGGCATCTGTGGACTCTTAATATTTGTAAAACATCTATGCAAGACTTTCTGGCCTTGAGAATTTCCATGGAGAAGTCAGGTGTAATTTTGATAGGTCTGCTTTTTTTATGTTACCTGGCCTTTTTTCTTTGCTGCTTTTAACATTCTTTCTTTATTCTGTATGTTATGTGTTTTAATATTTTGTTTTGAGGGTTCTTTTTTCTTTGGTCCAGTCTATTTGGTGTTTGGGTTGCTTCTTGTACTTTCATAGACATGTCCTTCTTCAAATTTGGAAAGTTTTCGTCAAAGATTTTTGTGGAATATGTTTTCTGCACCTTTGAGTGGGCTTCTTCGCCTGCTATGCCTATTATTCTTAGGTTTGGCCTTTTCACAGTGTTCCACATTTCCTGGATGTTTTGTGTTAAAGATTTGTTGCATTTAAGATTTTCTTTAGTCAATGAATCTATTCCCTCTAGTTTATCTTCAGTGACTGAGATTCTGTCCTTGATCTCTTGTATCCTATTGGTTGGTTATGCTTGCAACTGTAGCTCCTGGTCATTTCCAAAGTTCTGGCATTCCCTCAGGTTGTGTTTTCTTTATTGTCTCTATTTCAGTTTTCAAGTCTTTAACTGTTTGAGTTGTTTCCATAATCTGTTTGATTGTTTTTTTCTTGTCATTTCGCACTTTCTTTAAGAGATTTTTTTTTATTTCTTCCATTTTTTTTTTGTTTTTTATTCCATTTCTTTAAGAGATTTTCTCATATTGTCTTTCTTTGAGGGCCTCTATCATTTTTATGAAGTTATTTTTTAAGTCGTTCTCTTCTAGTCCATCTGCTTTAGTGTGTTTAGGTCTAGTTGGTGCAAAGTCCCTAGATTCTGGTGGTGTCATGTTTGTCTTTATATTGTTAGGTGTTTAGGTGTTTTCTTGTATTACTGTCTTCCCATGGCGTCTTCCAGTGGGTTCAGGTGGAGTCTCTATACTACTCTCCCAGTGTACATAGGTGGGTCAGGAGTTAGATGTCTGTAGCTCTGGATGGTCCAAGGTCTCTAGGAGGTCCTTCCTCTGGCAGGGGCTTGGTGATGAGGGTCAAATATCAGGGGGAGACTCAGGGTGATCCCATGTGGATAGGCGGGACTGTGGCAGAGCCCTCTGGCAGAGGCCTGGCGATGGGGGTTAAAGATCAGGGAGGCTGGGACTCAGGCTCCAAAGACTTTCTTTAATCGTTATTTTATTTCTCAAAATGTGTTTACATATTTAAATTTATTATATCAGAATGAATCAAATTATATAGTCCTTTCACCATTTGACATTTTCTTCTAAGAAATTACATCAGAACCAATGTTGTTTTTTGTTTTGGTTTTTGTTTTTTTCTCAATATTCCACTGAAATAGTCTTGCTTGTAGGCTTAGTTTTTTCTTATCTTTGTGCGATAAAATAGAGTGAACCAAATTTCAAGAAAAGGATTCATTTTCTTTTAAAGTTCAGGTTGCAGTCCATCACAGCAGTAACATTGAGGAATCAGGGTCTTGAGGCTTCTGGTCCTATGACATCCAGTTTAGCAGAGAGCAGTGGATGTTAGTGATCAGATCACTGTAAAAGTTTTATATGATCTCTGCTCATTAAATGGTCACACTCCTGAAATGAGAAATTTTCTACTTCAAATAATGTACTAGACATTATATCTAGAGGCATACTGAGAAGCCCAACTTCCTGGTGATACTGATGTTAAAAATAAATACTAATGCTAATTATAAATTATAAAATAGTATAAAAAATTATAAAATAAATACTAATTATACTTTACAGTAATTTTGTACACACAGGTTTATCCAGATATTTAAGTTACTCACACTGAATCTTAAAAATATAGACATTTCATTATAATAGATACATGTGAATTATTCTCCCCATAAGAGGGCCTAATATGAAGGACCTTTAGATAGAAGTAGGCTTTAGCCAATTAACTAATTCACTTAAAAGTATACAAAATGTATTTGTTGAACAATTATTGTAGGCAATAACATTCAGTTGTTGAGTCACTATTATCTTCCATTCAGTGTTATTTCCTGATAATTATTTCATTTTCCCAAATTGAGGTGATATATTTCTTATGATTTACTAAAGTTAGCCTGAGGATTCAGAAAGCAAATCAGCCTCAAGCTACAGAGATCAGGTAATGGTGATATATACCTTTAATCCCAGCAGCCAGAAGCTAGGCAATTCTAGGATTCAGAATTAAGAGATAGACAAATCTCTGTTCATCCAAGGCCACTGAGATCTATACAAGATTGATCCAGCAAAAAACAAAACAAAACAAAACAAAATAAATAAAACTCCCAGCACTAGACGGATATAAAAGCTACCAGCAGTGCCTCAGCAGTCACTTTCAGGCATTCATTCTCCAGCCACTCTGAGGAGGGGTTAAAGTCTGAGGCTTGGTGAGAAGACTTGGAGACAGGATCAGCCTGAGGTAGAGGTAAGAAGCAAGTGGCTAGCTGCTTTTCTTTTCTCATCATCAGATTAAAGTTTGAACCTGAATATCAGTCTCTGGAGATTTTATTTTTCATGTTACATATTGTTACCCAACATTAAAGTACAAATTCATGAAGAAGCATCTTTCAGACTGCTTTGAGCCCAAGCCTGAGCTGCAGATTTCCTACTCAAACAGCTATGTTTTCTTTTGATTTCTCTTCAAGTCTTTGAGAAGTGTGGGATTGTTCAGTGAAGGCTTTTCTAAACAGTCTTCAGCTGTCACCAAACTAGAGAGAGTTACAGGCTTTTACTAGAGCCCCTCTCCTAGGGCTGACAATCTCAGCTTAGGGCCACAAGCTAGTTCTTGATTCACTGACATTGTCAGTAGATTTGGCAAGTTAATTGAAAATACTTACCAGGAGGCATTAGTTAAAATGGAGATTTCTCTCCATTAAAAAATGGAAAGCACTATTAAAATGAAGAAAATTAAGTCTGTGTGTGATTACACAATGGATGGTTTAAAAATGGAACATGAAGGTATAAGCAGCTTAACCTTGGTTGACAGATGGTTAATTGTCATTTTGACAATCTTTGTTGTTGTTTTGATAACTATTGGTTTATCTCTAAAAATGTTGGTGGATATGAGTGCTATGATGCAGGCCTTAAAAACTTATTATAACAGTATATAGAGAAATTCAAACCCAGACTGAGAAATTAAATGGGGAAGCACATTCAGCATTGCATTTTAAGGTTAAAAACAAGCACTCTAAGGCCTTGAGATACACACCATTAATATACCCAGTAACCTTACAGGATGTGCCAAATGAAGAAGATACTATAAGAACTATTTGGAAGTCAATGATGGTGTTACATTTAGGGAACTTCAAGAAAGCTGTAGACTTATATGGTATCTATTCACCATTTGTGAAACAGATGATGAAAACATGGTTGGTTTGTAATATTGTTTTCTCTATAGATTGGATAGATTTGATTAAAGCTGTCCTAGACCCTGTACCACAATTACCATGGACTTCCTGGCTCAGAGAATAGGCTAAGAATATTGAACAAAAGTTTAAAGATAGAGTTATAGATATCTCTCAAAATCAAATTTGTGGGAAAAAAAGATTATGCTACTTTAGAAAGGCAATGCCAATAGTATGATAATCTCTTGGGTTTATGGTATTCAGAAGTTTTGAATACTTTGGACAGAATTGAAGAAGCAAGCAAGAAAGTTGAAGCATATACAAAAGTCATAAAGTATCCAAAGGAAGCATTCAAGGACTTCTGACAAAAACTGTAAGGAGCAGTCAATAGAATGTTATCAGACACTGAAGCTAGAACAATAATAATTGTAACAATGGATTTTGGAAATGCTAATGCCCAATGCTATAGGATAATTTGCATTTTAAAGGCAAAATCAGCACCTTAGGATGATTGAATCAGAGACACAAATAAAATTGAAGCTAATGGCTATGATGATGATAAATGGAAAGGAAAAGTGACTTCAAATGTTAAAAAAAATCAAAATGATAGATTTTTTTTTTATTCCTGCAGACAACGTCACCTGAAAAGAGATTATAAATAGGGCATTTCTAGAAACTTTTTTAAAATAAATATAATCCAAGTAGAACTCCCTTCCTTTCTGGATTATACAGAAGGTGTGGCAAAGGCATGCATTGGACAAAGGAATTTGCTCTGAAAGATTTTAGTTTTCAGAGCAAGGATGTGGGAAAGGGACAAGAGAATAATTCTTGCAAGCGTAATATAGAAAATCACAAAGAATGGACGTTGACATGGGAGGAAAAGACAGAAATTATGGGAACAAGTGGTCATGTGGTGATGGGACTAGTGGTCATGATAGGCTGATCTTGTTAAATAGGGCTAGTAACTGAATCATCAAACCTTTGTGGAATAACTGAAGGCTCTAAATGTACAGCCAAGAGAAAGCCAGAATATGAAAAAAGTTTCTCAGAGGTCTTGGCCCACAACAAGGAAATAGGCCCCCAACCCTGGAACAAATGATTCCAGATGAACAGACCTGTTTGAGTCACTCCTGGCCAATGGACAGTCTGGGGACTTTCCAAGTCATTCTATGGTTTATCCTTTGAGTAAGAACAGGTCATACCTGGGTGATCTCTTAAACATGAGATCATACTTAGTAATCAATCACCTTGTGCGCCATGCATGTATGATGATTTGTGTTGCGGGGCTCTCCCACTGGTCCATCAGGACCCCAGAATTAGGGTCCAACAGGTCAACAAGAGATTATGAAGGTAATGTTTTACCTTCAGAATATGCCTTGAGGGACCTATCAAAAGCCTCTGTGCCAAAACTGGGTGGTTTCTTTCCTGTAACCATGGATAAAACTCCTTTCCAGGACAATTAAATAACCTAATGCATATTGAAAGAAAAACTTTTTTTTTTTCTGGATGACAGAAGAGCTTTATAAACTAAAACAAAAATATTCAGGAGAAACTGTAGATAAAATTTGATAAGGATTAGATTAGAAAGCCTCCTGAAAGTTAGGGATGGGGAATGTTTTGTTTTAGTATTTTAAGAAAATAACAACAAAAAAACTTGAGGAATTTAAGAAGTTTGGACAAACCTAAAGAAGAAGGGAGAACTACCTAGAAAAAATTTCCAAGGAATGAAATAATCTGACCTCAAAAGTCTCCAAGAAGATTGTATCTAAGCTGGGTGGAGGTTACACATACCTTTAATACCACAACTTAGCAGGCAGAAACAATCACATCTCAATGAGATTGAGATCACCCTGATCTACAAAGTGAGTTTTATGTCAACAAGGACTGTTAACATAGAGAAAACCTATCACATAAAAAAGAAAAAAGAAGGAATCCCACAAAACTTTCACAGACTATAAAGGCAACATTAAGCTGAACAACACCAACTAAAGATCAGTTTTGTACTACAAATGGCTCAGAACAATTTTGAGGATGTCAAATGTGATAATGCAGCTTCTCAGACACCACTCAGAACAATTTCCAGCAACCTAACATGAGATGATCTAGCCTCACAGACAACTCTAACCAGGACTGGAGACAAGTTCTGTAATTCCCCATTATATAGAGACTGAAGAACAAATTATACAACTTGAGAGTTACACCCGAAAGTTTCTTTCTGGGAACCCTTTACAATGTTGTCATTCCCAGAGGCAGGAAGTAACTTTAAGAACATGATGCCCACATTCCCAAGAGTTGGGGTGTGTGGGTTTTGGTCATTCAATGGGTTACATATATTTCCTATTGTTTAAGAAATTTAGTTATGAAATGTTGTTGGTTACAGTCATGAGGAAAGTAGAAAAAAGGGGATTAGATTCAAGACTTTTGGGAAAATAAGGAATATAAGTATGATAGGCTAAAAAGGGTAAATTATTGAATCTACTTTTGAAAATAAAAAAGGGAATATATATATATATATGTGTATACATATGATAAGATAAAAAAGTATATTATTGAACATACTTTTAAAAAGCAACCACTAGTTTTAAATATTTTATATTGGATTTGATTTCTGTATATGGCACACAAATATTGCATATTGATACATTTGAGAAAATTTGTTAAAACATATTGTATATACATTTATAATATTGTTTAAGGTATTGTACTAATACATTTATCAATGTAATGTAAATTTATAGTCCTTGAAATATACTATTTCCAACTATATAAGATAACAAGGAAATGTAGGGGAGTAATTAGTCATCTATTACAATCAAACTTATAATCACATTAGGTATATTTTCAAGGTGGAACAGATAATCTTCAAACACCTGAGATTTAAGGAGTATGCCATTTAAAATGTTTTAATATTGTGGGTACTTTTTTTAATGACAGTGAAACATGTCAGCTCCTGGCAGCACTAATATACTTTAGAGAAGATGATGGGAATCAAAGAAACTCACATGGAGTTAATATTTATTGTGCTACTGGGCAAGAAAGCACATTTGCATCCACTGCAAAGATGGATGCCACAATGTTGTAGAGGAAACTTGGGTGACTCTCCCGACAGCTACCTGTTTCTGTCATTTGTCACAATTTTAGGAAATTGTTTGCTCAAACTTCCTGTTTATGCAGTTAGTAATTATTTCTTTCTTGGATCTCTGACAAAGTTGAAGAAGAATTATTATAGTTATAGCTTTCACAATTGACCAGATTCAAAAGAGAAGCTCACTAGAGAGTTGTAAAGTGTAAGAGTTTGAGAGACATTAAAAGGTTATTTGATAATGCAAATTAGAATAGGAAATAAATTAGGTACAAGATTTTGGACTCAACAAGATAAAATAAATAATAAAGTATTTTCTCTGAATTAATCAAATACAAGTAGATTAGATATTTTCTCTAAATTTGTCAAATGAAAATTAACTAGAAATTGTTGACAAACTTAATATATTTTGTATATTTATTGTACTTATTGTCTATAGTTTTTCTTATGTGAGTTCTAAAATTCTTTTTGTATTAAACAAAAAAGGGAATTCTGTTGATTTATTATTTATGATTTATCAAAGTTTGCCTGAAGATTCAGAAAGCAAAGTCAGCCTCAAGCTGTAGAGACCAGATAACAGTGATATACACCTTTATTTTCAGCAGCCCAAAGCTAGGAGCTGGTTGTACAAAGCTTTAATCCTAGGACTCAGGATTAAGAAGTAGCCTAATCTTTGGCAACCAAGGCCACCCAGATCTATACAAGACTGATCCAGTCCTAAAGAGAAAGAGCTCACACAGAGATGCTTTCAGCACCTTGGATCACATGTCTTTAATCCCATCACTAGAGGGGTATAAAAGATAGGAATAGTGTCTTCAGTATTCAGAATCAGACATATAATCTCCAGCCACACTGAGGAGAGGTTAAAGAGGTTTGGTGAGAGCCCATGGAGATAGGATCAGCCCATTCAGCCTGAGATTGAGGTAAGAAGCTAGTAGTGGTCAACTGCTTTGCTTTTCTCATCATCAGCTTGAAGTTTGTATTAGTCTCTGGGTCTTGTATTTAAATCTGTTACATGCAAAGGGCATTGAGTACTAAATCATACAAGCCTCTTATTGTCTCACCAGCTAGCTCCAAAATACTGAAATGGTTACTTATTATTAATTATGAAAGCTCTACCTTAGCATCAGCTTGTCCCACTAGCTCTTATAACTTAAATTAGCCCATTTATATTAATATATGTTCTGTGTCACACTGCCCATTCTGCTTCTTCTATGTCTCTTGGAATCCTTTGAGATCTTAGATTCATCCCCTACTCTCTCTGTCTCTGCCTGTAAGTCTCACCTATATCTATTGGCTATTCAGCTCTTTATTAAACCAATCATATCTATATATCTTCAAAGGCTATACAATTATCCCACAAAACTAATTTATATCTGTTAAAGAGAGAATGGAATCCCAGTAGGAGCTTAGAATTTAACATTGTTTCTATTCTGGAACTACAGGGAAGCAAGTTGTATTATTTCCTTAATATTAATGAAGAATACTACTATATATCAGGAATATGAGACCTTGTTTTTGTAAAATTCTGCCCCAGCTCCAAAAAAATTTCAAGCCTTATAAGTCATAATATCTTTTTTGTAACAATATTCATATTCCAACATGAAACATACCATACACAATATAAAAAGTACTTAGAATGGTTGGGTGATGGTGGCATACATACTTAGTCTCAGCACTCAGGGGTCAGAGGCAGTCATATCTCTGTAAGTTCAAGGCCAGCCTGATCTACAAAGTGAGTTCCATG
Organism: Phodopus roborovskii; assembly: GCF_943737965.1. Classification (NCBI taxonomy): domain Eukaryota; kingdom Metazoa; phylum Chordata; class Mammalia; order Rodentia; family Cricetidae; genus Phodopus; species Phodopus roborovskii. Next base: position 40,526,945 of record NW_026126525.1, on the reverse strand, counting down.
CCAGACTTCAAACCTACACACAGAAACCCTGTCTTGAAAAAACTAAAACCAAACCAAAAAAAAAAAAAAAAAAAAAAAACAAGCAAACAAAAAGTAGTAAGAATGATGTATGCTAATGAAACTTAAACAAACAAACAAAAAACAGTGGGGGAAGAGATGAACCATAAATCACCTTTTGTTGACCTGAGAAGTAACTGGTTTAAATATTACCAGCAACTGTCCTAAAAACAAATCTATAAAAGTATGTCTGCTGTACTTGCTCAATTTAGAATACTCATGCATTCTTCAACAGAAGATGAAAGTTTCAGCATAGCTTTTATCTTCCCAATTTAACAAAAAAAAAAAAAAGTTATTTTTATGTGGTAGCAAATATAAATTCAGGATGAGAAGAAATCCAGACTATTTTAACCTTATATATACACTGTTTTCATCTACTTCAAAGGTCTCAAAGACAAAATAGATTTAAATTTTATTTTATCCATCAACACAGAACACTCTGATAATTTACCATCAATAATCTAAATATAAAATATTATGAAATAATATTAATTATGAAATAATTCATGAAAAATATGAAATAAAATTCATGGTACATATAACATCTTACCATATAAAATTCATAACTATTATGCAGTTAAAATAAATAAATATACTTGGTATACCTGCAAAAAATAGTTGTTATTCTTTTTAAAATTCTTATAAGTACATTGATGACAAAGTAATCTGTGAAGTTATGGTAGTTAATGTTTTATTCCCAGGACTTTGGAAGCAGGTGCAGGCGATTTGTACTAGATGGAGGATGGACTGATCTATATAATATGTTCCAGGCCTAGCAGGATTATATAGTTAGACTCTTTTTCCATACAAACAAAGAATTCAGCCTACAAGAATGTAAGAATATGAGATAGAAATTTCAATAATTGTTGTTATTTTCCTAATATACAGGAAGACTACAGTAAAATATTATCAGTTCTGACTTTAGAATTTCTCATAAATTTAGTTACATTGAATTAATAGATTTCATGATTATGTTATAGTAATTTAGTTGTTCCCTTGGGTTATTTTCTTTGGTTCTACCATTTGAATAAAAAAAAATGGCTTGGCTTTCTTCATTTCTTCAGGTTGTGTCTAGCATGCCATAATTTCTTTTGTTATGACTTGATATGAAATCAATCTAGATGCACATCAGCATATTTACATATTTTAAGCTGTGTGTGTGTGTGTGTGTGTGTGTGTGTGTGTGTGTGTGTGTACAGCAGTGTATCACTAAGCCATGAGAAGAAGGAACCAATGCTATTTGGGGGGAGGGGATATAGAAAATCACTATCTTAAGTAAAATAATTCAGATCTAGAAAAGAAGAATAATATTTTCTCTCATGTAGAATCTAGAAATAAATGAAGTAAAATATCTGTGCCTACTGAACATGGTTGATAGTTAGGAGGCCTGGGTACTCGATGGGGGCCCTGGTAATGGAACAAACAGCATTTACACCTAGTGTAAGAATGAATATTTGTAGTCCAGTTCACATATAGGGATAGTCTTTCAGCCTTGACACATGGTGGAGGGCCTGGGCCCTGTTACAAATGATGTGACAGCCTTTGATGATCCCCCATAGAAGGCATCACACTTTCTATGGAACAGAGAAGGAATGAGATGGGGGTTACTGGGGCTAATAAAAGAATGGGAGGGAGAAGTAACTGGGACTTATATGTAAAATAAGATTGCTTTTAAATTACAAAATAAATAAATAAATTGAAATACCAGTGTCTATTTAGGAAGGAGAAGTGAGAAAGGGGTAAAAGAGTGAATATGATCAAATTTTATTGTACAGATATAACAATGAAATGTTATGTTACACAAAATACATTAACGAAATTATTTAGTAAATATCATATAATTTTTACTTTTCTGCTTTTCTTCTTTTTCTTACATGATGGTCATAATGAATTTAGTTGTATATATTGCTGTATTGTCACCCATAATGCTGTATTCATATAGCTGGCATAAATACTATATTCTAGTTAACTCAGTTTGAGAAGAAAGTAAACATAGTATTCACCCCACCCAAATCTGCTACCCATCCCTTTCATGTGTTGCCCTCTCACAGTCAGATTTTAGACTCCTCTGTCCTAATAGTAATCTCATGTTCTAATTTAGCAATAAAAATGATACAGATTAGATTAGATTAGATTAGATAAAACTCAATTAGTCTGGAGGGCAATAAAAGTCATAATAAAAGGACAAAAGTGATCTAATGGTGAACCATCCCTGCATCCCTGGGATGAAGTCTACTTGGTTATGGTGGATGATTTCTCTGATGTGCTCATGTATTCAATTGGCCAGTATTTTATTGGGAAATTTTGCATCAATGTTCATGAGGGAGATTGCACTCTAGGTTTCTTTCTTAGTTATGTATTTATGTGACTTGGTTACCAAGGTAATTGTAACATCATAAAATGAGTTTGTGTAGAACAATATAAGGGGTATTGGGACTACTCAATCTTTGAATTTCTGCGAGAAACTAGCCAATTAACCCCATTAAAAAATAGCATAAAGAAATGAAGAAAGAATTCTCAATAGAGGAAATCAAAAAGGCTGAAAGACACTTAAGAAAATGATCTACATCCGTAGCTATCAGGGAAATGCAAATCAAAACAACTTTGAGATACCATCTTACCCCTGCCAGAATGGCTAAAATTAGAAAAACCGATGATGACTCAAGTTGAAGAGGACTTGGAGAAAGGGGAACACTCCTCCAATGCTGGTGGAGTGCAAACTCGTACAGCCATTTTGGAGAGCAGTATGACAGTTCCTCAGGAAAATGGGAATTAGTTTACCACAGGACCCGGCAATCCCCCTCTTAGGCATATACCCAAAGGATGCATATCCATGCAACAAAGACATCTGTTCAACTATGTTCACAGCAGCACTATTTGTAATAACAAGAACCTGGAAGCAACCTAGATGCCCCTAAATTGAAGAATAGTTAATGAAGATGAGGCATATCTACACAATGGAATACCCCTCTGCAGAAAAAAATAATGGCATCTTGAAATTCCCAGGCAAGTGGATGGCACTTGAAGAAACCATCCTGAATGAGGTAACCCAGTCACAAAAAGAGGAACACAGTATGTACTCACTCATATATGGATTTTAGCCCTAGATCAAAGGATCACCAGCCTATAATTCACACCACCAGAGGAACTAGGATACAAGGTATATTCTAAGTGATTCATATACAGTCCCTCACAGAACTGGTACAGGACAAGTCCCCCCAGAGCTCAGGAGAAGTGAGGGAGCAGCGAATGGAGAGAGAAGTAGGAGAAAACAAGGGGGAGGAAAGGAAAACATGTGCTACCAGGAAGATTGAGCCTGGTTAGGAATAGAAGACAGGAAAGAGAGAGAGGGAGAGAAAGAGAGAGAGAGACAGACAAAGAGAGAGAGAGAGAACATAAAAGAGGGAGCCAATATTGGTTTCAAGATAAAATTGAACACAAAGAAAGGTATAGAGAACTCCAAGACTGCTGCCAATTAACAATTTGAGCTTCCATGGAAAGGCTACCATTAATGCCCTTCCTGGAGAGTGAGATCAACAACTAACTTATCCATGGAGCCCTCAACTAATGCCTATTGGAAACAGGAGCAAACACTCATACATAAACATTGAGTCGAAGTAGAATTCAGATGCAGATGGAGAGGACAAGAGCAGGGGGCAGAAACACATAAAGACAGCTTACCTGAACAAGGATGAGCTAAAGGGACACCAGACTGATAGCTGGGAAGCCAGCATGGGACTGACTCAGGCCCCCCTGAATATGGGTCTCAGCCAGAAAGACTGAGCAGTCTAAGGGACCTCAGACAGTGGAGCCAGGGTGTATCCCTGGTGCAAAAAAGGACTTTGTGAACACATCCCCCTTGGAGGGATAACTACCTTAATCTAGAGACAAGAGAGAATCCCTAGTCCCTACTTCACATGACCTGTCAGATCTACATGACCTCACCTGGATGGCATTCCCCTACACATGGAATTGTGGTGGGGGATGGGAGGGGAGGGTGGTTAGAGTGCATGTGAGAGGGCAGAGAGGGTAAAAGGGAGGGAAGGAAGAAAGGAAGAAGGGAGGGAGGGAGGGAGGGAGAGGGAACTGGGATCGAAATGTAAAATAATAAATTAAATTAAAAGAAAATGCTTTGACTCCAAAATTTAAGTTCAAGGACAAGTTACTGGGGAAAAGGATTTCTATTTTTGTTTCTACAGAAAATGGAAAGATGTAGATTCCTTCCAGACTAATGTGGTTTGATCAGGCCAGACCACCTGAAACAGAGTACCAGGTGATCCTACATTCAAAACAGCTGGACAAAGCAGCCTGACAGACTACAGCCAGGATTTCTGAATCTTCTTTGAATCCCCCATGATGTCGCCCCTTACCAGCAGGAAGTAGTTTGGAAAGAACAACGCCCAAATTCCCAAATATTGTCTATAAATGTTTGTTTTCATTTAAAAAAAAACAAATTAAAAGTAATCTATTTCAGTTCCATTGAAAAACAAAAACAAAACAAAAAAAAGAAAACAAACAAAAAAAGAACTGAAGAAACTAGTCACCAGAACACCAAATATTTCAATTAAACAGTGGTGTATAGAACTAAATAGAGAATTCTCAATAGAGGGATCTACAATGGCTGAAAGACAATTAAGAAAGTGCTCAACATCCTTAGCCATCCGAGAAATGCAAATCAAAACAACTGTGAGATACCATCTTACTCCTGTCAGAATGGATAAAATCAGAAACACCAATGACAGCTTATTCGGGAGAATATGTGGAGAAAGGGGAAAACTCCTCCGCTGTTGGTGGGAGTGCAAACTTGTACTGCCACTTTGAAGATCAGTATGGTGTTTCCTCAGGAAAATGGGAATCAGTCTACCATAGGACCCTTTATTAATTCCACTCTTGGGCATATAGCCAAATGATCCATATCCATGCAGCAAGTACATCTGTTCAACCCACAGATAAATGCTGCGTAGAACTACTAGAATCCATTTGCAGAGACAGAGAAGTAATGAGCAAAGGGGTCAAGACCAGGCTGGAATAACCCACAGAAACTGCTGACCTGAACTAGGGGAGCTCATGGACCCAGAGTAATAGCTAGGAAACCAGCACAGGACTCACCCAGAACCCATGAACATAGGTTTCATTTAAGAGGCCTGGGAAATCTATGGTATCTGTGACAATGGAATTAGGATATTTCCCTAGTTCAGGACCAGACTTGGGAGCCTATTCCCCATGGAGTTATATACTCCCGTAGCCTACAGACAGGAGGGAGGGCCTAGGTCCTACACAAATGACTCAACAAACTTTGCTGATCCCTCATGGATGGCCTTACCCTCATTGGAGAGTGAATGTGGAGGGGTATGTATGGGTCAGAGGAGAATGAAAGGGAGAGGAAACTGGGATTGATATGTAAAATAAGAAAAATATTAAATAAAAAGCGATATAATGGGGCAATGGAAAAAGAGGAGAAAATCTTTAATAGAGAGAAAGGCAAATAGAAACGTAGGGAGGTGGATCAAATAACAATATGAATATGTGAAAAAACCAATGGACATTATATTATTGTTTACCAAAAAGGTCAAATAATATATATATAATTCCATATATAAATATATGTACATAGCTTTAATGAACTCTGCTTTTCTTGACTGATATATGATGGTCCACAGATAGCCAAAGACTACCCAAAGAAAACCTAAGATCAAACATTAGTAATTTGAGTAATTGGACAGGCTTTCTCCCAGAGATTCTCAAAATACCTAGCACATTGATGTTGACCTTAGTTACCACACAGAGGTGGAAAATTACAATCCCTATTTCTAAATACAACATGAAGTTCAGACACAGAGCACAAGAAAACCCCATGCTGTAATTAACCTGAACACTCTTTGCCAGAAAATTAGCTTTCATGATAACAAAGGCACCGTACAAATTTCTAAAAGATTGAGGCAAATTCCAAATCATCTATGATGCCTATTAATCACATGACCTAATACCAAGACATCAATATAACCCTCATTGTATAATAACAGAAAATACACATTTGCAGTAATCAACAACTCAGTAACTCTTTAAATGGACTTAAGACTTAGTAAAATCTATAAACATTTGTTTAGATACCCACAGATAAGTGTAGTCTTCATACTTCATATCACATCAAGGAAAGTTCTCTATGTTGCAGAGACCCCTACAGATACTGTAACCAATCAAAATGAGTAATGGAGCCCACTTCCAACAGATACATCTTCATAACACTCCCAAGTTTAAGGGTTAAGGAGCATTAAAGAATAAGAGGCAGAACTATTATAGAGACAGAGAATGAGGTAGTTTTCTGATAGTGTGTCTCTTACAAACATCAGAACTTATGCCAATGAAATCTCAACAGTATGTCTGGCCAAACAGGAGCTTAACAAAGATGGCACCAATGACCATGCCAAACTGGTTGGGGTAAAGCCCATGAGGATTCATATCTACAGGGTGAATTATAGGCACCAGAAGAAAAGCTAGAGAAGGGAGAAGTGGCCTTCCTCAGGGCAAACATACCAATTGCTAAATGCGCAGTCTTGAAAACATACACACTGGTAGTGTTATATGAACTGAACAAGTTATATTTAGGAATTCAGATGTGCATATAAACATATATACATACAATAACCATTAGTGAAAAAAGATGCCATTACTTTGAAGGATAGTTGGTAGTAATGTGTTGGAGGTTTTTGAGGGAGAAATGGGAAAAACAACTTTTATTATTAAGTCATAATCTCAAAAGCTAATAAAAACAGTTTATACAAATAAGAATAATAATAATATTTTTGCCTCATTTGTCTTCACTGCTGTGTTTTTTTTTGTTTTTGTTTTATTTTGTTTTGTTTCGGGTGTGTGTGTGTGTGTGTGTGTGTGTGTGTGTGTGTGTGTGTGTGTGTGTGTGTAAACCTGAAGCACAGCAGGATGATGTCTCCACCCTCTGTGGAATCCACTATCTTTTCTTTTGCTAATAAAATCTCCAAGAATTGATGCACTATGAGTACCTAGTGCTTTTATCCTCATTCTATATCTATATTGTATTTTCCTTGAAAATATATTTTAAATATCTCTAGATTTTCATTTTTCCTAGAAATTGCCATCTGGAAACAATTATTTCTCAAATGAAATTTGGGGACAGAATAAGAATTTTATTTCAGCTTATAGGTTATAGTCCGTCATTTATTGAAGTCAAGGAAGGAGCTAAAGGCAAGAATTTGGAGTCAGAAATATAGATAAATACTGCTCACTGGTTTGCTTTCATTGACCTCTAATCTCAACTCAAATTAATTACTAATTTAAATTTCTTTTTTTTAACTATAACAGGACTGTTCTATCTACATTACCAAGAAATTAGCTTTATTTTTCTAATATAAACATTTATCTCCATATTTCAGTGCTAGAAATTACAAACTGAAACATAGACATGGAGTTTTTAGAAAATGGCTTGATATAAAGACTAACATTATTAGTTTATGATAACTGTATACTCTCAAGCATTTATATTTTAATGTTTAATAGCTAATGATTTTTTATTTAATTTGAGGAAACTCAATGTTTTTACCAAGTTTAAACCTGCTTTGCATACCAGAAAATTCATAATTTTGCTCTATTTCTTAGTTTGAAATGCTGTTCAATATTTATGAAAAATTTTAGAGTGAGTCAAAAATATAAATTACTTTCCAATTTTATATTTGACTCATCACAATAGATTATTGGCTCATTTGAAATTGTATAAATAGGAAAGAATGTTGTATCAAGTCATGACCAATTCCAACATCATAAGACAGACAATAATTTACTATCCTAATAATTCCCATAGAAAAATTTTTGATTTTGAACAATTATCTATGAAACAATTGCAACACAAGAGTTTTTCGTTTTGCACAATGTATGTTGAGTCATTTATTTTTCTTATTGCTATTAAATATTTCCCATTGATCTTTTACCTATAGTTTTTTGGCATAACTTATTATGTTGACATTTGCTGTTTCTTTCACTTGTATAAATCTTTTCCCTCTCAACTTTGCTAGTTCTTTAAGAATTTCATACAATGTATATTGATTGTATGCACCCAATACATCCAAGACCCACCACCATTCCCTATACATCCAACTTTATGTCTTTTTATTTTATTTTTTTAATATAAACTCATCAAGTACAATTTACATTGTCCATATAATCTTCGGTGTAAATCAGCCAGGAGCCAGTAAATCTGCCAGGACCCATACCTTAAAGACAATGGTCTCTCCCCATCTCAGAATCTATAAATTACATGCAGTGCTTTGGCTAGAAATGTTTTAGGCCTACTTAACCTTCTCCATGCTGGGATTTTGCTTGGCTTCAGTTTGTGTAGGTCTTGTGCCTTCTGTTAAAACTACTGTGAATCCATATGGGCAATCACACTCTTATGCCTAGAAAATACTGTTTCCCTGTATTCATCCACTATCTTCACCTCTTATAATGCCTGCCTTGTTACATCTTCCCCAATGTTCTCTGAATCATGGGAAAAAAAGATGCAACACAGATGTCCTTTTTAGGGATGAGGATTTCACATTTTTACATCATCTATACTTTAATCAGTTGTGGGTCTCTATTAATTGCCATCTAAAGTAAAAAGAAGCTTCTCTGGTGGTAGATGAGAGACACATTGATCTAAGATTGTAAAGTTAAGATTTTAGTCATGTTTTTAAGGCTTTGTGGATTTGGCAAAATAATAGTAGCTTCTTTCCTGGGGTGTATGATTTTTCTAGACACAAGTCTTAGTTTGTCTTGACTCCTACAAATGTGTCAAGCATGGTTTTCAACTTCTAGTGCAGGGCTTAAATATAACCAGAAAGTTATTGGTTAGTACTGTGATATTTGTACTACTATTGACCAGTGGGAAAGTCTCTTGGGCCAATTAATTTGTTTCACAGGATCCACATCTGGATGAAGTTGATGATTTCTCTTCTACTCTGGTATCACAAACAGCACTATAAAAATTAGCCTATGTGGATAAAGCTTCTTGGTTAATACAGCTTTATTTCTCCATGTTATATGATTAAAGATAAGTAGTATCTTCAGTAACAGAGTTTGTTAAATTCTGAAGGGTAGCTTGTAGCACTGGGAAATAGCCTGTAATGCTTTATGGTTGAGTTCTGTATAAACCTAATTTAAAATATAACACTAGATTAATAGCTAACAACTCATAGAAGTAATTCCATCTTCTTGAGTAGGAATTGGAACTCTTCATTAAGGGAAACACTGCATATGTTAATAAGGAATTAATCATGACAATGGAAAAGTTTTGTTATGTTAAATAATACAGTATTTAAGAGCATACAGAGATAATTTCTTTTTTGAGTAATTTTAACTTTGTATAGTTCAGTGAACACCTACTTTAAAACAATGTTTTTGGCCACACATCTTTATTTGCTATTATTGGCTCTACAATCCATTCCTCAATATGAATTAGAGTGTTGAAGGAAACATCACATAGTGAAAAAAAAAAAAACTAACAAAAAGAAAACAGTGAGGAGAGGAAAACAAAAAGAATTAGAACTAGAATGTTCCTAACCTTCACTAAATTATATGCTTGTTTGCAAAATGTTAAATTGTTAATATTAATTTCTGATGACTTTTGAAGCAATGCCTTTTATATTAGTGTCTTGTGGTGACAATTATTGTGAAATGTGCCTATTTGTTTATGATTTCCTATAAATCCCAGTGTCTGCCAATTTTTAAAAGCTGGGAATTAGATGATAGTCACTAAAAGTTCACACCACATCTTATGGATGTCTTATTTATTTTATTTATTAAAACAATGTCTTTTATTTTGCATTCTAATCCCAATTTCCCTTCCTCTCGCTCCTCCCACTTTCTGCACACCCTGTTCCACTCCTCAGAGAGGGTGAGGTCTCCTATGGGGGGGTGAACAAAGTTTGTTGTATCAAGCTGGGTCAGGACCAATGCCTTCCCCCTGTATCTAGTCTGAGCAAGGTATCCCTCCATAGGAAATGGGCTCCAAAATGTCATTTCAAGCACAAGGGATAAATACTTGTCCCACTGCCACTAGCCCACAGACTACCCAAGCCACACACAACTGTCACCCATATTCAGAAGGCTTAGTTCTGTCTTATGCTGGTTCCCCAGCTGTCAGTATGGAGGCAGTGAGCTGGCACTAGATTAGGTCAGCAATTTGTGTGGGTTTCCCCATCATAGACTTCACCCCTTTGCTCATATTATCACTCATCCCTCTCCTTGACTGGACTCCGAATGTTTTTCTTTTAAATTTTTTTTTAACTAGAACTAAACTGATGTCAGTTGCTGAGATCCAACACTGGTATCTGCAAAATGAGGTGGGTGCAGCTTCTTTTCTGGAGGCCCAGAAATCTAGTGAAGAGAATCAATGAAGACTGGAAGTCACAGCAGTTCAGCAAGAGTGATGGATGCCAAGTATGCTAAAATACATATTTATTTGTTTATTAAATGTATTGCATATTAAATTTTTACTAATTTATTTATGAGACAGGTAGGAGGAATTGGCTTTATTTTCACCAGGTAAGTCTCAGGTTTGAAATCATTCTGTTAGTCATAACAGTCAGGAGCCAAAGGTAGGCAGATCTCAGTGGCCTCAAGGTCAGCTTGGTCTATAGAGTGAGTTCCAGGACAGGCTCAAACGAAAATCAAAAAATAAATAAATAAATAAATAAATAAATAAATAAATAAATCTCTAGCACTTTGCATTGGCATGTGACACTGGAAAAGATCAGACAAGATCAGCATCAAGTCTTAGAGATTGTAGTAGCAAAAGAAAAGATAGTAAAGTAGTTGATATTTTATACATACATACATATCTATCATATACTTGATATTAACTACTCTCTGCTCCCTTCTGTACCTTTGCTACTACTGATCTTCTCTCTATTGCCCTCATACAGTTCTGTAAGAAATGCATACCTTTTAGTATGTCAAAAGATAGTTTCTATTTCTGAAAGTGATCAGAGTTAAAGGCCTTTGGTTACCTGGCCTTATTCATGTTGTTCTGCAGTTAAAAAATGTCCAAATCAGTCTTCCTGTTAAAAATTTCTAATCTCAGCACTATAGAGAATCAGAAGTTGTACTTTATTCTAGGCTATGAAATGAATTTGAATTTATCCTTGGATACATGAGAATTTGAGATGAGAGAAAAGAAAGAGAGAAAGACAATAAAAGAGAGAGCCATTATAGTTTTGAAAAGAAAATTGAACCTAGAGAAATGTCCAGAGACCTAGAAGACTGACCCCAATTAACGATTTGAGCAACAGTGAAAAATCTACCATAAATGCCATTTCCTGATAATGAGATCAACAACTAACTTATCCATCATCATAGAGCCCTCATCTAGTAGCTGATCAAAAGAGAAGCAGTCACCCACAACTAAATATTGAGTCGAACTGGAAACCTGATGTAGCGAGGGAGAACAAGACCAGGCTACAGAAACACATAGATACAGCTGACCTGAACAGGGGAGGAGCTAATGGGCCCCCAGACTGATAGCTGTGAATCCATCATGGGACCGACTCAGACCCCCTAAACATGGGTCTCAGCTAGAAGGCCTGGGCTGTCTAAGTGACCTCGGACAGTGGAACCAGGATTGTACAAAAAGACTTTGGGAGCACATTCCCCATGAAGGGATACTCCCTTAACCTAGAGACAGGAGAGAAGGCCTAGTCCCTATTCCAAATGACTTGACAGATTTAGATGACCCCTCCTGGAATGCATCCCCTTATATATGGAGTGGAGTGGAGGGTGGGGGGCATGAGAGATTGGGAGAGAGGGAAAGAGGGAGGGAGGGAGAGAGGAAGAAGGAACTGGGATAATATGTAAAATAAAAACAAAATTAAAAAATCCATCAAACAAGCAAGAACAAGTAAAACATAAAAGAATGGAAAGAAAGGCTCAGCACCTCCCCAGTTTAGGTGTGCTGTGCAACTGATCCCTACAATCAATCTATACCTAAATATATTAGCTAGAGTCAGAAAGAAAAATAATTCACATCAGCATAATACAGTATCTTAATATGAAAATGGATATACAGAATACTCTTAATGAGGTATTCCTAACAGTTACACTATGATATCTATGTAAAGAATTGATATTTGGGAGGCTTAAAGACAGAAATTTATACTGTTAGTGAAGATTTCTATTTGGGGCATTGTTTCTCTTAAAGTTTGATGACTCCCTTTAGATTTCATATTTTATGTGGCTTCTCCAGTAGTAAGTTTCATCTCAATTGCTATATTAACCATACTTAAGCATAGGTCCCATGATTAACAATAGAGCCCAATAAAAATTAATTCAATATTATTTTTGTAGACGTATTTCTTTATTTGGTCTTTCTTTGCCTTATTGATGTTTTGCTTGTATATAATCATGTCTGATAGTGTGTTATTTTTGTACTTTTTGTGTATGTCTTATGCTTTTTCTTTATCATTTTAACTTTTTACTCTATCTTATTTTGTTATACATTTGCCTGTTTGTTTTCTAAAGAGAGCAAAATGCATGGCGATGGGGGAGGGGAGGTATCAAGGACATGGGAGTAGTTGTGGGCTGCAAAGCAGTAATCACAATGCATTGCATAAAAATATCTTAAATAAATTATATTAAAATGTCATTTATGTTACATTGAAAACACATAATAGAAATCTATTTGAGAATATTGATACAAAACTTAGTAAAACACACAATTCTTGCAGTTTTAAAATTATCACATTCAGCTCTAAATATTCATCCATGATATCCCAACTCCAATGTTTATGGCAACACTAACCTCCTAATTTTCTGGAAGGGTGCAATGTCAGTTACTGCTTCAGGCCCTTCCCACAGATTTTGACATCAAGGAGCTTTAATGGTCATGGGGAGTTTACAATTACTAATCCATGTTTTTTTGTTGTTGTTGTTTGTTTGTTTGTTTCTTTGTTTTTCACCCATTAGAGACTAATACTAATCACTCATGTACACATCTAGGGGTACTGCAGGCTTCCTGCAACCCAGGTTTCTTAGTGTTGTAAAAAGAACGAGGAGGAGGAGAAGAGGAGAAATAGGAAGAGGAAGAGGAAGAAGAAGAAGAACAAGAACAAGAAGAACAAGAAGAAGAACAAGAAGAAGAAGATATTCCATAGATAGGATGAGGAAGTCTTTTTTAATTAATTTTTTTATTTAAATTAAAAACAATCATAGTTTACATACCAATCCCAATTCTCCCTCCCATCCCCCTCACCTTTCACATCTTACACCCCATCCACTACTTAGGGAGGGACCCTTTCATGGGAAATCATCATGTCACATCAGATGGGGCAAGACCGAGGCCCTCCCTAATGTAACTAGGATAAGAGAGTATCGCTCCATAGGGAATGAGTTCCAAAAGACTGTCCATGGATTCCAAATGACTGTTCATGTACCAGGGATAAATAATAGTTCTAATGCCAGTGGCCCCATATATGGCCCAAACCCCCACAACTGATACCCCAGGTCAGGGGGCCTGACCAGTCTTTTGCTTGTTCTTCGGCTGTCAATCTATAGTCTGTGAATTCCCACTTGCTGAGGTCAGCTGTTTCTGTGGGTATCCCCAGCATGGCCTTGACTTCCTCTCTAAAACTGGATTCCAGGAGTCCAGCTCAGTGCTTAGCTGGAAATTACACCTTCTGCTACTTCTGCTTCTGTCAGCTTCTAGATGAAGGCTCTATGATGGCATTGAAAGTAGTCATCAATCTCATTACATGGGAAGGACATTTAAGGTTGCATCTCCAGTATTCCTTAGCTTGTTAGTTGGGATTCCTGGGAATTTACCTAGTGCCATGTTTCCTGTAGCTCCCTCCATCAAGGTATCTCTTTCCTTGCTCTCCTTATCTGTTCTTCCCCCCAACTCAATGTTCCTGATCCCTCATGTTCTCTTTCCCACTTCCCTTTCTGCTCCCTCCCCCCTCCCTGTGTGCTCCCAATTTACTCAGGAGATGTTTTGCCTTTTGCCTTCTGCAGAGGTATATCCTTATATGTCTCTCTTAGGGTCCTCCTCTTTTTCTAGCTTCTTTGGGGTTGTGGATTGTAGGCTGGTTATTCTTTGCTCTATGTTTAATATCCACTTATGAGTGAGTACATATCAAGTTTTTCTTTCTGTGTCTGCCTTACCTCACTCAGGATGGTTTCCTTTAGTTCTAGCCATTTGCATGAAAATTTCAAGTATCATTGTTTTTTACCATTGAGTATTACTGCATTGTATGCATGTACTACATTTACTTTTTCCATTTTTCAGTCGAGGAGCATGTAGGTTGATTGCAGGTTTAGATATTACAAACAATGCTGCTATGAGCACAGTGAACAGATGTCCTTGTGGTATGAATGTTCATCCTTTGGGTATATGCCTACGAGTGTGATTGCTACCATACTTATTTCCAATGTGGCTGTACAGGTGTGAACTCTCAAGATAAATGGAGGAGTATTCTCTTTTCTCCACATCCTCTCCAACATAAGCTGCCATTGGTGTTATGCCAGCACCATTTGTTGAAGATGTCTTCTTTTTTCTATTGTATGATTTTAGGTTCTTTGTCAAAAATCATGTGTGTGGATTAATGTCAGGTTCTTCTATTCAGTTCCAGCAAGCAAGTTTTGAGAGAAGCAGCTGTAGGTTAGGCTCCCTCTTTTGTGTTGGTTATTATTTTCATAAAGAATATATTTATAATCTAACGAAATGTGAAAGAGAAATATCCCCTCTCACCATAGTCAATCATTCTTGTTCATCTAGTAGTACTTCATGGAGAACTTTATTAACTCCATCCTGGTTTTTTGTTTTTGTTTTTGTGGGGTTTTTTTGTTTGTTTGTTTCTGTTTTTGTTTTTGTTTTTATTGTTTGTTTGTTTCAAAAGTTATATATACGCAATTCAGTTTTTTTTCTTTTTGAAATTAAAATTTGAAACAAAGTTGTTTCATATGTCAATACCAGTTCCCTCACCCACACGTCCTCTCCTATCACTCCTAACAGACCTCAGCCCCTCCTCTTTCTGTTCCCCAGGGAGAATGAGGTCTTCCATTGGGAGTCTTCAAAATCTGTCATATCATTTTGGGCAGGGCGTAGGCCCTCCCTGATGTGTCTAGGCTGAGAAAGTATCGCTCTTAATGGGATGGGCTCCCAAAGTCCATTTGTTTACTTGGAATAAATATGGATCCATTACTAGAGGAACCATACACTGCCCAGTCCTCCTAACGAACACCTGTAAGGAGTTAAGTTTTTTCCCCCCCACTGGCCTGGACCCACCGCCACACCTGCCCAAAATAACACACAGAGACTCTGTATTTGATACAAATGCTGTTGGCCAGTTACTTGTTTCTTATAGGCTAGCTCTGTCTTAAGTATTAACCCATTTCTATTAATCTAAGTATGTCCATGTAGTCTCACCTTACTGGAGAGTAGGGCTGGCATTCCATTCACTCTCTCCAGCCTCTCCATGCTGACTCCTCCCTACTACTTCTTCAAATCCTCCTTGTCTCCTAGTCCTGCCTACCTTGCTTTCCTATTGGACAACAGTGCTTTATTCATTAAACAATACAAGAAACATATTTGCAGAATGTCATCTCCCATCATCTCTTTTCTGTCTAAAATATAAAGAAGGGTTTTAACTTTAACATAGTAAAATATATCACTCAACAGTTATCAAGTAAGAATCAAAGTTAACAATATTTAATCCATTAACATTTAGTAAGATTTAAAGAAATATTTTATCATCTATTTTATCTTCATGAGTCTAACATTTTATATATACCTTATCTTTAATCCTAACTAAGGAAAATTATAACCATAGCTTTTGTCTTCAACTCCATCAAAGACCAAAGAAGGATAACATATATGAACTCTAGAAATGACAGAGACAACTCACAGTCTGGTCAGTCACCCAAAGTCCTTCTGTAATCTTTCATTTTCAGACCAAGCAGTTTGTCAGTCACTTTTCTCTGTGTCCTGCAGACTGCCTGACAGACTCTTCCAAGAAGCAACACTGTTCATCTTGTATCACAAGTCACATTCCTGTGGGTCCTGCATGTTCAGTTTATACAGCATAAAGTCAAACAGTCCAGACAAGAGCAGTATCTTGTCCAAAGGGCTAGTCTTGCCATATTGAAAGCAAACTCCATAATGTGTTTCTTTGATGTCCATCTTCCTTTCTGATGCAGTGGTGTTGGCCAGGAGCAGTTGTGCCTCATTGTTAAGAAAATCCCTAACCATTTTAAATGCCATATTCTGTAGGTCTTTGAAAGGTTTGAAGAATGCCTATTTATCTCAAATACATCTCTGTGTATCTTGAAAATCTAACTAACTTAACTCTAAGCTTTGACTATCATAGGTAATTATCTATAATCTGTACTACATTATATTTTTCTAAATGAGCTGTATAAACACAATCTCTAAACAAAAGGACAAATATACTTATCACAAAATTGACCTTAATTAGTATCAATTAATGAAAATCCATTCCAAAACAGTATTCATATCTATATTATAATTTCCTTTTTACCTTTAAAAAAGATTGGTTGTTGTCATTAACCATTTATAACAACCCCATTTAACTGAAAACAATTATTTATAAACAATATTTGGGAATTTGGGCGTCGTTCTTTCCAAACTGCTTCCTGTTGGTAGGGGACGCTGTCATGGGGATCCTAAGAAGACACAGATATCTTGGCTGTAGTCTACAGGCTGCTATGTCCCAGCTGTTTTGAATGTTGGATCATCTGGGATGCTGTTTCAGGGGGTCGGGCTTGATCAACCCACATTAGTCAGGAAGGAATCCACAGCTTTTCATTTTCTGTGGAAACAAAAATAGAAATCATTTTCCCCAGTAACTTGACCTTAGACATAAATTTTGAAGTCAAAGCATTTTTTAAAATATGTAAATTGAATTAATCCAGCAGTATTTCTTTTATCAGTTGTTATTTCCTCAGCAGTCAAACAATTTAAAGACAACAGAATAGTGTATAGTATCCACCATTTCTCTGTGCTTTCCAACTTTATGTGGCTTTTTTATTACTCTGGTTTTTTTTAATTTTTATTTTTTCATTTTTTCAGACAGGGTTTCTTTGTGTAACTTTTATCTGTCCTGGAATTCACTCTGCATATCAGGTTTATTTTGCAATCACAGAGATCTGCTTGCCTCTGTCTCCTGAGTGCTGGGATTATAGGTGTGTACCACCACACCCAGCTACTCTCTGTCTTTTCAAAACCATTTTATTCTTTTTTCTCTCCCAAGCCTATGTTATTTTAAAACAAAATGTAAACCTTTAGAGGTTTTTCTTAATCTGAATCTGTCTTTACTGTAAATCTTTATCTTTTTCTGGCCACGAGTCATTTATCCAGTAAACAACAACATTGCTAAACTGAAAACTCCAGCTGTATTAGCCACTGTGTATACAAAATGTCTGCAGGTACCTTTACCACGAGAACTGAGAGCTGTGCTCACTGCCTTTGTCTACACTGCCATCCAGCAGCATTTTGCCAGCTTGGAGATGTGGGCACTGCCATTGACAGCTCTCATACACACCAGTTAATTGTTAGCAGAGCTCGTTAAAAGCCTTGAGGGTTTTTGGCACTTATGCTGAGTCAGGAAATCTCCCTTAAAGGAGCCGTGCAAATCTCTGCTTGACTCTACAAAAACAGAGTTCAATCGAGAAACATGCTGCTATCAAGAAGTCTTGCGTGTCTCTGTGCTTTTGTTCCTACAATCATCTTTAATCTTTTCTTAAGTTTTATATGGAAGTTCTTTGACCACATTGTGGCATGAAAATGTTACCATTAGTTTTTCCCACCAGTCTGGCCCCACCGGTCCCACCACCATGCCAGCCCCAATTAACACACAGAGACTCTGTATTTGATATAAATGCTGTTGGCCAGTTACTTGTTTTTTATAGGCTAGCTCTGTCTTAAGTATTAACCCATTTTTATTAATCTAAGTATTTCCATGTGATCTCATCTTACTGGAGAGTAGGGCCAGTGTTTGATCTTTTCAGTCTCTCCATGCTGACTCCTCCCTACTACTTCTTCAAATCCTCCTTGTCTCCTATTCCCTTCTATCTTGCTTTCCTATTGGCCAACAGTGCTTTATTCATTAACCAATACAAGAAACATATTTACAGAATGACATCTCCAATCAAACTCCTTTTCTGGGGGACCGTGTATGTCTCTCTTAGGGTCTTCATTATTTCCTAGATTATCTGGCAGTGTGAATTTTAGGCTGGTAATCTTTTGCCCTATGTCTAATATCCATATATGAGTGAGTACACACCATGTTTATCTTTTTGTGACTGCATTACCTCACTCAGGAAGGTTTCTTCTAGTTACATCCATTTCACTGTGAATTTCAGGACACCATTGGGTTTTTCCACTAAGTAGTACTCTATTGTATAAAGGTACCACATTTTCTTCATCCACTCTTCAGATGCCTCCAGGGTCTGGCTATTACAAATAGCGCTGCTAAGAACATAGTTGAATAGATGCTCTAGTTGCATGAATGTCCATCTTTTGGGTATATGAAGCTCTTTTAATTTGAAATTTTTTCAAACCAACTATAATTTTTGCTTTTTTCTGCAGTTATTTTTATCACCTAAGTGTTTAATTAAAATTTCTGACATTTTTCTCAATCATGTGTCAATTGAATACTTATAATATTATTGCCATGTTTTTCTTTGTTACTACAATTGCTATAATGATTTTAAAACTGAAGAATTATAAATATCCACTAGATTTAATGAATTTTCTTTAGATGCAAGCATGACATTGTGCTGTTTTATATTTAGGAAATCATTAAATCTTTACAGCACTTCATGCAGCATGAATCAGTGACAATGCCATTGTGCAGATGGGGAGTTGAATTCTGATGTATCAGTAACCTGCCTAAGAGGAAAAATTGTGGCTCAGACTGTCAGATCCTAGAGCTAAGACTGGCACCATTTCACCAAGTGTTTGTTAATGATTTTCTTTGTTGTATAATTTTGGCAGAAGTGGTCTGTGATAACTATCTTACTCTACACTCCTGGCAAATTTCCATGACATTTTTAAATTTGTTGTAGCTAACTATAACAGTTAATAATGTCCAGAGATAGAGACCAAATAAACAGAAGTCTATATAGTCTGTATATAGCTATATTTCATAGACAGGGTCTTTAAATGGTTGGTTCTGATGGTTTAAAGCCTGATAAACCAAGAGTCTTTAGGAAAAACTAACATAGAGAAATATGGAAGATATCAATGTGGCAGTTGTAGTCAGGATTTCTTTTAACTACAAATCCTGTCTTCAGTATAAACCAGGTGAATAAAGAACATGGACTCAAATAGTTGAGAGTGGCTTTCTATACTCAGCAACAACTGACTCTGCACATTAGCCACATTTACAAGACATTTTCCAAATAACTAAGTCAATTCATGGTTTGTGATTGGAGAACACTATCTTCTTAACATAAAAAATTAATCATTGTACAATATATAACAGGAAACTGAGTTTTCTATTACAAAATAACTCAGTGTTGTAACTTACAATATGCACATACAAAGAACAGCACCATTCATATAGTATTGCCTTATGGATAGAAAAAGTTCAGAATGAACTATAAAATACTGTATCATTTGCAATCTTCTGATTAAAAAGAAATTGTATTCACCATTTTTATGTGTGCTTGTCATGTGGAGACCATGTGATTAAATGCATTCCATCTTAAGAAATTTTGTTTAAAGGTCACTTTAGCCTATTTCTATCTTCTGTCTGTGAATACATATCTCTATTCAGATGGAGATTTATCTGTATATATATATATATATATATATATATATATATATATGTATATATATATATATGATCTATTTATATCTAGATCTACATATAACAATTATTTGTGTCACCTGCAATTATTTGTGTGATTCTGCCTTTTTATTAATTATATTTTTTTCTTAAATAAGAGTGTTGTAAAGCTAAAATTAATTGCTGTTTTAAAAGAAACCCAGTCTCTCTTTAAAATGCTTTATTAATAGTACTACAGAATTAGGATTAATCACCAGTGTGAGAAAAAAAATGACTTTTCCTAATACAATCAAATTTTACACCCTGATATTAGAGGAAAATACTGGGTTGTATAATTTCCTACAAATCCAGTGAGGGTGCTACGAAGACAAGATTAAGTGAAGATAGGGAGGCACTGAGGCCACCGAAACAAATGTATGAATCAAGTGAAGAATCCAAATGTGGGATTGAGAAGATGATTTACTTGGTCAGTAAAATGCTTTCTAGGCAAGCTGAGGTTCTGAGTTTTGATTCTCAGCATCCATGGAAAAAATACTTACTTGTCACTTTGCATAATTAATCTTGTGTGCCTTTAGTCCTGCAAGCTGAACTCAGGTAATTGCTTTGGCCACAGACAACCTCATCTAGTATTGTCTTTGAGCCACTAACACAGTTCTCTAAACAATGAGAATGAAATGTAAATAAACAAATTCCTTAATGAAACATTAAATGTCTTTAAAAACAAGTATGCAATTATACTAAGAATAATGGAATAAAATTTTAAGTATTTTTGACAAAAAATGGTCTAACTTTAATTAGCATATTTATATTAGAACATTAGTAGTTTCAAATTAGAAGAACTTTATTTTACTAGATTTAAAATTGAGATTGTTTTTACTAGTGGGGTATTTATAAATTACTAATTTCATTCCCATTCTTCATAGCCCTGTTCTTAAGAGACCAAATTAGAAGTAGAGAGAAGCCAACATCACTATAGCAGTCTGGATTAAGTGGTCACAAAAAGAGAGGCAGCTTCTGAGCTGAGAGACACACGAAACAGTGATATGTTGCTTTGCTTCTAAGTGAATAAATTGTGCAAGGTTGCATAACCCACATTAATCATCATGCACTTTTAAGAACAATGGCATAACTCCCTGAAGAATTTTAACCAGGTGAATGTCACATTTGCCTTTCCACAAAAGCAGATTTTTTTTTACTGTTGTCTAAATGACCAATTATTTGTGTTTATCTGTTGTCCTAATTTGTATTTATTTGTATATTAGAGTTAAAAATTAACTAATTGGGCCTGTATGACATTGTCAATTCGATGTGCTCATTCTGGAAAACAAAGTATGATGACTAAAATACTAGATTTCCTCTTTTACACGTTCAACACCATTAATTAATAATTAATAAAATAATAATTAATAAATAATAATTAATAAAAGGTGGTTTTCTTTTTTTAATGGGTTAAAAATCAACACAGCCAAAATAAATGTTGGAGGAGATAAAACATCACATTCCAGAAGCTGGTGAGGGTGGTTCATATCAAAGTAGTAAAACAGTAAAAGACCAAAAAAATGGATGCATCTCAAAGCTCTTATCAGTCATAAGAAAATACTGCGGTGACTAGCTTCCCCGCATTAGGAAGGCCCTTTTCCACTCTGGAGGCTGGGTGCTTCTGTGTTCAAAATCCAGCACCATCAGCATCTGATGAATACTGACTCCCATTTGCACAGACAATACCTTCTTCCTGAGTCCTCAGAGGATAAAATGGGCTGCTTTGTTTTATTTTCATAAGTGCCCCGATTCTGTATTAGTCAGGTTTCTTTTGAGAAACAGACTACATTGAGTATCTTTAATATCACAAAAGTGGATTTGTTACATTACTTCCACAATGGAGCCAGAAATAGTCAAATGATGGTTATCAGTATGTTGGAGAAACTGTGACTCCAACAGCTTCTGTTTGAGAAGCTGGGAGACTCAGAACAAGGGAGGTAGCAATGGTAAGGACTAGTCTGAATCTGAAGGCTGGAAGATTTCCAGGGATTCACTAATGTGAATTCACATAGAAGGGATGGAATAGGTGGACTCCCTCATCCATGGAAGCAGGCAGCAACAATGTGTCAACCTCCAGGAAGAGGATCTGTCTGTGCCAGGGGCCTCCATCCTTCCTTGTTCCATTTATTGCCTGAGTCAATTGAACAGCACCATACACTTTCAGAGATTTGCAAATCTTCCTTGTACATTTCTCTGGAACCATCCTCACTGTCAGTTCAAGACATGTGCATTACAAACATTCTAAACATTTCCTAGTCTAATAATCTATTGCGGTTAAATAAGGACCAGGATAAACAAATAGGCCGAATAGATGTTTATTCAAGGAGAAATAACTTACATCCTAGACAGATGAACCGGGAAATTCTGCTGTCCGAGTACCACCAGCAAGAGAGCTTTTCCCGGCTCTTCCTCTGACCAATTTCCACAGGTCACTTCCGCCCATGTCTCCACCCCCCCAATGGGCGTGGTCAGTGCCACAGAAGGACTATCTCACTACAATTCCCCTTTTAGTCTAAAGAAAAGATTTAGGCTTAATACAAAACTATATACAAAACAGTGAATAACAAGTGTGCTCTAAGAAAAGGAAAATCGAGAACAAAATGACCTACATATCTAGTCCTAGGGTGAAGGCATAACGGAGTTTACAATAGAGTTGTCCTAAGCTGGAAAACATAAGTCTAGTACTTAATATATCGAACTAGGAAGAGAGAATAATAGTTATGATAGTTTAGTCTTCAACCTCATCAAGACCCGAGAAGGAAAATAATGATACTAGAGTAGACAGGAAGTGCGGATGGACAGAAGGTGCAGCAAGGACAGAAACAGCAAGCCACCTGAACAGTCACCCTAGGTCTCACAGCAACGTTGGTACACCCAGTTTTGGCTAAGTCTAAGAGAACTTGACAGACACCAACAACATCAGGGAGGTAGAATGGCTGTCTTACCCTGACTTGGCAAGGTCCAAAAGTCTTCTATATTTGTCTCCTGCAAGCACATAGGAGTGCATGTCCAAATTAGTGGTCAAGGTGGGGGCAATTCTTTACCCAACAGGCCATTAGCTGAGGCAAGAATGAACTCCAGCAGGAGCAACAACAGTGTCCAACATATTTCCAGGAAAGTGCATGGTGCTGTCAGGAGCAACAGTGTCTCATGTCAATGGAGTACTAATATTAAAACATTTAAATGCCATGTTCTGCATGTCTATGAAGTGATTGAAGATTAAGCATCTATATCTGACTAATCTCATAGTTACAGGAAACATGAGTGAAGATAATCTGTAATACTCAGGAACTTAGCTAAAAAACTGATTAAAACTTCCCTGAGTAAAGCAGGAATAAATACTTAAACAATATAACTATATACATATACATACAATAATCAACAGTCAAAATTAAAATAATAAATTCTACCCATGTTGACTCTGGCCTGAAGAGCAACTCTACCTCCCAAAGACTCAGTTTTTTTCCTTGCACGCATCAGCATTGGGTTTTAAAGATGAATATGGAGGGAGAGCTATTAAAACCATGATGTCCCTTAAATTCTGTTTAATGCATGGTGTTTGTAACCTCTAATAGCAGACATTTATAAAAAATAATCACATATATACATACATACATACATACATACATACATACATTCACAACCAACTTAGATTTCTTTCTCTGATTTAGAGAAACAAGTAAGACTGCTTTTTTCTCATCCCAGTAGAAACCTGTAGAGGAAATCATAAGTGTCTAATGTTGGGCACCTGACATGATGGCCAACAAGTTTTCACCATGCTGAGCTCTGAAAGAAGGACTGTGAAGCATGCAGCAGCCTCTGAGAAAGTTAGTACTTTGGCCAACATTCACCGGGCAGGACATGGGAAGAAATGTCTGTCCAAATGAATGTCTCACTCACTACAAGCATGAATGGCTTCTAGATTTTTTTTTTCTGTGCTGTTCTGAATAAGTCTCTCTCTGCAGGGCAGGGAAAGTGGGCTGATGCAGACACCACTCCTTTATTTATATTCTTATCTACACATCAAAAATTAATGGCTACAAAGAATGAGGAAAATAGATTCCAGAATGACAATGTTTGCCTTGTGAAAAAGTAACAGATTGGAAGAGGATGAGGAGAGTGTTTATAAAGGATATAATGCATGAATGAATTGAAGTGACTTTTTACAATTATAACCAAGAAGCTATAGTAAAAATAAATAAGTACACAGAAAACTAAGAAAAAAATGATTTCAATAAAATTATTAATTGTGAACCAAAAATAACAGTATGTAAACTAGCAAACATAATGGCAAAGTGTATACTTTGCTTAAGTCACTATGCATAATGGCAGTATAAATCTAATTAAAACCAAATTATGATATTAATGTGTAGAGTTGTGTGAATGTAGGTACTTATGCTGGGTTTGAAATCATTTATTGTGAATAAATGAATAGATAATGATTCCTGCTGAACAATAGGCTCTGAAAAGCACAAATTCTTACTTAGAGAAATGAGAAGGAAAAAAAAAAAAGAAAACAAACAACTAAACCAGCTGGAAATGCTATTTTTGGATATCAGCTATAGGGGGGAGATTAAAACATTTCTTGCAGAGCTCTTCGATGCCTGCTAACACTGAATATGCACATAGATTGCTTATACCACAAAATATAATTGTAAAAAGCAAAAGGTTCTCCTTTTAAAATCAACGTATTTGAAATCATTAAGTTCATGTAAATCTCTAACCCAAGCAGGCATTGTTAGTAAGCTTGTGAGTGAATACAAACATCATCCTTACTAGTTTTAAGCTAAAAGTTTAAAAACAATTTTACTAGTCACACACAGAAACCAGTAAAGACATAGTACAATAAGAAAATCACAACCCTGATGATATTAGCCAGGGAATCTGATGACTGACATAATTCACAAGAAACATGGAAACCAACCAGATCATTGGCTAGTAAAATGTCAACATAGGATTGAATAGTAACCGTGAAAGTAATGCGATTTCATTATGAGGAAATAGACTAGGAAAGTGGGGATTTGTCCAATTTGCTCTAAGAAATTCAAGGTATTGTAATAAAATATTTATAAATGGATGAATGTCAAGACAAAAGCATATGTATTAATTCTAAGTATATTGTCTTCTTTAATAATTTGTACACAGAATCTATAACTTCCCTGAATGAATGACAATGGGCTATCCAAAAAAAGCTACATGCTAAAACTATAGAATTTATTTTGTGATTTATATTCCGTTAGTGTGAGTTGAAGCCTAATTATTTCCTTGAGGTAGAAGAAAGATGGTAATGTTCTTCTTACTCAAATGGTATTATGCAAGCCATCTGTATCAGAAATAAAATAAAGTTGTTACTTTGGTCACTGCTGTCACAAAATACCTGAGAAAATGAATTAAAAGAAAGAGTTTATTGATTACCAGTCTATCATAGTGGAGAGACATGCTGATATGACAAGCTCCTGGTACGTATTTGCTAATCACTTTTAAAGCAAAATGACTATATATCTGTTGTCAGTAGTATAAAAAATGGAAGCTTTTATTTTTTATTCTTCTCTATTTTAATGTATTTCCTGGGTACTGAGAGATTGTTAAGTGAATAAAATTGTTTGCTTTACAAGAGCAAGAACCAGAGTTCTAATCTCCAGAGCCCACATGAATATGAAAGACCAACAGAGCATGGATCTTCACGCTCCTACTCTGGAAAGGTAACATCCCAAATCACTCACAAGAAGTGGTCTTCCTGCAAAAGCATGTGGACTTTTAATTCCAAGTGAACTGGAGTCCACAGTCATATGCCACACAGGCAAGGCATCACTGCATATGGCTATAACCCCAAACATTAGAGGGGCACAGAATATGAAGCCAGAGAACTAATTTGTCAGGCTGAAATGGTGAGCTTCTGTTCCTTCTGTTCATTGATCGACCCTGTCTCAAATCAGTGAAGCAAAAGAAACATGAAGACCCTCCTAATGTACTACTTGGGATTCTTCATCTATGTGAACAGGAACATGTGTCATGGGCATGTGCCATATATCACACAAACACTCACCCCCCCACACACACAGATACACATACGTACATATATACATATATGTATATATCTCTGTGTGTAAATATTTATATATATACACACATATTGCACATTCATACATACTGACACACATAAATGCACATGCACATAAATGCATACACACCCATGCATACACACACACACACACACACGTACCCACTCATGCATACACACATATACACACTGTACTGGGTAGTTTTGTACGTCAAATTGAAACATGGTAGAGTCTTCAGAGGAAGGAGCCTCAGCTGAGAAAATGCCTCCTTTAGATCTAGCTGTAAGTCATTTTCTCATTTAGTAATCAATGGGTGAGGGCACTGTCCATGGTTGGTAGTGGCATTCCTGGGCTGCTGTCTCTGAGTTCTATAAGAATGCAGGCTGAGAAAGCTATGAGAAGCAAGCCAGTAATAGAAAACCCCCATCCCATGGCACCCTCTGTATGTGCTCTTGCCCCTAGGATCATGCCCTGTTTGAGTTCCTGTCCTGACTAAAGTGATGACAGTAATTGTGATGTATACATTAAATACTCCCTTTCCTCCTCAACTTGTCTTGTGGTCATAATGTTTCACCACAACAATAGAAACCCTAACTAAAATACATACACACATGAAAAAACACACAAACATATATACAGACATACTCATAAACACACACACGCAACATACACATACATGCACACACATACAACCACACAAAAATATACACACAGGCTTAAATACACATACATAGACACACATAAACACAAAGACTCACACATACATACAGACACATACATGCATGCACACACACACTTTTCAGTGTAATAATATGGTAGATTTTGAATTCCTATATTTTTTTCTGTATAGACATCTCATCTGCTGGTAAAGAAAAAGTACATATATATATATATATATATATATATATATATATATATATAATACACATTTATCATCATTAATAATAATAATAATAATACACTTGACAAGAAATATAACAACTAAAATTCTTTGATATATGTGTTGAGAAATTCAGGCATCAAATTAATTTATCTCAAATCCATTCAATCCCAAGAAGTATCCTGTCATTTATGGGAATTGGTCAAGTAAACAAAGCACAGCACACAATTGCTTTTCAAATTGATGTTCATGAGATTGCAAGCAAATAATAAAGTATATTGGCCTAATGCATATTAATTTTAGGAACAGACTTAAAATTTTGTTATTCAGTTACTGACCAGCACAGAGTTTTATGAACAGTTAAAAGTTTATTTGTAATTTTATGAAAGAAGAATCATACAAGATGCTATGATATTTAATTAGTTCTGACACTTTATCACATTCAGTTGATAGATAGTAGACTTTAGTTACAACTTTGGGGATTGTTATAAGCTCTTAATGTTAATATAATGCAAGAAATGCTTGAAAAACTTTAGATAATATCCATCACACACACACACACACACACACACATATATATATATATATATATATATATATATATATCTGGGTGGGGTTTGTGAACATGTGAGTTCAGGTAATTGCATAAATCCAGAAGGCATATATATATATATATATATATATATATATATATATATATATATAGTGTGTGTGTGTGTGTGTGTGTGTGTATATACATACATACCTGCAACGTATATCCTACTCTTATTTTATTTCAGTTTTTAAATTACAGTACAAGTAACTGACCAGAAATTACATAAAATGTGAATTCATTGATCAGTTTTCAGGATATGATAAACAAAATACTAGAGTACAATTTCAGAATAAACTTTAGTCTTTCTATTATCAAACATTTCTTAGTTAAAAAATAAGTATAGCACACCCTTTCATTACAATGCTGATTACCATAAAACACATAAAAAGCAAACCATCATGAATAATTTCAGGTATTCAAACCACCTAAAATTATCAGCCTTAGGAATTCAGTCATTTTCATAGTGTGTGTGTTTTATATTCCTTCTTATGAGTGTGTTTCTTTTTATAGAACTCATCGCCTTATCTATCATTGCTTTAGCACATCCTCAATCATAAAATGGTGAAAATACTCCAAATTTATTTCACCCAGAGTATCAGAATTCCTTTTTATCCACTTAAATAAATTCTATATCATTTTGAAAACAAAGACATCCAACACTTCTCACCATGCAGCCAGAGGACTAGTTCATAGCTTTCATACAAATTGTCTGCAGTACTTCTATGTGGTTTCTAGATCAATCATTTAGTTGTAAATAAAAATGAATTAATACATATTTTTTTCAAATGGCAAGTATACCTTTGAGCCCCAAATTCTGCAAATATGCACAATAGATAAATGAATTGTTTTCCAGGGTAGGGTGCAATACATTCCCCCAGTACTAGATATTATAAAGTTGAGTGTTCTCATTTGGGGAATATTGAAGGGTCAGCATACTTGCAGTGAAATAGATAAGCCTTTCCATAAGCAAAACACCTTCATGATTATAGTGTTTCCATTTTGTACTGTTATTTAATTTAAAAAGTACAAAGATGTATGTTATTCTGACATGGTTTTGATTTTTGAATTTACATATTTCACTGAGGACCATTCCTACAAAATGCTGTGTGTTGAGTCCATCACTTCATGTTGGAAAGGCATGTTTCACTGTAAGGGGTGATGTATTTGTTCTACTTTTGATACCTTTGATGAACATCCATGTACATATTTTTACAGGTTATCTTTATCTTCAGGAATGAATATTACTACCCATTTAAACACAGCATGCTTTCTTTATACAATAGCTCATGGTTATTTAACCACTTCTCTATCTTGGCAAGTATGACTAGCTGTGAATTAAATACAGCAGCAGAGCAATCTTTTCATCTTTCTTACTGACTTGCACATTTAAGCTAAACATGTCACATGAAACTTCTGTTTTAATTGAGAGGAAGCCAGATGTTCTTGTCCACAATACTGAGAGTCACCCATATAAACTCTTTATGTTTCTATACCCTTATCAATATCCAGCATTTCCTTTTTATACTATTTAATAATAGCCATCCTATTTGGAATGATATGACCTCTCACAGTGCTCTGATTTTTCATTTCTTTTGTGACTTTTCATTTTCAACAGATTTTTCTTGTACCTGTGGTTTAATTCTTCTCAAGTACCTATGTCTTGTCTCTCTTACTATATCTCCCAGAATTCTCTTTGTCTCCTAGTCCCACCTATCTTGCCTTCCCATTAGATTAGACAACAGCACTTTATTCGTTAACCAATAAAAGAAACATATTTACAGAATGGCATCTCCCATCATCTCCTCTCTTCTGTCTAAATAACAAGAAGTGTTTTAACTTTAACATAGTAAAATATATAACAAAATAGTTATCAAATAAGAACCACAGTTAACAATATTCAGTCCATTAACATTTAGCAAGAATTAAAGAAAATATTGCATCAATCTATTTTTGTGAGTCTAAACTCCTAAATGTAACTTATCTTTAATCCTAAGGAAAACTATAACCATAACTATCTGTCTTCAACTCCATCAAAGGCCACAGAAGGATAATATATGAACTCTAGAAATGGAAGAGATAACTGTAACTGGCCTTGTCAGTCAACCGAAGTTCTGTAATGTTCCATCTTCAGCCTACAGACCATAGTGTTTCTGGCAGATTCCTCAGCAAAGCAGCAAATTTTGAACAGTCCACCTGTATTGGTCACTTTTGTCTGTGTCCTGCAAACTGTCTGTCAGACTCTACCATAAAGCAGGAACCCTGTAACACTGTCCATCTTGTATCACCAGTCACTTTCCTATGGGTCATGTGTGTCCAGTTTATATCCCATAAAGTCAAACAGTACAGAAAAGAGCAGTATCTTCCTGAAATGGCTAGCTTTGACATATTAGGAGTAAACTCTATAACGAGTTTAATTGATGCCCATTTTTTTCTGACTCGGAAGCAGGTGGTGTTGTCAGGAGCAGTAGTGCCTGACTGTTAAGAAAAACCATAAACCATGTTAAGTGCCATATTCTATAGGTCTTTCAAAAGTTGAAGAATGCCTATCCATTTGAAATATATCTCTTTATATCAACAAAACCTAACTAACTTAAATTTTGACTATCATAGGTAACTACATATAATCTATACTTAAATATACATTGCATTTTTAGATGAGCTATGTAAACACAATACCTAAACAAGAGGAGAAATAAACATAACACAAAAATTGACCTTAAATTGTATCAATAAATGAAGATCTATTCCAAAACAGTGTATTCATTTCATACCACAATCCCCTTTTTACATTTAAAAAGAGATTGGTTGTGATTATTAACCATTCGTAATCAAATACATTTAAATGAAAGCAAACATTTATAAACAATATTTGGGAATTTGGACATCATTCTTTTCAAACTGCTTTCTGCTGGTAGGGAGCACTTTCTTCAGGATGCTAAAAAGACACAGAAATAATGGGTATAGTGGTCAGCAAGACTACCTTGCCGCAGCTGCTTTGAATTTTGGATCGCCTGGGGCATTGTTTTATGACTTGATCAAACCATGTTAGTCTAGAAGAAATCCATAGCTTTTTATTATTTTGTGGAAACAAAAATAATTTTTACCTCCAAGAACTTGTCCTTAGACTTAAATTTGTAAATCAAAGCATTTTTAAAATTTATTAATTTGGAACAAAGGAGACCTGCCTATTCACAAGGGAATACCTGCAATTTCTACCTGCTAGGTCTCTGACCCCCACCTCCAGTCCTCTGCTGGAGTCCGGGGCCCCCTCCCAGTGATCTGCCTATCTCTGCGGGTCCACTCTGATTTCCCACCAGCAAGATTCTTGACCCCCAAAGCAGGGCCTCTGTTAAAGAAAGAGGCCTCAGCTGGAGAGTGTCAGTTCCCAGTGAGATCCAAATATACTGCAGAACATTCCCTAGTATCAGCAAAGCCTTTGTCCTCTTCTGCCAGCCATTGGCTAGAGGTGAGTCTGGGCCATATTGGGGTGGCTTCTCCCCTACAACCTCCCCCCCCCCAAACTCCCTGGGTTGGCCCCTGATCCCGCGGCTCAAGTGACCTGTTCCCATTGAGAGCACCTTGGAGCTCTGATACACCCTCGCCCATCCCCAAGGTGAGCCTTCCCCCCTACCCTGTGCCTTAACCTGCCGCTGTCCCATAGCTCTGGTTGAGCACTGGGACAGAGGGTGGAACCAACAGTCCACCCTATTTCAGGGACTTCTCTGAGCAACTTGAACAAAGGACACCTGCCTATCCACACAGGACCACCTGTAATTTCCAACTGCTTGGTCTCTCACCCCCACCTCCAGTCTTCTACTGGAGTCCCAGGCCCCTACAAGAGATCTGCCTATCTCTGAGGGTCCATTCTGAGTTCCTTGAACCCCAAAGCAGGGTCTCTGCTAAAAAAAAAAAAGAGGCCTTAGCTGGAGAGTGCCAGTTCCCAATGAGATCCAACTATCTGTGCAGAAACAACCCAAGTATTAGCCAGCCATTGTCCTTTTCTGCCAGCCATTGGCTAGAGTCTACACTACTTCAGGGGACTACTTGGAGCAACTCTGAACAAAGGAGATCTGCCTATCCACGCGGGAACACTCATAATTCCCAAATTTTGGTCTCTGACACCCACCTCCAGTCCTCTGCTGGAGTTCAGGGTCCCTCCCAGAAACCCGCCTATCTGTGTGGAACCACTCTGAGTTTCTAAAGGCATCTTCTACTAGATCCTCATCCCTAACCCAATCCCTGGGTCCCTATCTGCGGAGACACCTCCTATATAGCTTGGACCAGCCAGAGCTACAGATATTGAACCTCTGACACACATAAGGCCACCGGGGAGGTACCATGGAGAGAGGAGAAGACTGCACCAACACGTACTAGAAGAAGCTATGGGAAGACAGCAATACAAGAAAACACCTAACAACAGACAAGCATGACACCACCAGAATCTAGGGAATCTTCGCTAAATAGAACTGAACACAACAAAGCAGAGGAAACAGAAGGGAAAGACTTAAAAATTACCCTCATAAAAATGATAGAGGTCCTCAAAGAAGATATGAGAAAATCCCTTAAAGAAATGGAAGATAAAACAAACAAAAAAGTTGAAGAAATGACCAAATTCCTTAAGGAAAGTAAAGAAAGTACAAAAAGCCAAGAAAAAACAATTAAGCAGGTGAAGGAAACGGTTCAAGACTTGAAAACTGAAATAGAGAAAATAAAGGCAGCACAAACCGAATGAATGCTGGAAATAGAAAAACTGGGCAAAAAATCGGGAACTACAGACACAAGCATAACCAACAGAATTCAAGAGATGGAATAGAGAATCTCAGGCGCAGAAGATAAACTAGAAGAAATAGATTCACCAACCAAAGAAAATCATAAATCCAACAAATCCTTGACACAAAGCATCCAGGAAATGTGAGACACCATGAAAAGGACAAAGCTAAAAATAATAGGCATACAGGAAGGTGAGGAAGCCCAGCGCAAAGGTGCCGAAAATATATTCAACAAAATCATTGAAGAAAACTTTCCCAATCTGAAGAAAGACATGCCCATGAAAGGAAACATACTGAACCCCAAATAGGCTGGACCAAAGAAAATAGACCCCTCAACGTATAATAATCAAAACACCTAGCATACAGAATAAAGAAAGAATATTAAGAGCAGCAAAGGAAAAAGGACAGGTAACATGTAAAGACAAACTTATCAAAATTAAACCTGATATCTCCATGGATACCCTCAAGGCCAGAAGGTCCTGGATAGATGTTCTAAAAGTATTAAGAGACATGGATGCCAGCCTAGGATACTATACCCAGCAAAACTATTAATCACTATAGATGGAGAAAACAAGATATTTAATGACAAAACCAGATTTTTCCAAATACATATCTACAAATACAGCATAAAAGAAAGTATGGAAGGTAAACTCCAACACAAGGAAAGTAACTACGCCCACAAAAAACATAGGCAATAAATAATCTAACTACACCAGAAACCAAGGTTAAAGCAGAACAAATATATTCACAATACCACTGCCAACAACAAACCTAAAACAAGCAAGCATCAACAATCAATGGTTAATCACCCTCAAATTAATGGTCTTAACTCAACTATAAAAAGACACAGGCTATCAGAATGGATACGAAGACAGAATCCATCCTTCTGCTGCATACAAGAAACACATGTAAGTTTCAAAGATAGACATTATCTCAGGGTAAAGGGTTGGGAAAAGATTTTCCAATCAAGTGGAACCAAGAAGCAAGCAGGCATGGCTATCCTAATATCTAACAAGTTAGACTTCAAACCAAAATTAATCAAAAGAGATGAAGACGGTCATTGCTTATTCATCGCAGGAGAAATCTGTCACCGTAAAGTCTCCATTCTGAACATCTATGCCCCTAATACAAAGGCACCCACATTCATAAAAGAAAGGCTACTAAATCTCAACGCTCAAATACAACATCACACACTTATAGTGGGAGACTTCAATACACCACTCTCAAAACTAGACAAGACCACATATCAGAAACTCAACAAAGAAACATAAGAACTAACAGAAGTTATGTCTCAACAGGGGTTAACAGACATCTATAGGAAATTCCATCCAAACACAAAAGAATATACCTTCATCTCTGCTCCACATGGAACCTTCTCTAAAATCGACCACACACTAGGTGGCATAACAAACTTCAACAGAAACAAGAGAATAGGATTAGTCCCCTGTATATTATCAGACCACCATGCTTTAAAATTGGAATTCAACAACAACAAACATAGCAGAAAAACTGAAAACTCATGGAAACTGAACAATGTGCAATTGCACCACACTTGGGTCAAAGAAGAAATAAAGAAAGAAATTAAGGACTTTCTACTATTCAACAAGAATGAGGACACAACATACACGAACAGCAGTGCTATGAGGGAAGTTCATTGCACTAAGTGGCCATATGAAGAAAACCGAGGATAGTCACATAAGAGAATTAACAGCACAACTGAAAGCCTTAGAACAGAGAGAAACGAACTCACCTTGTAGGAGTAGATGTCATGAAATACTCAACTTGAAGGCTGAAATCAACAAAATAGAAACCAGGAAAACAACACAAAAAAAATCAATGCAACGAAGAGTTGGTTTTTTGAGAAAATCAACAAGATAGACAAACCTTTAACAAAGCTAATGAAAAAGCAGAGAGAGAACTTGCAAATTAACAAAATCAGAAATGAAAAGGGGAACATAATAACCGAGACAGAGAAAATCCAGACAATTTTTAGGTCTTACTTTGAAAATCTGTATTCCACAAAAAAATGAAAACTCAAAGGAAATGAACAAATTTCTGGATAAATATCACTTACTAAAATTAAATCAAGAACAGACAAACAACTTAAATAGACCTATACCCACAATGAAATAGAAGCAGTCTTCGAAAGCCTTCCAACCAATAAAAGTCCAGGGCCAGAAGGATTCAGTGTAGAATTTTACTAGACATTCAAGGAAGAACCAATACCACTACTCTTCAAACTGTTCCACAAAATAGAAACAGAAGGTTCATTACTAAACTCTTTTTATGACACCACAATAACCTTGGTACCCAAGCCTCTAGCCTCCCTAGACGCTGAAAAAGCCTTCGACAAAAGGGGAGATCAGGCATAACAGGAACATACCTAAACATAATAAGAGCAAAATACAGCAAACAAGCTGCCAACATCAAAGTGAATGGAGAGAAATTTAAGCCAATTCCTCTTAAATAAGGAACATGAAAAGGCTGCCATCTCTCTCCATATCTCTTCAATAAAGTACTGGAAGTTCTAGCTAAAGCTATAAGACAACAAAAGGAGATCAAGAGGATCCAAATTGAAAAGTAAGAAGTCAAACTTTCTCTATTTGCAGATGATATGGTAGTTTACATAAGCAAAGTATCTTGGTGTAACGCTTACAAAACAAGTAAAAGACCTATATAATAAGAACTTTTTGGCTCTAAAGAAAGAAATTAAAGAAGATATTAGAAAATGGAAAGATATTCCATGCTCTTGGATGGGTAGGATAAACATAGTAAAAATGGCAATCTTGCCAAAAGCAATCTACAGATACAATGCAATCCCCATTAAAATCCCACCACAATTCTTCACCGACCTTGAAAGGATAATAATCAACTTTATATGGAAAAAACAAAAGACCTAGGATAGCCAAAACTACCCTATACAATAAAAGAATTTCAGAAGGCATCACCATTCCTGAATTTAAGGTCTACTACAGAGTTATAGTTCTGAAAACAGCCTGGTATTGGCATAAAAATTGACATGTAGACCAATGGAATCGAATTGAAAATCCTGATATTAACCCACACACGTATGAACACCTGATTTTCGACAAAACAGCTAAAAGTATACAATGGGGCAAGGACAGCATCTTCAACAAATGGTGCTGGCACAATTGGATGAGGGTGTGTAGAAGACTGCAGATAGACCCATGTCTGTCTCCATGCACAAATGGATCAAAGACCTCAACATCAATCCAGCCACATTGAACCTTTTAGAAGAGAAAGTAGGAGGTACCCTTGAAGAATTTGGTATAGGAGACCGCTTCCTGGACATAACTCCAGGGCACAGACACTGAGAGCAACAATTAATAAATGGGACCTCTTCAAACTTAGAAGCTTCTGTAAGGCAAAGGACACAGTGGACAAGACCAAACAGCAGCCCACAGACTGTGAAAAGATTTTCACCAATCCTATATCCGACAAAGTGCTGATCTCCAAAATATACAAAGAACTCAAGAAACTAGTCAACAAAACACCAAATAACCCTATTAAAAAATGGGGTACAGAACTGAAGAAAGAATTCTCAATGGAGGAAATCAAAAAGGCTGAAAAACACCTAAGAAAATGCTCCACATCCTTAGCTATCAGGGAAATGCAAATCAATACAACTTTGAGATACCATCTTAACCCTGCCAGAATGGCTAAAATTAGAAACACCAATGATGACTTATGTTGGAGAGGATGTGGAGAAAGGGGAAAAATCTTCCACTGCTGGTGGCAGTGCAAACTCATACAGCCATTTTGGTGATCAGTATGGCGGTTCCTCAGGAAAATGGAATTTAGTTTACCAACAGACCCGGCAATCCCCCTCTTAGGCACATAAACAAATGATCCACATCTGTGCAACAAAGTCATTTATTCAACTATGTTCATAGCAGCCCTATTTGTAATAGCAAGAACCTGGAAGCAACTTAGATGCCCCTCAATTGAAGAATGGATAATGAAGATGTAGCACATCTACTCAATGGAATACTCTTCTGCAGAAAAAAATAGTGGTATTTTGAAATTCACAGGTAGATGGATGGCACTTGAAGAAACCATCCTGAATGAGGTAACCCAGTCACAAAAAGAGGAACACAGTATGTACTCACTCATATATGGATTTTAGACCTAGAGCAAAGGATCGCCAGCCTATAATTCACCCCACCAGAGGAACTAGTATACAAGGTGATTCATATAAAGTCCCTCACAGAACCGGAAAGGGACAAGTCCCCCAGATCACAGGGGAAGTGGGGGGGGCAGAGAATGGAGAGAGAAGTAAGAGAAAACGAGGGGGAGGAAAGGAAAACAATTGCGACTAGGAAGTTTGAGGCTGGTTAGGAATAAAAGACCAGAGAGAGAGAGAGAGAGAGAGAGAGAGAGAGAGAGAGAGAGAGAGAGAGAGAGAGAGAGAGAGAGAACATAAAAGAGGGAGCCAATATTGGTTTGAAGATAAAATTGAACACAAAGAAAGGTCTAAAGTACTACAAGACTGCTGCCAAATAACAACTTGAGCATCCATAGAAAGGCTACCATAAATGCCCTTCTCAGATAATGATATCAACAACTAACTTATCCATGGAACCCTCATCTAATACCTGTTGGAAACATGAGCAAACACCCATACATAAACACTGAGTCAAACTAGAACACAGGTGCAGATGGAGAGGACAAGACCAGGCTGCAGAAACACATAGAGACAGCTTACCTGAAGAAGGAGGAGCTAAAGGTTCCCCAGACTGATAGCTGTGAAGCCAGCATGGGACTGACTCAGGCCCTCCTGAATATGGGTCTCAGCAAGAAGGACTGAGCAGTCTAAGGGACCTCAGACAGTGGAACCAGGATGCATCCCTGGTGCACAAAAAGACCTTTGAACACATCCCCCATGGAGGCATAACTGCCTTAACCTAGAGACAGGAGAGAAGCCCTAGTCCCTACTTCACATGACTTGTCAGATCTACATGACCCCAACTGGATGGCATTCCCCTACATATGGAATTGGGGTGCGGGGATGGGAGGTGAGGGTAGTTAGAGTGCATGTGAGAGGGCAGAAAGGTTAAAAGATAGGGAGGGTTCGAGGGAGAGAGGAGGGATGGAGAGGGAACTGGGATTGACATGTAAAATAATAAATTAAATAATATATATAAACATATATATATTAATTTGATTAATCCAATATCATTTCTTTGAACAGTTGTTGCTATTTCCTTAGCAGTCAAACAATAAAAAGACAAAACAATAGCATACAGTATCCAGGTTCTCTGTGTGCTGTCCATCTTCCCATGGCATTTTTATTACTCTATTACTTCTACTTCTATTTCTTCAATTTTTGAGACATGGTTTCTCTGTTTAACTTTTGTCTGTCTTGGAATTAACTCTGTATACCAGTTTCACTTTGAAATCAGAGATCTTCTTGCCTCTGTCTCCCAAGTGCTAGAATTAAAGGTGTGTGCCACCACACCCAGCTACTCTCTTTCTTTTTATTACTTTTAAATTACTTTATCATGTTTCTTTTTCTTTCCCAAGCCTACATACATTTGAAGACACAATGTAAACCTTTAGAGGTTGTTCTTAATCTGAATCTGTCCTTATACTTTAAAGTGTGAAATGTATGTCAATTTTGAAAAGGCTAGCTCTTCCTAGTAAGGGAACAGGGTGTGAGAGAATGAGGCACAAGGAATGGTAAAGGGAATCCACTTTGAAAGAGTGAAGGTAAGGGGTCTGGATGACTTGCCCAATCCTCTGACTATAGGTGAGGAAAGGGACTAAGTGTGACCCAATTCTCACAGGACTAAAAGAGAAAGTGACCCTGGTTTCTAGGAACAACTATGAGGTGATGTGACACACAAAATGAGACCATAGTCTCCTGGAGAGTGATAGGTAGGGTTTAAGTCATGTCAGTACTAGAAATTGAACCCCATCTCTTTTCAGCTGTTAGTCCCAATAGGTACAAGAGAGGTTAGAGAATGGTAAATCATCCAAGAAATGTCAATCTGTGGAAGCATCTGATGTCCAGTGGCCCTCTTGTTTATTCTTGGTTTATGGTTGAGTAGATCTATGGGGAATTAGAGGGTCTTTGGCATTGGTCCCTGCATTGGCTTTGGTTGCACTCATCACATTTGAAAGACCTTAATGCCAGAGCCATAACTTGAGGTGAAAGTAGGCCTTAGTCTATTCTTTTGAACTTGGCCTAATGTCTGTGTAGAACTGGGCAAACAAGAAGGTCATAATGAAATTTCTGGTTCGAGGTTTGAGTGTTGGAGCAGGGCCTGTGTAAATAATCAGAGGGAACAGAGAGGGATTTTCAGATTATGCTGAACTAATTTTAGGATATTTTGAGAGTTCATTGGTTTAAATTCCACTACACTCAGGATGGAGAGGGAGACATGTAATAAAATGTTCCTGGCCTTACCAGCATGTCTGTTACTATAATTCCAATTAGGATCTGTGTTTGCTACTACTGCAGCTCCAGTTTATGAGTTTGATATATTTTGTGTATCTGATCTGCATGCTCATGGGCCTTTTTCCAGACATATCTGCATTCCTTGGAAAGTAAGTTTTTAGAAAGGATCATGTAGAGTTCATAATCATGAGATTATAGGAAACAGTTATGTACTGGAATTATTTAATAAAATTGGTGGAGTCTGAGGTAAATAAAACCAGCCACTTTTCAACCTGAGCATGTACACTAAAAGATGAGGAGACATAAATGTGAGTAGGGCTTCACTATTAACTTCACTAGAGGTAGGATTGGGGAAAGAACTGAGAAAATTTTATCATAGGAGCAAGTGTGTGGAGGGCTGAAGGGCAGAGGCTGGCATCAGAATCTCAGAGAGAGATTTGAGAAGAGGCAGAGGAAGGAGAGACAAGATTAAAGGTGCATGTGCTGACCTTTTCTGTTCTAGTGAAGAATTCCAGGTAGATGGAAGAGAGGGAAGAACAGTGGATTTAGGGGAACACAAGGAAATGAACCACCACCAAGGACAGGGATAGGGAGTAGGTTCCTCATCAGAATCAAAGGAAGGACTTTCATTTTCAGCAACAGTAGAATTGGGAGGTGGGATAAAAAGATTTAAGGGTGAGGAGGTTGTGAGAAAGTGAACAACAGGCACATAAAGAAGGCTTGGAAATTAGAGTAAAGAAAGTAGGCATGAGGGATCCTTTTCCCTTGTCCAGTATGGTCACAAATTGTAAAGATCCCAAATAAACTTAGGATCAAGTGAAAAGTTGGGTGGATGTTTGGACTGTTTGTCTAGGGGGAATTAAGGCCAGACTTTAGTCCTGAAATAAATTAGTTTAGGAGATTTAAGGTCTGGAGTGAATTGCAGCCTGTTGAGATTTTGGAGAAGAATCCCAATGGCAAGTTAGTTGGAATGGAGGAAGCAGATTCTATCACTAATGGCAGTCAGTGAGCCAACGTTTAAAGTTGGGCCATCTTGGAGAGTTTCAAGTGGCCAATAGGTATGTTGGAGGAAGGAGCTGTCACACAAACTCCATCAACAGGAGCAGGACACAATGTTCTTCAGAGAAATCTGGACACCCATCAACAGGACTTTTAAACTGCTAGGAACTGACATCAAATTCCAGAAAAAAAAATAGCCACCAGAAAAAAGAAAGCCAACTAAGCCCAGGTATGCTTGTTTCTAACTGGCTGTCTGGTAGATGCCACCAAAACTAATGAAGGTCATCGTTGGGTGGCATTTCTCCAATCCCACAGGACAGAGAAAGAATGTTGTACACTCAATGGCCACTAATGACCTAGGCACTGTATGTCACAGTGAGGGAGGAGGCTTACTAGTGAGCAGCTGTTGGATGAGGACATCAGGCACAAGGAGGACTAGAAAGTGTGCAAAAAGGCTTAGGGATTAGTGGCCAATCCAAGTCAGAACATTAATATCAAGGGACCTGCAAACCCCTGAATGGTTCCTTCTGGACTGTGGGTTAAGCACAAACCACACCCAAACATCAATTTCTAACAAAAAGAGAGTCTTTATTAACCAAAGCAAAGAAACAAGGTGACTGAATATGAATGGGGCAGAAATAAAGTCTGTGTTAGAATGAACTAGAATATATTGATAAATTCTGTTTGGACATGGTCTTTGGGGTAGCCAAATTGCTATTTTTTTTTTTTTTGATTGATGGAACTTGTTTTTTTGATAGTTACAACTTGGTATTCAATTTCATGAATGAGTCAGGCATAAGGAAGTGGCCAAATAAGGGAATAGATCTTGGTGGCTAGCTTTAGTGATGTGGAAGTACCTAAATATGGCAATCTGACAGTTTTCTAAGGGAAAGGAAAGAAAGGAGGACAGGACTTGATGGCGATGCCATGTTTCCCATATTTGGGCCTATTAGAATCCTGTACCTAGATTGTGGAAAGACCTCTTATGCTTATGAACTGGTAGAATTGTTATTATAAAAATTGCTACCACCAAAGCAATTAAAAGTTCCAATGCAATCCAAACAAAAACATCCACAGAATTCTTGATAGAAATACTAAAAGCTATACTAAAATTCATATGAATGCTGGCAAACTATACTTTGATATGTGGAAAACACTGATGCATAGAAAATATTTTCTTGAATACTAACAAGTAGGTGTTTGCTCCTGTTAGAATCAAGTGTGTGATAATGAATAATTGATAAAAAAGATGAGAAAAATGAAATGTATCACCTTTATTTTGATCATTAGTATATTAGGATAGAGTCACTTTTTAAAATATAAAGCATAAAGTTCTAATGGTAGTTATTTACTTATAAAATAAATGTTTTATGTATGTATGAAACACTAAATGGATCAGAACTGTATTTTATTATAGAATATGACAGTAATTTATTTACACTACGTTTATCAATGCTTTTAAATATTTTTTTCACTTCACAGTGAATTTTTGTAATTGGAATGTGACAAATTCAATTAAGTTGGCCCTTCCTTTCTTCCTTCTTTGTGGTACTTAAAATTGAATATAACATTTTACTTAAATTCTTAGTAGAACTAATATACAGATATTACCAAATATAGTAATTGAATTTTATTGGAGTTACAGAAATGTGGGTGAGGGGTGATTTACAAATAGGAATGACTCAAAGTTAGCTGCATCACCAAATTCCATACCACACTATGGGTGACAGTATGTGAAAACTGAAAACCCAGAGCATACTTCACAGCATAGAGGCTGCTCAACATGTTGGGGAAACTGTCCTATTGCAGGAGCTCAATTGATCCAAGGATCTTATAGGCAGCTATATTGACCTATTCTCTGTTCATACACCTAGTTTCTTCAAGTTTTGCTCATACATCTGGGTTCTTCTTTCTCTGTCTATTCAGTGAAGATCATTTGACCTGCCTGAGCCTCTTCCAGGAAATTCAGGTTACCTGAGAGTATATCTCAGCACTCCTTATTGCTTACACATGCTTGTTTGAAAGAAGAATTTAGTGACCCTAGTCAGTTTCAGTGACATCCCGAAATTACTGAATTGTTTGCTTCATAAGTTTAATGAGCTTCCCTGAAGGAAAGAATGTTTGATCTCCACAAAACATCCCACTGTACTACCTCCCTGAAAATATCCTGCCTTAAGATATTCTATATCATCTACCATTTTATATTCTATGTTTGAAGCAGTTTCCCTCCAAGATAGAGGATTTTAAACTCAGATGAAACTATTACATAACTCAAAAATGAGAAAGGTACAGACAAGACACTGAAGAATGTTCAGTTCTAAATGGACAGCTACATGATTTTTATTTCAAGACAGATCCTCAATATGTTCCTGAGCCTTATTGAATTCTCTCTGTAGCAGAGTCCCTGAATATTTTGGTTTAGAATATGAATTGCTTGTTTTCTCACATTCTTTAAAATTCATTTTTTTATACAAGGTCATGCAAATTGGGCTGCATTTTTATTTTCAATACATGTAAATTTTCAAAAAATAAAACATTCTGAACTCATAGGACAGTTAATTTTTTAAATACACACTATCCAGGGAATTTCTTAGTTTCTGAGTCACTAGTTATTTAGAATCTTTCAAAAGTATAACTGTTTTTTATTTTGTGATTTTTTTAATGACTTGATTACTGAGGAGTTTTGATATTTTTTTAATTTCCTTTAACTTTAAGAAAGTTAGAATGATATCAATTCATATAAAATATATATCTTATCTCAGGCATATCTTATTATGTTTATTGCCTTATTGGCCTTTATAGTGCAAAACAGGTTACTCTGTTTAACACAAGAAAGAACTTGTCTCAAAGGACGTGCTCTCTCATTTTGGCACAAATACTGAAAATACCTGTCCTGTTGCAATTTTCTACTGATTAGAATGTTATCTCCAGAAGGAAGGACACAAATTCCTGAGATTCAGGAAATAGACAAACCTCACAACTTCAGAGTTTCCTGTGTAATTTTTGGGCAGCATCAAGAATCTAGTATTCCTGAGTATTTATCAATATTTCATTGGCTTTGCTGGTAACACAATTGCTTTTGAGCTGTTCAAGTTTTTATA
Organism: Phodopus roborovskii; assembly: GCF_943737965.1. Classification (NCBI taxonomy): domain Eukaryota; kingdom Metazoa; phylum Chordata; class Mammalia; order Rodentia; family Cricetidae; genus Phodopus; species Phodopus roborovskii. The sequence continues at coordinate 40,484,211 of NW_026126525.1, read as the reverse complement.
AAAAACATTTCATTGCTATGCAAGCTTCTAAGAAAGGTTATGGAAGTCCTACATACCAGCTAAATCCGTGAACAAAAATAAGCTGCCTAAGAAAATATCTTGAGTCCAATGTTGACTTTCATATCTCAAGATAACAAATCGCTAACAAATGTCTACTTGATAGGAGAAAACTCATGCCTGTTACTGTAAACACAGCCAAGACTAAAGAAGTCATAGTTTCTAGAAGAGAACATATTCCTGCCTATTTACTAAATCAATAATAGTTTCCAATTGTATGCTAAACACTTAACTTTATACCAATAAAAAATTGCAGCTTTTATCCTTCATCAAAGAAGATACCTTTGTATCAGATGTAGGTTACAACTGATCAAATTGTAGAAAATACATGATAAAGAGTGCCCAGTTCCAGCTGGGATATCAACAACATAAGACTTCTACCAAAGGCTCAGGAATCAGAATGGAATTGTGAGAGACAAGAGGAAGGTCCAGGATGATTGCTGTGAAATAACGTTATCTACATGTGAAATGAATGCTGTGTCCCTCAACTCTCAACAATTCAGTTGTCTTCACTAAATTTGTACAATATCACATCAGTAAACATGTATATATGTCAGGGGGAAATTTTCACAAAGCCCTACCCCTAAGTGAAAACTTAAAGGCAATTGATGGCTACTGAGAGGAAAGGGATCTCATTATGTCCATAACAAACCTCTTGATAGGTTATGCAATCCTAAATAGCCAGGCCTAAACCCATATGGGAACAATAATCATACTTTCCTGATTTATATCTGTATCATTCATATTATACTTAGCATGATTCATATATATATTTATATATGAAGGGGAAAACAGGACAGGGTTGGAAATTATGTAAATATAGTACACTTGTGAATAGATTCTCAATATTGATGTTAAAAATATTTTGAAAGACACTATTCAACCAAACTATTTTAGCAAACCCAAATCCTGATTCAGGGATTCACCATGTTGAACTTTGGTGAAATATCTATAGTTATTGGTGCTCTACCTGAGGTAAACATGTTCATTTGCATCTTCTTAGAAAAAGTCATACAGTAGCACCATTGTATACTGTTGTAACAAAGTTTCTGGTTTTCAATCCCTTTTGTGAATATTGTCTCAGGAGCAGAGGGCATCAAAAATCTGTTTATTGAGGTTGTGGCTACCCCAGCTTGATTCTCCAAACTTTGCCCGTACCTTTGTAAGTAACCGCTCTACTGATCTGTCCTCTGGTTATCTAGATTGTGTACATGTCCTTCTCTCAGCTGGAATGCCCACCTGACCCTCTCTGCCTCATGACTTCATGTAAGGAGTTACATTTTCCCCCTGCCGGCCTGGACCCACTGCAGCGGCAGCCCCCAAATAACACACAGAGACTCTGTATTAGATATAATGCTGTTGGCCAGGTACTAGTTTCTTATCAGCTATCTCTGTCTTAATTATTAACCCATTTCTATTAATCTAAGTATTTCCACTTGGTCTCATCTTACCAAAGAGCGGCTGGCGTTGTTCTATCCCCGTCTCTAAATGCTGACTCCTCCTTACTACTTCCTTGAATCCTCCTTGTCATCTAGTCCTGCCTATCTTGCTTTCCCTATTGGCTAACAGTGCTTTCTTCATTAACCAGTATGGGAAACATATTTACCGAATGACATCTCCCATCATCTCCTCTTTTCTGTCTAAATAAAAAGAAGGGTTTTAGCCTTAACATAGCAAAATATATCACATAACAGTAATCAAATAAGAATCACCATTCACAATATTTAGTCCAATAGGGACTAAGGCAGGGAGCATGATGGTAACACAGAGGTGTTTATATACAGGTTTGCTGTCTTGGTTAATTTATATTGCCAACTTGGCACAAGCTAGAGTCACTTAGGAAGAGGTAGTCACAACGAAGGTACTGTCCAGATCAGATCAGTCTCTGGTCATATCTATGTGGAATTGTCTTGATTGTTGGTTGGTGTGGGAAGGCCCTGATGATGGTGACCCTGCTACCTCTGGAGCAGGTGTCCTGGGCTATGCAAGTTCATTAAGCATGAATCTGTGAAGTAAGCAACCTTCCTCCATGCTTCCTGCCTCTTGATCCTGCCCTGAGTTCCGCTCCACAGTTCCCTCAGTGATGGACTATTAGCTGGACATGTAAGCTGAAATAAACCGTTTCTTCCAAAGGGAAAAAAAATCCGTTTATTGTCTGCCCCTACTTTCTCCTGTCAACTCATGAGAATTCTGGATATGGATTGGACATTTTTCAATATGGACTAATTAAAATGAACTTATTTTATAGTATGTGCAGAACACCAATATTAAAAGCACATGGAACATTTTTAATAATGACTAGAGAGAGTTATGATAAGCCATAAATCTAGAGAGATGACTAGACAATTTAATTGCTACTCAAGATTAGTACACATGTAGGTAGTTGAAAGATTCTGTGTGAAACAGAATTTTATAATTCTAAAAAAAGTAAGGTGAAAGGGTTAACATTTACAGATGACAAAAAGACAAAAAGAAAATAAAAGAAGATAGGTTGGTACAGAGACAAACCAACAACAAACATGACTAAGGCTTCTTCAATATAAGGAAATCATTGGAGATCAATATTAAGACTCGGTCTTGGCAATGATTAGGAGTTGTGGTGAGAGCTTGGACCTGTAACATTATGGGTGAAATGGAGATGATACAGTATGCTTGATGATAATTTGAATGTTCAGAAATAATGTTCTATATAATATCAATAATTGTAATAGCCTTTTTAGATGCATTGCTATAGAACCAATCCAGAAGAAGAAAAAAAGGACAGTTGGGGAAGAGTTGTATTTTTGTTGTTGTTTTATTAATTTTTCTTGAGATGTTTCCTTATTGTATATTTCTTGCTGGCCTGGAATTTCTTATGTACACACAGTCAGCTTTAAACCCACACAGATCTGCCAACCTCTATCCCCTTAGTGTTTACACTAATGATATGAATGACCATGTTGGGCTGTAAATTTGTTGTTAGTTGTGTTACTTTTGGAAGTGATGGTATCATTGATGTTGGTGTTCTTCTTTTCTTTATTTCGTTTTCATATTCTGTAAAAGTACTAAGTGAGAAATTGTATCTGTTTAGTTTAAAATGTTGTCTTTGATTATGAGCAGTTTCAGAATATGCACATGTTGATAGGTCACATTCAAGCATTTATTTTTACAGTTTTTCACTTAAGTATTTTTTCTTTCACATGACATGTTTAAATTTGTATATATTGTGTCTGCTACATGTCTTTATCAAGAGTTCTTGTAACATTGGTTTCAAACCCAGGCCATCACCAGCATTAGGCAGGCTACCTATCTTCTACCATTGTAATATCTGCTTATGATATCCTTTGATTTTTATAATGAGAGATGTCAAACATTGAAAAGGGCTGGCTGTGCCTCCCTGGAAAAACATGTGAACATATCTGTAGAGTCAAAGACCTTGAATTAAAATTCAAATATGTATGAGAAAAATCTGCCTGAATTTAAAATATGTGATTTGAATCATTAGTTTTAATTTTGATACAGTTAAGATAGTTCTAAATTATATTTATATTTTATACTTTCCAAGAAATATAAATTATTTATATAATAAACTTATATCTAAAGATTTTGGTCTTATTTTTTTCTTAATTCTTGCTCTGATATGACTATGTCCTTAATATTAATATTGATTTTATTCCTACATGTTTCTTTTAACCTTCTAGGAAATCAAACACCTACATATGCCTTTAAAGTACTTAATAATACATAACTAGTATAAGAAACATAAAATTCTCCATAATATGATTTGTCAATATTGACTCTGGATTCAGTTTTGCAGATGTCATCTACATAGGGGAATATACTCAAAAATTCACATGTTAATTTTTTAAGTTGAAGTTTAATAATAGTAATTTAAATATTGTTTAATAAGTTTTAGTTTCTGTTAACCTGGCCTTGTCGTTTGCTTTTTTAAAGTTACATTTTGTTATCTATGGCCTTCCTTAGATTTATAGATCTAATTCAGTGGATATTGATTATCTTTCTTCATGTCTACAACACATTTCTTCCTGCTCTTAGTAACTGCTGTTCTATACTCAGAAAAAATTTTCTAGTGTCATTCTCTCATAAAAGTGAATAATACTATCATAAAAACTTAATTGGTAAGAAAAAATACACAAAGCTTTGTAAATAAAATAAATAATGGAAAATAATATGAAATAAAAAGTAAATACAGAAAATTCTGCCTGTAATTTTCCATTGATAAACAAAGGTGAACCATTAAAAAGACACTTTCAGGGCATAAAGACAAAAGAAAAGTGAATTACATAAGATCCTAGTTTTCAGAGTGACCCTCGTCATCTCAAGAGGAGACCTGGCCTCCAGAAAGATGCTACTTCTCATTGGCTTTCTTTCCTTTTGAAACTAAAGGCAATATCACTTTATTCCAGAGACCACAATGATGGAACACATCTTGTTGGAATGAAGCTTCCTTTAGGAATGTCCTTGCATCAATATGTCAGGACAATTTCCTCTTCCCCTTGTGTGCAAATTGCAGTGCAGGATTTTCTGCTCCCATCACAGAAAAACCATACAAACCTCTAAAAATTGCCCAAACTGTTATACTAAGCCTACCAAAAATGCTTTAGGTATAATCCACTATCTGACTACTGGATTAAGTTATTTCGTTTTCTCATCTCATGAAGAATATTAAATTCTAAAATATAGAAATATTTTAAAATAAAAAATACTCAAATAAACCTTTTAACATTAATATTTCTCATTACCTACTGTCAACCCACTTAAATGTTTCCATTACATCAAAATGCTCTGTATGTATTTTTCTTCAATCAATTCTGTGTGTGTTTGTTGTCTATACTAGACACTGAACCCATAGAAAGTTGCCAGGCAGCCTGTTTCACTCCCAATTCCACTCACAGACACTGTTCTGTGTTCCATGAGGAGATAAAGTCATGACTGAGTCACATCTTTTTTCCATTAGATGTATGACTGTTACCTGCTTGATTTTACCAAGAACTTATTACTTTGTCATTTTTTTTCTTTGTTATTTACATAAATTGATTCAACTATACAGATTTTCCTATAATTTGCTCTGTGACTTACATGTTATCACTAAATTTAAGTCAGGATATTATTTATATGTCAATTTGTTCATCTATCCTGATGTAAATTTTCCCATACATCATAAATTAATTAGTCTACTATTGATAGAGAAGTTATTTTATTTTTCTCTTGGGCTGTGATGGTGCTGACAATGTCATTCTAGTTCATATATCTACATCTGTGCTTTTTCTAGGGTGAACAGAAAGGAGCATGCTTCCATGACACTAACATATCCATGTCTCAGTTTCTCACATTATGTCATATTTTTAAAAGCTGTTTTATTGAGTAGGTCAGTGGTGGCACATGCCTTTAATCCCAGTAGTTGGGCAGCAGAGACAGGCAGATCTCTATGAGTTCAAGGCCAGCCAGATCTACAGAGTGAGTTTCAGGATTGGCTCCAAAGCTACAGAGAAACTCTGTTTAAAAACCAAAATAAACAAATAAATAAATAAATGTTTTGTTAATTTAAGCCAATGGTGCCACCATATTCCACATTCTTAGTTTCAACTTTATTTTGTATTGTCAAAGTTTTCATTTAAATGATGCCTTCATATAAATAGATTGTTTTCTTATTCATAGACATAAGTGTGGTTCATTTCTCTTTTGACTGATCTTATTTTACCTACAATTTTTCATTAGCTGTATGATTCTAATCTATCTTTACTTTTTCATGTTATTTTTAAGTTCTTTTAAATATCATTGTAAAATATATCTCTATATTACTTGTTGATACCAAAATTAATTAAATTTTTTTTATCACATTTATTTCATTTGCATGGTGGATGGTGTGTGTGTGTGTGTGTGTGTGTGTGTGTGTGTGTGTGTTAAAGTACACATGTGGTAGTCAGAGGACAATTTATGGTAGTTATTTATACCTTCCCTCTATGTACCTTCACTAATGTTCCTGACAAGAATACAGCTTATTTGTGTTTTTGTTTTATACATAATTATGCCTCCATGCTATAAATAACCACATCTTCAAAGATTTTGCATAGCATTGAAAGGTCAATAAGATAATTAAAGCTATATTATTTTGAGCACTGGACTGGGATATATTCCAAACCAGTGGTTTCCTTATGGCAAGACCATAAAAGATATAGAATCCATGTTCAAGACAGAATATTTAAAGTCACAAAACAAGATTTCTGCGGGGTTTAATCATATCACTAATTCTGAGTAATACTTCAAATGCCAAATTGATTTAGTCAGAACTTGTTTTTCACTTTAATTATCCATTTGGCTTATGTGTAGAATGATTATTTGATGCCATTTTGCCCTTTTTATTTCAGTATCTTCCAAACTGCTAATTATAACATAACTATCATAACTATTAAAAGAATCTTAAGTTTTAGGATGCATTTTGTTTTGTCAGACAACTTTTACTATGTCTCTACATCATCACATAGTTTCTGAGTTCAGAGGCTATTGTGTTTTTCTTGAGCTCAACAAAAGAGTGGGTTATTTAAAAATAGCAATAAGGATGTTGAAGCTCATATAATATGGTTTTTGTTCAGGCATATATAATATTTTACTGATTAAATTATAACAGTGCCTTTTATTAGAAAATTTAGGTCACTATTAAGAAAACATCCACATTAGTAGAAAGCAGCTGTTTCTGCTATACTTCAACTCAAATTATCCATTATATATAATAACACAGATACAAATTTTAAACATTTTCAAATGAATTATATTTGTTATGTTTAGTTGTTAATTTGTCAAGTGAAAAAAAAATACACTTGCTAAATATATATACCACCTTCCATTATAGGCAACGGAAGGGTTATTAAAAGGTTTTTGATTAATTTAAAGACTATTTTCTGTTTACATCTTATAAGTGTATAATCCCATGTATAGTGACTGTTGCAAAATAGATGAGGAGGAGACATTAATAAATGTTGGTTAGATCATTCAATTCTTTCCCCCAATTCTTCCTACCAAACCTGCTAATAAGAAACCTTGGTGTGTATGTAGAAAACCTAAAACGAAACAATGCAAGGGGAAATTAATCTTATTGCCTTTTAACATTCCTGCTGAGATAACTACTGTTGATCAGTTATTTTTTTATTTAACTGTCTTTCCAGTGTACATACTATTTCCTCTGCAATAATAGCGTCTTGTATGTGCTATTGCAAATCCCAAACCCTGAACGCTGCATGTGGTAATGAGCCCATCGACTCTGAGACACAGAAGAAGGAAATTAAGATATTGCATTCAGACGTGTGTATTAACTCACCATCTAACATGGAAAAAGTAATGAGTGTAACCCTCACAATGGTGGAGTATAGGGAGCTTTTAAATAGGCATTTTAATCTCCTTTAGAGCAAAGCCACACTTTCGGTTTCCCTGGGTTTTTGGCAAGTTTCCCAGAAGCTGCAGTCATTCATGAGCCACACACTCTGTTCTTAGGAAAAATGCAATGGGAACTTCACACAGTGAAACCAATGCTTTCAATTTGGATGCTTCATCTGTAAAATATCCGCTCACACATGTATATACAAGCCCACAGTACTTAACTCAGCCACCACCAAAGAATGGAGCACTTCTGGGATTTGAACCCATAGTTTCAGGAAGTCCAAGATTTTCAAACCGTATTGCTGACTATAGAACCATTCCCTCTGGATGATTATTCTGCAATTACAATGAATTTTATGTTAAGGAAGCTTGGAAAATTCTCAAATCAAATCAGATTGTTTACAACAGCTTATGTGTCTTTCTCTGGAAGGGCTGAAGCCACAATTTTACATCCCTTGTTCATGTTCTCAGACTTCTCTATACACTTCAGAAGCTCTGTAGAATCAGAATAAGGTTCATCTGTGAGATGTACTAAATGTGACTACAGAATATAGTGCAGTATAAAAAAATGTGTTTCATTGTTTGAATTCTAGATTTATGAAAAATTAGCTGTTTGTTCCATTTTAAAGGCCAGAGAAAAATCACTTAGTCTGTATTATTTGTTTAACAACAGTGGCTTGAGATGTTATCTTGACTGTGTAAGCTGAAATGGCTTGTTAGTTACATCTGCTTGTGTGTGTGTGTGTGTGTGTGTGTGTGTGTGTGTATATATATATATATATATATATATATATATATATATATCCTACATGTGTCATTTCCATTACTCCACTTTAAAAATCAAAACTCATATAAATTTTCTTTTGTACCAGAAGGATACCTAGTAGATCAGTTGTAAATATATATAAATATGCCATCATCTATATTTAATTGCTATTAAATATATATTTTCTATCAGGACTGCCAGTATCAGATGCATAAACAGTGCGTGCTGGTCATAATATAAGTGGAAATACACCGGCTGATTTTAAATACAAACAACACATGTAGTAATGAAGCTATTTTAGTTACTGAGCTTTTATAAACCCCCAAGCAATGCTGTCTCAGTCATGAAGGGGCTCTTAAGTGGTGCAGTCCTGGTTACATAAAGCCAAATTATGCCAACTCGCTGCTCTCTGCATGCACAGAGCTGTCCCAGTTTACCTCTCACTCATATTTGCAGTTTCTTCATTAGAAGAATATTTTCTTTTATGTCATCCCATTGTACTTAGAAAATGTTCTCCCTTTGTGCAGCATAAGCTTTTGCAAAAGTGATTCCGTGAATTCCTATAACGTTTCTGTGATTTGTGAGGAGGAGTCGGACAAAAAGTGTGTGTAGGAGGGGCAGCTGACAAAAGAGGAATCTTCCTAACTCAGTCTGGGCGACTTTTGCAGACTAAGGAAGTCTCAGCAGGGGCAGGGTGGGGCCACAACACTTGCCTGAGGCTTCAATGTTTGATCTCTTTTCAGGCAGTAATAATGTAAAGCCAAGGAAACATAAGGTAAGTAAAACAAAAGCGAAATTGAGCAAGCTTGCATCCCTCAGTTCCATTCAATTTAGCTTTGGTCATGTTCAAACAAATGTGCTTCTTTTACATTTTTCTTATTTAAACCAAAGAATACATGCTCTTTCCACATCTATGATACATTTTTTTTTTTTTTCCTTTCAGAAGGGACATTAGATACAGCAAAAAGTAAAAAAAAAACTCTGTGCTTCTGACACTCATCCCTAGCAGAGTCATTTTAGATTTTCTGGGGATATCATGATTAGCTATCAGTAATTAATTTAGAATACATGAGAAAATTTAGACAGTTTCTATTTACAAATCAAATTTTATATGAATGAAAATGATGATCTGATAAATTAATATATAGATGCCAAAACTACTGGGATAATAAAAATATATACCTGACTCATTGAGATTGTGACAAAGAAATAATCATCAACAATAACTGGAAAATATATATACATGGGTATGTGCCAAAACATCTTCCTGTTATCATATAAAATACTAAGCTCATTTAAAGTTATATACAATAGAATAAATGCAAGTTATATTTATCATTAACAATTATCAGGGTTTTCATTTTTTATTTTTTTATGATTAGGAAAATTTAACTACATTTATTTCTATTTCTGATTTAATAATTCATCAATTTGCAACCTTCAAATATTGAAATTGGAAAATTTAAATAAATGTAAGTACATATAAAATATTTATATTCAATTTAAAGCTAAAGACTGACACAACAATCACCATTTAGTAATACTGTTTTTTTTTAAACTTTTCTTATTGAAATATTTCCATAACAGTTTAAGATTTTTTTTATACTAAGTCTGTTGTTAAGCTCATTTGTATAAGGTAAATAAATCACATTTGATTTTGAACTGAATTTTTTAACTTTTCTCATAATACTGGCCTTGTTGTTCTGAAATCAGTTTACAATGCCCTTAAAGCTCTAAGTCACCACATAGGATGTATATTTTAAAGTCTAAATTTATTTTGTATGCATTTTAACTTTTATGTAAATTAAAATGTTTACTGTAAAATGTATTAAATAACCAGTGTTAATTTTATTGTAAAATATTGCTATACAATTCTGCTTTCCTAAATGATGAGGTAAAGACATTTAAATACAGTTAGAACATTCTTTCAAAATTGCACCTATTATCTGCAATTGCAAAGATAACTTTTCGTTCTCATAATTTGACAGACATATTAATACAAGTTAATAGCACAAGAGACATATTTAACAGTTACTTTATTATTTAAATTTGCAAAATTGCCATAAAACATAGTCTTACATTGATCTCTGGGATTTTTTTTTCTTAAAATGATACTATTTGATTGTAGAAAAATATTAAAACTGGAATAAAACCTACATTTGTGAAAATATAATTGAATGGCAATGATCTTCAATGTCTGAAATTGGGAAAGTATTATTAAAGGATCCAATACAGGAAATGTAGATTGAGATCAAATTTTTGAAAAGTTTCTCAAGCATATTTTTAGGAGAAACTTTAGAGGATAAATTTGTATATAAAACATATATAACAGTTAGAAACAAATAAAGCACACTATTACAAAAATCAAACCTGACCTAATATGAGTACAGTAATGAGAAAGCTTTAAGGAAAACTATCTGAGTACCAAGGCTGAGATTTCAGCAGACAATGTTGCCTTTGCTTCGTATGATGACCTCATTGCCTGTGTTCCTATGAGTGGTAAGAGCATGGCTATTACAATGACATGTTTTTTCTTTTCTTGAGAAAAAAATATTACAGCCTAAAAGGAACACTTTATATATCTGTCACTGCCTTACTAGAGAAAAATCTGAGCTTTGAACATGTTAATGAAGATAAAGAATAATGTATTTTGGTAATTTTATTTTTATTTCCTATCATTACCTTTGTTCTCGATTTAGATACAGGTTAACAACAACAAAATCATTAACAGCTTGAAACATGATAATTAGAACCAATTATAAATTCACTGACCTGCCAGGGCTCATTGTCACATCTCACTCCCTTAAAACCATTCATTTTGTTTTATATTTGTGTTTGATTGGAGGAGTCTATTACTCAACCCATGGGCATGAACTATTCAATTAACCATCTTTCTTAAGACAGCAGGAGCTTATTTGATTCCTCTCCATGTCTAGTTTGTGTAATTATTTTTAAAGAACAAATGTATTTCATAATGGACAATTTAGTTCATCAAACTACTGGTTTTTTAACTATGATTAAAAGTTGGTTTTCTCTTAATTAGGGAATAAATATGTTTTTGTGTTGTTTGTTCACTATGAAAACATACAAATGCCAGACCTGGCTCTGGAGAGGAAAGTGTGTTCAGATTTATTCCATTCATGACATAAGCAACTCAATCTCAATGTAGTCTCCAATAGTTAACAATGGATACTTTTTGAGTTTCTGTTAGAAATGTGATACAGTAACCTAGAATTACCTTACATCTTAGTTTAGGGACTTCCAGTCTCAAACTGCATATTGCTTGGAAGGTTTTCTACTCCCATCTAGTGGTCACATTATTACATATTCTTTCAAAGCTGAGAGCTGTGAATGGTCTGTATGTATTAAGGCAAATGCAACTGCTGTTTTATTGCCAGAATTAAATAATTAATGCAGTTAACAACATCTGCATAGATTAAGTAATTCAGGCTCATGGGTTTTGTTGATAGCAGTAATTTTAGAAAGTAGCATAAAATGGTTTTAGTCTGATTTATGGAGCGTAGCTCATGCTGCCAGAGCCACATGGAGCTCATTGACTGAAAAACTCCCAGGATCACTCAAGAGAATTGCCACAGTTCTACAGTCAACAATTTCTTATGAATATTTTATAAAACTGTCTAAGTATAAAGAGAAAAAAGTTCAAGCAATAGAGTTCTGTGGGTACAGCTAAACTCCAGAATACAAAATCGGTGAATGGAATCCTAACAAAAATTAAGATTATTAGAATTCAATATAAAATATACTTTAATACTTATAATTATTATATTTTTCTTTGTCAAAACAAGGACTACATAATTTTTGCTATATTAATGGTATCTGCTCTACAAAAACATAAGTAAAATATAAACAGGAGAATAAGGTTGCTCTACACATTTCAACCAATGTATGTATGTTCTCGTACTTAAGTGTGTGCCTGTGTAATCTAATGCTAAAACACTGTGGTACAATCTTGGAGGTGTTTAATGTAGTGCATTCTAACATACTGAGTTAATAAGGGCTCAAGAGCTTTCAGCTTTCTGAAATCTTTAAGACACAAACACACTAAAAAATGAAACAACATTGGCAGACAAATAAAGCTAAGGGATTTTCAAGAATGGGGAAATGCTGGATTTTCAATGGACTAGACAGGATAAAATTTCTATGGGGTCTTTGCAATTTGTACTCAGTAACTACACTCACTCTGGTGCATGGTATACACTGATAATGACTGTGAACTTACTACAACAGAGAAAACCTTGTCTTACCAAACACAGTAAGCAGCTTTATATGAATGCCATGTTTGATTTTTACAAAACGTTGAGATTATCTCATTTGGAGAGTCAGGATGAGATAATATCTCCAATGAGAGTGGGGACTGAGTCATAATGCATTACTTGAATTTTGAGCATGGTGGGAAACTCTAGTTCTGAAGTTTGAGGTTTTTAATCTGAGGTTTACAAAGAAAGAATGATTGTATAGAATAGAAGGCTAGACTGTAGTGCCTCAAGAAATGAATGTACTAAATTGAAAGAAAATGTGATGTGTCTGAAGCATAGGCAAGTGAATATTCTCTCAAACATATGGTGAAACCATGAGGAAAAGGGAAATTTGTGGGTTAGTCACATTAGTAAAGATTGTTCTAAAAGAAAGTTCAAGTTGAAACTGGGAAAATGCAGTGTTTTTGAAAACACATAACTGAAAATAAAAGGTGTACATATCTTTGAAAGACTAAAACGAAAGAATAGCAGGGAACTGTTTACTTTCATTAGGTCTGTTGAATTTCAAGCCAATACTGAATTGAAAAGGCTCAATAGAAAAATGTATGAAGTTTTTATTCACCAAAATTAACAACAAATCCATGTTAGAGTCTATGCTTGGCATATGAATATTTCCTTAACATTTACATGTAAAAACAATTGTAAAAGAATCCGAATCCATTATTAAAATAAATACTAGGTGCAGTGTACTGAGGTAAGAAATTTATGTCTTCAGGTAGCCTAAACACTTGATTTATTATTTTCTTTAGCCCAAATTGTATTATTTACCCTTTAACAGAGCTAGCAATCCCACAGCTGAAATGAATATTAAAAATAAATTAATAAAAATGGAATGAATATAATTTCATTTTTTTAGAAAATTTAATATTCTTAAATATTTTATCACTAATAGCATTGACACCTAATTATGCAGGTAAATGAACATGTAAAACATTTTTCAATTACAAATAAATATAGTCATAGCTATTAATGTTTCAGAATGTCTTGTTGCTTTATGTGTTATCGTGGATGCTATGTGAATGCAGTCTATGTTTAGACATTTGCATAACTCCTTTATGATAGAGTAATATAGATAAATGACTTTAGCTATAGATGAGATAGATACATATCCGTGAGCTTCACATAATAGTATAATATGAGGGAAATATAGTAAGACATATTTAAGATGTACTTTTGTCGTTTGTCAATCATAGCAATTTAAATTTCCAAAAATGAAATAAAAGGATGCATAATCTTATATTGAGTACACAAATGTATTCATATTTATAGTGAAATACTTTTTTGTGGTTATTCAGATAAGTAAATATTTAGGTAAATAAAAACATTCACTAGCATTAAAGACACTATTTTCGAAGTCATGAGATTTTTTTTTAAACTCACATACATACATGTGTATTTATGTGTGTTTGTTTTATTTTATATCATAAAATAATTATTACTTTAGGCAAGTATTAAAAATAAGGAGAAATACCATAGCCTTTGAAATTAATCTCTTTCACAAGCTCCTTTTATAACGTGAAATACTGTATTTCATGAAAGGAATACTTTAATTCTTTTGGCTGAATAATCTTACTAAGCTTGCCAAAAGGCATGTTTTACTTTACTGATATTTGAAAGATGGAGGATGATTCAATGTCTTTGATGTACTTTTTATCAAGTGACATCAGCCTAATACCAACTCCACTGATTGAAAATATACCTTTATTTTATTTTGTTTTCTTAAGCTGAAAAACACATGAATTTGGATCAAGAAAGAAACAAATCCAAACTGAACTGAGAAACTTTGCCAGGAAAACACAGGAGAGCCAGAGACACTGGGTCCTAAATAGTGAATCTTTGAGAGTAGCAATTTATTTAGCCATTTGATTTTAATCCTCCTGTTTCTGTCCCACCCCTTTTAATATCTTAGCAAAGAACAAAGGCGATCAAGACAAAAAGCAATATAGTCATTAAGTAGTAATTGGTAGGAGAGGCTTTGGGGTTAAAATTAATAAAACCAGCATGATGTACATTAAGACTGTATAAATATTTAAGGAACTGAAGCCAGCTTGGAGATGTAAACCGATTAGCAAAACTACTTACTCCGGAGATGCAAATATTTCAGGTAGATAAAATAAACAGAGACTGCTAGTTGGAAATCTGATCAGTTTTCATTCTGGAAGTGCTTTGTTTCTTTTATTTTAATTGTCAGAATAAAGCACTTTTGATGTTTTATGTAAAAGATTTATATTACATCTAATGCAAAGCAGGAAATGGAATCATAAATAAAACCATTAGAGATGTTATTTGCTCTTGTCAGGTCATGTATAATAAATACAATTCTGGCCATTCAGGATGAAATTAAAGGGAAAGTATAAAACAAGAAACAGGAACCTCATCCTTTAGGATTTTCTTTGTCAGCTTATACATTAAAAATTTGTCTACAGGAAAAGAAATATTTAAAGGTAAATTTACATATTATTTAGAGGATTTCAAACCATAGACAGTAAATATAATTTGTAATAAATATCAAAAGTTGTGCTTAATGTGTATTGTTTAATTCAGTTTTGTTAAAAATATTACATGTTAGGAATTTTCATTGAATCAAGATTTCATTAAATTTTATTAAATATCTTGCTATAATTTTGAAAAGTTCCACCTCCGTGTTTATAAATCTATGCATTCTTATATTTTCTTAGATGAAGTACTTAATAACCTGCTGTCATCCTGTCATTTATCTACATATTTTTTTATCCCAGATTTGCCTTTGATAATGTTCAGAGTTGGACACTATATAGCATAGCATTAGTACACAGCCACATGAACAAGAGACTTGATCCAAGTTTTCTGAGCAAAAGAAATGCTCAACATGGCAACCATGAGATATATGGCTTGCTTCAAACTTCCTTAATCCTTTGTTATAACATTATATGCTGGATTTATTTTTTAAAATTGTCTTACTGCAGTTTATGATTAAACACAACAGACACTCATCAAGGCCACTCTATTCAAATACTTACTTGTAGTTTTAAATTTGCATTAAACTTGTTTGACTATGTAAAATAATTATAAACTGGTGAGTAATGAGCAATGAATAAATCAATGTTTCCCTTGGCATTAACAGACTACTGGGAAGAAATATATAAATGAGGACTTACTCTGAAAACTTCATTTCTGATTGATATGAGGTACCATGTGGGTCATAAAAAAAGCGAAGACAATGATCCATCAAAAATATCTTGTCCCCAATATGTCAAATAACTAAGTATTGGGTTTTGTTTTGTTTTGTTTTGTTTTTTTCTTGCTCATGTTTTTCACATCCTCTCTCTGGCCTACTTTCCTTACTTTAAAAAATATACTATTCTATAACCTTAATGTTTAGCTGTTGGCACTATCTGGCATTAAGCTATTTTCTGATTACTCTCACTTTTTAAAAATAAATGCATTTAAAATTATTATTGCTAATATATATTTAGAGATTTGAACTTCTGTTTCCAAATAAACCATAATGCCTTTTATGCCTTTCAATAGAAAAATCCTATACAGAGCTAATAAAATGTTTTACTATCTCTGAGTATAAAATCCTGTTTCAAAGTAATATGTATATTTCACATATCCTGATGTGTAAATACATTTGAAGAAATATACTCTTATTGCTTACAACTAAGCTAACCATTTTGCCAATTTGAAAGCAATCATTTGATTTTTCCTTTCTTTCTTTTCCTTATAAATAAGGCATAGTGTTTCTGATCATAAAACATTTACTCAATTGTTCTCTACTGAGTAATAATCAGTTCACACAAACTAATAGCCTATATTCATTGTTTACGTAAGTGAGAAAAAAAAACTAGTCTTCATTAATTTGCAATTTAAGAAAGCAAACCATATCAACTAACATTACTACATTTCAGACAAAATCACTTATATATTTTACATGAAAGAAAAACTTTAAGAAAATGTGATTATATGTAATATCCTGGTGAAAAAGATGCCCCATTAGTCCATGCAGTAGATCTTGGGTCATTCTTTGATGCAGTCACCTTGAGTTATTCTTTGGTGTAGTGGTTTGGAGTTCACTTCCCATTTACTTTTCACTGAAGACACTAGCAATAGGAACTCATGCACATGCAGTATAGGAAATTATCTGCACACTTCAATGATGTAATTATTGCTATTATTTAATGATTTATATACATTTGATTTCCCCATGTACCTGCAAATTTTTGCATCATAAATAGTATAGTGATAGAAATTAAAATCAATTAACTTGATATTCAGGCCAAATGCAAATGCAGACCTGAAAAGAGAGATGATTATTTAAAAATTTCATTGTGTAAAGTGCATTACTTCTTTTTTCCCATTGCTTCAATGTTTTGAATAAACTCTGTCACCTTTGGTATAAAAATATTAAAATGTAATTCAATTATCTTTTGATAAACACTATTTGTGTTGTATACCATCCTTGCATTTGGCTTTGTAGCACATTGTTTTTGTTGTAATGATAAAAATAGGAGCTCAGGTTAATTAAATATTCACTGTGTGGCAGTCTTAAACTGAGGCAAGATTTCCAAGCCCATCGTTTTATATTCTTGGATTGCAATGATGGTGCAATACCTTCCATTCTGGTTGATTTGCTTAATGTTTTAAATTAGGAATCACAAGGCAGACACTGACATTGTGTAATCTACCCAAATTAACATTTCAATGGTAATTTGTGCCAATGACATAATACTAATTACTGTCCCTCTGTTTAAGAATCTTCTGTTTAAATCTCCTAGAATTGAGATTCCCACTTACATGTTAACATTATATAATGCTACAATAATCTACTCCTCAGTTTTTGCTGAAACTATGAGTCTTCAGAGATAACTAGAAATATAAACAGATGTAAAAATTAGAATGTAAATTTCTTTGGGTACATACTGAAGAACAAATGTGCTAAGGACAATAACTATTTTCTGTGTGTGGACTTGACATGTGAATAATTGGGAAGATGTAAGAGTGGAGATTAACACGAACTACACTTATTACTGGCTACAAATACAACAACTCCAAACAAAAGGAGGAAGTAAAATCAGAGATGGCTAGAAAACCAGTCAGGACTCTATGGAAAGTCTATGCATGGAGTAGTATATATTCTCCAAAGTTTTTGTCAATATTTTATATTTTAAATCAGTATAAAGTTACAGATTATATTATCACATTTAATACAATTTAATTTATCTAGGATATTAACATAAGTCAAACTTCAAAGCAGCAACTTAAAAATACAGGTCAAATGAAGGAAAGGGAAAATAACTGTGTCATTTTCAATATTATGAAAAACTAGGTATCAAATTTAATATACTATGCTAATAATATAAGCACTAAAATATAAAACTCCCTAAAATGTGTGCTTTAAGTATTGGTATTAAGTTACAATGTTTTTATTTCCCTAAACAAGAAAATAGGAATATAACACTAAACATTTGGATTAGGCAAATGGACATAGCTGAAACAATTGTGAGAATTATCTACAGACAATATGTCAACTGAAAAGGCTAAAGTGGTAAACTGTTTTAGAATTTAGATCAAGGTAGATAACATTCAATATGACAAGTACCTCTTTTCTCATTTTACTGAAAATTTCAAAAGTCTGTATTCTTTACATAGAATTATTTACTTTAAAATAAGAATATTTAATGAAGGTATATTGTGCATTTGTGTTGGATTGTATGAGTGTGTTTGGCTTTCAATCAGATATGACCTCTGCAGTAATGATGAGGTGCCAGAAATTGTTCTGCAGCACCCTGGAGGGCATTGGAGTAGGAAAAATAATAAGACTCCAAGAGTCAATATCCCTTTAGCAATATTTGAATCTAATATAACAGAGAAGTAAGGTAAAGTTACTGAAGGAAACGCAACATTGTGCAGAGTGAGAGAATGAGACACACAATTCTATTTCCCCTGTCACAAACTCCAAGAATAATAATATTTAGTCATGTAACTATTAGGCATATGATTTTGCATGTGTATGCATTTGTCTGTACGTATGTATGTGATATGTATTGGGGTACATATGTATGTGTGGTGTGTGTGTGTATGTATTTATTTGGTGTTTGTGTGTGTGTGTGTGTGTGTGTGTGTGTGTGTGTGTGTGGTGTGAGTGTGATATATATATATTTGCATGGTGTGCAAGTAAATGTATCTGGGTTTATCAATGCATCCTTTCAAAGGCCAGAGGAGGTTGTAGAGTGTCCTGTTCTATTCCAATCCAGCTTATTCCCTGAGATAGGCCCCATCACTGATTCCTTAGCTTGATTTTTCAGCTAGCCTAATTTGATGGTAAGAACATTGTTTGAATCTTCCTCTTTGTATTCTTAAACTCACTAAAGGCACGTGCAGAAATCTCTGGTTGCTTATGCAGGTCAGCAGCCCAAACATAAGATTTAGAAAAATGAAGTGTAATCACACCTAGTTTTAAAGCTGCCTTA
Source organism: Phodopus roborovskii (assembly GCF_943737965.1). Classification (NCBI taxonomy): domain Eukaryota; kingdom Metazoa; phylum Chordata; class Mammalia; order Rodentia; family Cricetidae; genus Phodopus; species Phodopus roborovskii. The sequence goes on along the minus strand of NW_026126525.1, from coordinate 40,465,285 downwards.
CATGCTGCACTGTTTCTCAGGAATGAATGCACAAAACTGATTATGATTGTGGCTCCAATGCATGCCATGTGAGAACAGTAGTCAGTAAGCATTTCTGTCCACTTTTCAGTGACATACAAGCAATACTGTCAGGCTGTGCATGCACTCAGGTGTTGCATATATCTTGACACTGCCACTTAATAAGCACAGAAGGTCCAGCATTCTTGAGTTATTCTTTCTCTTCTGTAAGCAGGAAATGTCTGACATCGTTTTCCTTAGTGTGTGGAACACTCAAATCAGTGAAACAGTCTTATACCATGTGTGAAGTACACTAAGCCATTATCATGCTACATAAATAAACTTTAAATACTAAATGATAAAACTAAATAATACTAAAATCACAAATAATTACAGATCAAGAAAAATAAGATGTTAAAACTCATAATATTAGCAGATACTTATGGTTTAATTTTACATTTCTGGAAAACATTTATATAAAGAATTCTGTAAAGAATCTTTAAACACCTTTCACCTGATTGGTTTAAAAACCTGGCATACTTTTGCAAAGCTTGTTCTAAAGAACATAGAACTAGTATCCAGTCCTTAAGCTTCTCTTATTAAACAAATAAACAAAACAATCTAGCTCAGGAACACAGATGCAAAACATATAATGCATAGATATGATTTGTAATGTTTTCTGTCATCAAAACAAATGCAACAATGACTTAAAAATAAACTTGTACCTGTAAGAAAAAACAAAAAAAAAAAGAATTTATTTTTCAAACATAAAAATCCAAAAGCAATAAATGAGATTTCCAGAAGAGTTGTCTTATTTAAAAAATAAAGGTTTTGTTTTTAAATTTGGGGCCTACATTTATTTTTCTTATCTGAATTAATGTAAATAAAAATACTGGTGACAAAAATACTTTGCTCAGGGTTTGATACTATCCATTAGAGAGCATGAGGTAGCAGAGGAGGAAATCACAGTTTGAGATTAAATAATTTACCAAAGAGAACAGAAATAGATCAGGTTCACATGCAAATCCAGTTTCTGTCATAACTACTCAGTTTACATACATTTGTTATATTCAAATAATTCCAAACGATTTCCTCTTGATGAGAGTTGAATGGCTAAATTTCCACAAAGTTTGCAAAACTTAGAAAATTTTTGGACATGTCTATTAATTTCTCTAGGTTGCTTGTTTTTCTACTAATAGCATGCCCTTAGGCTGGGTTATTAGCATGTAAAAAGCCTCAAGCTATATAGCTTGTTAGAATCCTACTATAAGGCTTTTACTTCTATTGAACTGATCCCCTGAACAAACATATCAATCTGACATAAAGTTATAACAACTACAGCATCACATATGTACTTAGGACATATTACATAGCATTTTGATCGCAAAGTTCAGGTGAATTCCAAGTAGCTGAGTGAAACATTGGTGTCACCTTCTGTTGTTGACCCAGAAAGAAGCTCTGTATGTCTAATTTTAAATGAGTATTTTCCTAACTGGATTATTCAGAGAAAGCCATTGTTTGTTAAGAGAGGCTGTTTTCCTAAGGGTGAACAACAGAAAATTAATAGCTGAGGAGTGAAAATGTTTAGTGGTCTAACTCTCTGCATTTTTCTTCCATTTTTTACAACAACTTTGTTTAAGGTTGTGTAAGAACTGTATAGTTTTAAGTACTCATAATTTTCCAGAATATACCACAGACTTACAATAGCATCTTTTCATGTAATTTGTGCTTTGGTACACTCTAGCAGAATGTTGTTACCCATGTGTTAGTGATCTAAGTGAAAATAATGATGAAAGCTGTTATCTATTCAGTGATTGCTTCGTGTCAGATGCTTCCATTTCTTTTAAATGAGGTTTATTTTGTTAAAATTTACAGAGGGTATCATTTGCATTTTTGACACATACAGTTTAATGAGGTTTGTAAAATTGCCACAATTAAAAAAACAGAATTTCAACACCTGCCAAATCTTTGTTCCACTCTTTGGGCATTTTTTGTACAACCCCAACACCTTTGAAACATTAACTATGTTTATCTTTATTAATATGTTTCATATTTCTGAAACATGAACAGTTCATCTTTGAAACAAACTCTAGTAGGTAAATGTAGAAGAAACAGTTCATCCTTTTATACTGCCTACTGCCATTTCAGAGAAACTAATTTCAACTCCCACTATCAAAATGGAAATCTACAATGACCTGTAACTCAAGCTCTATGGAATCCAACACATTATTTTTTTTAATTTATTTTATATAAAAAGGACATTTAAATGAAAACAAATATTTATAAACAATATTTGGGAATTGGGGCATTGTTCTTTCCAAACTACTTCCTGCTGTTAAGGGGCACTGTCATGCAGGAATCGAAGAAGATTCAGAAATCCTGGCTGTAGTCTGTAAGGCTGCTTTGTCCAGCTGTTTTGAGTGTAGGATCACCTCCTTCTCTGTTTCTGGCAGTCTGGCTTGATCAAACCACATTAGTTTGGAAGGAATCCACATCTTTTCATTTTCTCTGGAAACAAAAATAGAAATGCTTTTCCCCAGTAACTTGTCCTTCAACTTAAATTTTGGAGTCAAAGCATTTTTTTTAATTTAATTTATTATTTTACATGTAGATCCAAGTTCCCTCTGCCTCCCTCTCTCATTCCCTTCCTCCTTCCCTCCTCTCCCCCTCCCTCCCTCACTCCTTCCCTCCCTTTTACCCTCTCTGTCCTCTCACATGCACTCTAACCACCCTCCCCTCCTATCCCCCCATCCCAATTCCAAATGTAGGGAAATGCAATCCAGTTGGGGTCATGTAGATCTGACAGGTCAAATGAAGTAGGGACTAGGGTTTCTCTACTGTCTCTAGATTAAGGCAATTATCCCTCCATGGGGGAATGTGTTTGCAAAGTCCTTTGTATACCAGGGATACATCCTGGCTCCACTGTCTGGGGTCCTTTAGACATCTCAGTCCTTCTGGCTGAGACCCATATTCAGGGGTGCTTGAGTCAGTCCCATGCTGGCTTCCCAGCTATCAGTCTAGTGGCCATTAGCTCCTCCTTGTTCAGGTAAGCTGTCTGTAAGTGTTTCTGCCACATGGTCTTGTCCTCTCCATCTGCATCTGGGTTCTAGTTCGACTCAGTGTTTATGTATGGGTGTTTGATCCTGTTTCCAAAAGGCATTAGTTGAGGGATCCATGGATAAGTTAGTTGTTGATCTCACTCACCGGGAAGGGCATTTATGATAGCCTTTCCACGGAAGCTCAAATTGTTAGTTGGGAGCAGACTTGTAGTTCTCTATACCTTTCTATGTGTTCAATTTTATCTTCAAACCAATATTGGCTCCCTCTTTTATGTTCTCTCTCTCTGTCTCTGTCTCACTCTCTCTCCTGTCTTCTCTTCCTAACTAGGCTCAATCATCCTTGTCCCACAAGTTTTCCTTTCCTCCCCCTCGTTTTCTCCTACTTCTCTCTCCTTTCGCTGCCCCCCACCACCACTTCCCCTGAGCTCTTGGGGGACTTGTCTCTTCCCAGTTCTGTGAGGGACTTTATATGAATCTCTTAGAATATACCTTGTATCCTAGTTCCTCTGGTGATATGAGTTATAGCCTGGTTGGTGTTCCTTTGACCTATGTCTAAAATCCATATATGAGTGAGTACATACTATGTTCCTCTTTTTGTGACTGGGTTACCTCATTCAGGATGGTTTCTTCAAGTGCCATCCACTTGCCTGCAAAATTCAAGATACCATTATTTTTTTCTGCAGAGTAGTATTCCATTGTGTAGATGTGCCACATCTTCATTAAACAGTCTTCAATTGAGGGGCATCTAGGTTGCTTCCAGGTTCTTGCTATTACAAATAGGGCTGCTATGAACATAGTTGAACAGATGTCTTTGTTGCATAGATGTGAATCCTTTGGTTATATGCCTAAGAGTGGAATTGCCGGGTCCTGTGGTAAACTAATTCCCATTTTCATAAGGAAATGTCATATTGATCTCCAAAATGGCTGTATGAGTTTGCACTCCCACCAGACGGGGGGAGTGTTCCCCTTTCTCCACATTCTCTCCAACATAAGTCATCATTGGTGTTTCTAATTTTAGCCATTCTGGCAGGGGTAAGATGGTATCTCAGAGATGTTTTGATTTGCATTTCCCTGATAGCTAAGGATATGGAGCATTTTCTTAAGTGTCTTTCAGCCTTTTTGATTTTCTCTATTGTACCCCATTTTTTAATAGGGTTATTTGGTGTTTTGTTGACCAGTTTTTTGAGTTCTTTGTACATTTTGCAGATCAGCCCTTTATCTGATATAGGATTGGTGAAAATCTTTTCCCAGTCTGTGGATTGCCATTTGGTCTTGTCCACTGTGTCCTTTGCCTTACAGAAGCTTCTAAGTTTGAAAAGGTCCCATTTATTAATTGTTTCTCTCAGTGTCTGTGCCCCTGGAGTTAGTTCAGGAAGCGGTCTCCTATACCAAATTCTTCAAGGGTACCTCCTCCTTTCTCTTCTAAAAGGTTCAATGTGGCTGGATTGATGTTGAGATCTTTGATCCATTTGGACTTGAGTTTTGTGCATGGCAACAGACATGGGTCTATCTTCTACATACCCTCATCCAATTGTTCAAGAACCATTTGTAGAAGATGCTGTCCTCGCCTCTTTGTATAATTTTAGCTGTTTTGTCGAAAATCAGGTGTTCATGGTGTGTGCATTAATATCATGATTTCCAATTCAAATCCATTGGTCTACCTATCTAGTTTTATACCAATACCAGGCTGTTTTCAGAACTATAGCTCTGTAGTAGAGCTTCAAGTCAAGAATGGTGATGCCTCCGGAAGTTCTTTTTATTGTATAGTGTTGTTTTGGCTATCCTGGGTCTTTTGTTTTTTGATATAAAGTTGATTATTATCTTTCAAGGTCGGTGAAGAATTGTGGTAGGGTTTTAATGGCGATTGCATTGAATCTGTAGATTGCTTTTGGCAAGATTGCCATTTTTACTATGTTTATCCTACCCATCCAAGAGCATGGGAGATCTTTCCATTTTCTGGTATGTTCTTTAATTTCTTTCTTTAGAGCCACAAAATTCTTATAATATAGGTCTTTTACTTGTTTGGTAAGTATTACAACAAGATATTTTATGTTGCTTGTGGTTATTGTAAAAGGTGATGTTTCTCTGATTTCTTTCTCTCTTTGTCGTCTGAAAAAAGTAGGGCTACTGATTTTTTTGAGTTTATCTTGTATCCTATTTTGCTGATGGTGTTTATCAGCTGTAGGAGTTCCCTGGTAGAGTTTATTGGTTCACTTATGTAAACTATCATATCATCTGCAAAAAGAGACATTTTGACTTAGTCCTTTCCAATTTGGATTCGCTTGATCTCCTTTTGTTATCTTATAGCATTAGCTAGAAATTCTACTATGATATTGATGTGATATGGAGAGAGAGATCAGCCTTGTCTTGTTCCTGATTTTAGAGGAATTTGCTTAAGTTTCTCTCCATTCAGTTTGATGTTGGCAGTTGGTTTGATGTATATTGCTCTTATTATGTTTCGGTATGTACCTGTTATCCCTGACCTCCCCAAGACCTTTATCATGAAAGGGTGTTGAATTTTGTCAAAGGCTTTTTCCGCATCTAGGGGATAATCATATGGTTTTTCTTTTCTGTTGTTTATATGGTGGATCACGTTGATAGATTTTCATATGTTAAACCATTCCTGCATTCAAGATATGAAGCCTACTTAGTCATGATGGATGATTTCTCTGATGTATTCTTGAATTTGGTTTCCCAGTAGTTTATTCAGTATTTTTGCATTGATTTTCATCAGGGATATTGGTCTGTAGTTTTATTTCTTAGTTGTGTCTTTCTGAGGCTTGGGTACCAAAGTTATTGTGGCCTCATAAAAAGAGTTTGGCAATGAACCTTCTGTTTCTATCTTGTGGAATAGTTTGAGGAGTAGTAATGTTAGTTCTTCCTTGAATGTCAGGTAGTATTCTGCGCTGAATCCATCTGGCCCTTTACTTTTTTTGGTTGCAAGGCTTTCGATGACTGCTATTATTTCATTGCGTGTTGTAGATCTATTTAAGTTGTTTGTCTGTTCTTGATTTAATTTTGGTAAGTGACAGTTATCCAGAAATTTGTCCATTTTCTTTGAATTTTCAATTTTTGTGGAATACAGATTTTCAAAGTATGACCTGAAATTTGTCTGGCTTTCCTCTGTGTCTGTTGTTATGTTCCCCTTTTCATTTCTGATTGTGTTAATTTGCATGTTCTCTCTGTGTGTGCTTTTTTTCGTTAATTTGGATAAAGGTTTGTCTATTTTGTTGATTTTCTCAAAAAACCAACTCTTCGTTGCATTGATTTTTTGTATTGTTTTCCTGGTCACTATTTTGTTGATTTCAGCCCTCAAATTGGTTATTTCCTGGCATCTATTCCTATGGGGTGAATTCACTTCTCTCTGTTCTAAGGCTTCCAGTTGTGCTGTTAATTCTCTTATGTGACTATCTTCTATTTTTTCATATGGGCACTTAGTATAATGAACTTCCCTCGTAGCACTGCTTTCAAGGTGTCCCATAAGTTCGGGTATGTTGTATCCTCATTCTTGTTGAATATTAGTAAGCCCCTTATTTCTTTCTTTATTTCTTCTTTGACCCAGGAGTGGTGCAATTGCACATTGTTCAGTTTCCATGAGTTTGCAGGTTTTCTGCTATTTGTGTTGTGGTTGAATTCCAATTTTAAAGCATGGTGATCTGATAAGATACAGGGGACTATTCCTATTCTCTTGTATCTGTTGAGGTTTGTTATGTCACCTAGTATGTGGTCGATTTTAGAGAAGGTTCCATGTGCAGCTGAGAAGAAGGTATATTCTTTTGACTTTGGATGGAATGTTCTATAGATATGTTAACCCTAGTTGAGTCATAACTTCTGTTAATTCTTTTGTTTCTTTGTTGTGTTTCTGATTTGTGGTCCTGTCTAGTGTTGAGAGTGCTGTATTGAAGTCTCCCATTATAAGTGTGTGGGGTTTTATATGAGCTTTGAATTTTAGTAGTGTTTCTTTTATGAATGTGGGTGACTTTGTATTAGGGGCATAGATGTTCAGAACTGAGACTGTGTGTTGATGGATTTCTCCTGCGATGAGTATGAAATGACCGTCTTCATCTATTTTGACTAATTTTGGTTTGAAGTCTAACTTGTTAGATATTAGAATAGCTATGCCTGCTTGCTTCTTATTTCCATTTGATTGGAAAATCTTTTCCCAACCCTTTACCCTGAGGTAATGTCTATCTTTGAAGCTTAGATGTGTTTCTTGTATGCAATAGGAGGATGTATTCTGTCTTCGTATCCATTCTGTTAGCCTGTGTCTTTTTATAGGTGAGTTAAGACCATTAATGTTGAGGGTGAGTAAGGATCATTTATTGTTGATGCTTGTTTGATTTAGGCTTGTTGTTGGCAATGGTATTGTGAAGATATTAGTTCTGCTTTACCCTTGGTTTCTGGTGTAGTTGGATTATCTGTTTCCTACATTTTTGTGGACATAGTTACCTGCCTTGGGTTGGAGTTTTCCTTCCATTACATTCTGTAGGGCTGGATTTGTAGATACGTATTGGGAAAATCTGGTTTTGTCATTAAATATCTTGTTCTCTCCATGTACAGTGATTGAGAGTTTTGCTGGATATAATAGCCTAGGCTGGCATCCGTGTGCTATTAATACTTTTCTAACATCTATCCAGGACCTTCTGGCCTTGAGGGTTTCCATGGAGAAGTAAGGTGTAATTTTGACAGGTCTGCCTTTTATATGTTACCTGTCCTTTTTCCTTTGCTGCTCTTAATATTCTTTCTTTATTCTGTATGCTAGGTTTTTTGATTATTATATGTCGAGGGGTCTTTTTTATTTTGGTCCAGTCTATTTGGGGTTCGGTATGCTTCTTGTACTTTCATGGGCATGTCCTTCTTCAGATTTGGAAAGTTTTCCTCAATGATTTTGTTGAATATGTTTTCAGCATCTTTGAGCTGGGCTTCCTCACCTTCTTCTATGCCTATTATTCTTAGGTTTGGCCTTTTCATGGTGTCCCCCATTTCCTGGATGTTTTGTGTTAAGGATTTGTTGGATTTATGATTTTCTTTGGTCGATGGATCTATTTCTTCTAGTTTATCTTCTGCACCTGAGATTCTCTATTCCATCTCTTGGATTCTGTTGGTTTTGCTTGTATCTGTAGTTCCCGATTTTTCCCCAGCTTTTCTATTTCCAGCATTCCTTCACTTTGTGTTGCCTTTATTTTTTCTATTTCAGTTTTCAAGTTTTGAACTGTTTCCTTCACCTGCTTAATTGTTTTTTCTTGGCTTTCTGTACTTTCCTTAAGGAATTTGTTCATTTCTTCCACTTTTTTGTTTGTTTTTCCCTCCATTTCTTTAAGGGATTTTCTCACATCTTCTTTGAGGGCCTCTATCATTTATATGATGGTAATTTTTAAGTCGTTCCCTTCTGCTTCCTCTGCTTTGTTGTAGTGTTCCATTCCAATTGGTGTAGATTCCCTAGGTCCTGGTGGTGTCATGCTTGTCTTTCTGCCGTTAGGTGTTCTCTTGTATTGCCTTCTTCCCATAGCTTCTTCCAGTAGGTGTTGGTGGGGTCTCCCCCTCTCTCTATGGCACTTCTCCTATGGGCTTATGTGAGTCAGAGATTCAATATCTGTATTTCTGTGTGGTCCAAGCTCTCTAGGAGGTTTCTCCCCAGACAGGGACCCAGGGATGGGGTCAAGGATAAGGGTCCAGTAGAAGATGCCAGCAGGTACTTTCAGTGGTCCTGCAGAGATAGGCAGATCTCTGGGAGGGGCCCGCAACTCCAGCAGAGGACTGTAGGTGTGGTCAGAGACCAAACAGCTGGAAATTACGGGTGGTCCTGTGTGGATAGTTAGATCTTCTTTGTTCAGAGTTGCTTTGAGAAGTCTTTGAAGTAGGGTGGACCGTTGGCTCCACCCTCTGTCCTATTGCTCAACCAGAGTGGCAGGACTGTGGGTAGGGTAGGGCACAGGGTAGGGGGGTAGGCTCGCGATGGGGATGGGTTAGGGTGTATCAGAGCTCCAAAAGGGTGCTCTCGATGGGGACTGAAGACAGGAGCAGCAGGATCAGGGGCCAACCCAGGGAGTTCGGGCAGGGGAGGCAGGGGAAGAGTTTGTAGGGGACTGGCAGCCCTGATTGGCCCCAGACTCACCTCTGGCCAATAGCTGGCGGAAGAGCTCCAACACATTATTTTGCCTCTATAGGCTACTGCATCAGTTGTGCAGTTAGTTAGTTAAAGGACATGTACATATGCAGATAATGTAAAACATAATTTTTAAAAGGTAAGTAGTGTCAGAATACTGGACAATCACAATTTCCATAAAAAACAAAGTAAGGCAAAGAAGCGTTGTTAAAATAATACAAGCAGTCATACAGTGACACAGATGTAATGTCAAACCAATCATAGAAGATCCTCACCCAATTCTTAAATCATCCTACTTAAATATTCTTAAATTTTACAGGCCTTGCTTTATGCTGCTAGGAAAACAAATGCTATTGACATGTGTTAAGTTATTAGAAAATAAACTCATGTATAGTGTCAAGTTTTATTTCCTCTCATTGAAAATAAAACAAAAAATCCACATATATTTTGTATGCTATCATGTGCATAGACATATATATTGCAGGTATAATCCTGGCACAAAATTGGAGAGACATTTAAGAAATAATTAAACATTTCAATGGAAATTTTGTGTTATTAAAAATTGATCATTTGTTGATTGAACAGAAGTATTTTTGTTCAAGTAGTCAATTTTAACTGCTAAAATATTCATGTATTCCACATACCTCATTTGGCATCAGCCTCAGAGTAGCTATCAACATACATGATTTTTGTAGCCAGGAGCAGTTGTGTCTCATTGTTATGAAAAACTCTAATAAACCATTTGAAAGATTTTGAAGAATGCCTATTCATTTGAAATATATCTCTGTATATCTAGAAAAACTAACTAGCATAACTATAAGTTTTGACTACTGTAGTTGACTATAATCTGTACTTAGTTATACATTACATTTGAAAAAGAGCTGTAAATACACACAATATCTAAACAAAACCAGAAATATACATATAGCAAAACTGACTTTAAATTTGTAATAAATCAAAAATCCATATCAATATAAAGTATTCATTTCTGTATCATATTAACTGTACCTGGAAACACCAATTAAGTCAGTAAGGAAGATGGGCATCAAAGAAACCCATTATGGAGTTTGCCTTCAACATGTCAGATATAGCCATTTTGGCAAGAAACTGCTCTTGATTAGTGTTTGACTGTATGCTAAATAAACTGGATATGAAGGACCCACAGGAAAGTGAGTAGTTAATTTGCCAAAACAAGATGGGGCAGTCCTGTAGTATTCCTAGTTCATGGAAGAGTCTGCCAGATATTCTGTAGGACAGGGAAAAATGACTAACAAACTACGAATAAAGTTATACAGTTTCAAATTTTCTGCTTTTCTGAGAAGTCTGATAGACTACTCTAGGCCCATAAACTAAAGATGGGTGTCACAATGTTACAGAAGCACTTTGGATGACTGTCCAGGCAGTGAGATGTCTCTGTCAATTATAAAGTTTATATGTTATCCTTCTGAGGTCTTTGATGGACCTGAAGACAGATAGTTATGGTTATAGTTTCCCTTAGTTATAATAACAGATAAACTACACATAAAACCTTAGACCCTTAGACTCACAAAGACAGGATAGATGATAAAATATTTTCTTTAAATTTTGCCAAATTAACATGGACTTAATACTGTTAACTATAGTTCCTGATTGATAATTGTTTTGTTATATATATTTAAAATTAAAACCTTCCTTTTTATTTAGACAGAAAAGAGATGATGGGGGATTTCCTTCTGTATGTTTCTCTTATTGGTTGATGAATAAAACACTGAATCTAGTAGCAAGGCAGGAAATATAGGTGGAGCTATGAGATGAGAATTCTGGGGAGAGGCAGAGAGAGGTCCTTGAGAGAGAGAGAGAGAGATGCCATGAAGATGCTGAAGGAGTAACATTCTGGAGCCTTCTCCAGTAACATTAAGCCAGGTGGAAATACTTAGATGAATAATTAAGACAGAACTAGCCAAGAAGAAACATGAGCTACAGGCCAAACAGTTTATAATTAATAAAGTCTCTGTGTATTTATTTGGCATCAAACAGGTGCAGGCCCCGGCAATACAGAAACTTCTGCCCACAGCTATGATCACTTCTACATCATATGTTCAGACTTAGAGATTAAGACACATTTCATCTAGACACACTTCCTGTAATGGCCAACTGTAGTTGAAAAAGATAATAGGTTTATATGAAGTGGAAAAATGATGTTTGTGTTTGTATTGTTTGTTTTTCTTTTGTTTGGTATTCCTGGTTAGGTGAGTTGTGTTGGATTTAATGATAATTTTCACCCATAGGCTTTGGTTTTGGAATAAATGGTCTCCAGGGTGTAGTTCCGTGTGCATTGATTGGGTGTTGTACCAATGTTTTGGAAAAAGTAAGTCACTATCTCAAACCTTATAACCTCAGAGATTCTTTTTCTAGTTTGCAATATCTGCTTTGTTCCTGAGGCTAAAGATGTGAATTGTCACTTCTCAGCTTCTGGGACAACGCCTTCCTGCCAATATCGACTTGTATACCTCTGGAGCATAAGCAATATAAACTTTTTCCCCAATAAGCTGATTTGGATTCTGTTATTTTAGCACAATAAGAGTAAAATATTTAATGGAAATTAGTACCATAGAGTGAGGTAATTTTGTGAAGAACAGAACTGAAGAACTGCACTATTGGACGGTGTTTTTTGTTTTGTTTCTGTTTTTTTTTTTGTTTGTTTGTTTTTCATTGTGTTGTGGCTTCGTATTTTTGTTTGTTTGTTTTTAAGTAGGGTACCTTGGGACTTTTTATCAGTAATGCACTTAAATTTTATAATCAAACCTTAAAAGGATGTCCAAGTAGGAACATGGAAGAAGGAGTACTGAAAGCAATGAGGACTGTAGGTACCCAACTCAAAATGTTTCATGGATTTATAATAATAGCAAATAGCCTAGAGGACATTTCAGTCAGATTTTAGCAAAGAATCTGGCTACCTTCTATCTCTGTCCTACAAATGTGACTGGGCTAATTGAGTTGGCTGAAGAAATGTCAACATAGGGAAATGCTAAGTTTGGGGAATGTTATCAGTAAGCACTATTCCTCAGGCTAGACATCACATAGTCAATAATCTCTCCATGATGCTAGGAATGACTGAATCATGAGATGTCTGTTAAGGATAGCTTCATACAGAGAGTCTAATCAACCCAAGAGAGATTTATGTTACTGATTGCAAGGCTAGAAGGGCAAAGCCATTTAATCCTCTTGTTACTGAACACATAGATACAACATTTGACATTTGCCCTAATGCCTCCATTCTTCCCTTTTGGAATGGTAAAATATTTTCTAAACCACTATATGTTGGAAGTACATGATTTACTTTTTGATTTTACAGAGTGATACAATTAAAAGATAACTTTGGATTTTTTCAGAAAAAGCTATGGATTTTTAAAAATTATTGACACCTTAAAGGGCAGGAACTTTTAAAACTGAAATTAATACATATTTGCATTAATGTATGCCTGTGATAGCCATGCTGGCCAAGATGTTGAATATTATGATTTAAATGAGAAATATCCTTCTTACGTCCCAGGTGGTGGAGCTTTTTGGGGAAGTTTAGGAAGCACTACTTTGCTACAGGAAGTATGCAAGCATGGGTGGGTTTTCAGAGCTTGAAACCTTGCTTACTTCCAGTTTGATCACTTCATGCTTTTCAAAAAAATTCTTTATCATCTTTCTGATCCTGCTGCCATGACTATTGCTTGCTGCCCTCCCTCTGAAACCATAAAACAAAATAACTCTGTGTTCTACATTCACTTTTGGAAGACAAAGTTATTGTGGAAGAACAATGAAAAGTAATAAAGACATGCATTATACTTAGGTTTAAATAAGAAACACATGAGAGATGAGAGTCTCCAACTTGTGACTTGTGATCCTGAGAATCTTACTCTCATATCTACCTGAGGAAAAAAAGGTCTACCATCCTGAGGAAGTCATCAAGTTTATTACTATCCTAAGAAACAAACATAGCAAGTCACTATTGTCAGCAATGCCAGATAAAGCAGTTAAAAAAAAAAAAAAAGAAAGGAAGGAAGAAAGACAGAAATGGTGTCACTTTGGCAGATACAGAAATTATCTTCTCCTCAGTGTAGCATAATATATTAGTTATAATTTTAGTCATTGTTATAACCAAATCCAGTTAGGGGAAAGAGTGACTTATTTTCAGTCTACATTTGAGGGAATTCGGTTAGATCTATTGTGATGGGAAGGCACAGCAGTAAGACTGAGACTGTGAGAGTACAAGCAGAGCTAGCTGTGTTTTCAGTCTAGGTTATAAAACACTCTGCAGTGAACCCCAATCTCCTAAATGTTCCAAAACCTCCCAATATTACTAGGGACCAAATGTTCATACACCTGTAAGTAGGACAGACATTTTCCATTTAAGCACACCAAACATTCTGTTTTGGGTGCCCAATAATGTCTGTTTTACTATGATATTGTTTAACATCACTGCCAGATTTATTTATATAGCAGGTCATATCCAATACCAATATGTTGTATGGAAAGGTCAACCCAAGCTTCCCTTTCAACTAAGGAATAATTTTCTCTACTCTTAAAATGCCACAAATTCCAGGGCCATATAATTTTTGGAAAGATTAAAGTATAGGGGGAAACTTATATCCATATCTGGACAGTCTATTTTGAGAAGAAAATGTTAATGCCATAACAGTTACTCATTCTCAGCTTCTTCATCATTCTAGCTATTTGTAAGGAACAAATGTACCTTTGATCTTTAGTGTTCCAGAAATTATTCCAATATAAAAATAATTTCTACTTAATTTAAATTAATTTCTTGTCCATTAATGATTATAAAATTTAAAACTCTATCCAAGGTGGTCAAGATGGGCCATCATTTTTTGTGACCTGTTGTATATCACATATCATACCCAAAGCCTCTGGGAACAGCTTACCATAATACCAAAGGCATATCAAAAATTCTGGTCTTCCTGTCAGGAACAAAATAGAATTACATTTGTAGCAATTATCAATGAGTTTTAGAATTAAGCATAGCTGCATGTAAATGAATAGCAATATATACCATGCCAGGAAATTGTAGAGTATCACCTGAGAAATGTGCTATTTGTGGACTTTAAAGAAACATTGTAGAGAAGTAACCCTAATAATGAAGTGGAAATGATGAGAAAGACACAAATAAGAAAGGGATTTCATTAGGGAAATGAGTTACTTAGATTTACTGGGAAATGTTTGTTTCCTTACCTCATAAAAGAATAAAGTTTGGTAGAACTGTTTTGTGTACTTATTTCTGACACTTGAAAAAGTCAGCAGGGTATTTTTCTTTGAATGTTTGCAGGTGTGGATAATTAAAATATCACACTTGCATGATTGTGTGAGAATTCTCATGTCTACAACTGATTTTAATCAACTTCACTGAACATAGGGGGAAACTGTGTAATTAACAAAACTATGTGTAGTCATTAGAGTACAGACTTATAATTCACATTGCGTTTTTAATTGTTATTTGTATCTAATTGAACCTCCAATGTTTTCTAATGTAGCAGTAATTTTCTTTCTTTTTAAATAAAACAATATATATGAATAAAATAACAAAATAAATATAAATATATTCATATATATGATTGATTAGATGAAATAATATTTCAAGTTTTATATTCAAATTCAATTACAATTTCCAGAATCATTTTTATACAAATATATTTTTGAACCTTTCCATTGAGATGCTTTTATTTGGAGAGGCTATATGTTAGAATTCAGTTTGTATTGCTTTCATAAACACCATGTCCAAAAACAATTAGAAAAGGAAAGGATTAACTTAATCATATGCTTTTAGTCCATCACTGAGGAAAGTCAAAGCATAAATTTTGACATAGTAACACAGACAGAAGAACTGAAGCAGAGATGGTGAGTGAATTGTGCCAACTGTCTTCCTCCTCCCAGGTTTCTCAGTTTGTTTTCTTATAGAGAACAAGATCACCTTCCCATGGATGCTGTCATCACAGTAGACTTGGCCCTCCCATTCCATGTCAATAAACAATAAGCTATTTTGTCCAGTTTCCTAAAAGTCAATATGATGGGAACATTTTACCAAATATTGAAGTTCTATCTATTTTAGTGAATCCTAGCTTGTGTCAAATTGACAAGAAACAAAAAAGATACAATCAAAACCCAAAGCAAAACAAACAAAATCTAACCAGGATTATATGTATTACCATTTGGATGTGTGTTACACATGTGGACTATCCCAGTATATAATGCATTATAAAGCTTCTAGTGTAGTTCTGAAGAAAAGAGAGAAGAATGGAGATTAGAAAGACAAGGAAGAGACTTTCACAGTGAAAGCATATAAAAAAATTAATAAATTTTAAACATTCTTCTCACATGTTTAATTATCTTTATCATCTCTGTTTTATAAAGGACATAAATGGTTCAGAAGAATGAAAGCTTTTGGAAGGCATATACCACATTAACTGATCAAATAAATCGATTTTTATTATGTGTAAACCAGAACTGATGGGAGATGTCATTCTGTAAATATGCTTCTCTTATTAGTTAATGAATAAAGCCCTGTTGGCCAATAGCAAAGTAAGATAGGTGGTACTAGGAGACAAGGAGGATTCTGGGAGATGTAGTAAGGAAGATTCAACATGTAGAGACTTGAGAGAAGAGGTCCATGAGCACTCACCATTCAGTTAAGAACATGTGGAAAAACTTAGATTGATAGAAATGGGTATATTTAAGACAGAGCTAGCCAATAAGAAATGCTAGTAACTGGCCATTAGTTTTATAAATTAATACAGTGTCTCTGTGTGTTATTTGGGGCTGACACAGCTGTGGGACCAGGCTGGCAAGAAAACTGCTCGTAACACAGAATAAATATCTTCAAACTAAAATGATTCCAGAGTTCCGTAGCCCAGTACATGCCAGTCATAGTTATGGAATATCTAGAAATTCCAATTTCAATGAATGCATCAAATAGTTTCTGGGAAAGTCATTTTTGGTCATAGAACAGCTGTCTGAGGAAAAATGCCAAGTGTGTTCATCACTACACACTTGAGGCCTGACTACTTGCCTAATATGCAATAAGTAGTCAATAAATACTGATGAAATAATGTAATTACTGATCAACATACTAAAGCAAAACAAATTGATATGTGTACAATTGATTTAATTACTGTTTCTGAGAGTTGTAAATGATTTTCATTTTTGTCCAGATTTTTGGGTGGATAATTACAATCAAATTAATTATTGTGATCTGTTAAAAAGAGAAATTGGTGAATTTAATTCATTTAAAATATTAAAAAATTATAATATATTATTTACTTATGATAATATTTCTCAGAATCATTCCAAAACATTTGAAACATTGAGTCTTGCAATTATACACTATCTAGGTACGATATACTGATCTAAATTAATTTTTCCTTGAATTCATTTCTCTTTTAAATGTAAACAAGACAGTGCTAGCATCAAACATTTCATTGGCTAATAAGCATTAAGCAGAAGCAGAACCACTAGTCCTCACATCTGAATGCCTGGAGAGAGAAGCATGGAAGTCTTCATGAAAAAATTCCTACTGAGAAGAAATTTATTGAAATGTTGGTTATATTACTTCTACAACGTAACCAACAAGTGTATGATGAGTGAATCATGAATATATCTGTTGACATTTCATAGTCAATAAATAATATCATTGAGTTTTTCAATAACAAGCTAAAAGTTTGGTTCTCAAGTATTTTTAAGTTAAGTATAATTTCATAATTTCTACCCTTTCCTCCAGGTACTCCCATGTCCCTCATTTGTTCTGTCTTCTAATTCATGGCTTCTTTTTTCTGATTATTATTTTGACACATATTCCTCAGTATGTAACTACAACCTGCTGAGTATGTTTAGTGTTAATTTTGTGTATATATTTTAGCGTTGATTCTTTAATATTTGATAAGTAATTTAGTTAGATTATCCCTGGGAAAGACTACTTCACCCTCTCTCAGAAGTCATTAGATTACTGACTTTGATTTTTGACTAGAGGGAGATGTGTAAGTTTTATATATATATATATATATGTGTGTGTGTGTGTGTGTGTGTGTGTGTGTCTGCATGTCTGTGTAAAGTTTTATATGCATATATGTATATATAATGTAATATGTTGCATATATTATTGGCATAAAAAATAATAGGAATCATTAAGCCTGTTTTATATATCCTTTCTCATATCCCATGGTACTGATAATGCTCCCTAACACCATGAAGAAGTTTGGACATAATAATGCCCCAAATCCCAAATATTGTTTGCAAGTATTTGTTTTAATTATAATGGGGTTGGTTATAAATGCTTAATGATCCGAATTAATCTCTTTTTAAAGGAAAAAAAGGGGGAATATGATATAGCAATGAATACTTTGCATTGGTATGGATTTTTATTTATTGATACAAATTTAAGGTCAATTTTGTGATATGTGTATTTCCGCTCTTGTTTAGCTATTGTGTTTATACAGCTCTTTTAAAAATGTAAAGTGTAAGCACAGACTGTAGTTGTCTATAACAGTTAAAACTTACAGTTAAGTTAGTTAGGTTTCCTAGATATATGGATATATTTCAGATGGATAGATAGTCTTCAGATCTTTCAAAGACCTTCAGAATACGGCATTTAAATTGGTTTAGGGCTTTTCAGGACATTGAGGCACAACTGCTTCTTGCAATACCAATTACTTCAGAGAAGAAGATGAGCATCAAAGAATCTTGTTAAGAAGTTTGCCTTCAACAAGACAAGACTAGCCATTTGGGCAAGAAATTACTCTTGTCTGGACTTATTGACTTTATGGTGTATAAGCTTTATATGTAGGACCCATAGGAAAATGACTACTGAACCAAGATGGACAGTCCTGAAAGGTTCCTGCTTCGTGAAAGAGTTAGCCAGATAATTTGCAGGATACAGAAAAGTTATTAAAAGCTGCCAAAACAGGTGGACAGTTTAAAATTTCCTGCTTACTTAGAAATCTGCCAGACACACTAAGACCTATGGTCTGAAGATGGATGCCCCAACATTACAGAAGAACTTCAGGTGACTGTCCAGGTAGTGACTGTCACTGTCAATTCTAGAGTTTATATATTATCCATCTGTAGTCTTTGAGGGAGATGAAGACAGATAGTTATGATTATAGTTTTCCTTATATTTCAAGGGTAGTTACATATAAAACTTTAGAATCACAAACATAAGATAGAAAATACACTGTTTTCTTTAATGCTTGATAATGTTAATGGACTAAATATTGTCATTAAAGTTCTTGTTTAATAACTGTTTTGTAATATGTAATTTAGTATGTTAAAGTTAAAACACTTCTTTTTGTTTAGACAGAATAGAGGAGATTATGGGAAATTTTCTTCTGTATATATGTTTGTCTTTTTGGTTGACAAATAAAACACTGACTGGCCAGACACAATGATAGGTAGGACTAGGAGACAAGGAAGATTCTGGGAAGTATGGATAGAGAGGAGTCATAATATAATCCCAGGAAGTGATGTAGTTGGGTAGAATCAGAATATAAGCAGGGACAAACAGGAAATTGCTCTCTTCTCTGTGAAGAATCATAGCAAGTAAGGTGTTCTGTGACTTGCTCCTTCTCTCTGATCTCTCAGCATTTCCCTCTATATCTGACTCTGGCCTTTTATTATCTACTCCAATTAAGAACTCCTCTTCCACTCATTTTTCTACATTGACCTCCTTATCTTTTCCTCAATTAACACCCCTTTTCCTTTTTCTTTTTCTTTTTTTTTTATTTTCCCTTTCATAACACCACAAAAACTTCTAAAACAATGTAAGTTATGACTGTTGCCCTTCATTGCCTCACAAAAGTTGAGGTAAGTTTGTGGGAAGCCATAGCCCCAAGGTGGTGCCTGGCTGGATGCCAGGTAGACCTAGCTTAGCTGTAAACAAGCCAGCCCCAAGGTGGAGCCTGGCTGTATGCCAAGTAGTCCCAGCTTAGCTGTAAACAAGCCTTATTTGGAAGTACTTGATGGATCTGGTGTGCTTCCTCCTTCTGTGACCTATCCAGGATCACCAGGTGGCATGAGCTGATTGGACAGTGAGCACATATTTAAAGGCTTGCTGGGGCTGGGAGGAGCAGAAGCTGATGTACAAGTTTCCTGAATAAACTGCTTGAAGAACAGTTGTGGTTGTGTTTCCTTCCTGGCGAGGTAGATGCAACATAAGTTCTTATTGCTGATAGCACCATACCATTCCACACAGGTTCTGGTAATTTTTTTTTTTTTTTTTTGGTTTCTTTTTTTTTTTTTTTTTATTTAATTTTCTATAACAAAGTCCAATTAAATGAAAACAAACATTTATACACAATATTTGGGAATTTGGGCGTCGTTCTTTCCAAACTACTTCCTGCTGGTAAGGGGCGCTGTCTTGGGGGATTCAAAGAAGATTCAGATATCCTAGCTGTAGTCTGTAGGGCTGTTTTGTCCAGCTGTTTGGAATGTAGGATCAGCTTGTACTCTGTTTCAGGCAGTCTGGTGTGATCAAACCACATTAGTCTGGAAGGAATCCACATCTTTTCCTTTTCTGTGGAAACAAAAATAGAAATACTTTTCCCCAGTAACTTGTTGTTCAACTTAAATTTTGGAGTCAAAGCGTTTTTTTTTTTTTTTTTTTTTTTTTTTTTTAATTTGTTATTTTACATGTCGATCCCAGTTCCTTCTCCCTCCCTCCCTCCCTCCCCTCCAGCCCTCCCTCCCTTTTTCTCCCTTTTGCCCTCTCTACCCTCTCCCATGCACTCTAAACACCCTCCCCTCCCAACCCCCCACCACAACACCATATGTAGGGGAATGCCATCCAGTTGGGGTCATGTAGATCTGACAGGTCCTGTGAAGTAGGGACTAGGGCTTCTCTCCTATCTCTAGAATAAGGCAGTTTTCCCTCCATGGGGGATATGTTTGCAAAGTCCTTTTGTGCACCAGGGATACATCCTGGCTCCACTGTCTGAGGTCTCTTAGACTGCTCAGACCTTCTGGCTGAGACCCATATTCAGGGGGGTCCGAGTCAGTCCCCTGTTGGCTTCCCAGCTATCAGTCTAGTGGCCCTTAGCTCCTCATTGTTCAGGTAAGCTGTCTCTATGTACTTCTACCGCATGGTCTTGTCCTCTCCATCTGCTGCTGGGTTCTAGTTCGACTCAGTGTTTATGTATGGGTGTTTGCTCCTGTTTTCAACAGGCATTAGTTGAGGACTCCATGGAGAAGTTAGTTGTTGATCTCACTGTCTCTCTCTCTTTCCTATTTTCCATTCCTAACCAGGCTCAATCCTCCTGGTCGCACATGCCTTCCTCTCCTCCCTCTCATTTTCTCCTACTTTTCTCTCCATTAGCTGTTCTCCCCCACTTTACCTGAGGTCTGGGGGACTTGTCCCTTCCCAGTTCTGTGAGGGACTTTATATGAATCTCTTAGAATACAACTTGTATCCTAGTTCCTCTGGTGATGTGAATTATAGGCTGGTGATCATTTGATCTAGTTCTAAAATCCATATATGAGTGAGTACATACTGTGTTTCTCTTTTTGTGACTGGGTTACCTCATTCAGGATGGTTTCTTCAAGTGCCATCCACTTGCCTGCGAATTTCAAGATACCATTATTTTTTTCTGCAGAGTAGTATTCCATTGTGTAGATGTGCCACATCTTCATTAACCATTCTTCAATTGAAGGGCATCTAGGTTGCTTCCAGGTTCTTGCTATTACAAATAGTGCTGCTATGAACATAGTTCAACAGATGTCTTTGTTGCATTGATGTGAATCCTTTGGGTATATGCCTAAGAGGGGGATTGCCGGGTCCTGTGGTAAACTAATTCCCATTTTCCTGAGGAACCGCCATACTGATCTCCAAAATGGCTGTATGAGTTTGCACTCCCACCAGCAGTGGAGGAGTGTTCCACTTTCCCCACATCCTCTCCAACATAAGTTATCACTGGTGTTTCTAATTTTAGCCATTCTGGCAGGGGTAAGATGGTATCTCAGAGTTGTTTTGATTTGCATTTCCCTGATAGCTAAGGATGTGGAGCATTTTCTTAAGTGTCTTTCAGCCTTTTTGATTTCCTCCATTGAGAATTCTTTCTTCAGTTCTGTACCCCATTTTTTAATAGGGTTATTTGGTGTTTTGTTGACTAGTTTCTTGAGTTATTTGTATATTTTGGAGATCAGCCCTTTGTCGGATATAGGATTAGTGAAAATCTTTTCCCAGTCAGTGGGCTGCCGTTAGGTCTTGTCAACTGTGTCCTTTGCCTTACAGAAGCTTCTAAGTTTGAAGAGGTCCCATTTATTAATTGTTTCTTTCAGTGTCTGTGCCCCTGGAGTTATGTTCAAGAAGCGGTCTCCTATACCAATTTGTTCAAGGGTACCTCCTACTTTCTCTTCTAAGAGGTTCAATGTGGCTGGATTGATGTTGAGGTCTTTGATCCATTTGGACTTGAGTTTTGTGCATGGCGACAGACATGGGTCTATCTGCAGTCTTCTACACACCCTCATCCAATTGTGCCAGCACCATTTGTTGAAAATGCTGTTTTTGCCCCATTGTATAATTTTAGCTGTTTTGTCGAAAATCAGGTGTTCATAGGTGTGTGGATTAATATCAGGTTCTGGTAAATTTGAGCATGGTTTGAGTTTTAAAATTCCTGGCTGATGTCTAGCTTTCATAATATCAGAAACTATGACTGTGACAATTTGTCTTCTATAGAATCATCACATTTTTTTCTCTGTTATTCTATCAATAAGTTGATTGATGGATAATTTTTGATCCTACGATTGGAAGCAATAAACACTCCTATGAAACTGTAAAATTTGAGAACCATCGTAATAACCAATAATCAAATAATAACAAATAGTAGCACTGATACCTTGCTGTAGCAAACAGGTAGCTTTTAGGATATAAGGGCTGATCAAAAGGAGAGAAAACATTACTGTTCACAGAAATCTAGCTGTATTGTGGTTTGGCTTTTAGAGAAGAACATTCTACACTCATTTTATTAGATAAGTATGATTCTTAACTATTCAAAATTTATCTTTGTACCCACATGTAAGTGTAGCTCCACCCTTCATCAAAGAAGCATTTTTTCAGCAGATAGACACAATTACAGAAAACCAAACTTTGCCATACTTTAGAAATAAATTTATGAGTCAGTGCCTAAGCTCAACATATATATCTACAGTATAGTCTTGCAGCTAAGGAGGACATTGCATAACAGATGTAAAAATTATAAGATCCAGAGGACTAGGAAGAGTGGTGTATGACTGTATCCACATGAATGACAGAGAAGCTATATAACAATAGTATAACAATATACCTATACAAGACTTGAACAATGAAAATACTAATATACATGTAACATGAAGTAGCAAAATTTCAAGGGATCCCAACACTAGACAAGGTCCACATTCAGCTAATGAGTTCTAAGAAAAGGAATATTAGTCTTACATAGGGATCAGATCTTAATAGGTTATACAATTCCAAGTTGTCATCTCTGAAATCATATACACACATGCAACACTAAATAGATTCAGAATGTTTCATGTAGGACAAAAATAATCAAGAAAAGGGAGCCATCAATTTAAAATGAGTAATTTGTGTCATGGGATCCTTTTAAGGAAAAAGACATGGGAGAGAGTAAAGAAAAGGTGAATTATGCAATTCTTTTTTTTTAATAAAATAAATTTAAAATTAAATTGTTCCAATTAAAAAATGGTAAAAAACAATTTCAAAGAGAAAACATAATAATTAACAAAATATAAGAATAACATATGTCTGTAGTTATGAAAGTATAGAAGTATAGATTACAAAGTCATTGTACTAGGAATAATAATAAGAATATATCTAGAATTTCCTGGTTACTTTTCTGTTAACTATTCTGTGAAACTGGTAGTCTTAAAATATTAAAGATAACCTTCAGAATAAGTCTATAGACATATGCTGAGACTTCCCAAAAGATTCTAATCTGTCTATAGCCTTATCATTGAAATACAAACATATGATAACAGTATCTATCTTTTTTGCATCAAAATGAAACTAGGAAAATGATCTCAGTAAGGTTATTTGAACCACAGGACAATGGTTGATGAAAAGTATTAAAAGGACACAAAGGAATATCACATTCATCATCTATCTATCTATGTTCTAGCATGGATGAAAATAACTTTTGAGAGTAAAATTTGATCATTTATTTGATTATGATTGTGGTTAACATTGAGTTTTTCGTTCTTGTGTTCCCCTTTTCTTTGATAGTACTGTGGATTGGGCCAAGGGCTTTACAACCCTTAGTCAACTGCTTTGCCTTTGAGATACCTCCCAAGCTCTGAACTTTTCTCAGTGTTATATATCTGTGATGATTATCTGCTTCAAAGAGTTTAATGTAATAATTATTGTTTATTTACTGAATATAGGAAGACTAAGCTTTCTCCGGAAACATACTGGGAGAATGCAATAATATAATCCTTTTATTCTCAAACACTTTCCCAATATATTTCCAACTTTAAATGATCACCTTGAAAGTAAGAACAAACTACTTAAAATTGCCCAAAACTCATAATACTTAGATTATGCTATGTGGTATTACACAGGCATTAATTAATTAATGCAGGTATTAACCATGGCACATGCCCCCATATATTTAAAACTGCATTTCATTCTCCTGTCACCAATTACTTGAATCTTCATATTGGAAATATCTGACTCCCTACCAGTTCATGTTTTCTTCAATAAATACAGGAAGTTATTAAGGAAAGATTTCCTCTCCAGTGAGTGAAGGATTTAACTATAGGAATCTTCAGAGAAGTACTAGCCATGACAGATGTAGAGCTCAGTGGAATTATGAATATGAGTGACTGAAAAGGTTAAGAAACTGCAATTACAAGCAATAAATGAAAAATGAAATTAAGCCTTAATGACTGTGGCATTAATTGAGTTTTACTCCCACTGCTAGACTCTTTAGTAAAATATATTATCACATAATCTCCTCTATGATGCATTAAAATTTGTAATATATTGAAGCATCAGTCATTATGATACTTAAAATATATGACATGCTTCATTTTGCACCATTGTTCACAAGCCCAGCACATTATCACAACATCACAGTGATTTGTTAGTATTCCACAATCTGAGAAGTGTGAGTTAACTTCATTATCATACTCACAGAAAATGCAGTTTTATTGCAAGATTTATTCAATTTGAATATAAAACCCTTGGTAAATTTGTTCTTGGTCTTTATCTCCAGTTAGGAGCACTCAATTTACATTAATTTGGGAAAAAATGTTTTCAAACAGTACATGGCTTTCTTTGAGTCCTTTACATATATTGTTTCATATGAATGACCTTAGCGCAGCTTTTGGTGTAAGAGTATGTCAAAGAGGGCAATGTCCTTCTCTTATGAACCTTACTGAACTCTGTACTAGACTAGATATGTCTGCAGATATCTTCAGCTGTAGCAGCAGCACTATGAAAAGATCCAAAGGGAAAATGATACAATTCAGTGTTCACATATTACTTCACTGAAGTGATATGTGGGCTACTGAGATTCTTTGAAGGTTCCAAAGAGTCCTATGACTTATTAAAATTTATTATAATTTGAAAAATCAGCTTATTGCTTTATAATATCATCTTCTTTATGACATAGAAGCCTGTTTTGGCTATGTTCCATCAGAATAGGTTCTTTGCACTGCTGTTTGCCAGACTTAGAGCATTGTCAATATTCTTTAGCACCTGCCTCTGTGTCCTATATGTTGTTAGGTAGTCATGATTCTAGAATATTGGGGATATTTCAAAATCATCAGAAGACAGGATTTTCAACATTTGCAAAACATAGATATTTGAGGCAATGGATATGCCTACCAGCCTGATTGTAAACACATGTCTGCATACTAGAATATCCCCAGTACCCCATAGATTTCCTTTGTTATTATGTATAAACTTTAACAATGAAAGATAAATGCATGAATGAATATTCATAAATATGCCAAATCCTTAGCATGTCATTTTGTAGCTACAGACAAAGGACTTTAAATCTTCAAGTAAGCACTATCACAGAAAAAAAATAGCAGATAAAACTGCACAAAACAACAGCAAAATTAAATTTTTGTGTAATACTACTAAAACTATTAATGTTAATTGCTGTTCAAAATGTTCAAATATATAAATGTTCAAAATTATAAAATTTTGTTAATTTCACTAAAACCCTACTTCATTGTCACAAAATCTTAAATTATTTCTGTTTTCATTTCAATATCCTACTATTATCAACATATACACTCAATAGACAAAATATGTTTTTTTACCTTGACATAATTTCAAGGTATGGCATTTTGGATGTAGTAATAAAATGTCACAAATTCTCAGCGAATATGAAAATAATTTCTAAAGTAGAAAATAAATACATCTGGCCATTAATAAAATAGCTATAATTTTAAAACTGTAGGTGCAACATCTATCAGGGGAGAAAATTAAATATAGTTTTTCTTGGGGTCATTTTATAATTGTTTGGGGAAGAGCCTAAGGCTTTGTCTGCATTCATCATTTTTTAAACATGATCTAGAAATTAAGGTGTCTTTGAAATTAGTTGGAAAATATAATCATTTTATTATAATCATAAATGATTTTAGTTCCTACTACTCTTTTTTCTTTCTTTCTTTTTCTTATTTAACATATTGATCCCAGTTCTCTCTCTGTCCATCCCTCCCTCCCTTCCACCTTCCTATGCCTCCTGGCCACCCTCCCATCCCATCTCCCCTCTTTATTAGAAATTATATGGCATATTCTGTAGCAGCTTGAACTAAAATAAAACTAAATGAAATTATTCTGCCTCATGTGATTATTACATAATGAGCACAACATTAATTTACATATAACATCCTAAATGGAGCCAATTTTTCATAGCTCAAAAGCAGTGTAATGTCCCTAAATGAAAAACTATACTCCAAATTTTAAGAATTTTAATGATAAATTAGAAAAATTTAATCAAAAATGTTCTATTGTATTAGAATTATTTTTCAATGCCATTACAAGGTGAAAATAAAAAAATAATTATTGATGAGGCCAAATACTGCATTGTTTTTATAAAAATAACTGCAAGAAAAAAAGTTCTATATTACAGTTATATAAGTTGCCTTTCCTTTGTTTTGTTAAAAAAATTGTTAAACACAAGACACTTAGCTTAGTTTTTCAGGCATTAAAATTAAAAAATGTAACTTGAACTTCATGTAAATTTAAAGATGAAATTAGCTCACCAAAACTAAATGTTAGGTAATGAAGTTACTATTGTTTTCCTCTAAAGTTAAGCTTTTTTTATAAACAGCTTTAGACTGGGTACACTGTTATCCTGGGTACTCTGCTAACAGAGTTAAGATGCATACCTTGAGAGTGAAAGGATTACCCCTTTCAGCCTTATACCTCAACTCAGGTGTGAGGACTCTTGTTTAATCATGTGGAAAGACAGTTCAATTGTGCACAAATCTCTCTCATATGCTATATAACTAAACATCAAAGCTGAAGGCTGGGGGGCTTTTGTGATGGCTCAGTGGTTAGGAGTAGATTCAGTTCTCAGAGCTACATATTGCAGCTCCCACCTGCCTGAAACAATCCTTATAGAGGATACAAGGCACTCTTCTGGACTCAATATGCAACTATAGGCACATGCTATAACCATAGATAAGGAAACACACTCATATAAATATCAAATCTCTTAAAAGAAAAGTGAAAGCTGTAGACAGCATGATTTTGTGGATTGACCAAAGATAGAAAAGAAAATCAATTCATTCTTATCTTTAATTATGTCACTTACATATTTGATGTCAGAGCCAACTGTAAACATGATAAACATAGAAACAATTGTAAGAAAATTAAGATTGTAGTACCTTTTGATCCTTCACATTCAGCAGATTTTTGCCCATGATGGTCAAGATTTAGGATATGATGCTAAAACTCAGTAGGAATTTCAGGCAATGTTCCTGAATGTGACCAAGGAAGTCCTCAGGAATATCTTCCTGAAATTTAAAATCCACCAAAGAATAAATAAAAACCAAATTCTTAAATGTGATTTAAAATTTGTCCTTTCAGCTACTAAAGTAGCCAGGGAAAATAGCCTCAGTGATGCACCTAAATTTAAAATGGTTTCCACCCATGATCAGATGTCTACTTACAACATAGATTCTCATCATCAAAATATACAGAACTTAAAGTGTTGGACATACAGACACACTTATGTGATGTTATAAAGTATCTATTGGAAGTAAACTGAATAATATATGATCTATTCAATTTTACATGATTACATAAATATTATATAATAGAAATGTGCATTTACACATAGAAGTAGACTTCATTTTTCTTAAATATCATACTAAATTGCCAACATATTAGCGGTTTAAGCAAAGATTTATAATTTCAGGCATTTATAATTTGAGGCATCAGTGTTGCCAGGTTTTAAGTCTGAGCTAACTGGGTATATATCAATGTCTTTTTAAGTTGCATAAACAGTGTGAGCCTGAGGCTTCTGTCAGTTCTTACAAATTCCTCTTCCAAGTCCTTTACAGATCATGGTGGCTTGGTATTTTTTTTTAGAAAAGGCTCAGCCAGTGCCTATCTCAATATGTGTGATTAAGTTGCGTCTGCACAACATAGTTCCCCTTTTGGCTGGTTAAAATCCAACTCATTAATTTACAAAATGACCAAATCTTTTCACCTTAGCAATAGTGTACACTAATAAGAACATTGGACACTGTATCAATAGGTTCTGCCCATGCTCAAGGAAGAGAGGTTTAATAATTCTACTCCACATAACGAAAAACATCACATCTTTTCAATATTCCCTCCCATAAAATATAACATCAGGATCTAAGCAGACAAGTCCCACTCTCCTAGATGTTCCAGTTGACACCAAGGAAAAGTTGGTCAATGTTTACCTTATGATTCCATTTGAAGCTAAGTGCTTACATGTGTTGTAAACTTTTTTATATACATTGTATTTCAATTAGAAACAATCTTATTTTACATATCAATCCCAGTTTCCTCTCCCTTACATCTTCTCATGCCCCCACCAACATCCCATCCTATCCCCCATCCACTCCCCAGGGAGGGTGAGGTTTTCTATGAGAGATCATCAAAGTCTGTCAAGTCATGTGGGGCAGAGCCTAGGTCCTTCCCCATGTAGCTAGGCTAAGAGAATATTCCTCCATGGGGAATTGGTTCCAGAAGGCTCTTTATGCACTAGGGATAAATACTGATTCCACTGTCAAGGCCCTATAGACTGCCCAGGTCACCTAACTGACACCCACATTCAGTGAGTCTGGTTCAGTCCTATGCTGGTTCTCCAGATGTCAAACTGGGGTTTGTGAGCTCCCACTTGCTTGGGTCAGCTGTTTCTGTGGGCTGGTCTTCAACCCTTTTTTCATTACACCTCTCTCTCTACAACTGGATTTGAGGAGTTCAACTCAATGCTGAACTGTGAGTCTCTGCTTCTATTTCCATCAGCTACTGGATGAATACTCTTGGATTCTCAATAGAGGAATCTAAAATGGTTGAAGAACACTTAAATTGCTCAACATCTTTACCATCAGGGAAATGCAAATCAAAACAACTCTGAGATACCATCTTACACCTGTCAGTATGGCTAAAATAAAAAACACCAATGTTAGTTTATGCTGGAAATGATGTGAGAAAGGGGTACACTCCTCAACTGCTAGTTGGAGTGCAAACTTTTACCTTTGGAAATCAGTATGGTGGTTTCTCAGGAAAATGTTAATTAGTCTACCCCAAGACCCAGCAATTCCACTGTTAAGCATATACCCAAAAAAAATGCACATTCATACAACAATAACATCTGTTCTATTATATTCATAGCAGCATTATTTTTAATAGCCAGAATCTGACAGTAGCCTAGATGTCCTTTAATCCAAAGAATGGATAAAGAAAATGTGGTACATTTACATAATGGAGTACTGCTCAGTGGGGGGGGGGGAGAAATCTTGAAATTCGCAGGCAAATGGATGGAGCTAGAAGAAACCATCCTGAGTGAGGTACTCCAGTCACAGAAAGACAAACATAGTATATACTCACATATGCATTTTAGACATAGAGCAAAGGATTACCAGCCTATAACATGGATTACCAGCCTACAACACATACCACCAGAGAACTTAGAGAACAAGGAATACCCTAAGAGAGACATACATGGTCCCCCAGAGAAGGGAAAAGGGACAAGAGTTCCTGAACAAATTGGGAGTACTGGGGGAGGAGGGGAGAGGTAAGGCTAAGAGGAGAAGAGAAGAGGAGGGGAAAGGAGGACATGAAGGAGCAGGAAGATTGAGTCAAGTGATGAACAAAGGAGAACAAGAAAAAAGATACCTTAGTAGAAGAGCTATTATAGGCTTAAAGAGATATCAAACACTAGGGAAATGTCCAGACATCTGCAAGAATGACCCCAACTAAGAATCTAAACATAGTGAAGAGGCTACCTTAAATGCCCTTCCCCAATAATGAGAATGATGGCCTTAAGTGCCATCCTAGAGCCTTCATCTCGTACATTTGTTGTAAGCTTCATCAAGTAATACAATGATGACTACATGTGTCACATCTATAAACAAGCTGTAAAAATTAAAACACATTATTCATTACTTTCTTTCTGATTATAAAAAAGATTATATTGAGACAAGACCTCACTGGTCTTAGTCCTCCATTATTGTATGTGGAGCCCTTTCTTATTTCCATAATTGGAAATTTACTGTGAGTGCAAGTTAATTCCTGGGAAAATGTTTTCTGTGAGATAATTATCCCAGTCATGAGTCATTATGTACTACAGAAAGGGCTTATGTTCAGTCACATCTTATTCACAACGAGATCCAGCAAACCAGAATATTCTTATGAAAGCCAGGGAGGACAAGTGATTAGAATAAGACAGAAAAGCAAGAGATTTTCATTAAAAGGAAAAATAAGACATTGAATGACAGGAAGTGAATAAACATTAGATTTAAGGGCCAGAGAGTGAAGTTTAGAGAGGATATTGTGGACCTTATGTGATGATGTCACTAATGGAAGATTGTGGGAAGGAGCCACTTAAGGGGACTAATATACAGGGTAGTGGTTTAAAGAAAAAGGCAAGACAATTGTTTTCTGTCATTGTGTAGTATAAGTTACAGTTTGGCTACAAACTGTATTTATAAATGTGTTAAAGTATATTCCCAGAAATGTATTTTTTATTTTCTATTACTTTTTAATAAAAGTAATTGCTTTCCAATTCATTAATTCATTGTGTCTGACCCCATTGTTTTATATATATATATATATATATATATATACATATATATATATATATATGAGCATAATGCATATGTGTGATTTTTTTAAGTCAAATAATGTATGCATGTGTGTTACTTCAGGGTTTACACACATTTAAAAATATGTGGTTTGAAAATTCTGTGATGGTGTCTTGTTTTCACTAGAGCCTTGATTAAGGAAAGCTTTTTCTTGACAATAAGAGAAAAGTCTTTTTGCCAGATACAGGAAGATTCTTTTCTAGGTGTAAGAGAAAGAAGAATCTCTATATGGATAGAAGAAGGCTTTCTCGGTGAGTAGAGAAGGATGAAGGAAGGCTCTTCTCTAGGAGAAGAGAGAAAGGCTATTCTTTTGTTGAATAGAGGATGTTTTATCACCAGGTGAATAGAGAAAATCTATTTTCTTTGTAAAGAGAGGAAGGTCCACCACTAGAAGAATAGAGAAAGGCTATGCTCTAGGTGATAAAAGAAGCCTCTTATCTAGGTGAATAAAGAAAGGGTATACTCTAGAAAGAGGAAAACAATTCTATACAAGGGCAGTTCTTTAGATAGAGAAACTTCCTTCTCTGTATAGAAGAAAGCATTTGTATCTAGATAAATAAAGATAAGCTCTTCTAGACCTGGGGTCAAAGCTCAGAAAATATCATCTACTTCACAGTGAGTATAGTAATTTATAATGGATTTGCTCATTGGCAGCACAGTGTGTAAATATAACTATTGAAATATACATTAAGTGTACTAAATAAAAACAATAGTGGACAGGTATTTCAATGTGTCATGTCCTTAATGTAGAAATGCCAATACAGTGATAATTATAGCTAAAAGAGGTGTTGCCAACAGGGTCCCCAGGGAAACTCCAAAAGCAACCTAGGGTTTGCCGAAGCTTTTGGTTACTCTCTACAAACTGATGGTAAGTTAGTATTGCCACCCTTACTGATTGCTGTTTGGAGAAGGTATTCTGCAGGCTTCCAAAGAAGAAAGTAAAAACCAACTCAGCTACAAATGCTTGAATCTACAATAACAAACTGTATACAGGGAACAGTACTGTAATAGTAGTACAAAGCTTCTAGAAGTATCAGATTGAATTTAAAGTTCATTATAAAAGATGTAACCTATACCAGTTACTGCTTGAGTGGCTAAGAATCTGAGATTAGATATTACAGTGATCTAGGGGAAAACAAGATTGTATTAAAGGAGAGTGGCAACAGAATGACTCCTGATGACATTCTGTTAAATTTGTTAACTAGTGTCTTACTCAGCCCTCATCAGAGAAGCTGCCTACTAAGAGACCCACAGATGGACAATGTGTAGGGAGTGAGAGACGTTGGAACTATTGGTCCTAAATGGGATGTCTCCAATAATTTCCTTCCTTCTGGAGATTCTGGAGAAGAGGAGACCAAAATGGATGGAGAACAAGGAAGCAAGTCTAAGTAATCTTGGACTAACACACAGGTGAACTTACAGAATGGACAAAGCCTTCACAGGTCTGAATCTGATGGAGTGCTGAGTGGAAATACATGCAAGACCTCATCCTTAACACTGAAGTTATTTCCAACTAATAAAAACTCATAAATGAAACTTTTTTTCTCCAAGGGGTCTCACTGGTTACACAAATCACACTTAAAATAAGGCCCCATGTCCAGCACTAACTAGATGGTCCAAAAAAAATAAACTCAATGGTATTTGGAGGGTTTTTTGTTGTTGTTTTTTCATGCATAATGCTTAGCTTGTGTATTTCTTTTCTTTTTTCTTTTCTTTCTTTTTTTCTTAACCCTAAAGTTCTTTTGGTTATAGAAAATGGTTTCTGATTTTGTGTTTATGTGATTTCTGTGATTGTTAATGTGTATGCTTCTGCAGCTATGTGTTTCTTGGGCTCTTTGCTTTTGTACACATTCATTTATTTTGTCATATTGGAAAGTATTTGTTTGTATTTTATTTTATTGTCACTTTCTTTCTTCCCTTTTTATTAGATGGCTGATTGTTTTCTTTCTTTCTTACTTTATTATTTATTTATTTATTTGTTTGTTTAATTATTTGTTTTGCTTGCTTGTTTTCCAATGAGAGAGGCCAAAAATAGTTGATTTGAGTGGCTGGGTAAGTGGGAAGGATCCAGCAGAATGTGAGGAAGGGGGAAGCATAATCACAATATTTTGTGTGAAAAAAAATCTGTGTTGAATTTAGGAAGTCTCACAAAATGGGAAAGATGTGTTGTTTTGTAAGTAATTCTTATATTTTGTTTTCCATCTCTGTTTAGTAGTTGAAATGTGATTATTTTATGTGAAGTTTCCTTTTAGAACCGAAATTCTTAGCTTCTCTATATAACGCAGCTCCATATAAAAAGGTGCATAAATACAAGAAATCTCTGCCCAGATAATATTTAGGAAGGATTTAGGATTTAATGCTAAATTCAGCTTTCAGGAGCTTTTTTTTTTTTTTATAGCTCCTTAAAATGATATTCACAAGCTGGGCATTGGTGATGCATGCCTTTAATCACACCACTTGGGAGGGAGATACAGGTGCATCTCTGTGAGTTTGAAGCCAACGTGGTCTACAAAGCTAGTTCCAGGACAGGCTCCTAAGCAATACAGAGAATACAGAGAAACCCTGTCTCAAAAAATCATATATGTATCCACAGACTATACAAGATCTTTACAATCTTTTATCTTGCTATATATCTTATAGGTAAAATATTCTGTATGGATAGCAAATTGGAAGATCAGTTACATGTATAATAAAATCTTAGCTCACAGTGGTTACATACTATTTATTATGCATTTGTCTGCTAATGAAAACACCCACAAACTTATTTATCAACACTCACAATGAGGGAACAGAAAAGCATTAAGACTGTGGATGACATGGAAGAATAGCAGTACTGCCAGACTTCCTGTGGTCTGCTAAATTGTTTCTTCCCCGAAGGTTAATGTAGAAAATCTGTTTGATTCTCTTGTTTTATAAATCAGCTTGCCTCTGAGACAATGTAGTGTGGTCACAGTAACTCCAAATCTTTAGTGAAGGGGAAAGAGTTTACTAGCTCTGATTGCTTAGGATAGGCTCTCAAGTTCTGGAGAAGACAGAATTCAGAACTTCATAACAGGCCTTAAATGGAGTTCCCTCACTCCTACTTTCTCCTGCATGCCACATGTCTTGTTTTCTTAAGATGATTTATTTCTTCCACTTTTAAATGAAAATGATTTTATGTATTAATTAGTCTAAGGTAAATTTAAATTGATATTTTTAAATAATAGCTTTATTTTGAAGTGCCACACATGGAATATACATTTATCATGTCTACCAACTACCATCTGTTCCCATGTCTTCCTGGTAAGATCTACCCCATCTTCAGCCTAGATTTATATCCTCTTTTTAATTATCATTTTGGTTACTAATTACTTTTTTAATACAATTAGTGCAGCCCATATGCACATAAGTTGTTCATGCAATAGGGCATGGGCAATCACTAGTAGCCATAACCTGGCAGACATTAACTCTCTGAGACATAGAAATTCTTCATTTTAACTTAAATATCTGTAGTTGGTTAATTTGTTCTAAAGTTCTATTAGCTCTATAGTAAAATAATATATCAAATAATAAATAATGATAAATTTATAACATATTCTGAAAGACAAATAACTTCTCCCTCATCTGCCAAGTAGATTAGACTATGTCCTACACTTCCAACATGCACATAACCTGCAGCACCCTATTTTCCACTGACACTTTGAGAAGATTTGGAACTCTACGAAGTTCTCAGGTTGCCCAAGGAGTCCACATGTAACTCAAATGTGCTAAGAACACACTACCTGGAATACTGAAAGTTGCCTCTTTAATGATTATCCAGTGTCATTGGAGAACATTACTATAACACTAGCTAACTAATTCACCAACAAAGACTATGTTCTGTTTTTCTTGAAAGGTAAGCATTAGTGAGAAGAATCTTGGAAATAATATAAGGATTTAATTATATATAATGAAATAAGAGGGCTGGAGAGATGGCTCAGCCATTAAAGGCTAGGGTCACAACCAAAAATAAAATGAAATAATAATTATGTATGTGTTGATACTATAGAAGATATCACCATAGTTGTTTGCAACTATGTTTAATTGTAATGTACATCAAATGAACTTTTAAGTTATATCTCTAGAAACCTCAATCTGAAGTTAAGACAGCATATCCATCTTCTATAGCATAATGACCATAAAATAATATATGCTAATAATTGTTAACTCACTAACTCGTCATCTTCCCCAAGAAAGTAGTGATAGAAAGCAATACTGGTTTATTTCATAGTGTGTTTGGCATGGACTCTTGGATAATTATTTATTCTCTTAATTTGTATACTTGTTTTTATTTATTTCTATTTTTTATTTAAATTTAAAACTATCTTATTGTACATACTAATCTCTGTTGCCTCTCCTTCCTGTTTTCCCATCTGCTCCAGGCACCCCCCATCCTAGCCAGTATACTTCCCAGGGAGGGTGAGAACTTCTATGGGGATCATGAAAGTTTGTCACATCATTTGAGTCAGAGCCTAGTCCATCCTTTGTGTATCTAGGCTGAGAGAGTATCCCTCCATAGGGAATGGCTCCCAAAGTCCATGCAATATGGAAAAACACTGGTTCCACTACCAAGGGAATGTATTGACTCCTCAGGCCCCCAACTGACAAACATGTTCAAATTCAGGGGGCCTGATTCAGTCCTATGTTCATTCTCTGGGGTCTCTGTGCTCCCACTTGCTTATACAATTGTTTCTGTGGGTTTCCCCAGCAAGATCTTAACCCTTTTGCTCATCACTCCTCTCTACAAGTGGATTCCAGGAGTTCAGCTCAGTATTTAGTCGTGTGTGACTGCTTTTGCTTCCATCAGCTACTAGATGGAGGCTCTAGGGTGGCATATAATGTAGTCATCAATCTCATTACAGGGGAAAGACATTTAAGGTAGCCTCTCTACTAATGCTTACATTCTTAGTTGTGTTGATCCTTGTTGGATCACTGGGCATTTTACTAGTGCCACATTTCTCTTTAAACCTATTATAGCTCCTTCTATTAAGGTATCTCTTTTCTTGAGTTCCTCCTCTATTCTTCCCTCAACTTGGTGTTCCTGATCCTTCATCATATTCTCATCAGAAATAGTTTTCTAGAGAAATGAAGCAGAGAGTCTCCCACGAATTTGAAACAGTAGAATTCATAGATTTTGTTTTAATCTCAAATTTTTGTTATTGTTTTTTTTCTTGGTTGGTTCTGGCTTAATTGTGGCTGACATGCTTCTTTAATGTCATCTATACATTTCCTCATACGTACAGTTTTCATCAAAGTGCCCTACCTTCTTCTTCTTCTTGGATCTCTGTATTCATTTTATTTTTAATTTTTCTTAGAGGGTTGCTTCCTTCTTCCATGATGATTTAAATTAAACTCTACAGCATTACCTGGAGCAAAAGGAAAGACAATGAAATAAAAAGTTAAAATATTTTCAGGACAGGTATTTCCTCTGCTTTATTTTTGTAAAATGACCAATTTGATTTCTCCTGTCTTACATTTCTTTGACATTAGAAATGCCATTGTAAGGTAACAGTAATAGGTCACTAGTTTAATAGTTTCAAAGCTTTTCACATATTACTCACTAACAGAATATACATGGGATAGCTGATTGTTTGTACAGTAAAAAGATTGAATCCCTTTATAGTGAAATGTAGTAAAACATAATTCTTTGATGTTTTTTGAATGCAGGTCTAATTGTTCTATATGAAACATGTTTAGTTGTGTAAATATATAAGAAGTAAAATAATGGATTATTCTGTAAAAGTAGCTTTAATATCAAGATTTTAAAAACACCTTGAAATCTAGATTCACATGAGCAAACTTTAGATATTTTGAAGGATTTTGCACACAGAATAAACCATTTGTAAATATAGCTGCAATCAATTAGTTAATATTAATTCAACATGCATTAAAACAAATTTTCTTTTAACACTGCAGTTCAGTGGAAAAAAAATGAAGAAACTAATGTGTGTGGTGTTACCATATATGAACCAGCAGTTTGAATATATCATTTATGCAATTACACGCAATTTGTTATAACAATGGAATTCTTTAAGTGAGTATTTTGTACAGAATGTCACCTATCAGCTAATAAAACTATCTAAGAAGCTTGGGTATGGTACAAGAGACACATAAGTAGGAAAGATGAAAGGAGAGGTTAACACTTCTTCAGCATCTGTCAACACTGTCTCCTATTACATTTGATAAACTTTTAAGTAAATGCAAATATATGATATCATTTACAGTAATAAAAGCAAATGCCACATAGCAGTTACTTTGCTTTTATCTGCTCTTCACATCACTCATCACAGACCATCAGAGGTAAGGGCAATGCTGCTTACCAGCACATCCTGCCAGCAAAGCATGTTGCTTCAACAACCAGAGCTGGCCATTTACCCATTATCCAATGAGGATCAACTCACATGTGTTTTCTGGATGAAACCTGGAAAAAGAATGAGAACAGAGAAACCTTGAATTTGAAAGAAAGTTGAAGGGACAAGGGAAGTGTTGGAAGGAAGAACTAGAAGGAGAGAATTCATCAATTTTATTATCATCTAAACTAAGTAATCCAGTTTTAAAAGACTAAAGTTAAAAGAAAAAAGAACAAATAATGTGTGAACAGTGGAGCATACTGATGATTTGGTAGAAAAAAAAGGACAGTGAATTTAAATGTGAATTGATATAGGAAAAAAAAATGTTTGGAATAGAAAAAAGAAAATAACTCCCTCTAAATCAAAGACTGGTTCAGGCCTTCTTATCTTATGTGAAAGCAACTGTAGATGGGACTGTTCCCTTGCCAGACTGAGATTGGTTCAATTTGAGGAAGTTACAAACCAAATGCTCAGATAGCCGGTTTAGTCTAGCTTAGGGCAGCAAGGGCCTGTTGGCCCACAGGTCCTTTGTGCCTGGGCAAATATCCCTCCACAAGACAGAACCTCAAAGTAGTTTTAACTTGTGCAACTTGTGCTCTCTTGAGGTCTAATGATTTTCAGAACTTTAAAACTTGTTTACAATAGTCATTTCTATTTCTTCTTTTGAGAACTCTTTTTACAGACATATTCCTTTTATTGGATTGTTTTGAGGTTGTCCTCTTTTTTTGTGTGTTTGTTTTATTTATTTATTTATTTTTGCATTAATTCTCTGTCAAAGATATTCTCCATTCTCTAGGCTCCCTCTTTAGTGGGTTGGCTATGAAATTTGCAGACCATTTTTATTTCTTCTTCATTGATAAGATAAGATCTAGAGATTGATTTATCATGAAGCCATAGTCTCCTGAGACTGGAATCATATTTATTTAGAAACACCCTCCCTAAATATTTTGCTTGTTACACTCTACCTTCACTCCTAGTTATTTCAGGCTTACAAAGTTTCACTTTGCAGTCATTAATACATATGATGTTTATTTTTGAGCAGGGTGAAAAACGAGAATGTGGTTTCATTTGGGAGATTAATTTTTAGCTTTGTCTCACTGTGGCCAGAAACAATACATCAGCCAATCTAGTTATCCTAAATTAGTTGAAATTTGCTTGTATTACAATGTACTATCTATTTCAGAGAAACTTTCATAAACTGCTGAAAAATATGTCTGTCCTATAGTGTTCGGGTAGAATATTCCAAAAATAGTTGTTACATCTATTTGGTCTGTTATCTCCAATGTTCACCTGTTTATGTGCTTGTCTTGATGACCTTGCTATTAGTGAAAGTAGAGTGTTAAAATTGCTTACTATTTCTTTAGTATATGCTTACATGACTAAATAATTTGTTTTATAAAATTTGGTTCATCTGTGTTTGGTGCATATATGTTTAAAATTTCTTTCTCTTCTTGTGAATTGTTCCTTTTATCAGAATGAAGGGAACTTTCTTAACTTTTCTGTATAGTTTTTAATTGTAGTCTGTGTGGCTAGATGATAGTATAGCAACACCTACTTGTTTCCTGTTCCATTTGCTTGCAATGCTTCCCCCCCCCACTATTTTTTTTATTCTAAAATGGAGCTTATCCTTGAAATTTGGGTGTTTTTCTTGTATACAACAAAAATATATCTTGTTCTTCAATGCAATTTTATATCATGTGTCTTTTGATTATAAAACTGATAATTTGATATTCAGAATTATTCTTCAATGATATTTATTAATTGCTGTCACTTTGTGTCCATTTTGTGAACAGCTATTAATGCATATTGTTTTGTGTTTTGGTTCTATCATGCATAACAACTTGAGTGTGATTATCTCCTTTCTTTTTCAAAGCTTCTCAAAAAGGCTGATTTGGTGGGTATTCACTATTTTACAATGATGTGTAATGGAAACTTGTGGTTTTTACTTCACTTATGATGGGTAATTTTGCCAGGAAAAGTCGTCTGGAATAGTATTTGTGGTCTTTCCTAACTTAAAGCATGCACTTTTGGTTTTTAAAGAAATCAGTGTTTGTTCTGATAAATCTCCCTTGTCTGCAACTTGTTTTTCTTTTATCATGGTAGAGTTCAAGACACTTTTTGTTGTTGCTGTTGTTACAAATAGTTAAGTGTTTAAACTATAATGTTTCATTGTTTCATGTGGAGATTAGTGTTTTTTTTTCTCATTTACTTTTCTTTCTTTCTTTCTTTCTTTTTTTTTTTTTTTTTTTTTTTTTTTTTTTTTTGGACTATGTATGGACTATGTAATGTTCTTTCTACCTCTGGCTGCAAATCTCTTTTCCTAGATTTGAGAAGTTTTTCTTCAATAATTTCACTGAAAATATTTTCTAAGTGTTTGAGCAGGAACTTTTTATTTACTCTAAACACTCAATTCATATATTTGAACTTCTTTTCAGGTTCCAATCATTCCTACATATTTTTATGAGTTTTATTGTTAATTTTATTGTTTTCATTTATTGGATTTTTTTTCATATTTTATCTTCAAGAATTGCTATTCTGACTTCTTTAGTATCTATTCTGGTTGTGAATATTTTCATTAAGATTTACATTAGACTCAAT
Organism: Phodopus roborovskii; assembly: GCF_943737965.1. NCBI lineage: Eukaryota > Metazoa > Chordata > Mammalia > Rodentia > Cricetidae > Phodopus > Phodopus roborovskii. The sequence continues at coordinate 40,425,836 of NW_026126525.1, read as the reverse complement.
TAAAAAAAAAGTTTTATTTTCGGTTGTTTTCCATATTTTTATTTCTTTACTGAATTCAATTTTCACATCATAAAGTTTCCTTATTTATTCATTCAGCCATTATTTACAATTTGTCAAATGTTTATTACTGGCATTTATTATTATCTTCTTTGAACTTTTCAAATAAACTTTTAATAGTTCTTTTTGATTTTTGAATTTAATCTAATTTTTTTTTTGTGGAGGATGATGACTATAGGATAGATAATCTTGGGGGCATATATTGTGTTCACTTTATGTTTGTGGCTTTGTGGCAGGACCTATGTATTATTTTATGTATTTTACATGTCATTTTAGTCCACTGGTCTAGAGCTATGGACAAGAAGCTGGGTGCTTTGAGTAGTCTTTAGGGTACAAGAACAAGGGTACAAGAGACATAGTGGCTCTATGCATAGCCACTAGATGCCTGGGGAGACTTTGGCAAGCTGTATACTTACAAAACAAACAACAATACTGTACAAGTTTCTGGTGTCATTTGTGTAGAGATGAGAAGAGATTGATACTGCTGAAGAATGTAGGAGTGCCAGTGTCATGATAATATAATTAGGCAATTCTCTTGCTCAGAAACAATCAGCATATACTGGTGCAAGATGAACAAGCTGTAGGATAATGCTCTTCACACTTCATAAATTTAAATCTAATTGATTATACCACTGTGCTTTGAAAGCCACCTGAATGAGAATCATGTACTCTAAGGTCAAATTGCTATTACCTAGGTAGCATTGTTTTTATGAGACAGGGTCTGACATATTCCACACTAGCCTCAAAAATACTATCTAGCCAAAAATGACCATGAAGTTTTGTTCCTCATGATTCTACTACCTAACTCCTGGAATTATAGGCATGGGCTATGATATTTAGTTTATATGGCTATACATGCTTGATTTGGGTTCAAATACTCTACCAACTTCCCTAGCTTGAGTTGCTTTTAAAAAGTGCAAGTATTCTGAACTGGAACCAAATACTAATGTTAGGTAGGGATCAGGTGCAAGGACAGGGTTCCTCAAGTGATAACTACTGTTTTGAAGAAGTCAGCATGTAGCCCAATATCCATTCTAAATAATATATATTTTATTGACTCAGCCAAGAGTCATGATTAAATGCTTATGTAATTATGGGCTCTAATGGATGCTTAAGTGATAGAGAACCAAAGGAAATTTAATACTTATCATTAGGATGCTATGAAATAATTGCACTATACACTGTGAAGATATTTATTCAAATTGCTTCAATAAAATTCCGATTCGCTAATAACCAGGGAGGAAGGATAGGTGCTGTGACCAAAAGAAAGATACTTGGATAAAGAAGGGTGGAGTTGAGAGTAGTCAGCAGGAGAGAGGGGGGGAAGCAAGACATGCTGGAGGATAGGAAAAGCCATGAACCATGTCGCAATGCATAGATGAATGGAAATAGGTTAATTAAGTATAAGAGCTAGTCAGTTTAATAAGCCTGAGCCATCAGCTCAGCATTTATAGTTAATATAAACATCAATTTGGGAGCTGATGGAGGGAAAGAAACATCTGCCTACATGAGAACTCTGTTATTCAACTGAGAATACAGATGGTTATGAAGTAGATGCCTGGAAAACATGAACTGGGATGGGGTGGGGGTGGCTGGCAAAGTCAGGCAAGCCTGTGAGAAAGTATCTCAAAATAAAAATGTGAATAAAACTAGAATCAATTGAGGAGCAACTGCAGTGACAAAGGAGGTAAGAAAGCCTAATATCTCAGGTTCTGCTCTATACAATGACCATATAAGGTATCATCAAAATCCCCAAGGAACTATCGTGAACATGAAACTATTTATTCACACTAAAGAGGAATGAAAACCAAGCATGCTTTCAGAAAAAGGCAGAGACTTTACAATTTCTCAAGGCACACCTCCCTAGCTTGTGCTATACTCCTTTACCAAGAAGACAAAGATACAGGAAAATACATTGTTAAATTGGAGCATAAAACAGTATTAAAGAAGGGTTAATGGCATACAGTATTAAAATCAAATAGAATTAAAATATTACAATTACATGCCATGGAAGACAGGAAAAGCATAATGAGAGCTGAAGGATTTTACTGCACTTGAACTGGTCAGTAAGGCATATTGAATTTAATGTATTTCAGAATTCAAGTCAAATATACTGATAATGTTTTAACTTTTTTTTTTTTACATAAAGAACATTTTAACTAAAAAGTCTCAATGTAATTAAAAATCAAAACATAAAATGACAAATCAACTACACAATAGTATACAAGAAAATCTTCCATGAATAGACATGGAAGCTAGAGCATAACAAAACAGGTCTGTGTCATGTACTCATGGTTTTGGATTCATTCTATCCTAATGTTGTGCCTATGAGAAATATTCAGAGCAACACAAATAATTATCAGAAGAAAATATTGAGTTGCTATTACATCATTAATTTAAAACAATGTGCCACTAAATTTATTAACAAATGTGAACCTTATAATTAGAACTAAGAATGTGTGTGCTTGTCTGATAGTATATTATAAGATAAATAGAGGACATAAGTGAATGTTCACACTGTACAGTGATTAAAAGTGGGGTGATCATCTGGAGAAGTTAGAAAGTCTGTCCACAATACACATATGAATCTGAGCATAGCAATAAATTAGGAGTGAGTACAGGCTGTGGAAAAATCTCAGAAAATTATGGACAAAATTGCCTTAAAGCACATTATGATAATACATTAAAATTTCATTATACATAAAAAATGAAAAATGATAGATTGCTCAGCAGGTTAAGTGCTTGCTGTGAAATCTAAAAACACTAAGGTAGATCCTAAGGAAACACACAATGTATTAGAGAATTGAGTCCACAAATTATCCTCTAATCTTAATATGTATGCTGGAGCAATGCACAAGCCTACCTCTACCATATACACACAATGATAAAATAAAAATCATTAAAAATGTCAACCAAGAGATTAAATTAGGAACATGTATATGTTAACACACACAATAACATGCACACAATAACAATTAGTGAAACAAAAGGCCATAAATTTGAAAATTTGAAGAATGGGATATTTACATATTATGTATATAAGACAGTATATTAATTAATTAAATATAATATAATGAATAACAAATATGCAAAATACAATTTACAATTACATGTAATAAATAATGTATTATTAAATGCATATTATATTAATAATATAAATATCAAACTAAATACAGTCCAAAGCAGAAAAACATATCTAACATCACTTTACCAGGCAAAACAATTTCTATATAGAAATACAAGTGGGGTGAACTTTAACTTATCTATTCCAATTCAGATGGGGTAATTTTTTTTAGTCTGAGAATCATGTAGTTACTTTTCCTTGGAGAGTATTGTTAAGAATATAACACAATTATCTGTCATTCTTTCAGTTGGCCTCTTGGGCAAATACTGCAGTGTTTTGCTTCACTTTCTTTGTAGAACAAAGCACCTAACAAAAAACAACTGTGGAATGAAACCTTCCCTAAGTATTCTTCAAGCCAAGAGAAAATGAATCTGTGGTCTCAACATTTGCAATTGCCTTCCATTAGAACCTCTGGAGAGCTCTTCCCTATCGCTTGAATTAGGACTTTGGGCAAAGAGCCTGTTCAGAGTGAGACTAAGATGATAGTTACTCTTGACCATGGTACATTGCTTTTCTGTCCCCAATGTCAGGCACTCCAGCAGTGTGAGCAGTCAGGGGTCACAGATAAAAATATAGATAATAAAACTGTGAGTGTTCCCTGAAGCAGATAAAAAGTACATGTGTTTTCTCCTTTTTAAGAACACAATGTTAGAAAAAAGAGAAGACATCGGACCTACAATATCTTTTTACATCCAAGATTTATCTGTAAATACCATATAGTTCTTGAACAAGGCAATTTCCTTGCTGCTTTGTTGTTACATTTACCATTAAGGATAATTTGGGGACACATTTGAGAGCATGGCTGTTTATTTCGATCAATTCTATAAGTGTATCTTGATTACAGAGGTGGAGAACTGTGGCAAACGCATTAATTTGAGGACAGGCTTGGGTGCTTGCAATCACCGTAGTAAACATGCTGTCATTATCTTTATCTTTTCACAGCACAACACTAAAGATGCGTATTAGAGGTTAAGGTTAAAAACTGGAAAGGTTTTCCCTTTCAGTGTTTTGCTTTAATTTGCATGTCAATTTTCACAGATTTTTCTCTCCAGAGGAAATTCTTTGTGGGGCACTCTAGATCATTTATGGATTAACAAAGATTTATATTTATATCCAGTATTTGTTAAAGTGTAAATTCAAATCTATGTGCTGTAGATATAAAACATTTCAAACATCTATATGATACATGTATATGGTAACCCAGTCCACAGACACAGGTGTCACTCTACCTTCTTAGGGACTCACAGATCTAAACTATGTCCTCAAATAACAGTCTTCTATAATATCTTTAGAGACTGGCTTGTTTCTCTGTTTCTCACCTAATTCAATGATACTTTTTTTTTAACCTTTAATTGTGCCTATATAAATTTTTATTTGAATTCATGCCAACCTGGGATTCTCAATGGTTAACTTCCACACTGAACTCATTAAACATGTAGACACTAGACAAGCTAGCCTGAGTTATGAAATCTGAAAGAACATGTGTCCTAATTGTGAGACCATTAGAAGATTCTTACTCTTTGACTTTTTCCCAACCAATGGTAAAGTAAAATGTAAAAGAGCTTTTTTTCAAGAAACAAATGTCATGTTTGTTGAACAATTTTAAAAAGAAATCATAGTATATCATGCATAAGTATCAACATGGATAATAATTAATTATAAAAATTGAGTTGTTTATAAAGGTAAAATTTATATTACTGATATATTTTTATCCCCTTCATTTCAATCATTTTCTCCATGTTCTGAGACACTACTTGATATATCATATTTAAATATGATTTAGTCCAACCTATTGTTTTGAGTGTAATTAAATCAGTCACAATATTTAAAATGTCTTTTAGTGTGTGTGTGTTTCCATCTTCTATTGACTGTCTTCATTTTAGTTACTCTAACACATACCAACAGGAAAGTAATTTAGACATGCTGAGTCCTGACAGTAGCACCACCTGCCCTGATGAAGGCTGCATCTCTCCTGCAGCTATGTAAGCACATGTTGCAAGTCCAAGACTACATAGAAGCTGACTTTTTCTCCCATTTCCTTCACCTTGGTTAAGACTCTGGCAAAGCAAAGCTCAGACATTGCTTGGGTAAAGGAGAATAAGGTGGGGAACTGTTGATTTAGAAAATATTGCATTTGAGACATGACAGTCTCAGCAAGTGCATTCCTTTTGTTCATGAGTAGGATATTCTCACAAGCTCTATTTTTACCTGAAGTTGTACAAAGCTACTCACTCAAATTGGTATTATCCTCCTTATTCTGTCCAGTCAAGCTGTCCAGATAGTCTCATCATAAAGTAATACTGATAATGACTGTTTTTAAATCATAGCTTGAAGCCATCCTGAACAGGAGTTTCTTTACAGTCTTTTACAGATGACAACATTGAAAAACTGAAACAGAAACCAATTCAGCTCAAATTTTCAAGCCAAATTGCAAATAACAATTTGGAGGCTTAGTTATTCAGTATTATAGTATATATTTTATATACCAAAACATGAATGTAATTGGCTGGTTTTGATTAAATCCCACATTGGGTTTGCTTACAGAGAAAATGTAATTTATGATTCAAGGTGTACATGATGGAGAGTGCATGTTTTCGAAGTTGTAGGCTAGAAATGAATGACATAAACTATTTATATTTTTCCCATCCCTGTATTAAACAAATCTTTTTATAACTTCATTCATAAAGGAGTAACATTATTTAATATCAAATGTTGGCTTCATTATCTAGTAACATAAGTAAGCAAATAATAAATAAATAAATATGTAGTTCAAAACATCAAGTATTCAGCTAACCAAATGTATTATTTAAAGATCTTACTAAACATGATTGGTAACAATCACTTAATGTAAAACAATAGAACATTTGTTAAAAAAAATTAAGCTTTTTATTCTACCCATAGAAGATTAGAAAAAATGTTATGGATCAAATATATGTATGTATGTATGTATGTATGTATGTATGTATGTATGTATTTGTAAGGAGTAAGGTTTTTCTGCCCGCCTCCTGGTCTTGTCACACCACCACGCCAGCCACAAATAATGCACAGAGACTCTGTATTTGATATTATGCTTTTGGTCAGTTACTTGTTTCTTATCAGCTAGCCCTGTCTGAATTATTAACCCATTTCTATGTATTTCCATGTGGTCTTACCAGCAAGAGGCAGCTGGCAGTTCTGCCTTCTCCAGACTCTCCATCTTGACTCCTCCTTCTTACTTCCTCTTTCCTCCTTGTCTCCTAGTCCCACCTATCTTGCTTTCCTATTGGCCAACAGTGTTTTATTCAATAACCAGTATGAGAAACAAATACAGAATGACATCTCCCATCATCTCCTCTTTTCTATCTAAATAAAAAGAAGGGTTTTAACCTTAACATAGCAAAATAAATCACACAACAGTTATCAAATAAGAATCACAGTTAACAATATTTAGTTCATTAACATTTAGCAAGATTTAAGAAAATATTCCATCATCTATCTTATCTTTATGTGTCTAAAGTCTTATATGTAACTTATCTTTAATCCTAATCCTAACTAAGGAAAACTATAACCATAACTATTTGTCTTCAACTCCTTCAAAGACCACAGAAGGATAGTATATAAACTCTACAAATGACAGAGACATCTTAACTTGTCAGTCACCTGAAGTTCTTCTGTAATCTTTCATCTTCAGCCCATAGGCCATAGTGTGTCTGGCAGACTCTTCAGCAAATGTATTTTAAAATATAAATTAAAAGTATGTTCATAGCAGCATTATTTATAATAGCCAGAAACTGGAAGCAGTCTAGATGCCCCTCAGTTGAAGAATGGATAAAGAAAATGTGATTCATTTAAACAATGGAGTACTACTCAGCAGAAAAAAAAAAAAAAAAAAAAAAAAAAAAGCAAGGGAATCTTGAAATTTGCAGGCAAATGGATGGAACTAGAAAAAAAAATCCTGGATGAATTAACTCACTCACAAAAAGACAAACATGCTATGTATATGCATTTTAGTCATAGACCAAAGGATTACCAGCCTACAACCCACACAGCCAGAAAAGCTAGGATACAAGGAGGACACTAAGAGAGACATTCATGTTCCCTTAGAGAAGGGGAAAGGGACAAGATCTCCAGAGCAAACTGACAGCATGGCGGAGGGCAGAGAAAGAGTTAGGAGAAAATGAAGGGCTGAAGAAGAGGAGAGAGGAAGACATGAAGTAGCAGGAAGTTTGAATTGGGGTCAGAATAGAGGAGAACATGAAAAGAGATACCACTATGAAGGGGGCCTTTATATGTTTAAAGAGAAATCTGACACTAGGGAAATGTCCAGAGAGCTACAAAGATGACCCCAACTAACAATGTAAGCAATAGTAAAGATGATGCCTTAAATGACGTTCTCCAATAATGAGATTGATGACTAACTTATATGCCATCCTAGAGCCCTCATCCAGTAGCTGAAGGAAGCAGAAGAAACTACAGCTAAACACTGAGCTGGACTCCTGGAATCCAGTTGCAGAGAGGGAGGAGTGATGAGTAAAGGGGTCAAGACCAGGCTGGAGAAACCCACAGAAACATCTTATCTGAATAGGGGGATCTCATGGACCCCAGACTGATAGCTGGGAAAGCAGCATGGGACCAACCCATTTTAAAGATAATTGAATGAAAAATATAATATTTTATCCCAAACATTACCTAAAGAACAGTGCCCATTATCTATGCTGTTCTATATTTTTGATTCTCTGATAAACAGTGCAGTAGAATACATGCAGGACTTTCAAGCTCTGCAATCACTCTCTCTGCCAGGAATCATACTGACTCATCTCTTGTATTTCTGTCTCTACTTAAGTTCATGTACATGAGCACTTCTGGCTACCTTAATATCTAGCCAAAGAAATTTGGAGAAGAAAGGCTTTATTTAGCTTATGGTTTCACATCATTATTTATCACTGAAGAAAGTTAGGACAGAAACTAAAAACTGGCAAGAACCTGGAGGATGCCTGACCTGATACAGAGGCCATGGAGGGATACTGCTTAGTAGTTTGCTACCACTGGTTTGCTCAGCCTGCTTTCTTGCAGAATTCAACACCATCTTCCCAGGGATGACAACCCACAGTGATCTGTGTCTTCCGACATCAAATCATTAATTAAGAAAATGCACTACAGGATTATCTGCAGCCCCATCTTTATATTCATTTTGCATACCAAACACAGTTCCCCACCTCCCCTCCACCTCCTCCTCTGCACTTCCCCAAACCACTCCTGTCCACTCTTCAGAAAGGGTAAGACCTTCCCTAGGGAGTCAACAAAGGCTGACACATTCAATTGAGGAAGGACCTAGCAGTCCTCTCCCCTTCTCTATCTCCTCCCTTGCATCAAGGCTACAAAACTGTCACCGACATGCAGAGGGCCCTATTCAGTCCCATGCATTCTCCCTAGCTGTCAGTCTAGAATTCATGAGCTTCTACAAGTTCAGGTCATCTATCTCACTGGTTTCTCTATCAAGATCTTGAACCTCCTTGTTTATGTAATACCTCCTCCTTCTCTTCAACTGGATTCCTGTAGCTTGGCCTGGTCCTTGCATATGGAATCTCTTCATCTCCTTCCAACAGTTTACTGAATAAAGGTTCTATAATGACAGTTGCCATAGTCACCAATCTGAATACATGGGAAGTCCATTTTATGTACCCTCTTCACTAATGGTAGGGTCTTAGAAGGGGTCATCCTTGTGGATTTCTTGGAATTTCCCTAGCATCAGGTTTCTCTCTAACCCCAAAATGACTCCCTTTATTGAGATACCTCTTTCCTTGCTCTCTCACTTCATCTTTTGAAGTAGTGCCTTTACAATCTGTTCAGGCTCATTTTGAGTTTAGTCTTAAAGACATCAATTTTATGCTTCAGGCAGACATACCATTAACTCTTTTACACCAGTGACCTAGTTACTTTCCTGCTTCACTTATTGCATAAATTTTTGAAAAGATTAAAATTCAGAAGCATGTTTATCATTGTGTAGAAATTACTTTTCCAATGATTTGTCTTAAAATCACTTTTACAACATATTTTATAGTTGTAAATGCTTTTTGCTATATGATTGAAAGATTTTGTAAGTACTCACTAAGTAGTTTTGAGGAAATACTAGATTTGTAACACTGTTTGTCTTCTATGTGGTATCTGAAAAATCTTCACCAAAATTTTATAGCTACCACTTTTTCTAATTTATTTCTATCAAACTCACAAAGACTAAAAATTTAAACTGTTTCTTGGAAAGCAAATGATGTCTTGGGGCAATTGGATTTACATTAATTCCTTCTAAATATATAAAACATATGTAGTATTCTACAGTAGAATAATACCTTCTTTTTAGTTTTATGTTTGGCATATTAAAAAATGATTTTTTTGTTTCCTTTGAAGACTTTCTCTTTAAGAACTCCATGTCACTCAATGGCTACCATGAGGTACTACATAATAAATATATATGATCAAGCACTAAGAAGAAAGCTACTATTCAGCACAGAATCTTAAGACGAATAAGAGAAGGTCCATACCTACAAATTATGGGGCACTAAAAACAAACAAAAAATGTACTTTAATTAACATAATTTTCTGAGTATTTCACACTCAAGTGTAGTCCTGAAGATATATGAATGTATTGTTCCAGTATAATGAGATCTGACATTTCAATAAAAACTTGCAAAAGTGACTTGAGAACAAAACACTACAGAAAAAAATGCCCACTTGTACAATAGAGAACTGGTGATTTAAAACAAATGTTTGGTTCCACCCACAGGCCAAGGGGAGTAATGGCTCTGTTCATTATAGCATTTTTCTTTTCATCACCTGAAAGCCTGGTGTCCAGGTGGAACACACAATGCTACAGCTGGCACGTTTCACATTAACAATCATAGGCCATTTATAGTGCTGAGCAGATGCATGTCCAATAAGAATGGCTGAGTTCATTCATTGCTGCATTTATCATTTGATTTTGTAAACATACTCAGAATTCTTTCCTCTATATCTTGGAAATGGATTATGTGTTGTTTTCTATAACGATATCCTATGAAGTAACATACAGCTTCTTATTCAGACCTAATGGTAACATATTCACTCAGAAATGTCTACTTATCCCCCACTTAGAAAGAATGTTATAGAATGAAAATAATCTACAAAACTGTCTTAAAAAGGCCTTTGCTCCAGTGGCAATGCGCAGAGCTTTATAAACAAATTTACTATCATCATTATTTTGCAAGTAGTATTTAAATCACACCTAATTATATTGTTTTTATTTCAGCCAAAAGAATTCTGTGACACAAGCAAAGCAGGTAGTGGAATCAAAGATTACAATACTGAACTCACTATTTTATTTTTAAAATGCAGCAAGTAAGAACAGACGCAAACACATGTGCATGACAAGCATTCTCAGAACCCTTTCAATTGAAGAAATACAGGAGTTCAATTAGGACTTAGGAAATGTATAAGACATATTACAAAATGGTTTTCCCAGTTTCATGGATGCTATAGTGGCCATAACATCTTCAGACTCTGGTTTTTGGTTTGTTTGTTTGTTTTTTGACAATAAGTCAATAAGGTGTGGAATTTAAATATTTCTGCACATATTACATATGTATAAATTCCATAATCAAAAGGCACTGTCTGTTTCAGAGTGAGGAAAGATGGAAAGAGTTTGAGGAAGAGGACTTGGAAAGTTATGCAATGAGGAAAGGGGAGGGAAAAGTGATAATTGAATTTTCATTAAAATGTAGAGCTTTAAAATTAATTTATCTACGCAGATTTTTTTTCTGTCCCTCCTGCCAGCTCCCAAATCATTACATAGAGACTTCTCATTAATTTTGAAAGCTAGTCAGATAGCTGAGGTTTCTTTCAAACATGCTTTTATACCTTAAATTAACCATTTCTATTAATCTACTCATGGCTTTAGTACCTTTACTCTACACATGGTGCTTTCCTGCTTCCTTTGTATCTGCTGGTTATAGACCTATTCAGCTTTTTATTAATCTAACCCAAATAACAAATCTTTACAGTGTACTAAAAGATTATTCTACAATATTATATTTATGTATTTATTTATTTAATGAAAAGAGGTTCTTCTCTCATGAATATGTCCCTATCACAGTTATCTGGCTCTCCAAACTTTGAATTTACTCATTCACCTCCCATTTCCTCTGTATTGACATTTACTCTGTCTTACATCAGAAAACAACAGGCCAACAAGAAACAATCAAACATGACTTATAATAATAATAATTAATAATAATAGTAATACAATTAGGTAAGGCAATAAAGTAAGGCAAAAGCCTTCGCTGTAGCTGGACAAAGAAACCCACCAGAAGTAAAAAAATCCCAAAGCAGGTAAAAGAGCCAGAGTCAGACTCACCCACACAGTTAAGAGTCCCATAAAACACCAAGCTAACAGCTACAACTTATATGCAGAGGACCTAACGTAGACCATGAAGGCTCTGTGTTTACCTTTTCAGTCGCTGTGAGCCAATTTTCACAACTTCTGTGCCACCATTTTTCCAGCACATCTTGTAGGCCTGACTGTTGGTTGGTCAAAGATTTTATGGCTGGTTTTGTGTCTACAGTTCTCTTCAGGTAACCAGCAGAGTCTAGAATGTAGGGGTTATAGGTCCATGAAGACATCAGCTTATCCTCTCTATACTCAATGAGCTATGTGATGTTTTTCTTAGAAATAGGGCAAGTACTATAAGTTTATGAAGTACATCCCTCTGCCCTAACATCAGCTTTGGTTGTTTGGGGATTTCCTCAGGTCACCCTCAGAGAACAACTCTACTAAACACAACCTAGGACCACCACTGGAAACTGCCTGGATAGAAGAGATGTACAGTTGAGTCTCCACACTCCCTTCTTTCTAGGAGTCCTCCTTAGTACCACCTCCATAGATTTCAGGAAGTTCCCACTGCACTGGGAACTTCTACAATGCTCCTAATATTTCCCAAATTCCACTCATCTTTTTGTACCTTTAGAACCTTTTTAGGGACTTTTTATTGTGGTTCTGCTTTGTTGTAACATTTGTGTCCTGCTCTAGTAGGATACCTATGTTCTACTGGAGAAATATTGACTGTTATTGATGCCAATGCAGATGACAGGTTCTTCAAGACTTACAATGATACCTCTCCATTATAAAATAAAACAGGGAGAGATATTGGGATTCCCTTCTGGTTAGAATTTGCAGTCTTCCATAGTGTAGCAACACAATATAGAAGACTTCCATCACTGCCTTAATGAAGGCTTCCTTCTTTCCACCTAGGTCTATCTGGAGGTTGTCTCTAGGCTCAAATGCATTACCTGCCTCAGTGATGACCCTTGACACAGTTCCCTGCAAATGCTCTTCTCCTGCTGCCCACATGGTAATTAAGAATTATGTTCCAGCTATTTTCACAGGGTGGTACTCCCACTACTACAGCTATATGATAAGAGCATGCAATTTAATTCAAATTAGGGTTTTCTCCATCTAACACCCCAATCCTATATTCCCTATACTCTGTAATAAAGTTGAGCAGATTCATTGAAGCTGTCTCCCAGAGATCTATTTCTGCCTTATTCACAGGCCAAGTACAAAGCTTTGTTGCCATTTCTGTACTTTGGTCCATGTGGACTCATGGCCATAACAAAAAAGAGAACACCACATAGAAATATTGCCTGTTATTGACTGGGGTGAATATAGGTCTAGGTCCTGATTCTAGTTTGTTTGTTTGCTTTGTTTTTGTTAGGTGAGTGTTTCTTGAATTCTTTTTCCTCTCTGAATTTTTAAAAAGTGGTGACCATGGGTTGCCTGTTGTATTGATCTTCTTAGCTGTTGTGCTCATAGGAAAGGGTTGCTGATGTTAAAAGCTAGGATACAGGGATGAGAGGAGAAAGGAATATCATGAGGAAATGGTCAGTGGGATGCACAGGAGACATAAACAGGGGGAACATGGACTGCAGCTGGTGATCTGTTGCAATGCTACAGAGGAGACATAAGGGTTGAGTCTAGGGGAACAGAGATACTGGAGAAGGTCTGTAAGCAGTCCACTTGGTTTTGTGTCAGGCAAGACCTGTGGTTGAACAGGAGGAACCTGCTTGAGTTGGGGACTGGGATATATCAATGAGTGGGTTAAGAAGTTTAGGAAGGGTGGTCTATGGAATCCACAGGAGATGTAGTCAAGGAGGAAAGGGAGGGTGCAGCTGGTGCTTTGTTCCAGGTGTAGGAATGACCCTGTGATAGTAGGTCTAGGGGAACAAAGAGAAAGGAGATTACCTCATCTTCTGGACCACATCTTCACTCTTAATTCTCCTGTAGCAAATCTATAATAATTTGTGTAAAATTGGGTATCACAAAATATATAACAATATAAAAATGTATATAATATATTTATATTTTTATTATATATGTAGCAAACTGTTCCAATAATATTACAATTTTTATATCTAATAAATAAGGAATGCTTGAAGGTTTTATATTATTTATAGTGTTATGTTCTACCTGCTTCTGTTTCTAAAGATAAAATTTCATCATGGACACTGGTTTACAGCTCAAGATCCCAAGCCAGTCCTGACATCAAAAGGAGATTATATTCATTCTGTGATCTAGGTACTCATTTATTAGCAATGAAAGGTATTGTGTAAAGATGTAAAGTGCTTGAGAGACAACATAGATCATAATCACTACTCAATCCACACTCTACCCCTCACTACCAGCATTATTTTCTAATGACTGCATTTTGTCTTTGTGCCTCAGAACTTCTCTGATCTTTTAAGTGTCACCCCTACCTGTAGGTGAAAATTTGTAGTGCTGAGTAACACATCAATGCTACTTTCCAATGGTAAGAAATTTCTTTTAGTTTAGAAGCATTATGCTTCATGCAGCCAACATTTTATTCTGAGTAAAAATAGCTTAAGAAAATGCCTACATATGTTGGCATATCTTTTGAAGTTCACATATATAAGAATAATGACAACAGTATCCTGCTTTTAGTGAAATACTGATATGTCAATTGGTTTATATGATAAACATGGTCAGAAAATTTGCAAGTTGAGTCTGATGAAGTGTAACTTTGTGACCAAATGACAGAAGTACATTCTCTGGATGTTTAAAAATAATACCTTTCCTCCTGTCATTTTCTCATTATAATAATTGTATTCATCTGTGTCAAATATGACATATGTGTAGATATGCATACATATTAATGTACTAGGAATACAGAGGTGAGGGTAGAATCATGGACTGTATGTATATAGACTACTTTTCTCATTAAACATAAAAGTCTTCAAAATTCTTCCCAAGCATTTGACATTATACACACAACTTTTGTGCCTGGTGTAAGTTGACATGTATAGGATATCTGGGTTGTGTAAAGATCAAGGATTTTCTGCCGCCACCTGGTCTGGTCCCGCCGCTGCACCAGCCCCAATTAACACACAGAGACTGTGTATATGATAATTCTGTTGGCCAGTTACTAGTTTCTTATCAGCTAGCTCTGCCTTAATTATTAACCCATTTCTGTGTATTTCCACGTGGTCTTACCAGCAAGAGGAAACTCCAGATTCTCCATATTGACTCCTTACTACTTCCTCTTTCCTCTTCATCTCCTAGTCCTGCCTATCTTGCTTTCCTATTGCCCACCAGTGCTTTATTTATTAAACCAGTATGAGAAACATATTTACAGAATCGCATCTGCCATCATCTCCTATTTTCTGTCTAAATACAAAGAAGGGTTTTAACCTTAGCATAGCAAAATATATAACAAAAGAGTTATTAAATAAGAATCACAGTTAATAATATTTAGTCCATTAACATTGAGCAAGATTAAAAAAAACTATTCTATCATCTATGCTATATTTGTGAGTCTAAAGTCCTATATGTATCTTATCTTTAAGTTTAACTAAGGAAAACTATAACCATAACTATCTGTCTTCAACTCCTTCAAAGACCACAGAAGGATAGTATATAAACTCTACAAATGACAGACATCTTGCCTTTGTCAGTCACCTGAAGTTCTTCTGTAATCTTCCATCTTCAGCCCATATGTCCCGCGCTACCATCTTGCCAGCAAGAATGACGCGGCACACTCAGGATCCTTTTGCAGTAAAGCTTTAATACATCTTGAGAGGGAGAGCATAAGCTTACAGAGCGGAGACGCCAAACATCCAAAACCCAACCCTTATATAGGTTTACAACCTTCGCCTTGGACGTGTCACCTCCTGATTGGCTGTAGCCCATCGGCCCATATGACGCCACGGGAGAGGCAGAGGCCAAGGGAGGGAAAATCACCCTGCACCTGCGCATTGACTTGTTTACTCTCAATGCCAGCCGGATGCAGGCGCCATCTTGTAATGGAGAATGCAGGGACGGCTCCCTACACCCATAGGCCATAGTGTGTCTGGCAGACTCTTAAGCAAAACAGGAATCTTTAATTTGTCTTCTTGTATTGGCAGTTTGTCAATCACTTTTCTCTGTGTCCTGCAGAATGTCTGGCAGACTCTTTCATAAAGCAGGAATTCTGTAGCAATGTCCATTTTGAATCAGCATTCACTTTTCTGTGGGTCCCGCATGTCCAGTTTATACAGCATAAAGTCAAACAGTCGAGACAAGAACAGTATCTTGTCCAAATGGCTAGTCTTGCTATATTGAAAGCAAACTTCATAACGCATTTCTTTGATGTCCATCTTCCATCTTCCTTTATGGTGGTGGTATTGCCAGGAACATTTATGTCTCACTGTCAAGAAAAACCCTAAACCATTTTAAATGCCATATTCTGTAGGTCTAAGAAAGGTTTGGAGAATTTCTATCTATCTCAAATACATCTCTACATATCTAGAAAACCTAACTAACACTATAAATTTTGACTATTATATGTAACTATCTATAATCTGTACTAAATTATATATTACATTTCTAAATGAGCTATATAAACACAATGCCTAACAAGAGGAGAAAAATACATATCCCAAAATTGACCTTAAATTGTACCAATAAATGAAAATCCATTCCAAAACAAAGTATTCATATCTATACCATAATTCCCATTTTACCTTTAAAAAGAATTGGCTATGATCATTAACCATTTATAACCGACCCCATTAAAATGAAAACAAACATTTATAAACAATATTTGGGAATTTGGGCATCGTTCTTTCCAAACTACTTCCTGCTGATAGGGGGTGCTGGCATGGGGGATTCTAAGAAGATGCAGAAATCCTGGCTGTAGTCTGTAAGGTTGCTTTGTCCAACTGTTTTGAATGTAGGATCACCTGGTACTCTGTTTCAAGTGGTCTGGCTTGATCAAACCACATTAGTCTGGAAGGAATCCACATCTTTTCATTTCCTGTGGAAACAAAAATAGAAATCCTTTTTCCCAGTAACTTGTCCTTAGACTTAAATTTTGGAGTCAAAGCAATTTTAAAATATATAAATTTAAATTGAATTAATCTAGCAGCATTTCCTTTAGCAGTTATTGTCATATTCTGTGCAGTCAAAAGATACAAACACACAAAGACAATATAATGCCACACAATATGCAGATTCTCTCCATTTTTACATTTTTATGTGGCCTTTTTATTACCTTTTTTTTTTTTTTTTTTTTTTTTTTTTTTACTTTTTGAGATAGAGTTTCTCTGTGTAACTTTCATCTGTCCTGGAATTCACTTTGCAATTACAGAGATCTGCTTGCCTCTGCCTCCCCAGTGCTGGAACTAAAGGGATGTGCCACCACACCCAGCTGTTCTCTGTCTATTTAAAACCATTTTATTCCTATTCTCTCCCAAGCCTACATATATTTTACACCACACTGTAAACCTTTAGAGGTTTTTCTTAATGTGAATCTGTCTTTACTGTAAATCTTTGTCTGGCCACAAGTCTTTATCTGGTAAACAACAACATTGCTAAAGTGAAAGTCATAGTTGTTTCTGCTGCTGTTTATCAAAGATGGCAATGGCTATTTTACTGCTATCAGTGAGAACTGTGCTCACTGTCTTGGTCTGCATGCTGCCAGCTTGGAGATGTGGTCACTGCCACCTCCAGCTCTCGTATACACCAATAAATTGTTAGCAGTGCTTCTTAAAAGCCATGCAGTTTTTTGCAGCTTATGCTGAGCCAGGAAACTTTTCTTAAAGGAGCCATGGAAATATCTGCTTGTCTCTCGCAAATCAGAGTCCAACAGAGAAAAATGCGGCTACCAAGAAACCTTGCTTGTTTCTGTTCTTTTGTTTCTAAAACCCTTTTTTAAGCTTTTGATAAATTCTAAGTGGAAGTTCTTATTAGCCACGTGGGCGCCATATGTAAGGAATAAGGTTTTTCCTCCAGCCACTGGTCTGGTCCTGCAGACGAGATGCCTGCCCCACTCCCCAGTAGGTGAAACCAAGGTGAAATACACCTAAATGGGTTAATACTTAAGACAGAGCTAGCTGATAAGAAACTAGTACCGGGCCAACAGCATTGTATCAAATACAGAGTCTCTGTATGTTAATTGGGACTGGTGTGGCTGGACCAGACCAGCGACAGGAGGAAAAACCTTACTCCTTACAGGGTTGTATCTACGTTCTTACATGTTTTCTGTCTATCACCAGATTGTTGGGGACCATCACCATCCTCACAACCTCAGGTCCCCGAGATAGAAAATTACTGCCTCTTAAGAAATAAGCAGAATGTTCAGCCGAGCATTCCAAGATACATGCTTGCAGTATTACAACCAATTAAAGAATAGCTCTGGATATTCCTCCTGCTGTAGTTTTACAGCTCGTTAACAATTATTTCAAGGCATTCCTTCTACTGACCTCTTCATCTGGCTATGTGCAACTGCCCATACCCTGCTCACATCCTACCTACAGTGCTATATAAGCCTCCCCCAAGAAAATAAAATTTATCAGCTTGATCAGAATACTGCCTTGCTGTACATTCTTTGTATCCCTTGTCCCCCTTAGTCCCCTAGGTGTTCCCAGTTCCTCATGGACTGCCCCACAGGTTGGGGCACCAGATCAATTTTGTTCATGAAAAAAAAATATATATATATATATGAAATATAAGTAATCTGAAGTTTAAAATGTTCCTTGGAGCCAACATATTTTCAGCTTTGGGTAAATTATTCAACATCACTGAGTTTATAGTTTTTATACAATAAAATATATATACATAATATTATGTAAAATTTATAGTATATGCATATAGTATAAAATATAAAGTATATAATATAAATGTATAAGTATTTGATTAAAAACTCATCAACTTGATATATAGACATAATTATATTTGATGCATACTTAAAGAATTTTATTAATTTAGTATATATAATTTATAATACATGCATGTATGCACACTGTATAGTTATGATTGAATTGGCTCATGTAGAAATTAGTTTATCATTGTAGTGTCCTAAATTATTTTGGGTGAATGAAAGAACAACCAGAGGAATTCCATGTAAGACAGATTAAAAACTGTCTTAATGTGACAAAATGAAGACAGAAAAGAAAAAAAAAAAAAGGCTACTCTAAAGAGAAAGTACTGAAAGAACAATGAATGTCGAGGGGATGGTAACACAGCTAACCTGCTAATCCTAATCCTGTGGAGAAAGAGAAGTAGGTGAAGTAGGTGTCTCAGGCTGTGTGGCTGCCTGATAGAATGTAAAAGGAAGATGTACACCTGTTAGAGGATTGATCATCCCATACACTGGAGCACTCTGCACTTTCCAACCTTAGGTCCAGTGAAAAGTTCTGGTGAGCCAGTGTGAGCATCTTGTAAAAGGTCAGGGTAACAGTGAAGAGGAGATCCATTTTGTTCCAGAGGAAGCTGCTTCATTCTCAGCAAGACATTCTTCACCATGCCTGCTTTTTTTTGAGGGGGGAGGGGGACCTCTTTGTTCCCATCTACAGAAGGAAGTTTCTCTGATGAATGTTGAATAAGCAACAATCTCCGAGTAGAGCAGAATATCTCTTGTGATCATTTATTGTTTCTTTCTTTTCTGAGGACCAGTGTATATGGTTTTACCATAGATCACTGGGCTATCAAGTCTCTGTCTCTTGTCCACCCATTGTTGGGTATTGGTCACATCTCATGGACTTAAATCAGGCCATACATTGTTTGGATACTTCCACAATTTCTTTGCTACTATTGCTACTATTTCTTTGCTACTATTTGCTACTATTGTCCTATAGACAAAACAAAGTCTTGCTATTTTCTCTAATTCTGGGCTTACCTCAAAGTTGGGTATGATGTTTTTCCTTTCTATATTTTGCATTTAAACATGTGACATATTTTGAATTTATTGTCTTCAAGTTTATCAACTTACAGACTAAATCATAGTTATTTAACCCTCTTTGTACTTCCCAATATAATTGGAAAGTGTCCATAATTTTAATGAAATTATCATTCTAGTTATATTCTACAAATGTAAATTTTGTGATTTTGTTTTCCCTTATTTCGATTAAGTTGGTCATTTGCAGGTGTTTAGTTGACATATGTAGGGTTTAGAAATATATCAATCAACTCACCAAAATTCAGGTTGAATTTTAATTGAATTTTATTATGCTCAGAAAATGTAATGTACACACTGTGTCACTTCTGACATTGTGAGCATAGGTATGCAATCTATTTGAACTTTCCTCTCCCTATTTAGTGTGACTCTGTGCACTGTAACTGCAGTAAGTTTAGCCAAGTTTCTGCATGGTAAGTGCAAGAACTCACCTTATATTTACCCAGAGTTACAATACCATTGCTTGAACATTTTAGTATAAACACACACTGTAAGCACAGTTTAAATTAGCTGTTACTCTTCTGTTGGGTGTTTTGCAGAGGGATAAACATAATATATATATATATACATATATATATATATAATGTATTTTATTTATTTTATTGTATGTCACTAAAATCTATTTATTTTATTTTTTATGATTTTTTTTATTTAAATTTCAAACAAACTAGTTTTGCATGTCAGTCCCAGTTCCTCACTCTCCCCTTCTCCTCCCCCTACCTAATCCCATCCCATTCCCTTTCTACTCTCTAGGGAGGATGAGGCCTTCCATGGGGAATCTTCAACGTCTGTCATATCACTTGGAGCAGTGCCCAGGCCATCCCCAATGTGTCTAGGGTGAGAGAGCATCCCTCTATGTGGAATGGGCTCCCAAAGTCCATTCGAATACTAGGGAAAATACTGTCCGACTACCAGAGGCCCCATAGACTACCCAGTATTCCTAACTAACACCCACTTTCAGGGGGTCTGATAGTGGTTTACCAGCTATCAGTCTGGGGTCCATGAGCTCCCCCTGGTTCTGGTCAGAATTTTCTGTGTATTTCTCTAGCCAGGCCTTGATCCCTTTGCTCATCACTCCTCCCTCTCTGCAACTGGATTCCAGGGATTTTACTGGGTGTTTAGCTGTGGGTGCCTGCTTTTGCTTCCATGAGCTACTGGATGAAGGCTCTAGGGTGGCATATAAGGTATTTATCAATTTCTCAGTATCGGGGAAGGACATTTAAGGTAGCCTGTTCACTACTGCTTAGATTATTAGTTGTGGTCATTCTTGTAGACCTCTAGACATTTCCTTAGTGTCAGATTTGTCTTTAAATCTGGCAGAGGGATATTTTATTATTTTTAAAAATATGTTCCACCATTTCCTTTTATCTTCTACTGTGTCCAATATATGTTGTATTACCATGATACATGTTTTATCTGGTTAATATCTCTTTTATTTTTTAAACTGGAAAATGTGATGTTTCTATGTAGTTTATTAGAAGTTTCTGACTTTTGAGTTTGATCTTGACTCAGTAAATTAAATTTTTTCATCGAGTTTAGTAATTTAATCATACTTTCTGTTCCTTTACTACTCTTTCTTCAGGAAGATTTTAATAATAAATACTTCCAACTGATTTAGTGGGGTTTAAGTTTTGATGGCATGATTAGTTTTGTATCATTACCCTATTATATTTGATATGTAGATATCCATTTTTGTTGTTTTTTATTACATTATTTTTCATGTAGCACACAAATGTACCAAAGTTCCCTGAATAGTAAATTTTCGTCCCTGGCCCTTTTCAAATAGTTTATCATTGACTGGTTTCTGTTAGCCTTCATGATTTCTCTTAAGTTTTTGTTTTCTGCTTCACATGTTCCTTTTTCTTTGTGTGTTTTCCTTTGGCTTTTTGTTTTTTATTCATTATTATTATTTTAACTCTAATATTAATAAATCTAGTTATAACAAATTTATAGTTTCTTTGATTTAATAGTGGTTCTCTGTGTGTTGGGGTGGGTGTGTGTCCGTATTCTTTTTCTTGTTGTGATATTTATAATGTGCCACTTTGTGGATTCTTTGTTTTGTTTCTCATTGGTTATGAATGCACTGTTGGCCATGGGCAGTGCCTGGACTGGGCGGAGGGGTGGGGTGGAGTCACTGGAGAGTCTGGAGGGCGTGCCGCGCCTCTCGCTGGTGCCACTGGTACTGTGGGTTAATAATTAAGACAGAGATAGTATAAGAAACTAGTAACAGGCCAACAGAATTCTATCAAATACAGAGTCTCTGTGTGTTAATTGGGGCTGGCATGGTGGCGAGACAAGACCAGCGGCGGTGGGCGGAATAACATTACTCCTTACACCACCTAATCAGAAAATGAGCAATCAGTTGTTCTAACAATCATGTCAAGGGATGTGAGTACGTGAAAGGTTATTTTGAGGGGGAGAGGACAGGAAGCCAGAGGGTGAACGGCAGGAGGCCTACATGTTGAGTTATACATCTACCCAGTTCTGTAAGTATTTTTGTTACTTGACAGTTTACCCTTTTTCCTTTGTCAGACCACCTGCGTGGTAACAATGGATGAAGTCAGTTAGGATAGTTCCTGTGACTCTAGAAAATGAACCATTTGCCTGAAATGTGGTTGTATGTACTTCTTTTAAAAACTCATTCCTTTCTTTCATTGAAAATAGATTTCTCTTTCATATAACCTATCCTGATTAATTTACCCTCTATTCCTCCAAGTTTCTTCCCACCTCCCCTTCTATCCAGATCCACCTATGTTCTATCTCTGATTAGAAAAGAACAACAACAAAAAAACTTCTCAGAAATAATAATAAAGTGAAATCAGATAAAACAAAGCAAACACATTGGGTTAGAACAAAACAAACACACATAATGAAAATAGCCCAAGAAAGGCACAAGAAAAAGATATAAACTAAGATCTACTTGTTTGTCCACTCATGATTTCTTCATTCTGTTAGTCCATGTCTTTTCTTTTTTACATTGTGAGTTGAGAACATTGCTGTTGATGCTCAGGAAGATCTGTGAAGATCATATTGGCTTTGTGATAAGGATTGCATTGAATCTGTAGATTGCTTTAATAAGATGACCATTTTCCTTTTATAAACTCTACCAAACCATGTGTATAGGACCATGGAAAAATCTCCCTATTTTCTGATATGTTCTAAAATTTCTTTCTTCAACAGTTTGAAGTTTTTAATAATACAAGTCTTTCATTCACTTGGCTTCTATTACCACAAGATATTTTAGGTTATTTAAGACAATTGAAAAATACTGTTTCCCTAATTTTTTTTCAAGTACATTTGTCATTCATATATTGGAAGGCTACTGATGCAAGGTCAAATTTAAACAGTTCTTTTGCTCAATATTTTTATTAGATGTAGTAGTTTTCATAGTGGAATTAAGTATACTATTGTATCATGCCAATATAAATATTTTTATTTTTTTCCTGTTTAGTATATATCCCTTTAGTCTCCTCCAGTTGTCTTACTATTCTAGCTAGACTCTAAATACTATATTGAATATATATAAGGACAGCTTTACAACCTTGTCTTGTTCTTGATTTTATTGGAAGTTTTTGAGTTTCTTTCTTTTGAATTTTTTTTTGTTAGAATTTCATTGTAAACTGTTTTTATTATATTAACTTTGTTCCTAATATATTTAATTTCCTTAGGAATTTTTCTAGGAAGGAATGTTGGATTT
Organism: Phodopus roborovskii; assembly: GCF_943737965.1. NCBI lineage: Eukaryota > Metazoa > Chordata > Mammalia > Rodentia > Cricetidae > Phodopus > Phodopus roborovskii. The sequence goes on along the minus strand of NW_026126525.1, from coordinate 40,402,723 downwards.
TGTCAAGGGACTTTGCTGCATCTAATGCTATGTGTCTTTGAGTTGTTCATATGGTGGATTATTTTTACCAATTTGTATGTATTGAACTATATCTTCACCTTTGGTATTAGCCTACTGTATCTTAAGGGTGATCATTTTTTATATGTTTTGGCCTGTGGATTTGTTTTGCAAGTCTTTTATTGGGAATTTTTACATTGATGCTCATAGGGGAAATTGGTTTTATAATTCACTTTCTTTTCTTTCTTTCTTTTTTGTTTTTTAGACTTTGCCATAAAATTTTATTCATATGTGTGAAAATCAAGTAATAAAGCTTTCTTTTTCTTATTTTACATATTGATCCCAGTTCCCTTCCATCCTCCCATGCCCACTGAATCCCTCCCTCCCATATCACTCCCTACCCATACAAATGGTGGGTGAGGCATTCTAGAAGTAACCATAAAAATCTGCCAAGTCATTGTAGAGCCTAGGCCCTCCCTCTTGTCTCTAGGTTAAAGGAACACTCCTTCATAGGGAATGTGCTCCCAAAGTTCTTTCATGCACCAGGGACACATCCTGGTTCCATAGTCAGAGGTTCTGTAGACTGCCCAGGCCTGCCAATTGAGACCCATGTTCAAGGAGTCTTGGTTGGGCCTCTACTGGTTTCACAGTTATCAGTCTGGGTGCCCTGAGATTCACCTGTTCAGCTGAGCTGTCTCTTTGGATCTCTGCAGCCTGCTCTTGACCCGTTTGCTAAACATTCCTCTGTTTCTGCAACTAGACTCCAGGAGTTCTACTCAGTGTTTACCTGTGGTTGTCTGCTTCTGTCTCCATCAGCTAATAGATGAGGGCACTAGGATGGCTTATACGTTTGGTATACATCTTATTATCAGGGAAGGACATTTAAGGTTGCCTCTCCACCATTGCTCAGATTGTTAGTTAGGGTCATTCTTGTATATCTCTGAACATTTACCTATTGTCAGTTCTCTCTTCAAATGTATACTGGCTCCCTCTGTTGCTCTTTTCTATTCATCCCCAGATTCAATATTCCTGGTTCCTCATGTTAGACCATCCCCTCCTCATCTCTCCTTCTCTTTCTCCTAACTCCCTTTCCACACAAAGTCCCCTTACTCCCCTGCTCCCAATATGCTTAGGAGATCTTGTTCCTTTCCCCTTCTGTGGGGGACCTTGTATGACTCACTTGGTTTACTCTCTGTATCCTAGCTTCTCTGGCAGTGTTAATTGTAGGCTGGTGATCATTTGTGCTATGTATATAATCCATATATGAGTGACTACACACCATGTTCCTCCATTTGTGACTGGGTTACCTCACAGGATGGTTTCTTCAAGTTCCATCCATTTACCTGAGAGTTTGAAGATTCCACAAGATGTTTTTGTGGCATGAATGTGTATCCTTTGGGTATATGCTTAGGAGCAACAATTAATAAATAGGTCCTCCTGAAACTGAGAAGCTTCTGTAGGGCAAAGGGTACAGTCAACAAGACAAAATGACAGCCCACAGACTGGAAAAAATCTTCAAAAACTCCGTATCTGACAGAGGGCTGATATCAAAAATATACAAAGAACTCAAGAAACTTGTCACCAAAACACCAAATAATCCAATTAAAAGTTGGGGTACAGAACTGAATAGAAAATTCTCAATAGAGGAATCCAAAATGGCTGAAATACACTTAAGAAAGGGCTCAACATCCTTTGCCATCAGGGAAATTCAAATCAAGGCAGCTCTGATATAATACCTTGGCCTGTCAGAATGACTAAAATCAGAAGTACCATGACAGTTTATGCTGGAGAGGATCTGGAAGAAGGAAACACTCCTCCACTGCCGGTGGGAGGGATAATTTGTACAGCCATTTTTGAGATTAGGATGGCAGTTCCTCAGGAAAATTGGAATCTGGCAATCCCACACTTAGGCATATACCCAAAACATCCACATCCATGCAACAAAGAAATATGTTCAACTATGTTCATAGCAGCATTATTTGTAAAAGACAGAATGTGAAAGCAAATTCAATGATTCTCAACTGAAGAATAAAGATTTTTTACATTTACACACTGAAATACTTCTCCACAGGGGGGAAAAATAATTCAATTGCTTTATTGGGTCTTTATGTGGTTGGAATAACTGTGGCCTAGCAGAATGAATTAGGCAATGTTCTTTTTGTTTCATTTTATAGAATAATTTGAGGAGTATTTGTATTTACTCTTCTTTGAAAGTCTGATATAATTATGCGAAAGAAGTGTCTGGACCTTGACTATTTAGGGGTACAATTTTAATCACTGATTCTATATCCCTAGTTGTTATGAGTATCTTTAAAAACCTTATCTAATCTTGATTTAACTTAAGTTTGTGTTGAGAAAATTATTTATTTCCTTTAGATTTTCCAGTTGGAACAAATACAGATTTTTAAAAAGTGGCCTTATGAATCTATGGACTTCCTTATTGTTTGTATTTCATATGTTAAACCATCCCTGCATTCCAGGGATGAAGCCTACTTGGTCATGGTGGATGATTTCTCTGATGTATTCTTGAATTCGGTTTGCCAGTATTTTATTGAGTATTTTTGCATCAATGTTCATCAGGAATATTGGTCTGTAGTTTTCTTTCTTAGTTGTGTCTTTGTGAGGCTTGGGTACCAAGGTTATTGTGGGCTCATAAGAAGAGTTGGGCAATGAACCTTCCGTTACTATCTTGTGGAACAGTTTGAGGAGTAGTGGTATTAGTTCTTCCTTGAATGTCTGGTAGAATTCTGCACTGAATCCATCTGGCCCTGGACATTTTTGGTTGGAAGGCTTTCGATGACTGCTTTCAAGGTATCCCATAAGTTTGGGTATGCTCTGTCCTCATTCTCGTTGAATATTAGAAAGTCCTTAATTTCTTTCTTTATTTCTTCTTTGACCCAGGAGTGGTGCAATTGCACATTGTTCAGTGACCATGAGTTTGCAGGTTTTCTGCTATTTGTGTTGTTGTTGAATTGCAATTTTAAAGCATGGTGGTGTGATAAGATACAGGGGACTATTCCTATTCTCTTGTATCTGTTGAGGTTCATTATGCCACCTAGTATGTGGTTGATTTTAGAGAAGGTCCCATGGGGAGCTGAGAAGAATTCAATCATATAACCGTAAATTAAAAATGATGGCAAATTTAAACTTATACATAAATATTGCTGTACAAATTTCTAGGCATTTTGATTCAATTCCTTTAACACTAAAATATATTTTTCTTATCACTACAATGATAGCAGTTTTATTAAAAATCTGCTCCACTAACATCAACACCAGCTCTAATCTCTCAACATTTATTTGGTCTATCAGGCTGTGCATGTGGGAATACAACCCCCTGGACATATAACCATGAAACCTCTCCTATCAATAGAAACAAGACCTTACACTTAGAGCAATGTCAAAGGCAATGCCTGAAGACATTACACTTAAAATAATGATAAACACAGTGCCTGGTTCTTAATATGTACCCAACACCAAGAATCAGAAGTTTGATCAATAGAGAGTATTAAAACATTAAATGTTAAATGTTACTTGATGTTTTTGTGTCCAATTCTTCCTATATTCTCCTTCAAAACAATGCATGGTCCAGCATTTCATAAATCAAAGAATAAAGTACACTCAGCAGCTCTTGTCTCCTCAGGCAGTTATTTATGCCCAAGTACTATTAAAAACTGATTTTAGAATGAGATGTTAGAAAATAATTATCTTAAAAAAGAGTTGCTAAAATTGAGTGAAATATAAATCCATATTGCTATTATACTCAGAATATAGGAAAAATATGTGAATAACATCCTAGGATTTAGAGAAACTTAAAACTCATTTTTGAGGAAGATTGTGGTCCTTATAGCTTAGCTTTTTTTTATTTTCACTGAAGAGTGGCAAACATGGTTATTTACTTTTGAAAGTGTTTTTCAACAAGAAGACATTGCCTCACAATGATTAAATAGAAAAATATTATAGTTAATTTCATAAAACATAGCAAAGTGGATTAATGATCAAGAGGAGAAGGGAAACATGGTGCTAGCATCACTAGTAACAAAAATCACTAAGAAAAGAAAATGACTTAAGAACAACAAAATAATACCTATGTACAGAGGAAGATTACGAGCAAAGGTAACTAAAGTTCTAGAAGATTGAAAGAACATATTTTAGGACTAGAAAAATATTAGAAATGATGATCAATACATATCAATCAAATTATTACACAATTTAGGCAACTATGTTCTTAATGATTTTAACCTAGACCCAATGGTTTGAGTAAAGATGAGAGAAACTTATGTCTTCTATGGGCTCTTGGCCTCATACTCTAGTTTTAAGCACTGTTAACCTGAGAAACATCTTGACAAAAAGCAAGACTTGACAAAAAGAAAAGAAATGACTGATTTTATCTTATAGTTTACATCACCCCTGGAGGCAGGAACTGAAGCATACTCCATTTAACAAAACTTCTTAATGATTTACTCAGCAGAACTTCCTTATATAACCCATAACCATATTTCAACACTCTTACATAAATCATGAGTAAAAAAAAAAAAAAGTGCCCATAGGTCAATATGATGAATGCAATCAGTCAACTGATATGACTGAGTTCTCTCTTGCAAGGTGGCTCTAGTCTCTGCCAAGTTGACAAATTCAACCCTTTTTTTTCTTAAAGCATTTATTTTACATTTAGTTGATAGGTCTTTCACTCAATTGTTGTGGCTAATTTTGCTATGGCGTAGGGCTGTGCAAAATATGCACGATATTCCTTTGACTGTAACCACCAATTGAGATCATATCCCTTTCTCCATCTCTGTGACAAGTAGCAAGCTATCTTTGATAAAGGTTATGTAGGAGTACATATCAAATTCACTGAGAACAGCTGATGTTTTCCCTCTAGCTTCCTTTGAGGCTTAAAAGTAAAGTTTGGTTTCAGTGTAACAGAGTTCAATTTATCTCTCCGACTGCAGTAATATTCTGTGCAGTATTTCTTGTCCTTTTAATACATATCTCTGCAATTTTTCTTTTGCTGGATTGTCAGTTTGATCTATGCAGCTTCCCCTGTAGAGGCCACACCTCTCCTCATCTTCTGAGGTCTCTCTCTCTCTCTCTCTCTCTCTCTCTTTCTCTCTCTCTCTCTCTGTTTTTCAGGACTACCAATCTCTGATTCTTTATTTCTTTTACTTTCTACTTCAGTGTTTTTCATGCTTGGCATAATCATTTGAACAATATTGATGAATGCATAAGAACATTTTTGGGCAACACCCTAGAACCATGGCAAAAAAAGGAAAACAAAATAAGATGGGTTACAACAGATTAAAATACTTCTAAACAGCCAAAGAAGCCATCCATAGAGTGAAAGTCAGTCTAAAAATACTCAGAAACTGCATATAGGACAAAGGATTAACATCTAGAATATTACAGAAAAATTTTCAGTGTCAAAAAACAATTCAAATCAATCAAATTGGAAGTTGGCAACAGATCTAAGAATTCCCCTATGAACACATGCAAATAAATAGAAAAGATATGAGAAGATATTACACATCTCTAAACGTCACATTGATGCAGTTCAAATCCATGGTAAGATATTACCTCATGCCTGTAAAAATGGATCTTATACAAAAGACAATAAATACTGTCAAAGAAAGAAAAAATAAACACTTGTAGACTGCTAATGAGAATAAAAGGCATTTCAAACATTGTGGAAAACTGTGGAATTTTAAAAATTAAAAATGTTATCAGTCTAACAAACTAATTACTGTGTATATGAAGGAAATAAACAGTAGTTAGGTGAGAAGACAGTGTTCCCATGATCATGGCACCAATATTCATAGTGATAAAGAAAATGAAGCAAGTAAAGCATTAACCAATTGTTTGATGCATATAGAACACATAATCTGGACCTAAGAGAATATTACTAACCCTTAAAATAGTAATAGAAGTCTGTCATGTGTGGAAATATCAATGGATATATAGTTCATTAAATTGAACAAAATGAACAAATATAAAAAAATATAGATGATTTTACCATTAATGGAACACTAAATGTTTGGACTATCAAAAGGAGGCATTGGAGTAGTGAAACATTAAATAGTGGATTTTGACCCCTATATTCATATAGGGATAAAAAAATTTTGCTTTTAGCATCATGATTAAAGTAACAATTTGCTGTAAATACTGAATATCTAACAAAATCAAAATACATTTAAATAATAAATATTAAATCATAATTTTAATATTAATCAACATACACATGCATCACAAGATGTCACCCTATCATTTCATCATATTTTGTGTCATTGCAAATAATTATTTTTCAAAAGATTGTGAATGACTGGACACAATGATCATAGTTTCATTTAGTAGTGACAAATAGGATAGAAGCAAGCCTCCTGGGTACTTTAGTTTTTAATTTAAAATTTATTTTTGCATGAAGGGCCCATAAATGCTATGGTATGTGAAAGTCAGAGGGAAACTGTGGGATTCCATCCCCCCCTTCCAGAAGAGGTACAGGGTGCATTGATATATAAGGAAATGGTCAAATTCCTGTTTTGCAAGGAAAAGTGTCATTTAGAGATATCTGGAGTATCTATAGATGCTCCTTATTTCAGACTAAGAATTTCTTTTCAATCTCATTTTTTTATTTCATAAATTTTATTTATATTTTTAATTTTTTATTATTTTTTTACTTTTATTTTACATATTGATCCCATTTCCCTATCCATCCCTCCCTCCTTCCATCTTTCCCACTCGCCCAAACACATATGCCCCCCAACAACACTCCCCTCCCACCCACCCCCCCACTCCACATGTAGCGTGATACCTTCCAGGAGGGATCCTCTAAATCTGTCAAGTCATTTGGAGTAGGAACTAGGCCTCCTCCTTTGTCTCTAGGTAAAGGGAGTATCCCTGCATGGGGAATGTGCTCCCAAACTCCTTTTTACCACCAGGGATACATCCTAGTTCCATTCTCTGAGATCCCATAGACTGCCCAGGCCTTCTATCTGAGACCTATGTTCAGGGGGTCTGAATCAGTCCCATGATGGATTCCCAGCTATCAGTCTGGGGGGGGCCCATTAGCCTCTCCTTGTTCAGGTCAGCTGTCTCTATGTGTTTCTGTAGCCTGGTCTTGTCCTCCCTTCCTGCAACTGGATTCCAGTTTGGCTCAGAGTTTACTTGTGGGTGTCTGCTTCTGTTTCCATCAGCTACTAGATCAGGGCTCTATGATGGTGGATATGTTAGTCATTGATCTCATTATCATGAAAGGACATTTATGGTAACCTTTCTATTGTTGCTCAAATTGTTAGTTGGGGTCAGTCTTGTAAATCTCTGGACATTTCTCTAGATTCATCTCTCTCTCTCTCTCTCCTCTCATCTATTCCTTCATAGTCCCAAGTGCTTTCCTCTCATACCCTTCTCTTTCTCCTAGTTCCCTCTCCACTCACTGCCCACCCACTTCCAATGTGCTCAGGAGATATTGTCACTTTACCATTCTGTGAGGGACTTGGGACCTTATATGAAACTCTTAGAATCCTTGTATCCTAGTTTCTATGGCAGTGTGTATCATAGGCTGGTGAGCCTTTGTTCTATGTCTAAAATCCATATATGAGTGAGTACATACCATGTTCCTCTTTTTGTCACTGGGTTACCTCACTCAGGATGGTTTCTTCAAGTGCCATCCACTTGCCTGTGAATTTTGAGATTCCATTGTTTTTTTTTTTTTTTCCACATAGTATTCCATTGTATCCATTGTGTAGATGTGCCACATCTTCTTTATCCATTCTTCAGTTGAGGGGCATTATAGGCTGCTTCCAGGTTCTTGCTATTACAAATATTGCTGCTACAACATAGTTGAACACATGTCTTTGTTGCATGGATGTGAATCATTTAGGTATGTGCCGAAGAGGGGGGTTGTCGGGTCCTATGGTAGAGTGATTCCCATTTTTCTGAGGAAGCCCCATAATGTTCTCCAAAATGGCTGTACAAGTTTGCACTCCCATCAGCAGTAGAGGGGTGTTCCCCTTTCTCCACATCCTCTCCTAATAATTTATCATTGGTGTTTCCAATTATAGCCATTCTGGCAGGAATAAGATAGTATCTCAGTGTTGTTTTGATTTGTATTTCCCTGATAGCTAATGATGTTGAACACTTTCTTAAATGTCTTTCAGCCTTTTTGATTTCATCTATTGAGAGTTCTCTATTCAGTTCTGTACCCCATTTTTTAATAGGGTTATTTGGTGCTTTGTTGACTAGTTTCTTGATTTCTTTGTATAGTTGGAGATCAGCCCCCTGACTTGTGTAGGATTGGTAAAGACCTATTCCCAGTCTGTGGGCTTCCTTTTGGTCTTATTAACTGTGTCTTTGCCTTACAGAACCTCCTCAGTTTGAGGAGGTTCCATTTATTAATTTCTGATCTTATGGTCTGTGCTACTGGAGTTATGTTCAGGAAGCAGTCTCCTGTACGAATTAGTTCAAGGTTACCTCCCACTTTCCCTTCTAAGAGGTTCAGTGTGGCTGGATTTATGTTGAGGTCTTTGATCCATGGATACTTGAGATTTCTGCATCGCAATAGACATGAATCTATCTGCAGTCTTCTACAAACCATCAACCAGTTGTGCCAACACCATTTGTTGAAGATGCTTTCTTCCTCCCATTGCATACTTTTAGCAGTTTTGTCAAAAATCAAGTGTTCATAGGCATTGGGTTAACGCCCAGACTTTCCATTTGATTCCGTTTGTCTACCTGTCTATTTTTGTGCCAATACCAGGCTTTTTTCAGGATTATAGCTCTGTAGTAGAGCTTAAAGTTGAGGATAGTGATGCCGCCTGGAGTTCCTTTATTGTATAGGGTTGTTTAGGCTATCCTGGGTCTTTTGTTTTTCCATATAAAGTTATTATTATCCTTTCAACATTGTGAATAATTGTGCTGGGATTTGAATGGGGATTGCATTGAATCTGTAGATTGCTTTTGGCAAGTTTGCAATTTTTACTATGTTTATCCTACCTATCCAAGAAAATGGGAGATCTTTCCATTTTTAGGCATCTTTAATTTCTTTCTTTAGATCCACAAAATTATTGCTCTATAGGTCTTTTACTTATTTGGTAAGCTTTACCCCAAGATACTTTATGTTGTTTTGTGGCTATTTTAAAGGGTGATGTTTCTCTGATTTCTTCTTTAGCCCCTTTGTTGTCTGTATATAGTAGAACTACTGATTTCTTTCATTTTATCTTGTATCCTGCTAGTTTGCTGAAGGTGTTTATCAGGCGTCAGATTCTGTGATAGAGGTTTTGGGTCTCTTATGTAAACTATCATGTCATCTGCAAATACTGAAATTTGACTTTTTGGTTTTCAATTTGTATCCCCTTGATCCTCTTTTGTTGTCTTATTGCTTTAGCTAGAAATTCAAGTAACATATTAAAGAGATATGGAGAGAGAGGATGGCCTGTCTTGTTCCTGACTTTAGAGGAATCACCTTAAGCTTCTCTCCATTCAGTCTGATGTTGGCTGTAGGTTTACTGTATATTGCTTTTATTATGTTTAGGTATGTTCCTGTTATCCTTGATCTCCTCAAGACCTTTATCATGAAAAGGTGTTGAATTTTGTCGAAGGCTTTTTCAGCATCCAGTGAGATGATCATTTTATTTTTCTATTCAGTTTGTTTATATGTTGTATCACATTGATAGATTTTCATATGTAAAACTATCCCTGCAACACAGGGATGAAGCCAATTTGGCCATAGTGGATGATTTATATGATGTGTTCTTGGATTAGGTTTGACAGTATTTTATTTGGCATCAATGTCTGTAGTTTTCTTTCTTAGTTGTGTCTTTGTATCGTTTTGTACCAAGGTGATTGTGGTATACTAAAAAGAGTTTGGAAATGAACCTTCTGATTCTATTGTGTGGAACAATTTGAAGAGTATTGCTATTAGCTCTTCCATGAATTCCTGGTAGAATTCTGCACTGAAGCCACCTGGCCCTGGGCTTTATTTATTTATTTATTTATTTATTTATTATTATTATTTTTTTTTTTTTTTTTGGTTGGGAGGCTTTTGATGGTGCTTCTATTTCAATAGGGGTTATAGGTCTATTTAAGTTATTTTTTTTTCTATTCTTGATTTAATTTTGGTAATTGATAGATATCCAGAAATTTCTCCATTTCCTTTGAATTTTCAAATTTTGTGTAGTAGAGGTTTTCAAAGTATGACCTGAAAATTCTCTGGATCTCCTCAGTGTCCATTGTTTTGTTCCCCTTTTTGTTTCTAATTTTGTTAATTTGCATGTTCTCTTTCTCTGCTTTTTTGGTTAGTTTGGATAAAGGGTTTTCTATCTTGTTGATTTCCTCAGAAAACCAATTCTTTTTTGCATTGATTCTTTTATATTATTTTTCTGGTTTCTACTTTACTGTTTTCAGGCTTCAAATTGATTATCTCCTGGTGTCTACTCCCCTGGGGTGAGTTTGCTTCTTTTTGTTTTAAGGCTTTCAATTGTGATTGTAATTCTGTACTGTGACTATCCTTTGTTTTCTTTATATGGTCACTTAGTGCAATGAACTTCCTGGTAACACTGCTTTCAAGGTGTCCCATATGTTCAGATATTTTGTGTCCTCATTCTCGTTGAATTTTAGAAAGTCCTTAATTTCTTTCTTTATTTCTTCTTTGACCCAGGTATGGGGCAATTGCACATTGTTGAGTTTCCATGAGTTCTTAGGTGTTCTGCGATTTGTGTTCTTGAATTGCAATTGTAAAGCAAGGTGGTCTGATAAGATACAGGGTACTATTCCAATTCTCTTGTATCTGTTGAGGTTTACTATGCCACCTAGTAAGTGGTCGATTTTAGAGAAGGTTCCATGTGGAACAGAGAAGAAGATACGTTCTTTTGTGTTTGGATGGAGTATTCTATAGATGTCTTTTAACCCCAATTGAGACATAACTTCTGTTAGTTCTTTTGTTTCCTTGTTAACTTTCTGACCAGTGGTTCTGTCTAGCAGTGAGAGTGAGGTATAGAAGTCCCCCACTATGAATTTCTGAGGTTTTATATGAAATTTGAATTTTAGTAGCATTTCTTAATGAATGTGGGTACCTTTGTATTTGGGGCATAGATGTTCAAAATTGAGAGTTAGGTTGATGGATTCCTTCTATGATGAATATGTAATGAACCTCTTCCTCTTTTTTGATTGATTTTGGTTTGAAGTCTAAGTTGTTAGATATTAGGATAGCCATGCCTGCTTGCTTTTTGGGGTCCATTTAATGGAAGATCTTTTCCCAACCCTTTGCCCTGAGGTAATATCTGTCTTTGAAGCTTAGATATGTTTCTTGTATGCAGCAGAAGGATGGATTCTGTCTTTGTATCCATTCTGTTAGCCTGTGTCTTTTTATAGGTGAGTTAAGACCATTAATGTTGAGGGTGAGTAAGGACCATTGATTGTTAATGCTTATTTGTTTTAAATTTGTTGTTGGTGGTGGTATTGTGACTATATTTGCCCTGCTTTACCCTTGATTTCTGTTGAAGAGTGATTATCTATTGCCTGTCTTTGTCTGCATAGTTAATTTCCTTAGGTGGAGTTTTCCTTTCAGAACTTTTCTGTAGGGCTGGACTTGTAGATACATATTGTAAAAATCTGGTTTTGTCATTAAATATCTTGTTTTCTCCATTCTATAGTGATTGAGAATTTTACTCAGTATAGTAGCCTGGGCTGGCATCCATGGACTCTTATTACTTGTAGAACATATATCCAAGACCTTCTGGCCTTTAGGGTTTCCATGGAAAAGTCAGGTGTAATTTTGTTAGGTCTGCCTTTATATGTTACCTGGCCTTTTTCCTTCTCTTAATATTCTTCCTTTATTCTGTAGGTTAGGTGTTTTGATTATCATGTGGGGAGGGGTCTTTTTTCTGTAGTCCAGTCTATATGGTGTTCAGTATGCTTCGTGTACTTTCGTGGGCATGTCCTTCTTCCTATTGGGAAAGTTTCTTCAATGATTTTGTTGAATATATTTTCTGCACCTTTGAGCTGGTTTTCTTCGCCTTCTTCTATACCTATTATTCTTAGGTTTGGCCTTTTCATGGTGTACCACATGTCTTGTATGTTTTTTTGTTAAGTATTTTTGGATTTAAGATTTTCTTTTGTCGATTAATCTATTTCCTCTAATTTATCTTTAGTGCCTGAGCTTCTTTCTTCCATCTCTAGCATTCCATTGATTATTCCTGATCATTTGTCCAGTTTTTCTATTTCCAGCATTCCTTCAGTTTGTGTTTTCTTTATTGTCTCTATTTCAGTGTCTAAGTCTTGAACTGTTTCCTTCACCTGTTTAATTGCTTTTTCTTGGCTTTCCTTACTGTCTTTAAGAGATTTGTTCCTTTCTTCTAATTTTTTGTTTGTTTTTTCTTCCATTTGTTAAGGGATTTTCTCACATCATCTTTGAAGGCCTCTGTCATTTTTATGAAGATATTTTTAAAGTCATTCTCTTCTGCTTCATCTGCTTTGGAGTGTTCAGGTCTACTTTGTGTAGAGTCCCTAGATTCTGGTGGTGTCATGCTTGTCTTTGTATTTTTAGGAGTTTACTTGTATTGCTGTCTTCCCATCCCTTCTTCTAGTGGATGCAGGTGGGGTCTCTCTATCCTACTCCCCAGTTGGGCTTTGGTGGGATGTCTGTTTAGTCTCTAGCATGACAAATCTCCATTTTCTTTATGTGAGCAATTAGTCTATAAACTTTCCTCTTGACATTGTTTTCAAAGTGTCCCATTAGTTTGGATATGGTGTGCTTCATTTTCTATTTATTTATTTATTTATTTATTTATTTATTTAATATAACCAAGTCCATTTCAATGAAAACAAACATTTATAGACAATATTTGGGAATTTGGGTAGATCAATACCCAATCTTCTGAATAACCATCATACTTATTTCCACAGTGGCTATAAAAGTCTGCATCCCCACCAGCAATAGTGGAGTGATCCCCCTTTCTCTGCATCTTTGCCAGCATGAGCTGTGACTTGTGGTTTTGATCTTTTTATCTTAGACATTCTGACAGGTGTCAGATAGAATCTCAGGGTAGTTTTGATTTGCATTTCTCTAACGGCTAAAGATGTTGAACATTTCTTTTTGTTTCTCAACCATTTGAACATCCTCTATAGAGCAATTCTCTGCTTAGATCTATGTCTATTATTTGATTTCTTGATGTCTAGATTCTTGACTTCTTAATATAATTTTGACAATAGGCCTCTGTCATAAATGGAATTAGTATAAATATTTTCTAAATATGGACCTGCTGTTTTATGTGATTAATGAGGCCCTTTAACATGTAGTTTTTTAATTGTATGTGTCCTTATTTATTAATTGATGATTTGAGTGCTTCTATTATCAGTGTTTTATTCAGGAAGTTGCCTCCTTTGTCTTTGTGTTCAATGATATTCCCTACTTTCTCTTCTATTGGGTCTAGTGCAACTGGTTTTATGTTGAGGTCTTTGATACACTTGGACTTGAGTTTTGTGCATGGTAACAAATATGGATCTATTTGCATTCTTCTATATGTCAACATCCACTTAGATTAGCACCATTTGTTGAAGATGCTTTTCTTTTTCCATTGTATATGTGTGGCTTCTTTATAAAAGATTAGGTTTCCATAGATTTGTGGATTTACTTCTGAGATATGAAATAGATTCCCTTGATATACCTGTCTTATATATTTTTATTACTGTAATTCTGTTGTAGAACTTGAAATTAGGGATGATGATACCTCCAGAAGTTCATTAATTATTACAGAATTGTTTAGCTATATGTAGATTACTGTTGCTTTTCCATAATAGGTTGAATATTATTCTTTCAATGTCTGTAAAGATTGTGCTGGAATTTTGTTGAAGATTGCATTGAATCTGTAGATTTCTTATAGTGATATGGCCATTTTTACTAAGTTAATTCCACCAAAACATGACCATGCTTTGTGTATTTTGTGCAGACTAACTGCACACAATTAGCTCATATTTTACCTCAGAGTACATTCAAACTAGACTAAAGGCTTTTTGTAAGTAGGTCATAAGTTTAAAGCTTTACAGCTATGAACAAGAATAAGAATGGCCCTCATATACTCATATACTTGATGCTTAATGACCAGGGACTGGAACTATTTGAAATGAATAGAAGTATTAGAACCCAAGTTCTTTATGGAGGAAGTATGTCACTGTGGGTGGGCTTTGAAGCTTGAGAACATTCTAAGTACTGTGTCCTTTTTTGCTTCTTGTGGATCACAAGGAAGCTCTTAACTAATTTTCTATCATCATGCCTGCCTTGCTTTCTGCCATGCTTTCCTCCATGATGATAATGACATAAGCCTCTGAAATTAACATATATTCATGTATTGTACATGTATTAGGAATATATTTGTGTTTCAAGTATCCATAGAAGATGGAAATAATTAGTCAATTTTCTTCAGTGTCCAACTTTTATTACTACCCTATTCTCTTTGCCACACATTAATCTTGATCTCCCTCAGAGGAACCAAATTACATACTTTTTGTGTTTTGGTTTTTCAAGACAGAGTTTCTTTATGTAGCTTTGGCTGTCCTAAAAAATGCTTTGTATACCAAGTTGCCTCAAACTCACTCACGTGCCTCTGCCTCCTGGATGCTGGGATAAAACGTCTTCACTATTACTGCCAGGCCAAATTACATACCTGATTATTGTGAGGGCAAGGTATTAATGAGCTCACTAGACCCAAGATGAATGGTAAAGGAGTGTTCTATTGGTGAACAAGTTACACAGATAACATTAAAAAACACCATGTTGTTCCTGCTCATTCCAATGCGATCCACCACCCATGAGAGAGAGCCAGCCTCATGCTTCTCTACCTTCTAGTCGTGTCAGCACCTGAATTGCCCAAAGGGGTGCGGCTACTAAATCAAAATCACTGGCAAGATGACATGCTACTACAGATTTTGTCCCTCTCTTTGATTTCTGTTTTCCTTATAAGTATACCCATCACTGTTGTGAAATATTTGTTGAAGGTGTGTTACATTCTTTTATGCTGTAGAATTGTTGTTTATTGATGTAAAGATGTATTATATTATTTAATGACCCATTTGTTTAACTCTGCATATCTGTATTGTTTTCCTTGCCTAAAACAATGGATTGGACTGATAAAGAACTGAAAATCAGGAGAGAGAAATAGGCTGGGCTTGCAAGCAGAGAGAATAAATAGGAAGAAAAGGAAGAGGGAAAAGGAGAAAATGAGGAGAAGGAAATGCCATGGAACAGTAGCATAGCCATACAGCTAGCAATGAAAAAGAAAGACATAATATATAGAAAAGTAATAGATGGAACTTGAAGAATCCATCCTGAGTGAGGTAACACAGTAATAAAAAGAGGAACATGGTATGTACTCACTCATATAAGGATGGATTTTTGACATAGAGCAAAGAAATACCACCAGAGAAATTGGGATACAAGGAACCTAAGTGTTTCATACAAGATCCCTCACAGAAGGAGATAGGAACAAGAGCTCCTGAGAACATTGTATGGGGGGAGTGAGTGGAGAGTAAGTTAGGAGAAAGAGAAGGAGAGGAGAACATGTGGGACTAGGAAGATTGAGTCAGGAGATCAATAAATGACAGATATATATATATATATATATATATATATATATATATATTTCTACCATATATGATCATAATTTTAGCAAGATTTTATCTTTTAATTCTATGTAGATTTAAATTTTTCCTGATATCAACTTCATGCAAAAACATTAATTTTTCAGGGATGTCCCTTTAAAAAATAGAAATTCGTACCTCACAGGTACCAATGGTGTTTAATACTCACAAAAGGCTACTAATCAAATATAATGTCATTTTTCCTCCTTACCTCAACTCATTAGCTCAATCTGGCCACAACACACCTTTCCTAAAGCAGCACTAACCTTCCCTGCATCTTCTTTGCTAAGCTAAGTCTATATTGCCAAACAGAAACCCATCTCTCCTTCAAAACCTTTTGAATTGTCTTGACAGTTGGTGGGCTGTTCTTTAAGATATGCAGTGGATCCTGATGCTCACTGCTTCATGTGTTTGCACAAATGAAGTTTTGTAGCATTTTGCTCTCCTTCTCTCTCTCTCTCTCTCTCTCTCTCTCTCTCTCTCTCTCTCTCACACACACACACACACACACACACACACACAAAGACACGCACAAATCATGAAGTTAAATCTCAAATTGTCTTCCCACTCCTTTCACTATTTTGATTGAGGATATTTGTTTAATTAAAGTAATATACTAGTTATTTATACAGCATTAACTGTAGAGATCCAACATTGTAAGATCAAACCATGGGATTTGGTGGATGAGTGTATGGGAATAAAGTAGTTTGGAGCCAAGTTTAAAGATATGCAGGCCTAACAATTTTCTAAATTTCTATGATTCCCTAGACATATTTTTAGTTTGCCACATCAGAATCTGAAGAAATGGACCCAAACTTCAATTGAATAAATTACATACCTGTACCAGAATGATATCCATAGTTTAAAATCAAGTTAAAATTATTTCTCACAGTTCTTAAAGCTTTCCAGAGTACTATGGTGTAACTTTAGAAAACTTTTATGATGCAATCCAAAAAAATATAAGGTATTTAATGTTGTTTATATGAGGAATAAATAATAAGTTAGGAAAAGTGTTAAGTATATTGAACTGAACTGTTATTTCCACAAACAGTAAAAATTACTCTATTTTGATATAATAATTTTTGTTATTAAATCACATATTATTGAAATTAACTAAAATTTTTAGTCTCAATGCTTAAGTGTAAGATGTCTATTTCAGTTAGTACAAGAATTATTGAGACACGAAGAGGCCATTCTTGAATGGTTTCAAGGTACTGACAAGAGAACTGTGATATCATAATGCTATGTACAAGATGTGAGATCATCACTAAAGCTAAATTGTTAGCTTAAATTGAAAGGCCACGTGTATTATCTCAGAAGACACACTTGCAACATTACATTTAATTTTTTCATATATTAATGCTGACTTTAGGGGGCAAAAAGGTCACAACTCTAGGATTAACTGTTCGCCTTTTTCCTTATTTTATGTACATCCTTAACTTGTTCATATTTAGCATCAATTAAAAATAAAGTCCAATAATTTAAATTAAAAACTATCATCTGTGTTCTAGCTTCATTTCCTGTGAAAGCATTTAAGCATCTCTCTAGGAACGGAATAAATCTTTGCACTTGTTCATTTATTGAAGAATCTGACAAACAGCACTGAATTATAGAGGTCTTTTCCCTTCCACTCATAAAATACTAGCAAAGCCTATCACCTCAGGAGACAGCAAACACAGTCAGAAGAAAGATTTCTAATCTACTTCTGGCCTCAAGCTGCAACTTCTATTCTGTTTCCATGGAAATAGAAATAAGATACATAAAATAATAATACAAGGAAGTGTTTTTGCTTGTGAAGTTTTAAAGCTTTTGAATCATTTCTACTAAAAACTATGGTGACTATTTTCTAGTTAAAATACCAAATAAATATTAATAAATTTTCTAAACTAATTTTGTTCTATGGACTAAATATTTAAGAAAGCACATATGTTTTTAAAGTTAACAGTAGTATCCTTTAATGTCCAAGACAGTAATCATTTTAAGTCTATTATTTGGATAGGGTCCAAATAGCCACTGTGATTTCTAGGGGTGGTATAGTCCCAGGACTGAGACAGCATTGATCTTAGACCTGGTAGAAGATAAACTGATGCTTTTAAAGACTGCTAAATACAATAATAAAAAGATCAGATTTCAGTACAAAATGGGTCCATAGTGTACAGTCCTACTTAAAACACCAAAGAGACAAATATAGAAGCCAGTGCAAGGACCTTATTGAATTGAATTGTCCATGCTTCCCTTCCAAAGGCTACAATATATCTGATATTTTGTTATGTTTCTTTTTGCATGGTTTCAGGGGAAGCATTTGGCATATGAGTTCAAGTCATTCTATTTACAGCTTGATTTCCTAGCATTTTCCAAGTGTTTATGAGCCATAGAATCTAATGATTGCCCAGGACACACAAGTCAGAAGACAGATGAGTGTGTAAGGTATGTAAGGTATTTCTTGTGGGGAAAAAAAAAACTGTCCAAGTTGTTATTAACTTTTCCTCCTTCCCATATCTTAGACTATCAGGTAGAAACTATAGTATGTATACTTAATAGAATTGAAGCAGAGATATATCTGACTACAGCAAATATAGAAACAGGCATCATGATTCCACATAGAAATTAATAAGATAATAAAGTTTTAAGTAGTCATGAATGGTAACTGTTTAAGTATTGTCCAACTGCAGTCACTTTGGAGATTAAACAAAGGAGAAAAAATAATGATGACATATAACTGTGGCTCTCAGGGTTTCTGTACAGTGACAACTACCATGGACAAACACTCAAGAGAGGATGGTTAGCCTCATACCTTCAAACAACCATTATTGGCTTTGTTAATCCTGTGCCTGTGGTGAAGAAGAGTATCATAGTTGTAGGACACGGTGACACAGGTTACTATTGCATGATGGGCAGAAGAAGAGAGAGTGCTAATACACTAAATACTTAGACTTATTCTTGTACTTCCTTATGTATTTGGCCTCCACAATTCCATAAGTCTTTTTTCTTTGCTGTTCATTTACTGACACTCCTATCAGTGTCCTTTGCCAAGCTAGTTATATCTAATTCCAACAACTTGACAATATTTACCATTACAGTAAAATCTGATATATGATGTAGTAATGATGGTAAATGACTAAAATTTTGGAGGATCTATACTATAGAGGAGAGTTGATTTTTGACCTTTTGGCTAAATATTTTGAGTTTATGATTATAGAAAAACTATTTACTCAGTAGCTTTTAATCTATATTTGAATGCTAAGTTTTGACCCTTTTTATAGCTATTTGTATGGCTGTGTGTATGATATAACAGAGATGCTAAGGAATAACTATATACTACAGTTTTCAGTTAAGCTTATGAACACAGCCCTGTGTTTCCAAGCTGTGACTTCATAGGTTTGGTATATCAAAACATATTTCTTGACCAAATGACTCCATTTTCACTGATTCATTATATTATCTTTACATAGGAATCAGTCTGTTATTACCACTTTCCTAGTATTCCTTGTATTATTATGCTGGTCTAGCAAAGTGGTGGTTATTATCTTGTTTTCTAAAGGTCAAAATCCTCACTATCCCCAGAAATTAGGCAAAATTTCCAGTCCTAGTCATTATTTCCCTCCACTTGTATGGGCCTTGTATTAAAGTATACAGCTGTTGGTTGATACCAACATGTGAGCACCACTTACTCCACACCATGCTGGTATTTTCATGGTCCATGTGTGCTACAGCTGGGTAGTACTGTGTAATGCTTTCCTTCCTTAGAAGCTTAAGTGGTATTTTTATGAAACCATGGAAGTTCATCTGTAAGAAAGAGGATTTTATATTATTAACAGCTTGAACCATCTGCATCTTGTGTTTTATGTGAGAAGTATTGTTTTATGTGAGCAATATCTTAGAGGTCTAGATTAATTTTGACTCTCAAGAGTTGACGTAAGTTCAATATCAGGAGTTGCTTTTTATGTTTTTCATTTAAAATATATTTTAAATATGGTTTAAAAACATTTTCATAAACCTGAAGAAGTCCTCTTCTGCTTCCATCACTGTGATGTGGTCTAAATAATTTTGTCTCCCCACATTCTCCATGTTGAAACCTTAAGGCTATTTTTGACTTTTAAGTTGATTACATCTACTTTTAATTAAAACCCAGGCTGTTATTCCATACCTTCTGGTAGCAGCTTATATAAAGAACAGGGCAGAAGGAAGCTCTTGTTCTTTGCCTACCTGTCCTCACTCTCAGTGAAAAGTTTAGTTTATTTCCTTACTTGTATTAGAGACTACTTTTTCAGGATTCTGACATATACTGAAGACCACCTAAGATATTTACCCTCCTGGACTGAACAACTATTGAATTCTTTGGTTTAGCCTTTAACCTCTTCTTATAAATGACATGAGTGTGTTTTCTATCAGTCCTCTTTCTCTAGAGAAACATGACTAATACAGTCATTAAGTCTCAGTGAGGATTTACTTAGCAAAAGGATATGTGTTTAGTTGCTAAGGGTCATGTGAGGTTATAAGAGTAGAGCTCTATCTCTTAAATGAATATTCTCTTAATAAGAAAAACAGAGAATCTGAACATGTTGTGTTCTCGATGTTAAATATTGTTTTGTATTTATTCTCATCTTTTAATCACAGGTACAGTATAAACACAGCCATTTGAAAGACTGGAAAAGCAGTTTCCCATGGCAATACATAAATAAATAAATAAATAAATAAATAAATAAATAGATAGATAGATAGATAACAGCACCACCTTGACACTAGCCCCATAACTCTGTAAAATTGTATGCATGTCATGTGACAGGGTAGGACAAAGTTTTGGAGTATGCTGTTTAAACCACTCATCCATTAATGTTAATTATGGCAATCTGAGTGCACAGCCACCAATCTTTTTTGTTTGTTTGTTTGAAGTTTAACAGTTTCCCCTTCCCCCTCTTTTCCCACCCCCCATCTCCTTTCTATTTCTCCCCATCCAGTCCTCAGAAATTGTAAAGCCTTCCATGGGAGTCAACAAAGCATGGCATATCAAGTCGATACAGGACCAAGATCCTCCCCACTGCATCAAGGCTATGCAAGACATCTCACCATAGGAATAGGTTACAAGCAGCCAGCTTATGCACCAGGGACAGATTCTAGTCCCCATACTAGGGACTCCACAAACAAACAAATCTACACATCTGTCACACACATGCAGAGGGCCAAGGTCAGTCCCAAGCAGCCTCACTAACTGTCTAGTATTTGTGAGCTCCCGCAAGCTTGATTCAGTTCTCTCTGTGAGTTACCCTTCATGATCTTGACACCCCTTGCTCATATAATCCCTCTTCCCTCTCTTTTAATGGACTCCTGGATCTTGGTCCAGTGCTTACCTGTGGATATCTGCATCTTCTTCCATCAGTTACTGGATAAAGGTAGTAACCAATATTTTTATAAAAGGCTGGTTCAGGCACCCTCTCTACTATTGAAAAGAGGCCTAGCTGGAGTCATCCTAAAGGATTCCTGGGGGTTTGCCTAGCACCAGATTTATCTCTAACTCCCTTTCACTGCTCTTCTCCCAATGGGGTAATCTATCTTTACACTTCATCCTCTCATCTCCATATCTTCCCCTCTCTGCCATCCCAAGTTTACTCAGGATATTTTTATCTATTTCCTTTTCCCAAGAAAATCAATGCATGTCCCTTGTAGGGGTCCTCCTTGTAACTTGGCTTCAAAGAAAATGAAATCCAGTTATACAATGGAGTATAAGCAGTAAAAACAATGATGACATCATGAAATTTTCATGCAAATGGATGGAATTAAACCATCAATCTTTTAAGGTTTATTCAGCACGTTTTGATGAAATAGATAATTCTGCATCAACTTTTCCAAATATTCTTAAATTCTAGACTTTCAAACTAGATAAATTCTCAAGACTATTGTTAGTAAATCAAAGTACTGACCATATTTATGGCTTTAAAACCTATTTTGATGTTTTGCATCTCCAATGATGATATCACTACAGTTATATCACCAGCAGCTGGAATAAGAACTGAAAATTAAAAGTCTGATGCTTTGTGACAGTTTGGTCTTTGGGATAATGATATAGATGTGGGGATTCCTCATGTTTTATTTGATTTCCAATATAACACATTGTCATTTAATTACAGCGAAGCTAAATCTTTAAATTTTGGTGAAAGAGCTCTTCTGTGATTGAGTAGCTAATTCTGCAGTGCATTTTATCACACAAAAAAGTTATGTCTCACCAAAAATATTACATACATAGGGTGAAGAGCCAATGCAATGAAATATATTTACAGCTGATTTTATTTGTCATAAATTATGGAAAAATATGTGATAAGAATATAGACCTATAAATAAGACATAATTAAAATTGAAATCTGTACAAAGTAACAATTTAAGTATAAAATCCTTAGCATAGCAGTTTGTATGAAATACCTTAAGTTCAAGATAAAAGAATTAAAACCAGAAGCCTATTGGTTTATGCACTAAAAAATCTGGTCTATTTTCTTTACATGAGAAAAGAGACATTTTCTGAAATACTGATTTTAAGCTATCAATTTTAGGTTTAAAATTCAGACTACTATGAGTCACAATGAGTAATTTTTCATGAAACAGAGACAGTTCCACTACTTTTGTATTTCCACTAACCTTATTTTTCTTTTGGGGGATAAGGCTGCTCCTAGTTGCTAGATTTGTTGGTCATGATCTAACTGGCTGTCAGTCTGCTATCTCACTACCTAATTTCAAGGTCTGCCAAACAGTATTGCTGTGAGGCTTCAGTGGCAGGGCAAGTGTGAAATGTGTTGTATCAGCCTGGGACAAAGAAGAATAGTCTTACAGGAACTTGTGGACATTGCTAATTTGTAAGAAAATGCTATCTATTGTTTCTAACAATTTTTACTTCTTCCTTCCCTTTCTTTTTTCCTTACTTTCTTTGTTAATTTCCTCTTTTCAACTTTACTTCCCTCCCTTTCTTCTAACATTCCTTTGTGTTTGGTTTGGTTTTGTTTAAACTAAGATCAGTGACCAGAAAATATAACTGTTAGAAAGTGTACAAATGAATTATTATCACACATGCTAGAAAATTAAATAACACAAATTTTACATTACTGTAATTTGAAAAAAACAAATGCTACTTCTCTATATCTTTTTTACAGCCTTCCCTTAATAATCCCTTTGCTTTGATTTGTTTGCAGAGTGACAGAAAATGGATCTAATTTCAATCTTCAGTAGGTAAGTAACCTAGTTTTTTGCTAGCACTATACATTGTCTGTGCTATTTCCTAGTTATCTCTGACACCTTTGCCAAAAATAAGAATTCTCTAAATGGATCTTTTATTATGTTCCCTTGGCCCGCCTTTTTGTTTTGTGCCCAAACCATGTTTGTTTTATCATAGCTCTGTACTGTAGTTGGAGACAGGAGATGAGATAGCTTTTGCTCATCTTAGTGCATTACATATTCCTCACAAGAATCACCAAAGCACTTTGGTTTCAACTCGTCAAAAATAAACCCAGACTCATCAATAATCATCTGATGATTTGTTAAATAAAATTTACCAAAGTACTTACCAAATGGTGTCATTTGACCAAGAGCAATACAAAAATTCTACTTTTCTACTTGCTTTCTGTTTATCTTCCATCAGTCCTATCTGTCTGCTCTATGAGTCTAAATTGTGTCTGCCAGACATGGTCTTTTGAATTTGTCCACATACCTATGTCTAGCTGCCTCTTTCCATAAAACATGGCTTTGCTCTGTAGTCATTAAATAGAGCAAAAAGTTTTGCATGAGAAATAAGTGATGGACTATTTACAGAAATCTTTAACAGAGTTTTATAAGGGATAAATTCACGAACTCTTGACCAGCCCCAACCTAACATGAAAACATAGTATTACAAACTTCATTGTTTATTTGTATATTTGTAAATTTCTTCAGACTTTATGGTCTTCACATTACAGTATTATTTCAACCTATATTTACTGCTTTTAACAAATGATTATTATAACACCATTACAAAGACAAACATATTACTCTTGTCAGTTGCATGGAACAACCATATGATTAATGATTACAGCTATTAGATTCCTTTCTTGAGATTTTTAAGCTATTGTGAATGAGGTATTTTTCTTATATTCTTACTGCCATGTTCATTATTGGTTTGGTAAAATTATAGATTTCCTATGTTGATTTTTTTTAACTTGAGACTTTAAAGAAAGTGTTGCGTATTGCATTTAAAATATTAAAATAATTTCTGGTATAGTCAGTTGATTTCTTTAATAAAAAACAAAACCCTGTCATCTTTGGATATATGTAATTTTAATTCTTTGTTTACAATTACTACTACTTTTATGTTGTTCTTTCATCTGTCACTTGTAGCAGTACTTTGACTTTGGGCACTACATTTGATGAAAGTAAACATCCTTGTCCCATTCTATACTAGCTCCAAACAATTAAATGGTATTTATATGCAGCCAGCAAAATGCTTCTTGATAGTGACATGAACCTAGAAACTCTGAAGAGTTGTGGCAATAACCATGGTTCCCAGGAGTACTCTGCCATGCAGCTACTCTTAAAAAGACAAGGGCTTGAGTGGGGCCAGACACCACATTAATCTTAGTCATGATGTTTTCTGACTTGTGGTCAGAAAAATATAGAGATATACAGTAAAAACAGATTCATAGGAGAAAAAATACTCTAAATGGATTATAGTGTGTCTAAAAAATATTTGTAGGCTTCAAAGAGAAAAGAAATGGATAAAGAGAGTTCTTTACAAAGAGATAGAGTACCTGGGTGTGGTGGCAATTGTCTATAATCCACAAACTCCAGAAGCAGAGATAGTCAGATATCTCTGAATTCAATGTCATCCTTGTGTAAAGATTGAGTTCAAGGACACCCAAATTTACACAGAGAAGCCCTGTCTCAAAAACAAATGAAAAAACTAAAAGAAACAGAGTAATAAAAAAGCCACATAAAGATGGAAAATAATAGAGTCTGAATACTCAAGGTTATTATGTTGTCTTTGAATTGTTTGACTGCTAAGGAGCAACAGCTGCTGGAAACATTTGAATAAATTCTGCTAGATTAATCCAACCTAGATATTTTAAAAATAACTTACCTTTAAAATTCCAGTCTCAGAACATGTTACTTTGGAAAAGAGATTCTGTTTTTGTTTCCAAAGAACCTAGAAAAGATGTGGATACCTGGCTAATATTGTTTGTTCAATCAAGACCCCCTGAATTAGTGCCCAGGTGATCCAACATCAAAGCAGCTGAGACAATGCAGCTTCAGACGACTATAGCCACTATTTGGCCAAGTTTCTGGATTTTCTCAGTATCCACTTGGTATTGACAGTGCCTCCAAATTGCAGGAAAGAGTTTGAGGAGCACTACACCCATTTCCAAATATTGTTTATAAATGTTTGTTTTCATTTAAACAAAGTTGATTATAAGTGAGGAATGATCACAGTCAATTTCTTTCTAAAAAGTGTGTGTGGGGAGTAAGATATAGAAATGTATACTTTGCATTGATATGGATTTTGGTTTATTGATACAAATTTAAGGTCAATTTTTAAAAATAATTTTTAAATTAAAAACGATCTTATTTTACACATTAATATCAGTTCCCTCTTCCCCCATCATCCCATGCTTCCCACCATCCCCCACCCTGTCCAATACCCCATTCACTCCACAAGCGGTTGAGGTCTCCTATGAGGGATCATCAAAGTCTGACACATCATTTGAGGCAAGACCTAGGCTCTCCCCCATGTATCTAGGCTGAGAGAGTATCTCTTTATAGGTAATGGACACCCAAAGCCCATTTGTGCACTAGAGATAAGGTCAGTTTTTTATTTGTATATTTCTGCTCTTACTCAGGTATTGTGATTATGCAGTTATAATAGTCAAAACTTATAGTTATGTTAGTTAGGTTTTTTAAATAAATAAAGATGTAGTTGACATAGATATTCTTCAAAGGCTTTCAAAGCCCTACAGAATATGGCATTAAAAATGGTTTATTAGGGTTTTTCATGACAAAGAGACCCAACTGCCCCTGTCAATACCAATTACACATGAGAGGAAAATGGGCATTGAAGAAACTCATTATGGAGCTTGCCTTCCACATGGCAGAAATAGCCACTTGGGCAAGAATCAGCTCTTTCCTGGACTGTTTGACTGTATGCTGTATAAACTGGACATGAAGGACCCATAAAAAAGTGACAGTTGAACTTACCAAAGCAAGAAGGGTTCCTGCTTCATGGAAAAGTCTGCCAGAAATTCTGCAGGACACAGAGAGAAATGACTGACAAATTCCTAATATAGACAAGGAAAGTTAGAAATTTTCTGCTTTGCTGAGAAGTCTGCTAGACACTGTAGACCTGTAGGGTAAAGAAGGATGCCCCAATGTTACAGAGGAACTTTGGGTGACTGGCCAGGCAGCAAGATGCCTCTGTCAATTATAGAGTTTACATATTATCCTTCTGAGGTTACAGTTTTCCTTAGTTGTGATAAAAGATAAGTTACATATAAAACTTTAGACTCACAAAGGTAGGATAAATGGCAGAATATTTTCTTTAAATTTTGGCAAGTGTTACTAAACTAAAAATGATAGTTCTTGCTAACTGTTTTGTTATATATAATTTTACTATGTTAAAAGTTAAAACCTTTCTCTTCATTTAGATAGAAAGGAGGTGATGATGACAGATATATTTCTGTATATACGTTTCTTTTACTGGTTGGCGAATAAACCACTGAGACACTAGTAATCAAGAAGGAAGTATAGGTGGGGCTACCAGATGAGGAGAATGTTTGGGAGAGGAAGATAGAAGCCACCAGGGAGAGATGCTGTATAACTTTTGGGAAGATAGGGTGCCAGATATTCTCTGATAAGACCATGTAGAAATACATAGATTAGTAGTTATGGGTTAATAATTAAGAGAGAGCTAGGCAATAAAAAGCCTGAGTTATTGGCCAGTAATAAAAGTCTGTTTGTGTTTATTTGGGGCTAAATGGCTATGGGTCATATAGGACATAAACTCCACCAACTGATTACACCAAGACCTTTACAATAGTTCTATGGGAAGGTTAAAGGCAAACCCATCATTAGGACTACCTATCAATATATATGTGATAACGGAGTTGGAGAGACTTAAAATAGCCTATCATTAGAGAAACTGCAAACACCTCTTCCAGAGATTGATAGATGGTGTACGCCAACAATGAAAAGGAGATTGTAATTATTTACAAAAGTATTTATAGCATTATTTATCTTACATTTGCAGGTATTTAATGTGATTATTAGAGTATAAGCTAAGATGACTAGAGATGCAGTTCAGTGATAAAGAGTGCTTACCTAGCATGTTCCTAAACAGAAAGGTATGATATCCAGAATAAGACACAATATTTACATTATTTTTTGCTTTATTTCACAAGGCAATGTGTTATAATGATGATAGTCTTTGAAGTAGCAATTTTAATCATGGGGCATAGTAATAAAGATGTCATTGTTAAAAATATGCAAATAAAAGCTAAGCATGGTGATACATGCATTTAATCTTAGTCATGATAATAAGGCAAGAGGAATAAAAAGGATAGAAGGCCAATTTGAGAGGCATAGCAAGTTTTGGGCTAGCCTTCACTCACACATAAAGAAAATCTAAAAGTAATGATTAGATAATCACAGGAACATTTAAATTTAATGGATGACTTAGTTAATGCTTCTTAAAATATGTATGACTATTAGAAACTTTGAGCATTCTGAAGATAGACAAGGAAGATCTCTCAATACCACTAGGTTAGCTGGATACAGAGAAAATCACATGCACTATTGTGTATTATAGTGACTGTACATCAGGACTTGTTAGACCTTTACTGTTCACAGTACTCTTTGCTCCAGAGATGAAAAGAAAACATTACCAATAGTATAAATAAGATAATTATTTTAGAATAGGTTTCAGTATATGCAATTAACAATTTATTGAAGATGTGCAAGTTAATTTTAACATAAAGAATTAAATATAGACTGAATATATAATAATGTAGGGTATATAGCATTCTTATTGTTTCAAGAGTTCATTAGGTTTTAGATTTTATTATAAACCCTATATCAAATGCTAGAAGAGTTTTTAGGGCCAACACATAAACTGAAGTGCCTTAACCTCAAATCTAATTTTATTTAAAGATTGTTCAAGAAAATCCTGTCAGAAATTAACATAGCAAGTATTAAAATCCCGATTTTTAACAGTGTCAGCCAATGATATTCTGATTTTCTAATGAATACATTATGTGGAGCCGATTTATGTATGCTGAAGGTTGATGATAATTTAAGATTAGATAACCTATAAAGGGGTTCATCCCAGTAAGAGAGAACAGCTACTCTTTCCTCACCAGATATTAATGGCCTATGTCTCTATGGTTTCTCTTCTGAGGGTGGGACCTCATGAAAATGTGTCCATTTATGCTTGTAGGTAAATTGGTATTGTCGTTATCCTCATCTTGCTTAGGCAAATATTGACTGTGGAGTATCTAACTAAATTGATACATCCCACACACAACTCCTATATATAAGGTTTAGGAACATTGATGAAGATAGTGTATGGAGTAAGGTTTTCCCCTGGTCTGGTCACACTGCCATGCCAGCCCCAATTAACACACAGAGATGCTATAATAGAGATAATGCTGTTGGCCAAGTATTAGTTTCTTATCAGCTAGCTCTGTCATAATTATTAACCTATTTCTACTAATCTAAGTTTTTCCACGTGGTCTCATCTTACCAGTTAGTGGACCTGAACCTGTGCTGTCTCTCCAGTCTCTCCATGCTGACTCCTCCCTACTACTTCCTCGAATCCTCCTTGTCTCTTAGTCCTGCCTATCTTGCTTTCCTATTGGCCAACAGTGCTTTATTAATTAACCAGTATGAGAAACATATTTACAGAATGACATCTCCCATCATCTCCTCTTTTCTGTCTAAATAAAAGGAAGGGTTTTAACCTTAACATAGCAAAATATATCACACAAAAGTTATCAAATAAGAATCACAGGTAACAATATTTAGTCCATTAACATTTAGTAAGTTTTAAGGAAATATTCCATCATCTATTCTATCTTTGTGAGTCTAAAGTCCTATATGTACCTTATCTTTAATCCTAACTAAGGAAAACTATAAGCATAACTATCTGTCCTCAACTCCCTCAAAGACCACAGAAAGATAATGTATAAACTCTAGAAATGACAGAGACAACTCCCTGCCTGATCAGTCACCCAAAGTGCTTCTGTAATCTTCCATCTTCAGCCCATAGGCCATAGAGTGTCTGGCAGACTCTTCAGCAAAGCAGGAAACTTTAAAATGTCTTCTTGTATTGGCAGTTCATTAGTCACTTTTCTCTGTGTCCTGCAGACTGTCAAGCAGACTCTTCCATAAAGCAGGAACTCTGTAGCAATGTCCATATTGAAACAGCAGTCACTTGTCTGGGGGCCCTGCATGTCCAGTTTATACAGCATAAAGTCAATCAGTCCAGACAAGAGCAGTATCTTGTCCAAATGGCTAGTCTTGCCATATTGGAAGTAAACTTCATAACCCGTTTCTTTGATGTCCATCTTCCTTTCTGACACAGGTGGTGTTGCCAGGAGAAGTTATGTCTCACTGTCAAGAAAAACCCTAAACCATTTTAAATGCCATATTCTGTAGGTCTTTGAAAGGTTTGAAGAATACCTATTTATCTGAAATACATGTCTGTATATCAAGAAATTTTAACTAACTTAACTATAAGAGCTGACTAGCATAGGTACTATCTATAATCTGTATTGAATTATACATTTCTAAATGAGCTACATAAACACAATACCTAAACAAAAGGAGAAATATACATATCTTGCTTTCCTATTGGCCAACAGTGCTTTATTAATTAACCAGTATGAGAAACATATTTACAGAATGACATCTCCCATCATCTTTTTCTGGGCATGAGTCTGTTATCTGGAAACAACAACATTGCTAAAATGAAAGTCATAGCTGTGTTAGCCACAGTCTTATCCAAGATGGCATGGCTATTTTACTGCCAGCACAGCAAGCTGTGGTCACTGTCTTGGTCTACACTGCCATCCAGCAGCATGTCGCTGGCTTGCAGATGTGGTCACTGCCATTGCCAGTTCTTGTAGACACCATTCAGTTGCTAGTAGAGCTCTTTAAATCCCTTACAGTTTTTTGCCACTTATGCTGAGTCAGGAAACCTCTACTATAGGAGCTGTGCAAATCTTTGCTTGTCTCATGCAAAACAGAGTCCAACCCAGAAAAATGCTGCTACCAAGAAACATTGCCTGTCTCCATTCTTTTTTTTTCTAAAACCCTTTTTTAAGCTTTTGTTAAATTTTATGTGGAAGTTCTTATTAGCCATGTTGGGCAACATGTGTAAGGAGTAAGTTTCTTCTGCTGGTCTGGTCCCACTGCCACGCTAGCCAAATTAACACACAGAGATGCTGTAATAGATATAATGCTTTGGCCAGGTACTAGTTTCTTATTGGCTAGCTTTGTCTTAATTATTAACCCTTTTCTATTAATTTTAGTATTTCCGTGTAGTCTCTTCTTACCGGAGAGTGGGCCTGGACCTGTGCTCTCTCTCCATTTTTTCCATGCTGACTCCTCCCTACTACTTACTGGAATCCTCCTTGTCTCCTATTCCCACCTATCTTGCTTTCCTATTGGCCAACAGTGCTTTGTTCATTAACCAGTATGAGAAACATACTTACAGAATGACATCTCCCATCAGATAAGACAGAAATATTGTAGGTGTCAGAGGCTTAGGACTTATTTTATATAGTCATGTAAACTACATTTATGAAATATCAATAATATGGTTGCATATAAGTTAATTTTTTCTTATTATTGAAATATTTTTTAAATATATATTGGATCATATTTTGCTCTCTCAAATCCTACCACCCAACTCCATTCTCTTTTACCCTCTTTCTCAAAATAAACAAGCAAACAAAAACAAAAGTCAGAACAAATAACAAAAATTCAGTAAGATAAAATATAAAGCTAAAACAACACAACACACCCACCCCCCGCAGCAACAGCAAAGGAGTTTATTTTCTGTTGACCAACTACTCTGTTTTGTAAACAAGTTCTTTCAGCTGCTTCTTGAGTCTTAAGATCATATCATTTATTTCTCCCTCTCTGTGTATCTCTTTCTCTGTCTCTCTCCTTCTCTTTTTCTCTATGTTTCTCTCTCTTTATCACTTTCTCTCTCTGTCTCTTTCTCTCCCTGTGTGTGTGTGTATTTGTGTAACTTCTTTTCTTCCTATCCTCTTTCTTCTCCCTCTTGACAAATATATTGTGATTTGCTATGTTTGATATTTCCTTCTTATAGGTATTCTGTCCTGTAGTAGACTCTATAGACAGCAATCATAGCAGGCCCTCCTTTGAATCTCATTTGTCTTCTTTTTTTAATTTTATTTTGCTCTTTTTGCCTTAGCTTTTTTTTAAATCTTATCTACAATAGATTCTTTTCTCATAAATTATACCCTGACTGAAATCCCTCTTCCTCAAGCTCCTTCTTTCCTCCCACCTACTCCATATTTATTCTCAATCTGTCATTACACACATACAGGGTTCTAACAAATAACAACCAAACATAACAAAATAAAATAAATGAAAATGATGCAAAAAAATATATGACATTGATGTTGAAAAAAAGCAGCATTTTGGTGAAATTTTGTTTATTATATTAAAAGTAAAGCTTGCCTCAAGATCAGAGTACAGAGCTAAGCCACAAGTTAGCTCCACATGTAGTTAAGAGCTAAGCCATTATTTATCTACAAACCTAAACCTCTAGTTAGTTACCCTTAAAGGACGGGCAGTGGTAGTGACTCCACTGTTAATCCCACCACTGGAGAGACAGAGGCAGACGAATCTATGAGTTCAAGGCCATCCTGGGCTATATAAGAATAAATCTATCTAAAAATGAAACAGAGCTTACACCTTTGATGTTAGCACTTGGAGAGGCAGGCCAATCCCCACACTAAGGAGTTAGAGATATGAGTGATGTGACTGGGCAGAGAAAGAATATAAGGCAAGAGGAGACAAGAGAGAGATGCAAGCTAGGAATTAGGCGGTTTGTTAAAGAGCAGTGCAGTCTGAGGAGCAGTGTAGTCTGGAGATGCAATTTAAGAACAGGTATCATGAGCCTTTAGGTATGAGCATTGGTAGAGGTGATATTTGCTAGTGGTTGGACTCTTTTATTATCTGATCTTCAGCTTTAATCCCAATATCTGTCTCTAGGTTTTTTATTATTAATACCAACTAGAATTCAACAACAGGCACATGAGACTTACTCATTCTCACACTCATGATGCCCATAAAAATACTAAACTATATATCTATAATATATAGGCAGACGACTTGGTGCAGATCAATGCAGGGCCTGTACTTGTTGCTTCTTTCTCTGTGAGATCATATGAGCTTTGGTCAGCTGATTGAGAGAGCTTTGTTTTGTGATCCTCCATCCACTGAGCCTATCACATTCTTTCTGCCCCTTTCACAGGGTTTCCTGAGTTCTGTGCATAAGTATTTTATAGAGACATCCCATTAAGACATTTTATCCAGTAATATCTGGCTGTATGTCTGTGCATCTGTTCCCATCTGCTGCCTGAGGAAGCTTCTTTGATGACTGAATAAATCACTGATCTATGAATATAGCAGAAATCAATATGAGACATTTTACTGATACTTTCTTTTAGACCATTAGTGTTTGGTTTTACCCTGGGTCTCTGAGCTATCTAATTTCTTTTTCTTGGTTACCATAACAGTGTTACATATGGGTTCTACTTCATGCAGTGGGCCTTAACTCAAAACAGAGAAGTTCTGTGCTACCATTGCCCTAATATTTTGCAACAGGATGGATTATAGGTCAAAGGTTTTGTGTCTGGGTTATTGCACACATTTAATTTTCAGTATTATGTAGAGTACCTTTCCACACCAAAAAGACTAGAACTTAGGGGTGAAGGCTCCATGTAGGTACTACTTCAATTGCTCAAATAACACTTCAAAGAGTTATGTGGATGTTGTCCTCAGTGGTAACCTGCTGAGAGTTTATGGTAAGACAGCCAGATTTGAAGGGGACATTTAAGGGTTGACATGAAAAACTAGTGCAATGGAAACTTTCAAAATATATAGTGATCTTAATAAGGGCTCCTAATAAAAGGAGATATGGGATCTCAACTGGTCATTTCTTGTCTCCAAACAAGGATTCCATTAGTGGAACTGGGTTGCATCCAATGAATTGTTGGCCAAGCAGATCTCACAGAAATTCCCAACCATCCCACACTGTTACTAAAACAATGGATTATACTCCTTTGAGTCTTAACTGAGGCATCCAAACTACTTTTCTAGTAGCTTCAATTCTGTGCCAATAACAAAGTTATAAAAATAAATGGAATAGTGTGCTAAAATACTGGATGTTAGCTCTCTTTTATATCTACACCCAATTGTGGTTATTCTAATAAATGTGTTTTTTTTTTCTGGGCAGTCAAATTTGTGGAGACTTAGCTGTCACATGATATGTCATAAAATTATTATAAAAACTCCAGTCATCTGTAAGCTGCTTTACTTAAACACTGAGCCATAATTTCTATTTTATGTTAATAATGGAAGGCAAGCAAGAATTCCAAGCATGTCTGCATAATCCAGTTGAGTTTAAGATAATCTACAATTTAATTTTATTTTAGTTACACAAAAATTAACTTCACAAAATAACTACCAAGCTTCAATATGAGTTTGGGGGATGTGCGACACACTATATGTTTATAAGTTCTCACAATGCAATAGAGCAGAATGAAAAGGAAGTATAAGTGGATCAATTATCCCTTTTCATCATGTGTAACCTAGAGCTAAAGTGATCATTTCTAAACATAAAAATCTCTATTAACAATTTGATTCAAATGTTTGTCAAGAATTTTCATGTATTTTTCCTATTAATTTTCTTATTAATTTTTACAATAGTATATAATGTCTAAAGTATACTGACTCTGAAATATCTAAGAAATAATTGATATTTATAGGTTGCAGTAAAATATTAAGATCACTTTGCTTAATAGTTTAAAATATGTTTTAATTTCTCTAGCTCATATAATATATTACAGTTTAGAAACTAACATCTACTTTCAAAATATGCTTTTCTCTAATTTAAGTAGTATATTTTTTTCTTTTTTCATTTTGATATTAGTATGCACCAAAAATAAGATGAAATCATGCCACAGCATCACTTAGCGTATTATCCCTAGATACTAATGTAATTCTTAAAATTATATTTAGACAGTGAAATAACATTATTATGAGAAAGTAATATTTTAATATGAATTGATATCAATTCATTTGAACTTGTGAATTTCTTACTCAGGTTAAAAGGCTAATAAGATTCTCTAAAAGAGTCACTCTTCAATGATACACACAGTATAGTCTAACAAAATGGGCCTTTTTTTCATATAAAAACTGAAAATGGATAATATGAAAGGGATAGAATTCACTTCCTTCGTAAAAAAATTTTCTTACTTAATAAACATACCTATATTAAAAACTATTGGTATTTAATATAATGTAGGAAATTTTATTGTTTTATTTGTTTATATTATTAAATTTATGAAATAAATCTGAAGATTTTTACTTTTAGCCATCAGGTTTATATTCAAATATTTAAGATTTTTTTTATTTCTAAATTCATTTCAGTTCATTTTATGGAACTAAAGGAAGACAAAGGCAAAAAAAGGGAAACTAAATTAAGTTTTATGGAGATTAAAATTAAGATGCCCTTCAACTTGTTAAAGAGCTCATTTTTCCTTTAGTTAAAAAGGAACATTTGAATAAAACACATAAATATTAAAAAGGCAATTATAGTTTGTTACCAGGACAACAGAAATTGAAGCACATGATAAAATAATGAGAATAATTTAGAGCTCAGTGGGACAGCCAAGGATACAATAATCTACTGGAAGAGCCACATTTATTTAAAATGAAAATATCATCTATCTAAGTTCATCTTTAATTTTA
This sequence comes from Phodopus roborovskii, assembly GCF_943737965.1. Taxonomy (NCBI): domain Eukaryota; kingdom Metazoa; phylum Chordata; class Mammalia; order Rodentia; family Cricetidae; genus Phodopus; species Phodopus roborovskii. The sequence continues at coordinate 40,368,091 of NW_026126525.1, read as the reverse complement.
ACATTTTTATATGAGATTATAGAATAGAATCCTGTCCATCTATTTCAATGATATTTCAGTAATTCATGAACAATTAGAAAATAATTACTCTACCACAAAGAGTATCTCCATGATCTAGTCCTAATTCAATTGTATGAAGGAGAAAAATGCCCTTGTTTCTCTAGAAACTGTTCAGTGTTTTCTAACAAGCAATGGAACAATGAACAATTTCTAGACTGGAGACGTGAAACAATCTTTAAAATTCAACAACTATAGTTGCAAATATGTAGCTTGAACATACAAATATAATTACTCCCCCAATCTGAGTTCTAGAAATTGGAAAATATTTTTAATTTACATACTGAAGTATATATAAGTAGTTTGATGCACAATCTCTTGTGATGACAGCCAATAAATATTTTGAATGAATATCAAGTAGTCTTTGCAAAGGGAGTTTGTCATAATTTATGACCAGTTGAATATGATGACTAAACTAATAATAACAATATCATTGTTTGTGTTCATTACATAGGTAACTATGCAAGTCTACACTGACTTGCAGTATTTTTTATGAGACTTGCCTACAGTTGTGTGACATAGACTTGCGGGGGTAGGGAGACCTGATTATTCTTTACTTAAAATGTGTATTGGCCTCGTAAATGAAAAGTAGCTATTCCCCTTGCTCCCCATTATGAGATAACTAATTGTCTTTTAATCGGAAATGAGACTCACAATTGTCAAGGCATTTTGACTGGATGACTAAGGGAGCGAGCCAGAGACAAATGGGGTTCAAAGGTAGGACACAGATGAGGATTGGCATAAAAGGTTTTTATTTTAGTAATGATGCATGTCAGATTGTGTTTTGGCTCATTTCTGAGTTCCTGCAGAGAAAACAGCAGGTAAAATGAAAAGCTCTTAAACATGTCAGTTCACAGAAATTAGCAAAATAATAATAATAACAATGTTCTATTTTGTATCTGATAGATTCCAGCCTGCTTCTTTAAAATGCAGTTAGAACAAAATAATGGATTATACTACTGCAGCTAAATGTGAACTTCTGTAAAAGCAATCTCCCGATACTGCAGAAGGATAAGAAGGTAACTTGTATGAGCAGATTGTTTGAAAATCTGGCCATCATTTTTAATAGTGGTGAGAATGTAACAGTTCAGGTGACAGCACATGGTAGCGTCCGAAGAAAATATACACCACATCTTTAAAAAAGAACACATCAAACACTGCAGACCTACTCGAAGCTGACAAGAAAGGCTTAAAGAGCAAGATCTTCAAGTAAAAAATGGAGCTTGCCAATGTTTCAGGTCAGCTGTATATTCACTGGAGAATGAGTAGGAAAAAGAGTTGTGAGAGACTGCAGCATTCCAAGGTTTGGTAAATTTTAAATATTATTCTAAATAACCACCACTATTCCATGAATATAACTTTCTAGAAATAAACACTAGTTCTAATAATTGATTGTAATGCGTGTTACCATATTTCATCTTTATAATCTCACCTGTAGTAATATAGATGTTTAATTTTATATTCTCATGTGACCTGATCACCTATTCTGATTCTGAAGCAGGTTGTTGTTCTGTTTCATCATATAGCCATATATAAATCTAGAAATATATAACATCAATTGGAAAATAAATATTTACTATTTCACATGAACATGCAGGTAATATATAAAGAAAGAAAAGCTTTTAATTTCTTAAAAATATTTGTATTTCATTTTTTTTATATTTCCCCATCAAAATGTAAAGTGTTATCATAGCTAAAACAATCCTTAATGACCTCAAGATACTCTAAGATTATTTTGTGATTTTGACTTTCATAAACAAAGAAGCAGGGAAAAAATACAAACCAAACCAACAGCCGTGCACTGATGCTGACAGCAGCTTTCTTGCCTCCCTACTCTTAGGAGGCTATCATTTCCCTCCTTTGTCAGTTTATAAACACCACTACTAAATGGAAAGCAAAGATAATTCATTTGGTTCACTTAGGAAAACCTTGAACTTCAGGTCACCTAAACTAAATCTGTTTAAATCTCAGAAGTAATGAGAGAGCAAACATAAAATTATAGAAAATTCTAATGCTATTTTCATCCCAGGGAGTTCAGAATTACATTATGTGGGGAATATAATTAACTCCACGGAATTCTCTGGTAAGTAGCATATTAGAATTGAAGGGGTTATTATTAGTACAAATGGAAAAGAAAGTGTGGGCCTGAAAAAAAAATATCTGAAGCACAGCAATCAATGATCATTGACTCTGAAAAAAATCTCCCAAGAAATTGACAAATGGTTAAAAGCCAAAGGAGGTGATGAAAGCTGTAATTAAAACCATGAACTATGAGTAAGGAATGCAAACTTCACAGACATTTATGACTTGGGTGAAAGAACACTAAACAGTTATATCTAGCTAAAGGAAAAGTTGCTCCTGCTTTATTGCTAGGCTCAGGATAGATATATCTAAGAAAATATTCCTTCAAAGAAGAGTCAGGGAGTTTATGTTCTTAGTTGACTAAGTTCTGAATAGCTTTGAAATTTCTAGTAAAAATTTAAACTTCATAAATTGCTCCTTCATCTTTTCAGTTTATTATCAAACTTTTTCCCCACAGAGAGATGTTAAAAAGGCAAACACAATTAAATGACTGAAATGAGATTTGAAAGAGTCATGTTATTCTTCTTGAGTAGCAAGGAAAGTGGAAAATACTTGTGGTGTACACTAGAGAAAAAAGATTTTTTTGTTTTTATTATTGTTTCAACATTTAATTGGGTCATATATAGCTTTTAGAATCTTGGTTTCCTTTATGTAATGCTTCTAAGGCTAAATAAACATAGGTTAAATTAAGCTCAGGAAAGAAGACATACAGAAATCAATTCTGGAAATATAATAATGCATAAACAGTGCCTGTAATTTTTAAAAAATGAACTACCAATGGTATATAGTAGGATTAGTGGTTACAAATTATAGGGATAGAAAATTATTGTGAAAACTTACATGTTTAGATTGATCAAAAACACAACAGAGTACAGCAATGGTCAATGTCTTAGTATATCACTATCTAATAAAGTATTCTAAAACACAGATTTATATTAGTCTACTTAATACCTGCACCAATTTCACACAGAAGAGTCAAATTTTAAAAGTTACTCTTTTTTTCAAGGATAGAGTTACTATCCTATTATGAAGGAGATGAAAAGAAATCTTTAACTAGGGATGGCAGACTTTCAAAGGGAAGGAAAAAACATGAGTTCCTTTGAATAATAATGACATGAGGAATTTGGTAACATTTCTTGAAATTGCCTTCAAATGTGTTATGATTAACAAAGTAACCCACTAGTTAAATTATCTTTTCAAATGATATCATATTCAGGACATGTAATTATGTGGTCACTGTTAAAGAGCTACAATCTAACTTACAGATATACTTTTAGTAGTCTATGCTGTACATTTTCATATAACAAAAACTGTACTTCTGATTTTCATTAAGCTTTGCTGAATAATCAACTTTAAACTTACCTAATGGATCCTAAATGTGTCTGTGGTTTCATCTATGGCTTCAGCATAAAATTGTAAAGCAACTGGGTGACTATGGTGGCACACATCTGTAGTGCCATTTGTTCAGAGAATTGTATTAAGGGGGTTGCTTAAGCCCGGGGTATTGAGGGCAGCCTGGACAACACAGGAAGACATTATCTCCAGGTATATAAATATATAAATAAAGACAAATTCATGCAATATACTCTGAACACATACTTACCCATATTTGCAATTTGAAATATGTTTCAACCTCTCCACTCCAATTAAATGAACAGGATTATATTATAACATAAATTCTTCCTTGACTTACTCAAATTCATTTCAGGGAGCATAAACTTGAGCTTAAGAAGTCAACTCTTAGCCATTCCATCTACTTTCAGAGTATCTGCCTACTCCATGTTATCTCTCAGGTCTTTGGCTGATACCAAAGAACGTCTGGATCATGAAAAATTGTAATTTTCTATAACTTTCAATTTGTTGGTTTTTAAAAGTCTATTGTATAGTGACATTTTACTGAAAAATTTTCTCTGTTTAAGGTTAAGAGAGTAATGAAAATAAATGCCACTTTTTGAGAGAGATCTCAGGTACTTGTGAGAAAGGACAGAAACCATGTAAGAAAAAAAAAAAAAGTGGTAGCAAAGAGATATGAATATGGATGCTCAGATCACTTCCCCCTTCTTTAGTCTAGAAATTCAGTTCATTAAATGAGAAGCCCACATTTAGGTGGGTATTTCTTGTTCAGTTAACATTTCTAGAAACACTCTTATTAAAGACACATCCAGAGGTTGCTTACGTGTTAATTCTATACTCAGTAAAGTTAGCAATCAAGATTGACTACTATATCTCTGCCTGTTGTTAATCTGACACTCAAACATAATACCTTAAACCAAAAAGTTCTATCACTGAGTCCCAAAGTGTCATTTACATCTCATAATAAAACATACATTTAATTTATCTCTAAATTTTGCCAAAGTCTTAAATGTATTTACATTGTTAGTAGTCAAAAGCTGATTTTGACACTCAAGGCAATTCCTTAACTGTGAGTTCATGTTATATACTTTCTACATAAAATGATACAGAACAAAGTATTTATTTCAAGAGATAGAAATTGATATACTGCAGGGAAAGGTTTGATGAAAACAATACCAAAGCCCAGCACTGCAAACACCAAATTGTGTCACTTCATGTCACGCATTTTGGCCTGCAATAGAATGAAACTTCAGAGGATTGACTGGTGACTCTACCACTCCTGTCTTTCACCCAGCACATAGCACAAACCATCTCCATTTTAGGTGAACTCAGATCTGTACCTGAAGATTCAAAGATTTCCCTCAGTCCTGGAATCTCCAATATCCTGTGGTTCCCATTAAAGCTTAGCCCCCCCCTTCCCACACAATAGCCCTACAGGTCTTTTTGTAATGAACCAATCCCTAATCCAGATTGCATAGCTTCAGCAGTCTTACATGGATCATGCCTCTAAAACTAAAACCACATAAACAAAAACTGACAACTTCTGCTGCTACTACATGATATAGATGTAGACTCTCTTCTTTATACCTGGCTTGCATCAGCCTCTAGGTGTTTTATAGGGTAACAGTGCCCCATGGTCTTTAGAAGCAGGGAATATCTTGTGTGGTATTTTCAGTTTAGACTCAAATGATTTCAGTTTTCAAAAGATGGAGCCTTCTGAAAAGAAGATAAATTCTTATTATAAAGAGTTAATTCCAATGCAGTTAACAAACTTTCTCTTTAATTCTATTAATCTCTTGAACAATTACAGACTCATTTTTGTACCTCTCTTATCCAAAGCTTTAAAACTTGTTCAATATTCTTTCTTTCTAAGCTTTGTATTTTTCATAACAATAAGCTTACCATAACTGTAGATATGAATAACAGAACTCACCAGTAGACACCCAAGTCTGAATGCAATATTTTGAAAATTCTTCCATCATACAAATTGCTCTATTGTTTCTAAATTATGGTTCCTTCTGTTCATAGGACAGGGGAAGAATTAAGCCAGATTCTTTCCAATAATATAGGATGAGTAGCCTTTAGCCTTGTTCTTGATTTAGTATTTGATGGCATCTGAAACATCATAGCCTAGGACTACACTATCTACATTTTTCTAACTAAAAAAGTCCATGATACTTTGTTATAGACTGTACGGCTCCTCTAGCCCACAGCTTCAAACTATTCCTAATTCACTTTGTCAGACAATTAAAGACCTATAAACTACATGTTCAGGTTTATTAAAGGATCAACTCTGCCCTTTTGTTCTAGTTTCCTTTCTATTTCTGTTATAAGAACAAAGAAGCATGTTTCCTTATAGAACCTAGGTCCGTGGAAAAAGTGTGATGCCTCCAACAGTGGACCGGGCCAACCACACAAATAATTAAACAAGAAAGTACCTCACAAACTGGTAGAGGAATTTTCTCCACTGTTACTATGTCTAGCCAGATGCCTATATCTAGTATAACATTAACCAAAAAAAAAAATACAAAATAAGACAAATCAGGGACATCCTTAATTACAGTTTTTGTTACTTTTGTTACTGTTTTAGGCAAACACATAAAAAGAAACAACCTGAAGAAATGATGAAATTGTGGTTGGCAGGTAAAGTCCACCTGTATGGTAGTATGTATGGTAGTATACATATGAGACAGCTGGTACATATGAATTATCTAGACACAATGATGTCTAGAAAATAGAACAGAATAAATGCTACTGCTAAGAATGCTAAGAATACTTTCACATGTTTATTCAGTCCAGAACACAACCCATGTGGATGATGCTCCCCACATTTACTCTTCAGGTAAACCTTTATAAAATGACCCTCCTATACCATGTTGCCAGGCACATCATGATGATTTCAATTCAGTATGATAGACAATCAACAATAAGTTTCATATTCCTACCCACAAGCTTCACACTAATTCAAATATTTAGTACACTGAATTTTTGATTTTCTGTATTTGTTTTCTAAAACCCTTGATATTTAAAGAATTATAGACAAAAATTTCATACTACTAGATTGAATCTTTCTACTAAAGATAATCACAAATAACACACACACACACACACACACACACACACACACACACACAAACACACACTTTCCCCTAACTTTGAGTAAAGAATGGGAAATGAGCATATCAATGTTTACAAGTCCAGTACTATGTTTTATTCACAAAGAACTTCTAACCCAGAATTTGAATGGGAAAACATATTACAAGAAGCAACAATGCACAGTATGATAAATTCCACCAGAACTTCAAAATAATGTGGACAGGATCAAGAAACATTCCACTGGCAACATAGTTGAGTGTTGGGGCCCATAAAGATAGCTGCACTCCATCTGGACTAAAGGTTGGAGAGTTCAAAACTGTCTTTATACCTATAAGTCTGTAGTTTGACAACTGCAGGATGTTTTATCCTTGGTACAAAATGTCTGTATCTAAATAACAACAGGTTTGAGCTCAGGTGTGTTTACTCTTGACCCTAATGGCTGGATGGCAGGTGTGGTTACAAAACACCTGGAGGATTAAGGGAAGTAAGTCTGTTTGCCCCTCATACATGATAATAGAAGTCTTCTGCCATTGACCCCACTTATGGTTGCTTGCTTAAGTATGTTTAGTATTCAGTGTGAGTTCAGTATGAACTGAATCTGCCCTTCTGACATCTATCCTGTGTCTCTTGTCTTTTCCTTTAATATCTTTAGCTAGCCCTTCTTTGGTTCACATTTCCCCTCTCAGTTACAAGCAGTAGGATGTCTGCTGGCCCCAACTACAGTCCCATAAACACAGTGTCCCCCAGCCAAATCCCAGTAAAGCAGATGGAATGGTGAGTGATAGAAACAGCAGTAAAATGTTATGACACTAGATAAGTGCCTTCATCCAAATATCTAATTCATCCAAGTATCTAACTCTGCAATGGAGAAAGAGGACTATCTTGGCTGAGAACAATTCTCTCCTTAAGAGTTAGAAATGTATAAATTTGGAAATGTTTAGATTAGAAAAATGTATTCCATATTGTGCACATTGTATAAAATTGAGTTTCTTAGATGTTTCTTAGCAAGTCAATAATATTTATCATTATATCATTAAATACATTACAGAGATGAAATATAAAAAAGTATGTCCAATACCTTTAATTTTCTTGCATCTCTTAGCAACATCGATATCACTGATTTCCAACACATTGAAGAAGGTAATTCACACATTAAACTTACAATTATCACTTACAGTTATAGCTCAGAATTATAAAAAATATTCTACCATTTCAATATTCAATATTTTTTCAAATGTTGACAGTGTTTATCATTACTGTATCTTTCTCTATATATGTATATGTGTGTGTGTATGTATGTGGTTGTAAATATTCTGTATACTCATGTATTAGTAAGATAATGAACTTCATATGCTCTGAGACATACACTTACTTAATAGAAAATGAATTACCATTAGATTTGAACAACTAATAAATCACTAAAATTACCTCAATAAGATTCCGGTTGATACTCATTCCAGTCAGAATAGTGTGATCCAATGTCACCCACAAGCTGAAATTCTCAGATTCACTTACTCTTGACAAATGAGGAAATATGTTTCTTGAATTTTCAAACCTATGAGCAATCAGTTTCTTATAAACTGAATCAAATATTTACCTGATGCCTCCTGAATTGTCCAGGCGAGTTAAGAAAAAAGAAGCCTAAAAAGTATATATTAAACTACTTTAAAATTCACAGCATAGAAAGCAAATGAAAATATCTTGGCATGAGCATAAAAGAACTTGGCTGAAAATATTTCCCTAAGCCCAAAGCTTTGACAACATCAATATAATAAAAATTTACCCACATGTTTAACCATGAATTGGCAAAATACCCAAGTCATAATTAGAAAAAAAATACATAGAAATGATTTTGAAACAGATATAATTTTCCAATGAGTTAAAGTTGGGCCTAAATGCCTTTTCTGTAAAATGTAAACTAACCAAGGAATAGTTGATTATTTTCTGTGGTGATTCCATAACTCTATTGCTTTATTTTCATTCTAAGAGTGTGCTGTGGTATATAAAAGTAGCACTTGATATCCTTCACTTTCTGGTGGGAACATGGCATGTGCATGTGCACACTAATAAACATGTAAAGGGAAAAAGTTTTCTCACAACAAGACAGTAAAATCTGCTCTCTGTATTTATCCTTTTGAATATTAATGCACTTAAATATTAAGAGTGTGTGTTGGTGTGTGTGTGCAATTTTATTTTAAGGTGGAAGGAACACATTTTTAAAAATGTATTCCTATAAGGTTGTTGGATAAAACTTGGAATATACCTTCAAATTTAATTACAGAACACATCAAATAGTTTGTTTGGCCATGTTTTATAAAATATTTGAGATACACTTAGGTGGTAGAAAAGACATCTGAAAGACAACTTACCAAAAGTTCTGTATTTATTAATCAATGTGAAAACCCTGCTAAAATTATACTTAAATAAATGGATTTTAAATGGAAATATTTTAACAATAAACACGATTTCCATTTCCTAACTTGTAGCCATTCTCCTAAGTTCTATAAAGGCAAGGGAATTTCTCTCCTAATGCTTAACTGTCATGTAAGAAACACATTATTTAAAGAGTTGGTTTCTGCTAAAGAACACACTCTATTAAAAAAAAATCAATGAGAGGTTCTGAAAATGAAAATGCTGCAAATATAGTAACTACATATGTAACATCAATGCTTCAGTCATTTGAAGAAAAGCTAAGATTACTTCAAATCTTTGTAGGTCTTAACTCCAACAATATTTCACCAGAATGAGATATGAGATAAGCTACAACACACACACACACACACACACACACACACACACACATACACACACACCTTCTTTACTCCAAAGACTGTGTACAGTGCCTAGTACAGCACTCAAATGGACACAGAAATGGAAGTTAGGAAGGGAATGCAGGGATCAGGGAAATGATGGCACAAGGGAAGTTAGATGAAATAATTGCACAAGATAGACTTGTATTTTATTTTATCCAAAAGTACACTCTTTCAGTTGATTTATTTGATTGCATCCCTAAGAATTAAATAAGAGAAATTCAAAGACCTCCACAGACAAAAACAATAGTTTTCTGTTGTTTTCCATTGTTCTTTTTAAAGCTAGCCATTTTAACTTAGAATATTAATGAAAACAAGTAATACTTATCCACCAAACTTCCAGGAAGGGAATTTTTTAAATTAATACTTAAAAGTAAGTATTTTTACCAAAACAGACAATCATGTCAAAGTGCTCACAGACCAAATATCATGAAGATTTTAGGAGTGCAATTTCTGGGTATTTTGTGAAATATTCATTGAAGATTATTAAAATACAGATGTATTGGTGTTTGCTTTTATAGAGACAACTAGAAATGGAGGATTGATGCCATTATAATAACTGGAAAGATAAGAAATTCCACTATCCTTTTCATTAGGTGATTAATGTCAGAATATTTGGCTTGTTAATTTTTTCAGGTGTAGCACACAAGCAATATGCCAAAAAAACCACAAAGGATTTGTATATCATATGGATTTCTAATAAACATAGAGATAGACTTTTAGAAATTAGATAAGAAAGAATTTATAGTTTGGTAGAATCGAAAGCACTGTGTTTAGAATGATATTCAGGGTAAAAATTTTTGCTTTTGCCTTAAATTTCATATTTGATATAAATTCTTTCATAGACATTTATATGAGGTAAACATTTTAGACCAAAAAATAGAGTAGGGAAAAGTCTTTCTTCTTTGGTGAGATGATGCCAATGCCTGTTAATTTTGCCACCTGGAGTCACAAAGATAAATTAAGTGTTATATACGGTTATGTTTAGTTGAACATAATTATTTTATAGTATCATAAGGTAAAACACATGTTTTATTTAAAGTCAAGAAATGAAAAATAACAAATACACTTGTAACAACTTTTAGAAACTTACTGATCTTATTTTGAAAGAAACCAACTCAGAATCACTGTGTTTTGTTTCCAGGCAGGTTTACCGAAAATTAAAAATATTAAATACTTTAACATGAGTATTTAGGACAGAAAAAGTAATTGCAATGAATTTGAAGAACCAAATATATGCTACCTTGCTTAAAGACGAAATTGTAATGCCTAAAAAAAATCTTTAAATTCAGAAAAAATATTGGAATAGATGACAAAGTTCTAAAAATATTTTAATTCAAAGTTTAAATTTTTGTTATCACAATGACTCTGTTGAATTGATATATTATTTATGATTTTTTTAAAGCTTGCCTACATATTCAGCAAGTTAAACAGCCACAAGCCATAGAAGCCAGTAATATACCTTTAATCCCAGCAGCCAGAAGATAAAAGGTGGTGGTAGACACCTTTAATCCTAGGACTAAGGTTTAAGAGGTAGACAGATCTCTGTGAGTCCAATGTCACCCAGATCTACACAAAATTGAATCAGTCCTAAAGAGAAACAGCTCACACAAAGATGATCTCAGCACCTGGGATCATACCTTCAATCCCAATACTCATGAGAGGTATATAAAACAGGATCAAGGTCTCAATATCAGGCATTCTTTCTCCATCCACATTGAGAATAGGAAGACATTCAGTTTCAGGATTCTCCAGTCACACAAAGGAGAGGTAGCAGGATCTGTCCATTCAGCCTGAGGTAGTGGTAAGACCTACTGGGCCACAACTTTGCTTTTCTGTTCTTCAGCTTGAAGCTTGAACCCCATATCTGTTTCTGAGTCCTTTTATTTATCATGTAACACTAGACTCTTGAAAAGATGAATGAAGTCAACACTTGAATTTTCCCTTTTTTCTTTTCATCATTTTCTGCTTTTTTGAAATATTATACAGTGTATTCATATTTTCTTCACTGTAAGTATATTTAAGTTCAGGTGTATATAAATGAGGGATTCAGTGTTTGTCATTTATTACCACTAATTTTTTTATCATTACTACTACCATTACATTTGCTTGTCATATTTCATGTACTGACTGTTGTTCAGATGCTAATATTAGTATGAAGTTTCAATGTAAATTTTTGCCTGCAGTTGGAAACAGTAGGGAGTTCCTCAGATGAACTTCAGAGAATTCCTTCTCATGAGTTGCTCTGTGTCTACCACTAGCTTTCTTCTGCATTACCACATATAAACTACCTGTTAACATGAGTCAAAATTAACTGTATTTTTGGGTATTTTCTCCTGGAGATTTTCAGATACATTCAGTTTTCTTCAGAGACTTAACTTAAGTAAAGTTTTTCCCTTTGTACTTATAAATGTCCTTAGCTATCTCTGACATAATTTTCCCATTGACATCCATCAAAGTGTATATCATTTTGTATCAGTTTTACATAAAGCATGACAGAGATCCCTAATACCTTTCACAATTGTTTATTTTATAGCAATATTTTCTCTAAGATAATATATATTTCAGTTCCTTTGCTGTATCTTTTTATTACCTAATGCCTTTTCTTTTTACTGCTGAATTCAAAGGGAGAGCTCCTGCCTTCCCTCTGTGGTAGCTGAGATTGGTGTTAATCTTTTAATTTCTTCTATTTAAACATTTTTCATTTTCCAACTCCAGTTCCCCCTCCTTCCCTTTCTCCTGCCCCAATCTTCCCCATCCCCCTTCCACTCCTCAGAGAGAGTAAGGCCTCCCTTGGGGAGTCAGCAAAGTCTGATATACCAAGTTGAGAGAGGACCAAGCCCCTACCCCTGTATCAAGACTGATCAGTGTATCCCACCACAGGGAATGGGCTCCAGAAAGACAATTCATGCACCTGAGATAAGTCCTGGTCACAAGGCCAGCCACCCGCAACAGAACAAGCCACATTCAGAGGGCCTAATTCAGTCCCATGCAGGTTCCCCAGCTGTCAGTCCATAGTCTGTAAGCTCCCACTAGCTTGGATCAGCTGTTTCTATGGTTTTCCCCATCATGTTCCTGTTCCCTATTTGCTCATATAACCTATCCTCTCTCTTTTCAACTGAACTCCTGGGGTTCAGCCCACTGCTGGGCTATGAAGACTCCTAACAATTATAGAGACGTTTCCTGAAATGGTGTTCTCCTATAATCAGATTGGTGTCCATCTTTTTGAAATACTATCTATTCCTAGTTTATTCATGTGATCATCTAGTGGTGATAATTTGTGTCTTGATAGAGTTCTTTATTTCAGAGATTTACTAATTTTTATTCACGTGTGTGTATGTATTTACACATGAGTACAGGTACCCATGTAAGCCAGGGTTTTGGTTATAGGTGATTATGAACTGCCTATGGTGGGTCCTGAGAAAAATGGGGTCTTCTGTAAAAGCAGTATCAATCCTTAAGCATTTACCATGTGTCCAGTGACCTCAACATGTTTTCCCCCTTTTATTAAACATAGATTTTTTTTCTCATAAGATATGGTCTGAATATAACTTATACTCCTTTTTATCCTCCCAGTACTGTCCTACAGCATTTTTCCATCCAGATCCAGTCTCCTTCTATCTTTCTTTAGAAAAGAATGGGCTTCTAAGAGACAGCAACAAAATATAATAAAATAAATATAATGAGAGAAAACAAAAGCTATGACATTGAAATTGGACAAAACAGTTCACAAAAAAATAAAAGAGCAAATACAGCAGCAAAAATAAAATATAATAAAAGATAATAGTTATCATATTGAGATTGAACAAACCAACCCAACAGAATAATAAAAGAGCACCAAGAGAAGGCACAAGAATCAGAGACCCACCTGTTTACAAATTCAGAAATCCTATGGAAATACTAAACTCAAAGCTAAAGTATAGATGCAAAGATTGATATATGTTATCTTGAATCTGGATATGAACCATTGAATAAATGATAATCAAGCTACAATCCAAAGAGTGTAGTCATAGAGGAAGAGAGTAGGGGGGACACAAGAATCTTTTGGTGAATAGAAGAGGTTTTTATGTCTGAACTTGAGCCAGGTTTGGTTGAGAACATGCATATCAGGTGGGATTGGGAATGTGATGTGGGACTGAGGGAGGAAATGAGGGGGGAAATTGCTAGATTGAAAAGCATTTGAGGGGCAGTATGGAAACCTAGCACAGTGGATCATAAAGAAGCCTCCAAATAAGGAAGGAGAAAGAAACCTTTTTAGCCATCTCTTGTAACCAAATGAATATTCCAGTGTTGGGCCTGGTTTTCAACTAACTGAATTGTAGGCAGATAGGGCCTCATGAAATTACCCAAATGACTTCAGTATGTTTTAATAATTCAGAAATATAATTTGTTGTTTGCTTAATGTCCTTATTGATATGCACTCTTTTTATCCTGAAATGAGTTGTTTAAGTTCTTGTTTGGTAAAAGTTACCCTCTCCCTTTTTCTCATTAATGTCTTTTTAATATTTTATTTTTTGTGTTTGTTTTTCAAACAGAGTTTCCTTGTATATCCTTGGCTGTCCTGAACCTCACTCTGTAGACCAGGCTGGCCTAGATTCAGAGATCCAATTGACTCTATTTCCTAAATGTTATGATTGAAATCTAAGATTTATTTCTTAATAAATAGGTGGTGTATTTTTTGTATGTTTGAATAATAGAAGAGGGAATCAGAGGAGAGCATCAGATTGCATTTTAGATGATTTGGAGCCACTATATAAGTGCTGGGAATTGAACTCAGGAACTCTGAAAGAATAGTTAAGGGCTCTATGGATAAGTTAGTTGTTTATCTCACTCTCCAGGAAGGGCATTTATGATAGCCTTTCCACAGAAGCTCAAATTGTTAGTTGGGAGAAGTCTTGTAGTTCTCTAGACCTTTCTATGTGTTCAATTTTATCTTCAAACCAATATTGGCTCCCTCTTTTATGTTCTCTCTCTCTGTCTCTGTCTCGATCGCTCTCTCTTTCCTGTCTTCTATTCCTAACCAGGCTCAATCTTCCTGGTTGCACATGTTTTCCTTTCCTCCCCCTCATTTTCTCCTACTTCTCTCTCCATTCGCTGCCGCCCCCCCTCTTCCCCTGAGCTCTGGGGGACTTGTCCCTTCCCAGTTCTGTGAGGGACTTTATATGAATCTCTTAGAATACACCTTGTATCCTAGTTCCTCTGGTGGTGTGAATTATAGGCTGATGATCCTTTGATCTAGGTCTAAAATCCATATATGAGTGAGTACATACTGTGTTCCTCTTTTTGTGATGGGTTACCTCATTCAGGATGGTTTCTTCAAGTGCCATCCACTTGCCTGAGAATTTCAAGATACCATTATTGTTTTCTGCAGAGTAGTATTCCATTGTGTAGATGTGCCACATCTTCATTAACCATTCTTCAATTAAGTCGAAGTAGAACTCAGATGCAGAGGGAGAGGACAAGACCAGGTGGCAGAAACACATACAGACAGCTTACCTGAACAAGGAGGACTAACGGGCCACCATACTGATAGCTGGGAAGCCATCCTGGGTCTGACTCAGGCCTCCCTGAATATGGGTCTCAGCCAGAAGGACTGAGCAGTCTAAGGGACCTCAGAGAGTGGAGCCAGGATGTATCCCTGGAGCACAAAAGGACTTTGTGAACACATCCCTCATGGAGGGATACCTGCCTTAATCTAGAGACAGGAGAGAAGCCCTAGTCCCTACTTCACATGACCTGTCAGACCTACATGACCCCTACTTGATGACATTCCCCTACATATGGAATTGGGGTTGGGGGATGGGAGGGTGGTTAGAGTGCATGTGAGAGGGCAGAGAGGGTAAAAGGGAGGAAAGGAGAGAGGGAGGAAGGGAGGGACTGAGGGAGGTTGGGAGGGAGGGAGGGAGAGGGAACTGGGATTGACATGTAAAATAATAAATTAAAAAAAAAATGCTTTGACTCCAAAATTTAAGTTCAAGGACAAGTTACTGGGGAAAAGGATTTCTATTTTTGTTTCCACAGAAAATGAAAAGATGTGGTCCTCCAGACTAATGTGGTTTGTTCAAGCCAGACCACCTGAAACAGAGTACCAGGTGATCCTACATTCAAAACTGCTGGACAAAGCAGCCTGAAAGACTACAGTCAGGATTTCTGAATCCTCTTCGAATCCCCCATGACAGTGCCCCTTACCAGCAGGAAGTAGTTTGGAAAGCACAACGCCCAAATTCCCAAATATTGTGTATAAATGTTTGTTTTCATTTAAATGGACTTGGATATATATATATATATATATATATATGAAAAGAATAACCAGTGCTCTTAACCATTGAACCATCTCCCCTGCCCTAAAATTTCGTTTTTGGCCGTTGTATTTCTCCCTTCTAGTTTTTCATAGTAGTTGTAATGAAATATAAAATTATCACAACAACTAAGACTATGATACATTTTTAAATTTTACAATATTTGTTAGTTGATTGAATTTTTTGTTTATTAATTAATATGTAACTACATCATTCTATCCTTCCCTTTCCTTCAATTCTTCCCAGATACTCCTCCTACTCATCTACAAAAGTATAGATTTTTTTTCCCCATTGTTATTGTTACACACAATCACATGAATTTATAAATGTTCTTTTCTGGCAGGTCCTCTGATGGGAAACAGTTTATTTCAAGATCGAGCAATGTCACTCTTAGGCATATACCCAAAGGATTCGCATTCATATAACAAGGACATCTGTTTAGCTATGTTCATAGAAGCATTATTTGTAATAGACAGAACCTGGAAGCAACCTAGAATGTCCCTCAACCAAAGAATGGATACAGTAAATGTGGTACATTTTCATAATGGAGTACTACACATTGGTTTTTAAAAAATGTAAACTTGAAACTTGCAGGTAAATGGAAGAAATAGAAGAATGGGGAGATAAATAAAGAACAACAAAATAGACATATCACTAGACAAATCTGGCACTAGGGAATTACACAGAGATCCACAATGATGACCCCAACTAGGAATCTAGGCACTAGTTGAGAGGCCCTTTCTCTATAATGAGAATGATGACTACCTTAAATGACATCCTAGAGCCTTCATCCAGTAGCTGATGAAAGCAGAAGCACAGATCCCCAGCTAAGCACTGAGCCAAACTCCTGGAATCGAGTTTCAGAGAGGAAGGAGTGAAGAACAAAGGGGTCAAGACCATGCTGGGAAAACTCACAGAAACAGCTGTCTTGAGCAAGTGAGAAGTCACGTCCCCAGTCTGACAGTTGGAGAACCAATATAGCACCAAACCTGGCTCCTGAACATGGGTGTTAGCCAGGAGGACTGGGCAGCCTATGGGACTTCTGGCAGTGGAACAAGGATGTATCCCTAGTGCACTATTGGACTTCAGGAGCCCCTTCCACATGGAGGGATACTCTTAGCCTAGAGGGCCTAGGCCTTACCCCAAATGACTTGACGGATTTTGATGATTCCTCATGGAAGGCCTCACCCTCCCTGGGGAGTGGATGGGGGATGGGATGGGGAAGCTAGTGGGGACATGGAGGGAAGAGAGGTAGAGGGAACTGGGATTGATATGCAAAATAAGGAAATTTAAATAATAAAAATTGTCCTTTTCTGAATTTTGATATGTTGTAGTTTTCTCTAATTATTTATATGTCTTGTAAACATAAGGTTCTTTCGTGAGAGGTTAGGACCAGCACTTATTTGTGGGTATAAAGACTACATTTAAAACGAAGTAAGGAATTATGCTGGCTTACTAACATGGCTATAGTGAGTCCTTCCCAGATATAGTCATTTTATTAGTTAGAATGTAAAATAGCAATATCTATTAAGATTTGAATCTGTTAGTTGATGGATAAGACCTATTCCACATCAATAGGTAAAGAATTCAAGTTTGTACCACTGTGACTGTCCCGTGCTACCGTCTTGCCAGCAAGAACGACACGGCACACTCAGGATCCTTCTTCAGTAAAGCTTTAATGCATCTTGAGAGGGAGAGCATAAGCTTACAGAGCAGAGTCCCCAAACATCCAAAACCCAACCCTTATATAGGTTTACAACCTTCGCCTTGGACGTGTCACCTCCTGACTGGCTGCAGCCCATCGGCCCATATGACGCCACGGGAGAGGCAGAGGGCAAGGGAGGGAAAATCACCCTGCACCTGCACACTGACTTGTTTACTCTCAACACCAGCTGGATGCAGGCGTCATCTTGTAATGGAGAATGCCAAGACGGCTCCCTACATGTGACTATCACCATCAGTGTTGAAAAATATTGTCTGTGTTTTTCTACCCGTCTTTGTCTGTTTTCTTCCTGCTGTCTTCCTCCATACCCACTCTTCTTAAGTTCAATAATCAGCTACAACAGTACATTTCTTTAAGATTTATCATATGATCTATTGCTCTTAATTAGGATATTATAGCAGCATATTCCATAGTGGAACTGACTTTTCTTTGTCATTGATATGTGTCAGTTACATGAAATTGCATGTGTATAGTAATCCTATGCATTGGGTATTTTAATTATAGTTCATTCAGCCTAATTTCATACTGCAATCTTTTGGCAAAATATTGTTATGATTTTACTTAACATGGAACACAATTATTATAGAAGATTTTATCTTTAAAACCTAGTGATTAAATTTAAAACTCACAAAACCAAAAGAAATAAAATAGTAAATAAAAATACAGTAAAAGAATTAATATTTATTTTTAAATGGTATTACTACTTGAGATGCATCAGCTGGGCTGACTTTTTCATCATTATGCATTTAATTTTAGAAAGCTGATGCTGCCTGGGACATGACTAAACTCTCTTATTCTTCTGACTACTCACTGACTTAGGTATATTAAGTTCATTTGCATTAGTTTTTTAAATTGTTTTTACACATTTGATGTTACAGTCATCACAAGCATTGAATTTAATGGGCTCCATGTAATTACAATGTGATTTAAAAAAATATGTGAAGTAATAATTGCATTTTTCTTTCAGTTTCACTGACTTGGAGAGACCACATTTCAAAAGTAAGAAAGGCTCCTCACTACTACATAAAGCACTAAGTTTACCATTCTAAAAATATTTGCCATTCTTACAGACTATAAAGAGAAAATATCAAGGAAGGCTGATTAATACACAGTCATTCTGAACTGAAATAGATCAAGAAGTATGGTGTATGCTATTTAAAATTCAAGTGGTGTTGAGAAAAAGAAATGAAATTATATCTAAATTGAAACTCAGATCCATATGGGAGTTTAAGGCTTTCATAACCTGAAGCATAGTCTAAGGCACTGCAATTTATTGTTTGTATACTTTCTTTTTATAGTCCTGGATCCTTTAAATGTGTTGTCTTGGCACTTTCATTTTAAGTTATGTATAATCAGCAACATCTTTGCTATGTTAAGGCAAAAGTAAAATCCCATTGCACCAATGTCCCTTTTGATGTAGTTCTTTAGAATATAATAATAGGCATCAAGTATGAAATTATGCTGCTGGTCAGCCTCTAATTTTTATATGAATGAAATGTAAAGTAAGCAAAGGATAGGGGGATAATGTCATATGTTGTCTTTCCAGAGGTGGGTGTCTCACAACAAAGCAGAAGTCACCTTTAAATAGTGACTACAAGAAATACTCCAATTGTTTATTCTGGAGTGGTAATTTTGTTTTCTTTTTGCTGAACTGACAAAGAAAGATGTCTAGAAATAATTATGTTTGCCAGTTGAGTAATTAATGATTACCTTTTTGGAAGGAGGTTTACTTGAATTGAATTTGGCAACATGAATTGGATTTATATTACATGTGATCTAGTATTTTAAATATTGCAGGAATACCCATTATAAAGCAAGTGATAGAAAGAGATTTTCATTTTCACATGTACAAGAAATATATAATGTTCATGAGTACTTTTTGTCAAAAACAACAGCAAGAAACACACAAAACCTTACTTTGGTATTACTTATTCATGAAAATGTATTAGAGGATACACATAATTAATATTTATTCAAACTATTCTAAAATTAGTTATTTGTCATCATATGTATGTCAGCCTTTCTATGGTATCCTAACTGTGGTTGTCAACTTAACATATATAGCAAGAGAGACCCTCAACTGAGAAATTGTCTCTATGAGAATGACCTTTTGGAAAGTCTATGAGGTGTTTTATTATTTAGCTATTGATACTGGAGTGCTTAGCAAACTGTGGGTGGTGCCACCCCGGGGAAAGTAATGCTGGGTTATATAAGTGCATGAGCCAGAGGAAGAAAATCAATGAAAAACTTTACTCCATGGTGGTTTCATGGTCAGGTTCCTCTCCTTACTTCCCTCAGTAGTGCCACTTGGGGATTCTAAATTGAAATAATGACTTTCCTCTTGCAACCTGATTTAAGTTGTGGTGTTTGTTAAAGTAAGAGGAAGGCACTTCAGAATGCTGTAATCTTCATGTTTTCTCCTTTATGCATTCCATGCTTCTTCCAGATCTGCAAATACAGGAAAAAACATAATTTTATTGTGGATATTGTGTGACCCAATTGCCTCTCATCGCATCTCTTCTCCATTCATTACAGAAGACAAACACCAAAAGAAATAAACAGTGGGCCAGGAAGTGGTGACATACAGCAGCACTTTGGAGGCAGGGGCAGGTGGATCTCTGTGAGTTCGAGGCCAGCCTTGTCTACATAGCAAGTGCCAGTATAAGCTCCAAAGGTTCACAGAGAAACCCTATCTGGAAAGAAAAAACAAAACAAAAACAAAACAGTGGAATAAACAGTAGAATTAATCAGTAAATATATTTAATAAAGAGATCATGAATTAAAGTGAGTAGTCCTAAAGATTAATAACTTATGTCTTTATTAAGTAAAGTTATCTAATTTCAGAAGTCTATTTTGGCTGTTTCTCATTTGACATTAATTCACCAGACATATTAATTTGAGTCTTAACTTGTAGCCAGCGACTTTCTTGATAGCTTAGGGCTTACTGGCTCTACATTGGTACCTATGAGAATTTAATGAATCCCATGTTAAAGAATTTAGATTATTGTGATGGCTATTCTTTGTTGTCAACTTGACTACATCTGGAATTGATTAAATCTCAATCACATCTGTGAGGAATTGTTTTATAATTAAAACATTTGAAGTGGGAAGCGCAACATCTTTTTTTTAGGTAAATTTCTTTATTTTTATTATTATATTTTTTTACATTCCAATTCCAGTTGCCCCTCCCTTCTCTCCTCCCATTACCCCCCACTCTCTACTCCTCCGATACTCCTCTCACTAGCTCAGGTCACCTGATTCTTGGGCTTCCCCATCATGGTCTTGACTTTTTTGCTCATATTATTGATCCCCCACTTACTTCCATTGTACTCCAGGAGCTTGGCCCATTGGTTGTTTGTAGAATTCTGCATTTGCTTCCTGCTGTTTTTGGAACCCTCTGGAATAGGGTTCAAGCTTTTCTGTGGTTATGGATTACAGGCTGGTATCTTTTGCTTTATGTCTGGTATCCACTTGTGAGTGAGTACGTACTATATTTGTCTTTCTGGCTTTGGGTTACCTTACTTAGGATGGTTTTATCCAGTTCTGTCCATTTGCTTATGAATTTTAGGATGTCAGTGTTTCTTACTGCTGAATAGTACTCAACTGTGTAAATATACCACATTTTCTTATCCATTCTTTTGTTGAGGGTCATCTAGCCTGTTTCCAAGATCTGGCTATTACAAATAATGTTGCTATGAGCATAGAAATAGGCTTGAATTCATTGTCACAAGAAAAGATTTTCTGAATTGGACACTAATAGCAAAGGCAATGTAACAAAAAGTTAATAAATGGGACATCATGAAATTAGAGGTTTCAATATGGCAACATACATCCTAATCCAGGAAATGTAGCTGTAGAGAGCCACCAGTGCCATTCCCGAAGATGGTGCCAGTTTCCTGTCCATAAGCCAGCAAGGCGCGGATCCGCGATCCACGTCATGGGGTGACCATTATGACTGTTGCGGGCTGCACCTGTCAGTAACGAACAGGACTCCTCTGAGCATATATAAGCAGAGCCCTTTTTCCTCCTCGGAGTCTTCCCTCAACTTGCTGTAATGAGCCGTGCAATAAACATAGCTGCAGAAGAATCCTGTTGTTGAGCGTAGTTCTTGCAGACAAGGCGATAGCACTTGACATGTAGCAAGCTTCAGAATGGGGAAAATCTTTACCATTTAGACATCTGATAATTAATATCTAAAATAGATAAAGAGCTAAGAAAGATAACAACCTAATTTAAGAATGAAGTAGAAAACTAAATGGAGAATTCTCAAAAGGTGAAAAGAAAATGACTGTTATGCCCCTGAAGCAATTTTCTGCATTCTTAGTTATTAGGGAAATCAGACAAAAAGTATGTGGATATTTCATCCTAAACTAGTGAGAATGATCAAGGTCAATAAAACAAACAAATAAACAAAAAAAGTTGATGAAGATGTAGTAAGGAGAACACCCAACCACTTCAGGTAGAAATACAAGCTCATAAATTCACCATGGAAATTAATATCATATTTTCTCTGGATGTTGATAATTAATACCTTTACCTCCAGCTATACCCCTGTTGGGCATATATTCTAAGAATTCTTCATCCTATTGCACTTGCTAACCCATGCTCGTTGCTGCTTTGTTCATACCAGAAAGAATTTGAAAATAACCTAGATGTTAACAAGGAAATAATAAAATATTGTGTTACATCAGTAAAATGAAATAATATTGAAATTTTTAAAAATCATGAAATTCACAGGATAGAGGCAGGCATGGAAGCATCCTGAGTGAAGTAATACAGATCCCCCAAAAGACAAATAGTGTTTGTATTCTCTTATATGTGAATGTTTTCATTTAAGCCTTCTATGATTATCCTATAACACACATAACCACAGAGGTGAAGTATGGAACAAGGGATGAGGGATGAAGAAAAAAAAATCTTCTAGGGATTAGGAAATAGAAGATACATTTATGGAGGGAAAATGGAAAGACTGGAACAATTTTAATCAAAATAAGGAGGGGAAAGTATGAGAGGGAAGGAATAAAGAGAGGGGAAATTAACTAAAGTTGATTTTAGGGGTCAAATGGACACTTACTACAATATAAGCTTTGTGATTGTCTTTTCACACACAAGGACTGGCAGAGTTATAATCTTCATGAGGAAAGTTTATACAGTTCAACACAAGTCAGCAGCCAAAGTTAGTTCAAACTTAGAGAATCAGACCCTGAGCCGTTTGTCTTAGGCATACTTACTCACATTACAATATTAAAAATAAAATTTTTCTGCTGATAAGCAACAAAGTTTAAGGCATGTTTACATTGAAACCCTTTACAAATTATATATGGCCTCTTCCATAAAACGAGTTTTATTGTCTGAGAAACAATGCTAAAGATGTGGTTGTAGGAAGA
This sequence comes from Phodopus roborovskii, assembly GCF_943737965.1. Taxonomy (NCBI): domain Eukaryota; kingdom Metazoa; phylum Chordata; class Mammalia; order Rodentia; family Cricetidae; genus Phodopus; species Phodopus roborovskii. The sequence continues at coordinate 40,345,284 of NW_026126525.1, read as the reverse complement.
ATGATTGAGATAAACAAAAAGTTTGTGGGCGTCAGGAGTTGCCTGACCTTACAAAGAGAGCAAAGGTTACCTAAACTATTTTAAAGTACATGTGACATCTCTACTGACAATGAGTTCTAGTAACTAAATAACAATACTCAGGAGAAAGGTCTAAGGAGGCAGAATCTTGGCTAGACATAGCAGTCTGGGAGAGTTCAAGTGTGGTATCACCATACAGAAAGCACAGATAAACAAGCTATAACTATACTCATTCCCAGCCTTCTGGGAAGAAATCATGTATGCATCTCTTCTATATAAAAGACAACCCTGAGTGTAATATGTAATATTTGTAGTTCCCTAGTGCTTATCTGTGAGCACAAGGACCCTGGGATCTCTATGAAGCATATAAATACATACATATATATATATATATACACACACATATATATATATATGTGTGTATGTGTGTGTGTGTGTTTGTGTGTGTGTGTGTGTGTGTGTGTGTGAGAGTGAAATCAAATGCAATAACCTGCAATAACCAAATAATGTAGGAGACAATATCCCCAAAAGATGTCTTAGGCAACCAAGTGAAAGCTCAAGTACCAGAAAGGGGTTATATCTTTTGAGTGGTTGCCCACAGGAACCCCATTGTAACCTCCAAACAACCCTGGCTTTCGTCAAAAATATCCTTCCACAAAATGATGATAAGACCCTCATTGCAAAAGATAATACTTGCATACCTCATTGAACCTGGAGGGAATGACCTGTTGTCTACATTGAGCCTTCATATCACTGACTAGTATTCATGCCTGTAGAGGAAAAAATGTGACAATCAATCCAGATACAAATCTTTCAATCTATAATGATGACCTGGTGAATAATATGCTGATGTATTGGTGGAATAAATATTTTAGGAATAACCAGCCATTGTCTTAATGTATTTAAGGCCAACTCTGTGATATAAAGCCTGTGCCTGAATGACCCAGAATTGGAGACTATGTAAGCCATTGACCCATAGGAAAATCAAATACTATTATTCTGCTAAAGGAATATAGAAACAAACAGACTCTTAAGGATACTGTGCTATACCCCATAGATCAAAGACTTGATCAATGTCATCATAAAAGCTTCCCCATGCAGTATGTGGAAGTATGTTTCACAACAGAACAAGTTCAGAGAAAGAGAGAGCTTGGAATATTCAAACCTAAATGGTTATGTCTTCATCCAAGCCCTGCCCTCAGTGTTCAGGGAGCTATATCAAAGAATAGGTAGGGAGATTATAAGATGACTATAAGAAAGTACCATCTTCTAGACACATTAAGGGTGGAACACATCTGAACTCACAGAGACTGTAGCAGTATACACAGGGCCTACATAGATCCAAGACAAATAGGCTCCAGGTGCTGAGTGGAAAAATTGGAGATTAATATCTATCTCTAATAAAGAAGACAACTCTAATTGATAATTACTTACAAAGTAAAAATTAATTTTCTCCAAATGAGTCTCAATGAGTATATATTCCACCTTTAAGGCAGGGTACAATGCCCAGCAATAGATGGTCAAACAAAACAAACTAAATGGTATTTTTGGAAATATTTTGTCTCATATTTCTTTGTTTGGCAGTTTTTACCTTACTGGTTTTTTGTTAGTATACCATAGTTCCTGGTATTTATTTCTGATATTTTGTTTTTATTTTCTCTTTCTCCCTCCCTTTGTCTCTCCCTCTCTTTCTGTGTGATGTCTGTTTTGTGTTTCTCATTCTTCTTTAATTTGATTTGGTGGGGAGTTTTGCTTCTTTGGGTATTTTTTTCTTTCTTTCTTTCTTTTCTTTTCTTTTTTTTTTTTTTTTGATGTTGATGATTGCTATTTAGCCTGTTTGTTTTCTAAAGTGAGACAATAAGAATGTGTTAAAGTTGAAATGAATCAGTAGAAGGTGGAAATATGGAAATGACCTGGGAGGAGATAAGTGAAGCCAAATCATCACAGAATATATTGTATGAAAAAAGGATTATCTTTTTGTTTTGAAAATTTTAGAAGTGAATTGAAGTGACTGTCTAAGGAAGAATCAAAATTATATGCAGTGCTTTAAATATGTAATGATTTATAGATGACTATTCATTAAGATTTGAACTATTTACATTTAGTCCTTCCTGATAATTTTTTTGTTTACTACTGTCTAAATATAATTAAAAAATAATAACACCAAAATTAGTATAAATACCTTTGTTCCAAAAGTAATTCTTGTATCCCGCAAATGACATGTTTCTATAAACAACATAGCAGTTCAACAGTCTTGTGATATATTGCAACATGTATTGATTAATGAAAAACAATGATCATTGGTGAATTAGCTAAAGTATGAACCCTAGTGTGAATATTTTCTCTTGCCTGACTGAATTATTTTCCTGTACCACTGTGACTGGCTTTCTTAACACAAAGAGGAAAATATTTCATGTTGATATCAATTATTTTATAATTAATTATAATGTATCATTTTCTCAGAAAGCTTTTAGCAGTACAGGAAATCTTCCCTCCCCAATATGCTAATAAGGAAATCTGCACAGCTTATTCAATTGCCTCCCAACTAAGGGAATACATAAAGGAAAACAATAACCAGACTATTAAGTTTAATTTATTCCTTTCCGTTTTGATGTATTGAATTTTCAACTTTCATTAAACTAACACAATCCAAATTAAAACAAAATATAAAGTTTTACACAGTAAGCATGTATTTTGTTTGAAATCAGAATTTTTTTTGTTTCTTTTTATAAAACCAATTTTATTAGTTTTCCATTAGGTTATGTAACATCAGTAAGTCCAAACCTTTCTCTCTCTCTCTCTCTCTCTCTCTCTCTCTCTCTATATATATATATATATATATATATATATATATATTTTACATTCTTTACATTTCAAAGATTATGTTCTATAGTGAGATACCCACGCCACCTGCACCTGTGGAACTGACCATGCCCAATGGAGCATGGGCACAGGTAAGGATGTGACTTTGGTGGGTGGAGGCTAGGTCTGGAGCATTGAGACCAGCTAGCTCTTTTACTTCCTGGTCAGGTTACAGAGAGCATCCTGGTGGTATCCTTGGAGTGGAAAACTGCTGCAGTCATCTGCTCAGGTGTAACTGATTTCTCTCTGAATAAACATCACTCAACATATACTGTGTCCCAGTGAATCTTATTTCTCATGCAATAATGTTCAAATTAGGTTGAAGTTTTATGTGACTCCAGAATTCCATATCTTATTTTGTTATCATATTAAATGAAAATAGAAATTATTAATTGCATTTAGAGCATTTAAGTTAAAAGAAAATTATTGCATCTCCAGATTCTCATGAGTTTTTGACTGTTCAAAACAGTGGAAATTTCTTTGCTTGTAGAACCTAATAATTATCATATTTGAATTGAAATATGTTTGGAAAATACTATTATTTAATAGTATTACACAGAAAAGGATGATTAATCTAAAATGTGCTTATAATTCAACTACATGATTTGTTGGAAATTGCCTATCATAGAGTAGGATTCCATAAATGCTATTTTTATTGTGGCTCTCTACAGCCTTCTCTAACTTCATGCCAAGTCCATGAATTTTCTAGGGAATTACATTAGAGATATTCCTCTTTTATTTTCCTCTTTTTCTATGATTGTTACTCAAGGGAGAGCTAAAGAAATATAAACCTACCAAGGATACCAAATATTCAGAAATTTCATGACACAGACAACTGACAATTATTGCCTTATTTACAAAGAATTACTGACCAGTCTCCATTAAGACTCATAACTTCAGGTTTCTACTTTATAGTTTCTTTTATTTTGTGGCAACCGGTATGGTCTGTTTCCATGACATGATTTAAGTGTCAAGAATCAATGTACATATGCTATGTTTTTAAATATACTCAAGTGCAGTTCAACTTTACACAATTTTTGACACACAAAATAATGTGTGCATTGAATTTTCAAAACAAAATATACAAATAATTATTTCCTAAAAATCAAAGTAATAATTACTGCCTTTATTTAATTTACTTTCCCTTTTGCCATGTGAAACTGATCTAGTAGTACATAAAAAACTAGCAAACTAATTGATTATTGCAGTTTTGAAATTTTATAGCAAATAAGGTTTTCTCTTATCCTTAGGAATGGTAACTGTGACTTCATAGGTGCTTAAAATATTCACCATCTTACCTCATAATACTGAATCAAACTGTCAGTCACTTCATAATTTCAACACCTGACCCTTGCATTATCAAATAAATATTCATTTAAAAGTAATTTTTAACCAAAGTAGAATGAATAAAAACATGAGAGGGAAGAAAATAGAGCAGAAATTAATAGATGAAATGGAAGTAAGAAATTAAGGCAGAATGTAGCTTGAGAAGCTACTGGGTGGGGAAGGTTTCAAATCAAGATGCAGTGTTAGACTGAGCTCTTAACATATTACAGACCATTACCAGACCTAGATACCAATAAAATCAGTGCCAACATACTGGGGATTCACAATAGGGCAACTCTTTTTATTGTCATGAGCAAAAAATTAAAAAGTAGTTAATTGATATCTACTTAGCAAGTTGAAAGATTTTCAGAAAATCTTCCTCTTTCATTCCACCAAACTACTAGGAAGATTTCTTATCATTCAGTGTAGACCCATGCTTGACAAAGCCTGAGTTAGTGTTAAAACCACAGACTTATAGCATTTGCTATTAGAATTCTTGTGATCAGGATCCAGGACTCAAGTAATTTCCTTCTCTTCACTCACAGACACTCCTAATATCTTTCTGGAAAGAAAGCTCAAGGTGAAAAATTATCTACCCCTTAATGAAAATAAGAAATATTCAAGTGGATGTGCTGTTTCAGTGGTTGCCACTTTTTAAATTTTGTATTTAAAGTACATCAAATTCAGCATTTGTAGCAATTTAATGTCCATTTCTCATGGTTAAGTTAAAATGTATCACTTTTTAACTAAAACTGAGGTTGCTGTTTAATAAAAATTGCATAAAGTGACAATTATGGTACGTTTTATTATCAAAACAGACAGAAGGTAAATAAAGCAAAAACCAGTTACTACTGTCATTTGTTAAATACTTTAAATAAATTTAAGTAAATCTAATACACAACTATATTTAAAATACTGTGCCTTTTAATGAAACAGATGTAGGAATATATAGATATAAAGGTAGAAAAAATAGAAATTACCCATCACTATAGAAAGCATAGTACTAAAGGTGAGTTCATAAAATGCTACTTTTGTTCCATGCATTTTATGGATCATTTTTATCAATAATTTCAGATTAAAATTATTTCAAAAATGCATGTTAAAGTAATGAAGTGTTTAATGATGGGTCATGGGGCTCTTGCCAGTGTCCCATTATGATTCCTTTAGTATTATTTTTGTTGGTTTGTGTTTTCTCTATAGCTGCTTAGGTATCAATCATACTCCTTTAGAGGTCATTAAAGTTGTATGGTTCTGCATCTAATACGAGACAAATACTGGGATTTAAATTAGAAATCTGCAGATCCATCATAATTCTGACTGCTCTTCATTTGTATGTTTCCAGCCTGCTCAAGGGCAATGTGTGAAGTAAGTCAATATCAAGTGTATAATTGACTGATTGATATTAATTTGAAATATGTGGATCTGAGAACTGTCTTTATATAAATTCATTAACACAGCATCCTTCACTTTTAATGATCAAGCTCCTGGCACATCGCTAATAGGATATATGGTCTGTGTTGTGTTTTTTTAGAGGCCATGATGAATTTTGTTAGAACCATTCCCCATGCGGCTGTCTATTTTTCCCATGACTAATGAGCCATAACTGACATAGCAGGATTACAGATATTATTCTCATCTTTAATGGAAGATTAAAAAATGGAACAAAATATATAATGTTAGCTTCATCTACTGCAGCCAAAGAAGAATAGATTTATTATAAAACTACTATATGGTTAAAAAGCAGTTTCAAATTGTCTGAATAACCTTTTCCATTCAAACAAAAAACTGAATTCAGATAAAATTCAATGTATTTGTACATATACTATTGGCATTGTACAAAGAGCCATGTAACTAGCGGTGTCTCATAGACATTTTACAAAAATGGCAGATGAATTAATGTATGGCAAATTAAAGTGACAAAATGTGATATTTTTGCAAGTTAGGAAGTTGCTAAAAATCAATTTAAAGTTCACTTCTTATACTTCTCTATACTTTGTTAACTGAAGTTTACAAATCTCTATTTCTTAGAGGCCTCCAAGGAAGAATACATGGTAGGAAACCTTTTCTCTTGTTTATTTGCTTGGTCTAACTCAGACGTTTCTTCAGCCCGACATCAGTTTCAGTGTTTTGGACAGCTGCATGTTTCTCATTAATTGTCACTGAACCTTCACAGGAACATATAGAATAGTTACTGCACACTCTAAGTATGAGTACTCATATAACCTGTTTTCATTCAGCAGCTGATCTAGCAGTAGTTAATGCTTTATCTCAATAGTCCTTCCTTTACTAACCTTTGCGATCCTTTAACAAATCTCTCTGAATATTAATTCTCAGCCCTATAGAACGCAAATCTTGTTTTGCTAATTTTTCTGGTAGGCTTTTACAGTAGAAAGTTACATAAAAATATTTTCTAACATTCAAAACATGTTAAGAGATGTTTTTGAATCTTGAAATATAACAACAAAGTTAATTTTATTGTCAATCTAAACTCATTATATTTTCTTTTTCATCTGAAACACTCAATCCTTGATAGAAATATATATATATATATATATATATATATCGTTATATCGTTTTCGTTGATATTGTTTTTTTTTTTATATATATATATATATATTTGGGGGAGAATAAATGAAATTGATGAGCATTATTTTGGTTGATTCTGATTTTGTTCCTGGTATTCTCTAACTTTGCTCTACTTAGTGTATCATTGCTGTAATTAATAGAATGAGCCAAACCAACTTGGTAGAAGAAAGAATTTATATTACTTACATTCCCTTGCCATAATTTGCAACGGGGAAAAGTCAGGGTAAAGAATCAAGCAAGGGAACTCCCTGGGTTGGCCCCTGATACTGCTGCTCCAGTCTCCGGTCCCCATCGAGAGCACCCTTGGAGCTCTGATATATTCCCACACATTCCCACCACCAGCTTACCACCCACTACCCTGTGCCCAACCTCACCCACGGTCCTGACGCTCTGGTTGAGCACTGGGACAGAGGGTGGAGCCAACAGTCCACCCTACTTCAGAGACTTCTCAGAGCAACACTGAACAAAGGAGACCTGACTATGCACACGGGACCAACCATAATTTCCACCTGCTGGGTCTCTGACCCTGACTCCAGTCCTCTGCTGGAGTCCTGGGCCCCTCCCAGAGATCCACCTATCTCTGCAGGTCCACTCTGAGTTCCTGCAGGCAAGATCCTTGACCCCCAAATCCGGGCCTCTGCCAAAGAAAGAGGTCTCAGCTGGAGAGCTCCAGTTTAGAGTGAGATCGGTCTATCCTGCTAAACCTTCTCAAGTTCCAGCTCAGACCTTGTCCTCTTCCGCGAGCTATTGGCCAGAGATATTAGCCAGGGCTATTGGCCAGAGGACCACTGTGAGTACCTGCTGGCATCTTCTTCTGGATCCTCATCCCTGACCAAATCCCTGGATCACTGTCTGCTGAGAAACCTCCTAGAGAGCTTGGACCACACAGAGGTACAGATACTGAATCTCAGACCCACATAAGCCCATCGGGGAAATACCATAGAGAGAGGGGGAGACCCCACCAACACCTACTGGAAGAAGCTATGGGAAGAAGGAAATACAAGAGAACACCTAAGAACAAAAAGACAAGCATGAAACCACCAGAATCTAAGGATTCCACACCAACTAGAATAGAACACAACAACAAAGCAGAGGAAGCTTAAAAATTACCTTAAAAAATTACCTTAAAAATTACCATCATAAAAATGATGGAGGCCCTCAAAGAAGATGTGAGAAAATCCCTTAAAGAAATGGAGGAGAAAACAAACAAAAAAGTGGAAGAAATGAACAAATTCCTTAAGGAAAGTACAGAAAGCCAAGAAAAAACAATTAAGCAGGTGAAAAACAGTTCAAAACTTGAAAACTGAAATAGAGAAAATAACAGCAACACAAACTGAAGGAATGCTGGAAATATAAAAGCTGGGCAAAAAATCGGGAACTACAGACACAAGCAAAACCAACAGAATCCAAGAGATGGAAGAGAGAATCTCAGGGGCAGAAGATAAACCAGAAAAAATAGATTCATCGATCAAAGAAAATCATAAATCCAACAAATCCTTAACACAAAACATCCAGGAAATGTGGGACACCATGAAAAGGCCAAAACTAAGAATAATAGTCATAAAGGAAGGTGAGGAAGCCCAGCTCAAAGGTGCCAAAAACATATTCAACAAAATCATTGAGGAAAACATTCCAAATCAGAAGAAGGACATGCCCATGAAAGTACAAGAAGCATACCGAATGCCAAATAGGTTGGAACAAAGAAAAAAGACCCCTCGACATATAATAATCAAAACACCTAGCATACAGAATAAAGAAAGAATATTAAGAACAGCAAAGGAAAAAGGACAGGTAACATATAAGGGCAGACCTAAAAAAATTACACCTGATTCTCCATGGAAACCCTCAAGGCCAGAAGGTCCTGGATAGATGTTCTAAAAGTATTAAGAGAACATGGATACCAGCCTAGGCTACTATATCCAGCAAAACTCTCAATCACTATAGATAGAGAGAACAAGATATTTAATGACAAACCAGATTTTCCCAATATATATCTACAAATCCAGCCCTGTAGAAAGTATTGGAAGGAAAACTCCAACCCAAGGAAGGTAACTATGTCCACAAAAATGTAGGCAACAGATAATCCAACTACACCAGAAACCAAGGGAGAAGCAGAAGTAATATTTTCACAATACCACTGCCAACAACAATCCTAAATCAAACAAGCATCAACAATCAATGGTCCTTACTCACCGTCAACATAATTCGTCTTAACTCACTTATAAAAAAACACAGGCTAACAGAATGGATAAAAAGACAGAATCCATCCTTCTGCTGCATGCAAGAAACACATCTAAGCTTCAAAAATAGACATTACCCCAGGTTAAAGGGTTGGGAAAAGATTTTCCAATCAAATGGAAATAAGAAGCAAGCAGGCATAGCTATCCTAATATCTAACAAGTTAGACTTCAAACCAAAATTAATCAAAAGAGATGAAGACGGTCATTACATATTCATCGCAGGGGAAATCCAACAACACAATGTCTCAGTTCTGAATGTCTATGCCCCTAATACAAAGTCACCCACATTCGTAAAAGAAACACTACTAAAACTCAAAGCTCATATAAAACCTCACACACTTATAGTGGGAGACTTCAATACACCACTCTCAACACTAGAAAGGACCACAAATCAGAAACTCAACAAAGAAACAAAAGAATTAAGAGAAGTTAGGTCTCAACTGGGGTTAACAGACATCTATAGAACATTCCATCCAAAGACAAAAGAATATACCTTCTTCTCTGCTCCACATCGAACCTTCTCTAAAATCGACCACATACTAGGTGACATAACAAACCTCAAAAGATACAAGAGAATAAGAATACTCCCCTGTATCTTATCAGATCACCATGCTTTAAAATTGGAATTCAACAACACCAACATAAATAGCAGAAAACCTGCAAACTCATGGAAACTGAACAATGTGCAATTGCACCACTCCTGGGTCAAAGAAGAAATAAAGAAAGAAATTAAGGACTTTCTAATATTCAACGAGAATGAGGATACAACATACCCGAACTTATGGGACACCTTGAAAGCAGTGCTATGAGGGAAGTTCATTGCACTAAGTGCTCATATGAAGAAAAGAGAGGATAGTCACATAAGAGAATTAACAGCGCAATTGAAAGCCTTAGAACAGAGAGAAGCGAACTCACCCCATAGGAGTACACACCAGGAAATAATCAACTTGAGGGCTGAAATCAACAAAATAGAAACCAGGAAAACAATACAAAAAAATCAATTCAACAAAGAGTTGGTTTTTTGAGAAAATCAACAAAATAGACAAACCTTTATCCAAATTAATGAAAAAGCAGAGAGAGAACATGCAAATTAACAAAATCTGAAACAAAACGGGGAACATAACAACAGACACAGAGGAAATCCAGACAATTGTCAGGTCATACTTCGAAAATCTGTATTCCACAAAAATTGAAAATTCAAAGGAAATGGACAAATTTCTGGATAACTATCACTTACCAAAATTAAATCAACAAAAGACAAACAACTTAAATAGACCTATAACCTGCAATGAAATAGAAGCAGTCATCGAAAGCCTTCTAACCAAAAATGTCCAGGGCCAGATGGATTCAGTGCAGAATTCTACCAGAAATTCAAGGAAGAACTAATACCACTACTCCTCAAACTGTTCCACAAGATAGAAACAGAAGGTTCATTGCCAAACTCTTTTTATGAGGCCACAATAACTTTGGTACCCAAAATTCACAAAGACACAACTCAGAAAGAAAACTACAGACCAATATCCCTGATGAACATCGATGCAAAAATACTCAATAAAATACTGGCAAACCGAATTCAAAAATACATCAGAGAAATCATCCACCGTGACCATACCTAGAATGCAGGGATGGTTTAACATACAAAAATCTATCAACGTGATCCACTATATAAACAAACAGAAAAAGAAAAGCCATATTATTATTTCCCTAGATTCGGAAAAAGCCTTATACAAAATTAAACACCGTTTCATGATAAAGTTATTAGAAAGGTCAGGGATAACAGGAATATACCTAAACATAATAAGAGCAATATACAGCATACCAACTGCCAACATCAAAATTAATGGAGAGAAACTTAAGCCAATTCCTCTAAAATCAGAAACAAGACAAGGCTGCCCTCTCTATCCATATCTCTTCAATATCATACTGGAAGTTCTAGCTAATGATATAACACAACAAAGGGAGATCAAGGGCATCCAAATTGCAAAGGAAGAAGTAAAACTGTCTCTATTTGCAGATGATATGATAGTTTACATAAGGGACCCAATAAACTCTACCAGGGAACTACTACAGCTGATAAACACCTTCAGCAAATTATCAGGATACAAGATAAACTCAAAAAAAATCAGTAGCCCTACTTTTTTCAGTTGACAAAGAGACAGAGAAAGAAATCAGAGAAAGGTCACCATTTACAATAGCCACAAGCAACATAAAGTATCTTGTTGTAAAGCTTACCAAACAAGTAAAAAACCTATATAATAAGAACTTTGTGGCTCTAAAGAAAGAAATTAAAGAAGAGACCAGAAAATGGAAAGATCTCCCATGCTCTTGGATAGGTAGGATAAACATAGTAAAAATGGCAATCTTGCCAAAAGCAATCTACAGATTCAATGCAATCCCCATTAAAATACCACTACAATTCTTCACCAACCTTGAAAGGATAATAGCAAACTTTATATGGAAAAACAAAAATCCAGGATAGACAAAACAACCCTATACAATAAAAGAACTTCAGGAGGCATCACCATTCCTTACTTTAAGCTCTACTACAGACCTATAGTTCTGAAAACAGCCTGGTATTGGCATAAAAATAGACTGGTAGACCAATGGAATCAAATTGAAAACACTAATATTAACCCATACACCTATGAACACCTGATTTTCGACAAAACAGCTAAAATTATACAATGGGACAAGGACAGCATCGTCAACAAATTGTGCTGGCACAATTTGATGAGGGTGTGTAGAAGACTGCAGATAGACCCATGTCTGTCGCCATGCACAAACTCAAGTCCAAATGGATCAAATACCTCAACATCAAACCAGCCACATTGAACCTTTTAGAAGAGAAAGTAGGAGGTACCCTTGAACAAATTGTTATAGGAGACCACTTCTTGAACATAAATCCAGGGGCACAGACACTGAGAGAAACAACTAAAAAATGGGACCTGTTCAAACTTAGAACTTGTGTAAGGCAAAGGACACAGTGGACAAGACCAAATGGCAGCCCACAGACTGGGAAAATATTTTCACCAATCCTATATCCAAAAAAGGGTTGATCTCCAAAATATACAAAGAATTCAAGAAACTAGTCAACAAAACACCAAATAACCCTATTAAAAAATGGGGTACAGAACTGAAGAAAGAATTCTCAAAGGAGGAAATCAAAAAGGCTGAAAGACACTTAAGAAAATGCTCCACATCCTTAACTATCAGCAAAATGCAAATAAAAACAACTTTGAGATACCATCTTACCCCTGCCAGAATGGCTAAAATTAGAAACACCAATGATGACTCATGTTGGAGAGGATGTGGAGAAATGGGAACACTCATCCACTGCTGGTGGGAGTGTAAACTCATACAGCCATTTTGGAGATCAGTATGGCGGTTCCTCAGGAAAATGGGAATTAGTTTACCACAGGACCCAGCAATCCCCCTCTTAGGCATATACCCAAAGGATTAACATCCATGCAACAAAGACATCTGTTCAACAATGTTCATAGCAGCACTATTTGTAATAAGAAGAACCTGGAAGCAACCTAGATGCCCCTCAATTGAAGAATGGTTAATGCAGATGTGGCACATCTACACAATGGAATAACTCTCTGTAGAAAAAAAATAATGGTATCTTGAAATTCGCAGGCAAGTGGATGGCACTTGAAGAAACCATCCTGAATGAGGTTACCCAGTCACAAAAAGAGGAACACAGTATGTACTCACTCATATATGGATTTTAGACCTAGATCAAATGATCACCAGCCTATAATTCACACCACCAGAGGAACTAGGATACAAGGTGTATTCTAAGAGATTCATATAAAGTCCCTCACAAAACTGGGAAAGTACAAGTCCTCCAGAGCTCAGGTGAAGTGGGGTGGGGTGCAGCGAATGGAGAGAGAAGTAGGAGAAAACGAGGGGGGAGGAAAGGAAAATATATGCGACCAGGAAGATTGAGCCTGGTTAGGAATAGAAGATATGAAAGAGAGAAAGAGAGAGAGAGACAGAGAGAGAGAGAGAGAACATAAAAGAGGTAGCCAATATTGGTTTGAAGATAAAAATTGAACACAAAGAAAGGTCTAGAGAACTACAAGACTGCTGCCAACTAACAATTTGAGCTTCCGTGGAAAGGCTATCATAAATGCCCTTCCTGGAGAGTGAGATCAACAACTAACTCATCCATGGAGCCCTCAACTCTTGCCTGTTGGAAACAGGATCAAACACCCATACATGAACACTGAGTCGAACTAGAATCCAGATGCAGATAGAGAGGACAAGACCATGCGGCAGAAACACACACAGTTTACCTGAACAAGGAAGAGCTAACAGCCACTAGACTGATAGCTGGGAAGGCAGCATGGGACTGACTCAGGCCCCCCTGAATATGGGTCTCAGCCAGAAGGACTGAGCAGTCTAAGAGACCTCAGACAGTGGAGCCAGGATGTATCCCTGGTGCACAAAAGGACTTTGCAAACATATCCCCCATGGAGGGATAACTGCCTTAACCTAGAGACAGTAGAGAAGCCCTAGTCCCTACTTCACATGACCTGTGAGCTCTATATGACCCCAACTGGATGCCATTCCCCTACATATGGAATTTGGGTAGGGAGATGGGAGGGGAGAGTGGTTAGAGTTCATGTGAGAGGGCAGAGAGGGTAAAAGGGAGGGAAGGAGGGAGGGAGGGAACGAGGAAGGGAGGGAGGGAGAGTGAACTGGGATTGACATGTAAAATAATAACTTAAATTAAAAAAAAAATGCTTTGACTCCAAAATTTAAGTTCAGGGACAAGTTACTGGGGAAAAGGATTTCTATTTTTGTTTCCACAGAAAATGAAAAGATGTGGATTCCTTCCAGACTAATGTGGTTTGATCACGCCAGACCTCCTGAAACAGAGTACAAGGTGATCCTACATTCAAAACTGCTGGACAAAGCAGCCTGAAAGACTACAGCCAGGATTTCTGAATCTTTTTCGAATCCCCCCATGACAGTGCCCCTTACCAGCAGGAAGTAGTTTGGAAAGAACAACACCCAAATTCTCAAATATTGTGTGTAAATGTTTGTTTTCATTTAATTGGACTTTGTTATATAAAATTAATTAAAAAAATAGAAATCTACCAAAAAAAAAAAAAAAAAAAAAAAAAAAAAAAGAATCAAGCAAGATCCTAGAGGCAAAATCTGAAGCAGATACCAACCTGTGAAAATTTTTCTTTTTGGTTTTACTTCCAAAGGACTGCCAAGGTAACTTTCATATACAAATGAGGTCAATGTGCCAAAGTAGGCACTGCCCATTTATTGGCTGTGTTTACCAACATCAATTGACAATAAAGAAGGGAGCTCATGACCCCAAGACTGTTAACTGGGAAATTAGCATAGGACCGACACAGAGCCACTGAACATGAGTCTCAGTTAGAAGGCATGGGCAGTATAAGGGACCTCTGACAGTGGAACCAAGGTGAATCCCTGGTGCCCTCAGGGACTTCTGGAGCACAATCACCATGGAGAGATACTCAGTTAACCGGGAGCCTAGGCCCTGCCCCAAGTGACTTGATGGATTTTGATGATCCCTCTTGGAGGGCCTCACCTTGCCCTGGTGAGAGGTCACTGGTGAGAGGATGGGCATGGTAGGATGGGAGGGAGAGGGAACAGGGATAGTCATGTAAAATAAGAAAATAATAATGATAATAATAATAAAAGACATTAAAAAAAAGAAATTATAGCAGAGCAATACCTGTAGGCCAATATGATGAAAACAACTCTTTAGTTGCGGTCCCTCTTCTCACATATACCAAGATTTTTAGAAAATCAAAAAGACAGATAAACCTTTATCCACACTAATGAAAAAGAAACAACTAACAAATAAAACTACAGATCAATGTCACTAATGAACATAGACGCAAAAATACTCAATAAAATACTGGCGAACCGAATCCAAGAATACATGGGAGAATCATCCATCATGACCAAGTAGGCTTCATCCCTGGATTTCAGGCATGGTTTAACATATGAAAAACTATCAATATGATCCACCATATAAACAAACAGAAAAAGAAAAACCATATGGTCACCTCCCTAGATGCTGAAAAAGCCTTGAAAGATTTACACGACCCCATCTGGATGGCATTGCCCTATATGTGGGATGTGGGTGGAGGGATGGGAGGGGATGGTGGTCAGGGTGCATGTGAGGGGGCAATGAGGGTAGGAGGGAGGGAAACGGAACTGGGATCGACATATAAAATAATAAATAAATAAAAGACAAAAAAATTGAAAAACAATAATGGTGACACACTTATCCACAATGTGTCTGCTCTTAGTAGTCCTATCACTATCCATCTCCCTCTTTCCCTACCCCTTCTCTGTCTCTTATATCTCTCTTTATCCATAAAACACAGACACACACACATATGTGCATCCACTTACATAGCTTGATGTTGGCTTGCCAATAATAGAATAACTTCACTAATTATGAAAGTTAACTATTCAAAATACTTTCTCAAATGTTGGGCTCATGATTCAGTGTCTGAATGATTGTCTCAAACAGTTTGCATATATATTTTTAATTATTTTTATTTATTTATTTTTCTTACTTTACATATTGATACAAATTCCTCCTCCATCCCTCCTTCCCTCACTCACTTTCACCCTCCAATGCCCTTCGACCACCCTCTCATCCCACCCCCACACCACATATAGGGTGATACTTTCCTGTAGGGGTTACCTAAATCTGTCTAGTCATTTGAAGAAGGAACTAGGCCCTCCCTCCTGCCTCTAAGTTAAGGGAATATCCCACTATGGGGAATGATCTCCCAAAGTCCTTTTGTGGACCTGGGATACATCCTGCTTCCACTGTCAAAGGTCCCTTAGACTGCCCAAGCTTTCTGAGACCCATGTTCAAGGGGTCTGAGTCAGTCCAACGCTGGATTCCAAGCTGTCAGTCTGGGGGCCCATTAGCTCCTCCTTGTTCAGGTCAGCTGCCACTGTGGGTTTCTGTAGCCTGGTCTTGTCCTCCCTTTCTGCATCTGGATTCCAGTTCGGCCCAGTGGTTAGCTGTGGGTGTGTTTCTGTTTCCATCAGCTACTAGATGAGGGCTCCATGATGGTGGAAAAGTTAGTCATCAATCTCATTATCAAGAAAGGGCATTTATGGTAGCCTTTCCACTGTTGCTTAAATTGTTAGTTAGGGTCAGTCTTGTAGGTCTCTGGACATTTCCCTAGAGTCAATTTTCTCTTCAGACCTATAATGTACAATTTTAATTCTTGCTATTCACAGTTTCTTTCCTCAAGCTTCTGTTTGGGGAATTTAATTAGGTAAATTTTTCAAAGTCAGTTATTAAAAAGTCATCATATGGAATGAAAATGAAAATTATGACATACTTTCTTCATTGAGACATAGAAAATTGATTGCTGATCCACTACCTTTAACAATTCACTTACATATTGCATCAACAATATTTACCAAATGTGTTCCATATGTTAAGTGTATGTAATATTTTAGAGATAAAGTATTAAGAATTCACTAGAGAATTAAAATTAATTATATAATTACTTCAATAATGAACTTTTACTCCAGTAAAAAAATTGTATACTGTAAATTATGATAATATCTTTACTAGAACAAGATGTTGACAAACAATATCTACATAAAGAAGGAAGGGACAGAAACTTATAAGAAGGTATGATGAGAAAATATAAATAAAAATAATTTAAAAGATTTTAAAATGTAAAGGATATGACAGACATTGAAGACTCCCCATGGAAGTCTGCTCCTTGGGGAGCAGAATGCAGATGGGATGGGGGTTTGTGGGGTGAACTAGGGAGGACAGGAGTGTGTAGTCACTTTTCTGTGGGCCTTGCATGTCCAGTTTATACAGCATAAAGTCAAACAGTCCAGACAAGAGCAGTATCTTGTCCAAATGTCTAGTCTTGCCATATTGGAAGTAAACTTCATAACCCAGTTCTCCGATGTCCATCTTCCTTTCTGATGCAGGTGGTGCTGCCAGGAGCAGTTATGTCTCACTGTCAAGAAAAACCCTAAAGCATTTTAAGTGTCATCTTCTGTAGGTCTTTGAAAAGTTTGAATAATGCCTATCCATCTCAAATACATCTTGAAAACAGAAGTAACTTAACTCTAAGTTTTGACTATCATAGGTAACTATCTATAATCTGTACTACTACATTGTACATTGCATTTCTAAATGAGCTATATAAACACAATACCTAAACAAGAGGAGAAATATACATATCACAAATTTGACCTTAAATTTGTATCAATAAATGAAAATCCATTTCAAAACATAGTATTCATATCTATTCCATAATCCCCTTTTATGTTTAAAAGGATTGGTTGTGGTCATTAGCTATAACCAAGTTCGTTTAAATGAAAACAAACATTTATAAACAATATTTGGGAATTTGGGCATCATTCTTTCCAAACTGCTTCCTGCTGGTAGGGGGCCCTGCCATGGGGATCCTAAGAAAATGAAGAAATACTGGCTGTAGTCTGCAAGGCTGTCTTTTCCCAGGGACAATGCTTCAGGTGGTCTTGCTTGATCAAACCCCATTAGTCTAGAAGGAATCCAAAGCTTTTCATTTTCTGTGGAAACAAAATTAGAAATCCTTTTCCCCTGTAACTTGTCCTTGGAGTTAAATTTTGGAGTCAAAGCATTTTTAAAATATATAAACTGAATTAATTTAGTAGTGTTTCTTTTAACAGCAGTCAAATGATACAAAGACATTATAATACTGTACAGTATCCAGATTCTCTCCATCTTTACCTGGCTTTTATATTACTCTGTTTCTTTTACTTCTTTTTCATTTTTGAGACAGGATTTCTCTGTGTAACTTTTATTTGTTCTGGAATTTACTCTGCATACCAGGTTTACTTTGCAATTAGAGAGATCTGCTTGCCTCTGTCTTCTGAGTGCTGGGATTAAAGGTGTGTGCCACTACACCCAGCTCCTCTCTGTCTTATTAAAACCATTTTATTCTTTTTCTTTCCCAAGCCTACGTATATTTTAAAAACACACTGTAAACCTTTAGCTTTTTTTTTTTAATGTCAATCTGTCTTTACTATAAATCTTTATCTTTTTCTGGCCATGAGTCTTTTATCTGCTAAACAACAACATTGCTAAAATGAAATCCACAGTTTTAGCTGTGGTCTATCCAAGATGGCAGCGGCTATTTTACTGCCAGCACTGAGAGCTGTGTTCACTGCCTTGGTCTGCACTACCATCCAGCATCATGCTGCTGACTTGGAGATTTGGTCACTGCCATTGCCAGCTCTTGTACACACCATTCAGTTGCTAGTAGAGCTATTTAAAACCCTTACAGTTTTTTATGCTGAGTCAGGAAACCTCCCTTAAAGGAGCCGTACAATTCTTTGGCTTGTCTCATGAAAGAAAGTGTCCAACCCAGAAAAATGCTGTTAGCAAGAAGCCTTGCTTGTCTTTGTTCTTTTATTTTTTAAACCCCTTTTAAGCTTTTGTTAAATTTTAAGTGAAAGTTCTTGGGCGCTATAATGTTACAAGTAAGGTTTTTCATACCGGCCTGGATCCACTGCCACATCAGCACCAAATAATACACAGAGACTCTGTATTTGATATAATTCTGCTGGCCAGTTACTAGTTTCTTATTGGCTAGCTCTGTCTTAATTATTAATCCATTTCTATTAATCTGAGTACTTCCATGTGGTCTCATCTTTCTGGAGAGAGGGGATTAGCCATTCTGCTTTCTCCAGACTCTCCATGTTGATACCTCCCTACTACTTCCTTGAATCCTCATTTTCTCCTAGTCCCGCCTATCTTGCTTTCTTTGTTGTTGAGCATTCTTGTTAGTGGTCAAGTAAATACCTAGCTATGGCATACATGAGGTTACATGAAAATATTAGTAGGAAGAAACATTTTTAGTCAAAAATGAATGTTTTGTCAACTTAGAACAATTATATAAGAAAGGTTACAGCTTTGAGATACATAATATACTAATGTTAGATGTGAGTTCAGAGTTATTTTGAGAATTGAATGGGCACATTCATTTAAAACCATGTTAAATGATCTTATCATTGAGACTAAAGTACATTGAATTACTTGTGGTTGTTTATTTTCTCTATTCTACCACATGTTAGCACATGTAGAGAAAGTTTAGTGTCCTCTTCAAAGGCAAGTATTCAGAGAATCTGTAAGAAAGTATTGCTGTAGGTTAACATGTGACAAACTAATGTCGTTTCTCTCAAATCCAATTCTGGTTTTTCTGTATCATCTACCATTGTTTTTACATGTGTCTGCACATCCTTCATGGTTTTCTCCTTCTTTGTTCTTCTAAAGCTCTACTACTACTGATGGCTGGCCCATTATTATGAATACATTCACTGGGTTGAAGGAAAAAATGTTAAAAAGACAGAAGAAATCAGCTTGTTTAGAGATTCATATAACAGCAAGTGGATAATTACTTTCATTGTGAGAATTACAGGGGCTCATTTTGAATAAAGAAATATGACTTTCTATCCTTCTGCTTATAAAATTAGGATGATCTTGAAAATCATGTCAAGAAAGCATGCAGCTTTTACAAAAATCTTCTATTATAGAAATGTTTATATAAATATTCATTCATTATGTGTTGGTACATGAGTATACTGTTTAAATGGTTTTGTTCTCTTTTATATAATTTTGTGGGTTTCATATTAACTGTATTGGAGTGGATAGTAGTTAGACTTTGTAACTTCAGAGTTTAGAAGAATGATCACATTTGAAGCTTCACAATTGAGTATTCAAAATGTAGTAGTACTTAAAACCACATAGCATTAGAGTATGAGTTCACCTTAGCCATGAGCATAATAAATTCCCAAAAGTATTTGCATCGCTTGAATCAGAATTCTACTTTCAATGAATTAATTTCAATTATACGCATCCATGAAATTAAATGGAACAATGACACATAGACAAAGACATCAATATAATATGAATGTTTTACCTAAAGATTAAAATAAATTAAACCCATCTTAAAATTGGGTTTGAGAGTAGTGTCTGGGTATCTACTCCAGAGATTATACTTTATCCACCGCCCCTGCCTCAGCTTTAACATTATAGATATGACAACATACACAACATTTACATGGGTACTAAGGATCCAAAATCAGGTTTTCAGTGTTAGACCTCTAACCAGTCTTAAATTATATCCTGTTGAATCTATTTACAGTTCTTTGTGCCTATGTTTATGGTTGTTCATTTTGTATTGGATAATCAGTTAGGATTCACTCCAGGAAAGAATGAATTTCCCTTTTCTACAGCCATTAATTGCTTATGACACTTCATCTAAGGATGAGGCTTGTGTGATTTTTCACATCTACTTTGGCAATTTTGATTGTCATTATTCAAGTATTTTTTAGGAGAAAATTTTGTTGAGATTTTGTGGATATAGCCTCCCTGTCATAAACAGAAACCATATTTTGCAGCAAAATATATAGTACTCTGGCTCTTACAATATGCACAACCCCTGTTCTTTGAGGATCTTCCAGTCTTAGGTTTAGAGGTTATATAGTAGATGTGTACACTGAACTCCTCACAGTCAATTATTCTCTGTATTTAGTTCAGTTGTGGCTTTTTGTAATGGTGTTCATCTGATGCACATAAAGCTTTTCTGGTTAAAGAATGGGTTACACTTATCTGTGAGTTTAAAGATTTATTTTTAGATTACAGTTAGCTATTATACTGATGTATGAAAATGGCAGTAGTAGACTCTCCTCTAGGTTCCATGTCCTCATTAGCAATGAGTATTTGGTTAGATTTACAGTAACAGGTAGTAATTACCTGCTACTAAGTGTGATCTAAGCTCAATTTAATGACTAATGATTACTCCAAGAAAGAAGTGTCACTATTACAGCTTTGAAGATATCTTGGTATGCTCAAAATTGCTGAGGTTCACAGGCCTCACAGGTGGCCTTTATGCCTTTAAAATGTTTTATTAAATTTTTATTTTGGTCATTGAAAATGTTTTGGATTTCACATTAGTTATAATATATTTAAATTTATTCTTATACACAATACTATTTTTACTGAAATATGCATATGTAATTAAATAGAACACAGGTAATCGATCCACATTAAGACTCAGCTAAATGACTCTTGGCCATATACCAAAAGGATGCTCAGTCATATACCACAAGGGTACTTGGTCAACTATATTCATAGCTGCTTTATTCATAACAGTCAGAACCTAGATGCCCCTCAACCTAAGAATGGATAAGGAAAATATAGCACATTTGCACAATGGAGTATTACTCAGCTTATAAAAACAATGATATCATGAAACTTGAAAGCAAATGTATGGAACTAGAAACAGCATCCTGAGTGAGGTAGCCCAGACTTAGAAAGAAAAACATGTTATGTACTCACTATAAGTAGATATTAACTGAAAAAAAAAATAAAAAATAAAAGGATAACCAGGCTACAATCCACAGCCCCAAGAACCAAGAGACTAAGTAACAAGTAGAACAAGTAGAGCTCAAGGAAAGTCAAGGAAAGATACATGAATCTCTCTGGGAAGGTGGAATAGAAGAAAATTCATGGGTGGACTGGAGGTAGATGAATGTGGGATCAGTGGGTGGATGGAGGGGGAAGGTTCTGAAAGGGATGACTGTAAAGGGGAGCATTTTGGAGTCAGGTGGAAGCCTGATGCAAGCTTAAACTGGTCACTCCTGTGATCAGGAAAGTCTTTCAGTGAAGGAAATAGGACACCAACCCAGTTTCATAACCTTTGACCTACAGTGTGTCCTCCACGTGCTGGAGTAAGGTTGTAGCAAAACTTGTGAGAGTGGCAAACTAATTACTGTTTCAGCTTGAGAATAATACCATGACAGTGAGCACACTACTGACACTGCCTGGAGTTCCAGAACTCAGAGGCTGGATAGCACAAAGGCCTAAGATAGAACCAAACAGGCCTGGAGACAAAAAGAAAATACAAATGTCAGTGTAAAGGTGCTTTATAATATTCTGCTATATTTATAGGTTTGATACTCCCCCAATTGTCATCAGAGAAGCTTCATGCTGTAACTAATGGTGCAGAGACCCACAACTATCATTAGGCCAAGCTTGGTGAATCCTGCTGAAGAGAGAAAGGAGAGACAGGATGAGCCAGAGGGATCAAGAACATCACAAGGAAACCCATAAAAACAACTAACCTGGGCTCAAAAGAATCAACAATCACAGGAGAGTCTGCATGGGACCCACCTAGGATTTCTAGCTGTATGTGACAGTTGTGTAGCTTGATCCACTTGTGAGAATCCTAACAGTGGGAGCAGGGGCTGTCTTTGATTCTCTTAGTGGCTTTTGGAACCCTTTTGTTTATACTAGGTCACACTGTCCAACCTTAATACAAGTGGAGGTGCTTGGTACTGCTTTACTGCAATTTGAAATGTCATGTATTGTTAATAAACCTTCCTGAAAAGAAACAAAAAAGGACTGGATGAGGACAGGAGCAGAGGAGAGGTGGGGGAGGGAACAGAAGGAGAGGAGGGAGAGGAAACTGCAGACCTGATGGAAGATAAACAAACAATAAATAATAAATTTAATTTAAAATGCAAACTAAGAAATGAAGAACACTCAGATTATTATTTAACAAAAGGTAGCAGAAGTCATCTCCTTAAGAAATAGTCAATCTCTATCATAATGTAAATATATAAGTAAAATAATTGTGTACTCGCCTGTTTATGAACACTTTGATACTGGCTTATCATTATAGAAAGGCACAGTCAGAATGGATGGCTGACATTTGTTAAGTTTTATTATTATGTGTTGATAAAAGCTTTTGTCTTCTCAAATTTTTAGTTCATATATAACATCTCAGATATAAACTGTGAAGCAAATGGGTAGATAGGTTTACACAAAGAAAATAATATAACTCATAGTAATGTAATAGTTTTAGAATTACAGGAGATGGTATAGCTCAGTTAGAATGCATTTTGATAAGATATTGTGCTTCTCTCACATATATCTGTTTATTCCTATGTGTGATCTATTTGTTGTGCCATACTCACAATCATTTCCATATATTAAACAAAATAGGAACCATGTGTAACAGTTTGTACTTGTACTCCCAGTAACTGAGATATAATGTCTGAAGATTCATGTCTTCAAGTTCATGTTCAACTATATAGCAAGTACAGAGCTAACCTGAGCTGTGTGAGGCTCTGTTTCAAAACCACTCCTGAAAGAAAAACAAAAATTCACACAAGTTATAGTTGTTGTTCTGGTCAGCATTTTATTCTAACATTTCCCGGTTATACAATGCTGTAGGTGACAAACACATTGCAATTTTAATAAAATCTACAAAAATATAACTTCTACAGTGTTATTGACTAATATTTAGAAGCTATTTGGGGACTTGGATCTCATATTTTATGACTTAGAAAAGTGATACATTTAAGTTTAATGTTCCTTTCTCATTACCTAAAAATAAATGCTGTGGAAAAGTATCCTATTACAAGCACTTACAAATACTCTTGATGGTCTAACAGTTTGTCTTGCCTTCATAAATTAAATTTTGTAATATTTTGTTTTCCTGGGTAGCATGTCATTTTTAAAACCTGTTTTGACTTGTACTTACATTCTAAATAAACTCTCACATAATGATGCCCCATGTCTAAACCTAAATGATTTAAATGTATGTGTATGTATATATATGTATGGGTATCTTCAAAAACTTCCTTTTAACTTACACTCTTTGACATCATAAAATCAACACAGCACTTCTGCTAGTTATTTCAATTTAGATTTATGAAGGTAAATATCAACTGTGCATAATTGAAGCAGTAATTTTTATTTACTTCAACAATGAAAATCGCTAACATGGTACATTTATTTCAGTGAATATTTTGTAAATGTACCTCTCTCTTTCTCTCTCTCTCTCTCTCTCTCTCTCTCTATATATATATATATATACATATATATGTATATATATATGTACAGACATATATATGTATATGTATAGAAACATGTATTGATAGAGAGATTTATATGTATGTGTATAATGTACATATATTTACATAGAGAGATATATAGATATGTATATGTATCTATACATACATGTATATAATATGTCTCTATAGATGTATGTGTTATTGTGTGTATTCATGTTTGAGAAGGCTGGATGTCAATGTTCTATGTTTCTTCTTTCTTTGTAATGCTTCTCTTTGTTGTTTGAGACATAGCCTCTCTTTGAATTTGAACATGGAGTTCACCAGTTGGGGAAGAATGTCTGTCTAACACATTCAAGAGATTCTACACTTTTGTTACCCTAGTACTGTCACTAGGATTAAAATCTAACGTGTGTGTGTGTGTGTGTGTGTGTGTGTGTGTGTGTGTGTGTGTCTGTGTTTATTTTTTATCTCAGTTTCTCCTTTTATGTACAGCAAATACTTTACTGACTAAGATACTTCCAAAGCTTTTATAGTTAGTCCTTTAAATTTTCATTTAGCCAAATTATATTAGAAAGAAATAAGAAAATGCACTAATTAACTTTGTAATGAATTACTGCCCCTCTATAATGTGAAGCATTTATGTGGTCAAAGACCAACACACGAACTAACATAGCTAACTCCAGAATTCTCCAGCTTCTGTCTTTTTAAAACAAATAGTCCTGACAAAGAACTTTAGTAAATGGATAAGGATAAATGCTAGGGTGTCTTAGTTGCACGGGGCCAGTACCTTCAATACAACTGATCCACGGGAACAAGTTAGTGAATACTGAAGAAACTTGCTGCTAAAATGTTCACATGAAAACATCAAATTGTATAATTTAATTAGACTATAATTTTTTTTCCTTGAGGGGGATTACTGTCACCCTTGCCAAAGAAGAAGTCATTTTCATGCCAAAGTTAACATGACAATCCTGAAATCTGAACTTATCCACTTAGCAAAAAGCTTCAGGAAGTGATAGACTCAAGCATCTTGCTGCTTAACTTTGATATGTCTATAATATTTTGGAAAAACTCTCATTATTTCTCTTATGAATTTGAAAAATCACTTATTTATTTTTATGTTTTGGAAGTTGAAATATGTTCCTGAATGTGAGAAATCCCTTTTTCTTCACCATATGCCATCTTGTCTTTTTGACACTCTAAGCCTAGAAATATCACAAGTGTGCAGACTTCTGATTTCCATAGTATCTCCTGCCAACAAGGGAAGTGGTGTCTGAAACTCAGCCACAGACCTTGGCAAATTCCAAATTCAGAATAAAACTTTCACATCAAAATAGTGCTCAAAAGTTGAAAGGGATTTTTTAATGTCTAGTTTCTGTTCTATGCCTACTTCAGGGTTGTGAGTGAAAATCATCACAACCTAGTTAAAAGATTATTTTTTTCTTTGCTAGGAAAAAAGAGAATTACAGTTTCTATTCTCTCCTTTCAGTTTGACAATGTAAATAATGATAAATCATGTCTCAAATTTATTGGCAAAGTAGATACACTAGCATTTTTTTTTTATGGATGACCCTAGATCTTTAGTGTATTCTTAACATGTCTGTTTGATGAAGATTCTTTCCCTAGCAGCAAAGATAAAATATCTGTATTGAAGAATGCTGTACCACCAATGGGTGAACAAGGGTGATCTTTTCCTATTATTTATTAAATGTCTGTTGTTACCTCATAGTTCTATAGGTTTAAGTCATCACGTTGTAGCACTTTAAATATTGTGATCCAATGTAAATGGAATTTTGTGTATTTCCATGTAACATTGTGCTAGAGAATCATAGTTTATTACTGAATAAAACATGTTTATATGTCACAGATAAAATTAAGTATGGATAGTGTCTTTCATTCAGAAGACAATTTAGCTATCATTTAATTTTTTAATCTTTAAATTTTCCAGAGGCAAAACTAAAGTCCTATGATTTCAGGAATGGTAAACCATTGTGACTTCAATCACTTTTCCTTCTGTTACAAGCAGTTTTCCCATCAGCCTGGTCCCAGAGCCATGTCAGCCCTCTAATAACACACAGAGGCACAGTATAGATATAAAGATGCTGGTCAGTTACTAGTGTTTATTTTTGGCCATTTCTAATAATCTGTTTCCACTTGGTCTTGGCTTACCAGAGAGCGGGTCTGGACCTCTTTTCTTAAGTCCCTACATCTTTACACTCCTACTCCATCTCCCAGAATCCTCCTTGTCTCCTATCTTGCTTTCCTATTTGCCAACAAGGCTTCATTCACAAACCAATAAAAGAAACATATTGACAGAATGACATCTCTCATTATCATTATCCTTCAGTAACAGTAAGCATAACTAAATTCACTGAAGAGTGAACACATAATGCTATTGTAAAACTACTGACAAATCACCTGCTTGGAGTATGACAGTGTGCTTTTCTTAGCAGATCTGAGATCAAATAGATTTTTTGTTTGTTTGTTTGTTTTTTCAAATAGGGATAAGGAGCCGATGTTCATTTTAAAACATTGTGGGAATTGAAATTGTAAACTCTTTCATATTGCCACAACATAACGGGACTTTGATATTACTATAGATGTGAATAAGGCACAGCTTTCTTGTAAGTATCAATAATAAAATATGAATGATATCATCTGTAATCACAGTGACACATGTAACAGAGCAGAAGATGTATCTTTGAGAATTGATTTTTACCTTTTAAACTTTTGAATATACAATATATAATTCAATTTTTAAAATAATATAAAAAATCTTCAGGCCAGAAAATTTCTAGAATATTTGTCAAAATCAAATTTTGAAGCACACTAAAATTACAATGCATGGTAAAAGCAAACATTACAGGAGCAATAATAATAAAGCAGATGAGAAGAATTAATAAAATATCTGTAGACATCCCATATAGTAAGGGTGATGTACATTTAGATAATATTAAGATAAATATGTAAAAAGAAGGCAGAAAGTATATTATAAATAAGATCACTTTTTAGAATACAGAATAAACGTTAGGTGAGATTGTGTTATTAGCAATAAAATGGCATCTAGATAAAGGTAAAGGTAAAAAATACATCTATTTATATAAACATCTACAACATACTGTAACATAATCTTAAAATATCCACAATCCACATATAATGGACTCTCAGAACAGTGTGAATTTGTACTTTTTCATAAATACAATATTCAATAAAAATTAGGATAGCTTTGATAATAATAAAGATATAATGATATAGTTGATACTATAAGAAAGTATAACAAGGCTTTCAAATAATGGAGATAATTCTTCATTAACTCAAGATGAAAAGGGGAAAACAGGTTAAAATTGTTAAAATTCCTGTTTCTAATTCATGGTAGCATTATTACTTCAGGTCTGTGAGAATATGAATATTTAATCTGAAATTTCTGACTGCTGGCCTCTAGCATCTAAATTACTCCTCACTCCCTTACCATCCAGCCTAAACCTGATCTTTCACTATTGGCTGTTCATCTTTTTATTAGACCAATTGGGTGCCTTAAGGCAGGCAAGGTAAAAGAGCAAGAGCAACACATCTTCACATAATTAAACAAATGTGGAATGCTTTTACTAAACACATATTCCACAATATAAGAAAATGCAACGCAATTTTGCATTGTTAAACAAATATTCTGTAACATGAAATCATATAGCTAAATGAACACATCACAAAATGCATAGGAGTTAATTATTTCTGAATGTTTAGTGACCAAAAGGTGACTTAAAAAATTAAAAAAATAACTTGCAACCTTTGCTGAATATGAAGTTTTCCAGTATGTACTCAGTCATGTTTGGTCTGTAGAAATCTAGATCTGAACACACCTGACACTTCATATATCACATGCTATGCAATATTGACAGAATGCCTGGAAATGCTTAACTTGGATTGGAAGTTACTCTGTATTTGTATTGTAATCTGCTGTGTTTTGAATGTCCATACTCAGCTTTCTGTTCTTACAAAATCATACTGATCTAATTATAGAAATCAAAGAGAATATTTTGCTACTGATATTCCTTTGCACATGAGGATCAAATTACCAGAGCTTAGTACTGTATTGTGTAACAATGTTTGATTTTAAAATTTGGTGCTTGAATTAGTGACTTAAGTTATACAAAAAGTTATTAAGTGAATTTTGATTTAGATTGGGGCAGGATTACCAATACTTCTGCCATTTTTTCACTATATGTTTATGTTGAGAAACCAACCTCATCACTGAAAATTATGTCAAAATACTGATCAATACTGAAAACATTGATGATGCTGTGTCCTGCAATACAAAAATATTCAAACTGGATTTAATTCATTGTGTTAAAACAAAGAAGAGAGTACACCAACCTCATTCATATTCAAAATTGCTCTTTTCCTAACATGATAAAATTACATGTTTACTAATGACATTTCTTAAATAAATATATTCATGATTTGTTAATAGTACATGCTTGATTTATATAACTATTACTATTTCACTTGTTTATATATTGAAGGGTATATGAAAACTTAACAGTTAAAGGAGAGGCCATTCAAAGAAAATATTTAAGTGTTTGTATATTATTTATCACCTAAAATGCCTTTAACTACCTACCTCTCATTGAATGTGGGAATAAGATACAGTAGTGATTTTGTTGATAAAGTCACTTTTTAAAGCATAAGTATGATAATAAATGTATTGTATATATTATATAATTATTATTATATAATAAAATATTACATTATTATTCTACTGATTTGGAATGAAAAAATACACTCATTGAATTTGATGAATAAATTTATGTCCTGGAAGAATCTCAAACTTAAGACTTCAACATGGTCTTCAGTGTACTAATTTGGCTAAAGGTATATAAGCGTGAAGAAAATATTAAGTTTAGTTTTCACAAGAAATTAAAACCTACTGACAACTTGGATCACTTCTCTGAGGAATGATTGCCTAGAGGTGAGATGGTAGCCATGACTTATACATTAGTACCCTGAGCAAATGGTAGGTATAAGTTATACAAATATCTGATCAATCAAATTATTAAAATTAAAAATAAAATGTCAGTCTGATCTTATGATGCTAAATCTGTAATTATTTGCTTGACATGCATTTAAAAAGTCATCCAGACAGGAAATAAAATGTTTCTCTAGTTCACATGACAAATTTAGATATACATCTTCAAATACCAAATTTTAGCATTTTATAAATTATTTCTGATTATTATTATGAATTCTTGGGGTTAGAAGACTTTATAACAGAGATTATTCATCTGATAGTTTTAGATGTGCAAGGGCATAGCCCAACACTTAGAATATTTGGGCAAATGGCATTTGCATGCACCAGACAGGAGACACATGAGCTAGGTAAAACCAGGCTCATTTTTTAATAGCAACTGCCTCCGGAGAACACAATCAGGGATCTCATAAAATACACTTCAATCATCTCCAAGCAGAGGAACCCTGTGGTTTAAGGACCTCCCAATATTGCTTTATTTTCTTTAAAGTTACACAACAGTCAATACTACTTTTACACTACAATGGAGCTTCAAACACACATCCACAGTGGATTTGAGTCATTGTGTCAAGTCATTACTCCAGGCTTTCAATCCACTAGCACAGGAGTGAATTATCCTTACTCACATTCTTTATGTCATCATTCTTCAATATATTAAAGCATAATATCAATATTAGCTGTAATATTTTTGCCTTCCTACAATTTCACCTTGGTTTTCCTAATGAGGATGTAGTTAGGATGTAGTTATTTTGTATGTATATAGTTGATAATATTGAAAGATAGGATGATTTAAGCTATTAACATCTGGTTTTAAGTTATTATAGATGTATTGTACAACAAAACTCCTACTCTATTAGATACTTTATTGCAAAATAAATAATTTTGTATTTCTTCACATTGTTTATTGTTAGTTTCAATAATTTTTTGTCACTGTTCTTACCAAGTTTAAATGTGGTTCATAATTCCTTTCAAATCTTCCAAAATACTCTGTGAGGTTAAATTATCCACTACTTTTAATTCACATTTTGAGTGGATCATTTTGCAATTATTATTATTATTTTTACATCCTAAGCAGTTTTTCCTCTGTCCTCTCCTCCCAGTTACTGCCTCTTCTCATTCACTCCTCCTCCATTTCTATTTAGAAACCACAGACCTCCCATAGATATCAAACAAAAATGGCATATCAGGTTACAGGACAACTAGGCAATACCTCCCCTCTTATTAAGGCTAGATAAGGCAATCCAATATGAGGGGTAGGATCACAAAAGACTGTAGAAGAATCAGTGATGACCCCCATTCTCACTGTTAGGAGTCCCACAAAAAGACCACGCTACAAATCTGCAACCCAGATGTCTCTCAACTGAAGAATGGATAAAGAAGATGTTGCACATCTACACAATAGAATACTACTCTGCAGAAAAAAAAATAGTGGAATCTTGAAATTCGCAGGCAAGTGGATGACACTTGAAGAAACCATCGTGAATGAGGTAACCCAGTCACAAAAAAGAGGAACATGGTATGTACTCGCTCATATATGGACTTTTGTCCTAGAGCAAAGGATCACCAGCCTATAATTTACACCACCAGAGGAACTAGGATACAAGGTGTATTCTAAGAGATTCATATAAAGTCACTCACAAAAGGGGGAAGGGACAAGTCATCCAGAGCATAGGGGGATGTTGGGGGCAGTGAATGGAGAGAGAATTAGGAGAAAGAGAGGGGGAGAAGAGGAAAGCATGTGTGACTAGGAAGATTGACTCAGGGTAGGAATAGAAGACAGGAGAGAGGGAGAGAGAGAGAGAAAGAGAAAGAGAGAGAGAGAGAGAGAGAGAGAGAGAGAGAGAGAGAGAACATAAAAGAGGGAGCCATTTTTGGTTTGAAGAGAAACTGAACCTAAAGAAAGGTCTAGAGACCTACAAAATTGCCGCCTACTAATAATTTGAGCAGCCGTGAAAACGCTACCAATAATGGCCTTCTGAGATAGTGAGATCAACAACTAACTTATCCATGAAGCCCTCATCTAATACCTGTTGGAAACAGACGCAAACAACTATAACTAAATACTGAGTCGAACTAGAATCCAGATGCAGATGGAGATGACAAGACCAGGTTGCAGAAACACATAGAGACAGCTGACCTGAACAAGGAGGAGCTAACGGGCCCCCAGACTGATATACACCAGGTCCTTTTGTGCGCCAGCGCACAAAAGGACCTTGCGAACACATCCCCCATGGAGGGATACTGCCTTAACCTAGAGACAGGAGAGAAGCCCTAGTCCCCACTTCAAATGACTTGACAGATCTATATGACCCCACCTGGATGGCATTGCTCTACATGTGGAATTGGGGTAGGGGGATGGGAGGGGAGGGTGGTCAGGGTGCATGTGAGGGGGTAGAGACGGAGGGAGGGAAGGAGGGAGGGAGAGGACTGGGATCAACATGTAAAATAATAAATTAAATAAAAAATAAATAAACAAATATGCAAAGGGGCTAAGTCAGTACAAGCAGTGCATTCTTTGTACATTCTGTTCTTCATACCTCTACATCTTCAGAAATTCATTTTCATGCCTACCTCCTAGATAGAAATAGTCCCATACTCATGCAATTTCCCATCATATTTCATTTCTTTCATCCTATTCTGTTTTCCAAAGTACCTGATATGAGTATTAGTGCACTGACAGAGCTTCAGAAATTCTCAGGACTCTGTAGCCACAGGGTAATTTTATCTGAATTATAAATCTAAATTGGAGGTAGAACACTGGTCATTTTGTAAACAATGCAGCCTATACACTGCTCTTCACACATTTTGCTAAATCTACTCCTCAAGGTTGTCTGTCCAATTTGAACATGAAGAAATAATGAGTAAACGTATTTCTAGCTAAAATGTTAAAATTCACCTAGCACAGGAAGAAGCCAAAACACATCTTTAGAGTGGTATAGGCTACAATCTACAGTGTTCCAAAATATTTAGAATCTTAAGAATCATCCTCCAAATTAGATATGATTTCTGCATATGTAGTTGTCAATGACTAAGTATTTTACTTCAAGGGCTGATGAATGGCAATAACTGCCCAAAAGTAATTCCTTTCCCAAAAGCCAATTCCTTATTTTATGGAAGGGAGGGCATTGGCTCATATTATGCAGTCATATTATTTGACGCTCTTCTTAAGGCTACAACATAATGTAAAAAATGAAACAGCAATGTAGTCAACACATTAAAAGTGGTAGAATATAAAGTCCTATTAATTTCTACATTTCAAAGGATATGTATAGAAATAAGCATAACAAAAAACACATCTCTACATGCTTATTAATATTATTATACTCCGGATGATTTTGGAACCATTTTTGTGCATAAGTTTTTCTAGCTTTGTAACAATGCACTATATTCTTTTTAATCATTCACATAAATTGAATTCCAAAACCACTCTTTCTCAGCTAAAACATGAATCCACCCCTCTTATAAGATTTATAAAACTCCTAATTTTAGGGAAAGGGAAAATTTAAAATTAAAAAAAAAATCCTGATTTGTGGGAAAATCAATGGCTGACACTACATAAAAAAAAATTAGCTCTTTCAAATTGATATACTAGAAATGAGTCATTATGAAGATTTTAAAAGACGGATTACACACAAAATAGGATAAAAATATAATGAACATAAGTAGTGTGGGAAATTATTTAAAAATTGGACAGGAAAGATTAGTGTTTGGTTTCCTCACAGCCAATTCTTCTGCACAGATTCCAAATTATGGTTTGGGTACAATTTGTCTTTCTTAATCTGGGAATTATTTTCAGAGATTACAATAAGCAGTAAGAGGATGATGAATAAACATAGGTTTTATCTTCTAAGCAAATAGAAATAGAGGATGTAAAATGACAGTATTAATGCAAAAGCTCACCTGTACAGAGACCTGATAATAAGGAATGATATAGACAGTGTGTTTCTTTAACAAGAGCAATATGAAATCTATTCTGTGCATCAAGAAGTAGTTTGAGAAAGACAGATCTGATTTAGCATATATCCAAAAGTGATATATAAGGAAAAATAGACTGTCATTAATATTTTAAAATGTTCATTAAGTATCTGAGACCATGTTTAGGGAAGATTAGCCTCTATATCTTCCCTCCTGCTTCAAGGTTAAGGGAGAATCCTTCCTTGGGGAATGTGCTCTCAAGGTCCTTTTTATGCACCAGGGATACATCCTAGTTCCATTCTCTGAGGTCCCATAGACTTCCCAGGCTTTCTAACTGAGACCTATGTTCAAGGGGTCTGAGTCAGTCCAATGCTGGATTCCCAGCTATAAGTGAGGACCCATTGTTCAGGTCAGCTGTCTGTATGTGTTTCTGTTGCTTGTTTTTGTCCTACCTCTCTGCATCTGGATTCCAATTCAGCTCCATGTTTAGTTGTGGGTGTCTACTTCTACTTCCATCAGCTACTAGATGAGGGCTCTATGATGGTGGATAATTTAGTCATAAATCTCATTATCAGGGAAGACCACTTATGGTAGCATTTACACTGTTGCTCAAATTGTTAATTGGGGTCAGTCTACAAGGTTTCTAGACATTTCTCTAGATTCAGTTTCTTTTCAAACTTATAATGGCTCCCTCTGATATGGTCTCTCTCTCTCTCTTTCCCGCTCTCTCTCTCTCTCTCTTTCTCTCTCTCTCCTCTCATCTATTCCTCCCCTGACTCAATCTTCCTAATCTCAGGACTTTAGTCTCCTCCCCTTTTCTTTGTCACAGTTCCCTTTCCACTGACTGCACCCCCCCCCTACTCTCCACACGCTCAGGAGATCATGATCCCTTCTGTGAGGGACCTTGTATGAAACTCTTAGAATCCTACTTTTTTCTTAGTTTCTTAGTTTCTCTGGTGGTGTTATTATAGGCTCTATGTCTAAAATCCAGATATGAGTGAGAATATATAATGTTCCTCTATTTGTGACTAGGTTATCTCATTCAGGATGGTTGCTTCAATTTCTATCAATATGTCTGCGAATTTCAAGATTCCATTATTTATTTTCCCGCAGAGTAGTATTCCATTGTGTAGATGTGCCACATATTCTTTATCCATTCTTTAGTTGAGGGAAATATGGGTGGCTTCCAGGATTTTACATAACAAATAATGCTGCTACAAATATAGTTGAACACATTTCTTTGTTGCATGGATGTGGCTAATTTGGGTATATGCCTAAGAGGGGGATTGCCAGCTTCTGTGGTAGACTGATTCCCATCTTCCTGAGAAACTGCCATACTGATCTCCAAAATGGCTATACAAGTTTGCACTCTCATCAGCAGTGGAGAAGTGTTCCCCTAACTTGTCATCGGTGCTTCTAATTTTAACCATTCTGGCAAGAGTATGATGGTATTACAGAGTGGTTTAGATTAACATTTCCCTGATTGCTAAGGACATTGAGTATTTTTTTAAGTGATTTCAGCCGTTTTGATTTCCTCTATTGAGAATTCTTTCTTCAGTTCTGTACCCCATTTTTAATAAGGTTATTTGGTGTTTTGGTGACTAGTTTTTTTTTGAGTTCTTTGTATATTTTGGAGATTATCCCTCAGATGTAGGGTTGGAGAAAGTCTTTTCCCAGTCTGTGGGCTGCTATTTGGTCTTGTCAACTGTATCCTTTGCCTTACAGAAGATTCTCAGTTTGAGGAGGTCCCATTTATTAATTATTGATCTTAGTGTCTGTGCTACTGGAGCCATGTTCAGGAAGCATTCTCCTGTACTAATTTGTTCAAGGGTACCTCCAACTTTCTCTTCTAAGAGATTCAGTGTTGCTGGATTTATGTTGAGGTCTTTAATCCATTTGGACTTGAGTTTTGTGCATGGCAATAGACATGGTCTATCTGCAGTCTTCTACATACCATCATCCAGTTGTGACAGCACCATTTGTTGAAGATTCTTTCCTCCTCCCCTTTTGTACTCTTATATGTAGTAGAGCGTAAAGTCAGGGATGGTGATGCCTCCTGAAATTCCTTTATTGTACAGGGTTGTTTTGGTTATCCAGGGTGTTTTGTTTTTCCATATAAAGTTGATTATTATCCATTCAAGGTCAGTGAAGAAAAGTGCTGGGATTTTAATGGGGATTTCATTGAATATATAGAATGCTTGTGGCAAGATTGCCATTTTTACTATGTTTATCCTACTCATCCAAGAGCACAGGTGATCTTTCCATTTTCTGGTATCTTCTTTAATTTCTTTCTTTAAAGACACAAAGTTCTTGTTGTACAGGATTTTAACATTTTGGTAAGCATTACACCTAAATATTTTATGTTATTTGTGGCTATTGTAAAAGGTGATGTTTCTCTGATTTCTTCCTCAGCCCCTTTGTCATCTGTATCATAGTAGGCCTACTGATTTTTTTGAGTTTATCTTGGATCCTGCTAGTTTTCTGAAAGTGTTTATCAGCTGTAGGATTTCCCTGGTAGGGTAGAATTTATTGGTCTCTTATGTAAACTATCATGTCATATTCAAATGGTGACAGCTTGACTTCTTCCTTTCCAATTTGTATCTCCTTCATCTCCTCTTGTTGTCTTATTGCTTTACCTAGAAGTTCAAATATAATACTGAAGAGATATGGAGAGAGCAGACAGCCTTGTCTTGTTCCTGACTTAAGAGGAATCGCCTTAAACTTCTCTCCATTCAGTTTAATGTTGGCTGTTGGTTTACATTGCTTTTATTATGTTTAGGTAAGTTCTTGTTATCCCTGATCTCTCCAAGACCTTTATCATGACAGGATGCTGAATTTTGTCAAAGGCTTTTCCAGCATCGAGTGAGATGATCATGTGGTTTTTCTTTTTTAGGTTTTTAAAATGGTGGATCACATCGATAGATTTTCATATGTTGAAATATCCCTTCAACCTAGAGATGAAGCCTACTTGGTCATGGTGGATGATTTCTCTGCTGTGTTCTTGGACTCGGTTTGTCAGTATTTTATTGAGTATTTTTGCACCATTGTTCATGAGTTATATTGGACTGTAGTTTTCTTTCTTAGTTGTGTCTTTGTGTGGCTTGGGTACCAAGGTAATTTTTACCTTTTAAAAACAGTTTGGTAAGGAACCTTCTGTTTCTATTGTGTGGAACATTTTGAGGAGTATTAGAATAGTTCTTCCTTGAATTTCTGGTAGAATTCTGCCATCTGACCCTGGACTCTTTTTAGTTTGGTGGCTTTTGATGACTGCTTCTATTTCTTTAGGGGTTATAGGTCTATTTAAGTTGTTTATCTGTCCTTGATTTAATTTTTGTAAGTGAAGGTATCCAGAACTTTGTCCATTTCCTTTGAATTTTCAAATTTTGTAGAGTACAAGTTTTCAAAGTATGATGTGAATATTGTCTGGATTTCCTCTTTGTTCATTGTTATGTCCCCCTTTCTGTTTCTGATTTTGTTAACTTGCATGTACTCTCTCTACTTTTTGGTTAGTTTGGATAAAGTTTTGTCTATATTGTTGATTTTCCCAAAACACCAACTCTTTGTTGCATTGATTTTTTTTTGTATTGTTTTTCTGGTTTTTACTTTATTGTTTTCAGCCCTCAAATTGAATATTTCCTGGTGTCTACATCTCTGGAAAGAATTTGCTACTTTTTGTTCTAAGGCTTTCAGTTGGGCTGTTAATTCTCTAATGTGAATATCTTCTGTTTTCTTTACATGGGCACTTAGTGCGATGAACTTCCCTTGTAGCACTGCTTTCAAGGTGCTCCATAAGTTCGGGAATCTTGTACTTCATTCTAGTTTATTTTGGAATTCCTTAATTTCTTTTTTTATTTTTTCTTTGACCCAGTTATGGTGCAGTTGCACATTGTTCAGTTTCCAAGAGTTTGTATGGTTTCTGTGATTTGTGTTGTTGTTGAATTCCAACTTTAAAGCATGGTGGTATGATTAAATACAGGGATCGATTCCTTTTTTTTTTTTTTTTTTTTTTTTTTTTTTTGTATCTGTTGATACGTTGTCTAGTATGTGGTTGATTTTTGAGAAGGATCCATGTGGTATATTCTTTTGTATTTGGATGGACTGTCCCATAGATATCTATTAAACCCAGTTGAGCCATAACTCCTGTTAGTTCTTTTCTTTCTTTTTTAAGTTTTTGAATGGTTGTTCCGTCTAGTATAGTGGGATATTGAAGTCTCCCACTATGAGTGTGTGAGGTTTTATGTGAGTTTTCAGTTTTAGTAGCATTTCTTTTATGAATGTGGGTGACTTTGTATTTGTGGCATAGATGTTTAGAATTGAGACTTTGTGCTGATGGACTTTTCTGTAATGGATACCAAATGACTGTCTTCATCTTTTTTTATTGATTTTGGTTTGAACTCTAACTTGGTAGATAATAGGATAGCCACACCTGCTTGATTCTTGGGTCCATTTGATTAGAAGGTCTTTTCCCAACCCTTTACCCTGAGGTAATGTCTGTCTTTTGAGCTTAGATGTATTTCTTGTATGCAACAGAAGGATGCCTTCTGTCTTCATAAACATTCTGTTAGCCTATGTGTTTTTATAGGCAAGTTAAGATCAAATATTGAGGGAAAGTAAGGAGCTTTAATTGTTAATGCTTGTTTGTTTTAGATTTGTTGTAGGCAGAGCTATTGTTAGTATATTTGCCCTGCTTTACCCTTTGGTTCTAGTGAAGTGGGATTATCTATTTCCTATGTCTTTGTGAGCTTAGTTACTTCCTTGGGTGGATTTCTAGATACTACTGTGAAAATATGGCTTTGTCATTAAATATCTTGTTTTCTCTGTCTGTAGTGACATAGAGATTTTCTGGGTATAGTAGCCTGGGCTGGTATCTATGGATGCTTAGTACTTGAAGAACATCTATCCAGGACCTTTTTGCCTTAAGATATTCCATGGAGAAGTCAGCTGTAATTTTGATAGATCTGCCTTTGTATGTTACCTGTCCTTTTTCCTTCATTGCTCTTTTAATATTCTTTCTTTGTTCTGTATGTTAGGTGTTTTGATTATTATATATCGAGGGGTCTTATGTCATTGGTCCAGTCTGTTCGGTGTTCTGAATGCATCTTGTACTTTCATGGGCATGTCCATCTTTAGATTGGGAAAGTTTTCTTCAATGATTTTGTTGACTATGTTTTCGGCACCTCTGAGCTGGGCTTCCTCACCTTCCTCTATGCCTAAGATTCTTAGGTTTGGCCTTTTCACAGTATCCCATATTTCCTGGATGTTTTGTGTTAAGGATTTGTTGGATTTATGATTTTCTTTGGTCGATGAATCTATTTCTTCTAGTTTATCTTCTGCACCTTAGATTGTCTCTTCCATCTCTTGAATTCTGTTGGTTATGCTTGCATCTCTAGTTCCCGATTTTTTTGCCCAGTTTTCCTATTTCCAGCATTCCTTCGCTTTGTGTTGACTTTATTTTCTCTATTTCTGTTTTCAAGTCTTGAACTGTTTCCTTCACCTGCTTAATTGATTTTTCTTGGCTTTCTATAATTTCTTTCCTTTCCTTAAGGAATTTGTTCATTTCTTCCACTTTTTTGTTTCTTTTTTCTTCCATTTCTTTAAGGGATTTTCTCCCATCTTCTTTGAGGGCCTCTATCATTTTTATTATGGTAATTTTTAAGTAGTTCCCTTCTGTTTCCTCTCCTTTGTTGTTGTGTTCCATTCTAGTTGAGGTGGTTTTCCTAGATTCTGGTGGTGTCATGCTTGTCTTTCTGTTGTTAGGTGTTTTCATGTATTGCCATCTTCCCATAGCTTCTTCCAGTAGGTGTTGGTGGGGTCTTCCCCTCTCTTTATGGTACTTCCCCAGTGGGCATATGTGGCTCACAGGTTCAATATTTGTAGCTCTGTGTGGTCCAAGCTCTCTAGGAGGTTTCTCCACAGACAGGGTCCCGGGGATGGGGTCAGGGATGAGGATCCAGAAGAAGATGACTGCAGAAACTCAGAGTGGTTCTGCAGAGATAGGCAGGTCTGTGGGAGGGGCCGGGACTCCAGCTGAAAACAGGAGGTTGGGCTAAGAGGCCAAGCAGGTAAGAATTACTGGTGGTTCCGCATGAATAGGCAGGTCTCCTGTATTCAGAGTGGCTCAGAGAAGTCCCCAGAAGTAGTTTGTACTCTAGACAATGGCTCTAGCCAATGGCTGGCAGAAGAGTACAAAGGCTGGGCTGATATTCAGGATGTTTCTGCATCGATAGTTGGATCTCACTGGGAACTGGCACTCACCACCCGAGGCTTCCTTTTTTAGCAGAGGCCTTGCTTTGGGGGTCAAGGATCTTGCCAGTGGTGGGAACTCAGAGTGGACCTGCAGAGATAGGAAGATCTCTGGGAGGGGCTGGGATTCCAGCAGAGGACTGGAGGTGGGGGTCAGAGACGAAGCAGGTAGAAATTACAGGTTGTCCCACATGGATAGGCAGGTCTCCTATGTTCACAGTTGCTCCAAGAAGTCTCCAAAGTAGTGTGGACTGTTGACTCCACCCTCTGTCCCAGTGCTCAACCAGAGCTGTGGGACAGTGGGCAGGGTAGGGCACAGGGTAGGCTCGCGGTGGAGATGGGTAGGGGTGTATCAGAGCTCCAAGGGTGCTCTCAATGGGAACAAGACACAGGAACAGCTGGATCAGGGGCCAAACCAGGTAGTTCGGTGGGGGGAGGTTGTAGGGGAGAGGCCGCCCCAATTGGGCCCAGACTCTCCTCTAAGTAAATATTATTTTAATACAAATATTGAGTACATATTATATCATAGAGTTCACAAATGGAAGTCAGATACCAGATGTGATTTTCTCCCCCCATAAAAAGAATAGTGTCAGGGGTCTTTATTCCTTACTGATTTTATTTTATTTCTTCTTTTATTATTATTATTTTTTTTTATTTTACATGTCAATCCTAGTTCCCACTCCCTCCCTTCGTCCCTCCCTCTTACCCTCTCTACCCCCTCAGATGCACCTAGACCACACTTCCTTCCCATCCCCACACCCCAATTTGACATGTAGGGCAATCCCATCCAGGTGCGGTCATGTAAATCTTTCAAGTCATTTGAAGTAGGGACTAGGCCTGCTCTCCTGTCTCTAGGTTAAGACATACCCCTCTATAGAGGATGTGTTCTCATGGTCCTTTTGTGCACTAGGAATACATCCTGGTTCCACTATCTGATGTTCCTTAGACTGTTCTGTCCTTCTGGCTGAGACCAATGTTCAGGGGCTCTGAGTCAGTCCCATGCTGTATTCCCTGCTATCAGTCTGGGGACCCGTTAGCTCCTCCTTGTTCTGGTCTGCTGTCTCTATGTGTTTCTGCAACCTGGTTTTGTCCTCTCAGTCTGCATATGGATTCTAGTTCTACTCAGTGTTTAGGTATGGGTGTTTCCTTCTGTTTCCAACAGGTATTAGATGAGGGTTCCATGATGGTGAATAAGTTAGTTGTTGATCTCACTATCAGGGAAGGGCATTTTTGTTAGCCTTTCCACTGTTGCTCAAATTGTTAGTTGGAGTCAGTCTTGTAGGGTTCTAGACCTTTCTTTAGGTTCAGTTTTCACGTGTTTAGAAGTTATAAAAGAAAAAAACCCATATTTTCCTGATGAAGGTATATTAGACATTGAAAATTGGCAGAGAATTAGACAAAATATATAGAAGGCAGTGCTGAAGGGAGATAAGATTCTAGTTAGATTTTGGTCAATATGGTCCATAATTTTTTCAGTACTAAATGCTATGAGTGTAAAGAGATTTGTTTTTGACATTGGCGAAGAAGCTACTCTGTCAGTAATAGACTTGCAATTGGATCACGAAACTAAGGATAAAATCACTAAGGATCACGCTATATTAATGAATGACATATGATTTAAATTTGATGTTTTAGAAGATAGAACAATTAGAAAAGAAAGTGAAAGGGTTGACTTCTATATCTCAGATGAAAACAAAAACAAAGCCTTCAGTGGTAGCTTTTTCACAAAAAACAAACAAACACAACCTCAAATTGATTTAATTTCTGGAGCACATTTACAATGTTAATATTGTAGACATAGCCATTAAAAGTTATATGGAGAAGGGAAGAACCTCTATGGACAGAGCAGTGGCCTCTGGCAGCAATTAAATTTGAAGCTGCTCATCGATTGGTTTAAGAATAATTACAGAACCTTGAATATAGGAATAGTCACATTGAACCTTCTACATCTTCCCAGAATTAACCAATATTTATAATTAA
The DNA here is from genome assembly GCF_943737965.1 of Phodopus roborovskii. NCBI lineage: Eukaryota > Metazoa > Chordata > Mammalia > Rodentia > Cricetidae > Phodopus > Phodopus roborovskii. The sequence continues at coordinate 40,304,193 of NW_026126525.1, read as the reverse complement.
GAACAAAATCAGGCATATGGAGGTTATTAACTGATTTAAGAGAGGTTAATTCTTCTTTGTATCCTATGGGATTTTTATAGCCTAGAATTCCATTTCCTATTATGATACCTTTTAAGTGGCCTGTTACAGTTACAGATTTACAATATTGTTTCTTTACAATTTCTGTTCATTTGCAAGATAGGAAGCAGTCTGCTTTCTCTTTGCCACAAATTAATAATAAAGGAACACATCAGAGGTTTCAATGGAAAGTTTTTGATGAATCCCCCAACAATGTGCCAATTATTTTGATCCCATTATAAAGCCTGCAAGAAATGCTTGGCCACATTTATATATTTCACATTCTATAGATGATTTTTGTTTGCTGAACCATATAAGGATAAATTGAAAGAAGTATTAAAACAATTGCCTAATTATTTTAAGCATTTTGGTTTTGGAGAGATCAGTGATAACAGGAACATACATAAACATAATAAGGGCAACATACAGCAAACCAACAACCAACATCAAACTGAATGGAGAGAAGCTTAAGGTGATTCATCTAAAATCTCTTCAATATAGTACTTGAAGTTCTAGCTAAAGCTATAAGACAACAAAAGGAGATAAAGGGGATCCAAATTGGAAAGGAAGAAGTCAAACTGTCTCTCTTTGCAGATGATGTGATAGTTTGTATAAGTTACCCAAGAAACTCTACCAGGAAACTCCTACAGCTGATAAACACATCCAGAAAACTAACAGGATCCAAGATAAACTCAAAAAAATCAGTAGCCCTATTATGATACAGATGACAAAGGGGCTAAGGAAGAAATCAGAGAAACACCACCCTTTACAATAGCCAAAACAACATAAAGTATCTTGGGGTATTGCTTACCAAACAAGTGAAAGACCTATATAATAAGAATTTTGTGGCTCTAAAGAAAGAAATTAAAGATGATACCAGAAAATGGAAAGATCTCCCATGTTCTAGGATAGGGAGGAAAATATAATAAAATTGGCAATCTTGCCAAAAGCAATCTACAGATTCAATGCAATCCCCATTAAAATCCCACCACAATTCTTCATTGACCTGGAAAGGCTAATAATCAACTTTACATGGAAAAACAAAAGACCCAGGATAGCCAAAACAACCCTTTACAATAAAAGAACTTCAGGATGCATCACTATCCCTGACTTTACGCTTTACTACAGAGCTATAATCCTAAAAACAGCCTAGTATTGGCACAAAAATAGATTGATAGACCAATGGAATCAAATTGAAATCCCTAATATAAACCCATACACCTATGAACATCTGATTTTCAACAAAACAGCTAAAATTATACAATGGGGCGAGGAAAGCATCTTCAACAAATGGTGCTGGCACAATTGGATGATGGTGTGTAGAAGACTGCAATGCACAAAACTCAAGTCCAATTGGATCAAAGACCTCAACATCAATCCAGCCACACTGAACATCTTAGAAGAGAAAGTTGGATGTACGCTTCAACAAAATGGTATAGGAGACCGCTTCTTAAACATAACTCCAGGAGCAAAGACACTGAGGTCAATAATTAATAAATGGGACCTCTTCAAACTTAGAAGCTTCTGTAAGGCAAAGGACATAATGAAGATAACCAAACAACAGCCCACAGACTGAAATAAAATTTTGACCAATCCTACATCCAACAAAGTGCTGATCTCCAAAATATACAAAGAACTAAAGAAACGAGTCAACAAAACACCAAATTTCCTTATTAAAAAATTGGGTACAGAACTGAAGAAAGAATTCTTAATAGAGGAAATCAAAAGGCCAAAAGACATATAAGAAAGTGATCAACAATTTTTGCTATCAGGGAAATGCAAATCAAAACAACTTTGAGATACCATCTTACTGCAAGAATGGCTAAAATTAGAAACATCTATGAAAACTCATGCTTGAGAGAATGTGGAGAAAGGAGAACACTTCTCCACTGCTGGTGGGAGTGCAAATTCTTACAGCCATTTTGGAGATCAGTATGGCAGTTCTTCAGGAAAATGGGAGTTAGTTTACCACAGGACCTGGCAATCCCCCTCTTAGGCATATACCCAAATGATCCACATCCATGCAACAAAGACATGTGCTCAACTATGTTCATAGAAGCATTATTTGTAATGGCAAGAACCTGGAAGCAACCTAGATGCCCCTCAATTGAAGAATGGATAATGAAGATGTGGCACATCTACACAATGGAATATTACACTGCAGAAAAAAATAATGGAATCTTGAAATTCCCAGGCAAGTGGATGGCACTTGAAGAATCCATCCTGAATGAGGTAACCCAGTCACAAAAAGAGGAACACAGTACGTACTCACTCATATATGGACTTTAGACCTAGATCAAAGGATCACCAGCCTATGATTCACACCACCAGAAGAACTAGGATACAAGGTGTATTCTAAGAGATGCATATAATGTCCCTCACAGAACCGGGAAGGGACACGTCCCCAGAGCACATAGGAAGGGGGGGCAGTGAATGGAGGGAGAAGTATGAGAACGAGAAGGGGAGGAAAAGTAAGCACGTAAGCACGTGTGACTAGGAAGACTGACTCAGGGAAGGAATAGAAGACAGACAGAGAGAGAGAGAGAGAGAGAGAGAGAGAGAGAGAGAGAGAGAGAACATAAAAGAGGGAGCAATTATTGGTTTGAAGAGAAAACTGAACCTAAAGAAAGGTCTAGAGCCCTATAAGACTGCTGCCAACTAACAATTTGGGCAACCATTCAAAAGCTACCATAAATGCCCTTCTGGAATAGTGAGATCAACAGCTAATTTATCCACCATCATGGAGCTCTCATCTAATACCTGTTGGAAACTGAAACAAACACCCATACCTAAAGACTGAGTCGATCCAGAATCCAGATTCAGAGGTAGAGAATAAGACCAGGTTGCAGAAACACATAGACAGCTGACCTAACAAGTAGGAGCTAATGGGACCCCAGACTGATATCTGGGAATCCAGCATGGGACTGACTCAGCTGCCCCCCTCCCATGAACATGGGTCTCAGCCTGAAGGACTGAGCAGTCTAAGGCATCTCAGACAGTGGAACCAGGATGTATTCCTGGTGCACAAAAGGACCTCGTCGACACATCCTGAATGGAGGGATACTGTCTTAACCTAGAGACAGGAGAGAAGTCCTAGTGCCTACTTCAAATGACTTGACAGATTTACATGACCCCACCTGGATGGCATTGCCCTACATGTAGAATTTGTGTGAGTGGGATGGGAGGGGAGGGTGGTCAGGGCGCATGTTAGTTGAGATGGAGGGTAAGAGGGAGGGAAGGAGGGACAGGGAACTGGGATCAACATGTAAAATAAAAAATAAAGAAAGGAAGGAAGAAAGGAAGCCCTATGTTCTATACATTTGGGGATGTATCTAGGTCCACAAATATGAGCTGTGGCCCTAGCTGACGGGAATAAATATTTTTAACTGGCTACATACAAAAAATAAAATAATTAATCGAGTAAAAATCAATATACCTATAAAATTATTCTTGCTAAATACTTTTCAATATCCTACAGGGATATTGGCATAGGTGTCCTCTCCTTTAAAATGGTTTTATACTAAATATTCTTTTCCTAAAATATTAACCACTTATGAAGAAATGTTAGCATATCTTACACAGCAATATAGACAGAGATGCATAAATCTAACAGATCAGAATTGTTCACCTATAATTTTTCCTCTCTTGGTAATGAAAAATTAAATATTTAATTCAAACATCAGAAGCCTTACAAATAACTTAAATTGCTTTTACAGGTGATTTTGAATATCATTTTCCTAAAAGTAAATTATAGGATTATTTAAGAAAACTAGATTTTGTAATTAATTATATTAAAGCTCACAACCCTTTAGCTAATGCAATGACTGTTGGGTATAAAACATAAAGTTCTTATTGGACCCAGGTAAGTATCCGAAGTATTAGGTAGAGTTTACAGCATTCTTATCAGTGCAACAAAAATGAGCTGTGTTCTATGATTTTCAGTTTTTCCTCAAGAAATTATTATAGTTCCTAATTCTGTTTATGTTGTAGATATAGATACATAAATTTATAATGACTCTTTGCAATCTTCTAAAGCACCTTTCTTAGCCTTATTTACATTACACAAACTACAATAAGGAGTTATAGACATCTTGTTTTCATTACACATGTTTGCTTACACTCTATTTACATGGATACGTAACCTATGGTAATGATCAAGTAGATACATTAGTGGCTTTTACTTCACCAAAAGATGAATATGACATTTGCATACTAATAGTAATCAGATACACATACAAGATTTCTTATAGACAAGCAAAACAAATTATTCTAGAATGTCCTATCTGTTGCCCATTATACTTGTGACCTATTCCTCAGGGAGTTAATCCTCTAGGTACTCATCCAAATGAGATTTGGCAAATGGATGTTACACAGATACCTGAGTTTGGAAGACTTCCTTTTGTTCATGTTACTGTTGATAAATTTTCATCACTTTTGATGGGCTATGCCTTTATCAGGGGAAACCACTAATCAAGTTATACAACATTTATTAGAGGTCTTTGCTGTCATGGGGTGCCCTTCTAAAATTAAGGCTGATAATGGCTTAACATACACTTCAAGGAAATTTAAAAGATCTTGTAAACATTATGATATAGAAAATGTAGTTGGCATAGAGTACAATCCTCAAGGTCAGGCAAATGTAGAAAGAACACATAATTGTCTTAAAAAATAAATTAAAAAATTAAAAAGGAGGAAAAGGCAGGACATTGAGATGGAAAAATTGTGGAATTTACAAAAGAGTGTACATTCAATGTTACATCAAGCATTGTTTTCTTTAAATTTCATTAATTTACCACAAGGAGAAATTCTGACTAGAGCTGTAATCCATTTTTTTTTGCAGACAACATGCAAAATATATCAAAAATTTTTGGGTAAATATTGCTTTGAATGCAGAAAGGCAGCCTACTATGTTACTTGTTAAAGGGAGAGGATATGGTTTTGTATCGTTGCAGGATGGCTGTCAATTGTGGCTCCCAGGAAAGTTGACCAGATCCCATATGGAAAATTAAAACAGGAACTTTCCTATTTTTGCCATTATACAATTGTCATTAAGAAAGAAGCCTCATCGACATTGTTCTTCCCCATTGCTTACATGGGGTCAGGTGAAATCTCCTGCCATTCAGGGGCAAATGCTTATGCAATGTTCTGGGAAACCTGTTCCTGGTGAACATCTTTTTTTCTGGCTATGTGTGCCCTACTTACTATTTCCTCTGCTCAGGGAATGGTTATAAGTTATTAGGCATTTGTTCCAAAATCCTCCCATGTTTAAACCAGTTACTTGGGGAGACATGGATGTTTTGATATATACTATTCCTAAAATTTTGTCCCTGCCTTGGAATAATTTTACTCATCTAAATATTAACATTACACAATTTCACTTACTTAGATAATGAGGATCCCATATGTTTGAGAGCTTGTCCTTGTCTACCTTTAGGGTTTCTACATTGGTTTTTGCCATGCATAAATGTTACTTGTTCTTGTACTCACTACTGCCTGGTCTATAAACCACACCTTGGAAAATTTGATTGAAAGTCATGATTTATTCTATCCTCATTGTACTGATTTTGCTTATGTCAGGTTAAAATATAAAAAAAAAATCTTGTATAGGAAAATTTGAAAGATTATACAAAACAAATGGATTAATTTGGGTCCATATAGGCAATTCATAAATACATGTTCAGAATGAAATATTACAACTTGTGATTTGTCTGAAGCTAGTAGGATGCATCTAGCAGAGAATGATACTGTGACTGGAAGCTGACTGATGGCATGGAGTGTCAGTGGTATCAGTAATCATCATGTTGCCCCTTTGAAATTGATGACAGCTGTCCAATCTTATGTTTGTATGATTGCTGTTTCCTTTATGCCCATATAGTTGTTTAATGGATCATTCTCAGGGACTGCATCCTTTGCTTCTACTTATAAATTTACTCTGTTTAAAAGTGTTGATATTACTGCTTGCGTGCCTTTGCTTTATGTATTTTTATTGGGAAATTTTATTTTTTTAATGGAATTCATTCTACTAATTGCAAATTATATACTTGTGTAAACACAACTGTTCCCTTTAACTCAGATAATGAATCATTAATGATTTTATAGCAATGTACTCATGTTTGGATACCTGTGAAGTTAGGCCATCCTTAGGCACAGGATCATCTGGATCATATTGTGGTGGATTTTTTTTAAAGCTATTAAAAAGAAGTAAATGAATGTTAGGAGTTATAGTTGTTGTGATTCTTAGTCTTATATCTGTTGCTGTTATTGCTTCCTTAGCTGGTATTGCTTTACAGACTTCTTTGCAAACTAAACATTTTGTGGAACAATGGCATCAAGATTCACATGAACTGTGGTTTCAACAAACTCAAGTTGATGCCAGATTGCAGACAGAAGTTGGTTGATGTACTAAAGCATATCGTAGGATGATTAAGTTGAAAATATCTATCCTTGAAAGAATAAGAATCTTTAGGGTGTGATTGGAATTCTACTATCTTTTATATCACTGATTTAGCTTATAATGATTCAGTAAAAGGCTGGGGAATTATTCAGTCATATTTGTTAGAGAATAAATCAGAACACTATGTTTTTGATTGTTTGTATACTAATACTGAATCCACATTTACAAAAACATTTCTAAATTCTGTTACATCTAATATAGCACAAGTGTTTTTGGTTAAACTCTCCAGCCTGGATTTTAAGGGTTTATTTCAAAGTTCTGTCCATACTCTTGAGGGTAAGGGAATTATTTAATTAATGTAGCCTTAATTTGCTCTTGATATCAACGCCTTTTACTTTCTAATTTAGATGTGATTCAAATCCTTTGGTTAAAAATGTTAATTCTTCATAATAAAAATTAAAAGGGAGGAAATTGTGGACTTAGAGAGCTGGCTGAAGGTGCAGGCTCCTCTTGAATCAAATGAGGCTAGACTTGGGATATAAATGCGTGACATATCAAGCATAGATGGAAGCATATTTCCCATAATTATGTTTCAATATTATGCCAGAATTTGGTCTTCAAGATAAGGAAGTAGCTCTTGAGCTCAGTGAACTGTCCTCCACTGTTCTGCTTGCTGAGGAAATGTTTGTAGCTACATTCTTCTTTAAATATAACAGAGACATTGTCTAATACTGAGGAGCCATCTCATGATTCATTATATGGTCTGAGGGTGTTGAGTTTTTGAGATAATTGTCTAACCTTGTATATAAAAGTTCTGTAAAATAAAGTACCTCATGCAGCTGTCCTTACTCTGCATCCTCTGTGTCCTGATTTATGGGAAACTTCTATCCAGGGTCCCCAAAGCACTAGCTGTTGACAATGTTTCACTCATGCTCCTTGCCCAAAAAATTCATTAGTTTTCCAGGAACAATGATAAAATTTTAATTTTGATTGTTACTGGTGTCCCATCTGTGTGAAGAGATGTTTGTTCATGTCTCACTAGGAAGAGTTTATATCATATAATGTCTTCTGTGTTCTAATATGCTAAGTTATATGGAGACACTGATTAACTTTAAAATTAATATTGCTTAAAGTAATATGCTTTTCCTTCGATGACACACAGTGTGGATTTTTCTAAGCTATCCATGGTTGACTGTGACATCAGTATCTGAACATTTATGAATACTATGACAGTACAATGTATAAGGCAAATTACATTATCAACATTAAAACTTCTTTGTAGTGTATGGTGCATCTTAGTAGTATTGTGCCTGTACCAAATGTGAGAGGTCCTAGAATTTATACCTAGCACCAGTCAAGGAAAGAAAGAGAAGAAGACAGACAAAGAGACATCTTTCTGTATAAAAGCAATGTGATTTTCAATAACATTATTAATCCAAAATCAATTATAAGACAACACATAACTTCAAAAGGGGGATTAAAATATATTCTAACCAAGTATGCGAATAAGCCTATTGGTAAATAATGTTTGTAATTTTCCATTTTATTATTTTCTTTTCTACCTTGTAGTTGAGAGATCTGAAAGTTACTGAAATCTTTATGAAAGATTAGCATTGATAGATTTTCCTCATTTCCATCACTGAGGAAACTCCTAATACCTAATGTCAACAAACCAACCTACAGTCATGCTATAGTGATGCTATTGATTCATCCCGGGAATAAATATTTAAATTTCTTAAGAATTAACACTGGAAAACTATTACTACAGATAAAAACATTAAACTGAATATTAGGGAGATATTCAAAAAGAATTTGCTGTATTCATGTATGGATATTATCTATCATTTGGGGACAATTTGTTGAACAGAAAAATTTTATTTCAAACATATTTTCCTCTTTGCTACTCCTCTCAGGTATTTCCCATCTCCCTATCCACTTAACACCTTTTCTGTCTTTCTTTAAAACATACACACACACACACACACACACACACACACACACAGTCAAATGCCACAAAAACACAAAATCAGAAACCAAGATATACAAGAAAATGCAGTACAACAAAACAGAACAACAACAACAAAAACAATAAAATGCCAAACAATGAAATATATGACAAAAATTCTATAAAAATGTAGTGTTTGCTTTGTGTTGCCTTCTGTTGTTTTTTCAAAAGGCCTCTAAAACTCTGTGAGCTGTTTCATCCTTTATGATATTCATATTATCAGTATATTTATTTTCCAAGATGATATTTTAACCATACCTTGAACTGTCTTTCAAAACAGCTTCATTATCAGAACCAACAGAACCATCAGAACCAGGGCCCTGGTATGAAAAGAGTACTCAGTGACTTCACATACCATAAAATATTAGTTTCTAACATTCCCATGCATAATCATCACCAAGGAAACAGCACAAGTGTAGGTTGCCCAGCCTCATCCAGAAATATTTTTTTGGATGTCTAGAGATAAACAGAAGAGTTTGCAGATTTCCTGTTATGACAAGGTGACACACTGCAGGTGGTCTAAGAAAGGAAATTTGAATCTTTTGGCTAAAAGCTTCTTTCATCATATTTTAGTTTTGCATGGAAGTTGTATTCCTTCCTTTTTGTCCCATGAAGTCCATACTCTTTCCTCTGACATAATTTCTGTGAAAACATACTTCCCATTTTTACATGTGCATATTAGCATTTATTGATGATACATAATAATGGATTTAACTAGAAGGTGTTTTGCTGTGGCAGTTGTACATGTGTACAGATCACATTGTCATCGCATTTACCTTCACTACCTCCCTTATCCTTCACTACTTGTACTTACTTTATTTGTATCCCTAGTCTCTCTCCATCTTCAGCGGGGTTGTGTGCATGTCCTAGGCAGATGAATGCATCTGCTGTATTTCATTGATATTATATCATTGCCATATATGGAATATAGAAACTCAGCAGTATTCTTTATCGTCCTGCTTCTACAGTATTTCTGATTCATCTTCTATTATATGTTTTAAAATATAGAGGTGATATAATATTCCACTTTTGTTTACACTGCATTTTTATTTTAGAAATGACAATAGATTAGATATTATTTATATTTGACATTTGAACTACAGTGACAATTTTCAATAGCAAATTGATTTTAGTTAACAATAAGTATTCAATGACTGCATATTTTCTAGTTCTATATGACTATAATTTCTAAATAAAATTTCCCAAAGAAAATAAATATGATAACTATTTTTTTGTCACGCACATGTGAGACACTTTATTACACTGCAGCATTGTTTCACTGAACAGGAGGAAAGATGAGATTCAATGCCTCTCAGCTGACTGAAACACTAGAATAGGTGAATGAATACAGAATTATATTTGAGTTTTGAAATTAAAGATCCATAAAACCTAAAAGCGTACAAGAAGGTGTTGAATAACAGTTCCCATGAAAATTTAACCAGATTTTTTTTTTTTTTACTGAAAAAAAGCAATATGACTCCAGGGTGTTATTCAACCTGCAACAAAGCTAAAGCATTTTTAATAAGCATGTCACTATCACAGGATTGATTATCTCTCTGTAAGAAGCACTGATGAGCTCAAGTAGTAAGCATTGGGCTGGTTCTCTGCTAATATTAGTGTGCAAACTAAAATGTCTCTACAGTGTTAACAAGAAAATTTAGAGCAACTTGGGAATGATGACTTGGTTCATTGTTGAAGAGGCTGTTTGGAAGAAAGAAGACAGGAGAAAACTGTATCTGTCTCATATGGGAACCACTAGCTTAAAGAAGCAGACAAAAGATGGATGATTTTCCTATGAAAATAAAAGTGGGAACAAAATCTTATAGGGGGAATTAAAATTTTACTTAAAAAGAATTAAGTTTTTATTTGATTTACTCACTGGAATAAAGGCTACTCAAGTAATATCCTATTCTTAAATACATAAGCAGACTTTCCATGATGATCAACCTTGTATTGGATGATGGGTAACATGTCCCACTCTTAGTTGGTTTTACTGTGAGTGGTTTAGTTGTTGTTGTTTATTCATTTATACATTTTCTTTTATTTATTTATTTTTCTTAATTTACATTTATTTATACATTTTTAAATATTGTTAAAAGCCTTACTCATATTTAATTATTGTTAGTTTCAACTACAGTATCCTGTTTCAACAGTCCATATCTGTGCACAAAGCTGCTGTCCAGCTAGACTATCTCATACAGCAGATAAGCCTGTACAATGCCCCATTGCAAATGATGCACACGTATACATTCATGTATATGCATACATGCTATTAATCAAACACAGACACTCTTCAAGCATAATAAACCATCACATAGGCAGATTCTTTTTCACGATCATTTCTTAGATTTCCTCTATTGGTCCTTAAAATAGTGAGTTACAGATAGACCATAACATGCAGGCAATTTGAGAATTGTAGAATTTCCTTGGAGAAACATGAAAAAACCCCATTTAGAGCACTGGCAACAAAGAAATAATCCTGCCAATCCAGCTTAAAGAATCAATGCTTGTTGATGTTAATTACATGAGATAGAGTGATGGATGATTTACAGGAGCTTAGGTGGTTTACATGAGAAGACCAGCACTGAAAGGGAATGGATCATGAAAGCTATGTTGCTATGCCTCTCTGCTTCCTCCCATATTCTTCCCATTCAGCGATTGTTGACTGCATTAAAAACTTTAACCAAGGGCTTCGTGTTTCCTTTAACTTTCTAAGCATTGCAAAGTTAGTAATTCCAGGGGTTCCCTTAGTCTTGTCAACTTCTACCTTCTATCTTCTAGAAATTTATAAGGATACTGCGTCCCTCCAGGAGAAGACACCTCAACTTGCATATGGTAGCTACAACACTAGCAGCTTTTTCTGCCCCATATGAATTCTTGACTCTAAGAAGTTTAGTATTTAATTAAATGAATTTTCTTTTACTGTAGCGAATTCATTGAAGTTTCTTGGGTTCATTTCTTTATCTGTTTATTTGGGTTTTTGTTTTATTTTGAAACGCTTTCTAAAACTTTCCATGATTAAAATAAATTTGAAGTGAGAATAAAATACGTTTTGAAACATAAATCTACATGTATTATATGGCGATAATTGTTACTTGTCTGGTTGGAATAACTTCAGAACAAAGTGTTGAGAAATGTCACTGTGGATGTCTCTTACTTTTCAAGAGAAAAAGGCACTCAAGAGTGTTGGGGTAAAGAGCAAGAGAAAGATAACATTCTTTAATGCTATTTATATGTGATGTAATAAATATTTTCCAAATACCTCATCATTAAACGCTAATAGTGCCCTGGTGAGTAAGTGTTAGGAAGATTTGTTTTTGAGTAGAAAAGACTAGGAGCAATCAAATAATTTACTTAAAGTTATTTACTCTCTGAGCATAACTACTTTTGAAACAACTTTTAATTTCAAGTTATTCTTTTATTACTATTTATTCAGAATCTATATACTTGTACTTCCACAATAATTAAAGTTTTGTTTGAAGAAAAATTAAATTAAGGTCCTGAGAAATAAGTGAACTTTCTCAAAATGAAAATAATAAATTGTTAAGGGTAAAATGTTAGTACATATTTAATGATCTGAATCAATTCTTCACACTTCAGAAAGCAGAAGGATACTCTACACCTGTCTATTCGGTTGCATTTGTTATAACTTTCTATCACTCTCTGATTTTGAAAAAAAATAATATGCCAGTTAATATTTATGTTCCAATGTCTAAATTGAGAGGTATTCTGTTTTTTTGTGTTTTCTCACTTAATCTCCATGTTTTCCACTTTTGTATGTGTGACACTTTTGTTCGCTACCATTAACTTTTTTTAGTTTTATATATAATTTTTCCCTCTCTGTGACTTGAAAATTTTAAGATATATTCCCATTTCCTGTAAAGACAAGATTAATAGGAGAGTAATGCCTCATGGTACTTTATAGTATAAGGATTTTGTGTCAGCCAGTTCTCATTTTGATCTTCAGTATGAACTCTGCTTTTAGCTACCCAGGAACCCTTGAAGGAGTTCCCAGATTTCCAGTGCACTCTTGCATTCACTCTTATCTAGAAAACAAAGATATCTGGTAACTATAACATTTATATCATATGTATCACTGCTATTAAGCCTGAAGGAGATGGCGTATATAACAGTATTCGTATAACACCAACCTTGAGCCTTACTTGGTACCTATACAACAAAAACTCCTCTCTAGGTTTTCTATTAGACTGTTGTATCACATTACAATGCACCAACTGTAGGAAACCTAGAAGCTGATAGTCATTTCTACTTGATTTAGAAAAGAAAGGTGAAGAAATCATGGTGCAAGTTATCTCACAACAACTTCGGGTACTAAATATCAAATATTGGTATTGTGTATTGTTTTTAAAATTCACAGATACAAGAGTGTCATATCATGGACATGAAAGCTGTCCTGAAATATATTAAGACATTGTTGAGTAGCTCGAAGGCAAGTAATATATATTGTTTCAGATAGCTTTATATTTCACAAATGCCCTTCAGTCAGGATAAACACATTTTGGCAATAGTTTATGGCTCATCAGAACTCTATTTTACTTATGGCTTGAGCGTCTGTGATGGTTTGGTGTGGACTTGGCTGTTCAACATTTATACATCCATTAATTAGCAGTTAGGCGTGATTTAATGGATAATGTTCCTGGCATTCAGTTACATGAAGCAGTAAACAGCTTTTATAGAAAATTAAATGCTGCAGTGAATCAGAGACATTTGGTGACCCCCAGAATGCATGTGTTTCCAGAAAACTGCAATGTTATAATTACTATGCCAGAGGGGAAACATATTCAACTGATAGCACAACAAACAGAAGAATTCATGAAGTGTGCCTCTTGCAAGTTTATGAAAATGACTGCTTTCTTGGTTTAAAATTTTTTCTTTGTTTACTTTTATTTCAATTGTAGAAAAGTTCCTACCAGTAAGTAGAGAATGTTTAAACATGTCTTGGCCTGAAAAGAGACACCAATAATCAATGTATACTTATAATTAAAAAGTTAGAAGTACATATTTAATATGAAAATTGTTATTTCTTTTACTGAAGTTTAATCCAAATCTTCAAAGTATTTATTCAGGTAAAAGTAATCACGTAAAGTATGTGTGATATCAATCATATATTTTAAAAGGCCATTATAATATAAATCAAAATATATATTTATTTTAGTATAATTTAAATATGAAAAAATAATTTTAATTGTGTATTGGGAAAATATAATCTTTAACACAAAATTTGATGTTTTCAAATTATGCTTTATTTATGTGTAATTCATACATGTAATTTCTAAAAATATTTATTTATTTATAAATATTCAATACTGAGAATGTATTTACATATTACAATATGGATATATGTTAAGAAATGTAAATTACAAATTTTAATTAACTATATGATTCAATTTTCAAGTTCTACCACCCACTTAGCAATTTATCCATTCAAGTATATTCTGAATAGCAAATAATTGATAATGAAACAAAATAAAATGTATTATTTCACAAGGCTAAAAAAGATGTTCATCAACACATAACTATTGATGCATGAAGAAAAATCCTTTAATAGATGTGTTTGTCTCTGTTTTAGAATTACTGGGAAAATTACATGGTTTAGTACACTGGTTTAGCTCTCAATAAGAAAAGAATTTTCCGTGTTCTTTTTCCATAATTAGATTTGGTATGCATTGTAAAAGAAACAGGCCTTTCATTGAGCAGAGTTGGTAGACCATTTTTTACATAATACAAAAGACTTCTCACACCACACACTGACAAGATGAATGCTTGTCTTAGCCAATTCTTTCCCTATCTCCCAGGCTTTTTCTCTAGGCTTGTGTCTATAGATCGAGATGATGGAACTACAGCTCCTTTATAAAAGTAAGAATTCATTTTCAGTGTTCAGCTTACCTTTTAAAATGTTGGAGAACTTTTGAAATTTGAAATTGCTTTGACACAAAAGGTGTATTTCATTTAGGGAAATAAGAGCCTAGATAGCATGAAATCTGTTATCTTTTTAGTCGTCCGTTGGGGAAAAGTCATGCCCATATTTTGAAGCACTGCTTCACTATCTGCAGAAAGGCTGCAGATGAGGAGGCATCCGCCCTCACTGTGACTAAAATGTTTACTTTAGCAAACACTGCTCTATTAAATTTCAAAGTGGTGCACTTTGAATTTTAAATTGCAAAGAAAGCCTGGCCTCCATTCTTGAAAGCTTTGGTTTAAACATAAAAAGGGGAAAGCAGCTTTGAAGTTCGAATGAGATACACAAACTTGCTTCTCTGCAATGAGACTGAAAAATTTAGAGGCGGCATGTATGCTATTTATCATTGTAACTTAGGACTGCTGTGACCCTCAATTTTTTCAGCTTTCACCATTTCTGACTTTCTACAAAAACAGAATTTTGGAGCCAATGTAGTATTTTGCTTGCCATGTTCAACTGGGGGAATGCCTCTACAAAATCATTTTACAAATTTTCCTAAACAAATCATTTCATTGCTTTTAAATGGGCATTTAATTTGTCAAATTATGCTTGTAATCTAGGGTTTTATTGATTCTGCTCACCCATTTCTCCAGGATTTACTATGCACATGAAAGCTACATCACAGAAAATTTATATTTTTGGCATAGATGCTCACCTTAATGACTATTTATTTTGGTAGATGAGGGCTTGCATAATTGAACAATCCATGGACCAGAGATAATTGAGCATTACAATAAAAGATGCCATTTATTTACAAATGTGAGCCATTAACTCCTCCACTTTGCTTACTGGAGTGAACTTTTTAAACTAAATAATTACAAATGCACCATCACAAAATAAGCCTTTTGAGGGTCAACTCATTTTATGTTCTTTGATGAATAAGCATTTGTAGAACACTGTTTATGTTGTAAAGTAAAATAAACATTTTATTGCAGAAGGTGTTAAGGCACTGCGCTTAGCAAGTTAAGACTTAAAGTAATTACAGTGGTTATTGAGTACATCTACTCCTAAATTATTCAGCACAAGTTAATACTTCCAATTTTCTTCCTGAAAATTTCATATGACAATAAAAAGACAATAAAATTCATGGCAGTATTTGCATATTAGTTATCATTAATTTTGTTTTGACTCAACACTGTTCCAACTAATAAAACAGACTCTAAGTAGATCATATGCTCTTTCTTATCAAAATACAGAGCAGCTGATTTGTCTCTGAATGTGGCAAGATTAAGATGAAAGGAGTTACTAAAACTTTTTCTTTGCTCCAATATAAGCTTCATATACTTGATTTTGTCTTCCATATTAGAGTTAAAACACCTGGAATGGTCACAGGAAGCATGCACAGTGAGGGTCCAGGAATTTGTTGAAAACCACTCTTAAAGCAGTAAGTGAGAATGGGGCATCGCCAGCCCACAGTGATACTAGCTGATAACTACTCACCCATCACCTCCACTGAGAACTTCTTAAGCCATTTTCTGCTTGTGTAGAACACAAAAGCAAGGACAAAGGGATCCTGAGATTGAGCAGTTACCTGACAGCTTGCAAGTTGCTGGTCTGTAAGAAGATCTACTGACAAGGACCTTGGTCACCCAAAATCTAATACACATAGCCTATCATTTTACCTTTAAGGAATTTCTACTTACTGAGTAGACATTCTGTCCTATAGTTAACAAATCTTAGAATTCTCAAGGCCCCATCTCTTCACTTTGTTTTGTAATTGTTTGACCTTATATCTGGTGATAAATGTAATGATAACAAGAGGAAGTAATGTAGCTATAATTTTTAAGACCTTGTGGCCTTGGCATGCAAAATGCTTCCCTAGTAAAGTTTAACGCAAAGTATCCATTTCCAGTGTTTCAACAATATATTGATGAGTTAAAACCCCTTATGAGGTAATGAGGTCTGTGTCTTTTGGTGATTTTGGTGTTTTGTGGTTAGCAGCCTCATGTGTCAGAAAGATTTCTTCATTATTTATGGAGAACTGCTAAAACACTAAAACTTTTAAAAAGTAATTTAAAAATATATTGCTAGTTAATTTTCACATTGATAAATTCATTTTCCAAATTTTCTATTTTAAATATTTCATTTTCAACTATTTTACATCATAATGGATGCAAAAAAGTATATCTGACCAATATGTATTAGTCCTATACAGTATTTTGCCTAATGGTAGTGAATAGAAATAAATTAAAACAATTTAATTTAAATTATGTCTGCATAAACAACAGAATAAATATTTTGAAATGATAAGCATGCTTGAATATCAAATGAGTAAAAAGAATATCTTCAGTTGCTACTGCCAGTTATGAAAAACCAACACAATTTAAATGTCTTTCCTTTTTCATGCTTTTTAAATAGACTTAATAATGTTAAAAATAATAAATGAATCTTTAATATGAATGTAATCTTTATGTAAAATTTGCCCAGCCATTATGAAAGCCATTATATATGAACCACATATTATATTCCTTTGAGAACTCCCAGCATGTGAAATAACTTGACTAAAATATATCCACTTATACCCAAATGCTTTTCAATGTCATCCATGTGCTCTTCTTGGAATATGTTAAAATTATTATAACAATAGCAAGAGAATAAGAATGTGAATTAAGAACCTTGAGCCTGCAGAGATGGAACAAAAGGATATAATATTTGCAGATGAGAAAAGAGTTTAAACACCTGTTTCCAATGAACACATGAGCTTCTGAACTCATAGATGCAGGAAACACAATAAGAATGGTAAGGTTTAACATTCACAATTGCAACACATTTGAATGCAGCAAGAAAAATGTATTTTAGTAACTACACTAAATATTTTGAAATCTAAGAATTTGATATTAATATCCCAAACAAATCTGGTAACCATTTTGAGAACAAAGCAACAAAGAAGTCCATTTGAAAGACATTTAATTTGAAAGTGAATTGATGCTATTGGATTATCCATGACACTGAAGAGGAATCGATTTTAGACTTACAGCATTGTGTTTGATTTTGCTTAAAACATGGATAATTTTTCTGATTTTCTTGATTTAAATGAGTTAGTCTTCATGCAGTCATCGAGGGGGAAAGGAAATCACTCTGAAACATTATCACATATGTAATTTGTATAAAACATAAGGTCTTGATTAAGCAATTTAAGGAATATGCATGAGTATGACAGCAGTAGCATCAGCCTCTTAGTCTTCTTGCTGTCAACAGGAATGCCTTGAAGAATGGAAGATTGCCTGGTGTTTTTTTTTTTTTTAAGTAAAGATTTCTACTCTCAAAGAATCAATTTTCATATGTCTCACAAGCATAAATGTATCACTGTGCTTCCTTATTCCAAGCCTCAACCACTAGTTTGCTTAATCTGGTAGGATGCTGTATGAGTGGTAGCATATGGCTTTGCCCTCAAAACTCTCAGCATTGAACAGAGTCATCTTCCAGTCAATCCAAAATTTCAATAGAAGGAACACATTGAAGAATTACATCTATTCCCCAAAATTCTCACAGTTAAACAGTCCAACTTTCTTACAGACCCTGCCTCATGTTACCTACTGTATAAATTAGATGTAAATGTTCCATATGTCCTTAGATTTTGGAATCTTTTGTTGTTTCCTATGCATCATTAAAAGCTGCCTGAAGTTTATTGAACCTTGACTTCTTTGCAGAAATGATTAGGGGTTAGTGCCCCTTCCATTGTTTTTTATTATAGTTTTCCAATGCCTCATTAGGCTTATAGTACTTATGCATTTACATAAACTTCCTCCTGTCAACTAGCAATTCAGAATGAGGTATTTTATTAAAATAATATTAAGCTATAAAATAAGAAAAAAAAACAGTTGCTTCAGATGTCAAACAATAAATATCAGCTGATGGAAGATGTCATTCTGTAAATATATTTTTCTTATTGGTTAATAAATAAAGCAATGTTGGCCAATAGGAAAGGAAGACAGTGGGATTAGAAGACAAGGATGATTCTGGAAGTGGTAGGAAGGAATTCCAAGATGGAGGACAGAGAGGTAGAACATCAGCCCCTCTCTCCAATAAGATGAGACCACATGGAAATACTTACATTAATAGAAATGGGTTAATCATTAAGACAGGGCTAGCTGATAAGAAACTGGTAACTGGCCTACAGCTTTATATCAAATACAGCATCTTTGTGTATTATTTGGGTCTGGTGCAGCTGTATCCAGGCCTGCAGGGGAAAAACCTTACTCGTAACAATCAGCCTTTGATTTTGAAGTATAGAAAAAAAGTAAGAGAAAGTAGTTATGTACTGGAAAAGGAATAAAAGGTCCTCATACTGAAAGAATTGAGAAACAAAAGTTTTCTCAGTTTCTAGTCATGGTTCTTCACAGGAAAAGTGACTTTTCATAGGTGGCAAATATGTTCAGAATTCCTGCCTAGCTAAATTCTGCCTGTCCATTGGCCAAAATAGCTTTATTCATCAAGCAACACATATTTGAAGCATACAAAAGGACCTCCCACATCATATTCTCAAGAAATTCTGTATGTTTAAGTAATGAATGAAACTAAATTGCATATTATTATTCAAAATATTATAGTGAAGTCTTTATAGGAATGTTAGATGCTGATGTAGAATTTGAAGACACTTCTAATTAAGCATAAAACATTAAAATATGATTACCAATTTAAAAATCCTAATTCTTAATAGAAATAGAAAATTCAGGAAAAATACCTGAGTTGTTCATGTTGAGTTTCATCTAGTCTCTGATTTTTAAAAAAGAAACAATATTGCAACTTGGACTATTGTTTTGTTCATAAATAACAAGTTGAGTAGGAGAAACAGGAAGATTTGAGTATTGTGGGTATTTAGTCAGATTAAGCCATTGGTATTGGGGTGACTAAGCCCTATAGCTGTGGTCTTCTCTGGGTACTTGACAAGAAAAGAACTGAGGACAAGTTTCCTATTCTCGCTCTTTGGGATGATGAGTGAACTGGCAGAGATATGGCTTGGAGTTCTTTTTTGCCCTTTTGGAATGAGTTTATGGCACAGTGTCAGAGAGCTGGTTCCCCAGGTGGATCAGAGGAGCAGCTGGTGACTCAACTCTTACTCCCCCTACTTGTAATTATTTTGCAAGGCTTGGTTTAAATAAAAGGTAAAACAATCTTAAGGATTCCTGCTTTAGCAGAGACAAGAAGCCAAGGGAAAGAAGGATTTCTGAGATAAGTGTCTTTGCAGCCAAATAGTATTTCCTTATATATGTGTCCCATAATGTCATTATCCTTCCATTGAGAACCACTCATGCTGTTTCCATTTTCCTGGCTGCTGTGAATAGCTGAGCCAAGTGTCTCTGCAAGAGGATATCCAGTCTTTTGTGTTATATACCAAGAAATGATACAGTTGGCTCATATCAGAACACTGATGTCTGAGGTGGTTGCAACAATTTGAAAGGTCAACGACAATGACTGAGGGATGGTATGTTTTCCTCATATATCCTAGCATTTGTTTTCAGTTGTTTTCTCCATGTTGGCCATTCTGACTTGGGTATCAAGAAATCTCAAGTAGTTTTAACATATACTGCCCTATTTAATAAGGATGTTGAATACTTTTTTAAAAATTTTATGGTTGGAACTTGAAGAAATCATCCTGAATAAGGTAACCCAGTCACAAAAAGAGGAACATGGTATGTACTCACTCATATATGGATATTAGACCTAGAGCAAAGGATCACAAGCCTATAGTTCACACTGCCAGAAGAACTAGGATACAAGGTGGATTCTAAGAGATTGATATAAGGTGCCTCACAGAAGGGGAAAGGGACAAGTCTCCCAGAGGACATGGGAAGTAGGAGGGGCAATGAAAGGAGAGAGAAGTAGAAAGAGAAGAGGAGGAGAGGAAAGCACATGAGAGTAGGAAGATTGAGTCAGGGGAGGAATAGAAAACCAGAGAGGGGGGGGGGGAGAGAGAGAGATAAAACACATAAAAAAGGGAGCCATTATTGGTTTGAAGAGAATACTGAACCTAAAGAAAGGTGTAGAGACCTACAAGACTGACTCCAACTAACAATTTGAGCAACAGTGGAAAGGCTACCATAAATGCCCTTCCCTTATAATGAGATCAACAACTAACTTATGCACCATCAAGGAGCCCTCATCTAGTACCTGTTGGACACAGATGCAAACACCCACAACTAAACATTGAGTCAAACTAGGATCCAGATGCACAGAGAGAGGGGACAAGACCAGGTTGCAGAAACACAGACAGCTGACCTGAACAAGGAGGAACTAACGCGCCCCCAGACTGATAGCTGGGAAGCCAGCATGGGACTGACTCAGACCCCCTGAACATGGGTCTCAGCTAGAAGGACTGAGCAGTCTAAGGGACCTCAGACAGTGGAACCAAGATGCATTCCTGTTTCACAAATGGACCTTGCAGACACATCCCCCATGGAGGGATACTCCCTTTACCTAGAGATAGGAGAGAAGTCCTAATCCCTACTTCAAATGACTTGTCAGATTTAAATGACCCCACCTTGATGGCATAACCCTACATGTGGAGTGGAGGGTAGGATGGTAGGGGAGGGTGGTCAGGGTGAATGTGAAGGGGGAGAGAGGGTAAGAGGGAAGCAGTAAGGGAGGGAGGGAGGGTGAAGGAACTGGGATGGACATGTAAAATAAATAATAAATAAATAAATTTAAGAAAAAAAACAAAGTAAAAAAATAAATAAACTTTAAATAGGTTTTTTTTCCTTATAGTCTTTATGATCAGTTTTCTCTTCCTCATCTTACCCCGGATCCTTCCCATCTTCCACAGATGATTTCTCTTTGCTTTTAAAACACACAGGCAAATTAAAATTAAAAATGCAGGTAGTGATTGCACAAGTCTTTAATTAATTCCTGCATTTTCCAGGAAGAGGCAGGCAGATCTCCATGAGTTCAAAGTAAGCCTGGTCTACACAGCAAGTTCTAGGAAATACAGAGACAGAGAAACTCTGTCTTGAAACAAACAAACAAAACTCAGAAGTATAATATATAACACATGAAGACATGTGCAAACATGGTAAAGCCATAATAATTTAAAATTATTCACAAACCATAATAAATAAGCAAAATGCCAGTAGATTAAAAAATGCCCAAAGGATTATGAGACAAAATATATCTCCAGCACTGACATTTATTTTATTTTGAGTTTGCCATCTACTGCTAGGCATTATACCTACACTTAACTGTGGTTTGTTTACCCAGTGAGACTCCATAGAGAAAAAAATTTTTTCTTCTGTGAGCAGTTTTCAATTGAATACAGCTTTTTGATTAGGAATGCAAGATAGTATTCTCTTACCTCTCAGCTCCAGTACTCCACCTAGCTTGGACCTGTGTAGACCCTGCCCATGCTGCCACAGTCATTGTGAGTTCATATGTACAACAGTCTTATTTTCTTGGTGTATTCCATCCTCTCTGACTCTTATAATCTTTTCACCTTCTCTTCCACAGAATTGTCTGAGGCCTGGGGGGAAGGGATTTTATGGAGACATACCATTCAGCAAATCCCATTTCTTACCCTCTCTGCACATTGTCCTGTTGGAGTATACTTATATTGCTTTCCATCTACTGCAGGAAAAAGATTCTCTAAAGTTCTATGAATAAGAGAACACATAAAACACTTAAAAATATATCTTAGTCACTTTTTGTTTCAGAAGACATCTCTTTCCAGATAAATTAGGTAATTTGTTTCCTTGACTATTTATTGAATTCTTTATATACTCTGCATATTAACATTCTGAATATTAATCCTCTCTTAGTTCTATAGCTACCAAGTTCTCTCCCCGTTTGTAGGATTCTTCCTCACTTGATTATTTCTTCTCTTGTACAGAAGGGTATTTTTGTTTTTTTATTTTTTTTGTTGTGACATTCAATTTGCCAATTGATGAACTCTGTTCCTGTGAAAATGGAGTCATATCTACACCCAGTCTTGTTAGGTACTGTATATGTTTTCTTCTGGCAGTTTTAATTTTTATATTGGGATCTCTGATCCACTTGAAATTAAGTTTTGTGCTGGGTGATTATTTATGGGTCTAACTTAATTTTTCTTCATGTGGATACCTGATTTTCCCAAATCCATTTGTTTTAGATTATATTTTTCTTTCATTTTTGAGGATCTTAATAAAATATTAGATGACTAAACTTTGGAGCACTAATGTATGTGTTTTCTCTTTTTCCTTATTTTACATTTCAATCTGAGTTCCCTCTCCCACCCATCCTACCACCACACTCCCACCACCACACACCACCATACCACCACCCTGTCATCTGAACCCCTAGTCCCATACCCCATCCACTCCACAGGGAGGGTGAGGCCTTCCAGGAGGGAATCAGCAAACTCTGTGAAGTTATTTGGGGTAGGAACTAGGCCCTCCCTCATATCTCTAAGCCAAGGGAGTATTCTTGCATGGGGAATGTACTCCTAAAGACACTTTGTGCACCAGGGATACATCTGGTTCCACTGTCAGAGATCCCAATGATTGCCCTGGCCTTCCAACTGAGAAACATGTTCAGGGGTTCTGGGGCAGTCCTATGCTGGTTTCCCAGTTATCAGCCTGGGATCCATGAGCTCCCCTTTGTTCAGATCAACTGTCTCTGTGGGTTTCTGTAGTCTGGTCTTGACCTTTTGATTAACTGTGAGTGTCTGCTTTTGTTTCCATCAGCTACAGGATGAAGGCTCTAGGATGGCATAAAATAATTATCAATCTCATTATCAGGGAAGGGAAATTAAGGTTGCCTCTCCACTATTGCTCAGATTTCAAGATTCCATCCCCCCCCCCTGAGTAGTACTCCCTTGTGTAAATGTACCACATAATTTTTTATCCATTCCTCAGTTGTGGGGTATCTAAGTTATTTCCAGTTTCTAGCTATTACAAACACTGCTGCTATGAACATGTATGAACAGATGTCTTTGTTGCCTGGATGTGGATCTTTTGGATACATGACTAAGAGTGGAATTTCCCCATCCTGTGGTAGACTAATTCCCATTCTCCTGAGAAACCAACGTACTGATCTGCAAATTGGCTGTACAAGTTTGCATTCCCACCATCAGTAGAGGAATATTCTACTCTCTCTCCCCATGCTCTCCAGCATAAACTGCCATTGGTATTTTTTATTTTAACCATTCTGACATGAGTGAGATGGTATCTCAGAGTTACCTTGACTTGCATTTCCCAAATGGCTAAGAATGTTAAGCACTTTTTTAAGTGTCATTCAGCCTTTTTGGATTCTTCTATTGAGAATTCTCTATTCAGTTCAGAAGCAAAATTTTTAATCAGATTATTTATTTATTTATTTATTTATTTTTTGGTGACTAGTTTCTTAATTTCTTTGTCAGAAACCCTCTGTCAGAAGTGGGGTTGATGATCTTTTCCCACTGTGTGAGCTGCTGTTTAGTCATGTTGACTATGTCCTTTGCCTTACAGAAGCTTCTCAGCTTCAGAAAGTACCATTTATTAATTGTCAATCTCAGTGTCGGTGCTACTGGTGTTATGTTCAGGAAGCATTCTCCTGTACAAATTTGTTCAAGGGTACCTCCCAATTTCTCTTATAAGAGGTTCAGTGTGGCTGGATTTATATTGAGATCTTGGATCCATTTGAACTTAAGTTTTTTGCATGGTCATAGACATGGGTCTATCTTCAGTCTTCTACACACCCTCATCCAGTAATGCTGTCACCATTTGTTGAAGATGCTTTCCTCTTTCCATTTTATACTTTTAGCTGTTTTGTGAAACATCAGGTGTTCCTAGAAATGTGGGTTAATATCAGGTTTTTCGATTCGATTCCATTGGTCTACCTGTCTATTTTTGTGCCAATACCAAGCTGTTTTCAGGACAATAGCTCTATCGTAGAGCTTGAAGTCAGGGATGGTGATGCCTCCTGAAGTTCCTTTATTGTATGGGGTTATTTTGTTATCTTGGGTCTTTCGTTTTTCCTTAAAAAGTTGAGTATTGTCCTTTCAGAGGCTGTGAAGAATTGTGCTGCAATTTTAATGGGGATTGCTTTTGGCAAGATTGCCATTTTTACTGTTGATCTTACCTATCCAAGAGCATGGGAGATCTTTCCATTTTCTGGTATCTTTTAAATTACTTTCTTTAAAGATGCAAAGTTATTGCTGTATAGACCTTTCACTTATTTGTTTAGCATTACCCCAAGATATTTTATGTTGTTTGTGGCTATTGTAAAGGTTGATGTTTCTCTGTTCTCTTTCTCAGCTCTTTTATCATCTGTATATAATAGGGAAACTGATTATTCTTTTTTTTTTTTTTTTTTGCTAATCTTGTATCCTGCCACTTTGATGAAGGTGTTTATCAGCTGTAGGAGTACCCTGGTAGAGTTTTCATACACTTATGTCAAGTATCATATCATCTGCATATCATATCATCTGCAGTGAGTATTTTACTTCTTTCTTTCCAATACGTATCCACTTGATCTTTTGTTGTTCTCTTATTGTTCTAGCTAGAACTTTAAGTACAATATTGAAGAGATATGGAGAGAGTGGACAGATTTGTCTAGTTCTTGATTTTAGACATGTTGCATGAAGTCTCTCCCAATTTAGTTTGATGTTGGTGTTGGTTTACTTTCCTGTTAGCACTGCTTTCCAAGAATCTCATAAGTTTGGGGATGTTATGTCTTCATTCTCATTGAATTCTAGGAAGTCTTTAATTTCATTCTTTATTTCTTCCTTGACTCAGGAATGGTGCAATTGCACATTGTTCCTTTTCTATGAGTTTGTAGGGTTTCTGCAATTTGTGTTGTTATGAATTCAAACTTTAAAGTGTGGTGATCTGATAAGATACAGGGGGCTATTCCAAATACTTATGTTGAGGTTTGCTATGATGCTGACTATGTGGCTAATTTTAGAGAAAATTCCATGTGGTGCCAAGAAGAAGGTATATTGTGTGTGTGTGTGTGTGTGTGTGTGTGTGTGTGTGTGTGTGTGTGTTTGTGTGTGTTTGTATTAAATGTTCTATAGATGTCTGTTAAACCCAATTGGTTTATACCTCCTGTTAGTTCCTTTGTTTCTTTGTTAAGTTTCTGTCTGATTGTCTGGTCTATTAGTGAGAGCAGAGTGTTGAAGTCTCAAACTATAGGTTTGTGAGGTTTTGTGTGTGATTTGAGTTTTAATAATGTTTTCTTTTTTGAGTGGGTGCCTTTGTATTTGGGGCATAGATGTTCAGAATTGAGACTTTGTACTAATGGATTTCTCTTGTGATGAATATGAAATTATCTTTTTCATGCCTTTTGATTGATTTTGTTTGACATCTAATTTGCTAGATATTAGGATAGCTATGCCTGCTTGCTTCTTGGGTACATTTGATTGGAAGATATTTTCCCAGAGGTATACTCAGAGGTAGTGTCTGTCTTTGGAGCTGAGATGTGTTTCTTTTATGCAGGAGAAGGATGTATTCTGTTTAATATCCATTTTGTTAACCTGTGTTTTTTTTATGGGTGAGTTAGGACCGTTAATACTGAGGGGAAGTAAGGATAATTGATTGTTAATTCTTCCTTGGTTTGGTTTTGTTGGTGGAGGTGGTATTGTGAGTAGATATGCACTGCTTTTTCTTTAGGGTTCTGGTAAAGTGGAATTATCTATGTTTTGTGAGTGTAGTTAACTTCCTTGGGTTGGAGTTTTCCTTTCAGAATTTTCTATATTGCTGGAGGTTTAGATATGTATTGTTTAAGGCTGGTTTTGTCATGAAATATCTTGTTTTATCCATCTATAGTGAGTGAGAGATTTGCTGTTTTAGTAGTCTGGACTGTCATCCCTGGACTCTCGAGTGTTTGTAGAACATCTTTGCAGGGCCTTCTGGCTTTCACAGTTTACATGGAGAACTAAAGTGTAATTTTGATAGGTCTTCCTTTATTTTTTATCTGGCCTTTTTCCTTTACTGCTCTCAATGTCTTTCTTCATTCTTTATTTTGTTTTGATTACTATGTGGTGAGGGGATCTTTTTTTTTCTGTCAAGTCTATTTGGTGTTTGGTATACTTCTTGTACTTCCATGGTCATAGGCATGTCCTTCTTTATGTTGGCAATGCTTTCTTCAATGATTTTGTTTAAAGTTTTCTATAAGTTTGAGCTGGGGTTCTTCACTTTCTTCTATCCATATTATTCTATGTCCCACATTTCCTGGATGTTTTGTGTTAAGGATTTGTTGGATTTAAGATTTTCTTTGGTTGAAGAATCTATGTCTGCTAGTTTATCTTCAATCTGAGATTCTTTCTTCAATCTCTTGTTTTCTGTTAGTTATGCTTGCATCTGTAGTTTCTGATAATTTACCAAGCTTTTCTACTTCAGGATTCCCCTTAGTTTGTGTTTTCCTTTTTGTCATTATTTATGTTTTCAGGTTTTGAACTGTTCTGTTTGAATTGTTTCCTTCACCTGTATGATAGCTTTTATTGGTTTTGCTTGTTTTCTTTAAGAGATTTGTTTATTTCTTGCTTGGTCCTTTCCTCTGTTTTTTTTTTTTTTTTTTTTTTTTCATTTTTTGGTTTGTTTTTTTTCTTCCATTTGTTTAAGGGATTTTCTCATATTGTCTTTGAGGGCCTCTATTATTTACATGAAGTTGTTTTGTAGGTCATTTTCTTCTGCTTCATTTGCTTCTACTTGGTGTAGAGTCCCTAGTTTCTGGTGATGTCATACTTGTATTTCTAGAATGTTTTCTTATACTGCTGTCTTTCCATTGCTTCTTCCAGTGAATGCAGGTGGGGGCCTCTCTCTCTCTCTCTTCCTCTTCTTTTAGGTGTAGATAGACCAGGACTTTGATGTCACTTACTCTGTACAATCAGAGGTCTCTTGGAGGTCTCTCAAGCAGAGGGCACAGCTTGTCTAAGTATGTGGAAAGAGCAGGCTCTGGATGGTGTGGTGTGCAACTGTGGGACCACTCAAGCAGACTCAAGCAGTAGAATAAGGGGTCCAAGGGACAGGTGAGAACAGGCTCTGGATGGTCCTGTATGGAAGGGTGGGGTCAAGTATGCACAAAGTCCAACCCAGGAAATTCCAATGAGAATGTGGGTGTGTTGGTCCTGAGTGGGCCAAACACCCATGCAGTGTTCCCAGCAGGGCAAACGATGATTTGAAGGCAGGCCTTGGCACACCAGACCATCAGGAGCATGAGTGCTGTGAATCAGACAATGCAGAAAAGGGGGACATACATTAACAGGGTTAGGAGAAAAACAAAATAACACCTAGGTTTTCTGAAAAAGCCATAGGAAAACATAACATCATAAACTCACAGAAACGTAAGCACGTAAGGTACAGGTGTGTCCATACATATTAAAAGTATGATATTCTTACTTATATATGTGTGTAAGAGTGTGTCTACCACATGTATTCAGGTTTTCACAGAATGTAGAAAATCCCTGCATAATTCTTCACTGACATTGAAAAGATAATAATCAACTTGATATGGAAAAACAAAATGCCCAGGATAGCCAAAACAACCTTGTACAATAAAGGAACTTCAGAAGGCATCACTATCCCCAACTTTAATATCTACTACAGAGCTATAGTCCTAAAAACAGCTGGGTATTGGCACAAAAATAGACAA
The DNA here is from genome assembly GCF_943737965.1 of Phodopus roborovskii. Classification (NCBI taxonomy): domain Eukaryota; kingdom Metazoa; phylum Chordata; class Mammalia; order Rodentia; family Cricetidae; genus Phodopus; species Phodopus roborovskii. The sequence goes on along the minus strand of NW_026126525.1, from coordinate 40,276,218 downwards.
GTAGACCAATGGACTCGAATCTAAAATCCTGACATTAACCCACACACATATGAATACCTGATTTTTGACAAAACAGCTAAAAGTCTACAATGGGAGGAAGAAAGCATCCTCAACAAATGGTGCTGGCACTACTCGATGAAGATAGACCCATGTCTATTGCCATGCACAAACTCAAGGCCAAATAGTTTAATGATCTCAACATAAATACAGCCACACTGAACCACTTAGAAGAGAAAGTGGGAGGTACCCTTGAACAAATTGGTGCAGGAGAATGCTTCCTGAACATAACTTCAGTAGCACAGACACTATGATTGATAATTAATAAATGGCACCTCCTCAAACTGAGAAACTTCTGTAAGGCAAAGGTCACAGTTGACAAAACCAAGCTGCAGCCCACAGAAAAGATCTTTATCAATTCTACATCTGACAGAGGGCTGATCTCCAAAATATGCAAAGAACTCAATAAACTAGTCACCAAAACTTCAAATAACCCTATTAAAAATGGGGTACAGAATGAAGAAAGAATTCTCAATAGAGGAAATCAGAAAGCCTGAAAGACACTTAAGAAAGGGCTCAACATCCTTAGCTATCAGGGAAATGTAAATCAAAACAACTTTGAGATACTATCTTACTCCAGCCAGAATGGTTAAAATTAAAAATACCAATGACAACTTATTAGGAGAGGATGTGGAGGAAGGGGGATTCTCCTATGATGAATATTAAATGACCATCTTCATCTCTTTTGATTAATTTTGGTTTGAAGTCTAACTTGTTAGATATTAGGATAGCCACACCCACTTGCTTCTTGGGTCTATTTGATTGAAAGATCTTTACCCACCCTTTACCCTGAGATAATTTCTGTCTTTGAAGCTTAGTTGTGTTTCTTATATGCAGCAGAATGATGGATTCTGTCTTCATATCCTTTCTGTTAGCCTGTATCTTTTTATAGGTAAGTTAAGACCATTTATGTTGAGGGAAAGTAAGGACCATTGTTTGTTAATACTTGTCTGTTTTAGACTTGTTGTTGGTAGTGGTATTGTGAATATATTTGCCCTGCTTTACCCTTGATTTCTGTTGAAGTGTGATTATCTATTGCCCATGTTGTTGTGAGCATAGGCTACTTCCTTGGGTTGGAGTTATCCTTCCAGAACTTTCCGTAGGACTGGATTTGTAGATATGTATTGTGAAAATCTGGCTTTGTCATTAAATACCTTGTTTTCTCTGTTTATAGTGATGGAAAGTTTTGCCAGGTATAGTAGCCTGGGATGGCACCCCTGGATTCTTAGTACTTGTAGAACATCTTACCAGGGGATGGGGATGGGGGGAGGGATTCAACCAGATCTGGTCCCAGACTTACCTCCAGCAGAGGCCTGGCAAGGGGGGTCAAAGATCCAGCAGGCTGGAACTCAGCATAGTCCTGCGGGCATAGGCAGATCTCTGGCTGGGGCCATGAGCTCAGGCAGAGGACCAGAGGTAGGGATCAGGCATCAGAAAGGTGGGCACTGTCTAATTTATTAACTTCGATGTTCTCTACACCAGAATATTTTCCATTGTGTATAAGTATCACATTTATTCTTATCCATTCATCAACTAAAGCACATTTAAGCTGCTTTTATTTCCTAGATGTTATAAGTAGAACTATAATTACACGGCTAATCCACTATCTATGTAATTGATAAATTTAGTGCTCAGTCCTCTGCAAAGGTGTTTCTTTTTGCAGCAGACAGAAACTATTAAAAAAAATCACAAGTAATCATTGAGAGAGGGAGAATTAATATTCTTCAAGGATGAGTACCCTAGATGGTAATCTAATATTGAGTGATCAGGCCTGAAAAAATAGATAAGCAACAAATTCTTGTAATTATTCAACAATATCTTGTATAAATTATGTGCTATATATTAAATTTAACATAAATATATTATCAATTTAAATCAACATACTATATTATATGTGATTTATATTAAATATATAAAGTAATATAAATATAATATAATATAAACATATGTAAATAAAAGAGCCATGAAAGGAATGGATGGGTGGCATATGGTGATTGGAAGGGAAAAGGAAAGAAAAATGAAATTATATTTTAATTAAAATGTTTTTATTTGAAACAAAAGAAATGAAATGTTGGTAGTGAGAAAGGCTTTCAGTTCATGTTAATTAGAGAGTAAACGTCTTGGCAGTGTCTCCCTGCAACCCAGAATGAGATAGATATGAATGTACCCACTGAAAAAGAAGTGATCATTGATGCCCTTTCATTGCCTCAGTCTTACATAGGGTATTGAAAAGTTTGCTTCAACACTGAGAGCAAAATCCCACATCAAGTACTAAAAGAGAATATAAAGCCTCATATTTATTTTTTTTCCTTTTATACATTTTTTAATTAAACGAGAAATAAAATTGTTTTACATGTCAATCCTAGTTCCCTCTCCTTCCTCTCCTCCCATGGCCCACCAAATCCCCATCCTGTTCCTTTTCTGCTCCCCAGGGAAGGTGAGGCCTTCCACGGGAGATCTTCAAAGTCTGACATGTTATTTGGAGCATGGCCTAGGCCCTCCATCATGTATCTAGGCCAATAGGGTACCCTCTATGTGGAATGGGCTTCTAAAGTCCATTCATGTATTAGGGATAAATATTGATCCACTACCAGAGGCCCCATAGACTTCCTAGTCCCCCTGATACCCACATTCAGAGTGTCTAGGTCTATCTTATGCTGGTTTCTCAGCTATCAGTCTAGGTTCATGAGCACCCCCTTATTCAGGTCAGCTGTGTAGAGAGCTGCAAAGTGCCACACTTTAAAGATGGCGCTGGCTTCTGCCTTCCACCTTCTGGATGGTGAGCGCTCTCTGTATTAAACAATTCCATATTTGGCTAAGGCTGAGAATCTGGCTTGCTTCCATGTATGTGGACCTGTCTGTTTTTCACCACATGGCATGCTGGGTTTGACTACCCAAGGGCTTTTAAGCTGTGGGCTGGGCTTCCCCGGGGTCAGAAGATTGTACAAGGTTCCTGAATAAACTGCTTAAAGAGTCTGAGCATTGCGTCTTCCTTGCTGGTTGAGGTAGACATGATAAGTGTTGGCCTATACGGAGAACCCCTCATCGAAAGACTCAGAACTTTCTGCAGTCAGGGCAATGCACTGGTAAGTTCCCAGGTAAGGTGGGAATCCGTGACAAAAGCTGGTATTTTGCTCCTCTCTGTAGATAAAGAGGGAGCAGGAAGAGTTTGCAGCACAGCGAACAGAAAGTAAAAGTTTAAAAGGAAACTTTGCTAGTTTAGCCATGGGCGCTTCTCAGTCGCACCCAATTTTTTGGCTCTGAATGAGCTGCTTCGTTCTAAGAATTTAAAGATTAAGAAAAGCACCCTAGAGAGGTTCTTGGAGGAATGTGATACTTTACACCTTGGTTCGCATTGTCCAGGAGCCTTACAATCCCTTCATGGGAAAAATTAGGGAGAACTTGACTTTGCTGCCGATCAAGGAATGCTTAAAGGCGGAGTAAGACCTATCTGGAAATTAGTGAGAAGCTGTCTTGAGGATCAACAATGCAGTGAGGCGGTGGATAATGGACAGGCTGCCTTAGAGATGCTGCAGGAAGAAAGGTCAGAACAGGCAAATAGTGAAAAGGGAAATAAGACAAAGAATAAATTGTACCCAGATCTCACAGAGACAGAAGACTCGGAGTCTACAGACTCTGAGGAAGAGCTACAGGCTCTCATAGAGCAAATCAAGAAGACAATAAGAAAAAGGGAAAAAAAAGAGTGAAAAAGATAGGCCCGGAAGTGGAGATTTTTGCGGGATGCCTCCATGTAAAGCAATGCCATCTGCCCCCCCCTCCAAACATGGAGGGAAGGAGTGGCAGTAAGGGGCACTCTTTTTGCCCTGAGATCTGGAAAGCAGTGAGAACAGAACTACCTTTGGCCTATCCAGTATTTCAAGATCCACAAGGGAACAGATATGAAGAGCCATTAGATTTTAAGGTGATTAAGTCTCTGGCTGAATCTGTAAGAACATATGGAATTATAGCCTCCTTTACAGTGGCTCAAATGGAAGCATTGTAGAGACACTGCATGACGCCCAATGATTGGACAGGGCTAGCTTGTGCATGTTTGAGTCCAGGTCAGTATTTAGACTGGAAAGCCTTTTTAATTGAATATGCCAATGATCAGGCTGCTGCTAATCAGGCTGTGGGAAATCCGGCCTGGGATAGACATGCTACTGGGACAGGGATGCTTTGCTAATCAGGAGACAGGATACCCAATACAAATTTTTGAACAAATTAATCACATTGCTATAAAGGCATGGAAATCTCTGCCTAACAAAGGGGAAGTGAGGGGCAATCTTACTAAGATCCTACAGGATCCCATGGAGCCATTTTCAGACTTTGTTGCTCACCTGGTGGAAGCCACAGGAAGGATGTTTGGTGATCCTGATGCAGCTATGCCTTTGATTAAACCGCTTGTTTATGAGCAGTGTATGAAGGAGTGTAGGGCTGCCATTACACCTTATAAGAGTAAAGGATTGGAGGCATGGATGAAAGTCTGCAGAGAGCTGGGGGGGGGCATTACTAATGCTGGCCTAGCAGCAGTTGTAGTTCAGCTAACTCAAAATAAATTAGGAAGCTCAGGTGCCTGCTTTAAGTGTGGCAAGATGGGGCACTTAAAGCAACAGTGCCCTGAAAGAGGAAGTGCAGTTGAAGCAGGAGGGGGACAACATCCTAAGCAGCCTGGACTGTGTCCTAAGTGTAAAAAGGGAAAACACTGGGCAAATGAGTGCTGCTCTGTGAAAGATATTAATGGGCAACTTTTAACTCAAGGTTATGGTGGTGCTCGTCCAAAAAATGGTCAGCAGGGCACCTGCCCTCAGGGCCCGCAAATATATGGGGCAGTAGAGAATCAGGACAAAGAGTGGAGCCAGGAGAGGAGGTCAACCCTTCGTGATCCCAAGGACTGTGGAGAGCCACTGCGGGTTCAGCAGGATTGGACCTCCGCTCTACCTCCAGACTCATATTAACTCCCCAGATGGCGGCCCAATTGATAAAATCAGTTGGACTACTTTTAGGAAGATCTTCTACAGCCTTGAGAGGCTTTAGCGTCCACCCAGGAGTGATTGATCCAGATTATACTGGAATGGTGAAGATCATGGTTGAATCCCCAAGAGGGATTTCAGCCATTTCCCCTGGAGACAGGATAGCTCAACTGTTACTTTTACTCAGCTTACATGAAAACTTTGCTGCACAGTCCAAAGAAAGAGGAAAAGAAGGTTTTGGATCCACAGGGACAGACTTAACATTTCTATGCTTAGACATGGATCAAAGACCAGTCTTGGAGCTTGTTGTAGATGGTAAGAAGATCCTAGGCTTGTTGGATACACGTGCAGATAGAAGCATTATTGCCAAGAAAGACTGGCCTACAGGCTGGCCAATACAAGTCTCCTCTCAAACTTTGAAAGGTCTGGGTTATGCCAAGGCACCATATGTGAGTGCAAGACAATTACAATGGAAAGATGGGGAAGGACATTCTGGGGAAGGACATGCAACCCGATGTTTTGGAACTTCCGATCTCTCTATGGGGAAGAGATCTTTTGAAAGACATGAGCTTTAACTTGAGCAATGAGTACTCCCCTGCTTCTCAAAAAATGATGAAAGACATGGGTTATCATCCAGATTTCGGATTAGGGAAGTTCTTACAAGGAAGAAAAGATCGCATTAGTACTCAACAAAGAAATCCTAGGCAAGGTCTGGGTTTTTCCTAGGGGCCACTGAGGAAGACATTCCCATTACTTGGAAAACAGAGGAGCCGGTGTGGGTTCCTCAGTGGCCACTTTCCTCTGAGAAATTGAATGCTGCAAAAGAACTCGTGGCTGAACAACTGTCCTTGGGACATATTAAACCCTCAGTGTTTCCATGGAATCCTCCCATTTTTGTGATTAAAAAGAAATCTGGAAAATGGCGTCTGTTACATGATTTAAGAGCAATTAACAATCAGATGCAAATTATGGGACCAGTACAACGGGGCTAGCCACTGTTATCATCCTTGCCAGCCTCATGGCATATAATTGTCATTGATATAAAGGATTGTTTCTTTTCTATTCCCCTGTGTAGCAAGGATAGTGAGAGTTTTGCCTTTACAGTTCCATCTTGCAATCATGAGCAGCCAGATCAAAGATTTGAATGGGTAGGTCTGCCTCAAGGCATGGCCAACAGCCCCACTATGTGTCAACTTTATGTTGGAGAAGCTATTGGCCCACTAAGAAAAGAGTTTCCTACTTTAAGATGTATTCACTATATGGATGATATATTATTGGCTGCAAAGGAAGAAAAAAAATGTTAGAGCAAGCCTATATAGATTGAGCTAAGTTACATGAAAAGAAAGGGTTGTTTATAGCTCCTGAAAAGGTTCAGAAAGATAAAGTTGTAAATTATTTAGGAGCTAAGATTAGTGAGAAACAAATTATTCCACAAAATGTAGAATTAAGAAGAGATAATTTGAAAACCCTAAATGATTTTCAAAAATTGTTAGGAGATATAAATTGGATTAGATGTTATTTGAAAGTGCCCAATTATGAGTTAAAACCTTTGTTTAATATTTTGAATGGAGATTCTACTCTAGACTCTCCCAGACAATTAACTATAGAGGCAAGAAAGGCTTTGCAGAAGGTAGAGGAAAGGTTACAGAACACCTTCTTACAGAGGTTTATAGAAGGTCAAGACATTGTTATGTGCATTCTTCCTACATATTATCAACCCACAGGCTTGCTATGGCAAGAGGGTCCACTACTTTGGATTTATCTTAAAATATCTCCTGCTAAATCTATTGAACATTATCCCACTGCAGTGGTTAAATTAGCCTTGAATGGAATCCAACAATGTTTGCAATATTTTGGAGTTGCTCCAAATATAGTTATAGTGCCCTATTCCAGCCATCAAGTTAAAATTCTTTGTGCTACAGTAGATGATTGGGCCATTTTGCAGTGTGGATTTGATGGCAATATAGATAATCATTACCCTAAGCATCCATTATTGGGATTTTTAAAGGAACATCCTGTAATATCTCCCAAGGTAACATCGTCTGAGCCTATTTCAATGGCTCCAAATGTATTTACAGATGGTTCTAAGACAGGCTATGGAGCCTACGTGATAGAAAGACAGGAGCCTGTGTTGCATCAATTCCAGCCTGGCTCCCCTCAGATTGTAGAATTAAAGATAGTAGTGGAAGTTTTTAAGGCCTGTCCTTTTGCTTTTAATTTGATATTGGATTCAGCATATGTTGTCAATGCAATTAAGGTTTTAAAAGTGGCTGGACCTATAAAGAGTGCCAGTCCAGTTTGCCTTTTATTTCAGCAATTATAAAATTTAATTTGGCAAAGGAAAACTTGCTTTTTTATTCAGCATGTTAGAGCTCATACAGGTCTGCCAGGGCCTTTAAGTGGAGGTAATGATAAAGTTGATCAATGGACTAGGATGGAATGCATATTTTTGAGTTCTACCTTAGAAAAGACAAGGAATTTCCATAAGACTTTTCATGTAAATGCTAGAACATTACAACAAAAAATTTCATCTTTCTTGAGCAGATGCTTGACAAATGATTCTGGATTGTCCTCAATGTGTGATTCATCAATATCCACCCACTATGGGAGTAAATCCGAGGGGGTTTGCTCCCTCTAAAGGTTTAGCAAATAGATGTAACACACATATCTGAGTTTGGAAGCTTAAAGTATGTACATGTGTCTGTGGATACCTGTTCAGGCGTCATATACGCCACGCCTTTAACTGGTGAAAAGGCGCGCAATATCATAACTCATTGCCTAGAAGCTTGGGCTGCCTGGGGTAAGCCCCAGCAGTTAAAAACTGACAATGGACCAGCTTATACAGGTCAAACCTTTGCCTCCTTTTGTCAACAAATGGAGGTGCAGCTCCTTCATGGATTGCCATATAATCCTCAAGGACAAGATATTGTGGAGCGTGCTCTTCGCACATTGAAAGAATGCCTCCAAAAATAAAAAGGGGGAATAGGCCACAGCCATACCCCAAAGGAGAGACTTTCCCTTGCCCTATTTACTATTAATTTTTTTAAATTTGGATGCTCAAGGCCACTCTGTGGCTGAAAGACATCAAGATTACCATGGCTCTGCTAAAGGGATGGTCAAGTGGAAGGATATTCTGACAGGCCTCTGGCGCAGGCCTGATCCCGTGCTGACATGGACACGAGGTTCTGTTTGTGTTTTCCCACAGGACCAACAAGATCCAGTGTGGGTGCTGGAACTCCTGATTAGAAAAGTCCAACATGAAGAGTGTCATGACTGTCAATATGATGACCCTCCTGCTCCTTCCTATGATGATACAGCTGGGGATAGCGGAGCAGAGATGGTGGCCAAGTAAGGATGGGGAAGGCCTGCCTCCATCACAACCTATGTGGGCCCCATTTTGCATAGGGGAGATAGGGGGAGAGGGAAAATTCCCTTGGATAGGGTGTCAAAGTAGAAATGCAGTTTGGGTTAGAGAGGGTTATTTTTCCTTTTCCCCTGCTATTAGCACTGAATTTAATAGCTCTTATTTGGGAACCAATTTTACTAATCAAGATCCCGGGACTGTTGATTTTGAAAATCCTTTTGATTTATGGCTGTTTTGTGGGGTAAATGGGAGTTGCACGGACCTCACTACTTTTGCTATGATTGGAGGAGGCATTCAGGGTCTGGGACAATTTCAGTGGACCTATTTTCAATTTTTTGAAGACTTTTTTGATCAATAGCCAATCGAGCCTTCCCTTGACAAAGGTTATGCAGTGATTAAGGAAAAGAGTTCCTTTAGGGATTTGTTTAATACAACTTTTTCTCCTACCCACGTGTGTGTTTGGCCTCCTTTTGTGTGGTTGGTTAGTAATGGTAGTGTAGAGGGGAAATGGCTGAATTGTACCCCAGCCACGTGCTATTATGCCTTGTGCTGGGATGCCAGTATTTTTCCATTGGCAGTTTCACTCACATGCCTCGATATGTGCCTGTTCCTATAGAAGTGCCTAGCAGCATGACCTTGTTTAGGCCCAGAAGAGATTTTGGCATTACAGCCGCCATTATGACTACTATTGCTGTTGCAGCCACCGGGGCTATGGTGTCAGCCATAGCCTTGTCTAATACTGTACAAACTGCCTCTGTCTTGAATAATTTGTCAGCCAATGTGGCTCATGCCTTGGACTTGTAAACATCTCTTAATTCTCAAATAAAAAGGAGGGTTGATGATTGTTAATCAGCCCATCTACCTAGTGCAAGAGCAAGTGGACACACTTTGGCAGATAGCTTAGTTAGGCTGTGAATGGAAAATGCAAGGACTGTGTATTACTTCTGTTCCATATTTTAATTATACAAGAGCTGCAAACTTGTCTAGAGCTTTGTCCAGTTTTTTGTTACAGAATTGGTCACTTGAATTTGAAGATACCTTGAAAGAGCTGAGGCTGGCTGTGGTTAATGTGAACTCCACCAGAGTGGACCTCTCCTTCGTGTCAGGACTGTCATCTTGGCTGACTTCTGCTATGAATCATCTGAAGGAATGGGCAGGTATGGGAGCATTAGCAAGCCTCTTGGTGTTGGTCTCCTTGGTTTGCCTGTGGTGTTTGTGTAGGATCAGAATTACACAGCACCATAATGCAACTATGATCATTCAAGCCTTTACAACCATTGAAGCAGGACAGTCCCCCCAAGCATGGTTAGCTACCATTAAGAACTATAATCTTCATGCTCAAGATGCGAGGTGAAACACTGCACTCGGGGTCAGCACTTGCACCCCCAAGAAGAGCATGTCTGATTGCATGCAGTTTGATACCCCAGGCCCCGCCTCTGAGAAAAAGGTATCGGACGGGTCTGGTACTCATTTGGGTGGGTGACATCTGGATGAGGATGAGTACAAAGGTCCCTAGGCATCAGAGATCAGACGTCTACTCTGATGGTGCTGGCTTCTGCCTTCCACCTTCCCGATGGTGAGTGCTCTCTGTACTAAACAATTCCATATTTGGCTAAGGCTGAGAATCTGGCTTGCTTCCATGTATGTGGACCTGTCTGTTTTTCACCACATGGCATGCTGGGTTTGACTACCCAAGGGCTTTTAAGCTGTGGGCTGGGCTTCCCCGGGGTCAGAAGATTGTACAAGGTTCCTGAATAAACTGCTTAAAGAAGAGTCTGAGCGTTGCATCTTCTTTGCTGGTAGAGGTAGACATGACACAGATGTTCCTGTGTGTTTCCTCAGCCTGGTTTTGACCCCTTTGCTCATCATTCCTCGCTCTCTGCAACTGTGTCCCAGGAGTTTGGCTCAGTACTTAGCTGCGGGTTTCTGCTTCTGCTTCCATCAGCTACTGGACAAAGGCTGTAGGATAACATATACATCTCATTATCTGGGAAGGGCATTTAAGGTTGCCTCTCCACTATTGCTTAGATTGTTAGTTGGGGTCATCCTTGTAGATCTCAGGTCATTTCCCTAAAGCCAGGTTCTCTTTAAACTTCTATTATGGTGTCTCTTTTCTTGTTCTTTTTTATTCTTCCCCTGACTCAATCTTCTTGCTCCCTCATGTCCTCCTCTCCCCTCCTATTCTCCCCTTCTCTTTATTACATTTTTGATAGTGTTCCAACTGAAGGAAGATTACTCACATACCAGTTCAGTCTAGGAATCCTGTGACTTGTTTACTTAATTCTGAAATATTTCAAATGAAATAAAATGGGAACATTCCTGTCATACTACCAGATATGTTGTCCTGGATTAACTTAACATTCATATTTTCAATTATTTCTCTAATTACTCAATAGATTTATATGTTGCTAAATACCATTGCTGAGTATATCTACCAATTTATTAAAATCAGTAAAATACAATTCAGAATCATCTGATTGCTCTTATATGTAGATAGAAAATAGGAAAAAGCAAAAATTCTTTTGTAGAATTAAAAACATTCATTTTTTTAGTCTAACTGATTCTGAGGTACTTTTCCATGTTGCTTCTTTATTTGTAATTTCTGGGGATAAGTACATGGTTCAAGCTTTAAATTACTATGGCAGCAAAAAGAACAAGCTCATGATGTAACTCAATGGTGGAATGCTCACCTAACAGCCTCAGGATCATAGGTTTGATCCCTAGAAGGACACATGGAATAAACCTGGTTTGCACATGTCTTTAGCCTTCAGGAACTCCAAGTTAATACTTTCTAATGTTACAAAATTGAGATTACCTTTCACCTAGAAATTTCACATATTTAAATACAATACTTGAAATTTCAACACAGTAAGAATTTACCTACATAGAATGCATTTCTAAGATTTACTTTCATATTTTAAGGATATTTCATTGATTTCTGAATGTTCTACATTTTACATTGAAGCTCATGTAGGCCACTGTACCCCATTGATACTGACTCAACCTGTGACAATTAAACATGGTATCTATGACATATGATGACATTTTGTGTTCAATAAGATGTTTTATCTTTCATTTAAGCTTCTGAACTTAGAATATTTAAGGGCTTTTTATTTGTATCTCTGAGATGTTTAAATGGCTGCTTCTTAATTCTAAATAAAGAACAAAATTTAACTAATATTGCCCAATGTTTTCAACATTTCATTATTGTTTATACCTTGGCTGACAGTTGATGGGAGATGTCATTCTGTATATGTTTCTCATACTGGTTAATAATAAAGCACTGTTGGCCAATAGGAAAGGAAGATAGGAGGGACTAGGAGACAAGGAGGAAAGAGGAAGTAGGAAGGAGGAGCCAAGATGGAGAGTCGGGAGAAAGCAGTATGCAGGCCGGCTCCCCGGTAAGAGAAATACATAGATCAGCAGAAATGGGTTAATAATTAAGATAGAGCTAGCCAATAAGAAAAAGTAACCGGGCCAACAGAATTATATCTAATACAGAGTCTCAGTGTATTAATTGGGGCTGGCGCGGCAGCGGGACAAGACCAGCAGCAGCAGGAGGAAAAACTGTACTCCTTACAGACAGTAATGTAAACATTTTTTCCCATTAATAGGATGCCTGTCTATGTATATAATATATAAATATATGTTATGTATTTATATTATGCATATACTAAAAACATAACATAATATCATGGTTGGAAATGATTACCTTTGCAATCTTTTATTAATTTTTATATCTAGCAAGCCTAGCCTGAAATGCAATCTTTCCTCTCCTCTACCCAGCTGCCTCTTTGGAAGGACACTTAACCATCCTCTGTACTACACAACTGATTATGAGAATGTTTGTAGTACAATGAGTCAGTCCTTGGCTTGATTGGTCTCAGTGTGTTCTCCATTCTCCTATCCTTACATGAAAGATGCTCTTCACAGTTCATTTTACAGGATGTGCAACCAGCTTGCTCTGATTGCAATGTGCAATAAAGAGGCTGGTGTGAATCTGGAAAACAATAGTTGGGGGAAAGCCATTTGTCCTTTTCATCTATGGCTTCTTTATGTTTGCAACTTGCAACTGATAGGACCTTTGGATTTCTACTTTCAAGGAACCTCTGTTCTTCAGAAACACCATTCCCTACTCTGATATATGAGATATATTTAACACTACCCATTCTATTCATAATTTAATTTTTGTTTCTTCAAATACCCACTAGTTTAAAAAAGAACACAATTTCTATCTATAAATATAGTTGATGTCTGTTCACATAATTGACATCTGAAAACAATTATGTGTTTATGATGAATCATGTAAAACAATGTGACATCTGATCACATAGTGTACCTGAATATTAAGAGTATATTCAGGGGTCAAAATATTACATAAGTTAGAATATAAAGCATAAAGTACTATAAATATACCCCTTGGGCAAGCACAGAGGCTCAAAAGAAGATAATTTGACAATGCAGAACTACTGGCTGTGGAGACCTCGCCCTGAGTGTGGGTCATTCACTAATAATAAGTGTCCAGACAGCTATCATATTTCAAAAGTTTAATCAATATTTTCATTAAACAAATGAAAAGTGACTATTGCTGTCAGCTAGGATAAAGAATAATACTGACTCTGGAAGTGTGCAGGTGTATTACCTGTGGAATTTTCCACATATTAACGTATATTTCTGTCACTTACATTATGTCTTTATGAACACTTAACTTTCTAATGACTTAATGTAACTGTCATGGTAGCACCTGTACATATGATTGTAACCTAAAAAAGAATACAACATCAGTTTAGTGCTCCATTTTTATGAAAATAATGTCATTTGAGAAATTCATTTAAAAAAATAGACAAATATTAAGGGTGTTTTACAAGTGGAGTAATGTTAGTAAGAAGGCATATAAAGTAAAATCTTGTCCTGAGTCAGCACCCTTCCCCAGTATTGAACAGACACAACGGGCCTCTGGCCCACAGACGAGCACTCTGTAAAACCTATAGTTTAGTGTAAATTAATAATTCACATAGTTTATAATTAAGCATAATTTATTTTATCTACTCAGCCTAACATGTATGTATGAACATGTCTATTTTCTGTTTGTTGGCTGGTAATACAAAAAGCAGATTTTTGCCATCATTCTACCATTTGCCCCATTCGTTATTTTATGCCAAGTTCTTAAATAGATTTGCAAATTCCTTAAATACTAAAGTAAGCCTGCCAAAGGGTTTAGGGTAAAATGAGTTCAAATATAGTACATGACAGTCTATAAAAATTAAACTGGAGCAAAAACATAAAAGCATACATGGAATACATTGCACATGGCAATCATAAATTAAAGCTCAGGGCTCAGATTCCAGACACACAGAACTGCTGCTCCATGGAGAACAGAGGCGGCAGTATTCTTATTGGTACTTTTAGAGACTTGGCTTCTAAATCAATTAAATATTTCATGTTTCTGTGAGCCCAACAAACCTATTTTTAAATATTGACTCATTTCACTTAGAGCCTTCTGAGCTTTTGTGGTAGTAATATTTTAAAATCTCTATTAGTATTTGAAACTTGATGACAATATTATAATTCAAAGCATGTGGAATCAAATTTAGAAATAAAACCAGGTGGGTTTTTTTCCTATTTTTATGAAACATTATATTTTTAATTAATAATGATTCATTCATTACTAAAATAATCAAGGACTTTCAAAATCACAAGAACCATAGTATTTTCTCCATTCCTTAATCATATTTCAAAATAAATGATAATTGTGACAGAGTTGTGAATGATTTCAATCTGTTCTTCCAACACAGGGCATGGATCTGAGCTAGAAGGTGATTTGGTTTATTACATAATTTTGTTTTTACTTCAATGCTAGAGAATATGAATGCACTACCACTTGAAGTTAGAAACTCTGATATACTTCGCTTAAGACAGTAAATTTGAATTCCTTGCAACAGCAAAAAATATGTTCATATGCAAATTTACAGCTGTCTCCAAATCATTGTCTAAAACAGGAGACATTTATCTATATGATTAATCCTTAAAGCACCATTCTGTATGTTGCTTATACTACTAGTGTATAGCAATAGCAGAATTACTTCAGAATAGTGTATAGCAAACTACTATCAAGTTTAAAATACTTCAATTGTGCTGATCCAATTCTATCAATATTCTGGTACAGATAAGGCACTTTCTTTAGGTTGTCAAATAATGGTTCTTTGAAAGAGTTGTCCCTTCTTCTCATAACCACAAGCTAAATCAACATAATACTATACTGTATTATACTTGAAGTTACAGAAGCAAGAAAACAAGAAAATTAGAATATTCAAATTTATAAGCATCAAAATGTAGCTATAAAAAATAGAGATGCAGAGTTTTGGTATCCATGTGACTATTTCTAACAGTTTCTGACACTCTATTACCCAAAAGACCTAAAAGTTCAAAATTTTGATTGTAGTATGAAATATGTGGTTTGCAAAAATTGAGTTAGAAAGAAATAAGCATCACAAAAGAATCAAGTAAAGCTAAATAAAATATATAACTGCAAAAAGAAAGTCAATGGCCTGGGTTGGCCCCTGATCTTGCTGCTCCTGTCTCCTGTCCCCATCGAGAGCACCCTGGGAGCTCTGATACACCCCCACCCATCCTCACCATGAGCCTGCCCCCCCACCCTGTGCCCTAAACTACCCTCGGTCCTGCCACTCTGGTTCAGCACTGGGACACAGGGCAGAGCCAACAGTCCACCCTACTTTGGAGACTTCTCGGAGCAACTCTGAACAAAGGAGACCTGCCTATCCACGCGCGACCACCCTTAATTTCCACGTGCTTGGTCTCTGACCTCACGTCCAGTCCTCTGCTTGAAGTCTTGGTCCCCTCCCAGAGATTCTCCTATCTCTGCAGGTCCACTCTGAGTTCCTACAGTCAAGATCCTTGACCCGCAAATCTGGGCCTCTGCTAAAGAAAGAGTTCCAGTTTCCAGTGAGATCCGACTATCCTGCAAAACCTTCCCAAGATTCAGCTCAGCTTTTGTCCTCTTCCGGCAGCTATTGGCCAGAGGTAAGTATGGGCCCAATTGGGGCTGCCTGTCCCCTACAACCTCTCCCCCACACCATGAACTCCCTGGGTTGGCCCCTGATCCTGCTGCTCCTGTCTCCTGTAACTGTCGAGAGCACCCTTGGAGCGCTGATAAACCCCCACCCATCCCCACTTTGAGCCTGCCCTCCCTACCCTGTGCCCTACCCTACCCATGGTCCTGCCGCTCTGGTTGAGCACTGGGACAGAGGGTGGAGCCAACAGTCCACCCTACTTCGGAGACTTCTCTGAACAAAGGAGACATGCCTATCCATGTGGGACCACCCGTAATTTCTAGCTGCTTGGTCTCTGACCACACCTCCAGTCCTCTGCTGGAGTTCAAGGCCCCTCCCAGAGATACACCTATCTCTGCAGGACCACTGTGAGTTCCTACTGGTATCTTCTACTGGATCCTCATACTTGACGCCATTCCTGGGTCCCTGACTGTAGAAAGACCTCTTGGAGAGCTTGGACCACACAGAGATACAGATATTGAATCTCTGACCCACATAAGCCCATCAGGAAAGGACCATAGAGAGAGGGAAGAGACACCACCAACACCTACTGGAAGAAACTATGGGAAGAAGGCAATAAAAGAAACCACCTAACAACAGAAAGACAAGCATGACACCACCAAAATCTAGGGAATATACACCAACTCGAGAGGAACACAAAAATAAAGCAGAGTTAGCAGAAGGGAACGACTTAAAAATTACCATCATAAAAATGATAGAGGCACTCAAAGAAGATATGAGAAAATCCCTTAAATAAATGGAGGAAAAAACAAACAAAAAAGTGGAAGGAATGAACAAATTCCTTAAGGAAAGTACAGAAAGCCAGGAAAAAACAATTAAGCAGGTGAAGGAAACAGTTCAAGACTTGAAAACAGAAATAGAGAAAATAAAGGCAACACAAACCGAAGGAATGCTGGAAATAGAAAAACTGGGCAAAAAATCGGGAACTACAGACAGTAGCATAACCAACAGAATACAAGAAATGGAACAGAGACTCTCAGGCACAGAAGATAAACTAGAAGAAATAGATTCACCGAACAAAGAAAATCATATATCCAACAAATCCTTAAAACAAAACATCCAGGAAATGTGGGACACCATGAAAAGGCCAAAACTGAGAATAATAGGCATAGAGGAAGGTGAGGAAATCCACCTCAAATGTGCCAAAAACGTATTCAAAAAAATCTTCAAGGAAAACCTTCCAAATCTGAAGAAGGACATGCCCGTGAAAGTACAAGAAGCATACCGAAACCCTAACAGGCTGGACCAAAATAAAAAAGACCCCTCGACATATAATAACCAAAACACCTAGCATACAGAATAAAGAAAGACTATTTAGAGCAGCGAAGGAAAAAGGACAGGTAACATATAAAGGCAGACCTATCAAAATTACACCTGAATTCTCCATGGAAACCCTCAAGGCCAGAAGGAACTGGATAGAGGTTCTAAAAGTATTAAGAGAACACGGATGCCAGCCTAGGCTACTATATCCAGCAAAACTCTCAATTTCTATGACAAAAATCAGATTTTCCCAATACATATCTACAAATCCAGCCATACAGAAAGTATTGGAAGGAAACCTCCAACCCAAGGAAGGTAACTACACCCACAAAAATTTAGGCAACAGATAATCCAATTACACCAGAAACCAAGGGGGAAGCAGAACTAATATATTCACAATACCACTGCCAACAACAAACCTAAATCAAACAAGCATCAACAATCAATGGTCCTCAACATTAATGGTCTTAACTCACCTATAAAATAACACAGGCTAACAGAATGGATATGAAGACAGAATCCATCCTTCTGCTACATACAAGAAACACATCTAAGCTTCAATGATAGACACTACCTCAGGGTAAATGGTAGGAAAAGATTTTCCAATCAAATGGAAATAAGAAGCAAGCAGGCGTAGCTATCCTAATATCTAACAAGTTAGATTTCAAAACAAAATTAATCAAAAGAAATGAAGACGGTCATTTCATAGTCATCGCAGGAGAAATCCATCAACACAAAGTCTCAGTTCTGAACATCTATGTCCCTAATACAAAGTCACCCACATTCATAAAAGAAACACTACTAAAACTCAAAGCTCATATAAAACCTCACTCACTTATAGTGGGAGACTTCAATACACCACTCTCAACACTAGACAGGACCACAAATCAGAAACTCAACAAAGAAACAAAAGAATTAACAGAAGTTATGTCTCACCTGAGGTTAACAGACATCTATAGATCATTCCATCCAAAGACAAAAGAATATACCTTCTTCTCTGCTCCACATGGAACCTTCTCTAAAATCGACTACATACTAGGTGGCATAATGAATCTCAACAGATACAAGAGGATAGGAATAGTTCCCTGTATCTTATCACACCACCATGCTTTAAAATTGGAATTCAACAACAACACAAATAGCAGAAAACCTGCAAACTCATGGAAAATGAACAAGGTGCAATTGCACCACTCCTGGGTCAAAGAAGAAATAAAGAAAGAAATTAAGGACTTTCTAATATTCAACGAGAATGAGGACACAACATACCCGAAATTATGGGACACCTTGAAAGCAGTGTTATGAGGGAAGTTCATTGCACTAAGTGCCCATATGAAGAAAACAGAGGATAGTCACATAAGAGAATTAACAGTGCAACTGAAAGCCTTAGAACAGAGAGAAGCAAGTTCACCCCATAGAAGTAGATGCCAGGAAATAATCAACTTGAGGGCTGAAATCAACAAAATAGAAACCAGGAAAACAATACAAAAAATCAATGCAACAAAGAGTTGGTTTTTTGAGAAAATCAACAAGATAGACAAACCTTTATCCAAATTAATGAAAAAGCAGAGAGAATATTCAAATTAACAAAATCAGAAACAAAAAGGGGAACATAACAACAGACACAGAGGAAATCCAGACAATTATCAGGTCATACTTTGAAAATCTATATTCGACAAAAATTGAAAATTCAAAGGAAAGAAAAAATTTCTGGATAACTATCACGTACCAAATTAAATCAAGAACAGACAAACAGCTTAAATAGACCTATAACTGCCAATGAAATAAATGCAGTCATCAAAAGCCTTCCAACCAAAAAAAGTCCAGGGCCAGATGGATTCAGCGCAGAATTCTACCAGACATTCAAGGAAGAACTAATACCACTACTCCTCAAACTGTTCCACAAGATAGAAGCTGAAGGTTCATTGACAAACTCTTTTTATGGGGCCACAATAACTTTGGTACCGAAAATTCACAAAGATACAAGTAAGAAAGAAAACTACAGACCAATATCCTATGTGAACAACGATGCAAAAATATTCAAATACTGGCAAACAGATTTCAAGAACATCAGAGAAATCATCCACCATGACCAAGTAGGCTTCATCCCTGGAATGCAGGGATGGTTTAATATATGAAAATCTATCAACGTGATCCACCATATAAACAACCAGAAAAAGAAAATTCATATGATTATCTCCCTAGATGCAGAAAAAGCCTTTGACAAAATTCAACACCCTTTCATGATAATGGTCTTGGAGAGGTCAAGGATAACAGGAACATAAACATAATAAGAGCAATGTACTGCAAACCACCAACATCAAACTGAATGGAGAGAAAATTAAGCTAATTCCTCTAAAATCAGGAACAAGATAAGGCTGTCCTCTTT
The DNA here is from genome assembly GCF_943737965.1 of Phodopus roborovskii. NCBI lineage: Eukaryota > Metazoa > Chordata > Mammalia > Rodentia > Cricetidae > Phodopus > Phodopus roborovskii. The sequence goes on along the minus strand of NW_026126525.1, from coordinate 40,257,090 downwards.
CTTCATATCTATTCAATATCATACTAGAAGTTCTAGCTAATGATATAAGACAACAAAAGGAGATCAAGGGGATCCAAATTGGAAAGGAAGAAGTAAAACTGTCTCTATTTGCAGATGATTTGATAGTTTACATAAATTACCCAATAAACTCTACCAGGGAACTCCTAAGCTGATATACACCTTCAGCAAACTAGCAGGATACAAGATAAACTCAAAAAAATCAGTAGCCCTACTTTTTTCACATGACAAAGAGACAGAGAAAGAAATCAGAGAAACATCACCCTTTACAATAGCCACAAGCAACATAAAGTATCTTGGTGTAACGCTTACCAAACAAGTAAAAGACATACATAATAATAACTTTGTGGCTCTAAAGAAAGAAATTAAAGAAGATACCAGAAAATGGAAAGATCTCCCATGCTCTTGGATAGGTAGGATAAACATAGTAAAAATGGCAATCACACCAAAAGCAATCTACAGATTCAATGCAACCCCCATTAAAATCCCACCACAATTCTTCACCGAACTTGAAAGGATAATAATCAACTTTTTATGGAAAAACAAAAGACCCAGGATAGCCAAAACAACCCTATACAATAAAAGAACTTCAGGAGGCATCACCATTCCCGACTTTAAGCTGTAGTACAGAGCTATAGTTCTTAAAACAGCCTGTATTGGCATAAAAATAGATAGGTAGAACAATGGAATCGAATTGAAAGTCTTGATATTAACCCACACACCTATGAACACCTGATTTTCGACAAAACAGCTAAAATTATACAATGGGGCAAGGATAGAATCTTCAACAAATGGTGCTGGCATAATTGGATGACGGTGTATAGAAGACTGCAGATAGACAGACCCATGTCTGTCCCCAAGCACAATACTCAAGTTCAAATGGATCAAAGACCTCAACATCAATTCAGCCACATTAAACCTTTTAGAAGAGAAAGTAGGAGGTACCCTTGAACAAATTGGTATAGGAGACTGCTTCCTGAACATAACTCCAGGGGCACAGACACTGAGAGCAAAAATTAATTAATGGGACCTGTTCAAACTTAGAACTTGTGTAAGGCAAAGGACACAGTAGACAAAATCAAACAGCAGTCCACAGACTGGGAAAAGATTTTCAACAATCCTATATCCGACAAAGGGCTGATCTCCACAATATACAAAGAACTCAAGAAACTACTCAAAAAAAAACACTAAATAACCCTATTAAAAAATGGGGTACAGAACCGAAGAAAGAATTCTCAATAGAGGAAATCAAAAAGGCTGAAAGACACTTAAGAAAATGATCCACATCCTTAGCTATCAGGGAAATGCAAATCAAAACAACTTTGAGATACCATCTTACTCCTGCCAGAATGGCTAAAATTAGAAACACCAATGATGACTCATGTTGCAGAGGATGTGGAGAAAGGGTAACACTCATCCACTGCTGGTGGTAGTGCAAACTCATACAGCCATTTTGGGGTTCAGTATGGCGGTTCCTCAGGAAAATGGGAATTATTTTACCAAAGGACCCAGCAATACCCCTCTTAGGCATGTACCCAAAGGTTCACATCCATGCAAAAAAGACATCTGTTAAACTATGTTCATAGCAGCACTATTTGTAATAACAAGAACCTGGAAGCAACCTAGATGCCCCTCAATTGAAGAATGGTTAATGAAGATGTGGCACATCTACACAATGGAATACTACTCTGCAGAAAAAAATAATGGTATCTTGAAATTTGCAGGCAAGTGGATGGCACTTGAAGAAACCATACTGAATGAAGTAACCCAGTCACCAAAAAGGAACATAGTATGTACTCATTCATGTATGGATTTTAGACCTAGATTAAAGGATCATCAGCCTATAATTCACACCCCCAGAAGAACTAGGATACAAGGTGTATTCTAAGAGATTCATATAAAGTCCCTCACAGAACTGTGAAGGGACAAGTCCCCCAGAGCTCAGGGGAAGTGGGGGGGGCAGCGAATGGAGTGAGAAGTAGGAGAAAAAATGGGGGAGGACCAGGAAGATCTGAGCCTGGCCAGGAATAGTGAGCCTGGAGGAAAAGAGAGAGAGAGAGAGAGAGAGAGAGAGAGAGAGAGAACATAAAAGAGGGAGCCAATATTGGTTTGAAGATAAAATTGAACACAAAGAAATGTCTAGAGAATTACAAGACTGCTGCCAGCTAACAATTTGAGCTTCCGTGAAAAGGCTACCATAAATGCCCTTCCTGGAGAGTGAGATCAACCAGATAGTGGAGCCCTCAAATAATGCCTGTTGGAAACAGGAGCAAACACCCATAACTAAACACTGAGTTGAAGTAGAACTCAGATGCAGAGGGAAAAGACAAGACCAGGCTGCAGAAACACATAGAGACAGCTTACCTGCACAAGGAGGAGCTAAGGGGCCACCACACTGATAGCTGGGAAGCCATCATGGGACTGACTCAGGCCCCTCTGAATATGGGTCACAGCCAGAAGGACTGAGCAGTCTAAGGGACCTCAGATAGTGGAGCCAGGATGTATCCCTGGTGCACAAAACGACTTTGAGAACACATCCCCCATGGAGGGATAACTGCCTTAATCTAGAGACAGGAGAGAACCCCTAGTCCCTACTTCACATGACCTATCAGACCTACATGACCCCTACTGGATGGCATTCCCCTACATATGGAATTGGGGTGGGGAATGGGAGGCATGGGTGGTTAGAGTGCAAGTGAGAGGGCAGAGAGGGTAAAAGGGAGGGAAGGAGGGAGGAAGGAAGGGACAAGGGAGTGAGGGAGGGAGTGAGGAAGGGAGGGAGGAAGGGAGGGAGGGAGAGAGGGAAGGAGAGGGAACTGGGATCAACATGTAAAATAATAAATTAAGTTAAAAAAAATGCTTTGACTCCAAAATTTAAGTTCAAGGACAAGTTACTGGTGAAAAGGCTTGCTATCTTTGTTTCCACAGAAAATGAAAAGATGTGGATTCCTTCCATACTAATGTGGTTTGATCAAGCCAGACCGCCTGAAACAGAGTACCAGGTGATCCTACACTCAAAACAGTTGGACAAAGCAGCCTTACAGACTATAGCCAGGATTTCTGCATCTTCTTTGAATCCTCTGTGACAGAGCCCCTTACCAGCAGGAAGTAGTTTGGAAAGAACAATGCCCAAATTCCCAAATATTGTCTATAAATGTTTGTTTTCATTTAAATGGTCTTGGTTATATAAAATAAAAAAAAAGGAAGTCTGAAAAAATCTTTGGAAATCAAATCAAAGGTAATGAAATGATTTATGAACTATGAATATGTAGTGTTGAGTTAAAATTAAATAATAATTATTCAGTTTAATAAAATGCAAGCCAAATAATAGATTATATCATTGACACTATTACCGTTCTCATTTCCTCCAATTAGTGAAAATCCATCTAAGAACTACATTGTTATTACAGTCAATCACCAGATAGATAGGAAGGTAGACAGATAGTTAGATGATATATATAATGACAATTGAAATACCAGGAAATCACTTTGGAATTCATGCTTTAATTGCTAAATGAAAATTTCTAGCCATGTATCAATAATATTTTTCTACCACAGCCAATTCAATATATTTGGAATTACAAAGAAAAAAAGTAAAATGAATCTATGAGCTAGTTTTATGAAAAAGTATCATAATTATCACAGCCATTAAATGTCTACATGAATAACCATCCATCAATTTGTGTTACTGACATTGAGTGATACACAAAAGAAAATAAACTGATATCTGGTTTTAACACTACCATGTAAATAGTTCTTACTGAAATGAGTAAAATTCTGATTAGCTCAGGTAGAATACTTACAACAAGTAAAAGAGACACCAAAGCTTAGAGTACTAAAAGTACAATGCTAGTAATTGTCAAAATTAAAGGTGAATATAGAGATTTTTAGGGATGAGGAAATGGAAGTGGAATTTTGCTTATTAGTTAAGTTTCCAGATAGCCAAAATGGACAAAGATAAATTATCTATTTTAAATAAAACAGCTACTTTAATAGACAACAATAGTTAGGATAAAAGAAAAGTGCTACAGTAATAGACAACAGATAATATAACACAGAAACATGAAAACTAGTAGCATTGAGCTGATTACTTTTTGTCAGCTTGAAACAAACCAAAGTCCCCAGGGTAGAGGGATTCTACATTGAGGAAATCTTTCAACATCTTGACCTATAGCCATGTCTTTAGGAAAATTTTGTGATTAATGGTTGATGTAGCCAAGCTCAGACAATGGTGGGCTGTGATAAGCTGGGCAGAAAGCAAGACAAGAAAATTATTAGGAAGTGTTGTTTTATGGTCTTCACTTCAGTTTCTGCATCTATGTGTCCACCTAGAGTTCCTGTCTTATTGTTCCTTGATAATGAACTATAAACCATAAGCCAAAATAAATGCTTTCTATACCCAAATTAATTTTTGTTGTAATATTTAGAATAGCAACAAGAAATTGGTATCAAATGTGATGCATTCTTGCAACAGACTTGACCATAATTGTATTAGGTTTTTTATTTCTTTTTTTTTTTTTTTTTTGCTTTTTTTAAAACGTTTTTGTTCTGTTGCTGTTGATCATGTTTTCTTCCTTCCTTCTATCCTTCCTCCATTTCTTTCTTTGTTTTTCCTTCTTTCTTTCTTCCCTTCTTTCTTCCTTTTAAGCTTGTAGTGGTGTTTGGAATTTAGGGCTGCAATGGTCAAGGGGTCCCCAAATCTTAATGGATTCTTCTTTTGGAGCACAAGGTAAGATGTTAGGGGAAAAAATTAGATGATGGAGATAGCACATGAAGTTTCAGAGGGAAGTATGAGAGTCTTTTTAAGACTCTGTCAGTCCATTTAAAATAGTATTTGAATTAAGGAACTGTGGTGTTTTGAGTCATCTGTTTTGAAGAATCAGCTATGAATAACAAAAGATCAGCACTACTTAAGTGGAAACTTTGCTTTACTGGTACAAACAATGCTGGCCAGCTGGGGCTAAAAGATCAGCTATAAGAGACCATCATGGTTGAGTTAAAATCTTCTGGGAATTATTTTCTCAGCATTATCCCACAGAAAGTCTGGTTCAGAAAAGGGTAAACCTGTATGTCAAAATGGAAGCCAGTACTGGTTAGTAATGGCATCATGAAAGCTGCAGGGTAGAAGGATCTTGGAGAGAAGCTGGAGTGGCAATATTAGAGGCTAGATAATTCCATTGATTAAATTGTAGCCTTAGTTACAGTCAAGACTCCAGTATATAGGACATTACATGACCATAGGATGACTATCAAAGATGGTAAGTTGTAGGAGTGAAGTGAAAGCCAGAGCTTATGAGACCAACTATGTGTCTTATGGATGACAGAGTCACAAGGAAGAGCTACCTAAGTTTGGAGGTCAAACTATAGGAAAGTCAAAGACACTGAACACAGACCTATTTACATTGTTTGAATTTGTGTTTTTGTCCACGTTCTTCCCAAGTATAATAAGAAAGTATATAGTCTATGTTGTAAATTATAGAAGACTATATTAGATACATTAGAATTTTAATATTTTTAATATGAATATTGTCTAGAACTCTTGTGAATAGACAAGAAAAGATTGGTTATACTTTTTTAAAATAAGATTATATCTAATTTAAAGAAAATTTATAAATTTTATTTATTTTATATAACCAAGTCCATTTAAATGAAAACAAACATTTATAGACAATATTTAGGAATTTGGGCGTCGTTCTTTCCAAACTACTTCCTGCTGGTAAGAGGCTCTGTCACAGAGGATTCAAAGAAGATGCAGAAATCCTGGCTATAGTCTGTAAGGCTGCTTTGTCCAGCTGTTTTGAATGTAGGATCACCTGGTACTTTGTTTCAGGAGGTTTGGCTTGATCAAACCATATTAGTCTGGAAGGAATCCACAGATTTTCATTTTCTGTGGAAACAAAAATAGAAATCTTTTTTCCCCAGTACCTTGCCCTTGAACTTAAATTTTGGAGTATTTTGGAGTCAAAGCATTTTTTTTCTTATTTAATTTATTATTTTACATGTCGATCCCAATTCCCTCTCCCTCCCACTCCATCCCCTCTTCCCTCCCTCCCTCCCTTCCTTTTACCCTCTCTGCCCTCTCACATGCACCCTAACCACCCTCCCCTCCCATCCCCCCACCCCAATTCCATATGTAGGGGAATGCCATCCAGTTGGGGTCATGTAGATCTGACAGACCTAGAGCAAAGGATCACCAGCCTATTATAATTCACACCACCAGAGGAACTAGGATACAATGTGTATTCTAAGAGATTCATATAAAGTCCCTCACAGAAGCAGGAAGGGACAAATCCCACAGAGCACAGGGGAAGTGGGGGGAGGGCAGTGAATGGAGAGAGAAGTAGGAGAAAGTGAGGGGGAGAGAGGAAAACATGTGCGACTAGGAAAATTGAGCCCGGTTAGGAATAGAAGACAGGAGAGAGAGAGAAAGAGAGAGTGAGAGAGAGAGAGAGAGAGAGAGAGAGAGAGAGAGAGAGAGAGAGAGAGAGGAGACATAAAAGAGGGAGCCAATATTGTTTGAAGATAAAATTGAACACAAAGAAAAGTCTAGAGAACTACAAGTCTGTTGCCAACTAACAATTTGAGCTTCCGTGAAAAGGCTATCATAAATGCCCTTCCTGGATAGTGAGATCAACAACTAACTTATCCATGGAGCCCTCATCTAATACCTGTTGGAAACAGGAGCAAACACCCATAACTAAACACTGAGTCAAACCAGAACCCAGATGCAGATGGAGAGGACAAGACCAGGCTGCAGAAACACATAGAGACAGCTGACTTGAACAAGCAGGAGCTAAGGGGCCCCCAGACTGATAGCTGAGAAGCCAGCATGGGACTGACTCAGGCCCCCCTGAATATGGGTCTCAGCCAGAAGGACTGAGCAGTCTAAGGGACCTCAGACAGTGGGGCCAGGACGTATCCCTGGTGCACAAAAGGACCTTGCTAACACATCCCCCATGGAGGGATACCTGCCTTAACCTAGAGACAGGTGATTGGTTATGCTTTAAATGCAATGTTTTTGTGTGTCATTTTGACATAAGTCCATTGTGCTGGTTGATTTTTGTCAATTTGTCACAAACTAGAATTTATTTTAGAAGAAGGAACCTCAATTCAGAAATTGTCTTCATGATTTCATGGCCACAGGGGAAGGTCTGATGTGCATTTACTTGGCTAATGATTGACATAGAAGAGCCCAGCCCACTGTGAATTGTAGAATTCCCTTGTCACCAGGTGTTCTGAGTTACATAAGAATGCAGAAGAGGCAAGCCTCTGATTTTTGGTTAGTTCCTTCCTGCAGACTTCTTTAAAGTTCAAGGGAATCCAAATATGTAAAATGTAACAAACTTTTGCCTCTTCAAATTGCCAGTGTTTTGTCAAAGTAACAAAAACCAAACTAGGACAAGCTTGAAATACCTATACATAGAATGGGATATTTTTCAATAATTTAAACTTACAAAGGATGAGTCAGTAATATGAAGGAAGAAAGTATTTATGGATGAAGTAATGTCACATTTTCCAGGAAAGGTATGATAAAATTGAGTAACAATGGGTCACATTGTAATATTATTACTTACTCAAGACAAAGTAAAGATTTTGAAACATTTTGCTTTAGTATGGACACTTACAAGAAAAAATAAGGCTAGTATAACACCAAGTTTCATAAACATTATTCACACAAAATGATAAATCTATGTGAATAAAGTTCTAAGCACAGAGAAACAAAAGGGGCCAGTGGCTCCATATTCAAAGGTCAAGATATTATGCAGTTAAAAAGTCTAACAGAAACTGTTTTTAAATTTGAAAGCTTCCAGGTAATAATGCTCTTATATTCCTTTTGTGTGGAAAAACAAATCAGTTTTAAACCAAGTCAACTGACAAACAAACGAAAATGTAAAAATACAACAATTAATTTATATAAAAATGTTAGTAAAAATATAATAGGAAAAAATGAGGTCAAAAATTCCAGAAATGGTATAATAGTGGGAAGATGAAAAGGTTAATTACCATGTTTTTCTCAGTAGATGTTTTGTATATACATGCATATACAATATGTATGTCTAAATATGCCCAATAAATATCTATTGTATTTACATATTAATTATTTTAAATATTTAGATACAGAAAAATGTAGTGTTTGATTTGATTATAATACACTATATACAAACATAAATTTATCATATATAGTCTTTATATTAGGAAAGAGAAATCTTGCACTAGGGAATGACCAGGGATCCACAAAAATGACCCCAATTAAGAATCTAAGCAATAGTAGAGAGGCTTCCTTAAATACCCTTCTCCTATAATGAGACTGATGACTATCTTAAATGTCACCATATATCCTTCACCCAGTAGCTGGCAGAAGCAGAAACAGAGAACCAGACTTAAATACTAAGCTAAACTCCTGGAGTCCAGTTGTAGAGAAGGAGGAGTGATAAGCAAATGGGTCAAGACCATCCTGGGGAACCTCACAAAAAGAACTTATCTGAGCAAGTAGAAGTACACAGACCGCAGTGTGACAGCTGGGGTACCAGCATAGGACCAAACTGACACCCCTGAGCATAGGTGTCAGTTGGGAAGACAGGGCAATCTATAAGGCCTCTGACAGTGGAACTAGTGTTTATCCTTAATGCATGGATCTGGGAGCCTATTACCTATGGAGAGCTACTCTCTCAGCCTAGATACACAGGGGAGGGACTAGGTCCTGCCCCAAATGATGTGCCAGACTTTGATGATCCATCATGGGAGTCCTCACCCTCTCTGGGGAGTGAATAGGGAGTGGGATGGGAAGTTAGTGGGAGGCATGGAAGAACAGGATGGAGAGAAAACTGAGATTGGTATGTAAACTAAGAGTTTTTAATTTAAATAAATATTAATTTAAAAATCCATAGATGGAAGTATATATATATAATTGTATATATATATGTATATATATGTATATATATGTATATATATAATTAGGAATATATATGTATAAAATTGTTAGTTGAGTTCCTCCTTGTAGATATTTGGACATTTCCCTAACGCTAGATTTCTCCTTAAATCTATATTGGCTCCCACTAGAATGATATCTCTTTTCTCATTCTCTATTCTTTCCCTGACTCAATCCCCCTATTACCTCATGGCCTCCTCTCCTTCTCTTTGTCCTAACTCCTTCTCCCCTCCCTCCATGCTCCCAATCTCTTTAGGAGATCTTTTCCCTTTCCCATTCTCCAGGGGAGCAAGTATGTCTCTCTTAGGGTCCTCCTTGTTTCTAGCTTCCCTAGTAGTATGAATTCTAGGCTGATAATCCTTTGCTATATGTCCCAAATTCATATATGAGTAAGTATATTTTGTGTTTGTCTTTTTATGACTGGGTAACCTCACTCAGGATGGTTTCATCTAGTTCCATTCATTTCCTTGTGAATTTCAGGATTCCATTGTGTTTTCCTCTGAGTAGTAAAGAAGCTACCTTTAATGCCCTGCCATAATAATTAGATTGATGACTACCTTATATGCCATCCTAGAGCCTTCATCTAGTAGCTGATGGAAGCAGAAGCAGATACCCACAGCAAAACACTAGCCAAACTCCTGGAATGCAGTTACAGAGGGAGGAGTGATAAGCAAAGTGGTCAAGACCAGACTGGTGAAACCCATAGAACCAGCTGACCTGAAAAAAGGGGAGCTCATGCACCCCAGACTGATAGCTGGGAAACGAGCATAGGACAAAGTCAGACCCCCTTAATGTGGATGTTAGTTAGGAGAACTGGGCAGTCTATGGGGCTTCTAGTAATGGATCAGTATTTTTTCCTAGTATACAAATGGACTGTGGAAGCCCATCCCATAAAGAAGGATACTTTCTCAGCCTAGACACATATGGGAGGGCCTAGGCCCTACCCCGAATGATATGACAGGCTTTCAAGACTCCCCATGGTAGGCCTCATCCTCCCTGAGGTGCAGAAAGGGGATGGGCTAGTTTGGTGTGAGTAATAGGGGAGGATGGGAGGGGGAGGAAATTAGTACTGACATATAAAACAACTTTGTTTCAAATTTAAATAAATAAAAGGAAAAAAAAGAAAATACTACTTAATGAATTAAAAAGACAGTCTTATATTTTAATCTACACTGAATATGAGTATGTGTGAATAATGATTATATAACAGGAATGATTGCCTAGAACCATAAAAATTATAGAATAAAATAAAACAATGAATACAGCTGCTTAATTTATACATTTCTGAAAAAATAAAACATAAAAATTAAAATACAGTAGTCTGTAACCATTTGAAATAAAGTAAAAATATAGGTAGAATTACTAAGCACAGAGGCTACTTTGACCTATCACAGTTAGTTATCTAAAACACAGATTAAAGTCAAATTGAAATAGTCAAAGGAAAATGTGTTCTGGTGCCAAAGAAAGGATAAAAATCTAGACCTTACATATTTAAAAAGATAAGTGACTAGTGGTCATTTGTGACCACATATTGCTTATGTTAGACTTTCTGGCATTCTCTCAGCCCTGAGCTATTTCCCTAGAATTGTACATCTAAACTTCTGATCATTTGACATATGCAGTGGAGCAACACCTCTGGGCCAAGAGCTCCCAAACAATCTTTCATATTTGGACAGCATACAGTATAATAAGATTGTTAGTTTCCATACACCGAACATCAGCAAAGTTCCCATTTATCATCTTTCCTGGGGTTCTAATAGACAAGTATATACATTCTTTTTTCTTTCATCTGTTTTGGTTTTATTTAAATTGTTGTTCTCAGACAATACAACCTAATTATATTACTCTGCTTTTACTACTCACAGTTACTCCTTACCTGCCCTTATCTCCAGGTGTGATCATTTTTGTCTCTCATTAGAAAAAAAAATTGTCTTCTAAGTGATAACAACCAAATATGCCAAAATACAACATGATAAGATAAAGCAAAAACAACCACATCGAAATTGGACAAGGCAACCCAACATAATGTCCTAAGAGAAGGCACCATAATCACAGACCCACTCACTCATACACAAAGGAGTTTCATACAAACACTGAGCTAAAATCAGTAATTTATTCTCAGGGATGTTGGTGAAAACCCATGTAGGTCATGTATGTGAGTCTTCAGTAGCTTTGAGCACATCTGCACCATTGAGTAGCAGATCCAGAAGGCCTTGTTTTCATGGTGTCCTCCATTCTCCTGACACTCTTTTGTTCCTCATCTCCTGGAAAGGTTCCCTGAGTTCCAAAGGGAGGGATTTAATGGTGACATCTTTTTCAGAGTCTCTGTCCATGTACGATCTGAGTGTGGGTCTCTGTATTTATTCCCATCTGTTGCTGTAAGAACCTTCTCTGATGATAACTGAAAAACACTGATCTATGAGTATAGCATAATATCATTAAGAGTCATTTCATTTATACTATTTTAGAAAGTAGTGTTTGTCTTACCCTAGGTCTCTGGGAAATACAGTTTCTGGCTCTTGGTCAACTAAGCATTTACTGCAGGGATTCCATCTAATAGACTGGCTCTTAATCAAGTCAGATATTGGTTCTCCCACAAGTTCTGTGCCACTATTGAGCTGGTATAACTTGCAATGAGGAAATTGTAGTTCAAAGGTTTGGTGGCAGGGTTGGTCTTTCTATTTCTCTTTTGATACCCTACAGAATACTTTCTTCTACCAAACACAATAAAATATAGGGGTGAAGACTCACTGTAGGCATCAGCTATATGTCTCCATTTGCAATGAGTTGGATGGGTGTCTTTTCTGGGCAATGGGGCCTTGCTCCAAGCTGGAACAAGAAAATATAGTCACCTGGATGTCTCAGGCAGTCATGTTAATAGGCCTATGAATATGCCCTATCCTACAGCTCATTATTTCATCATTTAAGGCAAGAGTAAGTTTAACTCTAAAATTGAAGCTTATGAACTACTAAAAAGTGAAACACTGTATTTCTTAAAAGCATAAATGAATACTGGAGTGATATCTCAGTAGGAAAAGCACTCTCTGGCTCTGTTCTCAAGGTGCTCACTTATTCTGTTCCCAGCAGCTGCAGATGGCTCAAAACATGCATAATTCCAGTACCAGTGACCTTATCCTTCTCTGGATGCCACAGGTACCAGCAAAGACTTGGTACAATCACATACATAACAGTCAACATTCATACATATAAAATACAAGTAAACCTAAATGTCAAGCATGGGGAAACACTCCTTTAATCCCAGAGCACTTGGGAAGCACAGCAAAGTGAACTTCTATGAGATTGAGGCCAGAATGGTCTACAAGTCCAAGACAACCAGGAATGTCACACAGAGAAACAATGTCTATAATAACAGATGATAGTTTGTATAGGTAGGTAGATAGATAGATAGATACATAGGTAGATACATAGATACATAGGTAGATAGATACATAGATAGATGATAGGTAGATAGATGATAGATAGGTAGATACATAGAAGGCTAGATATAGATTGATGATAGATGACAGATGCATACATACATACATACATACATGGATGGAAGAATGAATGGATTAAGGGATAGATTACATAGATGATTGATAGAAAGATACCTCATGGATGTATGGCTGGTTGATGGAGGGATTATGGATAGATAATTAAATCTAAAAACAAACAGCCAATGCCTAGGGTCACACTGAATGCCACAATCTCAGTTTTTTCTCACATAGCATAGTCCATGATGAAGAAATAATTATCTGAATTTTATGGGATCTACCCAGTTTTCTTAACCTCTCTTCTGTTCAACTAAAGTAAAATTTAATGTTTGTTGATAAAGCTTATTTACTTTTTTCCCCCTTTGTGCTATAATGGTATTCAAAGATATTTACTAAAAATATTTGTTGATCCTCTAATTACCAAGTTATTGAGTATTTACTATTTGTTAGGCATTAAATTTATGTCATGTCAGCATGAACAAGGAAATGTTATCCCTATTTTATAGGTCTGTAATGAAGGTTTATTCTCCCCATATGACAGAACAACAGTATTCTATGTATTAATTTTCAACTCAGAAATTTATGCAATTCAAAGGCAAACTTTCTGTTACAAATAATAGTATCTTCTAAGGTACTGGGTGAATTTCACAAATATGTGTGCCTTAGTGTCTAGACATCAGATCTCAGGGAACAAAGACATCAAAAAAGGACATGGATCATTTTCAGGAAGTTTGTATGCATTGAATATGTTAAATATTTTCACGATTGCACTTTTGTTGCCATATGAACTACATTTCATTCATTCTTCCTCATTCATTTAAATGTTGCAAGCATAAACTCAATTTTTAGAAAATAGCTATGATATTTCTATATTCTATGGAACTGAATAATACACTAGCATCTATGAGCAAGTCTAGAATTTATTCTTTCCATAATGTCAACTACAAGAATTATCAAAATAAATGTATTTATGGCTAACTTATGAAAAATCGACTTATTTTCATCCTATAGCTTTAAAACAAGAATTACAATATATTCAAAAAATATTTAAGTTAGTTTGGGCAAAAAATTCACACCTGCAATCCTAGATCTTGGTAGGTAGAAGGAGAAAGATCAGAAGTTTCAGGTCATACCCAGCTGTAAAATGAGCTATGTGAGATGCAGTCTCAAAGAAAACCAGCAGATTATCACTAATTCTCATATTTGAAATTCATTTAAATGAGAACATATGTAAGACAAACAATGTATAAGATGAACATATTGCAGTGTAAATAAAACACCTGGAAAATTTATGGAATAAAGTCGGTGTTACCAAAGATCTGCCAAATATATCAACTCACTAAAAACCACTCAACTCAACATTAATAATTTCCAAAAATATTTTTAACAAAATACCCCATCGTTTTTTACAGAGCTAATACACACACATATACCCACACACACACACACACACACACACACACACACACACACACACTACAAAAACAAAAACTACTATGAAAATGTTAATATCAGTTTAATATCATTTTAAGCTGAATATACAACTGGCTTTTTTTCCCAGAGAAACAGGGCTATAGGAGGTAGAGCATAAATTCTTATCCCTGTTCTCTAGAATAAGGACAAAATAAGGTAAGATGAAAATCAACCTCCTGCTTTGCAGCATGTAAATATAGATTTTGATGATGACAATGATGGTGTTTTGTACAGATAAGAAGGCAGTGGCATGTTTGGTCTTCAACAATATCATGGGTCAGTGGGACTACAATGGAAAGAAAAGCTAGACCTCATTTGAAAGCCAGTAACATGTTAGTAAAAAAAAATATCAGAAGAACTAGAAATAATCCTTTACTTTCACTCTTCATTTTTCAAAGGCATATATTTTTGTTCCTTTAAGAGCAGGGCCTTTGCAGCCTCTCCGAACACTGCAGGCTGATAAAGAGCCCTACAAACTATGAAGAATGAATATTTCATCCTTCATTGAATATTTTTATTGCCTTTGAATTTACATTGAATAGTGTATACAGATATAACTTATCTAGTTTTCCATTGAACAAAATCATAACTGGCATGTAGAGTTATGGGATTGACTGTATTTCTGCTCCCTTTATATGATATGATGTCCATTTTCTAGCAGTACTTACTATTTTTTGCAGCAGTGTTGCTTTTGAAATGAAACAGCACCACCTTGTATCCTGAAATATAGCTACAGCCTCACAGAAATCTCAGTCCGTTTAGATTAGATGCACATTGAACATGTTCTGAAGCAGGTGACATCAATTATTGTCCTACTCAGTGCTGAATTCAACTAAAATATTACTAAATGATAAAACTATCACCACTATTTATTTATTCACTCTGATACAAATAATTGGAGAGAATACTATATATTTTGTCATGTACATTGATTTGACTGCCTCACACACAAAACTGATTATGAGATTTTTCTCCAAACTAGCTATTGTATTATTTCAATGACCTTTAATATTCTCCCAAATTGACACAATTCCTAATATATACATTAGAAAGGTTGCTGTTAATCTCACAGAATTGCATAGGCAACTGATTTGATATAAATGCAAGGATATGAACTGTTGCTAATTACAATTATTCAGGTTTCATGTACAGGAAAAATCTGTGACATGTTTTTATCCTTTCAATGGATATGATAGACTAATAAGATGGATTTTGACAATGATAGGAATGGTTACTGCAACTCTTAGCCTGGGTAATGATGTGTCAGCCAGGAAATAATTTATACTGGTGACACACATATTAACCCCATATTTGTGATTCTATAAAATAGTGACATACATCCTAACACTATGGATATAACTAAAAGATTTTTAACAGTGTATTTATATTACTATATCTTTTAAAACTAATATTTAATCATAGCTAAAACACTTCATATTTCAATTCATTACAAATATGAAGAATAGTAAATATGTATTTGCAAATAATTTAACATTCAAAAATCTGTCGTATAAACTTGGGCTAGCATAATAATGCTTGCATTATGATTTTGAGAACAGAGATGTCATGAAATTTTTGTTCTTGGGTGGCAACACAATGCCATTAAAAGCAGAATAGGGTCTTACTTTTTTCTTGCTAACACAATATTATTCTCACAGATGCACAATTCACAAGTGAGAGTGATGCTATATCCTCCATTTTAAGTGTAGATCATTATCTTAAAATAAAAAATATATAGTGACAGTTAAATATAGACAGGTGTCTCAAATTTTATAGCTCATGCTCTTGATTGCTTTAAATTTACTCTTTTATGAGATAGGTTTACTTTTTCTGTATTTGTAATATGTGAAGACAGGGCTCATCTTTTAGACTGGAAAATATCAAAAGACTTGAGCATAGAGCTGGAAATAAAATACCCAAACTGGTTGTTTATCCAAATATATTTTCTTATATACCTTACATAGTGAGGAGTATATGGGAGGAAAACTTCCCAAAGATCAGAGACGGAACCAGAATTTATAGGTAAGACTAACTATCCTGATTAAATGGTATGTCTATAAGAATGGGGAATGAGTATCTTTCTCTTTAGTGCTAAGGAGCAAATAAGTATTCCTTTTTCCCGAAAGGGTGATGACTATATTATTTATTTTACAATACTTAAAGGTGATATTTATGTGGCTTATTTTCAGAATAAAAAACAATAAGTTTCCAGTCATGGACAGTGTTGCATTTGACAGCAAGTGGATAACTGCAATCTACTCAGAGGTGTAATATTTTTTATTCTTATCCAAGGGAAGTTTTAATTTTGTGCTCCTTGTTTTCATCTTCTGGATTAGTTTAAGGTAAATCTTACTTCATCAACTAGCATTCTGTGAAAAATCTATAAAGTATACCTATATATAAACCATTAAACACAATTAGAGAATGGAGGTTAATTGATGTGCATATACTATAAAGAACTTTGCAAGAATTTTTGACTGCTTATGAATGTAACATTAGAAACAACAGGAAGAGCATTCATCCAGAGTACTAAAGATAAATGTTATAACCTGGGAAAGAGTTTAGAAAGGCAAAATATCTGTGGTTACCGTATTGTGAAGTTCTCAGCATACATACAACCTCATAAAGCTAGACAATTATTCAGTTACCACAGTCTAGCTTATTTCAACATTATTTTTGACTCGCTTTCCTCAGTACTTTGATATAAATTAGAAGCCTCTGCACTCTACGACCAATTGAAAATATTCAGTAAGTGGAAATATTGGATGGAAATAAATATTAAATTGTAAAAAATTCTATCTAATCATTTTATTAAAGTTTGAAATCAAAATTAGATGATGTATTCAAGAATTATGACTCAAAGATGAACATATGGCATATTCAGGAAATAATATTTAAAAATATTCCAAACCCATGATTTCTAGGAAACGAATGAAGACAATTGGAGAATATGTAGGGAAAGTAGCTAATTAAAATATGGTCCTAAATAACATTACCAAAGTAAATGAAATAAGAAATAAACTCTGCTTGCTGACACCTAGTACTGATTAACCATGCAATAAACTGAATTGCTTCCAGTCAGATTCTGGGAAAGAGAAGGGACACAAGCAAGACAAAATTAGCAACCAATTTCATTGTTTCTTATATTAGGAAACTAATAACCCATAACTGATAGAGGAGATTGGGAATGGGGGACTGTACAAAGATGTATAGTGTTAAGGCAAACAGAAGAACAAAAATGTGAACTTGCCATAGTACCAACAAAAGGCAACAATGCACATGCTAGGAACAAAAGGATGGATAGACACTCCAATAGCAAAGGAAAAGAAAAAACAGCTTCTTCTAATGGGAAACTAAGCTAAGAAACATCTAGTTTTGTAGCTATGCATTTGAAAACTGGTATTTTATATATTGACATGTATAATTACATTCATTAAAAGACATTTATAAAACATGAACCAATAAACATGAGCACCTGTGTTCACAACTGGCTGTATAAAGCAAGGAAATATTTAAGCTGACATTAAAGCATGTTGCCTGGTTATATATACAGAGGAACATATATTAAAAACAAAAACTATTACCTTGTTTCTGCTGATGGTAACATAGAGGTTCACATTCATCCAGATACAACACAGAACACAAAGAAGTATGCTCATGTTGATTGACAATTATTCTTCTGTTATTCTGATTAATAAACACAATGTAAGTGTTTTAGCAACAACGTCATTGGTGATGGGGATCAGAGGGGAGTGGTCTTGGGTTATTCATTTGCTAATTTCTGCTTGTTTGTTTTCAAGGCATATAACTGTTATCCATATTCAGAGGGCCTAGTTTTGTCCCATGCAGGTTCCCCAGCTGTCAGTCCATAGTCCTGAGGTCTCACTAATTTTGGTCAGCTGTCTCTGTGGTTTTCCTCATTATGGTCTTGACACCCCTCCTTGCTTATATGGTCCCTCCCCTCCTCTCTCTCTCTCTCTCTCTCTCTCTCTCTCTCTCTCTCTCTCTCTCTCTCCCCAACTGAACACCAGGAGTTGATCCCATTGTTTGGCTATGGAGGGAGGCAGCAAATGAAGAGAGAAGTAGGACAAAGCTAGGGGGAGGAAAGGAAAACATGTGGGAGTAAGAAGATTGAGACTGGTTAGGAATAAAAGACTGGAGAGAGAGAGAGAGAGAGAGAGAGACAGAGAGAGACAGAGAGAGACAGAGAGACAGAGAGAACATAAAAGATGGAGCCAATATTGGTTTGAAGATAAAATTGAAATCAAAGAAAGGTCTAGAGAACTACAAGACTGCTGCCAACTAACAATTTGAGCATGTGTGGAAAGGCTACCATAAATGCCCTTCCTAGATAGTGAGATCAACAACTAAGTTATCCATGGCGCCATCAACTAAGGCCTGTTGGAAACAGGAGCAAAAACCCATACATAAACACTGAGTCAAACTAGAACCCAGATGCAGATGGGTAGGACAAGACCAGGCTGCAGAAACACATAGAGATAGCTTACCTGAATAAGTAGGAGCTAAGGGGCCCCCAGACTGATAGCTGTGAAGCCAGCATGGGAATGACTAAGGCACCCCTGAATATGGGTCTCAGCCAGAAGGACTGAGCAGTCTAAGGGACCTGAGACAGTGGAGCCAGGATGTATTCTTTGTGCACAAAAGGACCTTGAGAACACATCCCCCATGGAGGGATAACTGCCTTAATCTAGAGACAGGAGAGAAGCCCTAGTCCCTACTTCACATGACCTGTCAGACCTACATGACCCCTACTGGATGACATTCCCCTACATATGGAATTGGGGTGGGGAATGGGAGGGGAGGGTGGTTAGAGTGCATGTGAGAGGGCAGAGAGGGTAAAAGGGAGGGAAGGAAGAAAGGAAGAAGGGAGGGAGGGAAGAAGGGAGGGAGGGAGAGTGAACTGGGATCGACATGTAAAATAATAAATTTTAAAAAAATGCTTTGACTCCAAAATTTAAGTTCAAGGATAAGTTACTGGGGAAAAGGATTTCTATTTTTGTTTCCACAGGAAATAAAAAGATGTGGATTCCTTCCATACTAATGTGGTTTGATCAAGCCAGACCGCCTGAAACAGAGTACGAGGTGATCCTACATTCAAAACAGCTGGACAAAGCAGCCTTACAGACTACAGCCAGGATTTCTGAATCTTATTCAAATCCCCCATGACAGTGCCCCTTACCAGCAGGAAGTAGTTTGGAAAGAATGATGCCCAAATTCCCAAATATTGTCTATAAATGTTTGTTTTCATTTAAACGGACTTTGTTATATAAAATAAATAAAAAAAAATCAGCATTGATACTGAGTAAAGTTTAGCAACTGATATTGTATCATATATAAATATATTCTAACTTACAATGTTTTTAATACAATATGTTTGAACAAACATGGGATATTTTTTAGTGATTAACATCCTCCTTTGTTAAAAAAAAAAACATAACCATGGGAAAGACAAACTGCTTAGAGCATCGTATTTGCCAAGTAACATTAATGTTGGGTTTGATATTCTATGAAATAAACACAAACTTTGTTATAAAATCAACTGTTTTTTATTATTTTATATTAAGTACAAAATCAAAAATACATTCTCTACATTAATTTGATTCATTGGAATCTTTAAAAAATTCATAGGAGAATTGATAGTGAACTTCAATTTGAAACTATCTGTAGAGGATCAATGTTAGCTGTGGTGACTCAATTATAGAGAATTAACAGGATGTGGATACCAGCCAGTCTCAGCCACAGAGTGAACTCCAGCCCAGACTGAACTACTGAATCAACAAACAAAAACAAATCAACAACAACAACAACCAAAAAGAGTTATTGCAAGGGAATTGCTGTATAGAAGATTGAATGCTATTGCACCAGAGTGCATAGAAACTGAAAACACATTTCAGAAGCCATACAGAAGTGAACATTCTTCACTGTTTCCCAGTGTGTACTACAAAAATGAATAAATAAATTATCAAACTATTCTCTTAAATTTATTTGTTGATAGAAAAAAATTCTTGCAGATACTTTTAAACTGGCCTAACTCCAAATTCCTAAATGTTTCTTATAATGAGGTTTATTTTCTATGGTTGTATTGATTCTTAAAAATAATTTAAATATATAGAGGAGAGTAAGAAAAGAGATACCTTAATAGAGGGAGCCATTATATGTTTAAAGAGAAATCTGACACTAGGAAAATGTCCAGATTTCCACAAGTATGACCTCAACTAATTATCTAGGCAATAATGAAGAGGCTACCTTAAATGCCCTTCCCCTTAATGAGATTGATGAATAACTTACTTGCCATCCTAGAGCCTTCATTCAGTAGCTGATGTAAGCAGAAGCAGACACCCACAGCTAAACACTGAGCCAAACTCCTGGAATGCAGTTGCTAAGAGGGAGAAGTAATAAGCAAAGGGGTCAAGACCAGGCTGCAGAAACCCACAGCAAGATGCCACTACAGTTGTTGGAGATGGAACACAAGTAATCAGCCATGGGGGAGTGCACCCTGAACTGATGAGCCTTTTCATTGACACCAGTTAATTACTTAATTAGTAAATAACTTAGCTAGTTTGTTGGAACTAGATCTCTAACTAGGTTCTGGGAATCTGTTATTAGGCTAGGTGGTCTAGGAAGTAAAAGAGGTCTAAGAATCCTCTTAAACTGCCCTTCCCAATACAGATAATATAAGTGAAAACCAAAGCAAAATCTCTAACTTTCCACATGGATATTAGCAACCAAACTCTGTTTCTTGTGCTTGGAAAGTAAATGCTTTGCTAAGTAAGCCATCTCCCAAGTCCTTTATGTGGTTATAAATCAGTTAAATACAGCCAATACAATTGAAACTTAGAAGAAATAAGAGGAACTAAGTTTTCTCAAAGAAACAGAATTAGATAGACACCTATTTGTTAATTCCCTACTATAAGTCATATTGTTGGCAGGAGTAATGGGTCTTAGTTTTATTCTTTAATAAATTAAAAATAAAATAAATAAAATTAAAAAATAAAAATAGTTTTAAAAACTTTCATTTATTTTATTTTATTTCCATGAGTGTTTTTCCAATATGTATGTGTATGCACCAAGATATCAGAAGTAGGTATAAGATCATGTAAAACTGGAATAAAAATGTTTGTGAATGACCATGTAGGTTTTGAAAACCAAAATTAAGTTCTCTACAACAACAGCAAATGCTCTTAACCACTGGGCCATCTTTTCAGCTCCTTATTTAAAACCTTTAAAGGGGAATTAGAGTCATAATAAGTGTTCAAATAAATAAGTATAGAAAAATAAATAAATAAACACTATTAATGATGAGTAAAAGGTGTAATAGCTTGAAATGTTTAAGAAATATTTAACATATATATGTTATAGGTACAATGTATTTACATATGCAATATACAATTTAATAGTGAACTGTACTTTATTTTCAAAACACTCAATTGTAAATAAAAACGTTTTATCCTCAAACTAATAATCAATCTGAATATTTCATTAATAATGTCTTTTAAGGAAAAAACTCCTGAGGTTTCAGACCTACCAAAGAACTATAGGCAGCTGAGGAGTGCTGAATGATGGAGAAAAATATATTATATCTGTTTTCTCCTATATCTATAAGATGTATGAATTAACACCATTCAGAATATCATATTGAAGTTTAAACTTTTTCATTTCACAAGTTCAAGATAGTCTTCAAAATATTGTCAAATGCCCGATCTTTACTAGATGTTTTAGTTACAGAAATCTAGCACTAATTTTCAAAAACACCCTGCCATCAAGCTTCTTAGTATAAAAAAAGTTCAAAAAAGGAATAAAATGATAGAATTTTTACAAGCATATGTGGGCCTTTCTGACAGAGGCAACTAAGTTTAACATTTTAACCTGGAAACCACAGGAAGTTTAAAGAAATTAACTCTAGAAAATTTATCATGATATTAAACTTCAGCTGGAGACTTGCAAATGTGGTTTCAGTAATTCTCATAAAGAAAGACATTGCGGCTAAGTACTACCAAGTATAGGACTTGGAATCTGGTTCCCAAGAAGCCAACCTTGAATTTACTACCTAAATTAATGTGTTGATTTATTTGGGATTCAAAGAAACTTTATTCCACAAGTAGGTTGTACCACTTGATATATATGTTACAATAAAATTTATAACATATTTAGCAGAAGTCAGAATGTTATTAAGTGAATGCCAGTTCTCTTGCAATATATCCTGGGCTTAGAGAAATGAGAACAAATGGATTCAACATTATTTTTAGCAAATTAGATAATCATTTCAGCACATAAGTAGAGCCAACTGACTACACCTTCGTAAACAAAGTATTGCACATATTGCCATTTAGTCATCTTGCTAAAATTGAAAATAAATGTCTTTGTAAATGTTAATGTTCTCATTCAAAATGTTCTTTTCTAAAATTGGAATCATTTGCCAATGCTTTCGTTTCACATTGGTAACGTTATTTTGTAAATGAATAGCTTCAAGCAATTTATAATGAGGTTACATTAATTTGCTACAACAAATTCAGAACTCTTAAATGTTGTATATTTTGGCTTTATATCCTGCAACACATGTCACAGATGCATCATCATTTGCTATTTTTGAGACACTGAAAGGAGGAAAAGTTTATTTCTGTTGCTCATACACTTGATTTAATTATTGGCTCAACAAATAATTATTAAAATCTTATTATTTACCAGATTCTGTGACAAGTGGTAGGTATACAATGTTCAAAGTATGAACACAACGTTTGAGTTAACAAAACCTTATTTTATCTGGAAAGATTTTAGAATTGATGTGTAACCGCAAAAACACATGGAATATCTTTTTTGAAATAACCTATACAAAATAAACAGGGTTTTGTGGGTTTAATTACAATAATATGAATCTGTGTTGGAAGAATAAATTAAAGCTGTAAACTAGAATTTAATTAGAAGCAAAAAGATCTTTCTGGAGAACTCTTATCATGTGCCAGTGCCTGAAGCTAAAATTTGATTAAAATCAAAGACTCATGAATGATATTACTGGAACACTGAGCTTGTGATAAAGACTTAACATGTAGTCAGTGAGACAATCATACTGGGTCTAATAGGATCAAATCGATTGCCAGTACTGAAGCTCAGTAAGTGTAGCACCTAGTAGTCTAAGTATCACCTAATCAAGTACAAGTCTGAGATAAATGACAAGTAGCAGGTCACCCTAGAATATGCAATAAGACCTTGTATCATCATCAACAACAACAAAATAAAATAAAATAAAATAACTCTATTAAATGGCTCTGAAGATTTTTTTTTCAGAAGAAAGATATTTTAAATTTATTTGGGCTCACAGTTCCAGAGGATTTGAGAGTCCATGACAACAGAGAGATAGCAAGCAGCAGGTGGGTGGAGTAGCAGCTGAAAAGCTCACATATCAAACCACAAGCCTCTCCCAAACAGCACCAGAAACTGAGACCAGATGTTTAAGTACCCAAAACTATCCAGAGACATCTCATCATCCACATGCCACCACAATTATTCTGCTAACAGCACATCTTTGTTTGGACTTGTCACTGGATGGGAGCAGTTTGTACTACTACCAAACATGCCACTTTGCCATAAGGGTTATTTTGAACTGAAGTCCATTGAGATTCAACAGGAAACCGTCCCCTTATTTACCTAAAACCAGAAGATCCATTTTCTCTTGTGAAGGTCTGGGTCCTCTACCCTTCCCAATACCAGGAGGAAAAGACCGTTTTATCGCCGATGTGCAGTCAACTCTGAAAAAAGTTTGAACAGCCCTTACTAAGTCAGCCTTATCTTTTATTAGTTCCCCATATATTTCTTGTAAACTCCTCTAAGTTAACATCCCTTGAAGCAAAAATTCCTTTTTTTAAAAAATAATATGTGCTACAAGCAGTTTTCCGCCAGCCTCAAATAACACACAGTGACTCTGTATTAATTATGAACCTGTTGGCCTATTTCTAACATTTCTTATTGGCTAGCTCTTTCTTAAGTATTAACCAATTTCTATCAGTCTATGTGTTTCTATGTGGTCTTGGCTTACCAGGAATGCAGGACCTTCATCTTTTTTGCCTGATACATCTCTGCAAAGAAGAGAACGATTTCCTGTTTATCCCTGTTTATATTCTGATTCTGCCCAGCTATATCACTTCCTGCTGTCTCTCCAGACCTCCAGACCTCTATGGTTAGCTAGTAGCAGTATCTGCCATGCTTCGTCACTTCTTGCCTGGCCAATCAGCGTTTTATTCATCAACCAATAAGATAAACATATATACAGAAGAATATTTCCCATCATCTCCTCTTTTCTGTCTAAATAAAAAAAAGGGTTTTGACTTTAATGTAGTAAAATTACATATAAAAAACAGTTATTAAGCAAGAACTATAATTACAATATTTACTCCATTAACATTATCAAGAATTAAAGAAAATATTCTATCATCTATCCTATCTTTGTGATTCTAAAGTCTTAGATGTCATTTATGTTTAATCTTAACTAAGGAAAACTATAACCATAACTATCTGTCTTCAATTTCATCAAAGACCACAGAAGGATAACCAACTCCATTTAAATGAAAACAAACACTTATAGACAATATTTGGAAATTTGGACATTGTTCATTCCAAACTGTTTCCTTCTGGCACTGTGTTGGAGATCTTAAGAAGATGTAGAAATCCTAACTGTAGTCTTCAAGGCTGCCTTTTCCCAGCTGTTTTAAGTGTTGGATCTCCTGGGACACTGCTTCAGGGGATCTTGCTTGATCAAACCATGTTAGTCTGGAAGGAATCCATAGCTTTTCATTTTCTGTGGACAAAAATAGAAATTCTTTGCCCCAGTAACCTGTCTGTCCTTAGGCTTAAACTTTGAAGTCAAAGCATTTCAAATTATATAAATTGGATTAATTCGGCAGCATTGATAAACAAGTGTATTTTAGCAGTTGTTGTTCCTTCCTTAACAACTGAGCAATTAATAGACAGCACAATAGCATACAGTATCCAGACTCTGTGTATTTTCCATTTTTAAGTTTGTTTTTAAGAAAAAACTTAAATGTGTGATGGGGTAGGGGAAGGATAGCAATACAAATGTGAGTCAAGAAATGCTGGACTAGTGAGATTATCACATGTACATGTAGATCATAATCCAGATGTGAAGATGAGAAAAATAATCAAGGAAGATGTTTTTAAAAGTACCTGCGTGATGGAAACTAACTTTGGCCTTTTTTCACAAGGAAACACTCTACCTGTTACTGTGACAACATGGAATGTCAGCATGTCATTTAGGTACACCACAGTAGGAGATTTCCATAGGCCCATAGTCTCAAGCTAGAGTTGCTGTTGTTTGCACACACTGATCAATTGTTCATAAAAACTTAGAGTCAGCCACCCAAGGAAATCGTTGCCATACATCTTCAGTTTGGCTCATATAGGTCATGGTTTTATCAACTATCTATGTACCAAATAGTCTCAGAATCTACAAAAGGCCTTGGTCATGTCAAAATATGTATTCACTGAGAACTTCAGTCATTTAAGCTTCCTCTGTTGCCTATATCTCCTTTCCTACTTCCTAAAAGTTCAGAATGAATCTTCAGCTTTTTTCAGGGTAGTTCACTGCAATGCTCAACATCAGATAATAAAGATGTAAAGAAGAAAAAACATGAAGTTAAAGTTGAAAAGAAAATCAAAATACAAAACAAGAAGCAAAAGAGTATATACAGACAATGAGTAAACATATTATATTTCTGAGATAACTGAGAAGCAGCCCCATTTAACATTGTTCTAATTATGAGCCGATATTAAATATTCCTTGGAAATTTAAAATTTGGTCTTAAAGTTAAATTTTATAGATGTTTGTTTATATTTCATAATACTAGTTTGTCTATTGAATATTATATAGAGAGATTGATAACACATGTGGAATATGTGCATATATATATATATGTATATTCTCAAAAAATAGATTTACTACATAATTGATCTTAACATGTAAGTTTTACATACGTGCAACATTTCTCAGTGCTTTAAATCTCAGCTTATTATTAGCAGAATTGTAATTAGTCTATATAAAGTTGGAGAGAATTTTATTTTACTCTGGTAAACTTTTCAATCTATGAGCATGGTATATCTATTTATTTAGGTATTGAGTGTCAGTATAAGCTGTAGGTAACAAGGTTCTGGGAGAATTTATATATTTTACATCACCATGGCTATGTCAAGGACTCTGATGTCTCAGACTGAAGTGAATTGCAAACCTTTGCTTGGTTATTTGCCTAGTCTGAGTAAAAAGGTTGATAGTAAGTTTACAAAATATTAGCCAAACCTTCCCCTTGTGAGATGACTGTAGCCTCAGACTGTTCCTCTATAGGGGCCTCTATTGAGATTAGCTAATAATAAACATGCTGAATTTTCTGGGCTGATGGTGTTGTCTCCATCAGAGAGCAAAAGCAACTTGATTCCAACGTTTTTTGCATATGTGTCTGTCATGTCTTCATTCCTATTGCACCAATCAGGCAAATCCCAAAACCATGCATGCATATCATAGCAATAAGTATTCAAAACAAACAGTAGTGTATGCTCAACTGAGTAAAACTATGTATATTGTATTTTTTTTTGCATTGAAACCAGCAGCATTACAGATATTTCTTTTATGTTTATTCTACAAAATTTTTATTTTACCTTGCACTTTTAAAAATCTTAAATGGTAGACAAATAAATTCATTGGTAGTATCCATTACAAGATCTTTTTTAAAAATATCAACTTTACACTCTGCCCAACCAAATATTGTCACCTACTGCTCAAGGACTGTGGAATCCATTTATAACAAAAGGAAATAATTACAAATATAACTACTCAATCTTTTAAATAAGTTTGCAAGTTTGTTTTGTTATTCAGAAAATTTGTGTTGCTACCCTCTGCTGCATGCCACCCACAAGCTGAGCTGCTCAGGAGGCCAGACAAACATAATATATCATTATCCTTTATTAGGTTGCAAATGTCCACAGATTCAGCAAAAGAAGAAAATGAAATAGTTCACAATCAACTCATGAGGCAGACACTTTCATTAAACAACAGGGTTTCTAAATTTTTCTCATCATTATTGCTTCCCATTAGCATTGTGTATTTTGCCACATAATTTACTTTTAACCATGGAGTCTGTGTTTTTGAAAAGCTCACTTGAGGTGGTCATGTATGGATAAGTGATCCAAACTCATTCCTGGTATGTTGAAAACCTCTCTGAACATATCTGCTCACATGTTTCTTAGAATTGTCATATTTCCAAAGATCATTCACCATTTAACCTAAGGAGAGACATCCTTCTAAATTAAACAATGAATTAGACACATTCTGCTGTGATATATGAACAGATATGCTCAGATCTACCCCATTTTCAGAGTAAGGAAATGCAAAGCTGTTGGTTACATGGACCATTTCGAAATGCTGACCCAAACCCCAAGCATTAGTGTGGTTTGATAATATGAGTTATGAAATCAAATTGATGCAATTTCTATAAGTTAAAGATATGCTAAGTTCATACTAACCCCAACTTTCTCATCTTTGTGACTCAACAAAATGAGTTTTCTTACTATAGGTAGAAAATGATGGTGTTATAGCTTTATTTAGGAAGCAGTAGGAGGTGTTAACATTATTGAGAAGTAATAAAAAGGAATTTTGATTTGGAAACAAAATGTAAGCAATTAGTGAGAACAGTATAGATATGGTGAACTGGAAATTATAGGCATAAGCCTCCTACAATGAACAACATATCAAAATGCTGAAAATTTATAAGCATAGTGTGTAGAGTTAAGGTGCACAAATAGTGTTACTTTTATAAATCAAAGTTTCAGATTTTTCTTCTAAATAACAGTACATAACAAAAATCACTTAATTTAACCAATCACTTAAGTTTCTATTTAGTGTCCATATGGAAGTGGATTCTGAGTGTTAAAGTAAAAATGATCCATTTAGTACTGACAGTAAGAATGCTCAAATGATAGTTTGGCTTTAAATCATGTCAAAGTAATTGATGGAAATGAAGAGAAATCACAGGCAAAAACAATAAGGATAGATAGCAAACACAAACATTCTAGTTTTGGAATTTGAATTTAATAGGCAAAGGGAAAATATTACTGAAGCAAAACCACACCCTGCTTATGGAGACTATGAGATAAGATACTATGAAAAGAAAGGTTCAGCAATGATGTTGGGTCAGATTACTTCTGTTCAAAGGTTGCCAGCAACACTCATAAAATTACAAGTCTTAACATTCGCTTATAAAAGTCTACAGACATAAATATTACCAGCTCATGAAGATATATCATAATGATTCAACTGTGTGCATATGCCAAGATGTACTCTATGTCAAAAAAAACTCAATACTAGCTGTTTAGAGAAAAATAAATGTTAAGCAACAAGCACATGTCTGCAAAGGCTGCACTTTACTTTATAGACCATCATGTTACTTAAGACTTTTCCTCCCATTTTTCTTTAGGGAAAAGTACCATGTCCACGTGTTAATCAACCATTGTTATAATTAAAAGTAGTAGAATTATTTTTACAAACTTTGGGAACACAAAAAGAAACAGAAAACACAGAACACATTTACACACACACACACAAGCAATTACATTTACACATACAATTGTATACTAACAGTCACATATATGCAGGCACATGAAGGTACATGCTTCACTTGATTGTAATACATATATTTTCACACACACATGCATGTACTCACCTGAATACATGTACGCATGTACACACACACACACACACACAACCAGCACTAAAAATGTTTGCTTTGCCAATATAGAGTAGTAGCAGAGTTAATCGTGTGTTGGGAAGTCTGTGATGTTCAACCAGTCTGAATTAAGCTACGTAGCTGGTAAGGCATCTTTCCTGAGCATACTTTCAAAGTTTAGAGAAATCGTAGAACTCAGTCATTAGCTGGTTGTGTAACCATTCACAATTACTGTAAAGTAAGCTGGATGATAATTCTAATAGAGACAGATTGTATAGGAGTCACATTTGAAAATAACTCATTCAAACCTCTCTGAAGAAATCAGTTATTGTTGTCATTTCTCCAGTATCCCTGTGACCATGCATATGGGAGGGCTAATGGTAAGAACTGAGTTTTGATGAGAAAAAGAACTTAAATACATATATGTATACACATACATTCATAAACCACAGGCCTCATCTCACACAATAAATTCAAGTCATAAAAAGTTAGGAATAAATCTGTCTCCCAAGAATTAAATAAAATTAAAGTACACAAAGTTTGATTTCTATGATATAGAAACATTGCTAAAGTGAATGGAGTCTATGAGCTCATGGTAATACTGCTTAATACATTGGTTAGGTTTTGATATAATAGGCTTGATGAAAATAATACAGTGTAATATAAAAACTGAAATCTGTGATATTTCATGAGTTTCAAAAGCATAATGTTTCTAAATGTTCCAACCCATGTTCCTGTGCCAGGGTCCATATGCTCCTAACAATGAAACAGCAATGTTCTGACACTCAATTCCTAATTGCCACCAGTCACTGAGGACAGTTCATAGATGATTAATACTGATGCTAAACAGAATGTGCAAATGTAACTGATGATGCCCAAAGCTGTTATGATGATAACTTATGTAGCTCAGAAGACAGAATGGCTTTGATTTTGAGAACTCTAAATTCTAATGCAAACAGCACATGAGAGCTGTGAATGGACTTGCTCATAATCTGCAATGTGAAACTGCTTGTCTTTCCCAATCACTCATTGTTAGTATTCCTATTACCCAGTAAACAAGAAGAAATTTATTCTTCTACTTAGTGTTCTTTGGGTAGAAAAGTCATTCTAGTATACTAAAAGGCATAGAACCTTTAGTGGAAGACAGAGTTAGGTTAGAACAGACCCAAGCCATGGCCCATGAGTGTGGCAACAAACAGACTTTCCTTTCTAAATAATATTTCCCTTAAAGAAACATTTATCAATGACTATTAATTTTGATTTAGTGTTGTAGCCATCTATAGTATTCCCACTTTGAGGTACCAGTCTGTATTAACCCATATTTGTGGGACTTTAGTTGGATCCAGCTTACTTGTCCAGTTTGTTCCTGAGAGGGGAAGTGTGTGTTGAGCAATGGCAGGTAGATGTACTAAGGAAGAGAGAGAAAGAACAGAATCAGATGGGGAATCCAGTCCAGTGTTTATTCTTCAACATTCTTATATATGCAAACCAAAAAGAGGAAAATGTCAAAAGACTTCTTTATCATGATACAAGGAAGAAACAGATTTTGTTCCTTAATTCTCCAAACATTTAGTAACCAAGCCTTAGAGTAAATCTTCATTATCTGACCTTGAGGTTTAAGAGTAACCAAACCTCAGACCTCTTGTTATTTAGATAAGACATCTGTGCCTAAGACCAAACATCCTACAGTAGCCATGCCTTAGACCTTTAGGTCTTATGACTTTAACCTTGGAAGAGTAAGCATAATTTTGAACTCTCTGAACTTAAGCCAAGGTGAAGCAAAGCTATTTTTATGGGCCTCAACAGTGAGGAAGAATTTCTAATGTTCACAATAGAGTAAAAGTCAGTAGGTATAATATAATAACATTTACATTAACAATGTAAAAATATTAACATTTCAGAAAATTAGACAAAGGGATTTGGGGGGTTTACAACATAATTAAAGGCTAAATAAATGAACTTATAGATGTGTTTAAACTTATTAAACATTACACAATATTTAAATGTTGGACAATGTATATATGCATGCGCACAAGTGAGGGAAACTGTGTGTGTGTGTGTGTGTGTGTGTGTGTGTGTGAGTGTGTGAGTGTGTGTGTTTGGGTATTAACTCTTGCTATTTCTGTACCCCTTCCTCTTCCTAAGTTTGTTGTTATTTTCCTGTATAACTCTTTCTTTCCTGAATCTGACTTACTCAAATTTCTATGATGAGCCCCATTTCACTCTTTCTCTGGAATGTAGAATGGGCTTTCTGCAGTAATATTTTACTTGTGATCTAACAAATAAAGCTTGCCTTAAGATTGTAGTGTGGAGCTAGCCACACTGGCAGTGGTGGCACACACCTTTAATCTTAGTACTTGTGAGGTAGAGGGAGGCAGATCTCTGTGAATTCCAGGCCAACTGGAGCTACAGTGGATTGATCAAATCTAAAAGAGAAACAGATCCAAGAGTAGTGGCTCATACTTTCAATCTCAGTACTTGAGAATCATAAGCCTTTAATCCCAGCATTAGGTAGGTGGAGATAGCAATGATATGACTGAGCAGAGTGAAGAATATAAGGCAGAAAGAAACAGCAGCTCATGGCATTCAGTCTGATGTTTTGAGACAAGATCACCTCTTTGGCCTGAGGAATCAGTGGAGGTAAAATATGTCTCTTATGGCTTGCTCTTCTCTTCTCTGACCTTTCGGTATTTATTCTTATATCTATCCCTGGGTTTTTATTATACAAAAAAATTAGAATTTCTGGAATCTAAGAATTAATACCATTCAACATTCCAAATTTTTGTCTTTGTTTATATTTTATATTTACTTGAGGGGAGGGTAGACCATATCATAAAATTTCAGAGAACAACTCGGGGGAATCAGCTTTCCCCTTGAGTGCCAAGGGAGTCACTGAGTTCACCCAGATTGGCAGAAAGCAACTTTATTCACTGAACTATCTTGTTCAACTAATAGCTTGAACTTTTATCAAAACAGTATTCTTTTAATTTTCAAGCTAATAGTTTCTACCCTTTTACAATTCACTAATCTTTGAATTTAAAAAAAAATTCTTATTTTTGCATTGTCAGATTTTCAACTCAACCCTAAATATAAAAGTTCTGTATGACATCATTTTAAGTGTTTGAAATGGATAGTCCCTAAAAAAATACAACTCTAGGTATTGTGTTCATATTTTAAATACTATAAATAATGGAATTCTGCAAATATAATGATGACAACAAGAATAAAGCCATTTGAAGACATAAAATTAAAGAATAAATTAACAACAGTATTGTAGACTATGGCAGAATCAAAATATAATCAGAATACACAAGGGTGCTTCAAATTTGCATCAATAAAACTTTCAAGATATTTAACAACTATTGGTAATGCAACTAACAGTTAATGCTCTGAAGGGTGGTCTCATTTAATTGAGTTAACTATTTTTAGAAATAAACTAAATATTCTAAAAACAAAAGTCATGTCAAAATA
Organism: Phodopus roborovskii; assembly: GCF_943737965.1. Taxonomy (NCBI): domain Eukaryota; kingdom Metazoa; phylum Chordata; class Mammalia; order Rodentia; family Cricetidae; genus Phodopus; species Phodopus roborovskii. The sequence goes on along the minus strand of NW_026126525.1, from coordinate 40,224,964 downwards.
TTCAATAAGAAAAACAGAAAGATATTTGAAATCTTTCCACTAAATTTTCTTAAAGTTTTAATCAATTTTGTAATCTTTTAATTGTTTAATTGAATGGTGATATTTCAGTGCTTATCAGTATAATGGGATCATTTTCTGGGTGTAGAAGGACCAAATGCTACAAGCAAGGAAGGAATTGAGGAAGGAAGGAACATAGGAATAAAAGAAGGAAGGACAAAAATAAAATAGGTAATCTGAGGCAAGAGTCAATGAAAATTTGTGAAATACTAGAATAACTATGCACTATAAAAAGGAAGACATTTTTTTAGACAAGTGTCTACGCAGAAAGTCATTTTCAAAAACTTTAGCTGAGATAAAAGGGATCCAATAATGTCAGTCCCCAAAATAGAAAACAAATCACATCTATTCAAACCCAGGGAAACTAATGTTCATACTGGCTCTTGATTCCTCATCACCTATGGTTTTTTGACAGGAAAAAAAAATGTGCTCTAGTAATACTGTGGTGAATTATCACACAATGTATCATGATAAAATTCCTGGGTAGGATTAATTATGCTCAGTTGATGTGATAAGTGTTCTTTTGCACTGCAATTCAGGACTTGTCATCCACAGACATATAGATTTCATATATAAAGAAATGGCAGCATCATGAACAATGGATATGGAATTTTCCATGAGACTCATTGATCCTTGAAATAAACCTTCAATTTTGGTGCCACATAAAATGGCAATATTTCATTTGTAAGGATATACTGAAATACTGTCTCTAAGCATAAAATGAATCAAAATGATAGTTTTGCCCTGTGAGAAATTAACACAAAGATGTAAGACAACCATTTTAAACTACTAGTATTAGCAACATTCTTTTACCTTTATTTTCACGGCAACAGCTGACAACAATTCTTTACCATAATTAGAATTTGGGGGGGGGTTATGTCAAAAAGGAAAAATATGAAATTTAGCAGAAGAAATAATAAATTTACCTTCTGTTTTTCTTGATGAATAACACTTCAATTTACTGAGTATATTGTTGGTCGATGTTCAAGAAAACAATTTCAGTATAAATTACTTGCCAGCATAATTAAGAATATGCCCAATGGTTTCTCTAAAATTAATATCCTGTCTAGCCAAGTAATGTTAAACATAACCCTTGAAGTCATGTCATTTCTTTTCCAACAAAGATGTTAACATTTTTTTCCACAAAAGAAAACAAATGGGTACTATGATGATTCAAATATCCATACAAACAAGAGCCCACATCTTAGTCCCCATGATCCTACCATAATCAAGAAATATTTTCAAACATCAAGGAATAAAATGATTATACTAAGAAAAGTATCTAAATGGAAAAGATGCAAATAGAACACCAAGAGTTTACCAGAGCAGAGAGAAGTGTTGAGTAGGTCAGTACACATATTTACTGTTATATAAATCTACATAAATGAGCCTAGATGGAAATAGCATCTGTGGATTTGTTAAATTTGAAAACTCTGAGAAGAATAATAAATATAGAACAGGCAACGTGAAAAAAGCCAGTGAAGTTTGGCAGCCTACTGTGCTAAAAGCAGATGAATGCACAAAAATGGAACCTGATACAGCTGGCTTAAGAATAAAGAACCAAATGGAGAGCCAATTTTTTCTACTGCATTAAGAGCCCGTATAGAATATGCAATATAAATGTTAAGTCCTATTAATGTTATGGAATGCATATAGTTAAGAAGTTGAAATACTTCAGTTAATCCATCTTAGCATATAGAAGAGGTTAATACAAAATGATTAATATCAGTTTTTTATTACTCACATATTTTCACTGAACCACAACTTTCCTCACTATTACATTATAATCCAAATATCATTTAAATGACATGTTATACTTAGTGAGAAAGTAGGAACTACATAGAATGAAGATGTTTATCTTCCTGTTCATCATACTAATCACAAGACAATACAGGAAGAGCTGCACTTGTAAAGTTGTTTTAAGCCAACAGAGTGCATTCCTTTACATGTTTCATGTTGTATTAATTTATAAATATTGGCTATTTAGTATATAGTCAAATAATGTTTAAAGAGTATTTTAATGAGTCTATCAGGTGTGGTGGTTTCAATGAGCATGTCTACACTTAGGCTCATGTATTTGAATGCTTGGTCTTCATAATGAACTATTTGAAAGGATTAAGAAGTATGACCTTATTGGAGTAGCTATGTCACAGGGATAGGTTTTAAGGTTTCAAAAGCCACATCAGGATCTTTGCCTCTGCCTCTGACTCTTCCTCCCTCTCCCTTCTCCTCCCCTCCCCTCATACTCCTTTCCATACCCTCTCCCTCCTGTCCTCCTCCCCTGTCTCTTCCTGTCTTTCTTGTCTTATTGCTTGTGGATCAGGATGTAAGGCTCTCAGCTACTGCTCCAGCACCGTAACTGCAAGCATGCTGCCATACTCCCTGCAATGCTCTCTGCAAAGGTGATAATGGACTAATCCGGTGAAACTGTTAGCAAGACTCCAGTTAAGAGATACCTTGGTCATGGCATCTCTTCACAGTAACAGAGCAATGAATAAGACACAGGTCCACAAGGTGATGGTAAATTGTAACATTCTAGGCATTATCAGAGGCTGTATAGGTGATTGACTGATCAAAAGCAATTGTAGTGGCCCTGGATTCAGTTTCTATCACCTACATTAAGGCTCACCATGATATGTAGCTCCAGCTTCAGGGAAATCCGGTATCCTCTTCTGGCTTCCCTGTGCATTGCACATACATTCACACAGGCAACATATTTATATACATGAAATAAGTAAAGGAATATTCTAATGTTTTTTTTCAAAAGCACTATCATTTTAAACCACTGAACTAATTTTTTTTTCTCAGTTACAAACATCTCAAAAGAGAGCTATGGTGATTTAATTGATAACTATAGAAATCTCACACCCAGGGTGATAATATATGTTGAGATAGACATACTTAAAGATCATAAGTAGCTTTCTTTGACTCCCATTACAATAACAAGGAGTTCATTATGAGCCACTAAGATTTCAAAATTCTCTTACACAATTTCTGTCTAATGGAAAATGTGGAAGCAAATACTATGCATTTAAGTATACATTTCCTAGTTAAAAAGTGTTCATTGTTACTTAGCAGTTAAAATTGTCCTGCAAGCAGAAAAACAGTAAATGCTAGATGAAACAGAACCTTGCATTCATTATCTGAAAATCACTGAGAAGTCATTTTAATGACTCCAAGAAAAGCAATGTATCCCACATTGAGACTACATAATTATCCCCCCTCTTAAGCATTGAAATGACTTGCAAAGCTAGCAACTCACAACTGTTTTACTGGGTTAGTTACCTTCATTGATATTACAAACTAAAATAGTTACTGTATGGGGTCTCTACCTTCAGTTTAAACATTATACATTCAAACCATCACAGTAAGTGCCTCGTTGCAGGGAACATGAGTTGGGTCTGTAAGAGAGCATCAGAACTGAGTTTCTATGCTTTCGTCAAGTTATTATTATGGAAAAATTTTCACACTGAGAGAACAATTCATGCCCTTTGCCAAATGCCTGGACATGCTTTCATGGCTATGTGTTTCCCATCCCTGGCACCTAAAACCAGTCTTCTTTTTGTACTCTCTACTTGCCTCTATCACACATTCACTATTCTACTATAAACTTTAAAATTCTTTAATGTCTTTAATTGTTTGTCCCTTTTCTTTATGACTTTCATCAAGGAAACTGGAGTCATTTGCTTACTTTTCAGTAAGCTCTAACATTTGGGAGGGGAATGCTTCTAATACCCTATTAAAATAGAAAGAACATACCAAGTGTAGTAGTGCATGACTTTAATACCAGTACTTAGTAAGTTAAAACCAGGAAAATCTCTGTGAGATCAATGTCATCCTGGTCTATATAATGAGTTACAGAACAGCCCTATCCAGAAAAAAATAATAACAAATGAAATTTTAAGAAATAAAAATATCTTCTTCCACTTCTATATCTCTGCCTTTTCTTCTTCTCATCTTTTTCTTCATTCTCCTACTGCTAAAATATGGTTCCTTTCCTTTTCAGGTTATATATCTAGATAACCATGAATTTTAACTCAAATCATACAAGTAATAATACCTAGTAAAATGACATTTGTGAATTTGCATAATATCCTGTCTCTTGGTAACACAGTAATTGATGGCAACACTAATTTTTGCTATCTAGACATAGTTGGAAAGTTTGGTTCTCACTACTTAACATTAGCATTTCAAAAAGCAAACTTAAACATTGTAGTTGACCTAGTTGACATACTTACTAACTTTAGCTGAGAACATTTTATACTTTCAACAAATCTTTTGATCTTCATTCTTATTGTTGTAGAAAAATATGCCTCCTTATGCTATTATAAATACTGAAAGCAAGTAATTTCTCTCAAATAACTAAAAGTGGTACTCAGATCTCACTTGGGCTTTATATTTGTATTACCAAACTACCCTCTTATCAGGGTTCAGCATCATTCTTCATGTCATTGGTATTTTTCCTATCATATTGCATATTCAGGCTCTTATTGCCTATTATTGACAGTCCTTGCTTCTCTTTATCAGGTTCAATTTGTTATTTCTTTCCTAGTATTTTATTCACGGATATCATAATTTCTCATGTAGAAAGAATTTTGTAAGTATAATTTCTGTTTCTGGAATTCAAGGATACCATAACGCAAACAACTTTTATTACTCATTTCATAGACAAAACACAAGTTCCATGATTTACCTGTGACCAGAGGAATGCTGCAATATTGGTCTAAGATATAGACCATGTTTTTTTTTTTTTTATGTGTAAACTTTCATTATTTGTGGTGTGAAAGTTGATATATGATGCAAAACAGAATAATCACATTAAATATCCTTTGGTATTTGAGAGTCTTACAAAATGTAGGGGTGGCAGGGAAGGCCTCACCCTCCCTGAGGAGCAGAAAGGAGATGGGGTGGGGGTTGATGGGGGACAGAGGATGACTGGAGGGTGTAGGAACTGGGATTGACATGTAAAACAAGCTTGTTTCAAATTTAAATAAAAAATTTTTTTAAAAAAATTCAGGTGTGGATATCACCATTCTTTAATTAACCTGATTCCTCTGCAATGTGTGTACTGTTTGCAATGTGTTTACTAGAAATAGTCCATCATTATCTTGCTATTAATGTGACATCATCATTGTTTCCTACTCATAGGGACTCAATAGCCATTCTCCTATGATTTGACAAGGGAATGAAATCCATCCATGCAGCTAAACAAAGGAAAACTATTATTTTCAGAAAGCTTTTCAAATTTAAAAGAAACAAAACTTTAAAGACCTTATTTCTTCCTCTATAATTTATTCCTATAAATTATATAAATTAAAAACAATGATGGTGAAAAATCCATTTTACATAAAGAACTGGTTTTGTTTGTTAGTTTCACAATAGGCTCAAAGGTTATAAAATGAGTAGGACTGAGAATAAATCTGGGCCTATCTTTTGCAAGTATTACAATTTACCAAACAAGATAATTGTTATCAGCCTTTTCACATGAAGTGACATATTTAGTAGAAAGCCAGCAGGAAGATTTTTCCAAATCCTTATTCACAATCCAAAAAAAAAAAACCAGTGCATAAAACATAAGTGCTAGGAAATAGACTTAAAGGCTTTTGAGAAGGCAAAGCATCTCTATTATTTTAAATGTAATTTTTAAATTTAAATTTGAAATAAGCTTGTTTTACATATCAATCCCAGTTCCTGCATCCTCCCTTGTTCCCCTCAGCAAACTCCAATCCATTCCCTTTCTGCTCCCCAGGGAGGGTGAGGCCTTCCATGGGGATTCTTTAAAGTCTGTCTTATCATTTTGAGAAGGGACCGGTCCTCCCCCATGTGTCTAGGCTGAGGGAGTATCCCTCTATATGGGATGTGCTCCCAAAGTACATTCATATACTAGGGATAAACAATGATCCACTACCACAGGTAAAGCATCTGTTAATTGAAAGACCCTCAAAGTGAGGACCTTCACACTCAGACTCAGGAAAGGTGACACCCCAGATCACACATGAGAAGTGGTCTATATGCAAACAGCAAGAAGATTTTTATTCCAAGTGTGCTGGGGTCCATAGTCATAGGCCACATTGGGGTAGAGGACTGAGGACCCCCCAGTGCAGAATCGAGCCAGCTTTTATAGGGCTTACAACAGAGCACTTGCATAACAAACTAATCATCCCATAGCATCAAGAGCCCACATGGTGCAGGCCAATCAATTTAAACCATTCTATAGTTTTCTAGACCAATCATTTTAAATCATCCAAGCCTGTGCTTTATAGACCAATAAGTTTTCTATAGCCTCAGAGGTCTGCATTTGTGCAGGCTCCTGGTAGGCTTACAAATGGCAGTTAGGATAGGTCACTGGGGCAGGAGTTTCACAAGCAGTTTACTGAAGTCAGATAAGGGATTAGTCAGGGTTAGTCAGCCCATTTCCTGTTATCTTACTACACCAGGATCACCACGTACTCAAGGACCTGTTAGGCTCTATTTTCCATCCTTTTATTAATAACTTCTGATTTTCTGGAATCAATCAATAATTTATCATCATTCGCAGCTTTCTACACATCATCTCTTTCCCAAGGACATAATCACACTTAAGAAAAGATTCAAGGTCACTAGAAATAAAAAGAGATAGTAACCATCAGGCTACCCTAGTGAAGGTCCACCACAGCTTGAAATGATAAACATTGGTGAAAGTTGACTGTAGAGTTCACACAAGAGTTTAACTTCCTGATTTCACCTCATATGCGCAATTATCAAATCATAAGCCAAGGTTTGGCTGGTTTTCTAGAGGGTTCTAGAAAAAATCAGCAAGAACACAACACAACCCCTTTCTTTTCTCCTACTAGATGTGCGATTTAAGCTACTGGTTATACAAATTTTGATTCACTTTCCCTCTAATAAAAGTCATTAAAGATAAAAAAATAGATAAGAATGCCTAATATAATTAATATACAGTACTGTTAGTGACTTGTTAATGAAATAAAAATGCCAGGAAAACATTAAATATAAAGTAAGTTGATAATTTTACATTAGATTAATGGAAGCTATTTACTGTAACTTGGTTTTCAGCATCTTGTCATATTTGGAAGAATAGTAGAGAATATTCAATAGCTTTGGGCTAACAATTATAGACCTATAACCCCAACTTAACCGAAATAAGAAGAGGAGAACAAGCAAAGGAAGACCTAAATAGTAGTTATGGTTAAATCATCCAGTCATTTGGGAAAACCAATTTCTCTACTGTGTCTTGATCCTACATACAAAGGAAAATCAGAAGTATACTTACGTTTTCCAGTGTAGAGGAAAGTGACCCTAAAGTTGCTTTGAAGTTGACATGAGGACTGCTGGAAATTTAAATGGAGGCAACTGTGAGTGATCTGGGAGGAAATCCTTTTGGTGCATGAAAGCTGTCATGAGTGCTGGCATCAATGGATTGATTTTTTTTTTTTTGACTAGAACTTATATGACTTCTCTACGTTTGGTTTTACTCTTCCTTGAAGATGTCAAGACAAGATAAATGAAAATTCTGCCTCAAACTCAACTCTGAGGCAAAGAATGCCTAGACTGTTAGGAACAAGTTTTCCCTTAGCTAAACTGGTTTGTAGATGATACCTCTAACCATATAAGTGCCCACCCCAAAACTTTCCCCTTCTCTAGTCAAGGATCTTCCAGGTTCCTACTATATGGAGCTTTCAAGTGATGCTGCAGTAGACAACTGACTCTGGGCCAGCTTCAGGAACTCATGTCATAAGTGTTCCCTCACTGAGATCAACGAGCCTTGGGCACAGCCTCCCCTTAGCATGAAGCAGCTAAAAGTGATCAAATGCCCATAACTCCTCATCATGACCTGTGACAATTCCTCTGTCCATAATGGCATATCAAAACCTATTGTCATAGACAAGTCTAGTGCTAATGACCATAATTTTGACATTTAATGGGTGCCACTTTGGTATAATAAAAACAGTACTTCACATCAGATGACCTACTCCTCTACTCTCATCATTTTTTCTGCCATATTCTTTGGTGATGTTTCTTGAGCCTCAAATATAGAGTTGGCGATAGGTACCCCACACTCAGGTGTTCCTTGTAGTTTGACCTGATGCAGAATTCTTTAATAACCTTTACTGAAAAAGAAATTCCTTTGATGAAGGTTAATACCTACAGTTAGGTGTAGATATAACGATAAGTACTTAGAATGCAGTTGTAAATACAATGGTGTCGAAAAGTGAGAGTAGTAAGTAGTTATCTAGTATCCAAGACCTCATCAGCCCTGAGTAGTTGGCTAGGTTTCTAGCCAACAGGCATTCTTTCCCTTGTATTGAAGGAATTTAAGTCCAATTAGACAGATGTTGTTTTCTCCCAGAAGTAAATAGGGCTACTATTGCACCCTTGCAGTTATGTTGTAATTCTGGCCATTGAGTGGTTACAAAATTTTATAGTTTGTTAGGACTATTAATTGTTTTTCTCCCTTGGAAGCTTGCATAGCACCTTCAGATACTATGAAAGTTAGTCCTCATGGAGGAGGTTCCCCAATGATTTCCAGATCCAATCTTGGGTGTGCAGTATTTTTAGCATAATGCTCTTACTTTTATGTTCTGGAATGCAATTAAGAGCAGTGATAACAACACATATTATTTTGTAAGTTCATTGGACTTCTTGACCAAAATGATATATTTTTCATGCTTGTCCTAGGGTTTTAGTTAGATAGTCCATGGCTCTTGGGAGGGATTATGACCTCAAATGACTTCGTCTCATATATATATATATATATGTCTCATATATATATATATATATATATATATATATATATATATATACACACACATATACATATATATGTGTTTGTGTGTGTCTGTGTGTCTTGTGTCTGTGTGTCTGCGTGTGTGTGTGTGTGTCTGTGTGTGTGTATACTCATATACTTATACATATTTTATATGAGTTCTAGGTCAACATGAAATAATGATTCCCTATTGCTTTTTCATATATGCTTACTGTTATTTATCCCTTCCCCTCCTTTCATCATGTCCCACCCCCTTTTTCTGCCATTTCTCCCTTCAAAGCACTATGTTGTATTATCTTTCTCCAAGGATGAATCCCCTGATAGATTATCTAATTACAAGTGGTCAGTTCTAAAATAAATTGGCTCAATAGGGTATATTTTGTCTATGTGTATGTCTGTATAAGCTATAGTTAAAGAAGAGGTCATGAATTAAATAACAGATGGGATTTCAGGTAGAGTTGCGTGGAGAAAAAAGAGAGTTGAAAATTATGTAAATATATAACTCACCTATAAAATTCTCAATTTTTTAATTTTAATTTAAAATATTCTTAGAAAAATGGTGTTAAAAATGGGCTAGAGCCAGGTGTAGGAGCACAAGCTATTTTTCCAGAGCACAACTTCTTCCTTCCTGTTGGCTTAAAGTTACTATATCTATATCTCCTTAAAGTTTAAATTTAAACTGGGTGTTAGTGGTACATGCCTTTAATCCCAGTACTAGGGAGGCAGAGGCAGATAGATCTCTGTGAGTTCGAGACCAGCCTGGTCTATGGAGCTAGTTCCAGGACAGGCTCCAAAGCAATACAGAGAAACCCATCTTGAAAAAACAAAAACAAAAGCAAAATAAAATGAAGAAAATGGGGAAGAGCTGGAGAGATGGTTCAAATGTTAAGCACATTGATTACTCTTCCAGAGAACCTGAGTGCAATTTCCAGCAACCACATGGTGGCTTACAACCATGTAAAATGGTGCCTTCTTCTCGTGAATAGGCATACATGCCAGAAAACTGTATACAAAATAAATAAATAAGTAAAATCTTTAAAAAATTATTTTGTGAATATGTAAATTAACAATTATACCAGTAGATTGGGGATCTTTTTAAGGTATGGTAGTTAAGTAGGACAGTGGAGTATTGTGGTTTGAAGATTTTTTTTTTCCCCAAACAATAACCCTTTAAAGTTCTGTCATCTGCTTGAGGGTTGATAACATCTCTTAATGTGAATCTACAGGGAGGACATCCCCTAGCCTAAATAGCATCCTTGGAATTTTCCCAACACACAAAGCTAGTTCACTAATGGATTTTGGGAGCCCATTCCACATAGAGGGATACTCCCTCAGCCTAGACACATGGGGGAGAGAATGGACATGTAAGGAGTAGGTTTTTTCTCCCGCCGCTGGTCTTTTCCCTTTGCCTCACTAGCCCCAATTAACACACAGAGACCCTGTATTTGATATAGTGCTGTTGGCCCTTTACTTGTTTCTTACCGGCTAGCTCTGTCTTAAGTATCAACCCATTTCTATTAATCTAGTATTTCCATGTAGTCTTCTTACCAGGCAATGGGGCTGGCATCTGGTCTCCCCAGTCTCTCCATCTTGACTCCTCCTAACTACTTCCTCCTTCCTCCTTGTCTCCTAGTCGCTCCTACCTTCCTTTCTTATTAGCCAACAGTACTTTATTCATTAGCCAGTATGAGAAACATATTTACAGAATGACATCTCCCATCACTGGGCCCTGCTCCAAATGATATGACAGACTTTGAAGATCACCCATGGAAGGCCTTACTCTCCCTGGGAAGCAGAAATGGGATGGGATGGGAATTGGTGTGGGGGGACAGGGGAGGAAGTGAGGGGGCTAGAACTGGATTTGGCATGTAAAACAATCTTGTTTCAAAATTATATTAAAGAATATATATATATATATATATATGTATATGTATATTATGTGTGTGTGTGTGTGTGTGTTGCTTAATGATTCTACCAGTACAAAATTATGCCCTAAATGTCCTCTTTTCACTATCTGACTAAGCTAGTATCCTCTAAAAATCCACATTCTGTTCTCCTAAGATTTTTGCATTGCTTCATCTTTACAGAATACACATATCCAACATCTTCATGTAAAATAGCTGTCTGTCATCCTAGAGATTTAGGGGTTTTTCAAATACCCATTTTCAAATATACTTTATTTTTTATAATAATTTTATTTAAATTTGAAACAAGCTTGTTTTACATGTTGATCCCAGCTCCTGCTCCTGCATCCTTTCGTTCTCTTCTGTTTCCCCACCATACATAATCCCTATTTCATCCCCTTTATTTCCCCAGGGAGGGTGATGGGAAGTCTTTAAAGTCTGTCACATCATTTGAAGCAGGGTCTAGGACCTTCCCCATGTGTCTAGGCTGAGGGAGTGTCCATATAAGTGGAATACACTCCCAAAGTCCATTCATATACTAAGGATACTGATCCATTACCAGATCCCCATAAAATGCCCAGTCCTCCTAACTAACACCCACATTCAGGGAGTCTGGATTGGTAAATATGCTTTATTATACTGTTGAACTAATATTCAAATTGGTTTTTACTTAAAATATGAAGGACTCTGTCTCTTTTTTTATAGAGACTTCTACAAAATATGTCTAATGTATGATAATACCCAATGCATTTCTATTTAAACTATTGCCAAAGAAGTGGTACAATAATTTATAAGGGGTGTGTGTGTGTGTGCTTGTGTGTGTGTGTGTGTATTTAAAGTTAAGTTATAATTGAAACACTAAATTATCTTATTATATATTTATTACTTTTAATTATATTTATATATGTGTATCTATCTATGGATAAGCACATAAGAATGAAGGTGTCCAAGGACTTCTGAAGAGGTGGTGAGTTGCAAAACCAGAGATTTAGGAAATAGAATCTCTTTCCTATACAAGAACAGTGTGGAATGTTAGCCGCTTAGCCATTTCTCCACTTTCAACACTGAAATAATTTTAAATTTATTTTCTGTTTTTGAATAATTAAAATTTAGGTCTGGATACATTGTAAATTATTTCCTTTAAATACAAAACTATAAAACTCTCTAGAAGATTGCTTTACTCTTTCTCAAAAAATTTAGGAAAATATATGGTATCAATATGTAATGCAGTCTTGCCTCAAACCCTTCCTTGAAGGTTACAAATCCCGGAACTTTAGGAATATGCCATCATTTCACTATTATAACAAAGTTAAAAATCACTTCTACTTTTAAAGGTTGATTATAAAAAAATTCTACTAAATGACATTATAGAAAAATTCCCTGCAGAATATGCTTATTTTCTTTTTTCCAGCTCTTAAATGAATAATGAGAACATTCACACCAAAAAGTTCAGTTCTTTTACATGGTATGTATATCTACCTGTTGACTGGGCATTGCTTCAACCTTTGGAATCTCAAAGCCCACTCCTAATGACACATTACCTCCAGTAAGACTACATGTAGTCCAATAAGAACACATCATCAAATCCTTCTCAAGTAGTGCCACTACCTGATGGTGAAGCATTCAAATATATTAGCTTAGAGGAGCCATTCTTATTCAAACCGTCACAGTTAGAAGACAAATACAGGGTATTAGATCATGTTTTCATTTTCAGCAAAATGAAAGTTCCTATTATTATTTCATTTTACATTGGTATCTCTGAAAATACCCTTAGTTTATTACATGTTATCAGTTATTTTAACTATTGTTAAGTTTTTAAGATGGAGTCTTAACCTTCAACTCATTATGTAGTTGAGCATGACTTGAACTTCTGACTCTCCTGTCTTCTTCTCCCAAGTTCCACAACCCAAATGTGAGCCACTATGCCCAATATCTGATGCTGGGATTCACTTTTAAAACTTCCTAACTGTTAGCAAACATTGTACTGACTGAACTGTATCACCAAGACCTTAATAATTATTTTCCTGATTCATTATAATTATATATCGATGTCTTTGACTAGGACATAAATGGTATAAAAGAACATTTTCAGTTCTGCAAAATGTCATGGAAATCAAATTTACATGTATGTGCATTCAGAAGTACATACAATTAATGATAACAATATTCTCTATATTTATTCCAGATACTTGTAATATATTTTGGAAAATATAAATACATATTTTAATTTCTAAATATTTTCAAAATTTCTGTGGTAAATTTCTTTTACTAATAAGTGTAAAAATTATACAGGATTTTAAGATATAGAGAAAATATTTTAGATTTGATAATTTTTCAGAGGTGAAAATTATTCTTAGAAACATGTTAGTCACTGTGACCAACAGTCAATAAAATATTTCAAAGCACCTCAAAATCAGCAAGTCTCTACTATGGGAACACAATGGATATGAATTATAATCTTCATTTTTGAGTATAATCTTCATGGCATGTTTTAAATTGAATCACATATTGAAACAATTCTGTACCTTCCAAATTATTCACCCTCTACATTTGCAATGGTAATAACAAAAAGAGATAGATAAGAAAAGTACTAGACATTGTCTTTTACAATGACAAAGTTAAATTTTCAGAGGGTGATTATAAAGATAATGTTGTCAAAGAATCAAACCAGAGTTCCATATTTATTTACTGGCATCCACCAAAGTTTACTTTCTGCTCCTATCAGACTACAAAAGAATGTGGCTTTGAAAAGCTTTTGAAGTAACATATGTGGTCAATAAATGCTATCTTCTTTTGTTACTGTTATTAAACAAGATCAGAATTTTCAACATGAATTTATTCCTTACTGTTTCACAAAATATGCGAAGATAACATAATTTCTCTAAATCTTGGTGTCCTTCCTAATACAGTATTTGTAAAAGTTATGTAAATTGTAGGCAAATAAACTGAATGATTTAAATCATTTTCTGTTAACATATTAGTCAATAATCTAGCAATTTAAGAATGTACATGATAGCTATATATGATGCTATGTTATGTCCCTTTGAGAAGAGTTTGAGAAAACATAGTGTGAACATATTGACTATCATTTCACTTATAGGTTCCCTGGTGAGGTCCAAATGTGATGTGGACATCTAATCTCAATGTAAAAGGGAAAAGATTTTTCTTCCAATAGAGCCATCTAACAAATTCACATGGCCTTGTGACACTAATGAAGCCCCCTACTATCCACATACCAGTATGTTCGAACATACCTTAGTTATGCCTGAAAATATCTTCTACTTTGCTTTTGAGCTATTGCATTTAATCTCAAAGGACTTAACACCTAATGATGTAGTCTCTAACAAAGTTTATTTAGACATTTTAAATATTTGCATGGAATATTCCTATATGAGAAATCTTTGCACTGAGACATTGAATACCAAAATGAACTTTCTCAAAAAAAAAAAAAAAAAAAAAAAAAAAGATTGTGCTTAAATACCTCAAACTACTTCAAATGAAGGTTTAAGATTAGGTTTACTTTTTTCTCTAGTAAATTAAGACTGTAAACAAGGGTAGAGAAGGTTAGATCAGTCAGAGTAAACAATTAATCATTTTCTTCATTGACATTAACAGTAAATAGGAGTAAATTTGACATTCTACTCAAGGAGAGTGTAGAAATATTTATTGAGCTATTTAACTTATTACTCTGCAATAATTTAATAATACCAAGCAAGAAATCTCTGTTCACAGAAAGGACTGACTGATGGCATCAAACTGTTTAGGCCAACAGTTCATAGGATCTCCATATTCAATATGCAAATTTTGACCATCTATAAATGTGATAACCAGGTATCTTGCAACAATAGTAGTAGCAAGTCCCCAAAAGTAGTCATATTATTTACTGTCATATTAATTAATAAATGGATAAAAAGACAAGGTATAATAACACTCTGGAATACAAGTAGCTTCTAAGGAATAAAATGATACAATTTTCAAGTAAATGGATGCACCTTGAAATATTTTAAATAGTGACATAACCCAGATCAAATCTGGAAATGAACATATTTTCTCCCTCATCTATATGTCTATATAATGTGGAATAAACAACCAATAAGAAAAAAAAAAGGAAGGGTAGTGTGTGCATAAAGTGCAATAGAGATGAGAATAAAAGGTATTTGTGTCTCAAGGGGAAAAGGATAAAAATTGGGGGGGGGCTTTAATTAAAGAAGTTAAAGAAGATAAACACAATAGAAGGAGGGAAGATGGTAAATAACAATAATGATATCTGAAAATCTGTATAAAATCTATTTACTGACTACTTAAGAATAACCTTTAATGTAGATAAAGCATATATGATTTTTCCCATGTATATTTACAATATCCATAGCCCATATAGGATAAAACCAACAACAAGTAGAGAACTCCTTTTTTGAGATATTGAGGTAAGCTATACAGGAGACTACACAAACACTATAGGTTATTGCTATTGCCCAGTATAGTACCCTCAAGGCGTAAACAGTAAGTGTCTATTGCTGAAGCTCCCATAGTTCCACTCAGAAACTCAAAGGACTTAAACCTGTACTGCCGTGAAATTGTTTATGGTTCTAAATAAAGTCACGGAATATTGCAAAGAAGGGAAGCAAGAGACCCAGGTTTACCCATCTGTGACACTTGTGAACAATATATTGTTATGAACCACAACAATAACCACTATAGAATTATAAACTCTAAGCTGTAATAGTGACATAAATGCCTGGTTGGTAACAGCAATTTTCTAATTTGACTGAAGTCTCAGTCATCCAAAACCTGTGCCTCATACTAAAACCCTAGACAGCTATCAAGGGCTAGTAAAGTTATGGGTCTTGAATGAGAACCTGTAAATGTCACTTTACTAAACTAGTATCATCGTTAACTACAGTTTAAATATTCATCCTTATACCCACAGATAAGTGTTGTTCTCTCCCTTCATCGAGGAATCTCATCATTGAACAGACAGGGACCCTTGCAGAAAACCAGAGCAAAAAAAAAAAAGAGTTGTGAGTTCCAGTCCTAATGTATACATTTACATTAGAACTCCAACCTAAGTCTTAGAGATCACTACAGAAGAAGAGTAGGAAGATTGTAAGAGTCAGAGAAACAGCAAATTTGATGTGAGAATATATTTACAAGAAATGTCACAGAAGCTATACCCATGAAGTCTCACCAAAATGGTTGAGTAAGCATGACACCAATACAGATGCAGAAGTGAAATGGATAAAGTCCAGGAAGCCTCCTACGTAAACAAAGAACAACAATTAACTAAAGAATGCAGAGAGATACAGAAATATTTCCAGGAAAGAGCACACCACTTTATTGTGTTATTAATTGTGTAATTATTGTATGTATTAAATGATCAGCTCTGAAAAAATATACACATAGAAATAACATTATAAGGATTGAGCAGGTTGTATGTCTATATTAAGAAAAGTGTGTGTGTGTGTGTGTGTGTGAGAGAGAGAGAGAGAGAGAGAGAGAGAGAGAGAGAGAGCATTAAAGAAAAAGTGGCCATGAATTTGAAAAAGAGTGAGAAGTACAAAGGAGAGGCTGGAAGGAGGCAGGGTTAATATAATTATATTTAAATCACAAAATTAAAAGATAATAAAAAGTTACTGATTGTACAAATTACTTATAAATGCTTATATAATATACAAACACACTTAGGATGTCAAACAGAGAGTAGGGAAAAAACTGGTTAGGAAATGAAGAAGATCAGAATGGTTGAGGGATAATTAGAGATACGAGGGGACTAAATGGGATCAAAATGCAACATTAAAAAGGATGAAGTATGGTAAGAACAAAATAAAACCAAGTATCATGTATAATCATTAAATTCTGTGAAACTTTTTAAAAAAACTAAACAATATGAGAATGCATTAGTAATACATGTGTATTCAACATGTGTTTTAATTTTTCAATTACTAAAAGTAAAATATATGTGATTCTCATTTAAGAGTGCAATTTCAACATATTTCACAAATTATTTGGAAATTTGCATGAAGTTTAGTAAAAGTAAGTCCTCTGAGTATAGAAAAATGGATGAACCAGAATCTAGTACTGTTGGAGAGAAAACAGAGAAGACATCTGCTTGCATGTAAATACTCACTTAATAAGTTTAATTTTTATGGCTAATTTATAGAGCCACTACTTTTAATTCAAATGGGGAAATAATTCAAAAATGCTAAATTTTCACACCAGTCAATCAAGTTGAAGTTATAGTACATACACACACATTTAAGAGGATAATATTTTACTATTAAATTAAGCAAATGTAAAAGTATATTAAATTGTTACAACCTGTAGACATTCCTAGAATAATATCACTCTCACCATCCAGGCTTTCAGATATGTTATTTTAATATGGATATGAAATGTAAGCAAAGAAGATACACCAAGTATGGTTATACATATTCACTACTCTTCCAATCCATTAAATTCTTATATGTCTATTTTGTTTACAGATCAGGGAAATATTTGGAGCCTAGAATGGCTAATGTCCAGTCTGGCACAGTTTCTAATTACGTGTAATGCTACTTTCTTGACATAAATGCCATGTCAGGATCCTGTTCCTTTATTTTATAGATACTGAATTGACATGCAGCATATCTGAATAAACGTTCGGCTCTGAAATAATAACAGAAAGATTGAATATGAAATTCAAAACATTTCACAAGTTAAAAAATCCTATAGAGACAAATGTGTGTTCTCTCGCTCTTTCTTCCAGCAAAAACAAACAGGTGGTATATATAGATGAGAAAGCCTGAAAATTGGCTTATTTCTGACTTGTGAATTATTGTTTCCAATTCCAGTTCTGACAGTAGCATATTAAAAGATATTGGGCAAGCCATTGTTCTCTGAAAGAGAACATTTTCATTATACAAAGAAAGTAGTAAACACAAACCTGGTAAGATTTGCACAATAGCTTCAGAAGTTGGCACTGGAAACTATGGTTTAGCAAATACTCTTCAAGCACAATACTCCCTTCCCATTACACTATCACACCATCCTTCTCAAAAGATGTTCTTAGCCCTCAGTTCTTGTGTCACTGAAAAATCTGCTCACTTTTCACTTTTGTATTGTTCTCTCACTACAAATAACCCAACTGCTATAGCAACAGTGTTTTCTTTTCCTTACACTTTGAGTGCTTCTTTGATAAGATTTATCCATCAAATTTATTCTAGTGATTTGAGATCTATGGCTTTAACATTCTCCCCTTTCTCTTCTTATATATTAAGTATTAAAATATTGTAGTCCTACCTCTAGTTAGCTCATTGTGTGAAAATATTCTGGGCTATGGCTTAGTTGCAGCAGATACAATTAGTTAAAATGGAGTCATTGTAATAATTCAGGCATTATGCTGGCCTGTCACCTCACAAAATGCACCAAGGCAGTTCCCTGGTCAGCCCAGATTTCCAAGATTGAATAGTCTGTATGCAGATTCAAAGGACCCCTTTAAAAGACAGATCCTTGTTTACACTCTCTTCTATTTTCCACTCTTTTCGCTGTTCTGTTTCCTGATCCCTTTCCTATTTTTCCCCTGGCGCAGACAGAACTTCTGTCTCCCTCTTCTCTTTTGTCATCTCTCTGTCTCTGTGTCTCTTTGCCTCTTTTCTCTTTCCTCCCCCACCCCTTCCCTTTCTAATAATAATTCTCACTTAAGCCCCGACTGTCTGGCATGTTTTTGCCCTGCCTCAGTCACCCTCTCCTGCCATGGAACCCTCCATAGTTCACTACACATTATCAAAATAGTCATATGAGATGAGGTTGTAGCTCAAATCCAAAGAAAGGGATTCTCTTATAAAAAGAGGAAATTGGGGCACAGAAAGCAGTACAAAGTAGAATGTGATGATTCAGAGAGGTCAAGGAGTGTCAAAGACTTGAAGTAAACCATCTGAAGCCATGAACGTGGTATAGAAAGGACCTCAGCAAACCTTAAAAGAAAAGTACTGAGATGGTGTTAGTAGATTTCTAAGTTGCATCCCTATTAGACAATAAATTCTTGTTGCTTTAGCTATCATGTCAATGGTATATTATTATAGAATGACTACCAAACTAATTCAGTAAGGGAGACAGCACTATGTTGTTACCAAGTTTATCAAGTTCACATACATCCAAAGATCTAGGTGTCAGTTTCAGACCTGGAAAATAGAATGGGACAAGGGGGGGCATTTTTTTTATGCACATATGAACAGCCTTTTCTGGGTACCTAATAAAGAGAAGACATCTGGAAAAACATTAATGTATGGAAATGGGTATGTATACAATATCAAAGTGTCCTGGTCCATAAATCTCATTATAGAAGATCATCAGCCTCATTAGGATGTCAGTTGGACAGTGACATAAGTATCAAGGATAAAACTAGGAATGTCATTTATGATATTCAGGGCTCATTCTTATATTCAACACAATTTACTTTTTCTTTGTTTTAATCTTTTGAATCCCCAATAAATGTTAAGAATTATAAATTTGAGGATCCCAAAACAAAGATATTTATTGTCACATACAATATGATTATTTCTATGAATTGCTAATCAGAAGTGGACAGCTTTGGATTACTTATTCCAGTTGTATTTTATCACAATGATAAATTTTCAAGTCAAAACTCATATACACCCTATTTTCTGAAATTCTCCCACATGGATCCATTCTTAAACTCCATTTCACCAGTTTCACTTTTGTGACTAATACCCTTACATTGCAATAGCCTATGTATCAGAAAACATCCTTTCTCTAATATTTATATGCTTTGTTATGTATTTTTCACATTGATGATCATTATGAAATTTATTAACACAATCATCACTAAAAGTTAAATAACACAGGTGAAACAGACCTTATTAAGTGCGACAATAATGTTATTGCATGTGCTAGGTATTTGTGCATTATTTGCATAAATGTGTTTATTTCTGTGATTGTCATTATAATGGAAATAAATATAATTTTGATATTATATTAATTTGAAGGTACAGTATATTTATGTCAATTCTAGGCCTAATATACTTCCTTTCAGCACAGTTATGTGGGCAGAGCTCTGCTACTTCTACCATAAGAAACTTCTACTCTGTAGTGAGTTAAATTGTTGGCTCTTTCCTTCCTACATCTTCTTGTTTTCACTTCTAAACAGTTACTCAGTCTCTGCCTTCAGGCTGAAAGCCATTTGTATATAGTTCCACTACTATGTCACCATCTAACATTTTCATTGTCAATCAAAATTCCTTTACATGTCATAATATTTATGCATTTCCTGCTGAAATCCTATATCAAATGATGTTCCTTATGTCACTCAACATTATGAGACTATTTTGGGGATCCTCACCCAGAATTTCTCAGATTCTGTCATTGCCAGTGCCTACATTGCACTTACCCTGTCACTTGTACTTCAGTAAAAGAAAAAGCGCTTTGTTCAGTGTTACAAAACCATTGAAGCCACTGAAAAGGTTTCTCAGTAACAATAAGTGTATGAAAGCCAATGTCATCATAGAGTTGGTCAGTATGTGTTTTATTTATATATTTATGCATAGGAAATGGCAAATATTTATTAAGTGTGCCAAACAACTATAAAAATACATGACTATGAATTAATTGAGAAATATAGAAAAGAAAAGAAACAATTCAAAAAATATCTCCCTACAACATAAAAGCCTACAGGTAGAAACTAGTACTCTTGTAGCAATCATTTCTTTAACCACAGGGATTGTCTTCTACTAGTACCAAGGTCTGAAATGGCTAAAGAATATTTGCAATCAGGTGTTCTCTTTGACTGTCTATTCCTCAATATTAGAGATTATAGAATATAAAATAAATATTTCTTAACAGGCTTCCACTTTTGAAAACATGACATGATCAAAGTTATCCCCACAGTTAAAGTTAATGCCAGTTTAGGGTAAATTTATTTTCATCTGCCCCACTATGGAATCTCATGCAATTTTCTTCGTTTTTATAATTTCCTTTTTCTCTCCTCCCAATCCCCTATAAAATTCAGGACGTCCTTTCCTTTAATTAGCTGTATTTAGTCAGTTTGATTTTCTCATATGTAAATTTGTTTCAGGCTGACCTTTTGGGGTTGAACAACCTGTCAGTTTATTATTCCTAGAGAAAATTGTTTCTTCCTCTCTCTGGGAGGGGCCATTAATTACATAGAGCTCTTCAGCTAGTGGTGGGACCTTGTGAAATCCCTCCTATCTATGTTGGCTTCTAGTTTATCTAGACAATTTATATCTACAAGGTATATTTTGGTGTGATGCAAACTTTAACATCATTTCATGGGACCAAGAAACTGTAAGGAGTAGGGTTTTTCCACCTGCTGCCAGTCTTGTCCCACATAAGGAGTAAGGTTTTTCCACCCATAACCAGTCTGATCGCGCCGCCGCACCAGCCCCAATTAACACACTGAGACTCTGTATTTGATATAATTCTGTTGGCCCATTACTAGTTTCTTATCGGCTAGCTCTGTCTTAATTATTAACCCATTTCTGTTAATCTAGTATTTCCACGTGGTCTTCTCTTACCGGGGAGCCGGCTGGCATTCTGCTTTCTCCAGACTCTCCTTACTACTTCCTCTTTCCTCCTCGTCCCCTAGTCCTACCTATCTTGCTTTCCAGTATGAGAAACATATTTACAGAATCGTATCTCCCATCAGGAAACAACAATTCATTTTACACATCTATATAACACCTATCCATAGCTAACATGGCACAGTAACACTAAAAGTACATTAATGGCACAGATAACTCTGTGGTAAACAACAGTTCTCTAACTGGATATAAGAGCCAGGCAATAAAAGGAAACATAAACTACTACTCAGAACCAGTGAAGTCATAATTCTTAGAGGATCACCTTCAACTACCAATTCACTATACTAGCATAATCACTATCTTCTGAATATTTGTCCTTATACTTAAACCCATGGGTACTTGTAGCTATCACACCTAAGAAAACTTCTCTTCAAAGCAGATATATACCCTTTCAGAAAACTACAGACAATCAAAACAGAGTTGTGAGTCACAGTGCCAAATAAAAGATCTATAACACGGTGTTTTTATTTAAGGCTCAGGAATCATTGTGAAAGAGAGTGCAGAAAGTACCCAAGAGTTAAAGGATCAGGGAGTTTGCTGTAAAAGTGTATACCTAGTACTTTCAAAAGCTACACCCACAAAGCCTAATAGACATGTCCACCTAAAAGTAAGCCGAACATGGATTAGAACAATGATCATGCCAAACTGGATAGTGAAGAAGCCCATGATACACCAATGCTACATAGAAAACAATAGACAACCAAGAAAATCTGGAAATAGGAGAGATGGTAGTCTTCAGATATGAGTACAAAAATTAGTTTTCTGGTACCAAATGATCATCCCTGAAAACTTACATTCAAGTAACATATGAAATCAGCTGTTTGGGAATATATATATGTATATATGTGGATGCAGAAACAATTAGTCAAAACCAGAGACCCTGACTTTGAAGGAGAATAGGAAGAGGTAGATAAGAGAGCATGAGAAGAAAAGTGTAGAGTGTAGTCATTAAAATGTAATCTCAAAAAAAAAATAAAAATAAAAATAATAAATAAATGAAAAACCCCGAGGAACTGTCCTTTAGGATCTACAATAAACAACATTTAATATTCTTGTTGTAGATCTGGGATCTTAGATGGATGCCATCCACACATACAGCAGCTTGTAACCTCAAGGAATTCCAGTTTGAGACAAACTAATACCCCTTTTGGTGTCTGCTGGTGACTAGACAGAAGTATATATAAAATCTTGGTTAAACCATCTATCCACAACTTCAAATCACTTTTAAAGAATAGTTGAATAATACAAATGCTTAGTAAATAAATCAAGAAAAATAGAGGTAGATAAATCTGACAAAAATTAATTTTCTTATTAAAATGTCTGAAACTAATAGTAGAGCAGAGAAGAGTCATCTGTGGAATGGTATTTATATTCTAATTTTAAATGTGCATTTGAAAAGTATTAAACTTCCATGATTTCATCTCATCTTATAAAATGAAATTTTAAAATTAAATTCAACCCTCAAAACAAATAGTACTTAGCATCTCTGTATAGAGGAAAAATAGTTTCATTGAATGAAGTTATATTGGAAGAGAAGCCTAAGGCATAAACATTATAACGTCAATGTAAAGTTTTAAGTTTTTTTTTTTTTATTGTAACTTAAATAACACAAAACACTTTGACTATGTTATAATGGTTGTTTTATCAGTATATTCATGTAATAGGCATTTATTTGTTGTCATTGTGAATGAAAAATATGATGATAAATGAGATAAAGTAGTTCATGTAAAAATGTAATTTTGTCTAGAATACTGTGAAGCACATGTATAATGTCTCATTTAAATAAAATTATTATGTCACATTTTGATTTATGCCTATAGTACCTTTTTGTGACAGAAGCCACTGGGCAGGTCACAAATTTAATAGAAGATGTCTGATACAGGTAGTTATGATATTAAAAGAAATAACTCAGGAGTTATATTAATGTATCATTTGGACAAAATATACTACTTTATGATGTATAAGTAATAATTCAATCTTTATAATGGAAATTTTTAAGTACTTAAACATCTAGGAGCAAATAGTAGTTTCTGATCTTAGGGCAGATAATTTGCTGCAGTAAACTTAGAAATATATCAGATTATACGACTTTACTTTCCTGCCATAAGGCCCTAATCTAAGTATTCTGAGTAAACATATTCCAATAATAATTATATTTAGCTGTGTTAATACTTTCTTCTGACAGACACTGATATGGCTTTGTATTATTGCCCAAGAGGCTCAGAATCCAGTGAAGTAGTTGTCAAGCAAATTAAATAAAATCAGCTCATAAGGAAGGGTGGAATAAAATTTGAAAAGACAGGATAGGCAACAACCTAAAAGCTAAGCAAGGATTTTTCACATTGTCAAGATACTGTAGAGAACAGAGGAGAAGAGAACGTAAAAGGGGATTCTGAATTTGTGAAGCTGGGCTGTGGTTCCTTTAGATGTTTGTCCAGCAGGTGATAGAAATTTAGTAAAATATTTTCACAGACATTTTTATCTATCCAGAGATTATTGCAGTTCATACCTCTGAAATTAGAAAAATAAACACTGTAATAATTTCTCAATTGTTGTGGTTTGAATACCAAAGGATCCCATAGGTATATATATTTGAATGCTTAGGACATAACACTTTTTAAAGGATTAGGAGGTGTGGCCTTTTTAGAGTAGGTATGGCCTTGGAGGAAATGTGTCATTGGTGGGTAGTCTTTGAGGTTTCAGACACGCTATGCAGTGTCTAACTTGTCTTGCTCCCTGTGGATCTGGGTGTAGATCTCTCGATTCCTTCACGAGCACAATGTCTATCTGCATGCTGACGTACTTCCTGCCATCATGATAACGGACTAAAACACTGAAGCTGTAAGCAAGTCTCAATTAAATGATTTCCTTTATAAGAGTTATATGGTCATGGTGTCTCTTCAGAGCAATAGCACACTGGTGAATACATACATCTTTATACTTGTTTCTTAATGTATACTTGTGTGAATAAAGTTATTGGATTAGCTGTCATGATAGATGTAAAGCATTTGATGTTCCCCTAAAAATATTTATTATGCTACTGCTTAGGAAAATATATGTGTGAAACTGTAAAATTATGAATTCAGTGCTATGTGATTTGATAAATAATTGTGTTAGAATAGATTTTGGACTAAGCATTTAAATTCAGTGAATGATAACAATCTAACAAGCTTCTACATGTGGTACACTGGCTATACTAATACTATTTCTACAAATTTAATAATTGCAAAACAAACAAATTAAAATCAGAGAGTATTTTCTGTAGAACTGTTTGGAGTAGTACTAAATTTCTAGACTAATTTGGAAAATCACTTTTTTTTCACAGCATTATTGTAGCACCCAATTGTCATTGAAATACATGTTGTTTAATTTTGTCTTGTCAGCTCTTTTCAGTTTCTGTGTTGAAACCTAACACTGATATGATGACTCATTCCTAGGTACTTGATTGATTAGAATATGACCACACATGGAATTTCCTTAAAATGTCATTTTTCCAACGATTAAAGTTGTCAACTCGATTGACTATACGGTGAAATTGTGCCCAAGAAATTTGTTCAATTTAAATTTATTTTTTCTTTTCTTTCCTTTTTTAATTTTATCTATTTATTTATTTATTTACTTATTTTGTTTTCTCCAGACACTTTCTCTGTATTGTTTTGGAACCTGTCCTGGAAGTAGTTCTATAGTCTGTAGACCAGGCTGGCTTGGAACTCACAGAGATCGGTCTGCCTCTGCCTCCCTAGTGCTGGGACTAAGGGTGTGACGCACCAACACCCAGTTCAAATTTAAAATTTAAGGAGCTGTAGAGACAGTAACTATAAGCCAACATGAGAGAAGAAACTATGCCCTGGCAAAATAGCTTTCAAGGCAGAGATTTCTGTGAAGATGTTTGTGATTTGGGTGGGACTTTATCTAGTCTAGCCCTGAGATGACACTGCAACTCCAAGCTCTACCTGGATCTCATGATGCACTCATAGGGAGGAGTTTGAACAAAAAATAAGAGACTTTTAACTTATAGAAACCATGAGATACTAAAGTATGTGTTCAGAGTCAGTAAATCTCTATCAATATGTTATTCATCAGTAGATAACAAGTACAATGCTGCTTACAACTCGTGTGTCTTTGATGAAATTTTGTGATTTTAATCATATTAAAGTGAGGATAAAAATGGAAAAAAGTAAATTTAAATTTTTTATTATACAGTTTTACCATTTGTAAATCAAAATGACATGTTATTTTCTTTTTCCAAACTTTAGATATTGGTTCCTTTTTCTTGTATTATAAACTGACTGCAAATAATGAAGGAATTACAGCCAGCTAATTATCACTCTGGTGCTCTAAGCTATACCTACAGAAAATTTTCTCTATTAATCACTAGCCTTTTCTATTGTCTTACAAGACTACTTTAAAAGTAATAATCAGCCGAATGTCCCGAAATAACCAAGGGGGCCTTCAACCTGAGATTCTCCTCCTTCTGCTTTATATTAGCTAGTTTTATTAAACTTGACACAAGATATAGTCATTCTGGAAGATGGAGCCTCTATTGAAAGCTCCCTCCATATTTAGCTATGGGAAAGCCTGCATTGCATTTTCTGATTAATGATTGAGGCGGGAGGGCCTTTTGGACTGTAGGAACTATCACCCTTGGACTGGTGGTCCTGTGTGCTATAAGACAGGCTGTCCTGTTAGGAGCAAGCCTCCAAGCAATACTTTTCCATAGCATTTGCAAATGTTCCTGAATACAGTAACCTGCTTCTTCTGTGATTACCATCAATGAGCATTGTAAACTGAAATAAACTTTTTTCTCACAAGTTGTCTTTACCATTGTGTTTTATCAGGGTAATACAAATCTAATAAGACAGAAATTGGTACCATATTGATGTGATATATCTTATTGTGTTGTTTTCTAACATTGGCCTGGGAAAAACTTTGAGAATTTAGAGATTAGTGAGTTGCTGTGGGAAATAAACTAAGTATTGAGTAGTGCAGGTGATGAAGGCTGGATTGTCAAGTTTCAGAGAAAAGTTCTGAGAGTCCCTTAAAGACTCTACATAGCCCATTCAATATTTTGAACTAAGAATCTCTGATGACTGGTCTCTAGGAGCTAAAGAGTAACTGTAACATTAAAGAAAACTTTTGCATTACTAACTAGTTGATGTTGATTAGCTGGAGCTTGAAATTTAGTAGAGGAGATCATTATCATTAAAGATCATACATCTGGGCATAATTCTCAAGGTCAGCATGTAGATATTGTAGTCCAGAATGTACACAGGGCTTTACCTCATGATTCCAGCCAAATGTAGTATAAGAATTACTAGGTGATATTTGTTTTGATGGAATGAGGGAATAATAGAGAACATCTGAGTATTGGCATTGTTGAAGTCACTGAAGGACAAGTGGAAGAGGCTGTTGGTCAAGGCACAGTTTCACCTGAAATTGAACAGGCTTGGTACCATTTGGTAGGGCCAGAGTCCTTGCAAGGATCTGATGGAGGTGCAGCTCAATTGCAGCAAGAGTTCCTAGCAGAGTTTGGAGACATAGTAGTATTGGATTAAAACACTCACACACACACACACACACACACACACACACACACACACACACACACACACCCGAGAGAGAGAGAGAGAGAGAGAGAGAGAGAGAGAGAGAGAGAGAGAGAGAGAGAGAGAGAGGCCTCACACATTATCTGTCTACAGTGTCACTGGGAAGTAGAATTTCAGTCCATCATTAATGTCTCAAGGAAATACCACTGAATACATGGTGTCTTACTGGAAAACATACATACATGTTCTCTTACTGAAATACATACTATGACTATTTGTGAGTACATCTGTAGGGCCAATGACAGTATCTAATGCAAAGATAAACAATGGGAGATACATGTCAAAGAATAAAACAATAAAAATATTGTTGCTGTTGATGTCTCTGTTGTAAGTACCAAAGGAAGACAACAAATTTTGCCCAATGTTATCAGGATACTTGGCTTATACAATTACATGGGAGAGTAAACATACATGCTTTTTTGAAGAAAATGATTCCTATTATTTTCAAATGTCTGATTTTTCTCTTTTCCAGAAAGGAAAGTCAAACATATAGATAAAAGTAAATAGAGAAAATAAGTTTTTCTCTAGTGAATTTTAATTTAAGTGTCTCTAATAAAGTTAAAATAAGGAATAGAAAAAGTCTATAAGTAATCTTTTTAATAGTACAGCTTAAACCAAACATATTTTTTAATTTTCTTATTTTAAAACAATCCTTTGTTATTTTATATACAAATTCCAGTTCTTCCCCTCTTCCTCCTACCCCACCTTCCTCTCAACCCATTCTTCATCCACTCCTCAGAGAGGGTAAGGCTTCCCAAAGTTTGTCAACATAGTCTGACACATCACTTTTAGGCAGGACCAAGGCCCTCCCCATTATATCTAGGCTGAGCAGAGTATCCCTCCAAAGAGAACATATTATAATGTGTCAGTTCAAGCACTAAATCCTGCTCCCACTGCCAGTGGCCCCACAGACTGCACAGACACCACAACTGTCATACACATTTAGAGGGCCTAATTTAGTCCTGTGCTGGTTGCCCTGTTTTTAATCAGGAGTCAGTGAGCTCCCACTAGCTCATGCCAGCTGTTTCTGTGAGTATCCCCAAAATGTTCTTGATCCCTTTGCTCACAATATCACTCTCTTAAAATGGACTCTGCAAACTAGGCTGAATGCTTAGCTGTGGATCTATGCATCTTCATCCATCACTTGCTGGATGAAGATTTTATGATAATTAAGGTAGTCATCAATCTGATTACAGGGAGAAGCCAGCTCAGACACCCTCTCCATTAGGGTCAATAATTTTATCTTTCTCCTTTATTGAATTTATATTTCAGCCCCCCCAGTTTGATTTTTAAATTATTTAATGTTGGATATTTAAAAATTGATTTTTGGAAAGTGAGTTTCTCTGTGTAAATTTGGAACCTGTCCTGGAAATCACTCTTTAGACCAGGCTGGCATCGAAATCACAGACATTCCCTGCCTCTGTTTCTTGAGTGGACTAAGGTATGTGCCACCACTGCCTAGAATGTTGGACACACTTAAGTGACCTTTTTTTTTTTCAATTGGGAATGACCGTTTCATTCCAGTTTCCATGAATTTGATGTATAAAAGTTAAAGTACATGATTTAGGTTATTTTGGGTGTTGTCCAGTGGAAGCTGGAAACTAGGAGGAAGAATTCAGAGATGTTCAAGGTTTCAAGCAACTTCCCATGGTGAAGAAGAGTGAAGGATTAGCCCTATACAAAGTTTGAATTTTGAGTGCTTCATGGGGCTTTGTATTGTAATCGTTGTATTGAACATTAAGAAATATAATATTTAAAGTTAATATGAATTTCTCATATATCAAAAATTAGAAGAGATTCCAAAATATCTTATATTTTATGATCTATTGCTAGTCTGCCCCAGTTAAATAAAGTATAAATAAAAGATGGGACTGAAAATTATTTTTAAGATGTATTTATTCATTGTTCAATATATCACATCATTATGATTTAATATATATATAAGTTTATCTTCCCAGGATGGAAAATTTTTCTCAATAATTCTTTATAAGCATGTAAATTATTAAACATTTTATATTGTAGTAAAACTATGTATGCTTTGTAGTTCAGTATGTGTACCATGAATATCAAGTGGAAGAATTTATGAGCATTTCATTAATACATAGCCTTATTGATTTATGGACATATCTATTATTCTCTTCAATCACTTTGAGTTTGTCCTTCTGTCATTCTCAATTTCCAGTATTCCAGCTTCTGTATATAGTACTGACATTAACAAAGAAAATATTTTCAACTTTGAGTAATCTATTCAAATTTGTCATCTTTGCATTTATTAGTCACTCTCAACAACTTCTTTACTCTTTGATATTACTTAGTTTCCCAAACAATGTCCTGACTCAAAACATCATTGATAGCTCTCTGGGGGGTAATGTGATATTAAATTATTCCATTTTCTACTACCAGATGTAGCTTTGAAGTAAGGTATCTTTCCCTATTTTTTTACTTAAAACAAACAAAGAAACAAAACAATAACAACAAAACTTCACATTTGTACAACAAGGACTTCTGTTCAACTATCTTCATAGCAGCAGTATTTGTAATAGTCAGAACCTGGAAGCAACCTAGATATCCGTCAACTGAAGAATGGATGGAGAAAATGTGGTACATTTACACAATGGAGTTCTACTCTGGGAAAACACAATAGAATCCTGAAAATCACAGGGAAATGGATGGAACCATCCTGAGTGAGGTAACCCAGTAACAAAAAGACAAACATGGTGTGAACTCACTCATACATGGATATTAGACATAGGGCAAAGGATTACCAGCCAGTAATTCAAATCAACAGAAAAGCTAGGAAACAAGGAAGACCCTGAGAAAGAGAAAGGGACAAGATCTCCTGAGCAAATTGGGAGCATACAGGGAGGGGAGGAGTTAGGACAAAGAGAATGAGAGAAGAGGAGGGGAAAGGTCAACATGAGGGAATAGGAAGATTGAGACAGGGAAAGAATAGAGGAGAAGAAGAAAAAACATACCATAATAGAAGGAGCCATTATAAATTTAAGGAGAAAGCTGGCACTAGGAAAATACTCAGAGATCTACAAGGATGAACCGAACTAACAATCTAAGCAATAGTGGAGAGGCTATATTAAATGCCTTTCCCTGATAATGAGATTGATGACTACCTTATATGTCATTTTAGAGCCATCATCTAGTAGCTGATGGAAGCAGAAGCAGACACCCACAACTAAACACTGGGTGAACTCCTGGAATCCATTTACAGAGAAGGAGGAGTGGTGAGCAAAGAGGTCAAGACCAGACTGGACAAACCTACAGAATCAGCTGATGTGAACAAGTACCCCAGTCTGATAGCTGGGAAACTAGCATAGGACTGACCCAGCCCTCCTGAATGTGGGTGTTAGTTAGAAGGACTGGGCAGTCTATGGGGCCTCTAGTAATATTTCAGTATTTATCCCTAGTATATAAGTGGACTTTGGGAGCCCATCCCACATAGAGGGATACTTTCTCAGCTTAGACGCATGGGAGAGGGCCTAGATACTGTTCCAAATGATATGACAGACTTTGAAGACTCCCCATGGAAGACCTCACCCTCCCTGGGGAGCAGAAAGGTGATGGCCTTGGGTTTGCTGGGGGGTGATAGTGGAGGATGGGAGGATGGGTAGATGAGAGGATGGGAGGATGAGGAAACTGGGATTGACATGTAAAACAACCTTGTTTCAAATTTAAATTTAAAACAAGAAAAGAATTCTAAGGTAAGTTTAAGTGGTCATTTTCCTGTTGCTTCTTAGGAATGTAAAATTAACTTCCCTATATAGCTTTGGATTTTTTAAATAAAGACATAATCACATCAGCAGGGTGTATTTATGTACAAACACATAGATACATAAATAACCCTGGCTGAATCCTTTAGTGTTGCTTTTCTCTAAATGATTTTAGGGCTAAGTACTTAGTATTAGATTACCAATTGGGGATTCATTCCTTGGGAAGATTAATACTTCATTTTCATAAATCATTAATCTCCTGTAATTCGCCATCTAGGAATAGATACAATGAGCTTCCCCCCAAGATATCTATGATTCAGAACATCCAGGACTCTTATCTCTCTCTTTCTCTCTCTCTCTCATCCTATCTCCCTTCCTCCCTCTGTTTTTTTCTTTCTGCCTTTACCTCTCTGTCACATGTCACAAAAAATAACTTATTTAATTTGATGAATTATAGCCTGCATTAACATAAAAATGATTATTGACAGATTCTTAACATGAATTTTATATTTATTTATTCATCTAAAACTTGGCAATCTAGATACTTAATATGCACTACAAAATTTATGTACCCAATTTCTTTAGAGTTTTTTTTAATTCTACATTTTTTGACTTGTACCTAGACAGAATTTATTTTTTGGCCTAACATTGAATTTTTTGTGCTAGTAGAGTAGTTAATATTCACACAACTTATTTTTAATGCTGATATTACCATTGTTTTTTGTTTCTTTAGTTTTTTTTCTATTTTCAATTTCAATTTCTAGCATTTGTATATGTATCATCATTTTCATTATTTTTATAAATTTTTCAAAACTTTGGTAACTTTTTGTTTGATGCATAAATGTTTAAGATTTTAATTATTTCTATATTCTACAACTCTAATTCCATTTCATAATTTATTTTCTTTAATGAATATATCATATTCTTCTGTATCTCTTCTAATAAGGAGCAGTCTGAAGTTAATTTTACCAGATATTAAAATGGTTATACTTGTTTGATTTTTTTCTCATTCCATTTGCTTAGAATGACTTTTCCAATCATTTTACTTCAAGGTGATTTCTGTATTTGATTCTGAGATATGTTTCTTAGATGGAGAAAAATGATGGATACTGTTTATATTCAAATATGTTAATCGTTTTCTTTTCATTGAGAAAATTGAGAACTGGTATGCATCACAGAATTTTCTTAGGAGATGAAACACATGTCTATTCACTTGAGATAGGGTACCCTCTATATACCGAAGTACAGATAGGACCAAAGTCTATATTGCTGAACCACTGAGATTTATTTGGGTTAGAGGAATATAGATGAGTTTACAGGAGAAAAAATATGCAAAGATAGCTGCATTACCAAAGGCTACTCCAGAATATATGTTAGCTGATGAAAGTCGGATACTTGGAGCACATTATACATCCTGCAGGAAAATAACAGGTTGGAAAGTGTCCTTTCTAGATTTCCTAGTTGGTCTGATCTTTTTCAGTAAGCTCCACTGGTATCACAGTATTCTTTTCACCTTGGCTCCTCTGGCTTCTTTGTGCCTTGGCTTATCAGCGAGTTTTGGAAAGGGAAGAGTTTAGTGAATCTGAAGCAATTTCTAGTTGTCTATTTTCTGCTTTTTAATCTTATTTTTTATTAATTAATTTTTGAAATTTATTTTATATCCTGACTGCAGTTTACACTCCCTCCTCACCTCCCATAATCTGGTCACCTCCCCTTCACCTACTCTCCATTCACTCCTCCTCCTTCTTTTGAACTCATGACACATCAAGTTGAGGCAGGACCAAGCTTCACCCCCTGCATCAAAGCTGAGCAAGACAATCCACCATGGGAAATAGGTTCCCAAAAGGTAGCTCAAGTGCTTGATTCCACTGATGAGAACCCACAAACAAACCAACTTGAGCTTCCGTGGAAAGGCTACCATAAATGCCCTTCCTGGATAGTGAGATAAACAACTAATTTATCCATGGAGCTGAGACTCTGAAAACTAGAAATACATATATGGATGTTTTACAAAATTGGAGACACAACATATGTCAGTCCAGACTACAATTCACACAAAACTGTCAATCACAATTCACAGGGGGGAGAAAGAGCATTTAAAGAGAAAAATAATTTTAACTTATTAATGTTCAAATATCAACCCCACAAAAGGCACTAGGATGAAAACTTCAATCTGAAGAGAAGGTTAAATAAAACAAGGAAGATTCAAGGAATAAATAATCCTAGTACTATTAATAATTGTGGGAAATTTCACACAATCACAACAAATAGAAGAAATCAATAAATACTGCTCATTAATAAGTTAAAATATTAACAGTTTACTGTGTAGGAATTTCCTCTGAGACATCATTGTTAGTTGGCAGCAGTCTTGTAGTTCTCTAGACCTTTCTTTGTGTTCAATTTTATCTTCAAACCAATATTGGCTCCCTCTTTTATGTCCTCTCTCTCTCCCTCTCTCTCTCTCTCTCTCTATCTCTCTCTCCTGTCTTCTATTCCTAACCAGGCTCAACCTTCCTGGTTGACATGTTTTCCTTTCTCCCCCCACGTTTTCTCCTACTTCTCTCTCCATTCACTGCCCCATCACTTCCGCTGAGCTCTGGGGGACTTGTCCCTTCCTGGTTCTGTGAGGGACTTTGTATGAATCTCTTAGAATACACCTTGTATCCTAGTTCCTCTGGTGGTATGAATTATAGGCTGGTGATCCTTTGATCTAGGTCTAAAATCCATATATGAGTGAGTGAATACTATGTTCCTCTTTTTGTGACTGGGTTACCTCATTCAGGATGGTTTCTTCAGGAAGGGAGGGAAGGAGAGAGGGAGGGAGGGAGAGGGAACCGGGATCGACATGTAAAATAATAAATTAAATTAAAAAAAAGCTTTGACTCCAAAATTTAAGTTCAAGGACAGGTTACTGGGGAAAAGGATTTCTATTTTTGTTTCCACATAAAATGAAAAGCTGTGGATTCCTTCCAGAATAATGTGATTTGTTCAAGCCAGACTGCGTGAAACAGAGTACAAGGTGATCCTACATTCAAAACAGCTGGACAAAGCAGCCTTACAGATTACAGCCATAATTTCTGCATCTGCTTAGAATCCCCCATGACAGCACCCCTTATCATCAAGAAGTAGTTTGGAAAGAACAATGCCCAAATTCCCAAATATTGTCTATAAATGTTTGTTTTCATTTAAATAGACTTGGTTATATAAAATAAATTTTAAAAAATGTGTTCTTTTTCCTGTCCTGCCTGGGTTTCCTTCTTTCACCAAAATGATTACTAATAGATTTGATATTTTCATATTTTCCAAGATTTGCTGTTCTGTGTCTGGACTTTTTCTGATTTAACATTTTCTTTGACTGAGATATCCACTCTTTTACCTTGTCTTCAATACCAGAATAGAACTTCTATGTTTTACATTTGTTGGTACCTCTGGGCTTTGCTTTATATTCTGAGTTTTTCATTTCCAGTAATTTTTCAGATTTATTATTGGTTTTTTTTGTTTTTTTGTTTTTTTGTGGTTTCCTTCTCTTGTTAAATTCTTTCATATTTTAAATTGTTTTCATTATTTCATTCAACTGTTTATGTTTTCATGTTCTTCACTGAGGTATTTATTCCTACCTTAAGGTCTTTGAACATATTCTTAATTGCTATTTTGAAGGCCGTGTCTTGTGCCTTAAATAGATGGCTTTTTTTTTTTTTTCTCAGCCAATTACACTGCAGTTTTTTGGCTTCTGGAGTAAGCATATTATCTTGATTGATCATTCATGTTTGTGTATTTCTGCTGGGATCTATGTATCTAGAATTATGGTACTTTTGTGATTCTTGATGTAGCTATCTGATGTCTTCATTGAGTGAGTGTTCCATTCTTTGAATGTGGTTGAACACTCTGAGTTTCATATAAGTTTGGTGGTTACGGGGTCCCTAGCAGATAGCTGTTTTTTGTGGGATCAGGGAATCACAAATGCATACAGAATGACTAGAAGGAAAGGCTGAAAGCAGTGAACTCAGGGGAACTTGGGCTAACAAGTGTCTGAGTTCCAGTAAAAATGCAGTCAGAGTTGAAGGAGGGGATTAGGAGGGCAGGGTATAGCAGGAATAAGAGTAACTATAGAAATATCTGAGGGGCTAATAGAAAGAATGATGAAAATTGCCTATTTGGTTCCCAACAATAGAACTGATAGTGAGGATTTCCATGGGTCAGAGGGAGTCACAAAGGAATGAAGATTGTCAAGAAGGCAAAGATGAAAGAAGAGGATGGGATGTCATCACAAAGAGACACAAACCCTAGGAGATGAAGGGGGACTTGGAGAAGAGCTCAGACAGCTGTTCTCTCAAATTTGACCAGTTGTGAATTACTGTAATTGTCCCTATCTGCTGAAAAATGAAAGTTTTATTGATGATGGTTAAGAGCTACATTCATCTGTTGTTAAGGAAACATATTCAGAATGTAGCTAGAAATACTGGATAAGAAAGTGGCAAGAGTAGATTCTCATTTAGTGTTCATGATCACATCACCCATAGTTATTCATCTAGAATTACAGTGACAGACATGAAGTTCCTCCTTTTTAGCAGGTTGCTGGTCCAATTAGACAGATTAGGTTGTCCCCAAGATACAAGTAATGGTATTGTACACTTCAAAACATTTTACCTAGCTGGCAATTTTATAGTTTTCAGACTTTACAACTACATATCTATTGAAAGTTTGCATAACACGTTCAGATATGAGAAGTAGTCTACAGGGAGAAGGATTCTAGGTTAGTTCCTGCTGGATTCTTCCAACACTTATGTTTATAAAGTATGAGGTATCTTCACCACTAGGATCATACCTTTGCATTCTGGGTGACACCAAAGGACAATGACAATAGCCTATATCAGTATAGAAGTCTCTTCAATTCCATGAATAACTAGATGGGCAGTTTTCTATGCCTCGTACTGTGGGGTTTGTTATTCTATGGTTCTTTAGTGAAATATTGACAGCCCAATGGTGAAAAGTTATTCATATATGTGTATGTAAACATATACATACTCATAGAGAGATTATACTTATGTTTAAATAAGTATAAAATGTTTCCATACTTTAAAAAAAATTTCAGTGTTATTTATATGACCCCTCCTCTCCCTCTGTATTACCTACCCTCTCTATACCTTCTTCTCAGCTGAATCCTTGCCTCATTTTCCTCATTTCAAGTTGTGTAAAAGCTATGTTTCACTAATACCCTCTCTAGAGTTTCTGTGACATGACCCCTCATAGTTACTATTTACTTTCCAGGTTTCAGCAGTTATTTAAGGTTGTCTATATATTTAGAAGAGGGTTCACAAATAATAAAGAACATATGATGCATGTTTGAATTCATGGGTCAGGTTACTATTGTATAATACTATTTTTTAATTTTTATAACTGAATAGAATTCTACTATGTATATTAATGACAAGTATTTATTCACTACTTGAAAGATATTAAAATTATTTCCATTTTCTAGTTCTAGTGAACAGAGCAGTAAATTGTCAGGATCCATAAAAATGGCTTCATTTCATCTTGGCCTAAGGTCAGAAAGTTCAAAACTATCTTTACTCTTCCAAGGTTAAAGTCATAAGACCTAAAGGTCTAAGGCAAAGCTAATATAGTATGTTTGGCCTTAGGTGTGGATGTCTTATCTAAATAACAAAAGGTCTGAAGTGTGTTTACTCTTAACCCTCAAGGCCAGATAATGAAAGATTTACTCTAAGGGTTGGTTACCAAATGTTTGGAGAATTAAGGAACAAAGTCTGTTTCTTCCTTATATCTTAATAAAGAAGTATTTTGCCATTTCCCCCTTTTTGGTTGGGGTATTTAAGAATGTTGAAGAATAAAGTTGGTGTGTTCAGTGTTCACTGTATTTCCCTCCTGACTCTATTCTGTGTCTCTGTCTTGTCTGTAGCATCTTTACCTGTCATTTCTCAATCCACACTTCCCCTCTCACCTACAAACCACAAAAGTTGGCAAGTTGGCTGGACCCAAATGAAGACAACAAAGAAGGGATACTACAGTAAATAAACATGGCAGAGCAAGTATCTGTTGTGTAGGATGTCCAGTATGTGTCATGGAGATTTTGTTTGAGATTACATCGAATTTCTAAATTCACATGGGAACTTTTTTATCTTCTTATGTCTTCTTTAATATATATTTTGGGGATAGTTGGTTTTTATTGTAGAGGCCTTTCAGCTCTTTGGTTAGGCTCATTTCTAGATAGTTATTTTTTTTCTAGACTATCATGAATAGGGATGTTTCCATGATCTGCTTATTTACATATTTGCTATTGTTATGTAGAAAGATAAATGAACTTTAAAAAAATTTAATGTCCTGGTACTTTCCCAAAGTGTTGGATATTTATAAAAGATTTTAATGTGGAATGTCTTGACAGGCGATTGCGGCGCATGCTTTTAATTCCAGCACTTGGTAGGCAGAGGCTGGCAGACCCCTTTAAATTATAGGTCAGCCTAGCCTACAGAGAGAGTTCTAGGACAGCTAAAGCTACACAGTGAAACTAATTTGACTCATTCTTATACTTGGATCTCTATATGTTGTCTTATTGCTCTGGCTAGTACTTCAAGTACTATAATGATGATGAACAGGGACATAGATATCTATCTCATTCCTCATTGTAATGGCATTGATTTATATTTTTCTGATAAAAGTCCTAAAGTGAGTAGGACTAGAAGGAAAATAATTGAAAAAAAAATAGAGGTGATGTGTGATAAATCCACAGATATTACTTCAATTTTAAAATGTGAATTTAAAAATGCATTAATATTTAAAAAGAGATGCAGAATGTTATTTCCTGAGGTGGAATTGAGAAGTACCTTGCTCCTGTTGTGGTAATTGGTTGATTAAAGTGAGTTAGAAATGGTAGCAGCCTCACATGCTTTCCTCTCCTCCCCTTCTCTTTTTCCTAGTTCTCTTTCCACTCACTGCACCCCCCCCCACTCCTCATGTGCTCTAGAGAACTTGTCCCTAACCCCTGCTGTGAGGGACCTTATATGAATCTCTTAGAATTCTCCTTGTATCCTACTTTCTCTGGCAGTGTGAATTATAGGCTGGTGATCCTTTGCTCTATGTCTAAAATCCATATATGAGCGAGTACATACCATGTTCCTCTTTTTGTGACTGGATTACCTAATTCATGAAGGTTTATTCAAGATCCATCAACTTGCCTGCTAATTTCAAGATCCCATTGTATTTTGTTTTTTGTTTTTTTCCCCGCAGAGTAGTATTCCATTGTATAAATGTACCACATCTTCTTTATCCATTGTTCAGTTGAGGGGCATCTAGGTTGCTTCCAGGTTCTTGCTATTACAAATAATGCTGCTATGAACATAGTTGGGTGCATGTCTTTGTTGCATGGATGTGGATCATTTGGGTATATGTGTAAGAGTGGGATTGCCTGGTCCTGTGGTAGACTAATTCCCATTTTCCTGAGAAACCACCATACTGATCTCTAAAATGGTATTCGAGTTTGCACTCCCACCAGCAGTGGAGGAGTGTTCCCCTTTCTTCACATCCTCTCCAGCATAAGTTGTCATTGGTGCTTCTAATTTTAGCCATTCTGGCAGGTATAAGATGGTATCTCACAGTTGTTTTGATTTGCATTTCCCTGATAGCTAAGGATGTTGAGCATTTCCTTAAGTGTCTTTCTGCCTTTTTCTTTTCCTCTATTGATAGTTCTCTATTCAGTTCTGTACCCCATTTTTAATGGGGTGAGTTGGTGTTTTGTTCACTAGGTTCTTGAGTTCTTTGTATATTTTGGAGATCAGCCCTTTATCAGATGTAGGATTGCTGAAGATCATTTCCTAGTCTGTGTGTTGCCATTTGGTCTTGTCAACTGTGTCCTTTGCCTTACAGAAGCTTCAGGTGTATATGACGGTGGGAGAGAGGGAAAGTATGAGAGAGGGAGGGAAAGGGAACTGGAATCAATATGTAAAATAAAAATAATAAATTAATTATTATAAAAAAAGAAATGGTAGCAGCATAACCAGCAAATATTAATTGTGGTTCCATGGCTGCAAACTGATAACAATCATGAATATTTGCAACTGTACTTCAAATCTTATTGAAAAACTCCATAAGTCATTTCACAATTCTATTGTCTTATTTTCTCTTCTATGAATACAGTACATTTAGAGTGAAAGTTGGGGTATGGATAAAGAAAATGTGGTACATTTATACAATGGAGTAATACTCAGCAGAAAAACAAAACAAAATAAAAACAATGAAATCTTTAAATTTTCACACAAATGGATGGATGGAAATACAAGAAATCACTTTGAATGAGGTAACCCAGACACAGAAAGATAAACATGGTATGTACTTACTCGTAAGTGGATATTAGACATAGAGCAAAGGATTAACAGCCTAAAATACACAACCCCAGAGGAGCTAGGAAACAAGGATGATCCTAAGAGAGACATACATGTTCCCTAGAGAAGGAAGGGACAAGATCTCCTGAGCAAATTGGAAACATGTTAAGTGGAGGAGGGAGGGAGAAGAAAGAGGAGGAGAGAACAGGTAGGAAGAGAACATGAGGGATCAAGAAGATCAAGTTGGGGAAATAGAGAAGGAAAGCAGAGAAAGAGATGCCTTAATAGAGGGAGCCATTATGAGTTAAGAGAAATCTGACACTAGAGAAATGTCCAGGGATCCAAAAGGATGAGCCCAACTAAGAATTTAAGCAATAGTGGAGAGGTAAATATAAATACCCTGCTTCATAATGAGATTGATGACTACCTTAAATATTATCCTAGGTCCTTCATCCAGTAACCGCTGGAAGCAGATGCAGAGATTCACAGCCAAACTCTGAGCCAAACTCCTAGAATCCAGTTGTAGAGAGAGAGGAGTGATAAGCAAAGGGGTCAAGACTATGCTGGGGAAACCCACAGAAACAGATGGCCTGATCAAGTGGACTCACAGACCATAGTCTGACAGCTGGGCAACCAGCATAGGACTGAACCAGGACTCCTGAAAGTGGGTGTCAGTTGGGAGGCTTGGACAGTACGAGGATTCTGGCAGTGGAACCAACATTTACATCTAGTGCATAAATGGGCTTTGGGAGCCTATTCCCTATGGAGGGATAGCATCTCAGCCTAAATTCATTGGGAGGGCCTATGACCTACCCCAAATAATGTGTCAGACCCTGATGATCTGTCATGGGAGACCTCACCCATCCTGGGGAATGAATGGGGAGTGGCATTGGGGGTTGGTGCAGGGTATGGCAGCATAGGTGGAGAAGGAAAGAATAAGATTGTTTTAAATTTAAATAATTTATTTTTAAAAAGAATATATTTTCTAAAAAAAGGGTAATTGAATTACTTTGAGATATAGATATTTTAGCCTCCATTTTACTAGAAAATAGATTATCAGTTTTACAAAATTTAAAGTGTTTAGTAGAAAATAAAAATTATTGGTAAGTGAAGACTAAGTTTTAGTTAGTTTATTCAAATTTTAGTTTATATGATTTACAATAGGCATTTGAAATACATGTTTTAATGTACAGAAAGAAAGTTCAAACTAAGTTTATTACTATGTATCACTGACTTACCATATAATTATTACAGAAGTTGTTACATTGCATTTACATATTTTGTTTTGACTAATATTTTGAAAATCTCATACAATGGATTTGATTATATTCAACTCAATTCTCCCCCTAACTATTCTAGAGTTCCCCATATTCCTACCATCTATTTATAGTCCTATTTTGTCCTTAAATAATGCATTGACTCAAATTTTTTATACTCACCTACATGTGGAATATCCACTGGAGTGTTGTCAATACATCCAGACCAATACTGAGAGAAAAATGTCCCTCTCTCCCCAAAAAATCTGCACATTTCCATAGTTCCTCAGCTACAGGTAGGGGTTCATTAAACATTCCCACTCCATACTAGAAAGTTTACTAGCTTAACTTTGTGCAAATATTGTGAAATCAATAGCAGATGACATGAGTTCATGAGTCCAGGGGTCTAAACATGTCCAGAAGGCACTCTTTTACTCCAATACTCCCCAAACACTGGTTTTTTACAACTTCTCTGGTCTCTTTTCCATGATGATATCCAAACCTTGGGAAGTGAAGTACAACATAGATGTGGCACTAATGAAAAAAAAAAAAACTCCTCTGACATTTGTTTCTCTTTATTTTGATCATTTTGATTAGTTTTGAACTTCTTTGTTAAACTGCACGGCACAAAGAAACATCTTTTGTAAAGTCTGAGACCTGGAATAATCTAGGGGTATAGGGACACTACCTTAGAGAATAAGTACACTCCTGGCTCCCATGAGCTTATAACCATGAGTTCTTTGCTAGATTTATAGTAACAGTCATGTATTTACTCCTGTGTAGCAGGTCTTAAATGAAATCAGAAAGAAGTTGATTACATCCACAACCCATGCACACACATCTTGCAATGCTTGTCATTATGGTAGTTCACAGGGTTCATAGACAAATGACACTGTTAATGAATTTCCCCTCAGGATCTTCCAGTAGTAATAAAGATGGTCAGTAAGAGGCATATTTCTGGGCAGTACAAAATCAATTTGTTCATGACATGTGGCAGATGTTTGTAGTGTCTTCGGCAATAATCTTAGCATCAAACTATAATTAATTAGTTAATTAATTAATTAACATCTTGGACACCCAAGAACAACTAGTTTGGTATCTTCATGAACAACACCTTGAATAGAGGTATCACCTGAAAATGGCAACTTATGCTTTCTGGAAAAATCATAAACCTTTGTATAGGGTAACTCTAATTTAAACACTTATGTGAATAACATTTCCATATAAATGCATATATGGAAATGATAAATTAACACATCTTCAAATGGCTTTTTCAAACATATTTGTTGTAGGTATTCCTTTTTCAAGACCCTGTTCTTCTCTACCCTCATCCATCTCCCTACTTAAACTTTTGTCCCATTATTCCTCCCTTTCTCTTCATGTCATCTGTGTTCTATTATGCAAAAGTCTGTAAGGTCTTTCCATGCCTTCTCACAAATATCTAGTTTCTTTTTAGTTTCCTTGGTTCTACTGGTTCTTACATGCAAAATTACATATACCAATCTATAGTTTGGATGCTAAGATTCATGTTTGAGCACACATATGTATTCTTGTTTGCAAGTACGATTTGCTGCAGTTTGTGGGAGTTGCTCA
The DNA here is from genome assembly GCF_943737965.1 of Phodopus roborovskii. Taxonomy (NCBI): domain Eukaryota; kingdom Metazoa; phylum Chordata; class Mammalia; order Rodentia; family Cricetidae; genus Phodopus; species Phodopus roborovskii. The sequence continues at coordinate 40,183,134 of NW_026126525.1, read as the reverse complement.
CTTCTTTTCACCTTATGCCCCCCCCACAGGGATCAAATTCAGTCAGTCTCTTGGTATCAGGTGTTTTTACTATTTACCCAACTCATAAGACCTCAGACATATAATTGAATTTCAGTGTTTCATGGTAGGCTATTTCTGTTAACATTATGGAGTTCTTGTAGCCCTTAATGATGCACAATATCAACAGAGTTTTATATATCTTCATCAAAGCTAATTTAGATGCAATAATTTGCTCATATAGATACTTTGATCTACACAGGATTAATAACCAAGTTATGTTCTAATTGTACACACAATCTGGTAATGGATCAAGTGTTAATAATAAGGCTTCACTATCCTTAAATGGAGAAATACTTGGTAATTGTGTGTTTGTAGAATCACAAAATTCAGGAACATGTGAGTAATCATTTTTTTTTCTTTTAGTTTTTATTTTACATTTCATTCCCCGTTCCCTCTCCCTCCCTGCTTCTCTCCTTCCCTCTTATCCTCTCTCCCCCCTCACATGTGCCCTGAATACCCTCCCCTCCCATCCCCCACCCCCCATTCCACATGTAGGGCTATGCCATCTAGGTGGGGGCATGTAAATCTGTCAAGTCATTTGAAGTAGGGACTAGGACTTCTCTTCTGTCTCTAGGTTAAGAGAGTATCCCTCCATGGGGGATGTGTCATCAAAGGTCCTTTTGTACATCAGGAATACATTCTGGTTCCACTGTCTGAGATCCCTTAGACTGCTCAGGCCTTCTAGCTGAGAGCCATTTTCAGGGGGTCTGAGTCCCATACTAGATTCCCAGTTATCAGTCTGGGGAGCCTGTTATTTCCTCCTTGTTCAGGTCAGCTGTTTCTCTGTGTTTCTGCAACCTGGTCTTATCCTCTCCCTCTGCATCTGGATTCTAGTTCAACTCAATATTTAGTTATGGGTGTTTGCTTCATGAGACTAGGAAGATTGAGTCAGGATAGGAATAGTAGACAGGAGAGAGAGAGAGAGAGAGAGAGAGAGAGAGAGAACATAAAAAAGGGCGCCATTATTGGTTTGAAGAGAAAACTGAACCTAAAGAAAGGTCTAGAGACTGACAAGACTGACTCCAACTAATATTTTGATCAACAGTGGCTACCATAAATGCCGTTCCCTGATAATGACAACAACAACTAATTTATCCACCATCATGGAGTCCTCATCTAGTACCTGTTGGAAACAGAAGCAAACATGTAAGTAATCTTACATGTGCTTTTAGTTTTCTTATTTTAAGGTGTTTCTTTGATGAATCTGACTTTTGAATTTATGTCTTGTAAAGTGTCACTATTAATTAATACTTTATACAATTTAATATTAATTAATACTTTACACAAATTAATACTTTAATATTCATGATAAAATTAATTAACATTACTAGATTACATCTTAGTCTCACTTTATATGGAATAAATAATTCAATTGGGGATTATTTACTTTGGCGAAAGAGGAAAGTTTATGGGGACTCTAAGTTAAAAAGGCTTTGCACTAAGTTTGACCTTAATTTGAGTATTTCCCAGCAATCCTCTTCATTGTTTTTGTGGAGTCAAGTCTCTTTCACTTAAATATTATTCTTGTAACTTAATAGATATAGGGATTAAGAGTGCAGTAAATAAAAGCTTGTCAGGCTTCTTTTTAACCAATGGGTGAATAGGGCTATTTTGAAACATCTCTTTAAGGTACTTTGTCCAGATACTTATGACACACATTAACAAAATTCAGTTTTACTAACTGCGTGTTTTTCAAAAGTAAAACTCTTAAAGGAAAAGAAACACATGAGCTTACAGTATAAATATGTAAGTGAATATTTTTTGGGTTGTACAGTTAGAGGATGAAAATATGACATGTTCATGCTGCATAGCAGAACTAAGGACAGTGACAATAATAGCTTAAGCACATCTTAAAAAGTTATCTATAAATTGCTGTTAAACATGTGTCACTGGGCAGTGGTAGTGCACACCTTTAATCCCAGCATCTGGGAGGCAGAGGCAGGAGGATTTCTTTGAGTTTGAGGCCAGCTTGGCCTAGAGCATGAGTTTCAGGATAGGCTCAAAAGCTACATATAGAAACCCCCCTCTCTCTCTAAACCAAAATACCCAAAATAGTTCAATAGTCTGAAGGAGATATCTAAATCAGTTTTTCTTCTTGGAAGATACTATCAGTATTTCCCCCAAAATAGGGATGACTAATATGGGATGCTCTTTTCAGAGAGAGTACAGTTATTTTAAGTTTCACTCATAGATCCAGGAAACAATTGCCAGAGTATGTAGTGATATTCAAATGTAATCAACAAGTACTTCATTTGAAGAAACACAGAGGATGCAAAGAATCTATTCTACCTAAACTATATATATATATATATATATGGACATTACATATTATGCATCATTTTACATAGTTTAACATTCAATATACATGAAGAAAAATTATTACAATTCATCATAATATGAGGAAATGCAAATTTCAAGTAACACTGAAGTGACAGTAATATAGATAATAAGTGATTTGAACTAGAAACTGTATGCAAATGACACATTGAATTTGATATGCAGTTAGAAATGATGAAGTATTCTGCAAGTTTTTTTTTTTTAATCTCTCTGGAAATCTGGATAGCTATATGTCAAGTGATTCCTCCTTGAGTACTTCCTTTTTAAATCAAATGCATTCAGTGCATTCAGTAAACAATAAGCTGCACATTGTATTTGAAGACCCACATTCACACTTATTTGTCATTGAAACAATGGTGTGTTCTTAGGTGATTCCTCTTAGGGAAATGGTTAGACAATAAAATAGCTCAAATAGTTTTCTCCAAGAACCTGTAAAATAGGAAGAGAAAATCAGTTATTAATTGAACAAATTTTCACATAGAAATAACAAAGAGATTGGAGGAAAAAAATCAAATTACTTTGCTATAAGGCACACAGGTTTAAAGTACATCTCAGGAAACTCAACAATAATTATCAAAATAAAAGATAGACATGTTGTTTTTCAATTTAGGTGTTGAGCTATAAATCTATATGTCATATAACTATGTTAAATAGTACAATCAAGATCCTTGGCAATGACCATGGACAAAATGGATTTATAAACCCCAAGGATTTAAATCTACATAACTATGATTGAAGTGATTGTTGTAGAGAATTATTGCCAAGAAATATTATATACTATATAAAATTTTAATATACTTTTGTGAAAACATGATCATTACATTTGTACATATGTGTCACGGTCATTAAGATGTATGAGGGTTAGTATCAACTGTGAACTTCACAGGATATAGAGTAATCTGGGACAGAAGCCTACAGTCACACATTTGAAGATTATTAGCCTCTGAGAATGTTCATGGGTGATTGTCTTGATTACTTTAATTGATATGAAATACTCGTTTTAACTGGGCCAAAACAAATTAGTATCAAGAGGTGGAGCATACTCGGATATAACTGACCATTTGGACCTTTGGCATTTGCATTAACTTTTTTGAGGTACATGGAAGAGTTTGGAAAATCAGAAGAAAACATCATGTGTATATTGGAAACAGCACTAAATAGACAAACAGCAAGAGAAACATGTAGGTTAGAGGCACATCTCATGAGGCTTCACAGGGATAAACAACTTTATCAGAACTGAACTGGTAGACTTCATATAGTTGATGAGTAAATCACATTGTGTTCTTTAGTGATGTTGAATTTACTGGTAATGCATTAAATTTTCTGACAGAAGAACTTTCATGAAGACAGCAAGGCTTAAAACTTAACTAACTTAGAATCTTGGGACTCTATCTGTCTTGGGTGTTTCAAGCACAATTTTTCTAATGCTTGTGGGCTCAGTATTGTATTGATGGTGAGGCAAAAGGCAGAGGCCTAGAATCAGACCAATGACCCATTGCAATGAAGACATACAAGTAAATGGCTCACTGTGTCAAGCTACAGCTACCATGCTGACATTTTTATGTCATTGTTATTTTTGTATGTTAATTTGTGTTTGATTTGTTTTTCTTTTAAATTTCATTTTATTTTGTAAGGGAGGGTTGTAAGGGCAGACAACAGATATGATGGGATGGGAAGATAAATGGGATTGGGATGCATGATGTGAAATCCACAAAGGTTTTTTTTTTTTTCTTATTTTATTTCTTATTTTACATATTGGTCCAATTTCCCTTTCCCTCCCTCCCTTCCTCACTTCCTCCCTCCCTTGCTCCCTCCTGTGCCCTGCGACCACCTTCCCATCTTATTTTCTCCTCACACTCCACAGGGAGGGTGGTGCCTTTCAGGAGGGATCAACAAAACCTGTCAAATCATTTAGAATACGGACTAGGCCCTCCTTTCTGCCTCTAGGTTAAGGGAGTATCCCTCCATGAGGATGTGCTCCAAAAGTCCTTTTATGCACCAGGGATACATCCTGGTTTCCCATGTCAGAGGTCCCTTAGACTGCTCAGGCCTTCTAACTGAGACCCATTTTCAGGGGGTCTGAGTCAGTCTAATGCTGGTTTCCCTACTATCAGTCTGGGGGTCCATTAGCTCCCCCTTGTTCAGGTCAGCTGTCTGTGCGACAATGAGGGCATTTTATTACAATCCACCACAGGGACTCAGAATGTATGCAGGGAGGAGAGTTTGAGTGTTCCAATTTTATAAATCATTTGTAGAGAATGGAACATAAACAATGAATGGAGGAGTTTAATTTCCTTTTTCTGCCCTAACCCCTGCATAACAGAGGGAAGTACTTATACACATCCCCAACAGCAACCAGTTTCTTAGGTCAGGCCATGGAAAGATCACAGACTTTGGGAGAATAGAGTGAGTTGTGACCTGCTAAAAAATTAGAAATATGCCTAGGGGATTGAAATTTGCAGAAGCTGAGGGCAAGAGGAAGATTTGGCAATACCCTATTTGTTCCCAGGCTAGAATAGATTCCCATAAACTGCCTAGTAGAGTTGTGGCTTGAGGTACAGCAATGAGTGGGGAGAAAAAGTTTTGGAGAGGGAGAGCTATGTGAACCTTTTATATGGAAGTATGGAGAGAAGGGAAGCCGCAGTAGGTGTTAATGTGGTTATGAGCTTGGGGCATTGGTTTAGAAGGAGCTGAGAAAGAGGTATGAAGTTCTGTAGTTAGCCTATCTCCTTTCCTGGAGTAGGCTGTGGCTTCCCAGAGGATGTCTGCTGGAGTTGAGGGATGGGCTAAATGAGTGAGTGTGAAGAGGTAAGTTAGGAGGGGAAGAACTGTGATCCACTTGAGTTGGGAGAGGAGAGGAAGCAGATCCCCATGCACAGTATCAAACACTAAGCAACTAAGACTGCCCTTATAACTGTGTATACTATTTGTACAGCAGAAATTGTATTGGTACAAGTTATATGAGCCACTTATCACACTCATTCTCACATGAACATTTGTCAATTTTGACTGCCTTTTAGTCACATGGAAGAAATGACTAACCTAGAAACTGCATGTGAAGTAGCTCACCCTGACAAAAGCACTCTTCTAAAATGGAGAGTTCTGAATTCCAATATCTATGTTACTTGGTCTGTTAAGCCCATCTGGTTGCCCCTTACAATGTACTAATTAAAATTTTATGTTTGTAACAGATAGGATAAATTCATTTGAGGCCTCCAAACTTTACATCCTATCATTGATGGAATAGAAATAACACCTATTATTTTATTACAATCAATATACAAATTACTATTACATCTCCAAACATCAACTTCTACATATACAAATTAAAATCATAACAACTGACATGACTGTGTTGTGGTGAGGCAGTATATGTAAATCACTTGTCCAAGAGATGACCCTGTTAGTTGCAGTTAATTATTACATCATAAAAACTGTAGCCAAGCCTTAAGAAACAATTGGTCAACTCTGGATTTAGGCTTCTTGTACTGGCCTATAAATCAGTGATAGTTTGCCCTAGTTATTATAATAAAATAAACAATAAAAATTTTTATGTTAATAAAGTGAAATTTCCAGCTGATATTCAAAACACAAATTTAAATAGAAGTATTCCCGTTATTTTAACCTAACTGTGGCAAACACAATGCCAACTACAATTAATATTGTTCAGTATTAGTACAAAGGGAAGTATGGACTCAGAAAAACACATATGAGAGGCTATGTCCCCTTCAGTGATCAGAACAAAAAATTCTTCTTAGATAATCTCCTACATTTTACATAAAACATTATAAAAGCAAATGTAATTATTATAAATGCATTTATAAGTCTGAAATTGTTAGTGAATAATGAATATAAATGTTATGCCTAAATGAATCTTACATATAAATATCAAATCAGGAAAGGGAATACTTAAGCCTGTAAGAAGTAAATAAAAGATAAATGTCTTGTATAACTACCCCTCTTATGAAACACATTTTAAAATATGATATGATTAGTTCTAATGGGATAGTTTTTTACCGTTGCAAATACAAAAATTCTAAATTCTACTTTTCTCTTCTCAATAACCATCTCATGCTGTAAACATCAAGGATGATATTTGGATACTGGTAAATGAATTCACTATTGCTCCAGACTACCCAGTTTTAGAAACACCTAAGTGTTTCTCTATCAATAACATACCATAACCAAATTCCAGTAGGTTTGGAAGTTACAATCTGTGTCTTTCCTATGGTAGACTATGCATCTCAATTTTCATTCTTTGTCTGTAATATCATATTTATATTTGAAATGAGCTACTTTTATACATTATCACCATGTCACTGAATTAGGTGTAGTAAACTAATTTATTCTACAAAAAGCTCCCATATTTTACTTAGGTAAATTGTTTTTATGATTGTATTTTTCAAATATCATCATGAAAACAGAATCTTGTTTTTTTTTATTTATTGTATATAACCAAGTCCATTTAAATGAAAACAAACATTTATAGACAATATTTGGGAATTGAATTTGTGCGTCGTTCTTTCCAAACTACTTCCTGCTGGTAAGGGGCGCTGTCATGGGGTAGTGAGAGCAACATCTAACTTCTCCATGGAGCCCTCGTCTAATGCCTGTTGGAAACAGGACCAAACACTCATACATAAACATTGAGTCAAACTAGAACCCAGATGCAGATGGAGAGGACAAGACCAGGCAGCAGAAACACATAGAGACAGCTTACCTGAACAAGGAGGAGCTAACAGGCCACCAGACTGATAGCTGGGAAGCCAGCATGGGAATGACTCAGGCCCTGAATATGGGTCTCAGCCAGAAGGACTGAGCAGTCTAAGGGACCTCAGACAGCGGAGCCAGGATGTTTTCCTGGTGCACAAAAGGACCTTGCTAACAGAATCTTGTTTTTGATAAAGAACATACACATAGAAAGTTTCCAGCCCAACTTCACAGCTAGCTCTGAAGAATATTCTCTTTACCATCAATTTTTCCTACTTTTACAAATTTAGGAAGGCATTTTGAGAATTTTATAACTTTTTAACTTAATGCTATGTTTCATTTGCTTACTGAGTCCATAAGCCAACTTTTTTCCTTAAGGATGACATGTTTCATAGTAAATACTGAACAATAAATAGGAGCTTGTATACATAGTAGGTAGTAATACTGGTACCCATAAATGGCCTAGATTCAGAGGATAAGAGACTACATAATGCTCAGCCCTAAATGGAAAACATCTACTGTACTTCCTCATTCCAAGGCTCGGAGATAATTTTAGAGGAGGGGAGGCAATGAGTTTGAGTTAAAGGTGATGGATAACTACAGGCAACAAATGTCTTCTGCACATAGCACAGCAGCTGGATATAAGAGCTCATAGTAGTTGCACTAGCATATACAAGGCCTTTATAAATCCCTGATGTGGAGACTGGAGTTTGACATGAAATCCCACTGTTAACCATGGAACTATTAACAGCTATTGGAACTGGGAAAGGACAGAAAATTTGCTTCAGACTGTAGTCCTTTGGATATCACAAATTGGTTTTGATGTTGTTTGTTTGTTTTAAATGGAACAATGTTTGTAGAGTGAAGGAGCACTGAATCTGTGAAGAACTGGAGAAATAGAGGTGATACAACAAAAATACTTTGTAGAAAAATCTCAAATGGCTAATAGGAATAAAAACTTTTAATTGGTATTATTTGATTATTATTTGACAAAACCTTTCATTTTATTTTTTCACTTTAATTTATGTTTTTACATTCCAATCCCAGTTCCACATCCCACCTCTTCATGCCCCCCCAACTTCCTCCTCCTCCCATCTGCTCCATGCAGAGCATAAGGCCTCCTCTAGGAAGTCTAAGTCTGCCCCATCATCTTTCTGAGGCAGGATCAAGGCACCTCTCCACCCCCACAGCCCTGTGTCTAGGCTGTTCAAGGTACCTCTCCATATAGAATGGGCTTCCCTAAGTCATTTTGTACATTATTGTTGGATCTTGGACCCGTGGCCAGTGGCCTCATATATTGTCCTTGTCACATCATTGTTACCTATATTAAAAGAGTCTAGTTAGATCTTAGATCTTATGTAGATTTCCATTTGTCAGACCTGAGTCAGTGATCTCTCACTAGCTCAGGTTAGCTGATGCTGTGAGTTTCCTCATCATGGTCTTGACCCTTTTGTTCATATTATCGCTGCTGCCACACTTTGATTGCACTCCAGGAGCTTAGTCCATTGATTAGTTGTGGATTTCTGCATCTGCTTACATCTATATCTGGAAGAGGGTTCAGGCATCTATGGGGACACAGATTATAGGCTGGTTAGGCTTTATGTATCCTCTTATGAGTAAGTATATTATATTTTTGTCTTTCTGGTTTTGGGTTACCTCACTTAGGATATTTTTTTTTTTTTTGGTTCTATAATGTGCCTGTGAATTTTAGGATATCATTGCTCCTTAACACCGAGTAGTACTCAATTGTGTACATATACCACATTTTCTTTATTCATTCTTTCATTGAGGGGCATTGAAGTTGTTTCCAAGATCTGGCTATTACAACTAATACTGCCATGACCATAGTTCAGCAAACGTCCTTGTAGTGTAAATGTGCCTCCTTTAGGTATATACCCCTCATGGTATTACATGGTATTGAGGTAGATTTTCTGAGAAATCACCATATTGATTTCCACAGTTGCTGTACAAGTTTGAACTCCCACCCACATCAAAGGAGTGTTCCTCTTTCTCTACATCCTTTCCAGCATAATCTGTCATCGGTTTTTTTATCTTAGCCATTGTGGTCAGTGTAAGATGGAATCTCAGAGTGCTTTTGATTTGCATTTCCTTTATGGCTAACAATGTTGAGCATTTCCTTAAGTGTTTTTCTGCCACTTGAGATTGTTCTGTTGAGAACCTGTACCCCATTTATTTTATTTTATTTTATTTTTTATTTTACATTTTGATCCCAGTTCCCTCTCCCTCCCTCCTACTTTCCCTCTTTCCCACCCTCTCATGACCCCAGACCACCCTCCCCTCCTGTCCCTCCTTCACTCCACATGTATGGTGATGCCCTCCAAAAGGGGTCATCTAAATCTGTCAAATCATTTGGAGTAGGGACTAGGATTTCTCTCCTGTCTCTAGGTTAAGGGAGTATCCTTCCATGGGTGATATGCCCCCAAAGTCCTTTTGTGCACCACAAATACATCCTGGTTCCCCTGTCTGAGGTCCCTTAGACTGCTCAGGATTTCTAGCTGAAACCCATGTTCGGGTGGTCTAAGTCAGTCCCATGCTGGATTCCCAGCTATCAGTCTGGTGGCCCATTAGCTCAGCCTATAATTCATGCCGCCAGAGAAACTAGGATACAAGGAGGATTCTAAGAGATTCATATAAGGTCCTCCACAGAAGGGGAAATGGGACAAGATCTCCAGAGTATATGGGGAGGGAGATCAGTGAGTGAAGAGGGAACTAGGATTAAGAGAAAGGGAGGAGAGGAAAGCACATAGGACTAGGAAGATTGAGTCAGGGGAGGAATAGACAAGAGAAAAGAGAGAGAGAAAGAGACAGTGAGAACATAAAAGAGGGAGCCATTATAGGTGTGAAGAGAAAACTGAATCTAGAGAAAAGTTCAGTGACCTACAAGACTGACCCCAACTAACAATTTGAGGAACAGTGGAATGGCTACCATAAATGCTCTTCCCTGATAATGAGATTGATGACTAACTTATCCACCATCATGGAGCACTCATCTAGTAGCTGATGGAAACAGAAGACAATTTAAAATTAGGTAAATGCTTAAACTATATGAAAAGTGATAAAACGGTAAAACGACAATCAACTTTATTAATCATAGTACAAAGTTATATTTATGACAAATTTAAAAATTAAATAATAACAAATCATTTACATAATATTGAAATTCTAATTATGGTAAAAATACCACATAATCAAAAATAATATACAAATATAGGTTTGAACAAATGTTTTATAAATTATTTACATTGAAACTTGTAAATATTAAGTGCAAACTTGTTTCTACATATTATTCTGAATTTCTAATATATACAGCATAATTGACATAATTTATACAGGTGTCAATGCAGTCGACCATTCAAAATACTAAAATAAGTTGTAAATAATTTCATTGTATTTCTTCATAGTTCTATATTTGAAAAGCTGTCCTTTCACCAATGCAATGATTTTGTCTTCTAAAACCTTAGTTGTTATGTGAGTGAAGCACTTCCAAATATTTCCTAACAATACTGAGTGTTTTGCAGATGCATACAAGAGAAAAAGAAAATGCTGACTCATTATGCATGTTCCTATAAAAACATTTTCCAGGCAGAGAAATAGTTGAAAAGTACTTTATCAATGTCTTAGTAAAAACACAAGTTTATGCCAAGTGCTACAGGCCAAGCATCTGTTTAGGTTTTCTGGTACTCTTGTGAACTTACAGCTTTCTAAATACTAGAAAGTAGATCAGGGGGTATACTTTTCCAAGAAGGTCTCTGCTCCGAAGTTTTGTTTGCTTTCATTTCTTTTTTATAGAACTAGAATGAAGAATGCTTAGTACCTTGACCTCTTGCGCTTGGTGACACTGCTTTCTTTAAAAAATTAATTGGTGAACAAAGGCTGAATCAGCTTTCTTGCAAGTAATTTTCTTTCTCTTTATGAAGTTAACTTCTTTAATCTCATTATCAATGCCCTTTGCCGTGTCAGCAGTATTTATAGCATTGTCTGTTTTTTCTGTTCCAGTAGCACATTCTCAACATGAAAGACCCCTTCTGAGGAGCCTAGTTAAAGAGTCAATCAGAGTTGAAAGATCCTAGTGTCACATGTTCTAGAGGGATGCAGCCATTGTTCCACAACTGTAAATCTCTCATGGGATTACCCAATGTGCCTAGGCTCTTGGACCTTCTAAGTGATACACTTCTGTTTTCATGCCAGACATGGGTCTACTCTTAAGACTGTCATCAAAATTGATGTACATGCTTGTTGTACACATCATATATAAAACATATTTTAATTCATTTTTGTTTTGTATTTTTATATTTATTATTTTTTCTTATTTTACATATCGATCCCTTCTATGCCTCCTGACCCCCATCGCATCCCAGACCCCCCCACTCCACAGGGAGGATGATGCCCTTCAGGTGGGATCATCAAAATCTGTCAAGTCATTTGGAATAGGGACTAGGCCCTCCTTCCTGCCTCTAGGTTAAGGAAGTATCCCTCCATGAGGAATGTTCTCCCAAATTCCTTTCCTATACCAGGGATACATCCTGGTTGCATGGTCGGAGGTCCCTTAGACTGCCCAGGCCTTCTAACTGAGACCCATGTTCAGAGGGTATGAGTCTGTCAAATGCTGGTTTCCCAGAGATCAATTTTGGGGGTCCATTAGTTCCCCCTTGTTCAGGTCAGCTGTCTCGGTGGGTTTCTATAGCCTGGTTTTGACCTCTTTTCTCATCATTCCCCCCTCTCTGCAACTGGATTCCAGGAGTTCAGCTCAGTGTTTAGCTGAGTGTCTGCTTCTGCTTCCATCTGCTACTAGATTAGGGCTCCATGATGGTTAGTCATTGATGTCATTATCAGGGAAGGGCATTTAAGGTAACCTTTCCACTATTTCTCAGATTGTTACATCCTTGTAAGTCTCTGAACATTTCTCTAGAGTCAGTTTTCTCTTCAAACCTATACTGGCTCTCTCTATTATGGTATCTCTTTTGTGTGTGTGTGTGTGTGTGTGTGTGTGTGTGTTTTTCTGTTTGTTTGTTTTCATCTATTCGTCCCCTGATTCAAACTTCCCACAATTCCATTTACATTCATATTATCATTAAAGAAAAAAATTTCTAGGAATAAAGCTAACATAGAAGGTAGAAGACCTCTGTAATGAAAACTTTAATTCCTGAAAACAACAGTGCTAGAGGGATTGTCAGTCTAGATCTCAAAATATATTACAGAACCATAGTGACATAGCAATGAAAATAATATGTTACTGGCATAGCACCAATGCAACAAGGATGAACACCCAAGCCTGAGTACACATAAATGTTAGACATCTGATATTAGACAAAGTTAAGAAAAATATACACCGAAGAAAAAATAATTTCCACAAAAATAGTGTATGGAAAACTGTATGACTACACATAGAAGAATGATATTAGATATTGATCATCTTGCACGAAAACCAACTTTGAGTAGATCAGATAATATGAAATATTGAAACTGCTAGAAGAAGGCACAGTAACCTACAAGGTATTGGTTTAGGAAAATATTTCCTGAATAGGACTTCTTTTACACAGAAATTAAAGAAAGCTGACCAATGGGACCTCATATAGCTAAAAATCTTCCACAGACTGAGGGAGGAAGTAGTCATCTGAATGAAGGGGAAGCCCACTGAATGGGAGAAAATCTTTGCAAGCTCACTTTTCTCACTACTTAGACTGCTATAATTCCTAACTGTATTCTAATCATTATACCCACAAGTGAGCTTCATCTCATCTTATCATGTGATAAGAGATCTCTCTTATCAAAGAAGCTTCTTTGCAATCGATGTATCTTTACAGAAAATCACAACTAGTCAAGACACAGAAAACTACTAATGATGAGGTTCCCAGCCCCAACAGACACATCTACAATAGAATTTCTGAATCTAAGACTCAGGGAATATCTTGGAAGAGGAGTATTATGATTGTTCTTAATATTAAGTTGACATGATTAGAATCACCTGAAGAGGAAGAAACCACACATGATGAATTGTCCAAATTATCTTGATTTGTGCCCAACACCAATTATAGCCTGCACTTTCTGTTAGCACTCTTGTTTTTTATTTTGTTTTTGTTTTGTTTTGTTTTGTTTGTTATTTTTTGTTTGTTGTTACTTGTTTTTTTTTTCCAGATAGGATTTCTATGTGAAGCTTTGGAGCTGTTCTGGAACTAGCTCTTGTAGACTAGGCTGATCTTGAACTCCCCGAGATCATCCTGCCTCTGCCTCCCAAGTACTGGGACTAAAGACATGTTCCACAACTGCCCATATTTTTTTTTAAGTGTTTTTAGAAGGAAGTTTATCTCACAGTTTGCTTGCTTGGACTTTCTCTTGAAACATGAGTTACATTGTCCTGTTCTTGTTGTTATGAATTGTAGACAGATGAGGTTTTAGTTTTTATGAGTTTTGATGTCTTCCATGATTTCTCCTCAATTCTTGTTGAATATGTCTCAAACCATTTTCTTTCTTTGATGTCTATAGCACTTCTTCACTTCTTGCCTCTTCTACTCCAAATCATGTTGGTCCATGTTGTATGTTATAGACTGTCTTCTTTTTCTTTTTGTATTTATTGTATTTTTCTATTTATATGGGCTTATAGCACCTTTCTATCTTATGTCATTAATATCATTTCATTTCTAGAGTTTTTTTTAATTTCAGCAAATAAAATGACACCATTTCAAAATTCCTTCAAACATTGTCCTCCCATTTGTTCCTACATGTGTAATGTTCCAGTAATACCTAAAAAACTATCTTTCTTCTTTATATCTGCATATATTTACTTAGAATTCAATCATGGTGAACATTTGAAAGGAAAAATTTGTAAGACTAAAGTAGCTCAACAATAGTTAGAAATAATTTTAAATAATAGCATGTCTATGCATCCTTTTCAAATCCTATTTCATTTTATAATTTTATACATGAGTTTGATGATGATTTTTGGTCATAATGCTGACTTCTGTTTCCTTGAAATAAACCATGATCATTACTGTCTTGAGTCAGATGAGTGTGATATGACACAATAGACACCAAGAGAAATCAAAGAGATGTTTCCCTATTAACATCCATTCACCAAGAAAGTTCACAGGGCTAAGAAATCTGACTCCTGAGATCCCTACACAAGGAAATATAGCACTGAAAGATTGCTAGTTAAAGAGAAGATGTCTGAGTGTTTGTTTAGGAGCTTTCAGTATGCATCATGAACATGACCTGTGGGATATGGGGGGGTTATTTTTCAGTAATGAGCTACAGGAGCCTCTTATGCTTTTTAAAGTAACCCTTGTGAACTCAGTGATGTACCAACTGAATTTGGTTGGAATCTGTTGTTGCTCTCTCTATCTAAGTTGAAGAGAAATATACTTCCTAGGCCAAGACACATAACATCTTCAAATGAAACAAATTGTCCTCTGTATAGAACAATTACAAACCAACAGAATTGGAATTTATAAATAGAAGGAGAGAGTCACAGAAGTGTTGAAAATCCTTGCAGGGAAATACAACCTACCGTTTTGTTTTGTTTTTTTTTTTTTGTTTTTGTTTTTGGTTTTTTTTATTAATTTATTTTATTTTATTTTATAAACAAAGTCCGATTAAATGAAAACAAACATTTATACACAATATTTGGAAATTTGGGCATTGTTCATTCCAAACTACTTCCTGCAGGTAAGGGGCGCTGTCATGGGGGATTCGAAGAAGATTAAGAAATCCTGGCTGTAGTCTGTAAGGCTGCTTTGTCCAGCTGTTTGAATGTAGGATCAACTTGTACTCTGTTTCAGGCGGTCTGGCTTGATCAAACCACTTTAGTCTGGAATCCACATCTTTTCATTTTCTGTGGAAACAAAAATAGAAATCCTTTTCCCCAGTAACTTGTCCTTGAACTTAAATTTTTGGAGTCAAAGCATTTTTTTTAAATTTAATTTATTATTTTACATGTCGATCCCAGTTCCCTCTACCTCCCTTCTTCCTTTCTTCCTTCCCTCCCTTTTACCCTCTCTGCCCTCTCACATGCAATCTAACCACCCTCCCCTCCCATCCCCCACCCCAATTCCATATGTAGGGGAATGGCATCCAGTTGGGGTCATGTAAGGTCTGACAGGTAATGTGAAGTAGGGACTAGGGCTTCTCTCCTGTCTCTAGATTAAGGCAGTTATCCCTCCATGGGGGATATGTTCACAAAGTCCTTTTCAACAAATGGTGCTGGCACAATGGGATAAGGGTGTGTTTAGGACTGCAGATAGACCCATGTCTGTTGCCATGCACAAAACTCAAGTCCAAATGGATCAAAGACCTCAACATCAATCCAGCCACATTGAACCTCTTAGAAGAGAAAGTAGGAGGTACCCTTGAACAAATTGGTATAGGAGACCGCTTCTTGAACATAACTCCAGGGGCACAGACACTGAAAGAAACAATTAATAAATGGGACCTCTTCAAACTTAGCAGCTTCTGTAAGGCAAAGGACACAGTGGACAAGACCAAACGGCAGCCCACAGACTGGGAAAAGATTTTCACCAATCCTATATCCGACAAAGGGCTGAACTCCAAAATATACAAGGAATTCAAGAAACTAGTGAACAAAACACCAAATAACCCTATTAAAAAATGCGGTACAGAACTGAAGAAGAATTCTCAATAGAGGAAGTCAAAAAGGCTGAAAGACACTTAAGAAAATGCTCCAAATCCTTAGCTATCAGGGAAATGCAACTCAAAACAACTTTGAGATACCATGTTATCCCTGCCAGAATGGCTAAAATTAGAAACACCAGTGATGACTTATGTTGGAGAGGATGTGGAGAAAGTGGAACACTCCTCCACTGCTGGTGGGAGTTCAAACTCATACAGCCATTTTGGAGATCAGTATGGCGGTTCCTGAGGAAAATGGGAATTAGTTTACCACAGGACCCGGCAATCCCCCTCTTAGGCATGTACCCAAAGGATTCATATCCATGCAACAAAGACATCAGTTCAACTATGTTCATAGCAACACTATTTGTAATAGCAAGAACCTGGAAGCAACCTAGATGCCCCTCAATTGAAGAATGGATAATGAAGATGTGGCACATCTACACAATGGAATACTACTCTGCAGAAAAAAATAATGGTATCTTGAAATTTGCAGGCAAGTGGATGGCACTTGAAGAAACCATCCTGAATGAGGTAACCCAGTCACAAAAAGAGAAACACAGTATGTACTAACTCGTATATGGATTTTAGACCTAGAGCAAAGGATCTCCAGCCTATAATTCACATCACCAGAGGAACTAGGAAACAAGGTGTATTCTAAGAGATTCATATAAAGTCCCTCACAGAACTGGGAAGGTACAAATCCCCCAAAGCTCAGGTGAAGTGGGGGTAGGAGCAGCGAATGGAGAGAGAAGTATGAGAAAATGAGGGGGAGGAAGATTGAGCCTGGTTAGGAATAGAAGAGAGGAAAGAGAGAGACAGAGACAGAGAGAGAGAACATAAAAGAGCGAGCCAATATTGGTTTGAATATAAAATTGAACAGAAAGAAAGGTCTAGAGAACTACAAGACTGCTTCCAACTAACAATCTGAGCTTCCGTGGAAAGGCTATCATAGATGCCCTTCCTGGAGAGTGAGATCAACAACTAACTTCTCCATGGAGCCCTCAACTAATGCCTGTTTGAAAAAGGAGCAAACACCCATACATAAACACTGAGTCGAACTAGAACCCAGATGCAGATGGAGAGGACAAGACCATGAGGCAGAAACACATACAGACAGCTTACCTTAACAAGGAGGAGCTAACGGCCACTAGACTGATAGCTTGGAAGCCAGCATGAGACTGACGCAGGTCCCCCTGAATATGGGTCTCAGCCAGAAGGACTGAGCAGTCTAAGAGACCTCAGACAGTGGAGCCAGGATGTATCCCTGGTGCACAACCTACCATTTTATGAATGAATATTTAAGTGACAGTTTGAAAACCCAAATTAAGTAATTTCTAATTGTACTCTGAAGAAAATTATAGATTTAGAAAATGAGAACTGCATAAGCAGTTATTTGAAATTCCCCCAATTTTATGAGATATTTTATGAAATAAAATATAGTGTCCTAATAATATCAGATATGATTCCAAAATCAAAATAAAAGAAAAACTATTTCCATCACTGGTATTAACACCTGTTGCTACTTTCTTCACTTTATGTGTTTTCACTGACATTTCTTCCAAGTTATTTCTCATGAGAAAAAAAAAAAAGAGTTAAGTCATCCCCAGAAAAGTGAGTCACAGTATCTAAGCACACAAGAGTACTATTCTCTGGTTGAATAGATGGAAGCAGTTCTATTTTGAATATGCCAGATGCTATACATTTTCTGGAATGGGTCACTATTGCAGGTCTTTAATGAGACTTCCCACTAAGCTGAACATCTGCTTATAATATATTGTACACTTGCTAGTAAGCATAAGAATGCTAAAGTGATTAGGGCATTTGATTGCATTTCCAAATCGTATGCAGACAAAGGGGGATACTGAATTGGAACACTGAGGAATGATCAGCACTCAACCACAATCCACACATTTGCCTCCTTGTTTAACTCCTATTTTTACTTGTCAGTTGTTAATTTCATAAAATATTTATTGCTTCAAGAAGACATTGATATTTTATACCTGAAATGATAAACAAAGGAAAGGTATATAGAAAAAATTATTTTCTGAAATGAAAGCATATCCTAATCTTTAAGTATTTCTAATTTCTTGAACTATATTGTTTTAAATTTTTCTCTGTATCAAACAAATCATGAAATAATTACTATGCCTAGATACAACCTAAAGAAAACATGGAAGTGATAGTTATGAAATTGACATTTCTGTCAAACATTCTACTTTATTTCAATCTATGTCTGATGATTAACCAAATTTTTACTTTTTAAGCAATACTTTTTTGTACCTATATAGTGTATGAGGATATTCAGTTACTGTAATGAACCTGAAAGCAGTCAAGTCTGTGTGTGTTATTTGTAAATGGAAATTAAGTTAAATTATAAAATATCTCCTTCTTTTAACTCAGTTAATAAGTCAGTCTTCACAGATTCACATCATCAAGGATGCAATTCTTGTCTCAAGTGATTCTTCATGAAGTAGATTTCATTCAATTAACTGAATCTGTATACTTGGAAACCCTAAAATCCTGAACAGTCTGTAAAGCTTACAGCACCTCAACATATTTTATAGAAGGGTGGTTAAAATGGGCACAGGAGAAATAACAAGAATATTTGCACCATTTTTGTATTTTTCTTCAACATTTAAATGTGAACACATGTTTATTTTGACTTCAATTCTTTCACAAAACAATAAAACTCAAACAATGCAATTAAGTGATGGATTCCAATTGTCAAGATTTTTTTTCCCTCCTAATTGTGATCATGGACATATATAATTACTTAAAATTTTATATGCTTATAATATGAGATCACTCAAGGGAAATGAGATTTTTGTGGTAAACTACAGCCCTACATTTGCAAATTCAAAAGAGTTCAGTAGATTATCCCATTGACCCTAGGTGACATAAAAGCCATCAGAAAGATATCCTACATTAAAACATTCATCTTGTACATCTTATTTAATCTGCTAATTATTGTTATGTAATAGTAAACTGAAGAAAATGTAACAAAATACAAATTTCACAAATTTAATAACATGTTATATGTACATGTGTATTTGTGTGTGTATGTGTGTGTGTGTGTGTACACATGTACACAGGTAGACATGCATTTTGATACCATCTCCTTATATATCCCAAATCAGGAAAGTGAGAAGGAATTAAGAGGAAAAACTGAAAATTGATTACTGATATTAACATCAGTATTCATCATGGAATTGTTATAGGATTAATATGTTCTATGGAATAAAACATAGCTGAAACAATAATTATCATGATCTAATGCAAGTATAGGGTCAAATTATTTACATGTACATCTTTATCTATATTAAGTATTACTGTGGAATTACTCCATTTTTATTATTTAATCCACTATGCAGTCCTTTGACCAGAAAATTGTTTCAATATTTCTGAACCTATGTTTTATGATCATCCCAAAGAGAGAAACTAAAAACCAAAAGTTTAATGATAATTGAAATTGGACTTGTATAATTACTTGTAACTATCAATTAAAGTTTAAATACATAGAAATAAGGAACACTTATTCCTATATCATAATATAACTTTGCACATTCAAAGTTTCTTTCCTATGTTGTCTTCAATAAGTATTTAGTTTTATGCTGTTAAAATAAACTTGATTCACATATTCTCTGAGTGGCTATTTTTAGATTTGGAATTGTCTTTGAAAAGAATTAAAATGAGGTAATCTTTAGTATGAAAATGATGCTAAAGGAACTCAATTCTGTTAATGAACTCACAGCTCCTCTTTTTGGAAGACACATAGAACACAGAGCTCAATATAAGTAACTCTATTTGCCCATGACTGTGCCTATGCTGTGAAGACATGAAGAAGGGGAAATTTACCAGAATGGTGGGAACAAAGAAACGTCACAATTAAAAGTTTCAGAAGATTTCATTGGTGTTAAGTTTCCTTTGTCTTCTTCTTTTTTTTTTTTTTTTTTTTTTTTTTTTATGCCGAAAGGTAGTTCTAGCCTTTCTAATGTTTCACCAACAGCATATTTCAAAGCCCCACATGAGTAGAACAAAAAAAAATGGAGGTTGGAAGAACATCCTTGTAATTAAATTAGTATGTGATTTAACATGGAGGATCATGAATGGGCCAGAATAATTTTATAAAAAAACCTTAAAACTATTTGCTTTAAGATTTAATCAAGGGCTTGGCTATGTCACTCTTGGCATTTTCCATACACAAGTGGGCTCAAGGGTGTAGGAGCAAACCAATATCACGAATAAGAAGCCTGAAGCTATACCTGATAGAGTAAACAACTTGCCATAGCTGTTCTGCCTTAACTTTATAGTAAATAAATTTATGATATGCAACAGAAATTTCAGGTTACTTAGAAAGTTTTTATGGGTACAGTCCATTATGTCTTTATTGGCAGGTTAAAGACCTTCTCTCTATGAAACCGCTTGTCAGCATCTGTTTTTATACTAATCATGAAAACACTAAGCTTGAGAAATGTTTTATGAAAAGTCTTCTAATGTTAGAATATTTTAGTATTTATTAAGAATCACCACAATGAAAGAGAGACAGAGAGAGAGAGAGAGAACATAAAAGAGGGAGCCAATATTGGTTTGAAGATAAAATTGAACACAAAGAAAGGTCTAGAGAACTACAAGTCTGCTGCCAACTAACAATCCGAGCTTCCATCTAAAGGCTATCATAAATGCCCTTCCCGGAGAGTGAGATCAGCAACTAACTTCTCCATGGAGCCCTCAACTAATGCCTGTTGGAAAAAGGAGCAAACACCCATACATAAACACTGAGTTGAAGTAGAACTCAGATGCAGATGGAGAGGACAAGACCAGGCAGCAGAAACACATAGAGACAGCTTACCTGAACAAGGAGGAGCTAACAGGCCACCAGACTGATAGCTGGGAAGCCAGCATGGGACTGACTCAGCCCCCCCCCCCCCATATGGGTCTCAGCCAGAAGGACTGAGCAGTCTAAGGGACCTCAGACAGTGGAGCCAGGATGTGTTCCTGGAGCACAAAAGGTCTTTGTGAATACATCCCCCATGGAGGGATTACTGCCTTAATCTAGAGACAGGAGAAAAGCCCTAGTCCCTACTTCACATGACCTGTCAGACCTACATGACCCCTACTGGATGACATTCCCCTACATATGGAATTGGGGTGGGGGGATGGGAGGGTGGTTAGAGTGCATGTGAGAGGGCAGAGAGGGTAAAATGGAGGGAAGGAAGGAGGGAGGGAGGGAGTGAGGGAGTGAGGGAGGTTAGCAGGGAGGGAGGGAAGGAGGGAGGAAGGCAGGGAGAGGGAACTGGGATCAAAATAATAAATTAAATTTTAAAAAAAAAATGCTTTGACTCCAAAATTTAAATTCAAGGACAAGTTACTGGGGAAAAGGATTTCTATTTTTGTTTCCAAAATGAAAAAGAAAAGATGTAGATTCCTCCAGACTAATGTGGTTTGATCAAGCCAGACCACATGAAACAGAGTACCAGGTGATCCTACATTCAAAACAGCTGAACAAAGCAGCCTGACAGGCTACAGCCAGGATTTCTGAATCTTCTTCGAATCCCCCATGACAGTGCAGGAAGTAGTTTGGAAAGAACGACGCCCAAATTCCCAAATATTGTCTATAAATGTTTGTTTTCATTTAAATGGACTTGGTTATATAAAATAAAAAAAAAGAATCACCTCAATGAGGAAGAAATAATTTTTCTTTATAGAACCTACTTCTACTGAAACTATATTAAAAGTATAATATTATACTCCTATAATAGATAAGACACTTGGAAAAATAATTATATATATTCCTTCATACCTAATATAAAGGAATAATTGAAATTTCATAGAAAAGATAACTTTTTGATATTTGAAAATAATTTTAATAGAGCAAATTTTATACTGTTAGTATGATAAGTTGCAGTCGATTTATTATAAATTATGTTGTTCAAATAAAATTGGTGGTATCTCTGATATGAAAACTCAAAAGAATTATGACATGGAAATTCTACTGATTTTATAAGAACATTCTTCCTACTGAGATACTAAGTTCAAAGTTCCTAAACACCCAATTAGGTGCCTAAAGAGAGAGAAAGAGAAAAAAATAAAAACCTGGCCAAATGATGACTAATTAGAATGACAGGCATTCTTCTGACTCATGGGGCAGTCACAGTACAGCAGCAGTAAAAATAGTGTCTCATTAGTCGTTTAAACATTATTCCCATGTTTCCATGAAATTGATATTTAATCACTTTCCCAGTGTACAGAAGGCACTTATTGCACAGAAAAGACTTGGGGATTGAAAAGTTGATAAAATTTCTGTCAATCTCCTCTCAATTTGAAGAATGATTCATTATAATGGGCCACCAGTGGCCGAGCGACATTGAATAGGAACCTGTAATTAACTTTGCTTTCTCTGTTATTGATGGCATTTGTTGGGCTCTGTGATTAGATGGTACATCTTGGGGGATGTGCCCTGTGGAACATGCTGTTAAATATTCAGAACTACATGTAAATCATATCTATAGGTGCTGCTTTTTGGTAATTTAGGGCTGCTTTAAATTATTTGGAAACTAGGCTTACTACTCAGAATTGAGCTTTAAGAGAAATAATGACTAAAGAAAGAAAATTTGAATTTAAATTTAAGTGGAAATTTGCAAAGAACATATATTGACTAAAATTATATGAGACAATAATTTATTGCAAAATCAATCATTAATTTTAATATTTGAGTTATTCTTGTGAATTATAGTTTTTCTTTGAGAAGCATTGTGTAGTATTCATTGCCATATATAATTAAACAAAATAAAACATGGTTTTCATAATGACCTAAATTTGCCATTAATTCTTAAGTTCTTACTTCATGTGTACAAATCAAGCATTCCTCTCTGTCTCCCCACAGCAAAGAAAGTTTTCAAAATTTCACTGAAGTGAATAGAAAACACTGAACACACTTAATATTTTTATTATACTACTCACCAAACAGAATTTATTTCATCAAAATAGCATAAAACATCTTATTTTTGGCCACTCTTCATGGTGATGGGATTTTCACTTCTGTTTTTATTTTCTACTCTAATAAAACAACTCTGTATTTCTGAAGAGCAATTGTACTAAAATATTTGTTACAGCTTCTTTTGCTGACTTCATCTGTTTTAATTCTCAATTCCCAGACATGCTAGGAAATCACATTTTACCAAAGCAGAGAACAGTTCTGCAGAATCCCCTATGAAAGGGATAGGGGCCTTGTCTTTATGAGACAAGTATTCTAATGGGTAAAGTTAAGAAAATAAGTGTGTCAATGCAGTGAGAAGTTTTATGGCACACAGAACAGCTGCCTCAGGACATGCTAGGAAAACAACTTACACTTGAGGCAGAAAAGGGAATGGTATGAATGAATATTTAACTTCTCTAAAGTGTTCGTACATAGTCTACCAAAACAGTTGTTTCTTACTGCAGCATCCCAAATGAAACTGACTTATTGTGACATTAAAATTTAATTTAATAAAGTGAAAAGTTTGGCTGGGCGGTAGTGGCACACGCCTTTAATCCTAGCACTTGGGAGGCAGAGGCAGAAGGATCTCTGTGAGTTTGAGGTCAGCCTGGTACACAAGAGCTAGTTCCAGGACAGCCTCCAAAGCCACAGAGAAACCTGTCTCAAAAAAAACATAATAAATATATAAATAAATAAAATGAAGTGAAAAGTCTGATATTTGCTTCCATTAGAAAAGACATGATTTTGTTTTTAAGTCTTTCAAAAACTGTACTAGTATTTGACACATCCCCTCCCAAGAATACTTGTTTGAGTTAGTGTTCTTATGTGTTCAAATTAAAAAGAATACCTAAAGCACTCAGTATAAGATCTCAGCATTCAGCAAACCTTCTTATGTGGTTATACAGCCTTTACAAATCATACTGAAAGCGAGACCTAAATTTCACAATATGCATTCTAATTTTCTATTAAGTGAGAACCCTCTAAAGACCTCAAAGGGGCCAAATTATCTAAAATATTAGAGGCTTATTATATTTCTACTAAATTATCAATTTTGTAAGACAATTAAACAGGGAAAGCCAATTAGTGTAAAAGTGGTCTTTAGAGTATAATCATTAGTCAGAAGCTCATTTGATAAGGTTAGGTCCAAATTTAATAAGTTAAAGCCCCAACAGAACTGTAATATAGTCTTGGCGGCAGTTTTTAACACTCTCCATCTCCAAATAGAAACTACCAGATATTAAAGAAATTAAAAAAGGAGTTATTTTGCCACAATCAACAGAATCTCTCTAGAGCTATGTCAAGTGTGAATTGGGATAGTTTCTTAATTATGATCACTAGAAATTTATTTGTATCATGAATCAAAAGTATTAAAAGTTCAAATACCTTCCAAAGTATACCAAGGACTTACGACTGAAGAATTACAAAGAAAACACACAAAATCAATTAAGCAAATGTTTGGTTACTTTGGGGAATATAATGTAACACAAAACAAAAAATCAAATATATTCTCCATTGTCATTCATTCTTTCAGGGAACTCTTCAACCTTTGCTATAAGCACCACACATAGGTTCAGAAAAAAATTGATTACACATAAGCAGGAGAATTTGAGTGAGAGAAAAGGTAAATGTACATATGGAATATCACAAAGAAACCTTTTATTTTTTGTAATTGCTGTGTTGAATATTTGAATAATTTTAAGTATATATAACTAAATTGAGGCACATAAAATGTATGCATGAACATATTTGTTTAAGTAGCATAACTCACATAAATATTCAAGCAAATTTATGAGTTAGCACTAGTAGTTTTGATTCAGGCCTGAAATTCTAGTACATGGGAAGCACAGGAAAGTGAATGGTGAATTTGGTGCCAGTCTTGGGTTTATGGTGAGACTTTGTCTTACAAAGCAAGAAATAATATAGACAATTAGTAGAATGCTCTACTTAGCATGGACAAATATATAGATTTAAACTCTAGCACCCAATAATCTAAGTTTCATACATATTTTGGAAGAATTATCTGGATTATTATTCAGAAAAAATAGAGCAAAAAATAAATTCCTAAATTTCTACTCTATTAGGCTTAGAAAAAGGGATGTCTATCATTACAGGGATTGGATCTAATATTCCTAATTATGTTAGTTTATAATACTGATAGTAAAGCCACTATAATCTTCTTTTATAAACGTCTTGCTTCAGTTATATGTGCTCCACTTAGTTATTTTGTGAATAGATATGAATAAAATGCCATATTACTGATAAAAGCTATCAAGTTGTCTCTTCACACAGTACTACCTTTTGAGCTCTGTCCATTGAGTAATAAAGCAAGCAGATATTTGGCACAATCAGATCGTCTACCCACCAGTACATCCACAGTCACAGGCAGACAGATAAGTCATCAGGAAACAGTTGTGATTAGCACATCTCTTATAGCACCCCACACATAAATGTCCTCAAATCGGTTACATAAGCATCACATGTTGCTATTTGCTTTTTCAAATCTTTTCAATTATGTTAACATTTATGCACATATGATTCGTTTTTATAAGTCAGTACAAAAGAGCAATCTCCTTTTGCGTATCCATTTTGAAATAATCATCACTGTTACTTTATATTTTTTGTGTGGATACTGTAATCTTTTCAGCAAGAATGTTGTGAACATAAACATTATTAATATCCTTGTATAAGTAAGCATGCCAAATCCCTTGAGTAATTAAAATAACAAAGCAAAATTTGCATTTGTTTGCACAAATTAATAATGTGAAAGATGATGTGCAGGCTAAAGGTGAGCATGGAAAAATTGGACATGGAGCATGAACATAAAAAGATTTATTGCATGGCTTTGTAATTTTATTACTACTACTTAGTTAATTACGCTGTATATAAATCTAATAATTAAAGAAGCACAGTGCTACTTCAATGTCTCATTCAAATAATCATAATTTACTCCACACAATTAGAGCTATGAATGGTGATAAATCTAACAGCATGGTAAAAAAGCCAAATGCCATTTGTTTCTCTCCTTCAGAGCTCCACACATGCACACCTTCATTCTTCTGTATACTTTTAATTAAAACAGGTCATAGTCCAGCTCTGATTCAGTGGATAACAATTGTTCAGGTGCAGGACTACTAGGAGTCTCTGAAGTAAGGTATTATCCCATAAAAGAGTTCTACTCCATTTCCTGAAGTATAAACAAATATGCTTATTTATTAGTGTAAATTTTACTTTATCTTAACAAATTGAATATCCAAAGCTTTCCTAAGAGCTTGCTATCCAGGTAGCTAAACTTCAGTGTCTCTTATTAATACAATGGAAAGTCCTATGTCACAATTATCTGTACCTCACCTATCTAATATGTAAACCAGCTAATTGAAATATATTCTATAGATTGTCTCATCATTTTAATGAGATCATTTGGCCATAGAAAGCTAACATGAAGGATGGAAGGTAGTTCACAAAGGCACAAAATAGAAAACAATGTTGTCCCTAGGAATTGGACTGCAGGAGGAAGTGTGGGAATGTCTGTGGTTTATTTCTCAGATCTCAAACTTGCTGGTAGCCATGATTCTCACCTTATTTTTCTGTGATATTTGATGTTCTTTGGATTTATCAAAGGCATCAGCAATGCTGCAATAAGTGCTTTCTTAAAAACATAATTCCAGGTGGTGAGATGACTCAGCAGCAGGAGATGCTTGTGCTCAGGATGGCAATCTGCCTTTGATCTTGGGCACTCATTGATGTTAAGAGAGACCCAACTACAGAGACTTGTCCTCTGACCTACAGAGACACACCATGGAACTCACAGACATGTGTGCACAGATGTACAATAAATAAGTGAGAGAACATATAAAAAAGTAAATAATTTGGGAAACGAAAAGGCAGCTCCTCAGAACTTTATGAAGAAAAAAGACATAAACAGGCAATAATAGCTCAAATCCCTCCTCTCTCAGAGTTCAGGGAACTCTGCAAAATAGGAAATGCAAAGAGTGTAAGAGTTAGAGGTGATAGAGGACACCAGGAGATCGAGACCCATTAAATCAACTGAGCAAAGCTCATATGAACAAGACAGAAGCAGCAAAAACTGGATTGAAACAAGTCTATATCAGTTCATCTGTGTATTTAGAATTTTTCTAAATGGTGTGGGTGAATGAGTGGGTCTGTAGTTTGAATGCCTTAGGCTCTTTTCATTGATTTGCCTTGCCCAAGTTTGATGTAAGGTTTTTGTTTTATCTTTTCCTATTTTCTTATGTTTTCAGATGCCTAACTTTTCTGATGAAAGACAGAAAAGGAGTAGCTCTGAATGCGAGGGGAGCCTGGGAGAAATTAGGAGTAGAGGGAGAAAACTGTAACTGAGATACATTGTATGACAAATAAATCTATTTTCAATAAAGGGGGAAAATGAATAAGAAAATAAGAATCAAATGTAAATTTCCAGTGTCTGGTTGACTTCGAAATTAACATTCAAAATAGTATATGAATAAACAAGTTCACTGAGACTGGCAGCATGCATAGGACATGTTCAGGTTCATGTCAGTCCAATTCAATTCCAGTACTGAAAGTAAGAGGAGAAAGAAGATCCCACTACTAACTTACAGGTTATTTGCACTTTATCAAAACTGGCAAGGGGATAATAAATTTTTTCTATAAGGAATGTCACTGAGTATTTTAACCATACTCCAGGCAGGCCAACACCAAATGAACTTCATGGATTTTGTGGATTTTTTGGGTTGTGTGGTTTGTTCTAATGGTTATTTGTTTCTTTGATTTATGAGAAAGAGAGAGAGAAAGGTGAGAAAAATGGAGAGATGGAGGAAAAGGAGGAAGAGGCTGGCAGAAGTTGGGCTGGTAGGAAGGTGGGAAGGATCTGAGGGAAATTGCAGCAGGGGAAAAACATAACCAAGATATACTGTGTGAAAAAAGTTTTAGAATCTGCTCTGATTAAAAGAACACCTGCTTTTTGTTTTTGTTTATTGTTTGTGTGAGTTATTGTATATACTGAGAGTTCAAGTGTATCTGGAAGAAACTTGTGGATGTGCATGCATGAGTGTGCATGCCTGTATGTGTGTGTGTGTTTGCCTGTGTGCCTGTGTGTGTATGTGTTTGCTTGTGTACATGTTTGTGTGTGATGTGTGTCTGTGTGTGTGTGATGTGTGTGATGTGTGTGTGTGTGTGTGTGTGTGTGTGTGTGTGTTTAGCAAATGTCAGTCTCATGTCAAGCATCAATCTGTCTCTACCTCCTCAGAGTCTGAACCCAAGTATCCACCACCACATTTTGCATTTCTTGTTTGGTTCTAATAATTAAACACACATTTTTATGCTTGCATAGCAAGCATTTTACCAACTGAGAAATATCACCAGCCCAAGTAGTATATTTAAATGATTCATAATACTGTTTTTCAAACCATATACATATGATACAGCTTATAATTGAGTAAAACAAAAATAAAAAAGAACCTATATGTCAGATGCTGTCATTTGAACTATGATTTACTGCAAACATACCACTACATATGTTACATTTATTCTCAAAACTCAAATATAACCTTTATCCCACCTAATGGAATAGAATTTAATATTTTGCCCACAAATACACAGCACATACTAGGGGAACTATATATCAAAATGTTCAGTGTCAAATACCTATAACCTCAGCATTCAAGTAGTCAAGACAAGATATCACTTGAGCCAAAGATCTAGCAACCAACTCAAACAAAGAAAAACTCAGATTTGTTCTTTTGTTTGTTTTGTATTGTTTGGTTTTGCATTTTATAAATTTTATTTAAATTAGAAAAAATCTTATATATACCAATCCCAGTTCCCTCTCAATCCCCATTGACACCACACTATCCCAAACCCCATCCATTCCTCAGGGAGGGTGAGGCCTTCCATGGAGAATCATCAAAGTCTATCAAGTAATTTGTGGCAAGGCCTAGGCCCTCCCCATTATAGCTAAGCTAAGACGGTATCCAGTCATGGGGAAGGTGCTCCAAAAGTCCTTTCCTGCACTAGGGATAAATACTGGTTCCACTGCCAGAGGTTCTATAAGTCCCTATAAGGCATTCTGGTTGACACCCGTATTTAGGGGACCTGGTTCAGTTCTATGCTGGTTCCCCAGCTGTCAAACTGGGGTCCATGAGTTCCCACTTTTTCACGTCAGCTGTTTCTGTGGGTTTCCCTAGCATGCTCTCGACTACTTGGCTCATCACTCCTCGCTCTCTACAACTGGATTCCAGGAGTTAGGCTCAGAGTTTAGCTGTGCATCTCTGCTTTTGCTTCCATCAGGCTCTAGGATGGTGTTTAAGGTAGTCACCATCTCATCATCAGGGATAGGAACCCAAGGTAGCCTCTTCATATTGCTTAGATTCTTAGTTGGGGTCATCTTTGTGGAATTCTGAACATTTCCCTCAAGCCATATATCTCTTTAAATTATAATGCCTCCCTCTACTAAGCTATCTCTTTTCTTGTTCTCCTCTATTCATTCACAAACTCAATCTTCTTGATTTCTCATGTTCTCCTCACCATTCCTCTTCTCCCATCTGCTTTCTCCTATCTCCCTCCTCCCTCAGTGCTCCCATATGTTCAGGAGCTCTTGCTCCTGACAAACAGAAACAAACACAGAGGAAGTCTGAATCTGGGTGTATTTTGCAGATTTCAAGCAAGGCTTTTTATCCAGGATATAGAATAGTTTCTCAGAAATTGCATTCATTAAATCAAATCCAAATAGAACACATGACATCATCATTATTAGGTTCAGGTACCTACAATTTATTCAAATCTAACAGAAAATCAGAAAATCATTCAAGGCTAATCACAACTAAGCACCTATTTTCTAAGATCAGGTTAATATTTTTTTTTATGGTCAGTTATTGTTTAGCATTTGTTGCCTAGCTCTTGTGAATCTTTGAAATATTGAACTATTTTGACTTTTTCTTATCAAAAGACTTCCTTTACAAAATGTTTAAACCTACTCTCAATTACACATGTACAGCCAATGAAGTTTTATTGTTGGGAAAGTTTTCATCAACACTATTTGTACTTATATGAATGATGTGAATGATTTAGAAAGTTCTGGTTTACCTGGAGATGAGGTCATGGTCAGTGACCACGTGTCAGGAGACGGTTTCTCATTTGTATCTTTGTAAAATTGCAGCATAGGCTTTCAGGAGCATTTTGATAATATGAGAAAAAAAATATAGGAACAGAGATTGCCAAGAGAACTACGGCTCAATATTTTGCTCTGGCCAAGAGTTCCAAAACCGTTTCCAGGAGACATCCTTCTTTTGAAGTTATTGCCTCAGTCTGTGGAACTTGTCACATAGAATCTACTGGATTTCGTGTGGCAATTTTCTTCTAGCCTTCACCACCTTCTTGGATTTTCTTATTTACACTAGTGTTGACTGGGAAAGCCCCCTGCCAAGTTAGCTACAGTCATCTGCATTTTGCGCCACAACAAGATGATGCTTAAGAGAAGCTGTTCTTAAAAATTCAAAATTACAATGTAGAGTAAGTGTTCAAACACAGTCTAATTTGTGGAGATTCTGAATACCTTAACTGGTTAATACAATAAAACATCAAATGATAAGTTTAAAAGGTTTCTTTCTGTCCTACCCAGAATTTATAGATGAAGACAGATTTGTCTTAAACATGTGCTAATGTAAATTTAGGTTCATATAACCCCTGGAGAAATATTGATATGCATGACTAAAAATATTTGATATTTAAGGGCACTGTGTGGTTGGATCTCTGAGATTTAGAGTTAGCTTGCTCTCTCCTAAGGAAACTATAGTTTATAACTGCCTTTAGCTTCCACATCCCCTTGGCAGAACATTACTAGGTGTATTACTTTCCACCTGAAATGCACCCTTCAGTTTGTTTAAAAGTGACACTAATAGTGCTAAAGTATTCACAGAAGTTATAAGTAATGTCTGTGATCCTCTAACATAGCACGACTTCACCTCAACTTACTATGCTACCTATTTCTTGTCAATGTTTTGACTCTTCATTCCATGACGCTCAAACAAGCAAAAAAGATTTGCAATTGTATAATTATATTGTACATCTAGATTTTGAAATTATAAACTATTTTATTTGGCTTCTTACAAAAGCAATAGGTGCTAATACTGTGAAAATACATTTAGAAGATTCAAAATCTGCTATAGTCTATATTTGTCTCTCTAACTTTAACGTTTGCTTTTGAACTGACATAGTGGTTCATCTTGCCTGCAAATTTTAATACACTTTTAATCAACAAAATCCTAAGCAACTTGGCACACCTGTAAGGAGTTTTCTTAATTGGATCATTTGATGAAGGAAAATCCACCTCAAATATGGGTCACATCTTCTAGTGGAAGCCCATATGAAAGAACACAGAAGAAGGAAGCTTTTGCTTCTTGTCTGCCTGTCCTCACTCTCACTAACAAGTTCATCTGCCCTGTTACTGAAACATGGCTTTTCTGATACTAGAACCTACTTCATTAGAACCTACTTCATTGTGATTCCAACATTAACCAAAGACCACCAGCTCCCTAGAAATCATACAGAACTCCAGCACCACATTAGGAATGCTGAGACATTTGGCCTCTTGACTAAATAGTTACTAGATTCTGGGAGACAACAATTTTTAGACAAGCCATACCACAGCAAGTAAGACACTTTAATAAATTAATTCATAAACTCATTAATTTTATAACCTCTGTTCTTTGGAAAACCTAAGAAATACAGACTAATAAACATCTGAACACAGAAACATTTTTTGATGGTAAAATTTAAAGTATTTTAAATGACTAATTACATTTTTACATTTATTGTAATCACCTTTATAACTTAAACCAAAGGGTGTACCCAAGGAATATAATATTTCAGAAACCTGGCTATGAGTATTATTTTATAATTTTTAATATTGCAGCTATATATAAACATCACAACAGTTTCATAATTGTACATTTCTATTGTTCTTAACATTCATTTATTTGTAATTTTCAATGAAAAATGTTAATGTCATAGAAGCAGATAATTTGACTAATAAGCTGAGAAATCACATATTTAGTTCTATTCAGGAAGTTGAGTGAGCTAACTGTGAGACAAGGCTATAAATTCAACTCTTGTCCCAGTGATATACTTTCTGACAAATCTTCATGTCTTCAATATTCCATAACCTTCCCAAACAGTGCCACCAACCAGAAACCAAAAATTTAAGTAGATGCACCTACAGAACTAATTCTTGGCCAAACCATACATATGTATGCATATATATATATATATATATATATATATATATATATATATCCTCAATATCCACTCCCAATAACTCCCTTCCTCCTGAGTGTACCCCCCAATGGTTCCACAACCTTTACAAACAATACCACAACTAAATAGAAAGTGTTCAAAAATATTAGCCTGTAGGAGCATTTTATATTCAAACAATAATCCTGATCCCCTACAAGTTTGTGAGTGTATCATGGCACATAACACATTAATTCAAACTTTAAACATTGCCACAATTTTTATTAGTCTCAACAATGTCCAAGAATCCAAAACCTATTATATGAACTCCTATCAACAAACAACAATCTACACCATTTTAATATATAATGATACATGATGGCATACAGTAAACACCCCTATTCCATAAGAGTAGAATAGAGAAATCACAGGAAAAAAAATGTTGGCCCACAGCAAGAACAAAATATAGCAAGGCAAATACCAACTCCTCCATCTTTTGGTTCAGCATCTCTGGCACATGATCATTTCACATGGACTCTAAAGTACATGAGGAGCTGACCCAGCCAGCTCTGCATCCTGTAACACAGCCTCTCTCTTAATTTAGCTCCATTCCACCCCTGCAGCTTTTGTCAGTGGATCTCTGTAGTGACTACACTGTTAACTTGACTAAATCTAGACTTAACCAAAACCCAACAAGTTTGGTACACCTGTGAGAGTTTTTTTTTTTTTTTTTTTTTTTTTAAATTGGATCAATCACGTGATGTAGGAAAAGCCAACCTAAATCTGGATTTTTTTGATATGGAAAGATCCACCTTAAATGTGGGCCACACTTTGTGGTTGCAGCCTATATGAAGAATCTCTAAGAGAGGAGTGCTTCCTCTTTGTCCTCACTCTATTTGACAAGATCATTTCTCACTGGTATCAGAGCATCCTTCTTTGGGATCCCAGGGTGTATTAAAGACCAGCTGAGACATCCAGACTTGTAGAAGGAACAACTGTTATATCTTTAACATTTCATCAGGAAACATCTATTGTTGGAATAGTCAGACCATAACCTCTAATATGTTCATTCTGTTTGTTGTGTTTCTCTACAGAACCCTGATTAATATAAAGTCCTAAGGTTCCCACATCTCTAACTGATCTCAATGCTTGGCTGTAACTTAGTCTTCATTTTTACAGCTTACTACTGTGACATCTCATGGCCTTCTTTTAGAGACTTTGAACTTGCTAAACATTGCCTTGACTTGGAAGCTATCTGAAGCCTGGTGGAAAGCACCAGGGACACAAGCAATCTTTTGTCTTTACTGCCTGAAAAAATCAATAAAATATAGATGATTTTTAACAAGTTCTTTTGCCATTTGAGGTGAACTTTTGTCTCTTTATACCACAGCTATACTGCACTCAGTTTTCCTCTTGGCTAATTTTGCAAGGTTACATTGTGGGCCATTTGATTTTGAGCAAGGAATTCTCAGTTATATTATTGGCTGAGGCTCCATCTCTTCAAATATACTTACATTTTCACTAGTAGGAGTTACTTGGATTCAGGTACCCTTTCTTCATGTCCCAGTGGAGAGCTGTTTTGTGTTTAACAAGTTTGACCTTATTTTTAGCAGCCATCTGATCTAAAACTTTGATCTACAACTTCCAACTTCATTATGCCTTTTCTTTGCCAATTTGCATGATTGTATACATTTTTAAATACTTGGTCTTTTCATTGTAGATGTAGATGAGTGGTAAGAAGTAATCATGACACATGCAGAATGCTCTCCACCTTGCAAATTTCTCCACCACACACAACAGTCTATTGCTTTTAAATTTTCTAACTAAAGTTTTCAGTACAGGGAAGGAATGGAGCTGGTCCTTTGCCTGAATATTATATGAACAACAACCAGAAAAATTTCTAGTACATTTTTTTTCCTCCACTGAGATAGCATGGCCTCGGTCTCTATTATCCTTGTTTCTCTAAATTTCATGATCATCCAAATTTCTATAACTAATATTTCCTTACATCATTCTAAACCTTTTCTACTCCCAAATTTTACTGATCTATGTTACTCTTGAAAAAAAGAATTCTAAAAGTTTAAACTGCATGGTAAGGTTTATCGCACATATAGGCCACCTTATTAATATCTACGTTTTATTTACGTAATATCTACTTTTCTTGCTGCTGAAAAGAGATACCTGTTGAAAAACAACTGAAGAGAGAAAGAGGAGTGTGTGTGTGTGTGTGTGTGTGTGTGTGTGTGTGTGTTATAGTACAAAAAGTAGGGTGGGGAAAATATGGTAGGAGGAACAGAAAAATCCTTAATCTATTGCATTCATATTCAGGAAGAAGAGTAAAAACAGCACATGGAAACATACTGATTTTTATATTGATTTTAAACTCTGAAATTTTATTAGATTCATCTTTTAATACTAATATGATTCTATTAAGTATTTTGTGTTTTAACACATAGAATTTTGTCAACTGGCTCTTTGGAATCTCCTTTCCACTTGTTCACAGCAGATTAAACAATTCAGAGTCTGCTGACATCCCTCTGCTAGTCCTACCCCGCTCATAAAAAAAGGTGAGACTTGAGAAACTGTCTCAGGCCCAACTTCCACTTACCCTTTTTGGATCTCCTGGCCTGGTAACTACTGTCAACTTGACTAGATCTCTGTTGGTCAAGCAATCCAGAGTCTGCTGATTTCAATGTGCTAGTCCTACCCTAGCTCAGGGGAAAGACAGGACAACTCACCCCAGGTAGATCAAGCAATCCAGAGTCTGTTGACATTGCACTGATAGCATCACCTAAACTCACAAGGACAGGGAGTCTCTCAGACATGCTTGCACCCATGGGGAGACCCATCAGAGTATTGAACATGCTTGCACCCACTGGAAGAGAACCTTGGACCTCTACCTATTAGGAGAGGAAGGGACCCCACATGCACTCAATGGAAGGAATGGGAAGATGACAATATAAGAACACATTCAACAACAGAAAAAACACCTAGGGACTCTACACCAGCAAGACCTGAACATCTCAACACAAATGAAACAGAAGAGAACAACCTTAAAAACAGCTTCATGAAGATGACAGACACCCTAAAATAGGAAATGAGAAAATCCTTTTAAAGAAATGGAAGAAAAGATAAAACAAAAATTGCAAAGATACAATTCAAACAGTGCAATGTTTGAAGACTAAAAAAGAGACAATAAAACACACACACAGTCTGTGAGAATTCTGGAATTAGAAAAGCTGGGTAAATGATCGGGAACTACAGATGCAAACACAAGAAACATAATATAAGAGATGGAATAGAGAATCAGATGTTGAAGATATTTTAGGAGAAATAGATTCATTGACCAAAGAAAATCTTAAGTTCAACATATCCCTGACACAAAATATCTAGGAAATGAGACACCCTGAAAGGGCCAAACCTAACAATAATAAGTATAGAAGAAGGTGAAGAAGCCCACCTCAAAGGTGCAGAAAACATATTCAACAAAATAATCATAGAAGAAAACTTTTCCAAACTTAAGAAAGACAAGCCAATGAAAGTACAAGAAGATTACAGTACAACAAATCGAGTGGACCACAAAAATGTTCCCTTACCACATAATAATCAAACACCAAACATATAAAGAAAGATTATTAAGAGCATCAAAGAAAAAAAAAAGCCAAGTAACAAATAAAGGCAAACCTATCAGAATTAACTGTGACTTCTCCATGGAAACTCTGAAAGCCAGAAGGTCCTGGATAGATATTCTATAGACATTAAGAGACCATGGATGCCAGCCCATACATACCCAGCAAAGCTTTCAATCAGTATAGATACATAAAAGAAGATATTCCATGACAAAACCAGATTTAAACAGTACTTATCCACTATTCCAGCCCTACTGAGAAAAGTGAAAAGAAAACCCCACCCTAAGGAAGTTAGAAACACTCGCTAAAACATAGGCAATAGATAATCTCACTTTACCAAATGCCAAAAGAAAAAGCATGGTAAATCTACAAAAAATACTACCACTACCAATAAATCCAAAACAAACAAGAATGAACAATCAATGATCCTTAATTTCCCCCAAAATTAATGGTCTTAACTGGCCTATAAAAAGGAACAGGCTACCAGATGTATACAAAGACAGACTCAATCCATCTTCTCCATATAAGAAACACACCTCAACTTGAAAGACATGCATAACCTCAGAGTAAAGGGATGGAAAAAGATTTTCAAATCAAATGGACTCAAGAAACAAGCGGCTGTAGCTACCCTAATTTCTAACAAACTAGACTTCAAACTAAAATCAATCAAAAGAGATGAAGAAGGTCATTTCTTATTCATTACATTCTTACTTATTATAGGAGAAATCCATCAGGATGGACTATCAATTCTGAATAACTATGCCTCAAATACAAATGCAACCATGTTCATAAAAGAAATACTTCTAAAATTCAAATCTCACGTGAAATGTCACATACTTATAGTGGGAGCCTTCAACACATCAATATCATCACTAAAGAGGAACAAGAGACAGAAATTTAACGAAGAAATAAAAGAAATAATAGAAGTTATGACCCACGTTCATTTAACAGACATCTATAGAACATTCCATCCAAACACAAAAGAATGTACCTTCTTCTCAGCTCCAAGTGAAAACTTCACTAAAGCCAACCACTTATTCATGAACATAAAAAAACTTCGACAAATACAACATATTTGGAATAATCCCCTAAATCTTATCAGACCATCATGCTTTAAAGTTAGAATTCAACAACAATGCAAATAGCAGAAATCCCACAAACTCACTGAAACTGAACAATGTACAATTATATTATTCCTGGGTCAAGGAATAAAGACAGAAAGAACTTAAGGACTTCAGATAATTTAATGAGAATGAAGACACAACATATACCCCAATATATGGAATACTTTGAAAGCAGTACTAAGAGACAAGTTCATAGAACTAAATGCTCACATGAAGAAAATGGAGAATAGCCACATTAGAGAATTAAAAGCACAAGTGAGTTCAAAAACAAAAGAAGCAAACTCATACAGGAGGAGTAATCTCCAGGAAATAGTCAATTAGAGGGCAGAAATCAATAAGGTAGAAACACAGTAAACCATACAAAGAGTCAATCTAACAAAGAGTTGGTTCTTTGAGAAAATCAACAATATAGACATGTCTTTATCCAACTTAATCAAAAGGTAGAAAGAAAACATGCAAATTAGCAACATCAGAAATGTAATGAGGAACAAAACAATGGATACTGAGGAAATCTAGAGAATATTCAGGTCATTCATTGAAAACCAGTACTCCACAAAATTTCTAAAATTTGAAGGAAATGGAAAAATTTCAGGATGGATATCACTTACCAAAATTAAAGCAAGAACATATAACCAATTTAAACAGACCTATACTCTCCAAGAAAATAGAAGCAGTCATCAAAAGTTTCAAAACCACAAAATTTCAATGCAGAATTCTAACAGAAGTTCAAAGAAGAGTTAACACCAATACTTCTGAAAGTGTTCCACACAATAGAATCAGAAAGTTCATTGCTAAACTCTTTTATAAGGCAAAAATTACCTTGGTACCAAAACCACACAAAGACATAATTATGACAGAGAAATACTGACCAATATCCCTCATGGAGATTGAAGCAAAAATAATGAAATACTGGTAAAACAAATCCAAGAACATATCAGAGATATCATCCACCATGATCAAGTAGGTTTCTTCATAGGGAGGTATGGATGGTTCAACATACAAAAATCCATCAATGTAATCCACCTTATTAAAAAACTGAAAAGGAAAAAAACACATGGTCATTTCACTAGATGCTGAAAAGTCCTTTTACAAAATCCAATACCCGGTCATGATTAGGGTATTAGGGAGATCAGGAATAACAGGAACATACCTAAATATAGTAATAGCAATATACAGCAAATCAACACCCAACATCAAACTAAATGGAGAGAAAATTGATGTGATTGCTCTAAAATCAGGAACAAGATAAGGCAGTCCACTCTCTCCATATCTCTTCAATGCTGTACTTGAAGTACTAGCTAGAGCAATAAGAAAACAAAAGGACATCAAGGGTATACAAACCTGATGGGACGAAGTCAAACTTTCATTATTTGCAGGTGATATCATAGTTTGCATAAGTGACCTGAAATAAACTCTACCTGGGAACTCCTACAGCTGATAAACACCTTTGGCAAAGTGACAGGATATAAACTTAACTTTAAAAAAAATCAGTGGTCATACTATATAAAGACAGTAAAGGACCTGAGAAAGAAATCAGAGAATCACCTTTTACAATAGACACAAACAACATAAAATATCTTGGGGTAATGCTATCAAACAAGTGAAAGACCTGTATTGCAAGAACTTTGAGTCTTACAAGAAAGAAGTTAAAGAAGATGCCAGAAAACAGAAAAAAACTATTGGATGAGGGTGTTTAGTAGACTGCAAATAGACCCATGTCTGTCGCCATGCACAAAACTCAAGTCCAAATGGATTAAAGACCTCAACATCAATCCAGCCACATTGAACCTCTTAGAAGACAAAGTAGGAGGTACCCTTGAACAAATTGGTATAGGAGACTGCTTCCTGAACATAACTCCAGGGGCACAGACACTGAGAGAAACAATTAATAAATGGGACCTCTTCAAACTTAGAATCTTCTGTAAGGCAAAAGAAACAGTGGACAAGACCAAATGGCAGCCCACAGACTGGGAAAAGATTTTCACCAATCCTATATCCGACAAAGGGCTGATCTCCACAATATACAAAGAACTCAAGAAACTAGTCAACAAAACACCAAATAACCCTATTAAAAAATGGTTTATAGAACTGAAGAAAGAATTCTCAATAGAGGAAATCAAAAAGGCTGAAAGACACTTACAAAAGTGCTCCAAATCCTTAGCTATCAGGGAAATGCAAATCAAAACAACTTTGAGATACCATCTTATCCCTGCCAGAATGGCTAAAATTAGAAACACCAATGATAACTCATGTTGGAGAGGATTTGGAAAAATGGGACCACTCCTCCACTCCTGGTGGTAGTGCAAAATCATACAGCCATTTTTAAGATCAGTATGGCGGTTCCTCGGGAAAATAGGAATTAGTTTACCACAGGCAATCCCCCTCTTAGGCATATACCCAAATGATCCACATCCATGCAACAAAGACATCTGTTCAACTATGTTCATAGCAGCACTATTTGTAATAGCTAGAACCTAGATGCCCCTCAATTGAAGAATGGTTAATGAAGATGTGGCACATCTACACAATGGAATACTACTCTGCAGAAAAAAATAATGGTATCTTGAAATTAGAAGGCAAGTGGATGGCACTTGAAGAAACGATCCTGAATGAGGTAACTCAGTCACAAAAAGAGGAACACAGTATGTACTCACACATATATGGATTTTAGACCTAGATCAAAGGATCACCTCACCAGCCTATAATTCACACCACCAGAGGAACTACGATACAAAGTGTATTCTAAGAGATTCATACAAAGTCCCTCACAGAACCAGGAAGGGACAAGTCCCCCAGAGCACACAAGAAGTGGGGGATGGGCAATGAATAAAGAGAGAAGTAGGAGAAAATGAGGGAGAGGAAAGGAAAACACCTGCGACCAGGAAGATTGAGCCCGGTTAGGAATAGAAGACAGGAGAGAGAGAGAGAGAGAATGAGAGAGAGAGAGAGAGAGAGAGAGAGAGAGAGAACATAAAAGAGGGAGCCAATATTGTTTGAAGATAAAATTGAACACAAAGAAAAGTCTAGAGAACTACAAGTCTGTTGCCAACTAACAATTTGAGCTTCTGTGAAAAGGCTACCATAAATGCCCTTCCCAAAGAGTGAGATCAACAACTAACTTATCCATGGAGCCCTCAACTAATGTCTGTTGGAAACAGGAGCAAACACCCATAAACACTGAGTTGAACTAGAAGCCAGATGCAGATGGAGAGGACAAGACCAGGCTGCAGAAACATATAGAGACAGCTGACCTGAACAAGGAGGAACTAACAGGCCACCAGACTGATAGCTGGGAAGCCAGCATGGGACTGACTCAGGCCCCCCTGAATATGGTTCTCAGCCAGAAGGACTGAGTAGTCTAAGAGACCTCAGACAGTGGAGCCAGGATGTATCCCTGGTGCACAAAAGGATCTTGTGAACACATCCCCTATGGAGGGATAACTGCATTAACCTAGAGACAGGAGAGAAGCCCTAGTCTCTACTTCACATAACCTGTCAGACCTACATGACCCCACCTGGATGGCATTCCCCTACATATGGAATTGGGATGGGGGGATGGGAGGGGAGGGATGTTAGAGTGCATGTGAGAGGGGAGAGAGAATAAAAGTGAGGGAAGGAGGGAATGAGGGAGGGAGGGAGAGGGAACTGGGATCGACATGTAAAATAATAAATTAAATAAAAAAATGCTTTGATTCCAAAATTTAAATCAAGGACAAGTTACTGGGGAAAAGGATTTCTATTTTTGTTTCCACAGAAAATGAAAAGATGTGGATTCCTTCCAGACTAATGTGGTTTGATCAAGCCAGACCACATGAAACAGAGTACCAGGTGATCTTACATTCAAAACAGCTGAACAAAGCAGCCTTACAAACTACAGCCAGGATTTCTGAATCTTCTTAGAATCCCCCATGACAGTGCCCCTTATCAACAGGAAATAGTTTGGAAAGAACGATGTCCAAATTCCCAAATATTGTCTATAAATGTTTGTTTACATTTAAATGGACTTGGTTATATAAAATAAATAAAGAAATAAAATAAAGAAATAAGAAAAAAGAAATAAATCAAATCATCCTGAGTGAGGAAACCCAGTCACAAAAAGAAACACATTATATGTACTCAATCATATATCAATTTTACAAATAGAGCTAAGGACCACCAGGCTACATTCCACACTGCCAGAGAAGCTAGCAAACAAGGAGGATCCCAAGTGAAACATACATGATCCCCCAGAAAAGGGAGTAAGGATAAGATCTCCTGTGCAAATTGGGAGCAGGGAAGGGGGAGAGTCAGGAGAAAGAGAAGGGGAGGAAATGAGAACCATGGTGAGTTTATGGAGCAGGAAGATTAAGCCAGAGAAAGAAATGAGGAGAGCAAGAAAAGAGATACCATAATAGAGGGAGCCATTATAGTTTTAAAGAGAAATCTGGCACTAGGGTATTGTCTAGAGACCTACAAAGATGATCCCAACTATCTAAGCAATAGTGGAGAAGTTACTGTAAATGCCCTTACCTGATACCGAGATTGGTGATTACCATATTTACCATCCTAGAGCCTTCATCCAGTAGCTGATGGAAGCAGAAGCAGACACCTACAGCTAAACACTGAGACAAACTCCTGGAATCCAGTTGCAATTAGGGAAGAGTGATATGCAAAAGGATCAAGACCATGCTCGCAAAATCC
This sequence comes from Phodopus roborovskii, assembly GCF_943737965.1. NCBI lineage: Eukaryota > Metazoa > Chordata > Mammalia > Rodentia > Cricetidae > Phodopus > Phodopus roborovskii. The sequence goes on along the minus strand of NW_026126525.1, from coordinate 40,141,747 downwards.
ACAGAATGTCTGATAGCTGGGAAACCAGCATAGGACTGGCCCAGACCCCCTGAATGTGGGTGTTAGTTAGGAGGACTGGGCAGTCTACAGAGCCTCTAGTAATGAATCAGTATTTATTCCTAGTACATGAATGGACTTTGGGAGTCCATTCCACATAGATGGATACTCTCTCAGCCTAGATACATGGGGAAGGGCCTAAGCCCTGCTCCAAATGATATGACAGACTTTGAAGATCCCCCATGGAAGGTCTTCCCCTCCCTGGGGAGCAGAAATGGCATGTGATGTGGGGTTTGTGAGGAGATTAGGATGAGGGGTGGGAGAGGGAACCTGGATTGACCTGTAAAAAAAAACTCGTTTCTAGTTTATGTTTAAAAAACAAAAAAAAAAAAAAAAAAAAAAAAAAAGAATCCTGTCACTTGAAGACAGGAACAATTTGAATCCCTCCTTGGTCTCCCTAAATGAATGTATTTTTTATTTATTTTATCTCACTGCATTGGTAGAGAAAGTAATGAAAAGACAACCATGAAACTTTAATTGAAGAAAATTTTAGAATTTTTTATGAGATAAAAGAAAATTGATATTAGTTTTCTATTATTTGATCAAGTACAAACTAATAACTCACAGGTACTTATCTTTCAAGGAATATTTATTCTGTGAAATTAAAATCAGAATAAACTGACAACAATCATGATAATTACAACAACAAAAAGACTAAAATTTCACATAAGATGAATGCATTGTTATTATATCATGTAAATATAAGTTAAATATAATTATTTGTGTATACAAATACTTTGAGTTATTTGAAGTAAGTACTACACCTTTGCATAACCATTTTCATCTGTTAACTTTGTTCTCCTTCAAACCTTTACTCAATTTAACTATGTACCTTTCAGTTTTTCTGAAAATAATTTTCAAAAACCAAAGTTATGATAAAGCTCAAGGGCATAGTTGGTGGATTCCATGGCAGGTAAGGGTGACCAAGGCCGAGGCAGACAGACCTTAAGCCATAAGTTTTATTAGAAAGGATAGGGAAGATGGAAGGAAGGAGAAAAAAGGTAAAAATACCGAGACAGAGAGAGGACAGAAGAAAAGACAGAGACAGGAAAATTTCTGTCTGCTCCAGGGGAACAGGAAGAAAGAGAGAGGTAAAGAGAAAAGCAGGAAAGGGAGAATAAATGAGGAGAGGTCTTTCTTTTAAAGGGGTCCTTTGCACCTGGGCTGACCACGGCACTGCCTGGGTGCATTCTGCCAGGTGTCAGGGGCAGGCCAGAATAATGCCTGAATTTTTACAAAAACCTTCATTTATACTTGGTCTTGTTCAGCTTTGTGCTTCCATTCTTCAAAGAAATAACATTTTTTTTCAAATTTCTTATTATTAGACATTGCAGATTCACCTATACTACAAATATAATTACTAAATTCAGATGAATATGTAAAATAAGAAAAAGTAATATAAAAAAAGAAAAAAACAGAAAGCTGAAAACTGAAGAATGAACAATTGAAATGTAAACAATAAAAAATTATGGCTCTGTTGAGTAAGATGCATATGAATATCTTTTTAAAATTCTCTATGGTATGATATTTATGTCTAAAATTTTGAAATCTCAACAAAGGTATTACTGATTATGGATACTCTAGACAGGGTTCAGAAAACCTGGCATGTGTATATATTAAAATTAATAAAATAAATTTATCTTTACTGCTGTCAAACTATTCTTAGTTTGTGTCATCAAGTTATGCTTTTGTGTATGTGTGTTTGTGTGTGTGTATGTGTGATAGGAAGGTTTAAATTCAAGTAATCTGTTTACATAAATATGATCAAGATTGTAGCTCCTATTAAATCCGTGCATTTTAAAAAGGACTAGCCAGATAGGAGTTGGAACATGCTAGCAAATGCAATCATTCTAAATTAGTGACCCAGGGGATTGGGCAAGAATCCTAAACACTTTATGAGCAAATTATTACTCTCTGGTAAAGGGTTCAATAAAATCTTATGCTCATTTAGCTTCTTATAGCACCAAAGGAAACCTGCCTGAATAAATAGAAACCAATTCGCATCATGACTAATGCTATTTTCCCTATTAACTTTATGTTGTATAATGCTTACATAATGCTGAGAAAATGCTCACAATAAAGGGTAATGATTACAATAACACTTTATTCAATGCCTTAATTTGTCCTATGAATCACCCTGGCCAATATAATTGCTTTGTTAATATGACATTTTTGTACAAACAGGTCATGCAAAGATGGAATGGGTCCTTCTTATCCAGGCAGTGTTAGGTATTTTTATGACAGGGCTTCCCAAGTAGATTTACATAAACATATCATATTATTCACTCTTTCAAGGAATGCATATTTTTCACAATTCTTATAAAAGTATATATATATATGTATATATATATATATATACATATATATATATATACAACTTTTCTTTTTGAGACATGGTTTCTCTGTGTAACAATCGCGGCTGCCTGGAATACTTTGTAGACTAGTGCTGGAATTAAAGGCACACATAACTACATCCCATCATTTTACACAAAAAATGGTATGCAATTTTAATGTTAATCCCTATCTTAAAAAAAATTGTTCCTACTGTAGATGTAGGCCTCTTGTAGAAATTTTGAGGATAGTTATACTGAAATGAAGGTATGGGACATGGTAAATAAATTGTGAGTGATAATTAAGCAATTGTGGAAGTTTTTATGTAAATAAATTGGTGTGTGGAAAGAACTTGAATGGACACCAGGGAATATAATGATATGTAACATATTTCAACAATCTTGGGATGAGATAATGTTAATTTCAGTGATAATAAAAACAGTTGATTATGAATAATATAAAACATGCTTAAAATCATCTGAAAGGGATTTGGTGTCTTTAAAACTCAAAAAGATAAAATATGACCTATCTTAAGTCTTGTCAAAGAATTGTCAAAAATATGTCTAGAAATAAGTAAGATAAATTGATCAATAGACTACAATAGACATCAAAGCAAATAGATAGTTAATTTAATTATTTCTCTACTTTTCTATGCTTGATCTTTAGGGTTCACAGTCTATAGAAATTCCTTCAAGTATCATGATACTTGTCAACCAACTATACCAGTTATTATAGGCCTATATACTCTTTCCAGGCAATTACAATTCAAAAACAGTCACTTAGAAACTGAATTATGTAGTAATATTTTCTTTTGAAAAATCTTTGTACAGATCTATTATACATTTTTATCTATGTATATGTTGGGGAAAGGGATGGGTGGTAGTTGGTTTGTTTTTTTCTCTCTTTGTAGGTCCAACACTCATCTCTCAAATAAGTATATAGAGATTTATTCTTACCTATGAATGTCTAATCAAGTTTGGCTTGGTTACAGGTTTTTAGCCAGCTTTTCTCACTTAAATTTTCCCATATCTCTTTAACTATGTTTGCCCCTAGGCATTCTACCTTTCCTTATTTTACATATCTGCCTTTCCTTCTTGCTCCAAGATGCTTACATGGCTGGCCCCTGACATGCTCCTCTCCTTCTCATTTTCTTTCTCCTCCCTCCTCGGTGTTCACTTGTGTCTAGAGTTCTTCTCCTGCTTCTTATCTCTACCTAGTAGCCCTGCCTAATTCTCTGTCTTATCTAGGTATTGGCCATTCAGCTCTTTATCACACAAATTTGGTGTTTCAGTCATGCAAAGTAGCACAGCTTTACAGAGTTAAACAATTGCAACATAAAAGATTGCAACATATCTTTGTACCATTAAACAAATGTAACACATCCTAAATTAATATTCCACAACAGTGGGTTTATGAGTACAGGATTTTGCAGAGGCTAAAAGAGAGTATAAGATCTCATTGAGTTGTGATGGTTGAGCCAACTGATACAGATTCTGATTTCAGAACCATCTTCACTTCCATGTAATGTTTGGATTTAAAAATGAAAATTCTGGAGCTTGGGAGATAGCCCAGCATTTAAAAGCACTTGTTGCTTTTGCTAAGGATCTGGAAACAATAATCGATATCACAATCATCTTTAACTCTAGTTCCAATGGATCTGATATCCTCTTTCGACCTCCTCAGGCACCAGGTTTGCACATGGTAGAAAGACATCCATGGGAGATATAATATACATAAAATAAAATAAAACTAAGATAAAAATGAATACTTCAAATTAAAATAGGCCAGCCTAGTCTGCAATGTAGCTTCCAGGTCAGCCAGCACTTTTGCACAGAGAAACCCTGTCTCAAAAATAAGGAAGAAGGAAAGAAAGAAAGAAAGAAAGAAAGAAAGAAAGAAAGAAAGAAAGAAAGGAAGGAAGGAAGGAAGGAAGAAATAAAGAAAGAGAGAGGGGGGCTAGGGAAGGAGGAAAGAAAGAAAGAAGAAAGGAAGAAAAAGGAACGAAAGAAAGAAAGAGAGGGAGGGAGTAATAAAGGGGGGAAAGGAAGAAAGAAGAATGAAGGAAAGAAAGAAAGAAAGGAAGGAAGGAAGGAAGGAAGGAAGGAAGGAAGGAAGGAAATAGGGGTGACTATTGGCCAGCATCTCTGCTATCTGAAACTCTTGCATGTACTGAAGATGGCATCCTTGGAGGGAAGATTCTTCTAAACTCTGGTTGCTCAGCATGTGAGTACTATTTCTCTGAGTATTTCTGCCTTTGCTGTTATCATATCTCCTTCTTCCAGAGTACTCTGCTTGACAAATATACTCTGGTCTGTCTCTGTCCAAGAGAAGCTTGCCTTTGTACCAATTCCCCATTCCATGTTCTTGCTATCACATAACATATTCCTTCTTTTAAGAGTCCATTGTCAATGGAGAGCCTAAACAATGATGGGGGATGTCCTTCCATATATATGTTTCTCTTATTTGTTAATGAATAAAACACTATTTTGAAAATTGAGGCAGAAAGCATAGGTGGGGCTACCACAACACGTGAAGGCTGGAGAGAGGAAGGCAGAGAGATGTACTAGAAGATGTCATGTAAAGACTGGGAGAATAGAACACAAGAGATGTTCTCTCATAAGATAACGCTATGAAGAGATACATGGATTAGTAGTTATGGGTTAATAATTAAGATAGAGCTGGCCAATACAAAGCCCTGACCATTGGCCAAAAGTTTTATAATTCACATAGTATTTATTTGGGGCAAAATGGCTGTGGGCTAGGTGGGAAAAGAAACTCATGTTACAAAAGAAGTAAAGCTTGATGACCTTAAGGGGAAATACTTGATGGCATTTATTCTATTCTTTTGATTTCATGTCTGTGTATCCTATTTAAGTTATCACTTTTTGTGATAAAGTCAATGAATTTCACATGTTTTCAGTTTTGGTGGGTTCTCACTTTAGCAATCTTGCATGGATCAGTACACCAAGGAAGAATGGCAGTTTGAGCCACATAAACATTACACTGTTGTATTTAACTAAGAAAATACTCTGTAACTAAAAGGTGCTATTGAAAGGTGCTGGTGTGACACTCAGGGACCTCTTCATAAGTGACCTTAACACAGTGTCCTCAAGCACTTGATTGTCTGCCTAGGCATTAGGACATCAGAACACCACACCATAAAGCCAAGTCCCAGGTCTTCTATATAGTACTTAGATATATGTCAGTAGATCATGCCCTGTCAAGTGTTCACCTGTGGCTTCTCGTGCCAAATTCACAACCCTGAATATTATTGTAGATGGTAAAGCAATCATACTTGAGTTTATAAACCCTGCCCCAAATGAATTATTTTGTAACATAGATGGGCTTTTTCAAAGTGGCTAGCCACTTCCAGAGTAAATCTTAAAAGTCATCTTAATGGCTGATCAGTTCCTAATTCTTAGATCATGTTTTCAGAGGGTAAACATTCTCTTTAGCCTATCCTGAACTTTGGTGAACACTCACATTGCTTCTCATTAAGGTACTGAAATGGTCTCATGAATTTTTGTGTATTAAACTGAATTTCCACTTAGAGTAACAAAGGTCATAGTATTACCTACTCACTACCAGCAGTCTAAATTAGCTTTCAATGTATATGTGATATAAACACATGTGGATCATGTTATTTAAAACAGAGTGACTTAATCATATATGATCCCAGTACCAGACATTTAGAGTTACGATAGTCATTTTTCTTATTGTTTTCATGCTCTGACAGTGTTTGTGTGTATTCTGAGATACTGAACATGTATAATATTGAAGGACTATGTTTAATCCAAGAACTATATTTTTAAAAAACACCATAATCATAGTTTTCCAAAAATTATCATAAAATAAGTATTAAAATATTTTCATTTTGACTTAAATATTTTAAAAAGAGAATACTGTGGATCTTGTGATAATTCAGGATTATTTGTGCTCAAAATCATATCAAATACAGTCACATTAAGCTATTTATCAAATTGTGTCTAGAACATTAAAAATAGTAGTAGAATAATGTTCTAACAAGTATGTCATTGGATAAGAGAACAGTAAAATAGTAGAAGAAAAATGTTTTAACAAGTATGACCTTGGATGAGAGAATGTTTTACTTTAATGCTTTTTTTCATATTTAAAAATCAATATATTAAGTATGTTTTATGAGTAGAACTTATCATGATGCCTAAAATTGCAACGCTTTTGGAGATCTATTATCACCCTGGAACAGGAAAATGAATGATTGCCGATTTTGGAAGAGTGGGTCAGAGGTGAAGACTGCTATGGGTACCTCTTCTTAGAGACAGGAAATTCATGTTACATATCATTCAGCTCATCAACATTTTAAGTTGTGCTAATTATTTTTCTGAATTTACTAGGATTTATATATTTCGAAAGTCTGGAACTTGTGCTAGGAAATGAGAATGTCAGTGAGCTTTGGAAATTGGAAGGAAAGAGCCAATGTTAAGCAGACAATCAGGTAACCTGAGGAAAAGGATTAAGTCCAGTCAAAATTCCAGAGATGTGAGAGTGTCTTCCCAACAGCAAGGGTAATGGTGCTACTTCAGTAACTCTATGACACTTAAATGAACTGGCACATTACTTTCATTTTTAATGAACACATTCTAGAATTCTAGCAATACTAATATTACAAACTCCTGCTTGACTTCTTTGAAATATTTCCACAAATGACCTGACCATACTCATTATAAAAGTTAGTTTCTATTCTGAGTTGCTAGCTGAAATTATTATTCTATTAGGAATTTCTTCTGTATCATTAAGTTATTACCATGCTGTGAGTTACCAAGAGAAACTACTCAATGATAACAGCCCCATTAATGCCTCTAGTGAAACACTTAACAATTTCTTTATTGATCTTGGTTCCAAATACATCAAAATGTTGAATTACAGCTTTGTTGAACTCTTCACCTTACTGGTGTTCTCAGGAGCACAGCTCATTTCCAGTTAAAAAGTGCTTGTCCTTCACCTCTAGGTTGAAAGGGAAAAATAATAAAATTGACCCAACTGATAGATAAAGGTTGTCTTTACTCGAGATTCTCATTTTTAATATTTCCTTCTATATCGCAAGTACACTACTTGTCATTCATTTATCTTTAAAACACACATGGGTTTTCAATCTGTCTTTGGGTGTGTTATATATCCAGAAGTAGTTATATATCCAGAAGATACTATGTGAATGAACGACAAAGTCACACTGAAAAGCATTACTCTGTATTATAATGACAACAATCTAAAAACTAAAAGAAATGATGTGAGGATGGTAGCATGCAGTTCAAGAAACTCTAATTAAGCCCTGCTTGTGGGTTTAAATCTCAACTTCAACTATCAATGGGGTGTCTCTTTCAAACCATGTAAAATTTACCAATGTCAATTTATCTTCTTTAAATAAAATAATCTACCAGGAAGATTTAGAGTTTAAGATAATCTGTGTGAACAATAACTCAATACTGACTAATTTATCAGGCATTCCTGCTATATATCATATATGAGTATGTACATATTCATACCTATTGTAAGTGGTAACAAGGAATCCTATTTGATCAATATATGAAAAAGTCACCAATCTAGACTATATTGGTGTATATAATCTTGCACTTAGCATAAAGACACAAGGAATAGAAAGTCAATGAAAATTCTATCTTATAAACCCCTGTATGCCATTCCACTGCCTAGCATCTTGTTTAATTTACAAGTAAACAAACATCCTTATGAATTAACACAGACTTAATTTAGTCACCATGAATAGATTTTATTCTAACTGCTATGAAAGAACCTATTTAAATCATATTTTTCTGTCATGAAACATGGAGGAATTTTCCCTGTGACTACAGTGAGGTCGGGCTGACTTTGTAAACAAATGGTCTCTATCAGGAAGAAATAAAATCATGGGGGACATCATGATGCATACCTTCATCTGGTACTGGTTTACATTCACAACCACAGCAGGATGCAGTCTTCACAACTGAGGTTTCATGTTCAGAGCCAATGTCAAGGCCCAGACAATGTTTGCATAAACTCTATGACATTATCTTCATACACACTAATTTGATCTAAAACTAACTTCTTAACCTAATGAAGAGTTTGATAATTAGAAAATTACCAGAGGTAGATGGCATTTATTTGCATCCAATGTGAACAATCTATATCATGATGATATTTACATGACAAGTGATTAAGGCAGCCTCTGTCTCTACTATTTCAACCTACTGTGGCAAGTAGATATTAGCTAAAATATTTTAAATAATGTATGATAAAGTCAATAAGTTCAAATTGTTTCACTCTAGAATAGATTCCTGCTTCTTCTCATTCTATCATAACTATGGTCAAATATGCTAAGTAATATCCCCCATTTATTATGAATAAAACCAAATAATTTGAAGGGAAAAGGGGTTTATCTTTCTAACTAAATAATATGGAGTAAGCCAGCACTGCAGCTTGTCATTTCAAGTCCAAAAGTAGACATATAATGCATTATTATTCTCATTCCCTCATCCTATTTTTGCATAAAATAATCCAAGAAAATTAAGGCATATAATATAAACTTTAATATGTTGTCTAAAATATGGCATGTGGTCAGCACATAAGAGTTCTATTTTGGAGGTGAGGCTGTGTCCTTGCTTTCCTTGTAGGGAGATCTGCCATGTGCTGAACAAATTTTTTTTCTTACATTTTTACATAAGACACTTTAACTCATATATTGTGGTTTAAAGGTGTTCCATTGACCTGGCTAACACTTTTGAGATAAAAATAGCTCACAGTTCCCAAAAATTAACTGGTTTTCAATATTATGCACAATATTTATTTGCCAAAATTAAAAAGATATGTATTATGTATTTATGGATTAAGTTGGAGAAAAGTTCATAGCAAGTTTTTTTCCTCTTCTTCATCTGCCTAAAACACCAAATTTAATCAAAATTATTCTGTGGGAGGCAGCTCTATGGAGTAGTAAAAGTAGTGTTTGAGAACTGAGCACAGGCTCCTCCTCTAATTGATTACACTCAGCTCATAAAAATGCAGAGTAAATGAACTGCATACATTTCATCATGTGGCTATAAAAGAGATTCAAGGGAGGTGACTAGATTCATTACTACTGATATTCAAAGGTTACAGTAAAAAATTGGGAGGTCAATTTTAAAATATGTATTTCCCCAATGTCTCTATTATAAAAAAGTAAAACACTCACTAGAAACAGAAAGTTTAAATTTTAACCATATGCTCAGAGTTCATATATATTCCTGTGCCAAACACTTCTTTCTTTAAAATCTATTTCATTTCTTCCTCTTTATGAGAATCAATTATTTTGATATATTACTAAAGATGAATTGAACACGTGCTTGCAATGCAGGGATTTTCCTAGCCAACACCATGCTAAGTTCTTGGGATATTTCAAAGCCTAGTGTTTTACTGGCCTCTATTGCCACAATCTCAGAATGACACTTGTACACATGAAGTTCAGTATCACTTTCATTTTTGACTTTGCTTAACAAAAAGCATCTAAACTGCCAGCAGGGAAGAATCTAATATTTCTAAGACTGCACAAGGAAATCTAAGCACTTTTTTTCAAATAACTCAGCTTATATGATTGTCATAAAGAGGACATATTTGTTTTAATAAAAGAACTTTCTGGGGAATGGGATGGGAGGCGGGTCAAGGGATATAGGAGAATGGGTGGGAGAGGGAACTGGGATCAATATGTAAACTAAGAAAAATAATAATAGTTAAAAATGAAAATAAAATCATTTTCTGCAAATTTCTTGATTATACTTTAAAAAGTAATTATATAATACTTCTTACCTTGTATTCCTAGATATATGAAACTAAAGATAGTCTTAGAGATCTTCAAAGCATTGTGCCTAATGGAATCTGAATATTCACTTTTCCTTGCTTAAAGATACTGTGTTTTCAATGCTTCATATATACTGCATTGTAAAATACATCCATATCTGGCAAATTTATAATGCAGAGGTTAAATATCTTTTTTCACTGGGTGGTGATGCTAAAAATTCAATAAAGTTCAGTCAAAAAAAAAAATAAAATAAAGCAGTTTTGTGCATCATGAAAAAGCCAAGCACACAATATTAACAGAGATATTCCAATGAACCAGAATTTCCTTAAATGTTGTTTGAATAGGTAAAGATAGTCCTAAGACAGGTTGAATAGTAAAAAGAAACTTTCTTGAGTACCATTATTATAATCGTTGAATTGAGGGCCCAAGAATGGCTCAGCAAGCAAAAGCACTTGCCATCAAGCCTATGTATGTTAGACATCTAAACCCACATGAAGATATCTTCTTGAAGATATCTTCTGACTTCCACACATATATCCTTGTAGGAGCAAGCACACACAAAATAACACACATCAGTAAATAGATGAACACATATTAAAATTAGCAAGGAATGGGGATCATCAAGAAGAATTTCAGTCTATAAAGTAGTATTATTAGCTAACTGCTGACATAGGATGACCTGAAATAGCACATTAGTGACACTCCAGATAGTCTTTCTAGAAAAAAATACTATGAAATAAAATATGTGTGCCACATACACATTTTTAAATAAGAAATGATTATAATAGAACAAAAATGGGGAGATTCAGATGTGGATCTCTGCATATGCTTCTATCAGTTACTAGATGAAGGTTATATGATGACAATTATGTGACAATTATGGTAGTCACCAATGGGATTACAGGACAAAGCAGGTTCAGGCATCCTCTCCACTAGTTCTGGAAGTCTTATCTGGGGTCATTCTTGTGGATTCCTGGGAATTTCCTTAGCACCATGTTTCTCCCTAACCCCATAATGTCTCCCTTTACCTCTTTTATTGGTCTCCCCTCTCCATCCCTCCCATAACTGAAGCATCCTGTTTTCTCATGTTGTCTTCCCCATCCCCTCTCATCTTTACCCTCCCAGCCACTAGTTTACCCAGGTGATCTTATCAACTTTTATAAAGAAAAACTTTTAATTTTGCTTAGCTCACAGGTTCAGAGGTTTAGTTCATTGCTAATATGGCAGAAAACATGGCAGTGTGCAAGAAGACAAGGTGCTCAGAGTCAGAAGGAGTTCAGAGTTCTGCATCTGTAGGCAACAGGAGAGACTGTATGCCATATTGTTGCTTGAGCATATAAGAAACCTCATAGTCCACCTCCACAGTGCCTTCTCCAACAAGGATACACCTACCCCAAAAAAGGCACACCTACTGTTACTGCCACTCCCCTTGGGCCAAGCATTCAAATAGTTGAATTTCTGGGGCCCTTTCCTATTTAAACCATGATAATTCTTCATAACGTAATGGCAAGAATGTAAGCAGCAAGCACTTGTACCTTAAACAGAATCTGAGACTTCACATCTTGAATAAGAAGCACCAAATGGATAGAGAGCACTGAGATTATATTTGGCATTGAACTTTCAATGCTGACCCCCCCAATAACGTATTCCCTCCTATAAGTGCAAATCTCTTAAATCTCTCCAAACAGCCTCAATCCAATGCATGAGTCTATGGAGAATGTTTTCATTCAAATCACCACAATACAACTAAATGCTAAAGGTCCATTCCCAGATTCAAAGAATAGCCAGAGATATATTTAAACAAAGGTTTGGAGGTTGTAAAGAAATAAACCATGTGCATAAACATGAGGAAGAAAATTTTAGGTGAGAGGGTAGGGAGGTGGGTGGTGGTGGCTGATGCCATTAATCCAAGCACTTTAGAAGTAAAAGCAGGATAATTGGTGTGAGTTCAAAGCCAGTCTGCTCTACAGAGTGAGTTGGAGGACAAGTTCCAAAGCTATACAGAGAAACCCTGTCTCTAAAAAAAAAATAAAAAAGAAAAAAAAAAAGCATGGCTTTCATAACACATGAAAACTAGGGAACTTGTGTGTTAACTAGGAAAAACAGCTTTCATTGCAGAGAACTGCTACAGTCACATTTCACATATAATTTGAAGTTCAGATCTGGCAAAACTTATTTAAAGATTAAATATAGAATAGGAGAATGAAAAAGAATTACATGAAGTGTTTAGCAACTGGAATTGCAACAGTTCAGATAGAAAACAGAGCAAACAGAGTAAGCTTAGAAATATGAAGCAGGAGCTGGCTTCTACATCAGATTTATTTATATATATATATATATATATATATATATATATGTTTTGACATCCAGGGGATTATGAGATGAGGAAATTATTAGAAAGCATTTTAGCTATAAACAAGGAGAAAATGTGCTCTAAGATAAAAGAAGTAAACAATTGCATGGAATGTTACTAAAAGCTCTGATAAACTAAAGACAGAGGTTTGACTAGGGTGTTAGTAAGAGAATTTAGAAAAACTTGGTGTGAAAATTGGAAAAGCAAAAGTAGATGTGAAGAAACTTACAGCCTAGTAGCCAGGCAGTGGTGGTGCATGCCTTTGATCCCAGCACTTGAGAGGCAGAGGCAAGCAGATCTCTGCAAGTTCAGGACTAGCTTAGTCTACAAGAGCTAGTTCCAGGACAGCCTCCAAAACCACACAGAAACCCTGTCTAGAAAAACAAAAACAAACAAAAAAAGCAAAAAGAAAGATAGAAAGACAGAAAGAAAGGAAGGAAGGAAAGAAGGAAGAAAGAAAAATGGAAGAAAGAAAAAAAGGAAGGAAGGAAGGAAGAATAGATTTCTGGAATAATGCAATTAAGGAGGTAAAACTGAATGAATTCTACCACACATGTTGAAGTGATCCTTCCGGATAGCAATATTGATTATTGAAGGAATAAAAGAAGAATCCATTATCAACCTCTCAGCAAAGCTTTCTAGAGTTGTAACCTGTCCACATCTGTGATTGGGAAAGCTCACCCACACCTGTGTGAAATTGGGAGTGCTCTAACAGAACACTGAGAATCTGGAAAAACAAACCAAAACAAAAACAAGAAACAAAAAGCCAAACCTACTTTTGGCTTTATTTTCAACTTTTCAGTCTAATCTTCATGAAAATACACAGAGAGGCATTCTCAATGCATTCATTCCATCTTTCCTCTTTGTTGGCCTCTTTTCCCTCCTTGCTTTTGTACAATCTGGATTTGCTAAACCCCTGTGTAGGAGTCTATAAAATATTTCTAGCCAAATAATGTTTAAAGCTATTCAGCACAAGCATCCTTAATGACAATTAGGATGTATATTCTTTATAACTTGCAATGACAATATTGAAGGGCTTTTAACACCTTGAAGGATAGATTCCTGATTAAGACTGTTCAAATGACAACTAAATATGCATTGATAGAGTAGGTCCTCTAAAATACACAAATTTACACTGATAGAATATTCAGTTTCATTCAGTGATTGCTACTCATTAACCTGAAATCATGGCCAGATTACATTGCACTTAGACTAGGATCCTTAACAACATTTGCATATGTGTGTATGTAATATATCTATTTGCTTTTTATTGGAGTTACCAACAGGGGTAAGGTGAGAGCTTAGTCACAAGAAAAAGTCTTAACTTGAAAGCAACTGCACCACCAGAAATCTTGTCCCACATTGTGATGATGTCTGAAAACTGAAACCTTGTTGATCTCTGATCAGCTTGTAGGAAGCTCCATGATCCAAACATTTCTTTCTTCCTCCTTTTTTCTTTCTTGCTGTCTTTCTTTCTTTCTTTCTTTCTTTCTTTCTTTCTTTCTTTCTTCCTTCCTTCCTTTCTTTCTTCCTTTCTCTTTCTTTCTTCCTTCTTTCATTCCTTTTTTTCTTTCTTTCTTTTTCTTTTTCTGCATTTTGGCCAGATTCTCCACACCCAGCAAGTGTTAACTTTGTCCCACTGCTGTCTAGAGGTTCTCAGGAATCTTCCAGTTTCTTGTTTTCCCCAAATATGGGAATTTCTATTTACCTGTTTCCAACCTGAGACTCAAGAGCTCCTTCTGACCTCCTGAAAGAAGCATTTCAGTTTGCATCACCAGTGCAATTAAAAATAGCAGCCATACAAAGTCTGTGACTTGAGTTTGATCTCTGGAACCCATGCAGTGTTAGGAGGGAGCCTACTCCCACATGTTGTCCTCTGATCAGCATATATACTCAGTGACAAACTCATTCATACACACACACACACACACACACACACACACACACACACACAGAAAACACCCATGATTGTGTAAAGACAATAAATGTTTAAAACATTGACTATTGTGCAACAGACAAAAAAAACTTGCAAACTTCAATGATTTCAAATATTCATCATAAATATTCTTTTGTTGAAATTTTTGTTTTTATAGTAGCAAAAATATGAGAATAAACTCTACATTTTTAATTAATGTTAATATAGATTTTAAAAGACCTATTCCATAGAAGGATACTTTCCACTCATTTATTCCCCATAAACCACAATTTGTAGCAAACATAATTAATTTTTAATCATATCACTTTCTTTCCTTGCAATTCTGGAGCTACCTTTTACAGTAGAGCCCTTCCAGCATTCTAAATCTTCAGGGGTCTCATGTTACCTACATCGCCATCCCTCCATGAGAGTGTGTAATACTTAAGAGGACTTAAACTTTGAAATAATGAATATGAGTATGGTCCTTCAATCCTAGTCTCAGTACTTGGCTTGCTTCCTATACTCCTAAATCACCTTGGAGAACCAAACACAAACATACCCCACATACCAGAAAGATACATATATCTCAGGGTATGCAATATGTATAGTCCTTGATGGGTGAGAGATTCTTCCCAGCCTGCAGAATCAAGGGATAAGTGTATCTAGCAGTATTCCTTAATACGCTAAAATAAAAAAGAATGTAGGCTCAGTGCAAGCAATTGCAACCATCACACACTTTTCCAGTGAAGATGAAGAAACAGTATAAATGAAAACAAAAACTTGAGCCCACTTGTTGAAATGAGTGTCCTCATCATTCACATATCTAGTAATTTTCAAATTCTGAGAATGGAGAAAGAGGCTTCTCCTCACTTTTTCTTTTTCCTTTTTTGCTCTTCTTGTTTTCTTTTCTGTGTGACACTTAATTTTTGTGTACACATTCAAAAGGTATTTTACATTGTAATATATTTTAGACTGTTTATGATTTCATTGTTTACTTTATCTCTCATACATTCATCTAATTTGTTTATGTATTTTTATATTGTTGGGTGGTTTTCTTTCTTATTGTATTTCATTATTTAATTAATTTTTTTCATATTTTCCACAGATTCAATTCCCTCCTCTCTTCCTGTTCTTCCCCTGCCTTGTATATACCTCCCTTACCCATCCATTCCTCCCCCATCTCATTCAGAATGGGTCAGACCTCCCATGGGCCTGAACAAAGCATAGCACATCAAGTAGAGGCAGGACCAAGCTCCACCCCATGCATCAAGCCTGAATGAGGTAATTCAGCATGAAGAACTAGTTCCCAAAAGCTAGCAAAGCATGTCAGGGACAGACCCTGATCTCAATGCTAGAAGCCTCATATACAGACCAAGTTACACAACTTTCACATACGTGCAGAGGACCTAGATCCGTCCAAAGCATGCTCTGTAATTGATGGTTCAGAGCTCATAAGTTCCCACAATCTCAGGTCAACTATATGTGGGTACCCTCATCATGACCTTTATATTCTTGAGTTTCAAAATCCCTCCTCCTTTTTTTCAGGGGCTTATTTTCTTATTTTTCCAGAGTTTGGCCCAATCAATGCTTGACTGTGGATTTCTGTATCCACTTCTATCCATTACTGGATAAAGGCTATCCGATGACAATTAGGGATGTCACAAATCTTGTTTCAGTAGATGGCCAGTTCAGACACCTTCTCTAATATCACTAGGAGTCTTAACTAGGGTCATCCTTCTGGATTCTTGGCAGTTTCGCTGGTACCAGGTTTCTCCCTAACCCAGAAATGGTTCCTTCCCCCTATCAAGACGTCTCTTTCATTACTTTCCCCCTCTATCCTGGCCCAAGTTGGACTAACCTGATACCTCATGTTCCCATATCCCCATCCTCCGACCCCCAGTTTATCCAGAAGACATCTTCTGTTTCCCCTTCCCAGGGAAATTCATGTATCCCTCTTTGAGCCCTCTTTTCACCCTCACCATCTCTGTGTCTTTGTAGTTTTGAGGCATGATCTACTTAGCTTAAAAACATCCATATTTGTTATACTTCTTTTGACTTTTATCTTATTGTAATTTGAACATTCTCAGTATTGGGAAAACTTTTTTCCATATATACATTATATACATATATATCTTGCTCTTGTCCCAACTTTCTTTTGCCTCCAAGAAACATACTTGATTGATAAAGTATATCTGCAATTAGTGTCAAAGGATGGAAGACAATGAATGGAAACTGAAGTCAAGCTGACATAGCTATTCTGATATCTGCTAAAGTAGACTTCAAACCAAAGGTAATCAGAATGATAAATAAGGTCACTATACTTTAATAAATGGAAGTTATAAAGTTCTTGTAAAAAATGTAAACATGGATGTTAGGTCTCCCAATTTCATAAAACAAACATTAATGTGCTTACATGTCACATAGGCCTCATTATGATGATAGTGGTTGATTTTAGTGCCCCATTCCCATGTTGGGATAGATCATCTAAACTAATAATAAAACTAAAAAGTGATTACAATAAAAAAGATAGAAATTACAAAAATGCACAGAGTTAAGACAATGTATTATTGAATCCCAGTGTGTGATTGAGAAAACAATGGAGGATATTCTTTTTTAATACATAAAATCAAAAGACAATGAAAACACAATTTACCAGGATCTTTAGTACATCTAAGGCAGTTCTTGTAGGAAAATTTATAGTCATGAATTTATATTGGAAAAAAATAGTAAAGATATAAAATAAAAAAGCTAATGGTATAGTTCACCATCCTAAATAAAAAGGACAATCCTATGGTGGTTTGAACAAGAGTAGTCTCCATTGGCAGACATGTGTGAATGCATCATCCCCACTTGATAAAATTATCTGAGAAGGATTAGGAGGTGTAGCCATGCTGGAAGAGGTGTGTCACTAGTTAGTTCTCACTTGCTTCTGCTTCAGTGCTGTGACTGATTGCCTGTTACTGCTCCTCACCATGATGATCAGAGACACACTTTCTGACACTGTAGGCCCCAAATAACCTCTTTCTTGTGGTCAAGATGTCCTCAGAGCACTAGAAAAATAACTAAGACAAATAAAATATTCAAATACATAGATAGTAATTAATGACAATAATCATCAGGACAGAAATTAATGAAATAGGAATTGAAAGAGCAATGTACATAATTGAACAAAAGATCTTTGAAAAATACCTATAAGAATAACTGGGGAAATTGAGGTCCCCTTTGAGGTTTTTAATTTGTTAATAACAGGATTTAAAAACAGACTCATATACCTTGAGGACAATTTTATTCCACTTGAAGTGAAATACCATGGGAAAGGCAAAATGTAAAATCATAGGATCCATCTGGAGGAGGTAAATGGAAAGGAGAAAGAAAAAAAAATGTCAGGTCTTTTAAGTTATGATTCAAGAAAACTAGCAGGTTCAGCTAACAGGTGATGCTACAAGTATTTGGGCTGGGCAGAGAGGTCAAGTAAGAAATCCCAGAGCATCAGGGAATGAAAATTCAGAATTGCCAAGTGTTTGAAATAGAAATATAGAAATTGGAACAGCTATTTATACTTTTCTGATTAGGATTCAGAAAGGCTGTGACACAGAGCTCTCTGATAGTGGCTTCAAGCTTCAGCAGTGAAGAGATGGACTTCTGGAAATGGGAAGTGCATTATCTCATTAAAATAATAATTGTTAACCCCTAATTATAAAGCTTGGAATGCCATGCCCTCACTGAGGGCTAGAGAGAGTTAAGATTTTATTCATTTGACCAGGAGCCGCAATGCTGTCCTAAACCTTTCATCATAATAATGTGAGTCCTAAAGCTTTACTTACTTTTCTAGGCAATAGATTAGATAGATGGGTGGATAGACAGATAGATAGACAGACAGACATATAGATGATAGATAGATAGATAGATAGATAGATAGATAGATAGATAGATAATAAATAATGAATGGGGACCAAAGTCCATGAAGAGAGGATCTATCCCCATAGTCTTCCCAGACTGCTAATACCTGTCTAGCTACAGAGCATAGCCACTAGCTAAACTAACATAAATTGAGAGCAGACACCAATTAATAAAATTAGAGGTGAAAAAGTTAAAGTTACTACAGTGTCTAAGGAAGCAAGGAGAATATTTACAGAGTAGCTTGAATATTTAAATTAAAAAGAATTGGAAAACAAAACAAAATCATAAACTTGTAAATCTCATTTGGCCTAACAAAATTAAATTAGGATAATATAAATACTTCATTTTAGGCCTGGGGCATCTTTCTACCTGTGAGACCTGAGAAACTCTAGGGAATTTTACTCTAGCAAAAATTTCAAACTTAAAGAATATATCAAATAGGAAACCAGTTAATGACTCTTTCAGACCTACAGCATGGATAATATTTCCTCCATTCCCAGTGGCAACCCTTTGGCGTTTCTCAAAAAAAAAAAAAAAATGAACAAACAGGCCTCATACTGTGCTAGTCCCAATATGTCCTTGACAAATAAAACCTCTGCCTAAATTAGACATGCTCAACCCTACTGAGGGACTAGGAGTTAGACAGGCTCTCTGAAGGGGAGCAGCCATGACAAGGTATTAAAGACAGTGAACTTCCAAGATGACCATCTTCTTTCTCACCCTCCTGATCAGAGACAAAAGCCTGATAACTTAAATGATTTGTGGAATTTTTCTTCTGCTAGTCAGCCCCTCATAATGGACTGGCTCACAAGTTCACAATATGTTTACACAAGAGTTAGTCATTTTCATCTTTTTTTCAAATTAATCAACCCTAAATTGGGAGAGAAAGACCCTCAGTAAGTGTAAATAAAGAGCAGTAGTGAAGGAAAACCAGCTTCACTCAAGAGTCTCTCACTCGGCTTTGCTGGACATATTTCTCTCTGGGATCTTCACTTCCTGTATCTGCTTCCTCACTCCCAATGACAGCCTTTGTTCAGCTGAAGATTCTGTCTTGTGTTCTGGAACTTCTCCTCAGTTCCTTGTCATTCTAGCAAAAATCTCCTGCCTTTCAGTTCCTTATCTGGCAGAATAAACAAGCATGATCCAGAACCCAAGATACTCACACCTCTTCCTCACAGGAGCCTGGCAGAAAATCCAGTGACATGACAAATGGTCAGAGGTTTCCTATCTTTAAGCTTTCTTTTATCTCCTTCCAATCTTTCTGTAGTTCTCTCTTTTTTACTATTATTTTTTCTTATTTTCATATCAATTCCAGTTCCCCTCCCTTTCCCTGCTTCCCTCCCGCCTATGTTCCCGAACCCCCACCCATCCCATCTCCCCCACCCCCATTCCACAGGGAGGGTGATGCCTTCCAGGAGGGATCAACAAAATATGTTAAGTCATTTGGAGTGTGGACTAGGTGCTCCCTCATGCCTCTAAGCTAAGGGAGTATCCCTCCATGAGGAATGCGCTCCAAAAAGGCCTTTTATGCACCAGGGATACATCCTGGTTCCACTGTCAGAGGTCCCTTATACTTCCCAGGCCTTCTAACTGAGACCCATGTTCAGGGGTTCTGAGTCAGTCCAATAGTGGTTTACCAGCTATCTGTCTTGGAGTCCATTAGCTCCCCCTTGTTCAGGTCACCTGTCTCTATGGGTTTCTGTAGCCTGGTCTTGATCCTACTTTCTTATCACTCCTCCCTCTCTGCAACCAGATTCCAGGAGTTCAGCTCAGTGTTTAGCTGTGGATGTCTGCTTCTGTTTCCATCAGCTACCAAATAAGGGCTCTAGGATGGCAGATAAGTTAGTTATCAATCTCATTATCGGGCAAGAGCATTTAAAGTAGCCTTTCCACTATTGCTCAGATTGTCATTTGGGGTCATCCTCGTCAGCCTCTGGACATTTCTCTATAGGCAGTTTTCTCTTCAAACCTATAATGGCTTCCTCTATTATGCTATTAATAGAAATGGGTTAGTAATTAAGAGAAAACTTGTGGGACTAGGAAGATTGAGTCAGGGGAGGAATAGATGAGAGCAAAGAGTTGGTTATTCTAGAAAATGAACAAGATAGACAAAACTTTTTCCAATCTTACAAAAAAGCAGAGAGAGAACATGCAAATTAAGAAAATCAGAAATGAAAAGGGGAACATAACAGACATAGAGAAAATCCAGACAATTTTCAGGTCACACTTTGAAAACCAGTAGACCACAAAAATTGAAAATTCAAAGGAAATGGACAAATTTCTGGATAACTATCACTTACCAATATTAAATCAAGAACACACAAACAACTTAAATAGACCTAAAGAAATAGAAGCAGCCCAGAAGCATCCTTGACTCCCAAAGCAGGGCCACTGCTAAAGAAAGAGGCCTTAGCTGGAGAGTGCCAGTTCCCAGTGAGATCCGCCTACAGGTACAGAAACATCCTGAGTATCAGACCACCCTTTGCCCAGGCTAGAGGTGAGTCTGAGCCCTACATCCTCCCCCCAGGAATTCCCTGGGTTGTCCCCAGATCCCCCTGCTCCTGTGTCCTGTCCCCATCAAGAGCTCTCTTGGAGCTCTGATTCACCCCCACCCACCCCCACCTCGAGCTTGTCCCCCCTACCCTGTGCCCTACCCTGCCCATGGTCCCACTGCTCGGGTTGAGCACTGGGGCAGAGGGTGGAGCCAACAGTCCACACAGCTTCAGGGAACTTCTGGGAGCAGCTCTGAACACAAGGAGACCTGCCTATCCATGCAGGACCACCTGTAATTTCCACCTGCTTGGTCTCTGACCCCCACCGCTACCAGTACTCTACTGGAGTCCCAGGCTCCTCCCAGAGATCCGCCTATCTCTGAAGACCCACTGGGGGTTCTTGCCAGCAGGATTCTTGACCCCATAGCAGGGCCTCTGCTGAAGAAGCCTCAGCTGGAGAGTACCAGGTCCAGGCTAGATTTGCCTGTAAGCACAAGGAACATCCAGAGTCCTGGCCTTCGGGATCGTTGACTCCCATCACAAGTCTTCTACTGGAGCCTGATCGCTGACCCACATCCCAAGGCCCCTGCCTGTGGAAAGACATCCTAAAGCACTTGGGCCACCCAGAGCTACAGATATTGAACCTCTGACCCATATAAGCCCACCTGGGAAGTACCATAGAGAGAGGGAGAGACCCCACCAACACCTACTGGAAGAAGCTATGGGAAGATGGCAATACAAGAAAACACCTAATAGTAGGAAGACAAGCATGACACCACCCGAATCTAGGGACTCTACACCAGCTAGAACAGAACACAACAACAAAGCAGATGAAGCAGAAGGGAACGACTTAAAAATTACCTTCATAAAAATGATAGAGGCCCTCAAAGAAGATGTGAGAAAACCCTTAAAGAAATGCAAGAAAAAACAAACAAAAAAGTGGAAGAAATGAACAAATTTCTTCAGGAAAGTAAAGAAAGTACAGAAAGCCAGGAAAAAACAATTAAGCAAGCAAACTCACCCCATAGGAGTAGACGCCAGGAAATAATCAACTTGAGGGCTGAAATCAACAAAATAGAAACCATGAAAACAATACAAAAAAAAAAAAAAAAAAAATCAATGCAACGAAGAGTTGGTTTTTTTAAGAAAATCAACAAGATAGACAAACCTTTTCCAAACTAACAAAAAAGCAGAGAGAGAACATGCAAATTAACAAAAGCAGAAAGGAAAAAGGGAACATAACAACAGACACAGAAGAAATCCAGACAATTTTGAGGTCACACTTTGAAAACCCGTATTCCATAAAAACTGAAAATTCAAAGGAAATGGACAAATTCCTGAATAACTATCACTTACCAAAATTAAATCAAGAACAGACAAACAAGTTAATAGACCTATAACCTGCAATGAAATAGAAGCAGTCATCGAAAGCCTTCCAACCAAAAAAGGCCCAGGGCCAGATGGCTTCAGTGCAGAATTCTACCAGACATTCAAGGAAGACCTAATACCAATATTCCTCAAATTGTTCCACAAAATAGAAACTTAAGGTTCCTTGCCAAACTCTTTTTATGGGGCCACAATAGCCTTGGTACCCAAGCCTCAAAAAGACACAACTAAGAAAGAAAACTACAGACCAATATCCCTGATGAACATCGATGCAAAAATACTCAATAAAATACTGGCAAATCGAATTCAAGAATACATCAGAGAAATCATTCACCATGACCAAGTAGGCTTCATTGCAGGGATGGTTAAACATAAGAAAATCTATAAACATGATCCACCATATAAACAAACTGAAAAAGAAAAAAACATATGATCATCTCCCTAGATGCTGAAAAAAAGCCTTCGACAAAAATTCAACACCCTTTCATGATAAAGGTCTTGGAGAGATCAGGGATAAAAAGGAACATACCTAAACATAGTAAGAGCAATATATAGCAAACCAACTGACAACATCAAACTGAATGGAGAGAAACTTAAGGCGATTCCTCTAAAATCAGGAAAAACACAAGGCTGCCCTCTCTTTTCATGTCTCTTCAATATTATATTTGAAGTTCGAGCTTAAGCAATAAGACAACAAAGGAGATCAAGGGGATACAAACTGGAAAGGAAGAAGTGAAACTGTCTCTACTTGCAGATGATATGGGAGTTTACATAAGCGACCCAATAAACTCTACCAATAAACTCCTACAGCTGATAAACACCTTTGGCAAACTAGCAGGATACAAGATAAACTCAAAAAAATCAGTATCCCTACTTTATTCAGGTGACCAAGACAGGGAGAAAGAAATCAGAGAAACATCACCCTTTACCATAGCCACAAGCAATGTAAAGTATCTTTGTGTAATGTCTACCAAACAAGTAAAAGACCTATATAATAAGAACTTTGAGGCTCTAAACAAAGAAATTAAAGAAGATACCAGAAAATGGAAAGATCTCCCATGCTCTTGGATAGGTAGGATAAACATAATAAAAATTAAGAGAAAACTGAACCCAAAGAAATATCCAGAGACCTACAAGAATGACCACAACTAACAATGGGAACAACAGTGAAAAGGCCTTTCCCTGATAATGAGATCAAGAAATAACTTATACACCATCATGGAGCCCTCATCTTGTAGCTGATGGAAACAGAAGCAAACACCTACAACTAAACACTGAGCTGGACTGGAATCCAGATGCAGAGATGGAGGACAAGACCAGGTTGCAGAAACACATAGATACAGCTTACTTGAATAGGCAGGAGCTAATGGGCCCCTAGAGTGATAGCTGGGAATCCAGCATAGGACTGACTCAGAACCCCTGAACATGGGTCTCAGCTAGAAGCCCTGAGCAATCTACGGGACCTCAGACAGTGGAACCAGGATATATTCCTGGTGCACAAAAGGACTTTGGGGGCACATCCCCCATGGAGGGATATTCCCTTAACCTAGAGACAGGAAAGAAGTCCTAGTCCCTATTCCAAATGACTTGACAGATTTAGATGGCTCCTCCTGGAAGGCATCACCCTACATGTGGAGTCGGGGGGCGGGGAGGATGGGAGGGTAGGGTGGTTGGGGTGCATGTGAGGGTAGGAGAGAGAGAAAGATTAAGGGAGGGAAGAAAGGAGAGGGACTGGGATCAATATTTAAAAAAATAAATCATTAATATAACAAAATTGTAATAATGGAAAAAAAAGAAAAAGAAGTTAATTGGATTCTTATCCAAGTTGGGGACAGAGATTATTTTTTTCCTGGAGGTCACTCAGCTAATAGAAGTTTTAAAATGGCTTTTTTAGTTAGCTTTTAGGGGAAATTGTAAAAATAGATTTGAAAAATGTTTTGTTATATATCTACTATATAAACTTATTCAAATCTAATGACAGGTTATGATAGTAAGTACAGTATAGTCCCCGTGTAGAGTATAAAGACTGTCTTTTGTTTTCTATACAGTTTACCTTTGAATTTGAAAAGTTTCTTTGTTTTATTTTACTTAAAGTATATTAAATACCAGTGTCTTCTGTGCCAAACAACTGACTGATTGTGGCTATTTATAAAAGACCATGACAGCTTAATTTGTTGAACGTAGATGTTCCTTCATAAAAGAGAATTAAAAAGTGCCATAATAGCCTCATGTCTTAGTAAACTCTAAAAAATAATTGAGATGACTGTCTACACATAGGCAAGGATCTCATAACAGCTCATGTGTTCACTTAATCATGGAGTTGAGCTCACCACAAGTAGCATACAACAATGTGGTTTGCTGCTCTATTGGATACTGATATAATAAAGAAGCATGGCATATGACTTCAATACCATTCTTCATAATGTGATCACATGGCATAAACAAAAATGGCAGCAAAGATTAAACTTTTTGGTCTCAATAGTGAGACTCCATTTTCTATTAGATTGAGAAGGTACAACAGACCTCCAAGTGTGAGGCTATTTAGAGTTTTATTTTGTCTCAATTTTGACAATTTTTGCATGACATTTTACTAGCTTAAAAAAAGTTAAAGAGTTCTCTTGGCTGCATGCCTCTAATATCAGCCTACCAACAAAGGGAGGTAACGTTTTGAGATTTGCAGAGGTTCACGGTTGCATATTGATAAAGCATGGATCACTGGGACTAGGAGGGTAAACATTTAGGTATTGGGCATACTGTAGCTAGTGGGAAGCTACTATGGCTAAGGAAGGACAACCTAACTGATCAAGGCACTGGAGATACAATCTCTGCTCTGCTTTACTGCCTACTATTTCTGCATGGCATCTCCAGACTAATTTTGCTGTGAGACAGAGAGACAGAGTGCTTTCATACCCCTCACCACTCAAAACTCTTTTTCTTCACACTGACCTGTTTTGTTTCTGTCCTGCAGTACCCAAGTGTCCTTTCAGCTTTGAGTTACAGCAAAAGAAATTTAAGAATACACCACCTTCTGAGTTCTTTTAGATGTCTGCTTATTGTTATGTATGTTCAATATTCCCTAAATTATAGAGGCTCTCCCAATTTGGATAGTTCTCTTCAAAAAAAAAAAACTATCACAATGAATGCTTATAATATATGCTTATATGCTTCCTATGTAAATTTTCTAAAAATGTCATGTCATGTAAACTTACATGGGATCAGGCAGAGGGATTTCTCCCCTTTCTATTTCACCATATGAACCTTCCCTATCCCCATTAACCTGTCTGGAACTCTCTGATCCAAAGTCCTGGTACTTTTTTTTTTTTCACTAATTATTACTTATTCAAACTGCTGAGATATTCTGGAGATTCTTCCTCTGCATGGGATAAGAGGTACCTTAGTTGACATCACCACAAACACTAGGGCCTTAAGACATTATGCAACTTTTAGGAAAATATTAAAAGTCCTATTTCAGCTCATGTGATTTGTTCCTGTGTTCAGCAATTTATATTTCATTGTTTATAAAAGATTCTCACAGCTGGTCTTCATAGCTGTTTTACAAATGATGATCCAGGGCAGAGAACTGAAAATATGCAAGTTGCTGAAAGCAAGATGGGTGTTAGGATTCTTTAGGTTCCAGGGAGCAGAACTGGATCCATTTACAGGTCAGATTCACTCCAAATAAAAATTACTCAACTTTTTCCTGGCCTTGGGACTTCCTAACCTTGTCCTGGGACCCCCTTGGGAGCCCCTCACCCACCTTACACTTCTCCCATTAAGTACTTAGACCTAAGAGGAAAAGACTTAACCTTGTCTTCTGCTCTGCTAACATCTAGCCAGTTCTCAAAGAAATGCCGGAGCTCCATACTGTCAGGACTGCTATGAAACAACCAGCTACCAGGACATGGCAGCACCCCAGCTTTCTCAGATCCCCCCAAAGAAGATCTATGCCCCCAAGTCAGCAGGAAGCAATCTGGAGAACTCAATGTCCTTATTCCCTAACCTGCCACGCCCAACACCCATCTTTTTAATAACAATACAAGGTGGGAATGTTAGGAACTAGCAGCCTGCTGACCCCACCCCCAAGGATGGGCAGGATGCTCATGGCCATGTCTTCACTAAGTCAGGCTTTACCTGGCTGTCAGAGGACTCAATTACTTACACATGCACAAGCCCCCCCTTTTAAAGCAAGTACACCAAGCCTGCCCCTCTCTCTTGCCCCCTCTTGCCCTCTCTTGCTCTTTCTCTTTGCCCCCCGCCACTACTTTCAGTTGTCCACCAGCTAACCCCCTTTCTCTCCCCTCTCTCAATAAACTCCACATGGGCATGGAGTCTTGTGTTTGTGCTTTATAGGCATTAGCTGAAGCAAAAGAACAACAATGGGGAGAGCTACAAATTTAAATTCTGAACTGTGTTCTGCTTCCATTCTGTGCTGTACTGGGCTTCCCGTTGTGCCTTATTTTCTGCCTTTAATTGAAAATATTTCTTTTCTCACATAATATATCCTGATTAGAGTTTCTCTTTGATGTAATTTAAGAATAGTCGTACAAAAGAGAAAGAAGCCATGTAGCAGGGTTCAAGCAGAGGGGTTTTTATTAGGGAAAGGACAGGGAGACACACACACAGAGAGAACAGAGATAGGGAGAGAAAGAATGTGAGAGGATGTGAGGTGGGTAGGACCCTTAAAAAAGAGAATATAGTGAATGTGCACAGGTGGTGCTCTTAGTGGCTGCAGCCGAGGATGTACTCTGTCAGAACCTCAAGGACAGGCCAGTACAGATGTCTGAATACTAACACCCTTTCCTCTACTTCTCCTTATTCCTTCCCTTACCCCCACCCAACTGCATATATTCCTTTTCTATCTCTCATTAGAAAATGGCTTATAAGGGGTAATAGTAAAATAAAATATAAAATGATAAACCAAAAAGTAATACACCTACATCAATAAAAACAAAATGGAAAAAAATAACAAAAAATAAAATAAAAACCAGAAGGAAAACAACCAAAGAAAAGAAATAAAAGACAAAGGCTAACTTGTTCATATACCCAAGAATCCCATGAGAACACTAAGCCAGAAGCCATAACCTATGCAAAAGGACCTGCAGCACAAAAAGAGAAGAAAATTTATGTATGTGTATATTACATCATTTTATGTTATATTATATTATATCATATTTTATAAAAATAATAAAAACTAAAAGAAAAAATAGGCAAAACCCCTACAAGACATTATGAGTCAAAAATACAGCAAAAATGCCTTTGAGTTCCATTTCTGTTGGGTATTAACTGCTGGGCATATAGCCTTTCTGTAAAAGTTGTTCAATCCCCTTGTGGGAAACTTAACTTTCATTTGCAAGTGGCTATCATTTAGAGATAGCTTTCTGAGTTAGGAGTAGAAGATGGGTCCACTTCTCCTTTCAGATCTAGGATACTATCAGTTACAGACTCATGCCTGCTACCTGAGTCTGTATTGCCTTCATATGTCCTTTGATCGTGTTGACTGAAAGGGCTTTGTTTTCTTGGTGTCCTCCATTCCCTCTGTCTCTCAAACTTTTTCTGCCTCCTCTTCCATGATATTCTTTGAGCCCTAAGGGAACAATTTGATGGAGTCATCCCTTTGGTTTGAATGTTCTGACTGTGAGTCTTTGTATTTGTTTTCAAGTTCTTCAGGAGGTAGCTTTTATGATGATGTTTGAGCAAGACACTGATCTCTGAGTACAGCAGAATGCCATTAAGATTCTTTTTATTGCTTTTATTTTTATTTTTTTTAAGAACAGTAGTACTTGGTTTTAACCTGGCTATCTAGGCTATGTAGTGTTAGGTTCTTGGTCAACCACTCAGTCTCTACTATAATTTTTATCTTGTACAGTTGGTTATAACTCAAATCAAATATTGGTTAATTATTCCTACATGTTTTGTTCCACATTTGCATTAGCATATATTGCAGGCAGAATACCATTGCAGATTAAAGGGTTTATGATTCTAATAGGCACAGGAAACCATTGGAGGAAACTCTTCAAAGGAAATGACTGATGCTCTGGTAAACTTCATTTGGTGACAAGAGGCCTCTACTTGGAGCTCTGGCTACTAAATGATTGGTCATTTTTATTTAGATTCCCTTTATATGTGTGTATATTTTGAGAAGTTTCCATTACATTAAGTTTCAATATTATCCCTCAAATGGTCTTTAATTTTAGCTGTCTCTCCCTTATCCCCTTCCCACTTAGTGTTCCTATTCCAACCCTCCTGGTATCCATCCATAACTATCCAATTTCCCTTTCTTAAAGAGCTCCTTCTGTCCCCCTAGTTCCTTACTGTATATATAACATCTGTTGTTCTATGGATTAGCTCAGTTATTGTTGACTTAACAGACAATACCCACATAAAAACAAATTCTTTCTGAGTCTGAGTTACTTCACAGGATGATTCTTTATAGTTTTACTCATTTCCCTGTGAATTTTGTGATTTCAATATTAACTTTATGTCCATTGCTGTTTTGTGTGCGTATGTGTCTGTATGACAGTGTCAGACACTATAAGTGGAGTTACAGACAGTTCTGAGCTACCTTGTGGATGCTGTGAACTGAACCCTGGTCCTCCAGAAGAGCAGTCAGTACTCCTAATCTCTTAGACATCTATCCAGCCTAATGATTTCATTAATTTTTATTTACTTATTTATTTATTTATTTATTTATTTATTTATTTATTTATTTTTAAAGACAGAGTTTCTCTGTACCTTTGGAGGCTGTCCAGAAAATTTCTCAGTAGACCACGGTGACCTCAATGTCATAGAGATCTACTTGTCTCTGCCTCCAAAGTTCTTGAATTGAAGGTGTGCACCACCACTGCTCAGCTTTGATCTTATATTTAACAGCTGAATAATACTCCCATATGTAAATGCGTCATAATTTCTTTACCCATTTTTAGTTGAGAGACATCTAGTTTGTTTACAATTTCAGAATATTATGAATAGGTCAGCAATGAATATTATTGAGCAAAGGTCTCAATGGTAGGAGGAAGCATCTTTTGGTTATATGCCTAAGAGCTGAGCCATGAGAGAGATCCATTCCCATCTTAGTGAAGAATTGCCACATTGATATCCAGTGTCTGTAAAAATTTGTACTCTCACCAGGAATGGATGAATGTTACTCTTACTCCATATCCTTGCCAGCATGAGCTGCCACTTGTTTTATTGATCTTAGCCAATGAGATGGATATAAAATTAAATCTCAAAGAGGTTTTGATTTGCATTTCCATGATGCCTAAGGATGTTGAACATTTCTTTAGAAGTTACTCAGCATCTTTTTGAGAAATTCTCTGTTAAAATCTGTAGTTCACTTTTTCTTCTTTTTATTAAAAAAATATATTTTTTCTTTTTTACATACCAACCACTGTTCCTTCTTCCTCCTCTTCTGCACTCCCCGTCTCCCCCCCCCATTCCTACCCTCTATCTATTCCTCAGAGGTGGAAAGGCCTTCCTTGGGGAGTCAACAAAAGCTGTCACATGAGGACATGAGGCTGAGGCAGGACCAAGGCCCTCCTCTGCTTTATCAGGCTGTCAAAGTATCCATAGGGAATGAGCTCCAAATAGAGCCAGTTTATGAACTGGGGATAAGTCCTGGTCCCACTGCCAGATGCCCATTCAACAGATCAAGGCATATAACTGTTATCTATATTCAGAGGGCCTAGTTTGTCCCATGCAGGTTCCCCAGCTGTCAGTCCATAGTCCTGAGGTCTCACTAATTTTGGTCAGCTGTCTCTGTGGTTTTCCTCATTACGGTTTGACACCCCTTCTTGCTTATATGGTCCCCCCCCCCTCTCAAACTGAACACCAGGAGCTGATCCCATTGTTTGGCTATGGGTAACTGCATCTGTTTCCATCATTTACTGGATATAGGTTTTATGATCTGATTAAAGGGGAAGGTCCATTGAGATACCCTCTGCATTATTGCTAGGAGTCATAGTTGTCACTGTATAGTCCTGAGAACTTTTCTAGCACTAGATTTCAAGATCTATGAAAATTTGTGTTGCAATTTTAATGGATATTTGATTGAATTTTTGATTGTTTTTGTTCGGTGATCCTGTTATTTTATTAATTCAACTGGTACATGAGCATACAAGATCTTTCCATTTCCAAACTATTCTTCATTTTTTTTCTTATTTTTTTTGAAGTTTTTATCATATAAGTCTTTCACTTGCTTGATTAGAGTTACCTATATATAATTTGTATTATTTGAGACTATTATTAAAGGCTTTGTTCATTATTTCCTTCTCATTCCATTTGTCAATTATATATAAATGACTAATGATATTTGCCAGTTAATTTTGTCTCTAGCTGTTTTGTTGAAATTTTTTATCTTACACTTTGTTGAAAGTGTAAGAGTTTCTTGGTGTAATAGCACAGCCCACAAACACCCACATGGCTTCCAGAAGCAGCACAGAACATCAACCTCAACTTGTTCCCTACTGGTAGGTAGCACAGGATACAAATATCAGCATAGCCTCCAGCAGTGACATTACACCTATGTTCATAAGAGAAATTTGTCTCTAATACACTTTCTTTGTTGAGACTTTGTGTGGTTTAGGTATCAGGATAAACACATCCTCATAAAATCAATTAGGTGATATTTCTGCTACTTCTATTTTATGGAATAATTTGAGGGTTATTGGTGATAGTTCTTTTTTGATGTAGAGTAGAACTCTGTCTTATAACCATCTGGCCCTGACCTGTTTGGGTTGGGAGATTTTTAATTACTAAATCTATTTCACTAGGAATTATTTCTATTTAAATTGCATGTTATTTAACTTTGGTAAGTGATATATTTACAAAATCTCATCCCTCTTGATTTAGTTTTTTTTCTATTTTGTGTAGTACAGGTTTTTAATGTATATCCTTATAATTCTCTGGATTTCCATCTATTACATTGCTCCATTTTCACTTATAATTTTCTAAGTTCTCTCTTTGTATTTAGTTAATTTTGATAAGGGTTTATCTGTCTTAGTGATTTTGTCTATGGTCCACCTATCTGTTTCATTTATTCTTTATATATATATATATAAAGAATAAATGAATATATATTTCTATCTTATTATGTATTGAGTCTGATTTTTCTTGCCAACTACTCTTATTGGGTGTGATTTCCTCTTTTTCTTCAAAAAGCTTTCAGGTGTGCTTTTAAGATCTTTCCAATTTTTCATGTAGATACTTGGTGCTGTAAACTTGCTTATTAAAATAGACTTTAGTTAGGGTATGTGGTGTATTAATTTTCAGTATATTCTACAAATTTCTTAATTCTTAATTTCTGTCAACCCATTTTTCATTTAGTACTGAATTTTTCAGTTGTTCGGGTTTTGTAACCTTTCTGTTGTTTCTGTTGTTGATATCTAGATTTAACCCCAAGTGATCAAATAAAATGCAGTGTGTATCCATGCAGATTTGTTTTATGTTTCAGTGTTTCTTCAGTTTTGGAGAAGTTTTGAAGAGGTACCATCAGATGATATTTTCTTTTATGTTTGGGTAAAATGTTCTATGAATATCTCTTAGGTATGTTTGGTTTATAATGTCAGTTAGTTTCAGAATTTCTCTGCTGAATTTTCATATGGATGATCCCTCTAGCAAGGAGTGTCATTGTGTGAGGACCAATGTATAACTTAAGATGTAGTTGTATTTCTTTTACAAAGTTGCTTGCATTTATATTATGGTGTATAATCTTAAAAATCAATATTGTCTTTTAAGATTTGTCCGTTGATGAGGATATAGTGTTCTGTCCTATTTCTTCTGATTAATTTTGGTATGAAGTATATTTTGTCAGATATGGAAGTAGCTATTCCAGCTTGATTCTTAGGTCCATTTTATTGGAATATCTTTTTTGACATTTTTATCTTTAAGTGACTTCTGTCCTTGATTTGAAGGTGTATCTCTTGGATGCAACAAAAGGATGGATCCTGTTTGGCAACCATTCCCTGACACTGTAGCTTTTTTCACTGAGGAATTGAATCCATTTATATACAAAGATATCAAAAAGCAAATTTTGTTATTTTGTTGTTATGGTGGTGGCAGTGGTGGTGGTTGAGATTGTGGTGATAGTAGTTATAGTGTAGTGTATATATGTACATGTTTAACCTCTTTTAAATAGATGTTTGTTTCTTATTTAAACTTTTTTTTTTGATGTGGTAAACCTATGTACATTGGAGTTTTCTTTCTAGCTTCTTTTGTAAACTGAATTTGTTAGTGTCCCAGGTTTTCCAGATGTCTTGTTCAATGGTTTCTTTAGAATTAACATTTTCTTAAGCCAAGTTATCAATTTCTTCTATCATGTGTTGAGATGCTCTTTTCCATCTCTTGTATTATGTTGGTCAAGCTTGTTTTTTTTTTTTCAGTATTAATTTTTTTTCCTTTTAAAATTCAAATTAGAAACAATCTTATTTTATATATCAGTCCCAGTTCCCTATCCTTCCCATTCTTCCATGGCCACCACCAACCTTCATCCCATACCTCTTCTGCTCCATAGAAAGGGTGAAGTTTCCTATGGGGAATCTTCAAAATCTGTCACATCATTTGGAGCAGGGTCTAGGCCCTCTCCCATGTGTCTAGGCTGAGAAAGTAACACTCTATGGGAAATGGTCTCCCAATGTCCATTCATACACTAAGAATAAATGCTGTTCCCTTATCATAGATACCATAGACTTCCCAGGCATCCTGTAACCCATGTGCAACAGGTCTGGTTCTGTCTTATGCTAGTTTCCAAGCTATCAGTCTGGGGTCCATGAGCTCCATGAGCAGTTTTTGTGGGTTTCCCTAGCATGATCTTGACCCCTTTGATCATTACTCCTCCCTCTCTACAACTGGATTCTAGTAATTTGGCTCAGTGCTTAGTTGTGGGTCCCTGCTTCTATTTTTGAGGTTCCTATTCCAATTCCTTTTTTTTTTTTCCAGAGTTTTCAGAGTTTTGGTTTTTGTTATGATTCTATTTCCACTTCCATGTTCATTTCACTGTCTGTGTGATCATAGATTTCATTAAGGGATTTATTTGTCTCCTCTTTGGTGACCTCTATCACATTCATAAAGGCTGCTTTAAGGTTCTTTCCAAGTACTTTAGCTCTGTTGTAATACCTATCAGCTGCTGGTGGAAGGAGTTTAAATTCTAGTAGAGAAATATTGTCCTTTGTTTTATTAAATTCCACACCAGCCCCAGTGGAGACAGTGTAGCAATTGCTGAGAGAAATCTCAGTGGCTACCTGTCCAGAGGTTTGCACCACACGTGGTTACACCTCCTGGGGAAAAGCTGGGAAAAAGTGGTTCAGGACCCTGCAGGTGATTGCCTGACTGACAGTCTGAAATGGGTGCTAGGTGTATGTTGTGCTATGATAGCTATAATGTTTTTGATCATGGGTGCTTTGGCCTATAGCTCCACTGTTAATTCAGAGAAGCCCAGAAAACACTTATAGTTTCAGGGACTGAAAGAGATACAGACCAGCAATCAACAGATAGATGTTGCCCTAGGTCCTACAAATCCCAGGGCACCAGTTGAGACTTCAGGTGTCAGCCCAAGGCCTAATAAATTAACATACCTAAAGCTTTAGGAATTTGCCCACAAGATGCCTAATTAGCCCCACAGCAAAGCTGTTGTGGGATTTACTACTGAGTTTTTAGGGCCCTTAAATCAATAAGACAGCACAAGAGTTCTTATCAATGCTGTTAAAAGTTTACTGACCAGAGACAATGATTATTCTCTAAACTCAGTAAATCAAATCCCTGGTATGCTGACCACAAGCAGTCCAAAATAAACAGAGGTTCCCAACTACACACTTGCTTAGTTGTATTTACGATCTCATGCTCCAAAGTAATTGCTGACATTTCTATAGTATGTCTGTAAAATTTAAACTGTGGCCAAAGATCTGTTTCTTGAACTTTCTGCGTAAAAACCCGATGCTCTGAAGTAAAAATTGCAGCAGTTGCAAACCTCCTCCAGTGTGTTTGTGTCTGTCTGTCAAGCCAAAGCCACTTCTGACCTGTTCATCTGAGTCTTGGTCTCCCCGCAGACCTGTTGCCCACTGAAAGGTCTGCAGCAATTAAATATGATTTTATGATAGCAAGTAAGCATCTCACTTTGGGAAGACTGTAACTCTAAGTGCTGATACCTGTATTTGTCTGTGTTACGTGGGTGTTTTGTCCTTGGTCCTATTGCTTTCCCTGGTTCTTAGAAAAAATTTTGGCTGAGCCTTTCTTGGTCAGAAACTATTCTGGCATCCTAAAAGTGTGGCCACTGGGAGTTCTGACTAAAATGTGTTGCTAGACTTTGGAATGGGGATAGACTAGTGGGAAGGAACTGGAAATTTCCACAAGATGGGGAAAAGGAGAATGGTACACTAGGATCTACTAAGTCTCCTTGGAATAAGCAAAGAATGAAGAAAGGCTAGAACAAGCAATCTGCTACAAGTCTAGGGATGTGAGAGATTGCATGTAGAGAAGAAGTCATTAACCTACCTGCTTCTCTTCCTGTAGTAGCTACTAAGGTGTTCCTGTTGGTGTTGGGTCAGGGGCAAAGCAATGTGTTTGGGGAAGGAAGTTACAAGGAAAAGGAAATTTGGAGGGGAAAGTCTATGTGGCCCACTGAAGATAGTGGGGCGGAGGAGGGAAGGCTGCAGCATGTAGTCTGCTACAAACGTGAGGATAAGACTTGAGGATTAGATTTTGTACAGGAATAGGAATGGGAAAGACCTGCTTTTAGCATACTTGCATCCCTGTTTGGACTGGCCTGTGAGTCCCATGTAGTACCAGCTGTGGGTAATTCTCTCTCTCTCTCTCTCTCTCTCTCTCTCTCTCTCTCTCTCCATATCTCTTCTCTCTCTCTCGCACACACACACACACACACACACACACATTAAGTGTTCAGGTTGTCTGCATCCATGTGCAGGCACATGCATGCTATCTAATTAGCAATATGATGCTGACTTTAGCTGACTTCTCATACAAAGCTTCCAGGCATGTGCTCCTTATACTTAAATCTGATGTAGTAGATTAAATAGTTACCATATCTTCCTGACTCTGGTACATGGTCTAGCCAGATGTAGATTGCATTTCAGTTAACAAAACACATATTAATTGTGATATTGAGAGAAAATTAACTGGCAATGGTGTGGGTTTTTGAAATAGTACAGCTGGCTCCAGTAACATACCTTCTCCAAAAAGGCCACTCCTAATTATTTCAAAACAGCTCCACCAACTGGGGATAAAGCAATCAAATATTTAATTTGTCTTATAAAGGCCATTCTCACTCAAACCACTACATCACTTTTCCTCCAGAAGACCATCTGAACACTTCATCCCAGATGGCCTTCCTGGCACTGTCTTCCTCACTAGACTCTCCACTTTCAATCCTGCTAAGTCCTCTTCTCATTACCAATATTGCTGTAGAGGAAGAAAAGGACATGATTTCGCTACTCTAGGAAAATACTTTTGAATACTTAAATGTTCCTCTGTGTTCCAACCTAACTCTGCTGCCACCTAATCACTTTTACCTATCTTCTAGCTAATGGACCATCCAACTAAAGTTTTTTCTTGCCATGATGAGAATTGTTTAGGACTTGGGACAGAAAGCTGGACTGGGGGTTTCTTTGCATCAATTAATCTCTCTGTTTCACAAGTTCTCAGAAAGTCTTAATTTAAAATCATCTTGACACCCTTTCATGATCAACTAAGTCCTTTGGCATCCATGTTGCATGATCCTTAACATTGTCACATAGGGATTGTGTCCTCCTCCAGGAACAGTGTTGATTCTACACCAATGGATCAAAATTAGCTCCAGATGAACACAAAACCTTAGGGATCAGGCACAGAAACTTCCTTAAAAATCCCTCTATTAGTTCTCTCCAATTCTCCCTCCTGCCTTGTTCACTCACTTCTTCCTATTTATCTTTATAATTATAATTTTATCCTGTGTGTTGAACTGTTTGCAGAAGTTCATTCTGGATCAAATCATGTTTTTCTACATAAAGTAGAGTAAAAACAATTTTCTTAGAATCACCACTAGAATAAAGAACCAACAGTAAGTGACCAGACAACACTACCCCCTATCCTGAATATATGAATGATCTGAAATTGAAATAAGGAATTGTACTCCCCTCCAAAAAAATTCCATAAAGGAGACCCAAGAATACAAGCAATTGGATGCCATCACCTTTTGGAAAAGCAGCTGACCCCCCATCTCATCGCATGCCCTGGTACCTGAAGGGCTGCAAAAAGGACAATCTGATTTTCATCCTATTCTGAAGTTTCAAATCAAAGAACTCTTTTTTCAGAAGAACAGTTTCTGGCTGTAGCAAGTCTATGCCCTACTCTTTCCCATACAAAAACTGTTTACAGACTTTGGGAGTGCTACCACTCCATGCAATAACACCTACTCTTACAACTGAGGTCAACTGAAGATTCATTCTTGCTTTTCCCTCTGCACTTCAATTTTTTTTCTTATGGTAACTTCTTTCTTATAACAATAATTCAGTAAGCAGGGTGTTGGTGGTACACACCTTTAATCACAGCATTCAGGAGGCAGAGGCAGATGGATCTCTGTGAGTTCAAGGCCAGCCTGATCTACAGGTAGTTCCAGGACAGGCTCCAAAAGCAATGCAGAGGAACCCTGTCTTGAAAAACCAAAATAAATAAATAAATACATACATAAATAAACAGATCAGTAAATAAAATAATAATTGAATAAAATAAATTACCTGGAGAGAAACTCAGCCAGAGACCACTACACTGACTTCACTGAGGCACTAAGGAAAGAAATAAAAGAAAATGCTAGAAGGTAAAATTTCTCATAGGCTTGTAGATAAGGAAAATAAATATTATAAAAATAGCTCTATCACATTTTCTTTATCCATTCTTCAGATGAGGGGCATCTAGGTTGCTTTCAGGTTCTGGGTATTAAAAA
Source organism: Phodopus roborovskii (assembly GCF_943737965.1). Taxonomy (NCBI): domain Eukaryota; kingdom Metazoa; phylum Chordata; class Mammalia; order Rodentia; family Cricetidae; genus Phodopus; species Phodopus roborovskii. The sequence goes on along the minus strand of NW_026126525.1, from coordinate 40,104,586 downwards.
TAATGTTGCTATGAACAGAGTTGAACAGATGTCCTTGTGGTATGAATGTACATCCTTTGGGTATGTGCCTAAGAATGGAATTGCTGAATTTTGAGGTAGACTGATTCACATTTGATAACTGTTGTGTTATATATTTTGCCATGTTAAGGTTAAAACCCTTCTTTTTATTTAGACAGAAAAGAGGAGATGATGGGAGATGTCATTGTATATATGTTTCTCATACTGGTTAATGAATAAAGCACTGTTGGCCAATAGGAAAGGAAGATAGGAGGGACTAGGAAACAAGGAGAAAAGAGGAAGTAGTAAGTAGGAGTCAAGATGGAGAGTCTGGAGAAAGCAGAACTGCCATTCCTCTGCTTTCAGTAATACATAGAAATGAGTTAATACTTAAGATAGAGGTAGCCGATAAGAAACAAGTAACTGGCCAATAGCATAATATCAAATACAGAATCTCTGTACGTTATTTGGGGCTGGCGCTGAGGCGAGACAAGACCAGCGGCAGGCGGAAAAAACCTTATTCATTTCAGATCTGAGCAAGTGGAAATTCAAGAACCCAAGTCTGAGAGCTGGTAAATCATTCTAGGACTGAACCAGGGCCCCTGAATATGGGTATCAATTGGGAGGCCTGGGCAGTCTATGGGACCTGCTGCAATGAAACCAATATTTATATCTAGTACACAAATGGGCTTTGGGAGCCCATTCCCTATGGAAGGATAATCTCTCCACCTAGATACATGAAGGAGGACCTAGGTATTGCCCCAAATGATGTGTCAGACTTCAATGATCTCTCACGGGAGGCCTTATTCTCCCTGTGAAGTGGGTGGGAGTGTGATGAGAGGTTAGTGCAGGGCATGGGAGGACAAGAGGGAGTGGGAACTGGGAGTGGTATGCAAAATAAGATTGTTTTTAGTTTAAATAAAAATTTATTTTAAAATATAGCTCTATCACTAAAAGCAAAGTACAAAATTTAAAATGCAACATAGATCAAAATCCAGAAGATATTCTTCATTTAACCATAAAGACAAATCCTTAAAATGTAACAAAAACACAGAAGACCTTGTAAAGCTAAAACAATTCTTTAGTAGGCAGAGGAATGCTTATAGTATAACAATACCAGATCTCCAATTATATTACAAAAACATATTTTAAAAACAGTATGATACTGCATAAGATATATCTGTGTATACATAAAATAATAATAAATAAGCTAAATTAAAGCCTGACAATGATAATGACTTATTTTTTTGAGAAAGTTTTCAAAAACATTGGAGAGAAATCCAGTCCTCTCTGCTTTGTATTGATGAAAATGAATTTCTGTATGTAGAAGAATGAAACTAAATTCCCACCTTTTTCCACCTTTGCATTTTTATTTAAAATTTTTTCACGTGATATTTTCACTATATTTTCCCCTCTCCCAACTCTTCCCAGATCTTTCTCACTCCCTGTATATCAACTGCATGTTATTTCTCCTCTCCTTGTTCTTTCTCTCTCTCTCTTTCTCTCTCTCTATCTCTCTTTCTCTCTCTCTCTCACACACACACCACACACACACACACATATGCACATAAATACAAACAAAAACAATAAAATGAAACACCCCCCCAACAAAAACAATAAGAAAGTTCAGTTCCCAAACACAACAAACCAAACCAAAATGAAAACGACAAAGTACACACACACACACACACACATTTTATATTGTTCAACTACTTCTAGGAATCATGAGGCCTGCTCTGGAGTGTGAATGATATACCTGGTATCACTCCATTGGAGAAAACTGTTTTTTTATTTTTTTCCTTTCCCATCAGCTACAAATTGCAAATAGTTTCTTAGTAGGAGAAGGACTTAGGGTCCACTTATCTTTCTCTATGCTGGGATTGCTTCCAGTATTCATTTTTGCAGGTCTTGTTCCTACTGTCATAGTCTCTATGGCTAATGTGTGTATCTCCTGTGGCTGAAAGACAGTTTCCTTGCAGTTAGTCAGCACCTCTTCTTAGTACTTTTGTGTTCTCTCTTCTATTTAAATTCCGGAATCTTGTGGGAGATGTGATAAAGACATCCCACTTAGAATGTATTTCTTCAAAGTCCCCCATTCTTGGTATATTGTCCAGTTGTGGGCCTTTGTGTTAATCACCAACTACTTATCTGGTGAGGGCTAAGCAACGCATTGATTAATAAGTAGAACTGTAGAGGACACAAGGATCTTGTACCCAAAATAAACACTAGGGAAACCATCAATATTAAAAATGAATTGTTATTCCTTAAAAGAAAAATGAGCATAACATATTTTCAACCCAGAATGCTGGCAATGGATGTAAGTAATAGCCTGGTAGTCTGAATTATCTGTAGGACCAGACAATATTTCACTTTCCCCCAACTTTTCTGTTTGTCTTAGTCATTCTCCTTAAACCCTTGAGTATTGTTCCTACCTTTTTTTATGGGAGAAGTCATATGTACTTTGTAGAGTTCAATGCAATGATGTCTTAGGCTTTGTTTTACACACATTATTGAATTAGATATCATGAGGGAACATTTTGCCAAAATAGTATTGTTTTGAAATATGCCTAAAATAAACTCTCCACTATCAGACTCTAGAGTTTTGAACCAACCTCATCTACAGAGTTGTGTTGAACCAGATTACTTTCTTGACTCACATGGATTGTTATTCTATTGGCCCTCATGTTTCAAGGACTTCCACATATAATATGGTATTAGGAGTCTTGTATTTGTAGTGAAATATCCACCCAGCCTGCACCTGTTGCATTAACCATGCCTATTGGGGGCGGGGACAGGTGAAGACTTGACCTGAGAGAACTAGGTCTGGGGTCGAGGACCTCAGAGTTCTCTCTTGCTTCCTGGTGAAGAGAGATAGCATCCGGAGGCATCCTTGGGACAGGAACCGGCGGGACAAACCCAGTGGCAGGAGGAAAACCTTAATCCTTACAGTCATCTGTCTCTGTTGTAAGTTATTTCTCCATGAATAAATATCTATTCAGCCTATCTGTTTTCCCCAATCCTTATTTTTCCACGATATTTATCTCTGTATTTCTTTAGCAAAATCATATTAATAGTTTTTCTTTAGTACCCATGACCTGTCAAACTTCAGCTTCTTGGCCAATTTAGCTGTGCTAAATATGAATTCATTCTGATGGAGTGTTCCTTATAGGCAATTAGAAAATACTTTGTTACCCCCATATACTATGCTATCATTACACCAATATATCTTTTAATACTTCTTCTCTTTTCCAATACCTTACAGCACTGTGAATGCTAGTCAGTAGGGCTGAAGTTTATAGTTGGAGACTAATTCAATTTCTCTGTTTTTGGTTATGTAAAAAGTGGGGTCTTAAGGAATTGAGCCTCATCTTCAGATTATGGAAGGCATCCAATAGCCCTGGAACTAGACTGATAATTGAAGGGGATGTCTATAGGACCCTTTTGGCAATGATTCAACAACATGTAATCAACTTCTAGTACTGTTGGTTTTACTTGATATCGTGTCTCATGTGGGCACTATCTAACCCTTATATAGTGACTACTTTTAAATTCCATAGATGCCTACATACACATACATATATGATATATGTATATATATGTATATATACATATATATGTATGTTGTGTAGCGTTAATGAAACATATGGAATTTAATATAAATTATAAATATATAAATTATACACATACATATGAAAACTTCCATAGTAGTATGCTTCCATTTGTCTTTTCAAAAGGAGAATAGTGTTAGTTTTCCCTTCACATGTTTTCTTCTTTTATCATCTCCTCCTCCTCCCAATTTAATATTCCCACTCTAGATACCCCTTTATACGTTTATGAAATTATATTTTATTTCCTCTACCTTGGAAGATGCTCCATCTCCTAGTTCCTTACTACTTATCCAAATACTGTGATTATTCTATTTGAAACACATGTATACATATCTTAAAAAAATAATACCCACACATAAGAGGAAATGTCCAATATATTTCCTTTTGTTTCTCTCTTAAGATCATTATTTCTAGTTCCATTTATTTAAATTTCATAATTTAGTTTTTTCTTAAGAAATGAATGATACATTGTATTAATGCGCTGTATTTTCAGTATCCATTCACTGTTGAAGGACATCTAGTCTCTTTTCTATTTCCACCTACCACGAATAGAGCAATAATGGACACCTATGAGGAAATATCACTGTAAAGAAATGAAGAGTCTTGGTATATACCCAATACTGGTATAGCTATATCTTATAGATCATGTTTACAATTTTGAAGGACCATGGCATTGACTTCCACAATGGCTATCCCAGTTTGTACCAGCATGCCATTTTTATTAGTAATGCTCTATAACACAACTTGAAATCAGGGACTGTGATACCTCCAGTACTTTTTTATTATTTAGAATTGTTTTAACTATTCTATGTTGTGCCTGTGTGTGTTTCTTTAAGAAATTTAAGATGTTTTGGATAATTTCTCTGAATAATTGTGTTTGATATTTTTGTGAGAATTTTATAGATTGTTGTTGGTATTAATCCTAACTTCTCCATGAACACGTAAGATCTTTTTATGTCTTCTTCAATTTTTCTCTTCAATGTCTTAAAGTTTTAGAGTGAACACAAGATATATTTTAGATTATTGTGAAAGTTACTGAGTTCTTGATTTTCCTCTCAATACGTTTGTCACATGGACATAGGTAGGCTATTGATTTATATGGGTGGATTTTGTCTTCCACCTACTTTGCAGATAGTGTTTATCAGAAGTGGACATTTCCTGATGGAGCCTTTAGTACATAGAATCATATTGTATGCAAATAATAATTCCTTATTTATCACTCTGCAAAATAAGTTCAGAATCGGTCAAAGAATAAATGTAAGATATAAAACTTTGAACAGGCATGTTTTATTTTCTTTTATTTGGTTTTTTTTTTCTGTCTTTCATTACCAGAAAAAATCTCAAGGACTGGTGACACTCCCTCAAACAACAGGTCTTCTGCCCAGAAAAACAAATCATGGGATTTTTTACTGACAGTATCAAAGGGAGTTAATATTTCCTGTTAGGGGATATTAGGAACAACTGAGCCAGGTGCTATCCAGAAGGAGAATGGAGATCTCTGGGATTGCAATAATTGGGGGTTGTCATTCATGTTAAAAATGTTAAAAAAATTTTTTCTAGAATTATTATTCTTTGCAAAATATTTTTGTATGTCATTAAGAAAAATACAAAGTAGTTTGTAAAGCTCTTATTCATATAGTTTATCAAATATACTGGATTGTGGCATGTAGAAAATTGCAGATTGATCCAGATCTATCATCATATACAAAACTTAAGTCCAAATTTATCAAAGACTTCAACATAAATCTAGCCAAACTGAAACTCTTAGAAGATAAAATGGGAGTTATCCTTGAATGAATTGGTAAAGGAGACTGCTTCCAGAACACAACATCATTAGCACTGAGACTACAAAAAAAAAAATTAATAAATGGGACCTCCTGAAACTGAGAAGCTTCTGTACAGCAAAGCACACAGTCAACAAGATGAAATGGCAGCCCACAGAATGGGAAAAGAGCTTTGTTACAAGAAGGTTTTTCCTGTAGCTGGTCTGGTCTCACCACCACACCAGCCCCAAATAACACACAGAGACTCCATATTTGATATAACTCTGTTGGCCAGTTACTTATTTCTTATCAACTAGCTCTGTCTTAAGTATTAACCCATTTCTATTAATCTAAGTATTTCCACATGGTCTCATCTTACTGGAGAGTGGGGGCCGGCATCTGCTCTCCATGTTGACTCCTCCTTACTACTTCCTCTCTCCTCCTTGTCTCCTAGTCCTGCTTATCTTGCTTTCCTATTGGCAAACAGTGCTTTATTCATTAACCAGTATGAGAAACATATTTATAGAATAACATTTCCCAACAGAGCTTCACCAACCCCACATATGACAGAGAGCTAATTTCCAAAATATACAAAGAACTAAAGAAGCTAATTACTAAAACACCAAATAATCTAATTAAAAAGTGGGGAACAGAACTATAGAATTCTTAATAGAAGAGTCCAAAATGGATGAAAGACACTTAAATAAGTGTTAACATTCTTAACCATCATGGGAATGTAAATCAAAACAACTCTGAGATGCCATCTTAGTCCTGTCAGAATGGATTTTTAAAAAAAGAAAAAGAAAAAGAAAAAAACAAAACAAAACAAAACAAAGACAGCTTATGCTGGAGAGGATGTAGAGAAAGAGTAACACTCCTCCACTGGTGGAAGTGCTAACTTTCACAGCCACTTTGGAAATCCCTATGGTTGTTTTTCACAAAATTTAGGATCCAGTAATTCCACACTCAGGTATAGACCCAAAAGATGCACATTCATGCACAAGGACATCTCTTCAACTATGTTCATAGCAGCATTACCTATAATAACCAGAACCTAGAAGCAACCTAGATGCCCCTCAATTGAAGAATGGATCAAGAAAATGTTGTACATTTACACATGGAGTACTATTCAGCAGAAAAAGTAAACAAACAAAAAACACAATGGAATCTTGAAATTTGCTCGCATATGGGTGGAACTAGAAGAAACCATCTAGACTGAGGTAACTCAATCACAAAAAGACAAACATGTTATGCACTCACTCATAAATTGTTGTTAGGCATAGAGCAAAGGATTAGCATCCTACAATTTACACCTCCAGGGAAGCCAGGAAACAAGAAGTACCCTACAGAAACATACATGGTCCTCAGGAGTAGATAAAAGAGACAAAATTTTCTGAGCAAATTGGGAGCACAAGAAAGAGGAAGAGTTAGGAGATAGAGAAGAGGAGAAGAGGAGAAGAGGAGGGAAGGAAGGGCATGAGTGAGCTGGAAGATTGAGTCAGGGGGATAATAGGAGAGAGTAAGAAAAGAGATAACTTAATAGAGGGAGCCATTATTGGTTTAAAGAGAAATCTGGCACTAGGGAAATGTTCAGAGATCCACAAGAATGACCCCAACTAATTATCTAAGCAATAGTGGAGACGCTACCTTAAATGCCCTTTCCCTTAATGAAGTTGATGAATACCTTATATGCCATCCTAGAGCCTTCATCCAGTAGCTGATGAAAGTAGGAGCAGAGACCCACAACTAAGCACAGAGCTGAACTGTGGGAATTCAGTTGTAGCGTTGTGGTGCGCCCAGCCCGACCCGCAGGACAGACAGCAAACACACGAGGATTCTTCTCAGATCACATTTTATTGGAGCACTTCTTGGATGAAGGAAGAGCTGAAGGTGAGGGGCCCCGGGGAGGGAAAAAGCAGCTGCTTATATATGCTACTAGGCAACGGGTCGCAATCTCATAGGCTCAGAGGACCTCGCCACAGCATTGGCACCACGGGATTGGCTAGGGAACGAGCAAGCGCACCGGAGTACTACCATCAGGCAGGCATATGCCCAAATAAGGTAAGGCACCGAGGGTGCAAGAAGGAGGAAGTTCGCCATCTTGTAATGGTGTTCTGTTGGCGGCTGCCCACATAGCGTGGGAGGAGTGATGAACAAAGAGGTCATGACCAGGCTGAAGAAATGCACAGAAACAGCTGACCTGAACAATGCAATGCTCATGGATCCTAGATTGACAACTGGGAAACCAGCATAGGATGGAACCAAGCCCCCTGAACGTGGATATCAGTTAGGTGGCCTGCACACTCTATGGGGCCTCTGGTAGTGGACCAGTATTCATCCCTAGTGTACCAATGGACTTTGGGAGCCCATTCCCCATAGAGGCATACTTTCTCAGCCTAAACACATGGGGGAGGTCCTAGGCCCTGTCCTAAATGATGTGACAGACCTCACCTACCCTGTGGAAAAGGAATGAGATGGAGTGGTGTCAGTGGAGGCATGGAAGGATGAGAGGGTGAGGGAATTGTGATTGATATGTAAAATAAGAAAGGTTTTAATTTAAAAAGAATAAAAATTTATCTCTCCATATAGAATGGGCTCCACTAAGTCAGCTTGTGAATTGAAGTTAGATGTTGTATCCATTAACAGTGGCTTCATATATTGTCCCAGCCACATCATTGTTACCTATACTAAGGCAGTCTAGTTCGTTCTTATGCAGGTTCCCCATTTGTCAGACTGAGTCCGTGATCTCTTATTAGCTCTAGTCTGCTGTTTCTGTGGGTCTCCATAGTAGACACAAGGGTATGGCGGTTAAGGAGGTGCCTTGGTCCTGCCTCAAGGAAATGATGGGACAGATTTAATAGACTTCCTAGGGTAGTGTTTACCTTCTTCAAGGAACAGATGGGTAGTGGAGTAGGGGAGGGGAGTGGAGGAGCTGGAGGAGAGGAGGGAGAGAAACTAGGATTGGAATGTAAATATAAGTTAAGAAATTTAATAAAAAAATTAAAATTTAAATTCAAGTTAAAATTCACCTCTCCTGATAGTAACGGAATAAACTAAAATTTAAACTGTCATATTATTTTTAAAATTATTTTATTTCTAGTAGAGCACAGTTAATTCAAACTAGCAATTGTTCTGCTGGGTGCATGGGAGCAAGCCACCACACCCAGTCTAAATTGACATTTCCAAATTAATTATATTCATCTAAATATATCATCACTTTGGGGGGCAATTTGAAATATCAAACCTGGTTGTTTAGTTCCAAAACAAATGTATAAAATAGTTTTAATCAAGTTAACATGTGTAAAGTCCATTTGGTTTAGTCTGAGCCAATATAGATAGATAATAACTCCTCCTAGTTGGTCCAAATATTAGTATAGTGGGTTAACAAGTGATACAAGGAAAGAAGCCTAGAATTGTCAATAGTAATTTAAGCTTTAGTAAATATAACTGTTTTATTAAGAGAAATAATAATGGTATTTATAGTGGAGATATTTTGAGATAGATTTCAAAGTAGTAAGTTTGTTTTTTTAATATTTATATTATATTGTATTATTTCTTGAAGTGTTTTTTCTCTTTAATTTACAAATTTGAAATAAATTAAATATGAAATGGTTTTCGCTGTATTTGCAGTGATCCAGGAACCACTAGATGGCAGTCATTACCTTATGATGAAACAAGAATTTACTTCCAAGTTCATAATAGCAGTTTCAAAATATTTACAATGAAAGACAATGTCTTTTTAATACATATCTAACCACAGAACAAGTTATTCTCCTTTTTGAGTAATAAAGCAATATTCACTCAAATGTATATTTAGTTAACCTATAAACTGCATATATAGTAATTACATACACAATATAAAATATAAAATAATTTCCTCTAGTGAAGAAATCACAAAATTAGAATCAGTGTTAAACATATAAATCACATCCAATCCCACATTCTCATAAAAATATGTTTTTTTGTGGTTCTTTAAACATAAGTTGCTCATCATTTTAACTTATTTCTTACAAAAGTCTGATTTCAGGAAAAAACAGATTCATACTGGAACTTTAGGAGCAAGTTCATTGCCACTTTCTGTAGCACAGAGTACTTTTTTATCATCATAAAAATTCTAGACACAATAGAGAATTCAGAGAGAAAAATGAGAAAGAGAAAATGATGCTGTGTTGCCAGTTTTGTAGTTGTGAGCAGTGCCCATCCAAACATGGAAACAGACTTTCCTTAAAGATTTTTAGAGGGAAATGGTATGTGCTAGCATTTTCATTGTAGACTTATAAGAACCTTAGTAGACTGCCAATCTTCAAAATTTTAAAGTGCTAACTAGGCATTATACCCAGCCCCTAAATTTAGAAATAAGTTGATGCAGCAGCAGACAGAAATGAGCACACAATCCTAAACCAGACCCACAAGTGCTTGAGTGAAATATATACTTATTTTAACATGTATACTGAGTTTTGGATATTCTGCTGACTGTAAACATACTCCTATAGGTTTCAAAAGAGCGCATTCCATTTTTCTGTGGTTAAAAATTTCTGCCTTATAAAATGTGCTGGATATATGCAAATCCACACGCGATTGGTTTACAGAACAGTGAGGAAGAAAAGCAGAGAGACTGAACAAGCTGCAATTTCATCACACAGCATGCACTTTTGCAAAATGTGTTTCAAAAATATCTACTGACATCTACATTACTGTCTCACAAAACTGTAATCTTCATGTAGTATGTTAAAATAACTTAAAAGCATATTAATTGTGAATGTGAAAGTTGATAACTTTACTAATCCTAATGCTGGATAGCCCAAGGACCTAGGATAGGATAAAAAAATGACTGGAAAAAAATTAAATATAAAAAGTCAATGAAGTAATTCCCAATGATATTCTGTTATATTCACAGATTTGTGTCTAGCATAATTGTTGTAAGAGGGGCACTGGGGGGAAGTAGACGATGGAAACTGTAGTTGGGATATAATATTTGAGAGAAAAAATGAATTTTTAAAATCTTCATAATAAAAACTAAAAAATGACATCATATAATAAAGCTAAAGCAATTTATAGAGTTTACACATAATTATTTTAAATTGATGACTTGTAAAATCCTGTACTTCAGAAGAATGTGGTTTCAAAGATACCTTGCAACCATTAGAGGTAATCTAGTTGCAATACAGGAAAAGAAACATTATATTGTATCCACCTTGCTTGGACAGATTATATGAACAGTATCAAGGTTGCTTGAAAAACTATAATAAAAATCTTATTTTAATAACTTTACTAACAGTGTAGAGATAATGGTGTGTCTAGATATTTATGAATTTTGTTCAGAAATTTTGTACTTTGTAGTTTTTCAGAACATCAATCCTAAGTGTGAGGAAAGAAACATTGTATCTTTGCTATTCATTGAATTCATGTAAACCTGAAATTGGAAAGATTGCATTTCCTAGAAAAAAGTTGTAGAATATAAACAATGGAATATTATTAGCTTTCAAGAGGTGAATTAGCAATGTAAAAATCATTATGAATTATTAGAAGGACAAGACTTAAAACACGATGAGGGAAGGCTGAATTCCCACAATCTTTAAATTGGGACATCTACTTCCTTCTGTCCTCTTAGGCAGACCTATTAGAATAATGCTTGACTTTTCAGTGGAGATTCAAAACCTACAAGGGCCCGGTCAAATGTTCTACAAACTCTAAAGAACCACAGATATGATACTATCCCCAGCAAAATTATAATTCACAATAGATGGGGAAAATAAGACATTCCACACTAAAACCAAATATAAGCAGTGTCTGCCTACAAATCTAGCTCCACAGATGACATGAGAAGGAAACCCCAAATAAAGAGGTTAACCATAACCAAGAAATTACAGCATCTATAATCTCAGACAAGCAAATAAAAAGAAGGGAAACACACACACACACACACACACATACACGGGGGGGGGGGGGAGGCCAATGCCATCGCCACGACCACAAAAAAAATTAATAGGAAACAAGAAGCATTACTCCTTGATATCTCTCAAAATCAATGCACACAATTCCCCAAATAAAATGGCATAATTTAACAGACTGAACTTAAAAACAGGAACCCTCCTTCTGCTTCATTTAAGAAATACGCTTTGACATCAGGGAGAGATATCACCTCAAAGTAAAAAGATAGAAAAGCTATTACAAGCAAACATATCTATGAAGCAAATTGGCATAGCCAGTTTAATAGCTGACAAAAATAGAGTTCAAATCAAAGCTAATCAGAAGAAATAGGGAAGGACAATGCATATTCATCAAAGGGAAAATCCCCCAAAATGTATTGTAATTCTTAACATTTATGCACTAACCAAAAGGGCACAAACAAACAAACAAACAAACAAACAAAAATAACTATTATATTTTAAATGACCTATTGATCCTTACACACTGATAGTGGGAGAATTCAATAGCCTACTCTCACCAATGGACAGGTTTTCCAGACAGAATCTCCAGAGAACTGCTGAAACTAACGGTCATTATACGTCAAATGACCTTAACAAATATTTAGAGATTATTTCACCTAAACAAAAAAATGTATAGCTTTTTCTCAGTACCACATGTTACTTTCTCCAAAATTAACCCCACATACTAAGGACACAAAGCAAGTATTAACAGACTCAAACAAAATTGAAATACTATCTGAGCACCTCACATTAAAGATAGATATCATAAACAACAGAAACAGCAGAAAGTTCATAAACTAATGGAAACTGAAAAACACACTTCAGAATGAAAGAAAAAAGTGAGTCAAGAAAGACATTAGGAAGGAAATTAAAGATATTCTATAATTGACTAAATAATATGCACAGCAGGGTAGTGGTGACACACACCTGTAATCCCAGCAGTCAGGAGGCAGAGGCAAAGGCAGGCAGATCTCTGATTTTGGGTATAATTTCTGTTAGTATTTGGGCATCTCTACTGGCCTGCCCTTGCGGTTCTGAGAGAAATAATTTCTTCTATTACTTCTAAGGTTTCCAGTTTTGATATTAAGTTACTAATGTAAGATAGATCTTTTCATTTTTTTTCTATAGGCACTTGTACAAAGTCCTGTGTCATTTAGAACACAAACTTCCTAGTTTCCTTGTATCCCCTAAGTTTTCATATGCTGTGCCTTTTTTTTTTTTTTTTTTTTTTTTTTTTCTGAGACAGGGTTTCTCTGTGGCCAAAATCAGAGGATGGAAAAAAATTTCCAACTCCGGTCTGAAATCAATAAAATAGAAATAAACAAGCAAAAATAATGAGTTGGTTCTTTGAGAAAATCAGTGAAATTTACAAACCCTTAGTCAAATTAAATAAAAGGTGGGGATAAAATACCCAAATAAACAAAATTAAAAATGAAAAATAGTTGTTCTTAGCACAGAATTGTGCCAGACCTTCAAAGGAGAGTTAATGTCAACACTACACAGATTATACCCCAATATAGAAACAGAAGAAATATTACCCAATTAACTTTTAAAGACCACATTTATCCTAGTATGCAAACCCTACAAAGAGCCAACTAAGAAAGAAAATTGTAAAGAAATTTACCTTCTAAGCATAGAAGTAAAACTACTCAACAAAATACTTGCAAACCAAATCCAATAGTACAACAAAATGATTACCCATCATGATCAAGTCGGTTTCATCCCTGGGATGTAGGAGTTTCAACATACATGAATTGAAAAATGTAATCCACCATATAAATAAACTAAAAAACAAAAATGTTATGATCATGTAGAAAAGACCTGTGACAAATCCAAAACCCTTTCATGATAAAAATTCTCTAGAGATTAGGGTTATAAAGAATATGCTCCAATTTCATAAAGAGGACGTATGGTAAACCCATAGCCATTGTCATCTTAAATGGAGAGAAAGTGAAATCAATTCCATTAAAATCAAGAACAAGAAAGATTGTCTACTCTTCATAACTATTCATTATATTACTTTAACTCTTACCTAGAGAAATAAGCCAGCAGATATAGATCAAGGGGATACAGCTTGAAAAGGAAGAAATGAAATTACATTAGTATACATAATAAACACTAAAAATCTCACCTGAAAACTCTTACAGCTCATAAACTTTTAGCAAAGTAGCTGAATACAAAATTAAGTCGCAAAAATCAGTAACCCTTGTATATACACAAATTTCAATAGACTGTGGGAAAAAAAATTAGGTAAATAACACCTTTCAAAATAGGCTGAAATATTATAAAATGTCATGTGGTAACTATAATCAAGCAAATAAAAGCCCTGTTGTGTGATAAAATCATTAATGCATTGAAGAAAAAATTTGAAGAAGATATTAAAACTGGAAAAATCTCCAGTTCTCAGAGATCAGTACAATTAATATAGTAAAACTGACATCCTATTAAAAGCAATCTACAGTCTCATTACAACCCCCATCAAAATTCCAACATAATTCTTCATGGACGTTGAGAGGACAATTTTAAACTTCATATGGAATTAAATGAAAAAGCAGGACAATAACACTATCCTTAGTAATAAGAAAACTTCTGGAGGTATCATCATCCCTAATTTCAGTGCTATTAGCAAACAACCACAACAACAATAATAATAACAATAATAATGCATTACTTTAGTACAAAATAGACACACTGACCAATAAAATCAAATTAAAGAACCATAAATAAATCTATAAGCATATGTGAAACTATTATTTGATAATGAATCCAGAAATAGATACCAGAGAAAAGGGCAGCATCTTCAACAAATGATAACCAACTAGAAGTTAGGATGTAGAATACAAATAGATACACACTCATCATCCTATATTCAATTCAAATCTAAATGGATGAAAGATCTCAGTGTATATCCAAATGAACTGAGTCTGATACAAAAGAAATTGGAAACTGCCTTAGACTCATTGGCAAAGGAAAAAACTTTTTGAACAGAACACTGTTTACCCATGCATTAGAATCAGCAATTAATAAATGGAACTTCATAATACTGAGAAGCTTTGGAATTAAAAAGGACATGTCACTTGGACCAAAAAGGTGCCTACATAATAAGAAAACAATTTTAAAACTACACATAAAACATGGATCTGAAAGTTGAGTAATATATAAAACATTAAGAACTCAAAACTGTATCAAGAAGACAAATGACCCAATTTTTAAAAATGGGGTATAGATCTAAATAGAGAATTCTCAAAGAACTCAAGAAGCTAGTTACCAAAACACTAAATAATCAAATTTAAAAGTGGGGTACATAACTAAATACAGAATTCTCAATTGTGGAGTCAAAAATGGCTGAAAGACACTTAAGAATATGGTCAACATCCTTAGTCATCAGGTAAATGCAAATCAAAACAACTGAGATACCATCTTACTCTTATCAGAATGGCTAAAATCAAAAACAAAGACAGTGTATGCTGCAGAGGATGTGTACACTACTCCATTGCCAGTGTGAATGTAAACTTGTACAAGCACTTTGGAAATCGGTATGACTATTCCTCAGGAAAATGGGAATTAGTCTACAAGATTCAGTAATTCCACTCTCGGGAATATACCCAAAAGATGCACATTCATACAACCAGGACAACTATGTTCAACTATGTTCATAGCAGCATTATTTGTAATAGCCATGACCTGGAAGCAACCTAGATGCCCCTCAACTGAAAAATGGATTGAGAAAATGTGGTACATTTACACAGTAGAGTACTACTCAGTGAAAAAACATAATGGAATCCTGAAATTTGTAGGGAAAAAAATGGGACTTGAAGAAACCATCCCAAGTGAGGTAACCCAGTCACAAAAAAGACAAACATAACCCTTCATCTAGTAGCTGCTGGAAGCAGAAGCAGGCACTCTCAGCTAAACACTGGCTGAACTCCTAGAATTCAGTTACAAAGAGGGAGGAGTGATGAGAAAAGGGGTCCAGACCAGGCTGGAGAATTCCACAGCTGATCTGAATGTGGTCTTAGTTAGGAGGACTAGTATATGAATGGACTTTGGGGCCCATCCCACATAGACAGATACTTTCTCAGCCTAGACACATGAGGGAGGGACTAGGCCCTGCTCCAAATTATATGACAGATTTTAAAGATCCCTCTTGGAAAGCCTCACCCTCCCTGGGGAGCAGAAAGGGGATAGGCTGCAGTTTGGTGGGGGTAATGGGGGTGGATGAGAGGGTGAGGGAACTAGCATTGACATGTAAAACAACCTTGTTTCAAATTTAAATAAAAAAAGAAAAATTTAAAAAGTGGAAGTTCAAATGATTAAGAAAGCTTATGGGTATGTTCAGCATTCTTTGCCACTAGGGAAATGCAAATCAAAACTATTTTGAGATTTCATATTAACCTTCAAATTGGCTAAGATCAATAAATCAAGTGACAGCACTTGCTGGCAAAGATGTAGAGTAATAGGAATGTCCATCCATTGTTGGTAGGAGTACAAACTCATACAGTCACTTTGGAAATCATTGTGGAGGTTCCTCAGGAAATGGTAAAAGATCCAGGTACCCAACTTTGGGCATATACCCAAAGGGTGCTTGATCCTATGACACACACAGTTGTTCAACTATGTTCATTGCTGCTGTATTCATAATAGTCAGAATGTCTAGATGTCCCTCAACACAAGAAAAACTGAAATCTGGAACCAATTTTACATTGGACTACTACTCAACCATTAGGAAAATGAAATGAAGTTCACAGTGAAATGGATGGAACTAAAAATGATTATGCTGAGTGATGTAACCTCCATCAAGAAACACAAACATTATGTGCATTTGCTTATATGTAGATATTAGCTGTTCAGTCAGTAATAACAATGACAGGTAGAACCACAGATAATAAGTATAGATTAAAGGAGTAGGAAGGTCAGATAGATCTCAATAGGGAAAGGAAATAGAATAGATATTAATGAATGGAAGGGACTGATAAAACAGGAGGATAAATTGGGAGGGCAAGGGGAAAGAGAGAAGAATGTGTATACAGCTAAAATAAAGAGCCATTTGAAGTATACTATGGAACTCTAATACAGTAGAAGCTTCTCAAAATGTATATATATATGATTAGATAATTTAAACAGAATAGTCTTGTGGGGCTTTACAAAGGTTACAGTTGATGAGGTTTTTCTATTTTTTTTTATTCCACTAAACTGTACAAGAAAGAATTTCTTAGAAACTCCAGTTTAGTAACTCATTTTTAATACGTTCTTAAATATGCTTAGAATTTTGCTGAATCTACACATCACAGAGGAGTCAAGATGGAGAGTCTGGAGAAAGCAGTATGTCGCCGGCTCCCCGGTAAGAGAAATACATAGATCAGCAGAAATGGGTTAATAATTAAGGCAGAGCTAGCCGATAAGAAACAAGTAACAGGGCCAACAGTATTGTACCAAATACAGAGTCTCTGTGTGTTATTTGGGGCTGGCGGCATGGCAGTGGGACAAGACCGGGCGGCGGCAGGCGGAAAAACTGTACTCGTTACATAGTCTAATAATGGGGCTGGAAAGAACCTCAACTGTCCATCTCTTGTCATCAAATGAAGGATTCCAATACCAGGATTAGTTTACATGCAATCTAGTTGTTGGCCAAAGAGGTTCCATGGCAATCTCCAAAGAGCCCATCCTGTAGCCAAGGTTTTAAGTTACTCCTCACAAAGTGACAGCAAGGTACTACTACTGGAGAAAATAGCTGTACAATGTATTAAAGATGGAATGTTAAGCTGGTGCCTACATAGAGGCAATAGCTTATATTCTAGCATCTTTAGCATAAGAAGGTACTCTGCAAGCTACCAAAAGAGAAGCCAACACCAACCCAGCTATAACCTGGGATAACTTAAGGCCCACTTCATGAGATTGAACCTATACTTAATACTGCTTTGGTGACACATATCCAAAGGCTAGCTAGCCCAATGACATAGGATAAAACCATATATTCCTGTCCTAAAATAGAATACATAGCAATAGACAGGATCTTAATGACACTCTGCCATAATCCCAGATTCCTCAGCCATCAGTAAAGCTTTTTTCTGCAGAGCATGGAAACAAATACAGATTCACATGCAGACATTATGAAGAGAGTGAGACATACTTTCAAACACTCAGCCTTCAAAGTGATGCCTTTCTCAAATTTCTTCCTCCAGAGGTCACAGAAACTTGAGGAGGCAGAACAGAAAGAGTGTAAAAGCTAAAGGGAAAGGAGGAGACAAGAAATGAAGACTTTTGAAATCAATAAGATTGAGGCACATATGTACTCAGAGACTAAGGCAGCAAAAACAGGGCTCATATGAATCTTTACAAGATGTGTACCCATAACAGAAAGGAGAAGTAGACACATGCTCCCATTCCTAACCCAGAAGCTATGTCAAATTCATAACCACTAGCAAATAAAACTTGTTTCCTCCAAGTAAGTCTCACTGGGGAAACCCACTACATCTTTTTTAAGTTTTTAATTATTTTACATCTTAAACATAGCCTTACCTCCCTACTCTCCAACCACTCCCACCCATACTTCCCCTCTGTCCTTCCCTTCCCCAATTCATCCTTCCTCTTTTTCACTTAGGAAGGAGCCGACCTCCCATGGACATCAGCAAAGGAAGGCAGATTAAACTGCCTTAATATCAAATACTCTTCCCCATATTCATGCTTGGAAATGCAATCCAACATGATGACTAGATTCCCAAGAGCCAGCCAAAGCACCAGGGACAGCCTTGTTCTTATTGCCAGGAGTCCCACTAATAGACAAAGTTTCACAACCATCACACATATACTGAGGACATAGGATGGTCCCATGCAGGATCATTGGTTGTTGATTTGGACTCTGAATTCCCATGATTCAGGCTATTGATTTTTGTGGGTATATTTCTGGTATCACTTAACCCCTTGGCTTCTACAACCCCTTTTCCTTCTCCTCAGCAGGAATCTCAAAGCTATGCCCACAGTTTTGTCTTGAGTGTCTGAACCAGCCTCTATCAGTCACTGGATGAATTCTCTATACTGATAACCCAGGTAGTCATCAATCTGATCACAGAGGATGGCCCATTTAGGCTATACACCCACTATTGCTAGTAGTCTTAGTGGGGGCCATCCTTATAGACTCCTAGAATTTTCCTTACATCAGGTTTCTATCTGACTCCATAAAACCTACCTTTACTGTCACCTTTCTCATCACTCCTCCCCCCTCTGCCTACAGTCCAACCCCCTTCAAATTCCAATGACCACTCACTTGATGGAGTTCTCTTCTGCCTAGTCCCACAGTCCTTAAGTCCCAAATAAATAATAGAGACTTGTTAATTGTAAATAGTTAGCCTATGGCTCAAGCTTCTTATTAGCTAGTTCACTCTTAATTATTAACCCATTTCTATTAATCTAATTATTTCCATGTGGCCTTTTCTAACCAGAGGAGAAGGCTGCATCATGTGATTCCTTCTGTGACTACATGGTACCTCTTCCACCACTTCTCCCTTCATCCTTTCCCCAGAATTCTCCTTGTCTTGTAGCCCTGCCTATAATTCCTGTGTAGCTACTGGCCAATCAGTGTTTTATTCATCAACCCATAAGAGAAACATATACACAGAAGTACATCACCCATCAACCCACTCCCAGTACTACCAGGAAAGTTCCTCCATTTCCCCTTGTGAGCTCCATGCATCCCTCTTTGGGATCCCTCTAGTTATTTAGCCCCTCTGGATTTGTGGATTCTAGCCTGGTTGTCCATCTACTATCTACTTATGAGTGAGTACACACCATGTCTGTCTTTCTGTACCTTGGTTACCTCACTCAAGATAATTTTTTTTCTAGTTCTATCATTTGCCTTCAAATTTTCTGATGCCATTGCTTGTAATAACTAAGTAATATTCCTTTGTGTAAATGTACCATATTTTCATTATCTGTTCAGGACAAGACAATCTAGTTCATTTCTAGGTGCTGTCAATTACAAATAAAGCTGCTATGAATATACTTGAGCAAGTATCATTTGGTATGATTAATTATTCTTTGAGTATATGCCTAAGAGTGGCATCACTGGGTCTTGAGGTAGATTAATTCCCAATTTCTGAGGAACTCTCTTATTGGTTTTCACAATAGCTGTACAAGTTTGCACTTCCACCAGTAATGGAGGAAAGCTTCTCTTATTCTACATTCTTTACAGACCTTGAATGAAAATTATTCAACTGCATGGGGAAAACAAAAATACAGGATAACTGACACAGTAAAAGAACTGCTAGAGGTATCATCATTGCTGTTCCCAAGATCTACTACAAAGCTCTACTAATAAAAACCACATTGCACTGGCATAAAAACAGACACCTTGATTAATTGAATCTAATAAGACACAGACAGAAATCCAGTCACCTGTGGTCAACTGATTTTTGACAAAGCAGCCAAACTCTACAATGGAAAAAGAAAGCATCTTCAACTAGTGATGCTGGCATAACTGGATTGTCACTATGTAGAAGAATTCAAATAGTCAAATAGATCCATACCTAACACACTATCAAAAACTTTAAAAGTCCAGCTTCTAAAATTTTCAGTCAGGGTTCAAACACAGGAACTACAAATAAGCAAGGAACTAAAATCTGAGGGAAAAAGGAATTGACTCACACACAATTGCTCTTCTTCTTGTTCTTTATTCTTCTGTTCTTCTCTCTTGCTGTTCTGTTTCTCTGTTTATGTCTATCTCTCTATCTCTTTGTCTCTCCAATTCTTGTCTTCCCCGAGTTCTCAGGGGTACATTTGCAACAGTAATTGCTTTTACAAATCAATATGAGGATTGAATTTCTCAGGGTTAGCAAGGCAGATATGATTTATACATACAGCAATAAAGTAAATCTCCTAGGAGAAACTTTTAGCACCAATTACTTAGAGTTGTAGGTCAAAAAGGGGGTCCACATTTAATTTGCACAAGAAACAAAACCTGGTGCCTTCCAGTGCTCTAGCCTCAGTGGCAGCACAAGCCTTCAGGAGAGTTTCCTTTTCCCTGAGGGTGAGCAAATGGACTGATTACCTTTGTCTTTATCTTCTCAGGGGAATAGGAAGGAGTAGTAAATCTCTGAGCTAAATTCTTGAGCGAATACAACAAGAAGTTTAAGAATCTTTTAGTGCAGGGTTAATTTAGGTAATTGCTTCTCTACCTGCCAATGGCATGCTTATTTTTTTCTGTCTATCTGGGCAGCTATGAGAACACAAATGTGGATGTGTAGTAATTCTATGTCCTTGGATATTTGGGAATGTCTTTGATGGGATGCTTTTGTCTGGACCCTAAACATTGAAAAAATGTGTGTAATTTTGTCACACATTTGCAGAGATATGCATAAAGGCATATCTCTGCAATTACAATGGAGAGGGAACAAGAATCTGATAGTGAAAAACAGGCCTCACACATAGCTAACGAATATAATCAGTGGATGAGGACCTGTTAGTTTACACATAGCTAGGGATTGTAATCAGTAAAACTCCAAATACCTGGGAGAAATTTGTTTTCAATAAATGATCAGATAGTGCTGAACTATGGGAAGTAAACACCAACTTTGTTATAAAAAGAAATAAGCCACACAAATAATCTACAACAACACACAGCCAGTTCATTCACGAGATTATAACACCACATACAACTTTGTACCTTTTAAGTTATTCATGAGGCAAAGGCTGTATAATTACTGTGTGATCTTGTGGCTTGTTGCAATTCCAATTCTGTTTAATAAATAATGTGTGTGAATTCACTGAGTAAAATATAACTGGAAAAATTATAATGACTTTGAAATTAATAAAGTCAATAATCTATACTGATGGAAGGTTGATGACTAGTTTAGCCATCTAGTAGGTAAATTGTATAAGACTGAAAAATATCTCTGATCTATAATAAGACAGGAGTAAAATAAAAATTTATAATCGTATAACACGATGTGGTTAAAGACATCTAAAAGTTGAAGTTTTGAGTTATAACAAAGGAAAATGCTAGTTGAGAATGTTAGTATCATCTAGTAGTCTTTGATTAATGACATTAATTTGGTTGATCTGTATACTGATGAAGTATTGTTACATAAAGAGTTTATCTGATTTAGTGGTGAACATCTGTAGGATCAAGTCTATACTTGAAGTTGGCCTAATAAGTCAAATTTGTAATCAAGGCAATAATAAACCATTCTAGCCATGAGAAGGCAATACTAACTGTCTCAAAATATACATAGCAATGTTTTCATAGTAGAACAATTGTCAGAAATACATATGGATATTGATAACATATACATTACAGAATCATGGATAGAATTTATACAATCAGTAATAGAACATTTTTAAAAAGACAGTTTATCCCTTTGGCTGTTCAATATTTTAAAAAGAGGGAGTGGCATAGGGGTGTAGAAGTTGCTTTCTGCTAATATGGGGCAAAATTGAAGATCTTCAAGTCTGGAAGGCTGTGTAAACCCAGGAATAGCAGGATGTTTTAGGCTCTGTAAGGCATGCAGGCAGTTTTGGAGTAGTATGTATCTGGAGAATGCCCCTCTGGAATGGGAGCTGGAGAGCAAGACACAGAGCTACAGCAGAACAGTGACCTTGGTCAGAGGAAGAGCAATCTATAACACTTTAAATGATTTTAAATCTGGTGGAACAAATACATATTAATGGGAGAACATAAAGTTAAGGAATTTTGGAGAGGAAACTTTTTTTCTTAGATGCACACTTGGAATGTTTAAGTGCACAGAATGTTTTAGAAGAGAGAAAGGCAATCCACACCACGGAGAGAGGGAATAGGCAGGTGGGAAAACAAACTTTGGATCTGATGTTATTTTGACCTGTGATGATGTTGTAGGATCCAAATTGATCTCTTGAAGCTTATGAGAATCTTTCTTAAGAGACAAAATGTTAGTTATATCAGGTTATTGTTATTTTTAGTTTGTATTGAGATCCATGTTAGAGTCAAGGAGACTCATTTTTTGAGTCACAATACTGCTTTGAAAATATGAAAATAATTTTGCCTAAAAACAGTAATGTTCCCTATATTAAATGTATGTAAATGAAAGAGATATTTCCACTAAAATTAGAAGAATTTTTAAGTTTTACATTTAAAAATTGGAATATAAAAAGGAATATAAAATAATAAGCTTATGGCTAAACAGTATATTTACCCATACCTTTATAAGGAGCAATGATTATAGATGTTAAATTTACATTCTAAGTTATCTGTCTTTTTAACAGATAAGGAAAGGTAATTGATTCCAAAGTATACACAATTAAAATAGAGTCCTGGCAGAAACTAGAACAAGGCATGGTATGCTTATCATGAGAAGTTTAAACATTTTGAATGTCAAGGAATTAAATAAAAAATTGTTTTTACCTGTAACAGTATTTTTATAAATGTACTTTTGAATATAAAAGAATATATTCAAAGATTATTTGAATAATATTTATAAGATTAGTCAATTAGTCAATAATATGTATTTTTAATTATAACTTAAAATAAATAAATTGCATAGTTTATAGTTAAAATAAGTTTTTAACAGTTTACTTTTATCTAAATTATATAATATATTTACATAACACATATAATAAATATACGTTGCATGTTTAAACATGTAATATCATAATAATTAAATTATGCAAACATTTATTTAAATAATTATAAGACTGTGTTTCTTAACTATCTTTAATAGTTATGGGTTAAGTAAAGTTAATATTAATTGTTTATGAATTAGTTGTCTTATAAGCTTGGAACTTTATGGAACAGTGGGGTTTTTTTTGTTTGTTTGTTTTGTTTTTCTTATTTTACATATTGCTTCCACTTCCCTCTTCCTCCTTCCTTCTGTCTCCCTCCCTCTCTCCCATGCCCCCTGACCACCCTTCCATCACAACCTCCCCCCCCCCCACACACAGGAAATGGTGTTTTGATTGTCCATTTCGACATCTCCAAGCGAACCGATTAACCCTGCAGAATCTTTACAAATCCTGGAGAGTAAAGGGCCAAAATTTAAAACTAACAAAAGTTTAAACCTATACAGAGAAAGGGAATTTCTAATAGTAAGGAAAAATTTGAGCCCTTGAACTGGGAAAAGCCTTGACTGACACCTGAGCCCTACTCTGGAAGAGTGGGGGAGATAACTATCTCCACTTCCATCAACATTACTTTGTTTGCTAATTGCTGGTCATAAAGGCTCCCTACAGGTTGGGTTATAAAGATTTCCCAGCCCAGAGGACTACTAACAGACTTCTGACTCCATGCACTTTCGACCCCATGCCCCTGCTTTATGTTAATTGAATGTATTTTGCTTAAAATATATGGTTATTACTTACCCTGTACTTTGTATGAACTTAACTAACTATGGAAATATAATTTGCGACTTTCAGTCTTATTGTCTTAGTCTAGAAAAAAACCCTCTCCAGTTATTGCTCTGTATTTCTGTGTCCCTTTGGAGCTTGAACAAAAGAAACCTTGCTTCGGATGTGTTCTGTCCTTGGGGCTCCACGAACCTGGCACAGCATTTTGGTTCCCTGACCAGAAATCCCAAGAGCCTCCCAGGACTCCTGAGGTTTCAACCCCAACTGGTTGGGCAAGTCAATGTTCTGTGTCTGTTAAGTATATGTTCCTTGATGTCTGCTAAGGGGAGTTGGCTCCTGGTCTGATGCTGTGCTGGCAAGACTCTGGTATGCCAGCGAAACCTGTAGGAAACAGACCAAGAGGGCCTTAGCAGACTTGTCTCTAGGGCCAGTCCTGGGGAGTTCAGAGACCTCCAGCTTCCCATATGGGGCAGAGGTCTTATTCTGAGTTCAAATAGCTATGTAAGACCCAAATCCCCATGAGTGTAGGAATCCAGCTGAATGTTGGATTGGCCTGACATCTAAGTTAGAGTAGCTAAGGGGAGTTTTGCTCCCTGTCTGTGGATTTAGTGCTTGCAAGACTCAGAGATAGGCACTGCCTTTGCTAAACACTGTTTTTGTTTGTCTGTCTGTCTTGTCTTGACAATACGAATGCTGACTCAGGACAGAATCTTCTATGGGACAGAATCCTTCTTCCCCATGGGAAGGGTGTAAAAGTGATTGCCCATAATGACAGTGTTAAAATCCACAAGGACAAATGGGCTAATTTTTGTAAATCTGAATGGCCCGCTTTCAACATGAGCTGGCTACCAGAGAGGTTGTTTCACTTAGACATTGTTGCTAGAGTGGAAGAGACCATTTTTGCGACACCTTTCTGGCCACGCGGACCAGATACCATACATAGTCACCTGACATAGTCTCATAGAAGATCCCTTTCCATGGGTTAAGTCCTTCCTCTTTAACCCTGTCCTCTCTGACCCACAGGTAATGGCAATCATGCCCAGGATGCCCCAAGGACCCAGCTCTAAGCTGCCTGTTCTCTAGGGAGAGATGGATGAACTTAACATTTTTCTCTCTCCTTACACTCCCCTGACCCCACAAGTGTCTATATAGGCAGACATGCTGGAGGCGTTTCCCCAGCCCCACAGGTGCCACAAAAGGCAACCAGGCTGGCAGATTCAGCTGGGGATCCTGGAGGTCAAGCACAGGCCACTGAGATAACTAAGAGCCACAGCTCCACAACCCTGCAAGCAGAAACCACAGCTTTCCCCCTCCAGCCTTCAGGACCTCCAGATGAGGCTTGAAATCAATTTTTTCACTAGTGCACATTCGCACCAGTGACCTGCACAACTGGCATTCCCAAAACCTCCAATTCTCAGATAACTCCAAGATCATATTAACTTCCTAGAAACTGTTCTTTTCACCCATCAGCCCACATGAGATGATTGCCAACAGCTCCTTAAGATTCTTTGTTTCCACTGAAGAACACAATAGAATTCTGGAAGTAGACTGGAAATTGGTTCCAGAGCCGATGGGAGACCCCACACCTGACCCAGCAATCATAAATGACAGCTTTTCGACTACTCACCTGGGGTTGGGATTTCAACACTATACAAGGTAAGGAAAGGCGCCTGGTCTAAGGCCATAAAAATGGAACTGCTTAGGTGACTAACCAGAAATGACTCTAGAGAAAGGGGTTCTCTAACTTGTAGCATATGAAAGTACGAGGGAGTCTCCAGGAATGGAGCCTTCATGAGGCATAGCCCATGCTGCAGTGAGTTTTATAATGATGGGTGTGCATTTGTGTTATGCTTGATCCTTCAAGCGAACCCTTACCCATACTCCTGTAAATAAACTGAGGAAACACTTGCCAGTTCACTAAATTGCCCTTTGGTAGGATTATTTCTTTTCTCAGTTGTCAGTTCATTGTCTGGGGTGAGTAGACATTTGTACTGCATCTTTCTAGGAAAAATCTGTTTATTGTAAGATGGTTATCAGCATCTCTGGCCTCTATCCACTAGATGCCACTCTCATCATTCAGTCCTGAAAACCAAAAATATCTTCTAAAATTGCTGAATATCTTTAGAAGTAAAAGTACCACAGGGCTGAATTTTGAGCCAAGTGCTTGTGTATCACAGAAGGAGCTGACTTCTTGTGGCCTTACCTATTCAAGGGGGGCAGTATTCAATGCAAACTACTGAAATTCCATGAGTCTTTGATGTTTGGATGATTCTGCTTAAGATTGTAGAGAAACACTGAAGAAAATATCATAAAATTATTATAGATTGAATATAAAATATTCCTTGTAGGCTTAAGCATTTGAATACTTGGTACCTAGTGGGTGTCACTGTTTAGGAAGGTTGTGGAGCCTTAAGAAGGAGAATCCTAGCTGAGGGAAATTGGTTTCTTGGTGAGAAGAAGATGGGCTTTGTATATAATCCAGTTCCACTTCACTTCTGGTATGAGTCCTCTGTTTTCTGGTACACAGGGGTGTGAACAAGCCATGCTGTGAGCTCCCATTGCCACACCAAGCTACTTCCAGTGCTATGTTCTCTTCCTACAATGGTGGACTGTATCCTCTCCCTTAAGTTAGTCTGGTTAAATCTTCTCTCAGAGAAAAAGGGAAAGTAACGAACATAGGAGGCAGTGTTTGGATTTCTGGATGAAGAAATAAGAACAAGGAATTCCAGGTGAAGGGGTGGGGTGGGCACAAAGCAGAAGTGGGAGGGTAGCGCTCTGCTCAAACCAACAGGAGCACTCTGAAGTGAAGTATTAAACAGAAAGATGTTGAGGGCTAGATTTTAAAGTTTTTTAATATTTTCCATATTTACTAGGCACAAAAGCCAAATAGAAGAAGCAAGACTGCATTCAACATGAACTAAGTACTTTCAGCACTGGGGCAAGATGAGTTCCCTATTCCTTATTTTTTAATTAAACATTCTTATTTAAAAAGGGACAAGGGAGTTTGCTCAGTGGGTATAGTACTTGCTTCACAACTATGGTAACATTAGTTTGTATGCCTAACACGACATAGTCATGTATTTGCATTTGTTCACAACCCACATCTACTTGGACTTTGGTTTTGCACCAAGAAACAGTGATGGGATATAAGGGAAACAGACTCTGCACCTTGAATAAGATATGGTTTGAGTGTAGAGAAAGGTCACAAGTCACTAGACTCCCAGAAATTCCTCCACACTCAGCCCACACAGATGATTCAAGTAAGTATGGAGTTAAGGAGACAGAAAGTAACAAAGCACACAGGGATTCAAATAACTGGCAGAGTCTACATGGTTGGGCAGGATGTGGACTTGGCAGAATACTTGCACATCCATTGTAGCCTTTGAGATTCAACTTGATAGTTGTGGAATTAACACAATAGACTGGAAAGATGTGGAAATCAACACCACTCCACCTGCCCTGACCAGTCCATACAAAGAGAAATGCCAAACAAAACACCTAAAAGTTAGGAATTAATCAGAAGTGTAACAGTAGAAAACAGCACCATTGTGGTAAGTGAAACTTGAAAACCAGTGGTCTCTGGCAGCATGTGGTATGGAGTGCTCTTCTCACAGCTATCAGGTATTAGAACATTGACTGACACCATGAATAGTGCGTGTTTGAAGGGATTGCCCAGTGTATGAATTATGATGTTTGTTTTGTCTATCAGTAGCAGCATTTAGGCATAGCTTGATGCCAAGTCACTGTAATGGGCTGTAATAAAAGAGCTTGATCAACCAAAGAAGTCCAAGCAGTATGAATACAACTTTCTTAAAGGACAGAGACCTGACCAAGAAACCATGTCAAAAACTCACAAAGAACAACCCAGACTCATAAATTCACTGTAGACAAGTCATCACACTTCCACATTTCTAGTTCAAATTACTGGAAACATTTCTATCAGAAGTAAGCTCAGTAAAATACTGTGAAAAACCTGAGGCCCATAAAATATTTTGAAACAAGAAAATTTATCACCAATAGAAGTTTGTACATGAAACAACCATGACTGTTCATAGCCAGAATATGAAGACTGAAGAGTTGAAGAGATTCTTAAATATATTTACTTTAAATATTTTAAAACCAGAGACATGCAAGAAACTATGGAACATGTGACATACACCCAGAACACTCTAGAAAAGGGAAATTGGATTTATTCAGAGCAAAAAAGCATTTCCTATGACCACTGACATTTAAAGCAGTTAATGTGTAAGTTAAAGAGTAGACAAAGGAAGAGTCTGTGAGGAAAGTATATCTGAAACTGACTCAGCATCTAGTGCAGTGGGGAAAGAAATGGAAAATGAAAAGAGCCGTTTATGTTACAGAGAAGGTAACCAAGCACTGGCATCACTAGGATTTCCAAAGGTAACCATGAGATCAGGGCACAGGCAATGGTGAAAGAGGTAAGGTTATAGTGCTCTAGAAGAGAAGAGACATGGGAAGCCCAGAGAAAAGCTCCAACCAGGACTCACTGGCCTAAGAGAGCCTTGGAGGACCCTAACACTGGGCTGGCTGCACTTAGTTTATAGTTCTAAAGTTCCCTGAGATTAGAAAGACTTTGCATTTATTATGAATATAAATTGCTGGATACCTTTAGCATGTACTTGGAGTTTGTATGTGGGGAAACAAATTCATGTACTTAATGTATGTGTGGAGAAATTAAGAAAGACACAAGAAGGGAGGAAGTGTGATAGAAAGAAGGAGTGGAGATGAGAAGGAGACGCTCTAGACAGAAAGAAAGGAAGATGAGATTCAGAGGTGACAAGTGGTCTGTATCAAATGCTAATGCACCCTTATAAATCTATGTATAAGTGTATGTACATAGTATATACACACTCATGTGTAAGGATATCTCTGCTCTTAAGCACAACCAACTGCACATATATACACTGTATTACATAATCAAACCACTTTACATATAACCTACTAATTGTTATGTAAAGGTTGGAAAGCAGTTTCCAAAGTTGGAAATGGTATGTGTGCAGCACCTTTACAAGGTTTAGTCATTCCGCATAACCAACTGAATAAAAGCATAGAAAACGTAGGTAGTTAGTGCTCAGTTGGAACTGGCATAGCCTGACTTCTGAGTGCATCATGTAGATTTAGGTGAATGAATAATTTAACTATTATTGAAAATCTAAGCAGCCTGTATCTGCATGCTATTTAAAAGCTGGCAGACACATGCCAACCTAGAGATTGCCTTTTTAGCAGCAGTTGGTATGATAAAGGCTAAAGTTCAATTTATGTAGTAATTTTGTGTTGTTTCTTTTTTTAATGAGAAATAAGAACTACAAAAATCAAGAGAAAAAGTTTCTGAAGTAATTTAAGCATTTGATATTGGAAATAATTTATACTTTCAAAAAGATATGATAGACTTCCTAAAAGTCTTTGAGAAATATGCTTCCTTTTGTTGAAGATATTAGTATGGTGTTTTGTAATTGAAAGTCTTGGGCATTATATCCTTTGTCCCCCATCTCCCCTCCTTAGAGGAAGAAAATGTCAAGATAGACTTGTCTAAGATCATTTTAGCAAAAAAGAACAGTTCACATAGTTCTAGCTGTGTGCAAATCCCTTTCTCTATCTAGTGTAGGTATTTTGTAAAGATGATTGCTATTGCTTTTACAGTGAGTGTGATAGGTATTTGGGAGATGTGTGTGAACAGTGTGAGGACACAGTGTGGTCAGATTTCCTACTCATAAAGTGAGGGGGTAAATTCCCAATCAAAAGCCCGTGCCCCACTGAAAATTACAAAACTAGATAAAATTTAGAGCAATGTCTAGGCAAGGGAGTATCAAGAGCCCTAAGAAAGAGGATGCAAATAAGAGATTGACCAGCACTCTTGCCTGCCTGGCAGTACTTCGTGGACTAAAATGTGGAATCTGAAGTATGAGTAGAATATAGATCTGTCACTGTGGTGATGTGTCAGAGCACAGTTCTCAGAGGGAGGGGGGAGACCTAATCAACCCAAATGAACCAAACAAAGTGGAATGAATCCAGTATGTTGGAGTGGGATTGAAGTGGCACTGCAAACTTGCTGCTTATAATGAATATAACAAATGAATATGAGTTATAATTATTTATGTGTATTCTCTAGCACTGTTTACTGAGTAAATATAGGAGTGGTGTCACCTCAAACATGACTAGCAGAGTCCCAGTCCTGCTGCTACCTTCTGAGCACTCCTTTCTTCTAAAATGAAAGATTATTTCAAATCTGGAGCAGGGGAAGTGGATGATAAGCATAAGGGATCATGTTATTTTTTGGAACGTGAAGTTACAAAATGCTCACTCAAATAATGAAATCTGTCAAATAATGTCAAAAATATGACAAAAGAATCTATGAAACATTTGCCAAAGTTCCCATTGGTGGCCAATGCAGAGAGAATTTGAACATTGAAATAAATATAATTGAACTAAGTAAAATAAAATAAAAATACATAAAGATAAACAAATAAGTAAATTAAAACAGGAAGAATGGTAGTTTTACAGAATTTCAAAATGGCATCTTACCAAAGACATAACAATTGGAAAGGGCAAAAGGACAATGTAATTGTGCAAAATCTTGGAAGAAAGAATTTGTTTAAAATGTACATCATAAAACAGAGGGAAAGGTGGTCTTATGTTCCATCCACTAGGAAGCAACTAGAATATGGTACCACTGTGGCACCCACCTAAAATGTCACCCTGAGGAAGGATGAGCTAGTTCTCTTCAATGGCCCATCTGCAGAATAGCTCACCTGCATCCCTCAGAAGTGCCTACACGAGTGAACAAACACATAGAACTTTTCCACTTTAGCATGGCCACAGCATAATTAGAGACCCCTGGCCCTGTTCTCTGAGGACATTATTGGGACAATTGGAAGTCTCTCTGAGTCTTCAGCACTTATACATCAGTATTATTTTACTGGCTTTGATTATTGTATCTTGTTCATACAAGCTTGAAATGACTGGAGTGTATTCTTTAACCATGACAAATTAAAATAGAAACCAATAATAAAATTGGAGCCTGACAAATCCCTAAACATCTAGAATTAAACACATATTATAATATCCTGAATTAGTGGAGAAGTAAAAATCAGAATTTCAATTTTTCAAACTGAATATGAGTGTAGAAAAAGTTATTCTAGTAAAAATTGATATAAGAATTAAAAGACACCATCCCAGTTTTTTTCCAGGAAACCTGTACCTAGAAAAATTGAGTGAACAATCAGAAGTTCTCTAAAAAAGAACATGCCAGGGCAAAATGCCAATGAAACATTGTTTCCCTAAGGAGTGGTCTGCAGACTGAAATAGCTAACTCCTGGAAGGAACTTCCAGGAAAGTTGTATGGACTCTTGAACACAGAATGCTAAAAATAAATGTGAAGATGAACGAAGACTAAAACAGGTAGACAAAAACTGTCAGGGTGACAAAAACAATCAATAATCCCAACTAGAAGTCTAATCATACCATATATAAGCAACAATATACTTCATTTCATGTAATTTTTAAAAACACTGAAATAATAGCCACATAGCACAAAATTAATAATTTGAAAGTTGGTGGCATTTAGTGATTGACATATGTAACTATAATTTCTATCAGTTGCTAATAGTTTTGTTGCCCCAAAGAAACCCTTTACCCATTATGCAACCATTTCTTTTGTTTTTCTGCCTGGCCCTGGCAGCCATTGCTCTCTCTTTCTCTATGTATCTACTTATTCTAGATATTTCTCAAAGGCAAAAATCACAAAATATATGACATCTTGTTCTGAGTGACACCCCATATTGTTCACTTTCCTTATATCTAATTCACTGGCCCTAAGACCAAGAGAAAATTATGTGTCTTGAAGTATCACATCATCAGTTCAAACCCCAAATTAGGAGTTCCAAACTCAGCTCACCTGAGAGTTGAAAGCAGTGCTTTCAACCATGGTTGCAGAATAAGATGAGAATGGCCTATAGTTATTAGTAATGGTGGGAGTGAGACTGAGATTGGATCCCTCATCAGATCATTTAGGGAACTGATATTAAGGGACCAAGTAGTGACACAGAGAGGTCCACCACACAGACAAGATGACAAGATCGTGCTGGTGGCAATAACAGTGTGGATAGTATGATATGTAGAACCCCTTTAGGAGAACCTGAAGCAGGGTTCAGTGTTCAAAACTGCCTAACTGCTCTTCTCTTTTTTGGTCCTGAATATGTAAGAAGACCAGACAGAATGGTAGAATACCAAATGTTCTTGTTCTAAAAATCTTGAACTCTCTCAGAAGGCCAGACATGGCAGTCTGGAGGCTGAGCTCATAGTAACAGCAGAATATTTCAAGTTTGGACAATTCTTTTTGTAAAGGAAAATGGTGCATGAAAGTGAGATAACATTCACTTAATTCTTCTATGAGTTAATGTGCTGCACACTTAGAGGAGTTCATTTACTCTGTCTCAAAACTTGTAAGATAGAAGCTGTTAAAAATCCTCCTTGGTTCCAGAAAAATGAGATTCAGAAAATTTACTTTTTTGAGACAGCTGTCAAGTGGGGGAACAGACATTTCATCTTTTATTCATTCTGGTTTATAATATGAACATCTAATCACTATGTATTTAGATGTATTAATGAACAAAATGATTGTCAGAAATGCATACACCCATGTAGTAAAAGGGGGCCAGCTGCAGGTCTGTTCATTGGGATAATTTGGGGGAAAAGTTCTGTTATTTCAGTTAGAGGGAAACTTTGGAGGAGCCATGTAAGTTCTCAGCTTTCCAAAATATAAAACCTTAGACGGCCCAACAATTTCAATAATAATTGCTGGGTCTTTAAGTTTAGTGTGGAAGGGGTCTTAAGCCATAACTTTTGGAACTGGAGAAGCATCAGTTCAAACTGTCATCCTCATACTATAACATTGTTTAAAAGATGAGATAGAATCATGGACTGACATTCTGTTCTGGCAAACCCCCTCTTAGGCATATACCCAATTGATCCACATCCATGCAACAAAGACATGTGCTCAACTATGTTCATAGCAGCATTATTTGTAATAGCAAGAACCTGGAAACAACCTACATGCTCCTCAACTGAAGAATGGATAAAGAAGATGTGGCACATCTACACAATGGAATACTACTCTATGGTCAAAAAAAAAAAATTGGAATCTTGAAATTCACAGGCAAGTGGATGGAACTTGAAGAAACCATCCTGAATGAGGTAACCCAGTCACAAAAAGAGGAACATGGCTTGTACTCGCTCATATATGGATTTTAGACCTAGAGCAAAGGATCACCAGCCTATAAATCACACTGCCAGAGTAACTAGGATACAAGGGGGAAGGTACAAGTTCTCCAGAGCACATAGGGAATGGGGGGGGCAGTGAATGGATAGAAAACTAGGAGAAAGAGAAGGAGAGGAGAGGAAAGCACGTGGGACTAGGAAGATTGAGTCATGGGAGGAATAGAAGAGAGGAGAGAGAGAGAGAGAGAGAGAGAGAGAGAGAGAGAGAGAGAGCATAAAAGTGGGAGCCATTATAGGATTGAAGACAAGAGTGAACCTAAAGAAATGTCCAGAGACCTACAAGACTGACTAAGACCAACTAAGAATTTGAGCAACAGTGGAAAGGCTACCATAAATGCCCTTCCCTGATAATGAGATCAATGACTAACTTATCCACATCTTGGAGCCCTCATCTAGTACCTGTTGGAAACAGAAGCAAACACCCACAACTAAACACTGAGTAGAACTAGAATCCAGATGCAGAGAGGGAGGACAAGACCACACTGCAGAAACACATAGACAGTGGACCTGAAAAAGGAGGCTCTAATGTGCCCCCCAGACCAAAAGCTGGGAAGCCAGCATTGGACTGACTCAGGCCCCCCCCCCCCGAATATGGGTCTCAGCCAGAAGGCCTGAGCAGTCTAAGGGACCTCAGACAGTGGAACCAGGATGTATTCCTGGTGTACAAAATGACCTTGTGACACATCCCCCATAGAGGGGATGTGTAACTCACATATTTCCTTCTCAACACATTCCAGAATATTGTGAGAAAAAATAAGAAGTAAAATCTCATCATTCTCTTTATGATATAAAATCAGATCATTTCTTATACAAAATAAACAAGAGATGCAAGTAATTGTTCCCATTAAAATGATAACACATAAAAGGTGAAGGACAAGAAGAAAGGTAATTGCTATAGGAAGAAGTTAACTCCACTTGGGACTGCTGGTATGTAGGTTACTGAGCTTATGGAGTCATAAGTACCCACCAGGCTGTGGCATTCACCAAAAGCGTGTTCTCAGGGGGAACAATGAAAGTAGAAATTTGTGCTCAATGGCTATTCTTACCATTTAATTGTGTATTCTGTTGTCTCAAATAATGTTCTCATGCTATACCACATACTCACGATCTTCAAAGTGGCATATATATTTATTAATAGCCTTTGATCAAATGTTAACAAATTTTTAATCTCATTACCTCCTAAAATACTTTTCATGTGCTTCATTTTATTCAAGCAGTAAGAATAATCATCATCACATTTAGACATGCACACTGAAGAACTGGTTCAACAGGGCTGTTTCATGGTCAATATATTTCTATACAGTGTTCTTTATAGACACTGTTGATAGTGTCTATAGACAACAATTGAACACACACAAATGTGTGCAGTGAGAAGTCTGCTCACATATATCAAATCACAATGGAAGCCATTGTGACAGTTTAATGGTAAAATTCAGAGCATTTCAATGTCCTTACCTGGTTTTCATTTACTCCAAGAAACTTTTATTCAAAATCTTATTTGTGTCAGGCATCAAGCTACTGTTAGGTATGTTGAAAATAAAACCTTACTTTACATCATTGAAAAGGCTACAATGAAGATGTTCTGTGTCAAAGAGATCCATGAGATGAGATCTATGAGTGTGTGGTGCAGTAGAGCAAGAAAGGCTTTTTAAAAAAACTATTTTCCCCTGTGTTTGTATATAACATTATACCCTTAAAAATAAATTTATATGAGGGAAAATGGGAGAAATACAAAGTACCAGGTCACATACCCAGTGGATGCAGATAGTAAGTATGAAGAATCTCAATATTTTAAAACAGAAATACTATCTTTCCACTATGAGAACATTTTTTTTTAAATCTGTTTCAATGTATTTCCTCTGGAAACTTTTGGAAATAGAAAATGCCAATCTGGCAATAATGCATTGTTCCTTATACAAATAAATATAAAGAAGTATGGAGATATGTAGTTTGATGAAAGTGATTCTGTTATTAATTATCAAATTGATGTCAGCCAGAGGGAAGTCTAATGAGGTTGGAATAAAAACATTGAACAGAAAGGATAAAATGATTAAATACCTGAGATATGACTGTAAGAGAGGAATGTGCAAAATGGAGGAGTAGGTATCAAGTTTGTCCAGAAGGACAGGTATTTGTAGATAAGCTGGAGAGTGTACATGGTGGAGAGTTTGGAGCTGAATTATAACTTAGGGGTACCTAGGGGTGACAAAGGTTGGGTTTCATCAGGTTAAAATAGGGACCAAAAAAGGGGATTAGAAAAGAAAAAAATGAGACTACTGTTGTGACTATATCTGTACTGTGGGGGAAATTGTGGAGAGGTAAGTGAATAATGGAAGAAATATTTATATTTCCTAGATTCTAACCAAGTGACACGACAGCATAGAACATCTGGAAAACAGTAACATACAGTCAAGAAATGTCTGTAAGAAACAGCATAGGCTGAAACTGAACAACAAAGCAGGCACAAACTCTTAATTTTGTAATAGATCAAGACAGGGCTTTAGACTAAAGACATTATGGAGTGATTCCCTATCTCTGAAACCCAATAATTACACATAAGCTGTCTGTCAAATGTTTGAGCAAATGTTTGAGTCACATGACAAGAATGTGTTATAGAAACAATGCTAGCCATTTCCTCTGCCCTTCATTTTTTTCTAGTCACATAAAAAATAATCCTCCAAATCAAGTATGACATCCAGATCGAGTCACAACACTTTTCCTGACCAATAAAATATATGCCAAGTGGTAGGTCAAGCCTCTAAAATGTCTGGCATACCTTATATTCCTTCCATTGATTTGTCAGTTGGCAAAATGGATATGGTCCAGGGAGAGGATTCCACACATACATACAATAAATGAAAAATAAAATTAAAAATGTGGAAATATCTATAGCAGATGTAGATCATTGTTTTAAAAGAATTTTGTACATGTTAGCTCAATTTTATTGCTTTTTTCCCATGTCAGTATATCAGGAAAAATGTACATTCATTTCTAAACATTTTAGCTATAAATCACAATTATGAATATGAGGCATAATATCACAGTTTATAGAATGATCAAAGAAAATTAATTAACAAACTTATTATTTCATATGCTTTTTGGGGGCAAATATATTCTCTTAATTATATTTTATTGGCTGTAGTCAACATTAAATGGATGCTTCACTAATTACTTTTCTGCCTTGCTCCCTGAAACTTCATCAATTTTGACCAACATCTTTTCCCATGTACTCACCTACCCACCTCAGGGCATGGTTACCCCTGCTCTACACACCATTTCTTGGAGTTTCACTTCTCAAAGTTCTACTTACACATGCAGTTGTTGCAATATCTTTCCTTCTATGCCTATCTCATTTCACTTATCATAGTGTCCTCCAGTTTCATATGTGGTGTCACAAGCTGACACTTTTTACTGCCTCTGCATTGAATTTATGGAAATTTTGGGTACACAAATGTATGTGATAGAATGAAGAATAAATGATTTTGGAACATAAAATACTTATGGGAAGACCAATTTTAAAAATTTGCTTGAATACTGGGGAGAGCAGCTATACAAGAAAAGAATGCATAGAAAGAAGGAAAGAAATGCTAGAAGAGCAACTTTTCTTTTTTCAGGAATTTCCCTCCAGAGCCATTCTTAAATATAATAATGAGAAAAGAACTTCTTGGCTTTGTCTTGTTCTTTAACTGTTGCATGGACAGAACTCTCCAAACAGTTTGGGACAAATGCCACAGGTGGCTTAGAATTGACTCACAGATAGA
The DNA here is from genome assembly GCF_943737965.1 of Phodopus roborovskii. Classification (NCBI taxonomy): domain Eukaryota; kingdom Metazoa; phylum Chordata; class Mammalia; order Rodentia; family Cricetidae; genus Phodopus; species Phodopus roborovskii. The sequence continues at coordinate 40,067,921 of NW_026126525.1, read as the reverse complement.
AAGTAAAACTGAGTCATTTACTTAAAAGTGCACTTGAAAACATCCATGGTCGTTGGTGTAAGTGATTGTAGTCAACAGAACTGTTTAATGAAAGGAGTTAGGTGTGTGGCAAAATAAAATATTCAGAAGTAAAATATTTCTGGTCCTTAACTTTCAGAGGCTCCAGGCTGTCTGATTGTGACCATTCCACATAGTTCAGCCAGCACTTGATGAATGAGTTGGATTTGACTTCAGAACTAAAATCATATCTGAGGTGTAATTAGTTTTCTTTTCCCATCTTCCTCATCCCCTCTTTCATTTTTCTTCTTGGCTGATCTCTAGTCTCTTTTTGCCTGTTTTCTGCTTTCTGGGGTAAATTACTCCAATGCTTGGAGTCCAGTGAGCTGCAGATTAACTGAAATTCCTCCCGATATTTTTAGCTTGACATTTTGGTTCAGTGTTTTTTTAGTCTCTTCAGACAGTCAGTGTTTAATGCCCCTGAATTAGGCTCACATCTCTGACCCAGTCTATTGTTGGCAGGAAGGTAGAGTCAGCTTTCTAGGCTGAGGTGTTTCCATGTTGGATTGGCAGGATGATGTTGTATTAGTTTCTAGAATGTCTGTAGCAAATGATCCACAGTCTGGACTGCTTATAAATGAAAGATATCTTTTTTTTTTCACATTTCTGAAAGCTGGAAGTCTAGAGTTGTGGTATCAGCAGTTGGTCAGCAGCAATCGTGATCACACCAAAGATCTCTGCATCTGGGTAATATAAATGATCTGCTCCAGACTCCTCTTGGCCTGAAGATGGCTTCTCTCTGTATCTCCATATCATCTCTCCTCTATACTTGTTTATGTTCGAACTTCTTTTTTTTTTTTATGAAGACACTATTCATATTGGGTTAAAGATATGCTGGTGGGCACTTTTTACACCTAATGATGACAAATAAAAACTTGTCTTGAAACACATTAACACCATGAAATACAGGAGTAGAGGACTGCACACCTGGGTTTGAGAGAGGGCACTGAGAGTACACAGTTATCCCACAGCAGATGCATTCTTTAAAACCTTGGTAGAATATACTTTAAATGGATGCTCAGATAGCAAAGAGGAGAAAATATCAGACATATGCTTGTTACTTATTGTAAAACAAAAATGTTTATTTCCAAAATGTTTCTCAGAACAGTCAGAGAAAACTTTTTCCTAAAAGAAGAACATAGAATATTCTTTATTCTTCTTGACAGTTTAATGAAAATTTAAAATTACCCTAAAAGTTATGTGAGAAGTCATCTGTGCCCTCAGATAATTTTTTGAGGTCAGTATTACATATGGGATATTTTAATTATCCTAGACATTGAGTGCTGGTCTTTGAAATTACAGACAATACAAAGCAAATCAGCATAAAAATCCTCTTACAAGGCATACAAATTAAGTTCATGCTCAGCTGTCAATTATTCATCATCCCCTGGGCAGGAGTAGTAGAAGTCAGAATCAAAACAATGGAAACAAGGAGGAGGGCTAGGACTCAGTAATGTAGAGCTGTGCATGAGACAGTAGGGGCAAAATGAATATGCAACTCTAGTATTCACTGCTGTCACCTTTGAATTCTGCTAGGCAACAGCAGCCCCCATCTGTGGAGTCATGGACCTCATACACTATGCATCTGCATCACAAGGGGATCAGAGATGAAAAGAACATGAAGAAAGGAGGAAAGTGCAAAGGCTCAGTACTTAGAGGCTGCCTCAGCATAGAAGATGGGTGGGGAGTAACACAATGGGATGCTTGCAACAGATCAAGTGGATTCACCATGTCCTCCAAAGTTATTGTACAAGGATGCTCCAATTTCAAAAGCAAGAAAGTCATCAAAGGCCAAAGGCATGGTGGTTGCTGTGTATATGCATATATACCACACTATTCTATATCACATTAAGAAAAGTATAGTTTCTGCATAATAGTAAAGTCATATCTAGGTGGTAATGCTGGCATCACCCTTCTGTTTTAGTGTAATGGTGACAAGTCCCCACTAACAGAGTTGGCATGGAAAACTCAATTATTTCCCTCTGCTTGGAATAAAGGGATGTGCTATTGATAAGGCCATTTACAATGTTTTTCCAATGAATACTAAAGGGTTAGTACATCTTTTCTGGCATTATGGCACTAAAATTTCATAAATTCCTTATTTCATTTACATTGTATGAAAATATATTAATATATATATATATGCTGAACTTTGAAAATCCCAAGAAAAGAGAGTTAGGAAGTCTTAGAGTAGAAAAGGTGTTGTGTTTATGAATATACAGGTAGCCCATTTCTCAGTGTAAGTGTAGGAAGGAGAAAGCAGCTTATTTAATGAGTGCCTAATGTAAGAATTTGTTCCAAGAATGTAAATTTCCCCATTACACTCACAGCCTCTCTATGAAATATGTGACAGTGGTGTCAGAACTACGATACTATTGTTAGTAATGAAAACAGTGGTGTTTTTGATATTCCTTCTGTTTTGATTTTCCTTGCTACACTGAGAAGATGAGTTTATGTACTTTCTGCTTTCTTTCCACCCCACCCTTCCTGGGTTTGGGGATCACAGATTACCAGTCCTTAATGAAAAAAAAAAAGAATGAGTTTTGTTGTTGCTTGACTTTCCTTGTAATGTGCAATGATTAATAAGAAAATAAAAACAGAGATTTCCCAAAAAAGCAGAAACATTGAAAGAAGAAGATAAGAGTTGTCCTATTAAGTGAAATAGAGAAGTCCTTCCCTGGAATGGGACAGAGGGGGTCTGAGGTACTTGGGCACTGTTTCCTGCAGCATCTTCCAGGAAGCTAAATACCACAGAAAAGAGGAGTCAGGAAAGGACTGAGAACAGAGGCCTTGACAAATGCATCATGGAGAGCAAGATGTCTCTACTGTTCCCCCATCTTTCCCTCACTTTAGACTAGGTACTTGGCTTTTTAAATGCTTCTCCATTTTAAAGAGACTATTTTTTTTAGGGGTTTGTCATTGAAAATCCTTTCTATGTCACTTTTTGAGGCATTCGTTTAGCCTCCTTGTAGTTAGAGGTTTTTAATTTCTTGTTTGTTTGAGACCCAAATGAAGAGCTAATGTGGTTACTGCAAGAATCTGCTTTACTAACAGAGATCAGCACAAGGGACCAATGGAGCTGTTCTTTAGTATGCCATGCAGCAAGAAATGCCTGAAATGCTCCTGGTGCTTCTCAATGTCTGAAGTTCTTTTACTATGGTCTCAATTAGGAAGTAACTCTTTAGCAGCAATCAAACAGAATGAGGAAGTACCAGAGCTAAATCATACAAGATTCAAGAACAAAAGCTTTAGGAATAGGCATTTCAGGAAGAGAGAAAGCAATGAGCAAAACCATGAAGAAGAAACAGGGTATGTGCCATGCCCCAAATGACTTGGGTCTTGGAATCTCTGTCTAAGGATGATGAGGAAGTAAAGAAAGAACAGACACACAGACAAATCAATAGTGAAACCGGGACCAGAAGAGATTCTGCTAGTGCAACCACTGTGACATTAAACTTCTGCATGTTTGTTAGGTACAACAGAGGTTAGCTAGTCTTCATAGGAAGTCTCTGTAGGCCAGCAGTCTCAGGATGTAAACTGAAGAAGCCACAGTTGTTAGTATTTGCACACACTGATCCATCATTTGTAAAAACACTCATATTTGAACTCCAAGGAGATATTTGATATTCTTCTTGAACCTGACCCATATGGGTAATAGCTTTGCCAAGTTGTCCTATAGTTGGAGGTCTCAACATAGTGTACCCAAGGCAAAAAAAGCTTTCATTCAGGACTTCACTTACTCATGCCTTCTTCTGCTTCCTACAGGTTTTGGCTTAGGAGAATAAAGGGTAATTCTGGGCTCATGAGCAGAAAACATTACTACAAAGGGCCACTGTGAGTGAAGAGATGATTTTAGGGGTCTGTACAGGTCTCTGAAGAACATTGCTCTCCCTGACATCTGCTGCAAGGCATCACACTTAGCAAGAAAGAGGCAGTTGTTTGGTGCCCTGGTGAGAGCAACTTCAGCTGAATAGGGGAACATAAATTTGGTAACAACAGACCAAAATAGGGTGAACAAAAACTGATAATGAGTCAAGAGCCCATATCAATTGCCTTCGAATAAGCTTGGTATAATGAAAACAGAGATCTTAGGGGAGATGGAACTCATGAAAACTGCTTTGTTTGGCTTAATCTAAGAAGACTAGATAAAGTGTTTTTCTGTTGGGAAATAATTGGCTTTTATGGCAGGGTTAAAAATGAAGGACAGGAAAGAGAATCCCCATCTCTGACAAAGTGTTGGCATGAGAAATGAAGTTGGAGAATTCTAGGAGGAGGTGACTCTGAAGGCAGAGAAGAGATTCATGCTCTGAGCACAGATGAAAGGACGTAAGAGTACATGTAAAGACAGAGGGAGAACTGTACACAAAGACTTTAGAAGGTTGCTGTTTCCAATAATTACGAGAGGCACTTGTCTGTAGATACACAAAAAGACAGGTGACCATGTCAGTGTGCATTGTGGCTAGTAGAAAGATCAACTGTCTAGGTACAAGGACAGTGGTTACTAGAGAACATTTACCAAGAGTTAAATGTATTTGTAATGTAATGTTTTTGGCCTTTGATAATTTTACACATTGCATACATATATTTTGACCATACACAATCCACTATCCTTTTTCAAAATGCTTCCAAATCGACTTCCCACATCTCCTCACAACTTTGTTTTATATTCCCTGAATCTTAGTCTCAAGAGTCTAGGAGCCACCCACTGGAGGAGGCAAACATGAACTTGTTTCTGACCGACCTTCCAGTGCCCTGTTCGGAGCCTCCTGAGGCATGGGGACTGCACAAGAGGAAACCCATACCAGCAGACCACCCCATCTGCCAGTATCCTAGTACCATGTCCACGCATGGCAGGACATAAGAATGGGACTATTTCTGGCCCACTTTCTGTTGCCCTGCTCGGAGCCTCCTGAGTTGTGGAGACTATGCACAGGGGAACCCATCCCAGTGCATCAAGCTATCCAGATTCTCATGACATTGTAGAGCTAGTCCAACCTCAACCCACCTGAGTCTCTCAGACCTGCCTGTAACAAATGGGAAACCCAGCAAAGCTTTCAATCACTATAGTTGAAGAAACCAAGATATTCCATGACAAAACCAGATTTAAAAAATACATATCAACAAATCCAGCCCTACAGAAAGTTCTGGAAAGATCACTCCAACCCAAGGAAGTTAACTACACCCACAAAGACATAGGCAATAGACAATACCAGTTTACCAACAGTCAAAAGAAGCAAAAGAGGGTGGGATCCACACACAATACCAAAAAAACAACAAATCAAAAACAAACAATAATTAACACTCAATGGTCATTAATGTCTCCCAATATTAATGGTCTTAACTCACCTATAAAAAGTCACAGGAAAACAGAATGGATATGAAGACAGAATCCATCCTTCTGATGCATAAAAGAAACATACCTCAACTTCAAAGACAGACTTCACCTCAGAGTTAAGGATTGGGAAAACATTTTCCAATTAAATGAACATAAGAAACAAGCGAGTGTGGCAATCCTAATATCTAAAACAATAGACTTTAAACTAACATAAGTCAAAAGAGATGAAGAATGTCATTTCTTATCCATCACAGAAAAATTCTGTCAAGATGAAGTTTCTATTCTGAACACATATGCCCCAAACACAAAGGCATCCATATTACTAAAACTCTGTTTCTGGCCTCCATTATGGTGCCCTGCTCAGAGCCTCCTGAGGACTTGGATCTGCATGGGAGGACTGGAGTGTACAAGAACTTGGATTGATATGTAAAACAAGCTTGATTCAAATTTAAATAAAAAAAATATAAAAAAAGAAACATTACTAAAGCTAAAAATCACACATAAAATCTCACACTTACTGGGAGACTTCAACATCCCACTATCACCTCTAGACAGGACCACCAGACAGAAAATTAAGAAAGAAACAATGGAACTAACAGAAGTTATGACAAAGATGGTTTTAACAGACATCTATAGAACAGTCCATCCAAACACAATATTCTTCTCAATGACACATGGAACCTTCCCTAAATCTACCAAATACTCGGCAACATAGCAAACATCAAAAAATAAAAAAATAAATAAATTTTAAAAAATGGGAATAACTCATTTTATCTTATAAGACCATCATGCTTTAAAATATGAATTCAACAAAAATACAAATTGCAAGAACCATAAAACTCATGGAAATTGACCAATTCTCATTTCCACCATTTTGAGGTCAAGGAAGAAATAAAGAAATGAATTCAAGATTTCCTACAATTCAATTAGAATTTAAACTACAACATAGCCAAACTTATGGGACACTTTCAAAGCAGGAATAAGAGGAAAGTTCATAGCACTAAGTGCCCTTATGAAGAAACTGGAGAATAGTCACATTAGAGAATTAACAGCACAAATGAAAACTCTAGCGGAGGAGATGGCAGGAAATAATCAAATTGAGGGCTAAAATTAATAAATTTGAAACTAGGAAAACAATACAAAGAATTAATGTAATAAAAAGTTGGCTCATTGAGATAATCAACAGGATGGACAAACTTTTATCTAAACTAACCCAAAGAGAGAGAGAGAGAACATTCAAATTATCAAAATTAAAAATGAAAGGGGGACATAACGAAGGACACTAAGGAAATCCAGATACTCTTCAGGTCATATTTTGAAAACCTATGCTCCATAAAACTTGGAAATTTAAAGGAAATGAACAATTTTCTGGATAGAAATCAATTACCAAAATTAAACCAAGAGCAGATAAGCAATTTAAATAGACCTATAACCCCTAATGAGATAGAAGCAGTCATCAAAAGTCTCCCAACCAAAAAATCCAAGTGCAGAATTGTACCAGAAATTCAAAGAACATCTAATACCAATACTCCTTAAAGTGTTCCACACAATAGAAGCAGAAGGGTCATTGCCAAACTCTGTTACAAGACTACAATTACCTTGACACCCAAGCCACACAAAGATAAACTAAGAAAAAGAACATCATCCCTGTGATGCAAGAATTATTCTACATATGAAAATCTGTCAATGTAATCCACCATATAAACAAACTGAAGAAAAATCACATGATCATCTCACTAGATGCTAAAAAAAAAGCCTTTGACAAAATCCCACACCCCTTCATGGAAAAGGTCTTGGAAAGATAAGAGATAACATAAACATACCTAAGTATAATGAAAGCAATATGCAGAAACCTAACAATCAACATCAAACTAAATGTAGAGAAATTAAATGTGATTCCTCTAAAACCCAGAACAAGACAAGACTGTTCAGTATCTACATATTTCTTTTATATTGTACTTGAAGTTCTATATAGAACAATAAGAAAACAAAAGATGATCAAGGGGATAAAAAATGGAAAGGAAGAAGTCAAACTTTCACTATTTGCAGATGATATGATAGTTTACATAAGTGACCCAAAAAACTCTACCAGAGAACTCCTACAGCTGTTCAACACCTGCAATAAAGTGGCAGAATACAAGATTAACTAAAAAAATAAATCAGTAGCCCTCTCTATATATAGATGATAAATGGTCAGTGAAAGAAATCAGCAAAACATCACCCATTATAGTAGCCTTAAACAACAAAATATATCCTTGTGTAATGCTAATGAAACAAGTGGATGACCTCTATGATAAGAACTTTGAGTCTCTAAAAGATAATAAATAAAATACCAGTAAATGGAAAGATATCCCTTGGTATTGGATAGGTATGATCAACATAGTGGAAATGCCAGTCTTATCAAAAAAGATCGACAGATTCAATGCAATCCCCATTGAATGCCTGCAGAATTCTTCACACACCTCTGAAAAACAATACTCAACTTTTTATGGGAAGCAAAAGACCCAAGATAGCCAAAATATCCCTGTGCAATAAGGGAACTTCTGGTGGCATCACCATCACTGACTTCAAGCTCTACTATAGAACAATAATCCTGAAAACAGCTTGGTACTGGCACAAGAATAGATAGGTAGACTAATGGAATCCAATTGAAAACCGTGATATTAACTTACACCCTTCAAACAACTGATTTTTGACAAAGAAGCTAAAATTATACAATGAAATAAAGACAGTATCTTTATCTCATGGTGCTGTCATAGCTGGATTCTGGCCTGTAGAAGATGCTGATAGATCCATAACCATCCTCATGAGTAAAATGTATGTCCAAATGGATCAAAGATCTCAACCTAAATCAGCCACACAGAACCTCTTAGAAGAGAAAGTGGGAGGAACCCTTGAAAAAGATTGGTACAGGAGACCACCGCCTGAACATAACACCAGTAGCACAGAAACTGAGATTGACAATGAATAAATGGGCCCTCCTGAAACTGTGAAGCTTCTATAAGGAAAAAGAGATAGTCAACAAACCAAAACAGCAGCCGGCAGAATGGCAAATAATCTTCACCAGTCTTACATCTGACAGAGGGCTGATTTCCAAAATATACAAAGAACTCAAAGCTAGTTACCACAACACCAAGTAGTCCAATTAAAAAGTGGGGTACAGAACTAAATAGATAATGCACAATAGAGGAATCTAAAAAGGCACTAAAGAAAGTGCTCAACATCCTTAGCCATCAGGGAAATTCAAATCAAAACAACTCTGAGATATCATGTTACTCCTCATGATAGTTTATGCTGGAGAGTATGTGGAGAAAGGGAAACACTCCTCCACTACAGTCTGGAGACCAAAATTGTACAGCCACCTTGGTAATCAGAATTGCAGTTCCTCAGGGAAATAGAAATCTGTCCACCACAAGATCCAGCAATTCCATTCTTAGGCATACACCAAAAAGATGCATATTCATGCAACAAAGACATCTGGTCAAGTGTGTTCATAGCTGCAGTAGTTGTAATAGCCAAAACCTGGTAGCAACCAAAATGCCCCTCAGTTGAAAAATAATAAAGAAAATGTGGCACGTTTACACAATAGAGTGCTACTTATATTAAAAAAAAAAAAAAACTGTGGAATCTACAATTGGCAGGCAAACGGATGGAACTGGAAGAATCCATCCTGAGTGAGGTAACCCAGTCACAAAAAGACAAACATGATATATATTCACTCCTATATGGATTTTAGACATAGAGCAGAGGATTTTTAGCCTACAATTTATACCATCAGAATAGTTAGGAAATAAGGAGGACCCTAAGAACGACATACATGGACCCCAGAGAAGGGGAAAGGAACAAGATCTCCTGAGCTATTGGGAGCATGGGGTAGGGGAGTTAGAAGTTAGAAGAAAGAGAAGAGGAGGATATGAGGGAGCAGGAAGATTTATTTGAGGGCAGAATAGAGGAGAGCAAGAAAAGAGATACTGTGTAAGAGGGAGCCATTTTAGGTTTAAAGACAAATCTGGCACTAGGAAAATGTCCAGTGATCTATAAAAATTATTCCAACTAATAATCTTAGTAGTAGTGCTGAGGCTACCTTAAATTCCCTTCCTACCTTCATTCTAGAGCCTTCATTCCACAGCTGATGGAAGCAGAAGCAGAGATGCACAGCTAAACACTGAGCCAAACACCTGGAATCCACTTGCAGAGAGGGAGGAGTGATGGTCAAAGGAGTCTAGAGCAGGCTAGAGAAACCCAAAGGAACAGCAGGCCTGAAAAGGGAGAGCTCATAGACCCCAAACTGATAGCTTTGAAAACAGCATAGAACCAACTGAGACCCCCTAAATGTGTGTTTCAGTTAGGAGCCCTGGACATTGTATGGGGCCTCTGATGGTTTATCAGTATTTATTTCCATTATATAAATGGACTTTGGGAGCCCATTCCACAAAGAGATATACTCTCTCAGTGTAGACACATGGTGGAGGGCCTAGGCCCTTCTCCAAATCATATAACAGACTTTGAAGATCCCCCATGGAAGGTATCACTCTCCCTGGCAAGCAGAAATGGGATGGGATGGGGGTTGGAGTGGGTAGGAAAGGAGGGGAGAGATATGAAACTAGGATTGGCATGTAAAACAAACTTGTTACTAATTTAATATTTTTACAAAGAAAATAAGTATCTAGGAGCCATCTGCATAAAATCAATAGAAATGGGATTTATATCATTCAGCCTTTAATACTGTTGTTTTCTGGTGTTCTTGAATATGCCTTCTACTTAAAAACACTTTTACCTGTTATTTAACTTATTGAGTATAACTCATTTCTCTTATAAGGGTTTCAGATTGCTAATCTGGAGATTTTTTTGTTTGACAGCATTTCAAGACAAGAAAAAATGAACACAGAGGGAGCACATTGATATTAATAAGAACAATTCAGTAGCAGCCAGTCCAGGGTGTGCAAAAGATAGACTTGTCTGCCAATAATGAGGCATAATAAAGAGGCTTGGGGCACCTTACAACTCATTAATAAACTACTTGCTAGTAATAGATTCAGAGAACAAGCAAATCACTGCTTTTAGGTGTGTACTCATGTATAACACCACCAGGCACCAATGGACACCTCTATTCTACTGGTTGCTCTGATGGTCTCTTTGAAACTACATTGTTCACAAAACTAAAACAAAAGTCTCAAACTTGGAAAAGAGACTGGTCATGATGGTGAGGTAATAATAGGGATAAGAATGAATAAGAGAAGTTGTAAGTGAGAGAATCAAAATACACTATATACATTGCAAAATTATGAATGAAGCAAAAGAAGTCAGCAATATGGACAGATGAACAGTCAATGACAAAAGACTCATTATTAACATGTCAATGCTGCATGTAATATAAAATGTGGCATAATCTGGGGGAGCACATTTGCTCAATCTAGTTAAATGGGAACTCTTAGTGAACACAGAAATCAGTCTGCCTTTTCAATGGCACACATTGTTCATGCTATGGCCACTGACTTCAAGCCCTACTGCTATGGAAAAAATGTTGGTGCCCTTCTATAATCATTATACTAAAGCCTAGGCTGTGGGACCACTGTAAGAAAATTTTGTTTAGATTAAATCATGACTTTACATACCTATTATGACTGCAAATAGACTCATGTCTATCACCATGCACAAAACCCAAGTACAAATGGATCAAAGACCTCAACATAAATCTAGCCACACTGACCCTCTTAGAAGAGAAAGTGAGAGGTACCCTTGAACAAATTGGTACTGGTGACTGCTTCCTGAACATAAAACTCCAGTAGCACAGACACTGTGATTGAAAATTAATGAATAGGATCTCTTGAAACTGAGAAGCTTCTGTAAACAAAGGACACAGTTGACAAGACCAAATGGCAGCCCACAGACTGGGAATAGATCTTCACCAATCCTCTATCTTACAGAGGGCTGATCTCCAAAATATACAAAGAACTCAAGAAATTAATCAACAAAACACCAAATAACCCTATTGAAAAATGGGGTACAGAACTGAAGAGAAAATTCTCAATAGAGGAAATCAAAATGGTGGAAAGACACTTAAGAAAATGTTCCACATCCTTAGCTATCAGGGAAATGCAAATCAAAACAACTCTGAGAACCCATCTTACTCCTGCCAGAATGGCTAAAATTAGAAATACAAATGATGACAACTTATGCTGCAGAGGATGTGGAGAAAGACAAACACTCCTACACTGCTGGTGGGACTGCAAAATTGTACAGCCATTTTGGAGATCAGTATGGTGGTTCCTCAGGAAAATGGGAATTAGTTTACCACAGGACCTGGCAATACCACTCTCAAATACCCAAATGATCAACATCCATGCAACAAAGGCATGTGTTCAACTATGTTTGTAGCAGCATTATTTGTAATAACAAGAACCTGGAAGCAACCTAGATGTTCTTCAACTGAAGAATATATGAAAAAGATGTGGCACATCTACACAATAGAATACTACCCTACATCAGAGGGGTGGGGCAACAATCTTGAAATTCTCAGGCAAATGGAAGGAAGTTGAAGAAACCACCCTGAATGAGGTAACTCAGTCACAAAAAGAGGAACAGGGCATGTACTCAATCATATATGGATTTTAAACACAGAGCAAAGGATTATCTGCCTATAATTCACACTGCCAGAGAAACTATGATACAAGGAGGAATCTAAGAGTTTCATACAAGGTCCCTCACAGAAGGGCAAAGGAACAAGATTTCTTGAACATATTGGGAGTGTGAGGGTCAGTGAGTGGAGAGGGAGCTAGGAGAAAGAGAAGGGGAGAAAGTGAAGGGGAGGAGAGGAAAGCACATGGCACTACGAATATTGAATCAGGGGAGGAATAGAAGACAGGAGAGAGAGAGAGAGAGAGAGAGAGAGAGAGAGAGAGAGAGAGATACCACAAAAGGAGCCACTATAGTTTTTTTTAAATTTTATTTTATATAACAAAGTCCATTTAAATGAAAAACAAACATTTATAGACAATATTTGGGAATTGGGGCATTGTTCTTTCCAAACTACTTCCTGCTGGTAAGGGGCACTGTCATGGGGGATTCGAAGAAGATTCAGAAATCCTGGCTAAGTCTCTAAGGCTGCTTTGTCCAGCTGTTTTGAATGTAGGATCACCTTGTACTCTGTTTCAGGTAGTATGGCTTGATCAAACCACATTAGTCTGTAAGGAATCCACATCTTTTCATTTTCTGTGGGAACAAAAATAGAAATCTTTTTCCCCAGTAACTTGTCCTTGAACTTAAATTTTGGAGTCAAAGCATTTTTTTTTAATTTAATTGATTATTTTACATGTCGATCCCAGTTCCCTCTCCCTCCCTCCCAACCTCCCTCACTCCCTCCCTTCCTCCCTCCCTGCTGCCCTCCCTTTTACCCTCTCTGCCCTCTCACATGCACTCTAATCACCCTCCCATCCCCCCACCCCAATTCCATATGTAGGGGAATGTCATCCAGTAGGGGTCATGTAGGTCTGACAGGTCATGTGAAGTAGGGACTAGGGCTTCTCTCCTGTCTCTAGATTAAGGCAGTTGTCCCTCCATGGGGGATGTGTTCGCAAAGTCCTTTTGTGCTCCAGGCATACATCCTGGCTCCACTGTCTGAGGTCCCTTAGACTGCTCAGTCCTTCTGACTGAGACCCATATTCAGTCCCAGGCTGGCTTCCCAGCTATCAGTCTGGTGGACTGTTAGCTCCTCCTTGTTCAGGTAAGCTGTCTGTATGTGTTTCTGCTGCCTGGTCTTGTCCTATCCATCTGCATCTGAGTTCTACTTCAACTCAGTGTTTATGTATGGGTGTTTGCTCCTGTTTCCAACAGGCATTAATTGAGGGCTCCATGGATAAGTTAGTTGTTGATCTCACTCTCTGGGAAGAGCATTTATGATAGCCTTTCCACGGAAGCTCAAATTGTTAGTTGGCAGCAGTCTTGTAGTTCTCTAGACCTTTATCCGACAAAGGGTTGATCTCCAAAATATACAAAGAACTCAAGAAACTAGTCAACACAACACTAAATAACCCTATTAAAAAATGGGGTACAGAACTGAAGAAAGAAATCTCAATAGAGGAAATCAAAAAGGCTGAAAGACACTTAAGAAAATGTTCCACATCCCCAGCATTCAGGGAAATGCAAATCAAAACAACTTTGAGATACCATTTTACTCCTGCCAGAATGGCTAAAATTAGAAACACCAATGATGACTCATGTTGGAGAGGATGTGGAGAAAGGGGAACATTCCTCCACTGCTGGTGGGAGTGCAAACTCATATAGCCATTTTGGAGATCAGTATGGTGGTACAGGAAAATGGGAATTCGTTTACCACAGGACCCAAAAATCTCCCTCTTAGGCATATACCCAAAGGATTCACATCCATGCAACAAAAACATCTGTTCAACTATGTTCATAGCAGCACTATTTGTAACAGCAAGAACCTGGAAGCAACCTAGATGCCCCTCAATTGAAGAATGGTTAATGAAGATGTGACCATTATAGGTTTTAAGAGAAAACTGACTCTAGAGAAATGTCCAGAGACCTACAAGGATGACCCCAACTAACAATTTGAGCAACAGTGGAAAGCTACCATAAATGCCTTTCCCTGATAATGAGATTGATGACTAACTTACCTGCCATCATAGAGCCCTCATCTAAGTGGCTGATGGAAACAGAAGCAGACACCCACAGGTAAACACTAAGCCAAACTGGAATCATGATACATAGAGGGAGCACAAGGTCAGGCTACAGAAACCCACACAAACAGCTGACATGTACAAGGGGGAGCTAATGGGTCCCCAGACTAATAGCTGGAATCCAGAATTGGACTGACTCAGACCCCATGAACATGGATCTCAGCTAGAAGGCCTGTGCAGTCTAAGGGACCTCTGACAGTGGAATCTGGATGTATCCCTGGTACACAAAAGGACTTTGGGAGCACATACCCCATGGAAGGATACTCCCTTAACCTAGAGGTAGGAAGGAAGGCTTAGTCCCTACTCCAAATGACTTGACAGATTTTGTTGACCTCCTAGAAGGCATCACCCTACCTGTGGCATGTAGGGGGAATGGGCGGGTGGGAGAGAGGGGGGAGGGAGGGACAGGAAACTGGGATCGATATGTAAAATAAGACAAATAAATAAATAAATAAATAAATAAATAAGAAGAGGGTGACCATTTTGGCTGGGACTTAAAAGGGTTAAGTGGAAGAATTGATGGGAATCTGAGGCCAGCCTTGCATACAGAGTAAAACTGTCTTTGAAAAACAATCTTATGGGGTTGCCTTGTTCAGCCTGAACATTAGGGCCTTTGCCTCGTCTTATTTTGTCTTGTTTTGTCCTGTTTGGCAGGGGTGGATCTGTGAGAAGGGTGTAGGAGATCTGGGAGAAGTAGGAGGAGGGGAAACTATGGTCAGTAGGCATCGTATGAAAGAAGAATCTATTTTCTACAAAAATAAAATTTAAAACAAAACAACAATAGCAAAGAAATAAAAGAAAACCACAAAAAGGAAAATGTAACGGGAGAATAAGAGGAAGAGGGAGTGAAATAAATGTTCATTCTACCCTGAGGACTATGTCAGGACCAACCATAAGGAGTGACACACAAATTTATGTTTTTGTGGCTATCCAGTCCATGTGGTATTTTGTCATGAAGGCCTAAGCTGAGATATCCATATAAAGGAAGGAGGAAAAAGAATGAACATATAAATCGGTGGATATCTGAAAATGAAAATCAGACCAAGTAGGAGAGAAGGTAAGAAATAATGGATGGGGCATGGGGTAATTTCTTAATATGTAAAGTGAATATTGCCCAAGCATGAGAAACTACATTTAGATCCCTAGTACCCTTGGGAAAAAATCCAGGCATGGTAGCTAATACCTGTAATTCCAGTACTAGGAGGCATAGACAGGAGGATCCCTAATGATTGTTGACCAGGCAGTCTAGCTGCTCAGTGATCAATCAATGAGGTAGTGAGTAATCAAAGAGACATACAACATCTGCCTCTAGCCTAGCATGGGCCTGTGAACCCATACATGTATATCACACACCAAAGAGAAATAATGGCCTGAGGAAATGGAGAAAAAGTTTATAAGAAATTAAAGTAATATGGGAAATACTACAAAATAAGGCACAAAGAATCATGATTAAATGTGATTAAATTTTCAAAATAGGTGGGATCCAGCCTACAACTATTTTAAATTTTACTCATACAGTATATTATAATTTGATGATAGTAACATGATTATTGAGGACTTTCAATAATCTAGGTTTCTGATTCACATTGCTTTTAAAGAGTAATAATAACTTGATATTTTAACAATCTAAGACTTCCTAGAATGTTATCTGAACCACCACTCAGACAACATTGAATTCTCTCCTTCCCTCTTTCTTCCCAGAATTTTGGAACAAGCTCTGACAGTCTCCAAAACAGTTCCACACATATCCACAAGCCAAGCCACCTTTATCCCACTATGGTTCATTGCAATAGCCACTCTTCTGAACACTTCTCTGGGAATAACAGTCAATTTAAAGTGATATAGGAGACCATATTGCTCAACTATGAGAAATGTTTCAATGGAGTCCCTTCACTTTAGATTACAAGCTCATTTCTTTATTGTGATACAATTATGTCGCTGAGCAGTAAAAGCTCATTGTAGACATCTACCATGAAATAGTCACATTGGCTGAATTCCCTCTTCAAAAGACTATTCTTCAGCCTCCACACTTTATCCTCATTCTGTTCTTAGCTTAGATAGTCTCTTCCCAGGTTAGTCTCAGCCATCTGATCAAATAGCCCAAGAAATATTCATTACATTTGATCAATACCTTCTCTTAAATCCTTACTTATCATTTGTATGACTATTTATCATTCTGACCCTCAAATCTTATGAAAGCACATATGGGTGCTTCTTATATATTGATTTTTATCTTTGGTACCAGAGTAGGAGCATGCTACCTGGTTAAGTCAAGCAAGGTTCTAATTAAGCACTGTGATTATGCTCTATAAGTCATGATGGGGTACATTGTAGCATATATCTATTAATGTACTTAACATATATTATGATGGCAAAGTTGAATCTTTCCTTAGGATCAAGACTAATACCCCCTGGCTCCTGCAAACAACTAGTTTCATTTCTTAGCCAATCCTCTCTATCCCCTTTCTGCATGTTTATGTGTGTCACAGCTACCACCCAAATCCAAAGTGTCTTGAGATCTCTGGTTTGAAATGTTTTGATCAAGTCCTGTGAAAATGCTGATACTTTCCCCCCAGCTTTCTGCTCCCTGACTTCCAGTTTTTCTATCATGAATAGCTTTGAATCTGAGATGTCTATACCACATATCTGTGTGATTTCTGATCTTAGTATTATCCAAGTTGTAAATACTGGCTCCCTGATGGCTTCTCACACTATAATTGCTTTCATACTAAAGGAGAATACTGGGAAGTGATGCTCAAGCTTCTTGTTCAGGGGTGTACTCTACATTGTTATATAACATTGTTATATATGTCTTCTTATAATAGATGTAAACCTTTGGCTCACAGTTGATCTTGATTTCTATTGCAGCCTTTGATTGCTGTTTCCCTTCCCTTTACAATATTATACTTCCTACTCAAAATTTTCTCCATCACCAAAATGAATTATTTCCACTCACCTTACTGTGTTAGACTTATTTCCTAGGAAATGGAACCAAGGGAGAATTACATCACACTTTTCATGGTTAGCTAGCATGCTTGCTATGGAGAGTAAGGTTTACATATTCTATCTGTATGCTTCAAATCTTCAGGAAAGTTATCTACCTAGTGAGCATGCAAACACCTTCATCAAATCAGTGAGTAGGGCTTAATAGATGCTTGGTGAGCTAAGCTAGCAAATGAGATTTCTTAATCTCAGAAGGAAGGATGCAGGATTTCTCACATAGCTTAGCCTTGGAATGTTTTTTGATTTAACAGTATTAATCCATTAGAGAGGATTTACAGGATATATTTTTTCCAACTCTGTTCTTTCCTTTGCACTAATGGTTCCCCAATTATAATTTAACTTCATTTCATGTTCAGAGCTGCTCTTCAGTAGTGAATGGGTATTCTCAAATTTATCTCACTTTCTGGAATGTGATTTCTATGAAATAATACTTTTTGTACTCATTTAAATTTTATTTTTGTCATCTCAATCTACTTAGAAAAAAGCAGTAATATACAACCATAACACAGATAACAATAATGTATTATAATTTGAAGATCACATACTAGATTTTAAATGTTCTTATCACAAAATATTAGTTCAATTTAAATATTATATATATGTATATGTATACATATATATGCAGCAAATCACCATGTTATTTATAAAAATATTTAGTTTCGATTCTTATGAAATAATTTTTCAATTCATACATTCTATGACAAAATTTTTGGACTTTATTGTTTTTTTTTATATTTGCAATTAGTAGGCATAGTCTTTTCATGTATCTATGACCTTGAAATATCTCCTCATAAAAGAAAACCTTAAAAACTTTAGCTCGAATAAATCCTTTCCTTAATGTTTTTCACTATAGCAGAAATAATTTAAAATACTCTTTCTGGTCTTTCTCTTTCTCATATTTCATATAAATATATTATAAATATATTATAAATAAATTATAAATATATTATAAATATAAATAATATAAATATATTATAAAACATTTTTGAGTCTTCAAAGTTAAACAATTTTAGTATTATTAGTCTCCCTGTTAACTTTGAAATGGTTTCTAAGGACATTCTCACCATTCTATTTCCTCTTCTCAGAGTACAAAGAGCAACCTGTTTTATTGTGTGGATATACTTGACCATATGCCATATATTGGGAAGAGAATGAATGTGGTTGCCTCTTGCTCATGCATAAGAAGCGCAACTTCCAAAGTTTGGCTTGCTAGGTGTCTTAGTTAGGATTTCTATTGCTGTGTAGAGATATGACCCCAGCAACTCTTATAAAGGAAAACATTTAATTGAGATAGAGGCTTAAAGTTTCAGAGGATTAGTTCATTATCATCATAGCAGGGAGCATGGTGGCATGCAGAAAGACATGGTGCTGAAGAATAAGCTGCTACATATAGATATGAAAGCAACAGGAAGTAGATTAATAAACTGGATAGTATTTTGAACATAAGAGACCTCAAGTCCCCTACCCCCAAGTGACACACTTCCTCCAACAAGGCCACATCTACTCCAACAAAGCCGTTACTCCTAACATTTCCACTCTTTGTGTGTGTGTGTGGGGGATTTTCTTTCAAATCACCACAGTATGGCTCTTCCATTTTTGCCTCTGTGTGGAGTCTCAGAAAAATTTTCCCGAAGGATAAGTACCTTTCAACATGCATCCTACAATGGTGACAAAGGAAGTCAATCTAAGCATAACTGTCTTAATTAATTTTCTATTGCTAGGATAAAACACCATGACCAAGGCAAATTTAGAAAGAGTCCATAGCTATCATGCCAGGGATCATGGTAGCTGGTAGGAAGGCAAGGCACTGAATCAGTACCTGAGAGTAGATTTCTTCTTACAAAACCATGAGGTAGAGTGGGAGATACATAATGGTAAAGAGGCTAATCTTTTGAAACCTTAAAGTGGCTCCCAATTACACATTTCTTTAAACAAGGCCACACCTGCTAATACTTCCCAAACAGTCCCAACAACCGGAGGTCAGGTATTAAAATTTATGAGCCTATGAGGTTCATTATAATTTAAATCACCACAGTGACCTTCAATGGAGTGACCACATCCAATAACAGAGATATGGACAAGACAGTTTGTGTTGGCTGCCATTGTAATTTTGGGAGAATTAATTTAAGATATAACATTATCATCCTAGAAATTGACAAATATCAAAAATATACATATAAATAAGACAGTGAAGATATTATTATTCAAAAGTTGGGTAAATATTTTTGACAGTTTCACAAGTATATATAATATATATATTACATATTATATTACATATAATATAATATATATATATTTGTTATTGTATTCATCCCCAATTACCTTTGGTTATGCCCTTTATTATCCCCATGAACTCCTTAACAACTAGTCCCTCAGGGCTATACTATTAAAGAAAATGACACTTTCTCAGCAATCATTAGATGACACTTTAAAGCCACAGTAGTCATTAGATGTATTAAAGTATCAATAGGTCCTCAGGAAGATGTGAGGGCCTCAGGGTCACCACCTATGTCTGTGATAAAATACTGAAGGCCCAATCTCATACAAGTGTCCACAGCAGAGGCTGTGTTATATCTCAATGTCAGCATTTTGTGGTAGTGTTCCTCATCCTCTAGCTCCTTCTCTTCCTTTGTAAAGAAGAGAGCAATGTCCTGGTTACGGCTGAGCACTTAAGTCACTTTTCTCACCACTTTTACCAGTTATGAGCCTCTCC
Source organism: Phodopus roborovskii (assembly GCF_943737965.1). Taxonomy (NCBI): domain Eukaryota; kingdom Metazoa; phylum Chordata; class Mammalia; order Rodentia; family Cricetidae; genus Phodopus; species Phodopus roborovskii. The sequence continues at coordinate 40,048,114 of NW_026126525.1, read as the reverse complement.
ATCAACCACTGCCCTCAGTGAAAAGGAGCATCTTGGATTAGTGAGATGGTGTGGCTGGCAAATGTGGTATCTTCCAAGCACTGTAATAGCCAGAGGGAGGTGACTTGGAGGTCACTTCCAAAAAGCTGGCTTAATATTTGATCATCATTTATTTCCTATACTCCTCTGGAATGAGAAAATATAAAAAATGGTTACAAAACAAAACAGCATTTATGACCAAATGTGGAGCACTGTTGAAAATACCTTGATGGCAATGAATTTTCATTTTTTCTTCTGCTTTGAAGTCTGAGGTATTATGTCCATTTACACATTGCAATATTTTTTAATGAAGCCAAATAATTTATATCAGAGAATCACAGATAAAGATTTATTCCCCTCCCAGTTGTTTTTTTATAAGAATATTTGAAAGTTGAGATAATTTGGGCACCTGTGTGTTAGTGTAGGCTACATGCTGTGGGAAGAGGCAGAATATACATCTTTCCTTGTTTTCATATCATTGGGACTTTCACTGACACATGACAGTGGATTTAATAGCATGTGATTAAACTTAACTGTAGCATCTTGATACCATTTTGTCTATGGTTAACTATCAGAAATTGAAAAAACTCAGAATCAGGACTTCAAGATGGTAGGCACATTTCAGCTGTTCCCTCCTTGTTATCTCCTGAAAATCCTCATTCCAGTCTTGTTTTCATAAACCAAGCAGGCATCAATGTGGCCTGTGTATCTATGTTCCACCCCTGACAGATGTCACAGTCATGATTAAGTTTAATAAAAATGTGCATGTGAACAGCAAGGATGAAAAGGTATATTTTGTTACAGATCACCAAGAACAAAGTTGCCTGTTTGTTTTTGTTTTCTGCAATAAGAGGGGAATCAATAGCATAGTAATAATGCTCATCAGTGGGAAAGAAGAAATTCAACTCAACGCAGAGCCTGATTCTTTCTAAGCTAATTATAAAGATAATTTCCTTGACCACCCATCCCATTTTGTCTTCTAGTAATGGTGCCACTAATCTTAACATCTGCTTAAAGAAAGGATATGAGCAAGTTTTATGAAATTATGAGATATTGAACACATTTTACCAAGAAATTAGAATTGGGAATAGATGCCTGTGGGATCCTGTTCTCTAAATGAAGAACATAGCATTGTGCTAGCTTTAGGTCTTACATTTGCCTTACTTATGAAAATAATCCTTTCTAAAGCTAATTAACTATGATAAAACCTTATATTTTATGCCATTAGAAAGACTTTAAAGTTGAACATTAACATGCCTAAGAGTTTTCCAATTCTTTGAGAAGATAATCCTACTAAAACCTACTCTGTTCCAGAGATTAGCAAACCATGGCCTGCTGGCCAAATGCAGCCACTCTGTGTTGTGTAAATATGGGTGACTTGAACATGGCCACACTCTTTAGTGTGGATTGAAATGCCTAACATTGATTCCACGTGATAATTTACAGAACAGGTTGAAGATTCTTGGTATACTAGTAGATGTTGTTTAATGACAGTCTATGGATTTTCTGCATTATTGCCTGACATTTAATTGACTCAGGCATTATCTTAATTTTCTAATCGATGTAAATTGATGTATTTGTCACTTTTTGTTGCTGTCACAAAACTATGAAAATCAAGTTAAATTATAGAGGGTTATTTCATCTCAAGCTGGTGGTTTTAGTTTCTGGTGGGCTTCCTTCATTGCTGTGGGTCTCATTGTTGTTCTTTTGTTACAGTTATAGGATAAAACTGGAAAAACGGGGGGTGTCCTCTGTGAGTGGGGTCCCAAGGTATGGGAACACGTGGGAGAACATAGCAGGTTACATAGCAGGTGAGGTTGACCGAGGCTGAGGAAATAACTTGCCAGGCAGATAGAACTTAAATGAGGAGTTTATTTAGAAAGAGGAGTGAGGGGGAAGGGAAGAGACATAGAAGCACTAGGAACAGAAAAGAAGAAGAAGGAGAAGGACAAGGAGAAGAAGAAGGAGAAGGAGAGAGGAGCTGGAAGGCAAAAGAGATCATAAGTGAACAACAGGTCTGACACTTAAAGGGATCTTTTACACCTGCCTGCAGACTAGTACTCACGGAACTCTGGGCTGACCAGGATCCTGCCTGAGTACTTTCTGCCAGGTGAAAGGGGCAGGCCAATGTAATGTCTGGAATCCTTCCACTCATAGTGTCAGGAATGTGAAAGAGGGGCTTCCCAGCAAACTTTAAAATGACAGGAAGAATTCAGGGGCAAGTCATACCTTCCAAAACTCACCTCCAGAGGGAGAGCTACTTTCCCCACCTCCTAGTTTCCAGCACCTCCTCCCTATAAACCCATCAAATTATGAGTCCATCAATGAATTAATACACTGATGACATCACATCTCTCATGAGTTGATTGCTTTTAAAAATCTTGCCAGTTGGTCACCAAGACTTTAGCACCTTTGGGAGACATTGCAGATTCAGGCCACAACTGGAAACCACTTGGAATAAAGTAAAATGTTTTATTTGAGATACCTTTTGTAGATGGAGTGAAGAAAATTAGGCATATTGTTTTATTTCATCCCTCCATTTAGCCAGAAACTTGAAGGACTTTGTTTCTGCTTTGAGAACATCTTGGTGGGGAGTGCATTATCAGGCATGAAAGAGAAAATGTTAGTATAGCTAATGGAGGCAAAATTAGAAAACTCTCAAATGCTGATTCTCTTAACATGCCTTCAAACATGTTCAGGTATCCTTTAAAGCAGGGCAGATAGGGAGACCTTTGGGTCTTCTCACACTCAGTCCTCGTGGTCCATATATCCCTCTAAAAGTATAACATACTTATGAATTAACATGAAGAAAATTGAATTCCTCTGTTTAAAAAAATGTAGCAACATTGCCAGGAGGGTTGTGTCAAAGCAAAATTGTCAGACTTAGGACTCCCCCTGGGACATAATATAAATACTAAGTGGCAATGCATATGTGTATTCCACCCTGGGAATGTGGAGACAGGTATCCCAGGAAAAAAACTGGCTATCAAAAGACTAAACACATCAGCAAACACTGGTTTTCACTGAGAGACCCTACATCAACAAAGAATAAGGTGGAAACTGTGGACACGTATCAGTGGTTAGGAGCTCTTGTTGCTCCAGCACACGACCTGGATTTAGTTCACAGCATTTATATAGTGGTTTATAATCACCTATAATTCCAGCTGCAGAAGCTCTGATGCCCTATTAAGACCTCTTCTGGACAGGTACATATGTGTTGCGCATACAAATGTGCAGCCAAAACACCCATACACATCAATATGAAAAAAAGAATAAGGTAGAAAAATGCTTTATTGAGAAAGTCCTGATATCAATTTCAGGCCTTCATGTGAATATGTGTGTGTGTGTATATATTCAAATACACCTGTAGCCACACACATACATGTGCATATGCATCATTCATATAAGCACAGACATAAGCCACGAAAAATGCTACAATTCATGTATATACTCTTTTGAATCAGTATTTTTCTATAATCTGAATGGAGTGAGTTTGTTTTGTTTCAGATCCATGACACCTGTCTTTGATTTGTACCCTGTTAGTGTGATAAAATACCCTGCCAAAAGCAACTTAGGGAAGAAAACTTAATTTAGTTCAGAATTCCAAATTACATTCAATCATAGCAGAAAGGCAAGGTGATAGGAACTTAAACAGATGTCACACCACATGCACAATCAGGAGTGGGAGAGCATGAAGTCCTTGTGCTCAACTCACTGTTCCCTTTTTGATATAGTCTAGGATGTAACACAGAGAAAGGCAGAGTCTTCCACTCAAGACAATCCCTTCATGTACATGACCACAGGCCATCCTGGACCATACAAGTTCTCATTAATATTATCTCCCCAAGTAAGTTTTTGTTGTGCCAAGTTGATGAAACTGTCACACCTTCCCTTTACTTCAACACTAACACACTGTACAGTATCCATAAATGTGGAATGTAAGTATTGATAAACAGGAAGAAAACTGAATCCCCTTTTGTAAAAAACTACACTACATGGACTGGAGAGATGTCTTAGCAATTAAAGTGCTTGCCACATAAACAAGAATGTCAGAGTTAGGATCCCCCCTAAGACCGCATGTAAAAGCTAAGTGGATATGGAAACTTGTAATTTCAACCCAGGAAAGTGGAGATATTTATGCTATTCAATCTGAACAAAAGAGCAAAAGTAATTTTTTAAAAATTTTCTCTTTGCTCATATTTTAGTATATACTAGACACTGTCATGATTACTCAACAAATCTACAAAGTGAGCCACATCTGTTGGTTTTGGGCAGGCACAGCTGGGGCTTCCTTAGCTTCTGTACTAAACTTTTATGTGGGTGCAATTTTTAGTTGCCTATTCTGTCTCTATTTATGCAAATCATAGTGTTATTTATAAGCAAGTAAATAATCATTTTAAAGGCAGCATCTGCACTTGTGTCTGAATGTCAGACACCTGCAAAGTCAGATCACTTTGAATGGAAGACCAAGTGCTGCTTAGATCTGACTTACAGCTTGAAATAAATTTCAATCACTTGCATGCCTCTTAATCTCAACTTTAATAAGAGAGCATCCTTTACTACTGATTAATCTTAGATATACTTTTTACTGCAAAAACATTGTTAAAGTCTTCCAAATGTAAAAATGTAAAGGAATTAGCAGTGAGGAGAGATACAAAATTTAATTCTATATTCCCAAGTCATGTGCCAGCTACAGGAGCCTGTGATTGCTATTTAAGTTTATTCTTTCCTTGTTCATCTGTCAAATGACAGCACTCCTCTCATAAACTGTTCTGAGGATGAGATAGAACTGTACATAAGCACCACCACTGTTGTCCACTCTAAGGACACAGTGATTACCACTTCTCTTTCCTCACTTAGTTTTTCTCTGATCCATTTGAAAGCATAGTCACCTCTACTCTCATCCCCTTCCCTCTAAAATTGAATGGAAATGGCCATAAGAGGAATCTAGAGTCACCAAAATGAAATTTGGAGAAATTCTAAGCCATGCTCTAGAGTATGAAAACTAACCATCATTTTTATCATAATGGTTTACTTTGGGAAAAATCTTAAGATTTAAAAAAAAGAAAAGGACAACAGTAGAAGTTTTATGTCAATATTTGAATATCTCAGAAGGATAAAAATGAGTAGCTGTGAAGGTGTTCTTTTTGAAAACCATTTATATAAAGACTGCAATATTGCATCATAGATCTGAATATTGTCAAATGCTAAACATATTAGGAATCATATTATTTCTAGCACTAATTTTTCTGCCAATTAAGCACTCCACAAACATGCATACAGTGGTAAAAACAGACCAAGAAGGTATAAGTTAAAAGTTGTCTCTGTCCATATCTGTACAATTTAATGAGACTGGTTTTATTTAATCTATTTCCTGCAGTCACATCTTGAATAGCTACCCGCCAATTACAGCAAAATCATTAGTGCTTGTTTTCCTAACGATTCTATTGATCATCCCCCTAGCAGTTGTGCTCCTACATCTACTCCATTTATTAATTTGCTTCTCTCTAGTCAGTGCCGCCCTCCCTTCATTAGGGATGACATTTGTAGACTTGAAAGCAAAAAAGCTGGTTTTAATCTTTCTTCTACCTCTAATTAGCCCTGTAACTCTAAAGAAATCATTTCATTATTCCTCAATCCCCTACTTTCCTATTTTATGAGCCTTTGTATCCACAGAGTTATGGCTCACTTAAAGAAATACTCCTGACCAATGTCAGGAGAGTTGAAATCTAGCTTGGTATTGTCTTTGGGCAATTTATTCAACCTTGTTGGGACTTCAGTTTTTGCCATTGTAAACCAGTGAATATAATAGGTTCATAGATCTTGTCACAGAAAACAGTAATTATAATATGGCTATATGCTGCTAAATGGTTCATAGATCACTACAAACATTGCCTAGTACTTTATCTCAGTAAAAACAGGAGTGTCTGAATGTTTTAGGGCAGCATTTTCTAACTCGTGCCTTCTATTTCAGTGTTCTGGGAAAGGAGGTGCAGTAGAAGAGAATTGTTGTGATCAGTGGTTACTAGGAACTGGGAATTAGATATCTTCCAGCCACAGGGACATTGTGAGGTAATTTCCGGGCCATTAGAGACAGGATCTCTCATTTCAGTGGATGGCTCTAAAGATAAAAGATAATTGTTCTCTTATTCTATGGACTCTATTTGGCTTAGGATATCTGATATTCTTAGTCCACTGACTTCTATAGACTAAATTAGATCATGATGTGCAGGGTGTGTGCAGAAGGGTCTGGGTCATCTGAGAAATGAGTAGGGCTCACTCAGTAGCTAGAAGAGAAAACCCATCTTATGGGATTTATGGGTAAATTATCCTTTCTGGAGAAAAACTCCAAAGTACAGTACTGTATTTTCAACTATGTGTTAGATATTCTTTACCTGTTCAATTTCAGGGCTTTAATGTATTCTAACTACATTTCTCTTTCGTGTATGGGGAAAGCAAGTAAAAAAGAAATTAAATTTATGTGACTAATAGAAAAAAATATGTACTCAAAGACATATGTAAGAACAGGTTCCAGCTCTCTTTATTTTATTCATTTACCACTGTTTTTCCTGAAACTCGGAGAAACTCCTTATACTGACGTAGAATAAATGCACATGCAATGTGAGTCAGAGGAAAGATGACATTCCAAAATGTGATATGGTAAGAGGTGGGAAGAAATTTAAGACATTCAGTACTAATTGTTTAAAAAAGAATCAAACCAAAAGCAATGTTTCATGCCTGGGACTCTGTAGAAAGTTTACGAAGTTGTCTATCTCAGAAGTATGTTGGAGTATGGGCAGGGGCATTCTCTTCCACAGTTAAACAGTTGCAGAAATTCTAGTTCCTGTTTCACAGGACAGAGCTGAGTAGAAATCAGGTTGACTTCTCACCTCTTTTCTTTTCCCTTTGTTCTAAGAAGGTTATCTGACCTCGTGGCATCAGAAAGAGGATGAGGTTGAGCTTTTTTTTTTTTTTTTTTTTTTTTTGGTTTTGAAGACATGGTTCCTTTGTGTAGCCTTGACTGTCTCAGAACTAATTCTGTAGATCAGGCTGGTCTCTATCTCATAGGGCTCTACCTGCTTCTGCTTCCCTGTGGGATTAAAGGTTTGCACCACCAGAACCAGGCCTGGGGATGAACTTTTATAAACTAGACCCCTATACTTAACCAGAGGGATTCTAAGTCAGTTAATTTAGGAAAACTATCAGCTTTTCTACCTTAAAGATGCTCAGTCTTTGGGTTTTATGCAACTTATCTTGATCATGTGACCAATACATTAAGATAACTATGAAAGTAAGTTATCATTATCCTCAATAAACCAAGGCTACTCTTAAAAGTCTTAAAACTACTATAAGAGAAAGATAACACAGATTTTTTTAAAGCCTATTAGTATTTTCACTGGCATTTTCTCCAATCACTGCTGTCAAATACAGTTATAGACCCACAAGAAAGCAGGTAATGTGCCTTCACTGGCAAAGATCAGTTCCTTTATGTAAAGGTTATATATTTCTTTGTCTTTTTATTCTGGGCAATAGAAATCTGATTGCAATTCATCTCTCTTAATTCTTTGCAATAAAATATATAAAAACACCATGAAGAAACAAGTGATACTGAAATGATAATGGCATGCAGTTGTTAACACATCAGTATAAAGGATGGATAAGCAATGGATTGAGTGTAGTGAAATTCTTCCATTAATTTCTTAAGCTTCTCCCCGAAAGCAGGGTAAACCCCCAGGTGGATCTATGACATTTCTTTGGCTGTGGTTTGTAGTTGTGTTTCTGCTGTCTGTTCATTGGTCCATTTACTCCCTCTGACTTTCTCTGTGTTAGTCTATGCTATGGTGCTACTCAAATGTAATAAATTCCTGGCTATCAGTGATAAAGGATTCCTCATTCTTTGTCTGCTGCTGTTTCCTCTCTTTGACTGGATTACCTGAGCTTGGCCTGGTTCTTCTTTGTAGATCTCTGCATCTGGTTCCATCAATTACTGGATGAAGGCTCTATGGTGATAGTTGAGGTATTCACTAATAGGATTACAGGGATAGGTTAGGTCAGGCATTTTCTGCACTTGCTAGGAGTCTTAGCTAGGGTACTCCTTGTGGATTCTTGGGAGTTTCCATAGCACCAGGTTTCTCCCTAAGCCCATAGTGGCTATTAAGATATCTCTTTCCCTGCTCTTCTACTGCATCCTTACCCCCACAACCATCCAATTCCCATGTTCTTATTCACCTTCCCTTCTCCCTTACCTTCCCCTACCCACCCCCCAGTGTACCCCATAGATCTAGTCTAATTTCCCTTCCTGGAGAGATCCATGTGTCCCTCTTACAATCCTCCTTGTTTCCTAACTTCTCTGGAGCTGTGAAATGTAGACAGGGTATCCTTTGATTTATATCTAAAATCTGCTTATGAGTGAATGCATACCATGCTTGTCTTTCTGAGTCTGGGTTACTTTACTCAGGATTATTTTTCCAATTTCATCCATTTGCTTGCAAATTTTATGAGGTCATTTTTGTTTACAGCTAAATAGTGCTCCATTGTGTGTATGTACCATATTTTCTTTATCCAGTTTTCCGTTGAGGGGCATCTAGGTTTTTTCCATGACTTGGCTATTACTAATAGTGATGCTGTTAACATTGTTGAACAAGTGTTCTTGTGGTATGATTGAGTATCCTTTGGGTATAAGCCCAAGAGTGGTATCACTGGATCTTGAGGTAGATTCCCAATTTTTTAGAAATTGCCATACAGATTTCCAAAATGTCTGTACAAGTCTGAACTCTCACCAGCAGTGGAGGTGTGTTCCCTTGGATCCCTGTCCTCTCCAACATAAGCTATCCTCAGTAATTTTTTATCTTAGCCATCCTGGCAGGTGTAAGAGGTTATCTCAGAGTCATTTTGATTTGCATTTCTCTGATGGCTAAGGATGTTGAACATTTAAATCTATAGAAACAGCTGAACCAAGTTTGTAGAAACTCATGAATTCTAGACCTACAACTGTGGAGATCCCAGGGGACTGAACTAGGCTCTTCATATGAGGGATAAAGTTGTGAAGCATGGACTAACTGAGGAGCTTTTGGCAGAAAGACTACAATACAAACCTGGTACATGAACTTGCTTGTTGGAGCCCACTCTCTATGGTGGGATGTCATGCTCAGCTTTAATTCATGGAAGAAGGGCCTGGCCCTGCCCCAACCTATTGTGACAGACTATGTTGACTCCTCTATGGAGCCCTTACCCATGAGAAGGAATGGACTAGGGTTGGGCTTGGAAGTGGGATGAGGGAGGTGGGAGGAAATGTGGGAGGGAGAACTGTGGTTGGAATAAAGAATTGTAAAAGAGCCTTGTTTTGTATAGATAATATACACCACTGTGTTTCTGAAAATTCTGGTGGGTTTTTTCTGCTTTCCCCTGTATGTCTTTAACCTTGCAGCAGATTCTAGGAAGGACCCATCACACCTCTATTAGGTTGGAAGGCAGTTATTTATAGCAAAGCCTGCATTCATTCTCCCATTGGTAGACTAACTACTAATGGTCACTCTTAAGAGAGTTCTGCTAGTACAGCCTGCATATACAACATATCTGCATGTGATCTGCTACCACATAATCATGATATGGTTTCAGATTAGCTATTTTTGCTGTATTTGTATGCTGTCATAGTTGTATTCAGTTGCTAACTTGACATAGTTAAGGAAAGGAACCCTCAGTTGAGTAAATGCCTCCACCACATTGGCCCGAGTCTGTCTACAGAGTATGTTCTCCATTGCTGCTTAATATGGAGGCCCAAGCTCATTTTAGGTGTTGGTATCTTTAATCAGGTGGGCCAAAGAGAAAGACAAAGGAAGAAAGAAAGCCATTAAGCTTCACCTTTCCATGGTCTCTGCTTCATTTCCTGTTTTGAGCTTTTGCCCTGGCTTCTCTTAGCTATGGACTGTAACCTGAGAGCCAAATTTACTCTTTCTTCGCCAAGCTTCTTTTAATTATAGTGCTTTACACAGTAACAGAAAAGCAAATTGCAATAGAGGCCATAGCTAGAGGCCGTTCTTGAACAAATGTCCACAACCCCACATCTCCTTTATTGACCTCTCAAATGTTGCATTATCATCCACCTGCTAAAATCAATCCAGAGTCAAGTGCCAGAAGACCAGAGAGTCCCCATGTCTCAGAGCCTGTTTAACTTATTCAAACTAGATAATCCTTAGCCTATTCACTCTGCCTTGCCTGTTTCTTGGCATGGATGATAGTCACCTGCAGTTCCCTTATCTGTTACTGTTTCCCTTGAGCAACATGTGGTGCTCTGTGTGTAGCATTTAGCCCCACAATCTGTCATCCGAGGTCATATGGTCAAGTTTCATACATGTCTTAAAATTTTCTTGGAAATAATGCTTGTACATTAGAATTCACTGGGCATTTTCTAATTGTATTTTTATTTACTTATTTTTAGTATTCAGAATTTCATACCTTGTGGCATTATTAAAGTCCCATATGTGTAATCAACACCAGCTATAATTTTTAAAAGTTCCACCAATGTATATAACATCTAAACTTGCAAAGTTCCAGGTTAGTTTCAAGCCACTGAAGCGTCCATGTTTCTCATCCTGTAACGTGCGGTTCAAAGGTGGAACTCACTTCAAGCAACTTGTTCATTTATTCCATCCTGGGGTTAATTCAGCCCTCTGGAACTCCAAGGAACTCCATTTTTTTTTTTTTTTTTGGCATAGTAGTATCTGAAGCAGAACTGGTCTAATATATCTTTCCAGGCTCTGTGTATTCTCTAAACTTAGGAGTGAAGCACAGTTAAGGAAATTTAAAGAAGAATGGATTCAGAAGCAGAAGAAGAGGGTTTCCTGTCTGTTGTAGTTTATTTAAAATGATGATAAATTGCAGCCATTAAATAAGGAAATCTACCTGTATATATGAATCTGGCAACAAGAAATGGTATGTAATTAGCTTTTCACTGTACCTATATTCATATTTAAAATAAGATTAAGACTGAAAATTCATTCCTTGATTAATTTATTTTATCGCATTGTGTTCCCCCTGCTTGGCTTTGTTCTCCTCCTTCTTAGATACTTAGTGAGTGTGGTGTGATGTTTTGAAAAACTTTACAAAGAGCTAATAATTTCAATAAACATATTACCAATCCATACTTCAAAGTATACTTGGAAAAAATTATCCTTCAAAGAAATCCATTACACTTAAAATTCGCCTAATATAATCTGTCATCAAAAGCCCCTGTGAATAAAGTGCTGATTTTTTTAAGACTAATCTTGTCACTGCAGAATTATGCACACCTGATGAACAATTCATCAATAATTAATCTATAAAAAGATTACTGGCTGATGGATTCAAACTGAATTTTCTCTCTAATTAATTCACTGTAGAACTGGGTATTTCCTACTGTCATTATATAGCTTGAAAATGCATGAAAGGCTCCTGATGAAAATTACATGACTTGTTTAGATGGCTTAACAATACTGAATGGTGCTAATTGGGATACATTTTTCTAGGCTTGGATTCATTCAATGAAGCCTTTCCTGTGCATGGGAAATAAGACTTGGTTTCCAAACCCATGAACATGCCTGCTTTGCACCTCATACCTCAAGTATCTTGATTTCAATACTGGGCAATATTCACAAGAGCAAAAATGCAGATATATTAGTAGATATGGAATATTTTATTTCAAGAGCTACAACTATTTTTAATTTACCTGTATTTGTCTGGGCTCTATAGAGAAACAGAACTGACAGAATGTATTTTACTATATCCAGTGCACACAGAATCCTGAAGTAGTAGGCTCTAATTGCAGTGAAGGAATGAACTTGTCAGTGAGAGTGAGGGAAAGCAGACAAAGAACAAGCACTCCCTTCTTTCTTGTCTTTTATATAGGCTTCAAGCACAAGGTATGGCCTAGATTAAAGAAAGATCTTCCCACCTAAAAAAAACAATCTGGACTAAAGTTGGACTTTTCCACTTCAAATGATTTAATTAAGAAACATTAAATTTTTATTTATTTACTAGAAAAATTACAGGTTTATTCAGCATGATTACATGAATTTTAGAGTAAGAAAAGTTACAGATAATTTTGGAGTTGTGATTTAAGTATGAAATGGCCCCTGATGGTGCACATACTGAATTTGTAATCTCCAGTTGGTGTCATGATTTTGAGAGGTGATGGCAGATGTCATTCTGTATGTTTCTCATACTGGTTAATAAATAAAGCACTGTTGGCCAATAGGAAAAGAAGATAGGAGGAGTCAGCATGGAGAGACCTGGGAGACCAGACACCTGCCCCACTCCCTGGTAGGTGAAACCATGTGGAAATGCATAGAAGTGGGTTAATACTTAAGACAGAGCTAGCTGATAAGAAACAAGTAACTGGCCAGCAGCATATCAAATACAGAGTCCCAGTGTGTTAATTGGGGCTGGCGCAGCTGCGGGACAAGACCAGTGGTGGGAGGAAAAACCTTACTCCTTACATATGGTGCCCTTGTGGCTAATAAGAACTTACACTTAAAATTAACAAAAACTTAAAAAAGGGTTTTATAAAGAAAAGAATAGAGACAATCAAGGTTTCTTGATAGCAGCATTTTTCTCCGTTGGGTTCTGCTTTGCAAGAGACAAGCAGATACTCCTTTAAGGGAAATTTCCTGACTCAGCATGAGTGGCAAAAAAAAAAAAAAATAAAAAATAAAAAAAAATTGCAGGGCTTTAAAAAAGCACTGCTAACAATTTATTGGTGTGTACAAGAGCTGGCAATGGCACTGACTACATCTCCAAGCCGGCAGCATGCTTGCTGGATGGCAGCACAGATCAAGACAGTGACTACAGCTCTCACTGCTGGCAGTAAAATAACTGCCGCCATCTTTGATAAACCACAGCAGAAACAGCTATGACTTTCATTTCAACAATGTTGTTGTTTAACAGATAAAAGACTTGTGGCCAGAAAAAGATAAAGATTTACAGTAAAGACAGATTCACATTAAGAAATCCTCTAAAAGTTTACAGTGTATTCTACAATATACATAGGCTTGGGAGAGAAAAAGAAAAAGGTAAAATGGTTTAAAAATTAAAAAAATAAAAAGACAAAGAACAGCTGGGTGTGGTGGTACATGCCTTTAATCCCAGCACTGGAAAGATAGAGGCAAGCAGATCTCTTGTGATTTCAAAGTAAACCTGGTATGCAGACTAAATTCCAGGACAGATAAAAGTTACACAGAGAAACCCTGTCTCAAAAAATAAAAAAAATAGAAAGTAAATAAACGAAATAATAAAAAAAGCCATGTAAAGATGGAGAAAATTTTGGTACTACACAGTATTATATTGTCTTTGTATTGTTTGACTGCTGAGGAAACAACTGTTGAAGGAAATGCTGCTGGATTAATTTAATTTATATATTTTAAAAATGTTTTAACTTCAAAATTTAAATCTAAGGACAAGTTACTGGGAAAATTATTTCTATTTGTTTCCACAGAAAATCAAAAGCTGTGGATTCTTTCCAGACTAATGTGGTTTGATCAAGCCAGAGCCCCTGAAACAGTGTTCCTGGTAATCCAACATTCAAAACAGCTTGAATAAGACAGCCTTGCAGACTACAGCCAGGATTTCTGCATCTTCTAAGGATCCCCATGACAGCACCCCTTATCAGCAGGAAGTAGTTTGGAAAGAACAACGCCCAAATTCCCAAATATTGTTTATAAATGTTAGTTTTCATTTAAATGGGGTTGATTATAAATGGTTAATGATCACAACCAATATTCTTTTTAAAGGGAAAAAGGGGATTATGGTATAGATATACTTTGTTTTGGAATGGATTTTCATTTATTGATACAATTTAAGGTCAATTTTGTGATATGTATATTTCTCCTTTTGTTTAGGTATTGTGTTTATATAGTTCATTTAAAATGTAATGTATAATTTAGTACAGATTTTAGATAGTTACCTATAATAGTCAAAACATAACTAGGTGAGTTAGGTGTTCTAGATATGCAGAGATGTAATTGAGATAGATAAGAATTATTCAAACCTTTCAAAGACCTACAGAATATGGCATTTAAAATGGTTTAGGGTATTTCTTGAAAATGAGGCACAATTGCTCCTGGCAACACCACCTGAGTCAGAAAGGAAGATGGACATTGAAGAAACTCGTTATGGAGTTTACTGCAAATATGGCAAGACTAGCCATTTGGACAAGCTACTGCTCTTGTCTGGACTGTTTGACTTTATGCTGTATAAACTGAGCATACAAGACACACAGGAAAGTGATTGCTGATTCAAGATGGACATTGCTATCGAGTTCCTGCTTCATGGAAGAGACTGCCAGACAGTCTGCAGGACACAGAGAAAAATGACTGACAAACTGCCAATACAAGAAGACACTTTAAAGTTTCTTGCTTTGCTGAAGAGTCTGCCAGACACACTATGGCCTATGGGCTGAAGATGGAAGATTACAGAAGAACTTCAGGTGACTGACAAGGCAAAATATCTCTGTCATTTCTAGAGCTTATATACTATCCTTCCATGGTCTTTGAAGGAGTTGAAGACAGATAGTTATGGTTGTAGTTTTCCTTAGTTAAGCTTAAAGATAAATTACATATAGGACTTTAACTCACAAAGATAAAATAGATGATGCAATATTTTCTTCTTTCCTCTTCTAATGGTATTTTAAAAAGTATTTCTCAATTCTTTATTAGGTACAGCACACAGATTATAAGATGTAAAGCATTTAGTCAATATAGACAGCTTATTCAGGACATCTTGGTTCAAAGGAGTACTGTTCCACCACTGGGTGACAAGTACGTATCCAAACCTCAGTATGGTTACTGTACACTCTACAGTACAGGAGGAGAGCCATCTTTATTCTGACTCAAAGGAATTGAACTTCACTAAACAGTCAAAATTTCTCCCACCACCATTTCCGCCCCCCCAGTGCTCCAATATGAACTCTGGTCCCTCTTTCCCTTCAGTCCTCATCCTCTGCCTTATTTGCTTCTCTTTTGCATAGAAATTAGTTTTGGTGTTGACTGTCTGCATTGCAATGTGGTACAGTTGTTTTACTGCATTCACAACATATGTTGATCAAAGCCTTCCAAATATAAGGTACATTTGTAGGTACTGTAGATACAGCTAAGAAGAATTGCAAATTCCTTGTCCACAAGGGATTTACCCATCTTTGGGTTAGATAAGTAATGTATAGAAGATGTCCTTCTAAGGTTATATTTTAGCATAAACCTGAATACAATTGGAAAGCATGCCATGTATCCAATACAAAAGTAACAACAATAGTCACAACTCTAAAACCTGAGTTTGCTTTAATAGAGTGGTGCACAAAAAATACATCATATGAATCTTATTATCTGTGATAAGAAACTGAGATATGATTTTAACATGAAGGGAAGCATGGTACTGTCAGGACCATATATGTGGTTATATATGGCTCAGGCTGGCTTTGAACTCACTATGTTGATGAGGATGCCCTTGAATCTTGTTTTCTTGTCTTCACCTGCCAAGTATTGGGACTCCAGGGTATATACCATCTTGTCCAGTTTAGGTAGTCCTAGGGATGAAACCTAAGGTTTTGTGTATATTGTGCAAAACAATCTTTCAACTGAGCTACATTCTTAGCCCCTTATTTACATCTTATTACTTTGCTCAAGGCCTTACCTATTATCACTGTAGGTCTGATTTGATGAAATATAGTTATTGCCTGGCAAACATTTTTAAGATTATATATAAATAAATTTAATCCTTATAGTAACCCTATTTGTTAGACAGTATTGTCTCATTCTTACACATGGGGAAATGGAAATAGAAGTGGATTAATTAACCTTTCCAAGTTAATAGCCAAGTGAGCTGGTTCAAACCCAAGATGTTTGATTCTGAGACCTGTGAGCATCAACCTCATGTTGATGTTTTCTTTCTCTATAAGGAGTCTAACACAGACTGAGAAATGGAATCAAAGGAGACATTTTCAATATCAAAGAATGATTGGGTATTGGTCTTTGCATTGGAGGCAAACCAAGTGTGAACATTCCAGTTTATTAAAACTTAAGGCTTCCACCTTTGAATCATTTGTTTCAAAAATGTTATGTGAAAAAATAAGCATCTATCTTGTTTTTCTGCCTCTCTATAATGACTATGAATTCAGATTGAATACCGATTTCTGCCATTCATAGGTCTTCTTAGCCACATTGAGGTCCAGGACCCTTCTCCAGACTGTTACACTAATATCTTTTCCCATAACCTAATAATAGAAGCTTCTTAGACTATATATGTACATTAAAGAAATCCAAATGCATCACCAAATAATAGGGGAGACAGAGCCCCAATGAGACATCTCTTTCCACCAAATGCAACCTCCACTGCTAGGAATGAGTTACATCTCATTGAGTTGTTGGCCAAAGGAGCCCCATGGACCCCCCCCCTCCCCCAAAGGCTATTGCTGAGGTTATTTGGTTTGTCTCTATAAACTGAAGGTAAAGCCCTATTGCTAAAGACAACACCTATATAATATATTGATTATAGAGAAGTTGAGCTGGTGTCTACCTAGAGCCTTCACCCCTACTTACTGACTAGTGTTCATGGTACTGGAAGATACTCTGCATGCTACCATGAGAAAAAGGTGAACACTAACTAGCCTAGCTACAAACCTTGAGAAAGACACTGGTAATTTGATTGCAAGTTAGGATGGTGCAATAGTGGCACAAAAGTTGTGGTAGTGACCAACCATTATCTGATTGGAATTAATACCCACTCTATGAGTTGGAACCCATGCCCAACACTGCATGGCTGGTAAAAAACCTGAGACAGATTTAGGGCATCAACCTATAGGAAAACCAAATACTACTGTCCTCCTGAAGTAACAGAACAGCAAAAATGACTCCTACTGAAATTAAGCTGTACTCATAGATCAGGTCCTCATTCAACCATCATCAGAAAATCTTCCTCCTGCAATAGACGGGAACAATACAGAGACTCACAACTGAACAATGTGAAGAATGTGAGAGACTTTGAAATACATGGCCCTAAACTGACTTCAGGAAACCATGTGGAAGAGGAGGCAGAAATAGTATAAGAGGAATGGGAATAAAAGTCACCAACAACTAGACATAATAGGACTTAAAGATGCAACAGGACTGACACACATATGAACTCACAGAGATTGTGGCAGCATGCACAGGGCCTGCAAAGAACTGGGCCAGATGATGTCCCATCACCGAGAAGATAAGTGGGCATATGTCCTCTTTCATACTTAAAAAGTTATCTCCAATTGACATCCACTTACACTGGAAAAGAAATATTAGTTTTCTACAACTAAGTCTCCTTGGTTATACAAATCACATCTATGGAAAGGTACTTATATTTTTAAAAAAAGTTAATTGGGGTGGTGTTTGCAGTTTCAGAGGCTCAGTCCATTTTCTTCATTGTAAAGAGCATGACGGCATGCTGGCAGACATGATGCTATAGAGAATGGACATAAAAGTAAAAGAACGATAAGGCAAACACAAACAAGTAAAAGCAAAACAAAAGGAAAAAAACATTATGAGATTAAAAACCTCAAAAAGTATATAAATACCATTGAGTTAGTTTACTTGTATATTATGGTTACAGTTTTGTGTTTTCATGGAATTTCTTTGTGTCCAAATGTGTATGTCTCTTCATCAATATATTTTTCTTTGGTTATTTTTCTTTCTATTTGCTTGTTATTTTAATACTATTTTGGTTTGTTTTTGTTGCTTTGTAAGATTCTTGCTTGTTTTCCAAGGTGGAAAGGTAGAAAGGATCTCGAGGGAATTGGAAGAGGGGAAGCTATAATCAGAATATATTGCATGAAAAAAAATCAGTTTTCAAATTAAAATCCAGTTCCTTCCCTGAAAGATTGTCTTTTCAGATGCCCCATAGCTCAATCGTTCATAGTCTCTAAGTCTCATTGCAAATACAAATAACATTTCTTAAATTATGTCTCCTCCCCCAGAACACCTGTTTCCCTCACCTTCTTTAATATTTTTTCTGACTTAACTTGATAAACATGATATTTGTTTATTGTGTAAATCCACATTCCACTCAGCCCATGGGGTAATAACAGCATCAGTTTTATTAGCTGTTCTGCTCCCAGTTCATAAACCAATGCGTGGTACATAGGGGTGCTAATATTTGTTGGATGAATGAATTGTTTAAAGTTGAGCTGTGTAATAGTCTACAATGAGCTTAATTTCTTTTGTAATGGTCTGCCTTTGCATTCCCACTGCTTTGCTTATTAGATTGCTTGTTTTTCTGTATATTTAATCAAGTTAGCCTAAATTATGCTGATGTAATAAAGACTAGTCAAATCAATACATCTTTTTTTGCTCTAGCGATCTTGTGTCAGGGTGGAAACTTGTCCTCTAGTATCCTCTGTCTAGGGCCCAGGATGAATGAGCCATCTTTGGTTGTGACCTACTGAACTCAGAAAAGAGAGAAAAGAATGAAATGGAAAAGTCTGTCATGGCACATAAGGCTTCTTGTAATTTGAAAGCATTTGATCTCATTCCACTGGGCATAGGAGATTGCATCATTGCTCATGTCAGTGTTTCAACATACACACTTTCTTCCTGAAAACTTGGGAAAGAAGTAAGTATCATGGAGTAGCTAGTACTATTTGTTTAAAAAAAATTATTTGCTATGTCTCCTTTATTTGTTCTTTCAGCCTTATTTTGCTTCTTGTGGTAAAATTCTTTGATTGTGGTGGTTTAAGACTAATTGACTACCATAATCTCATCAGGAGTGGGACTATTAGGAGATGTGGCTTTGTTGGAGTGGGTATGGCCTTGCCAGAGGAAGTGTGTCACATGTGGGTGGGCTTTGAGTTTTCCTGTGTTCAGAAAACCTTTCTGTTCTCAGTCACTTCCTTGCCTGCAAGATGTAGGACCTCTCCAGCACCATTTCTACCTCCATACCCTCATGCTTCCCAACATGATGATAATGGACTTGCCCTCTGAAATGTTTGTTTATGATTTATCATAAAACAATACAAAACAAAAAAGCCAGGCAGTGGTGGCTTACCCCTTTAATCCTATCTCTACAGAGGAAGAGCTATTTGGATTTCTATGTGTTTGAGGCCAGCCTGGTCTATAAAATCTAATGCCAGGATAGCTACAGTTTTTACACAAATAAACCCTGTCTCAAAAACCACCAAACAAAAACGAGTTGCTGTGGTCTTAGTATCTCTTGACAGCCATAAAAACCCTAAGACAGTAACCAAAAGCAACTTGGGGAGGAAAGGGTTTATTAAGCTTATACTTCCATATCACAGTCCACAACAGGGGAAACCAGAGCAGGTACTCAAGTCAGGAGCTTTTCTTCTTCTACAAGTTTATTTCTTTTTCTTCTCCTTTTCCTTCTTCTTTGGTCAACTTGATAAAAGCTAGAATCATCTGGAAAGACAGAGTCTCAATTGGGAAAATGCCTCCATCAGATTGATCTGTACAAGTATGTACAGATCAAGTGTATGAGGAAATTTTCTTAATTAATGATTGTTTTGGGAGAGCCCAGACCAATATAGGCAGCACTATTCCTGGGGAAATGGTCATGGATTGTATAAACAATGTAGCCAAGCATGGCAGGGGTCAAGCCAGTAAGCAGGTTTTCTCTGTGTTCTCTGACTCAGTTCCTTCCTTGAGGGTTCTGACTTCAGCTCTCATCATGACTTCTGTTGCTGTGGACTGTGATGTGGAATTAGACACCCAATAAATGCCTTCTTCCTCAAGTAGCTTTGGGTCACAGTGTTTTATCACAACAAAAAGCAAATCAAGACACAAAGAAAAGATAAGGGAGACATATCAAGTAACCCTACCTATTCCATAATAGCTTCTTCCCCAAGCTCATTTGCAGAATACCCCACCTTTCAAGGTGATTGAATACACTTGGTGATGCTGTTTTAGAGGCATCACTTCTGATGTGTCCTTCCTCTCATGAAAGTCCTTCCTCTAAGCTATAACTACTAAGATATTCTAATACTTTGTTGTCATGAAATGTAGTTTCTCATTTTCTACACTTTTTATTTTTCTGGTTCTAGTTTTTCTCTTTTTTGGAGAGACCCACTATAGAGACCCATCTTTCTCTTATTTCTACAGAAAACAGTCCTTCTTATCAATTAATATTTGGAGATTTAGTTGGTTAACATCCTTATCTCTAAATCTGATCAAACACTTATAGATTGTTTATGATTTTACCTATGAGTAAAAATTATAATTTCTAGATTGGAAATAATTTTACTTCTGGTGTTCAACACTTAGCACTTGAGGACATTCTTATGCTAATATTTTGGTTGCTTTATTCTCACTACCCCACAAGTTTATGGTTTTTTCTTTATCAAGTTTGGTTTCTAATGTATCTCTATATCCATAGAGATATAGGGAAAAAGATACATAAACATTTTCTATAGTAGGAGTTTTCATGCAGCAAACCCGAAGTTGGTACAACCTTGGAACACTGGGGAGTGGAGGTGAGTGACATTTTCTATCAGCTCTCTATAGCATCAAGGTTCTCATGAATAATTCCAACTGGCAAACTCTACATTTGACAAATGAGTCTCTCCTCAGCTGCTGCTCACCAGTAATGGGATTTCTCTTCTTCTGCATTCCGAATCTCTTAAGACTACTTCTTTGGCTAGGTGATAGTGGTGCACACCTTTAATCCTAGCACTCTGGAGACAGAGGCAGGCAGATCTCAGTGAGTTTGAGGCAAGCCTGGTCTACAGAGTGAGTTCCAAAACAGGTTCAAAGCAATACAGAGAAACCTTATCTCCATCCCTCCCCACAAAAAACCCAAACAAACACAACAACAACAACAACAAAATAAATAAGGAGACTACTTCGTATTTTTAAAAAAACTGACATCCTGAGGAAAAAACATAGAAAAAGCAGCTCCTAGCCTTTAGGCCTACAGGCCAGGGAAGCAAGACATCTGGTTCTACGTAGATGCATGTGCTTGGTGAAGGACTTTACTCTGCATTCAAGTGGACATGACATATTCAGTCTCAAAAAGCCTATAATAAGAAACTTCACTGAAGTCATTATTTAATTTCCTTGGTTATCTTCTCTTGGACATTGTATCAACAAAATATTAAAATCATTGACACATTGTTATTTAACTTTAAGCATGCTCCCCTCTTTGACCTGCTTTAAAATTATATTTCATTTTCTATGGTTTCTGTTAAATCTCTTGAATTTTCACTCTACTGAATCTTCATATTTTCTCATTTCTATATTTAACTTCTTTCTATATGGCACATTTTGTATACATTGTAAAATGCAAATAATTATCTATCATGTATAGGATTTATGTTTGTAAGATGAATACAAATTTGGCAATATAAGTGTACTATGAAATATATATTTATTTATATAATATATAAATAATTTGTACTTGATTTTTAAAGAATTTTATGTTCTTAGCTATTCTTTTATTTCTTTAAAAATAGAAATGAATCATTATTCTAAAAGAAGTTTGAAAACATGCTTTTTGTGTTGCTGAGTCTTTGAAAATAAGGAATAGAATTGAAAACACAGAATGGGGACTTGTCCCTACAGTAAATAGTAACAGCAGACTCAAGGTAATATATTCTGTTAGGCATGTAGCTGTGACTAAAACCTGGAAATGATTAATGCTTATATGTATTTTCTTTTAAGTATCATATACTTTTTTTCCATTATATGCACAACATTTATTTTTATTCCTATTTTTTTTAGAAAAGCCCATGCTGAATTCTCAGAGTCAATGATCCTCCTGGCTCAGCTTCCCAAGTAGCTAGAACTATAGATGTGAATGACTAGGTCTGGTATTATCTTTGAGCATAAATATGTGTGTATGTGTGTGTCTGTGTGTACACACGTGCACACACAAAGACATGTATGTGCATATGTGTATTCATGTGTAAAAAGCCAATGGTTATGTTCAGGAAGTGGTCTCCTATACCAATTCATTTCCTAAGGAGGGATGCTCCCTTAACGTAGGTACAGGAGGAAGGGCCTAGACCCTACTCCAAATAACTTGACAGATTTTGATGATCCCTCCTGAAAGGCCTCACCCTCTCTGTGGGGTGGGTGGAGAATGGTATGGAAAGGGTGGTCACTGGCATGGAGCGTGGGAGGAAGAGGGAACTGGGATTGATTTGTAAAGTAAGAAAATAATAATAATAATAATAAAGAAATATAAGAAAATTAAAAGGTGACTAAAAGCAAAACAAAAGCAAAAACAAAAATAATGGTTGTCTGGTATATTTCCCAGTGCTTAGCACTGTTTTCTAGGTTGTTGTTGTTATTGTTTCTTTGTTGGTTTGTTTTTGAGACAGAGTCTCTCAGTAAACCTGGAGCTTCCTGAATTGGATTCACTAGTTGGCCAGTGAGCTTCAGAGATTTGTCATCGCTCTACTGCTGAGATTATAGATGTACAACCCCATTTCTAGCCTTTTTTGCTTGCATGGCAAGCACTGTACCAACTGAGCTAATGTTCCATCCCCCAACACAAATTTTTTACATATTAAATAATATTATAAATTTTCTTAAATATTTTTGTTCCCTATATTATCTATATATACTTTTTAGGTGTTATTCTGGCTATATGCTCCAGGGACTGGATGCCCTCTGCCCTTCACAGAAAGCTACATGAATGTAGTGCACATATATTGGTGTATTCATACCTGTAAGTACCTGAGAATATGATGCCTTAGGTTCTACATTGTTAAATGCAACAATGTGATTGTAATAGTAGGGAATAGGTGGAACATATATTACTTGCAGACTATAGAATTTAAGGCCTCATTCTATTCTCACCAGAGTTTTCTCTCAGACATTGGCATGGTGACTGTTCATTTACAAAGGATGGAAAACCTACCTACCCATCTAGGTCATCAAATAACTATGAGTTTTTGGTAAGAATATAGGAAGAAGTGCAAACACAACTGCTATTTTACACCCCTATGGTCTTGAAGTTGTTTGCTTTGTAGCAAATCTGACTTCATCCTCAGCAAGCATGCTTTCAGCTGGATTATTAAAGCCTCTCTTTTAGAATATAGGAAACACTCCAAAAATTTTGCATCTTGGGTATAATTTTATTTTTGAGTAAAACTCTGCAAGGCAGTTTACATACTCAGGGAGAACAGCCAGGATTTTAATAGAAGAGCCACATGGAGTTGTGGCTGCACATGCTGATCTTTAATGTTTGCTTTGATAGTAAATACTGAGGAAACTCTGGTTATGCTATCAACAGCAACAACAGGAAAAGCCAACAGAGCAAAAGAACAATAATCTTCCTTCTGCCACACCTGGGCTGTTCCCTGAGGGTACAACCCACCTTAGGGATGGGTCTTCACATGTCAGTTAAGGAAATTCGGACAGTTCCTCAGTCAAGGGCCCTCCTTTTCAAATACATAGCAAGTTGGCATTAAAATCAAACATCATATCACTCAAGAGACAATAAGTTCCTATCACATTTTTTATTGTATCTTTAAGCCCTAAGTTATTAGTTAAATTTCTCTATTCGATTCTGCTAGACAAAAATCATCTCTGTTGTATTTTTATGTTTATATTGAACTCTTTCTTATATCTCTTATGTCATTTGTGGTTGTTTGAAAGAAAACAGCTTCCAAAGGGAGGGCCTGGGATGTATGACCTTGTTGAAATAGATGTAGTCTTGTTAGAGGAAGTGTGTCACTGTGGGTGCAGGCTGTGAGGTCTCCTTTCTCAGTGTGAGTTTCAGTTGTCTTCCTGTTGCTTGAAAGATGTAGCACTCTTGGTTCCAACACCATATCTGTCTTCACACTGCCATGACACCCTTCATGATCATAATGAACAGAACCTCTGAAAATGTAAGCAAGCCACTCTGAAAATGTAAGCAAGCCACTCTCAATCAAATGTTTTTATTTATAAAGAGCAGCTGTGGTCATGTTTTTTTCAAAGCAATAAAAACCCTAAGACATCATTGTACTTTGTTCAAAAGTATGTGATAAGAATTTTATATGTAGCACTAAGAAAAGCAAGTATATGCAAATTATATAAAAAGCTAAACTAGGCATTAAAAAAAATAGGTTTAATGGGGTCATTCTGTTTCTGGAGGACTATAGGCCAGGTATCTTTGTATCTTGTACTCTTCCAAGGACCCATCTAAACCAATGCTGAGATTCTGCTACAGAAGCATGGAGTAAAGGGTTGAAAGGTTTCAGAATATTATACTTAGAGTTATCTTTTCTCTGATGGTAACTGTTCACATTTTATAGATAATCCTCTGATACTGCCTTCTGAAAGTTTTATTTCAAAAGCTCCACATCCATTTGTAGCTTGTGTTATTGAGGAAAAAGCTCATAATTCCAATGCCCATGTGAGCTGCGATCTATTTCCCTAAACATATTGCAGCCATGGAAACAGGAATTAGAAGTATCAACATTGTTTTCCATGCACCAAATCTACAGACTGATTTCTCTTTGGAAAGCTACTTATGCTATCATTATTATTGAAACTGTCTACTGGGGATAAGTCTACAGTGTCAATAATGAGAATGTCTGCAATGAAAAGCAACCCCATTATTCATTGTCTTATTTCTACCAAAGTAAATGACTAGGGTATGTAATCAATGAAAACAGGTGGTTGTCTGCCTTTAGTAAAATAACAAGAACTCATATAACTGATGTGGGACAGTGGCTGTGTATTGTGATCCTTGAACCAGCAGTATCAAACATCATCAAGAATGGAAATCAAAGTTCATTTCCAGGCTTAGAATGAAAAACTATAGAAGTAGAAAACAGAAATCTGATTCAAGGAGCTCTCCAGACTGGTTATTCTGATCCTTACTAGAGTTTTAGGTATGTTCTATAAGACAAGATTAGCATTCATGAGAATGACACATCATAAGGTAGAGACTAAAATGTAATCAACTTATTTTGAATACTTTCTGATAGTATCACAAAGCCAGTTTGAATGTAACTTAAGGATACAGTTGGTCCCAGTCTTTGCATGAAGCAAAAAAAAAAAAGGGAGTAAATTTCTATTTCATTACAGATTTGAAATAATTAACTGTTATAAAAATTGTTCCATTGCTCCCATATCCATCTTATACTATTTACTTTGTGAAGCAGGAAATCCTGGTAAGATCATTTATAACTAAAGAAGCTATAGACATGAGACAAAAAGTACAAAACAACAGTGCTTATATGAATGTATTCCATGTTGTAAGAGTCAATAATTTCTTCTATCAGCTACAACACCTTAAATTTTAATTTTTTCTTTTGGAGAATAATATTTTAAGTGGAAATTTGGGGACAAATTGCCCTTATTTTAATGACTGATAAAGTGAAACATTGATAATAAAAGCTTTACATTTACTGAGAAGTAATGTAATCTGCATGTCATGCCAGCTCTATTTAGTTTACCTTAATGTATATTCATAACTGCATCTTCAAGCAAATATAGAAAATATATGGTTTTTCATTTATTCTTTCTTTCATATTTATTTGCTGTTGCACAGAATTCTTTGATCAACATCTTGTCTCTCTATGTCTAAACTTCTGCAGATACTTAATATATCTTTTCTTTGATGGAAATTTTTACACAACTTTAAAATACTGCCCTGATTGTACCTTTATTGAATTTTGTTTAAAACACTCTAAAATGTTAAGTATATAATCAAAATGATTACTACCAGGCCTCAGACCAAGACTGTTCTAATGCATCTCCTGGTTGTTAATGGCCAAGTTAATTCATAGCTCACCAGTTATTTCTAAAAGGCTTCCCCCCCCCCGATGGACTTTCACCAACTGTGATTTTGCCTCATTTTCAACAACAAAGAACATATTCTATTTATAACTTTGTTATCTTCATATGGGCTTTAAAGAAGTATGTTAGAATAAGCATATATTCAAATAACTATTCTCTACTTACATTTGCTTTTCTAAGAATTCTCGTGGTCTGTGTCCATTTGTTTATTCACAGCTGAGTGGTTCCTTATGCAGTTTTGGGAACTGCATTTTCAAGCATTTTTCTCCATCAAGATATTGAGATTTGGATCTATATTAAATAGCCTTAATAAAAAATAAGAAAAGTCAAGTATAAACCTAGGGAAAATTCGATACAAGGCCTTGCTTGTGTCATACATCTATCCCAGACCACTTATCACCTTGCCCTCCCTGGGTGCTGTGCTCAAATCAATATAGGTCTTCACTTGGGAAGTAGCTAGACTTATTCTATTGCCTTTTCAGCATCTTAGGTCTATCATTTGCATTCCTCTAGTCCAATCCATTGTTTGCTATTAGCATCAGCCCGAGCTAGGCTTTGGAGTGGCCATCAAGAATTTCAGTCCATGCTGCAATTGATGGAAGTCTGTGTCACTGAACAAAAGCCCACCACCACTTCCTTAACAAACCTTCCTGGTTTCTATGCCCTCAGACAGGGGTGGGGTCTCATATACAATTCATGACTGATCCCTGACTCCTCCCTCCTTTCCCTGAAGAAGTGTTAAGCTCAATCTTATGAGTGTCTCCTGTAGGTAATTGTATCTGCTCCAATACTAAGATAGCAATATTCATGTAATAGCCGGAACACAGGGTTTTCACATCCTGCTCTTCATGTATTATAATAAATTTACCTATAGGTCTCCTAGTCTCCTGGGAGAGCCCAGGCCTGACTTATTGTTTCTTCCTACCTGACTTACCTTTAAGCCCCTTTCTTCCTTCTACTTAACAATTTCTTTTTCCCAGTTTTCTTCTTTTCAGTTCTTCCAGTGTTTCCTCTCAAGGCCTCTGCTGTTTACTGTAAGAGGGCAATCAGAAGTCTTTACATATCTCCAGAGATTAAGGATGGGAGATGAGGAGCAAACAAAGGAAAGAGGAGAATGGAAGAAAGAAGGGAGAGAGGGTCAGAAAAAGGATGTTATTTAGTAGATAGTAAGCATTGCCATTCTTTACATTGGAAAGATGCTGAGGCCCCTCTCTTTACATGGAGAGGATGCTGAGCCCTCCCCCGCCCTTTACATTGACAGGATGCTGATGACCTTCTCTTTACATTGAGAAGGTTCTGAGGCCTCTCCCCATTAAGGTTCTGAGGCCCCTCCTTTTCTTTTGAGAGGATACTGAGACCCTTTCCTTTCCATTTAGAGGATGCTGAGACCCCTTCCCTTTATATTGAGAAGGTTCTGAGGCCCTTCCTCAGCACTTCATCTTCATTGCAGTGTTTAGTTTGAGTCCACTGTTATACCTACTCACTTAGTTTTTAGTTCAGTTTCTAACTTCTAGTCAATGTGCATTATTTTTATTTCCTGGCACTTGTAAATAAGAATATTATTCTTACCTAAAACAATATATTTCCTTGAACTACTGTATCCTTTAGTTTTAATCCTCCTATTATACTTATTCTTTTTGCTTTATAACTTATTGAACTATATATCTTCTCCCTTCTACTAAATTACATAAAGACAAAAATCTTTATCTTATATACCCTTAGGTAAATATTTAAGATACTGGCTTACTCAGAGACTATATTCCCAGAAAAGAATTGGGAAATTTTGTCAGTATTTATCTTCATTTATTGACTTCAAACAATCCCATCAAGTATTGTTCATCCAAGTCTTTCTTTGCTGACATTTTCACTCAGTATAGAGTAACTTTCTTCTGCCCATCTAAAGCCAACTTAACTTCTACTCTGACAACACCACCTCACCACAAGTACTTCCCCATGACCTAATCCTTCCTTCTTGTGTGTAGCGTTGCATACTGACTCCTTATTTGCTCACTTATTAGGTAAAATTCTTGTGTACCCTGTTCTAGGTGAGAGTATCAGGGTGCATGGGAGGAGGAGCAAAGGGAAAGGACAGGAACAGGAGATTTCTACCCTAAAGCTACCTCTAAGCATATGCTCTTTTATGAGGGTTTCCCCCTATTGACATCCTCTCATTAATTACTATTTATTCCTCAAGAGTCATACCTGAATCTTTGGTTCAGAGAGTTGTCCATGGACCTTTCCATTTGGTTTAGGGGTTCTTCTTTCATGTTCACACTAAGAATTGTAAGATGGTTATTTTTATTACAGTTTTGCTTCCTTGTTAATCCTACTGATCAAATGAGCATAAAACTACCACCACAGTTTAAAGCCAAACTGAAGCAAGCTTTAGTTAAATACTGGCCAGGTCTATCTCAGGGTATGCAGAAAGTGACTCCTAGTCATGTTCTGTAGTGGATTACCTATTTTCCATCAGGTACAATCAGTAGCTAGCATACATCCTGATGTATCTGCTGCCTGGGAATCTCCTACTCACTGTGATCAAACACATCTGGTGCAGATGAGTAAAACACACTTGTATAGGGGAATGAAAATATGTAGCTTGTTATCTTCCATTAAAAAAAAAAAAAAACAGACTCTAGCATTTCAGGAATTATCTGTCCTTGTGTTAATCCCATTTTTGAGAATAATACCACTACCACAATTTGAGCCAAATTTGAACCAAGTTTGAGTTGTTTTATTGGGGTGTACCCAAGAACTGACCAGACTGACTCCAAAGTTGGGCTAAAGAGAGCAGCCACAAATCCATTTCTTGGGCCCCTTTTGATGATTAAAATTACAAATAGTTTTACAGAAGGGAGACAATGGAGCAATAAGGAAAATTCAAAACATCTTTAAAAAGGACATCATGTGGTCATCATGTGATTAGGGGCCAAGAAGGGTCTGGGAGGGTAAGGGTATTCTCAAAAACCAACCAGATCTGGTTCCAAGAAACAGAGGGCACTCAACTCTTACAGTAAATAGAAACATATTTTTAAAAATACAGCATAATGGATCCTGCCTTCAAATTGGAGTCAGGCAGCTTCCTCTGTTTGGCACAGGGCTTGCAGATCAGAGGCATTTTTGTTCCATGGAAATATTTTGGTCCTTACATCCTGTTGTCTGCTCTAGACCATGGAGACAGGGATTATATATCTCAGTCCTTCTATTCTGGTAAGAATAAATGAACAAATTCTAAATGTTCAACACAACTTTGTTTCCCTTGAAATGAACTAGCCTCCTATAGCCCAACTTTGAAATAACATAGTATTGTCCTTTATTAAAATAGAAATTATTTACCTAAGCATTAAAAGTGGTTTTTCCAGGTTCTATTTTGAAAAACTTCAACCTGTTTTTAAAAGAATGTCTCGCATGCTAACTTTATAATGAAAATACAAATTTTTCATTATTAAGTATTCATATTTTGGCAGGTGAGTGGGATGGAGAGGGAAGTCTGGAAGCCTATAAAATTAGCATATCAGAAAAGTCTTTGTCAAAGAGGAAGACTGGAAATTCTAGACTAAAACTAACTAGAACTGGTCAGAACTGGTGTAGGTGCAAAGGTACTCAGAGTGCCCAAAGGTGACCCGATAGCTCATTATAATACATAACAAACACCCCTGTGTGGGGATTTAAGATGATAATGAGACAAGAGACCAGTGAGATCAATGAAGTTGTAGCAGAGCTTCATGTATCAGGTGAGAAGCCCCCATCATGTGAACTCAGCCTCACCTCCATACAGAGGAGCTGTTGGAGCTGCTACTCTTTGTCTCTGCTCTACTTCTTTGGGAGAGGGTTTTCCCCAGCAAATCCCCCACCTCTGCTATTATCTATGCATATTTCCAATTCCTAGTCCCAGAACTTGAGCGCAACAAACCCTGATATCTGCTGATATCAATATGTAAGTGTAATGGTTGAGCAAAAAGTAATCATCATTTCCCATTGCTATTTCATTTCTATCTCCAGGAAAACAAAAAACAAAAAACAAACAAACAAACAAAAAACCACTGTTAACAGTGTCTAGGCATATACAGCTTTAGTTTCAACATGAGCAGATGAGTTTGAAGGTTTTAAATGTCATTAACACAGCATTTTCTTTAAAATAAAATACTATTGCTAGTATTACACATCTATTTTATCTTTAATCCCTATCCAATCCTGAGCCTTGAGAGCAGCTAGTGTGAATGAATGACCAAGGACAACAAGTGCCTCTTCCTGGGCTGATCCCACCATGGAAAAACACCTAGTCATACACATGGGGAAGGTTATGAAAGAAGCCATTTAGAGCAGGGCTTCTAAATAGGCATCAACACTGTTGAGATTTGATCCAAAATTAAGTGAAATCAAAAAAGGGTCTGGAATATATTATTTAAATTTTATTGGTTTTACCTATAAAGGCTCTTCCTTATAAAATTATCTGTTCCTAAATATCTGTAATTAAAGAATCTAATCAAGTATAATTTAAAAAGAATGTTGTAAATGACAAACAAATCACTTACTTATATAAAATGGAAGTAGTTTTCCAGTCTCTAAATTTTAATGCAAGCAAAAGTATAGTATGTGTGACATAGTGATCTGATAAATTTCATTGTTCACATTTAAACTGGATTGTTAACCATTAATCCTTCCTTCCCAGTGCCTTTTCATAATCAGATTACTTCCTAGAGTTAATATATTTTAGTGGCCTCACATAAAGGACAACATACACATGCTGCATAATTATTAATACAGTTAGGAATTACAATACTATTTCTAGATTCCTGCCACAGAAGTTTACAATTACTTCTTCTGGGAAAATAATAATACATTTTAACTGTAATTAGCCTTGACAGGTAAATCTGGCCTATTTTGTTTCCTGAATGACAAGGGAATTGTAATATTTGACAGCTCTTCTTTCTGACAAAGTTAGCTTAAATTCTGTTGAATTTGCCAATACTACCTAGAAAAAAAAAGAATAAAATAAAATGTCTCCTTTATTTGCATGGGGAGGAAAAGTGATGAGAGAGGGTTTCAGAAAGGCACAAAAATCTCATATTTACGTCGATATTAGCTTGGTGTCAGAAGTGGACAGTACAAGCAAAGTCAAACTCATTTGTTCCTCACATTTGCCTTTGCCAATCCTTGCTCTGTGCCAACTTCTTTGCCTTCCGGTCTTACCTGTCTCTCATTAATCTGTGTGTGCTCTTTCCTAGACACTTTCTTATCATCATTTTCACCCCCTCAGTGTTTTCCTATCAAGTCTCTGCTTCCTGTTAACTCGTGGTGAGAGACAAATTCAGCAAACACTTTCTCTCAGAGTTCAATGTAAATTCAATGGGGGGGGCACTATGTATAGTTGTGTGTAGAGGAACATTTGCAAAAATCTGTTTCGTTGGAACCGTGTTAAATTGAATTTGGTTGAAGAAAAATAACAAATCACACTCTTGTGGAGGTTAATTTATTAGAAAATCCCTGTTTTACTTCGGGAAAATTCCTGGCATCCATTTCTTGACTCTGCCAACGTTAAAGCAATGCTGTTAAGGGAACATGAAAGTGAAAGCTTGGGCTTCCTTGGATACCCTTAGAGACACTTGGGTATCAGTGTTTTACAGTTGGTGTAACCTGAACCATTTATAATGGTTGGAAGAGCAGAACATTCGCTCACCACCCCAGATTATCTGCTTCATACTCTCCTGCCACACTCTTGTCTGAATTTTCCTGTTTTAGCTCTTCTGACGCTTAAGCTCTGCAAGCAGATCTTGGTGGTTCAGTTTTGAAATGGAGTACATGGTAAGGTCTTGTGTAACCGGAATCCCAGGGTGACTCCCGGGAGAGTCACCACTCTAACACTCAGTGTTTGCCTTCTCTTTCTTTTCCAGTACTATGTCCCAGGTGTTTGAATGAAAGTCAAGTGCTTCATGGAATATGCATAGTTCTTTGAACTGAGCAATTTAGGGGAAGTGTTCCACAATCTAATGAGATGGAGAGGTTGCTGCTCTTTCTGTTTGCAGTATTTCTCTGGCCTATTAAAAATAGCCTCTTACATTTTAATAATTGCTTTGAAAATCAACATAAATTGGAATCTAGAATTTCATAATTGAGTTTAGTCTCTTAAATCATGTTTTACAGACATACTACTTACCCAGCTAGAATACTTTTTTATATATATTTTACTTTATTGTTTTTTTTTTATTACATGTGGATCCCAGTTCCCTCTCCCTCCCTCCCTCTTACCCTCTCTCTCCCCTCACATGTACCCTGACCACCCTCCCATCCCCCCACCCTCTTTCCACATGTAGGGCTATGCCATCCAGGTAGGATCATGTAAATCTGTTAAGTCATTTGAAGTAGGGACTAGGACTTCTCTCCTCTCTCTAGGGTTAAGGGAGTATCCCTCCACGGGGAGTGTGTCTGCAAGGTCCTTTTGTGCACCAGGAATACATCCTGGTTCCACTGTATGAGGTCCCTCAGCCCTTCTAGCTGAGGCCCATATTCAGGGGTTCTGAGTCAGTCCCATGCTGGATTCCCAGCTATCATTCTGAGGGGGGCATTAGCTCCTCCTTCTTCAGGTCAGCTGTCTCTATGTGTTTCTGCAACCTGGTCTTGTCTTGTCTTCTCTCTACATCTGGATTCTAGTTCGACTCAGTGTTTAGTTATGGGTGTTTGCTTCTGTTTCCAACGGGTACTAGATGAGGGCTCCATGATGGTGGATAAGTTAGTCGTTGGTCTCACTATCAGAGAAGGGCAGTTATGGTAGCCTTTCCACAGTTACTCAAATTTTTAGTTGTAGAGCAATGGATCACCAGCCTATAATTCACACCACCAGAGGAAACTAGGATACAAGGTGTATTCTAAGAGATTCATATAAGGTCCCTCACAAAATGGGGAAGGGACAAGTCGCCTGGATCACATGGGAAGTGGGGGGGCAGTGAATGGAGAGAGAACTAGGAGAAAGAGAAGGGGAGGAGAGGAAAGCACGTGGGACTAGGAAGATTGAGTCAGGGTAGGAATAGATGACAGGAGAGAGAGAGAGAGCGTGAGAGAGAGAGCGTGAGAGAGAGAGAGAAAGAGAGAGAGAGAAAGAGAGACATTATTGGTTTGAAGAGAAAACTGAACCTAAAGGATACTTTTTCTCTTATATTCTCACTTGCACTGAATTTGCTTTTCTCTAAGGCAACTAATTTCTACAGTTTAAAGATGTGCAGTGTGGGTGGCATTAGCAAATAATTCTATTTTTGATATACATATTTTTACTTTATAGGAGTTAATTCATTTTAGGTGTGG
The DNA here is from genome assembly GCF_943737965.1 of Phodopus roborovskii. Classification (NCBI taxonomy): domain Eukaryota; kingdom Metazoa; phylum Chordata; class Mammalia; order Rodentia; family Cricetidae; genus Phodopus; species Phodopus roborovskii. The sequence goes on along the minus strand of NW_026126525.1, from coordinate 40,015,058 downwards.
CATGATGTCTGACAGGTTGTGACTCTATGTGCTAATGCCTGGTTAGAGGTAAAGAACTTACTGTGCAAGAGGCATATTATCAACTAGAAATGAGTCCTTTTGGAAATGGAAGAAGGAAATAAGGAGTTCCTTATTGTATTTTGGACACAGAACTCAACATGCCTCCACTTCAGTGTAGATCCTAGAATCTCAGAACAGCAGCCTCAGTTCCCACAGGATTGTTATATACTTTATGTTTGTATTTTACATATGCATTATGGAGGGTTATTTCAAGTCTGTGTGCTTGTGTGTGGGGGGAGTGGTGCATGCATGTTTGTGTGTTTGTGCACATGGAGGTCAGAGCTCTACTTCAGTTTATTTTTCCCTCAATCATTCTTCACCTTGTTGTTTGAGATGAGGTCTCTTCACTATAACTTCATCTCTACAATTCAGCTATGGTTGGCTAGGCAACAAGCCACAGATATTCTCTTCCCTCTGCCTCTCGGCACTAGGATAACAGGTGCATATCCTGATCATGATCAGTTTTGGGTACTCAGCATTGAACTCAGGTCCTCATTCACTCTACTGATTGAGCTATCTCTTCACCCTTACATTTGTATTCAGATATATTAATTCCAGGACTGTTGTAAGATCTTGTGAAGGGAACAAAGGGTATTGTCAGTTCTGATCATATGCACTATAGTTTGAAAGTATCTGGACTCTCTTATTAATCTCAAATTGGTTTTAGGCATTAGATGGATAACTCTAAATTTATCAGGAGATCTATGGGTACCCCTTCCTTTAGCCAGAATAGTGGGGTAGGGGCTCTGTTTCTGTGTGTGCGAGTGTGTGTGTGTGTGTGTGTGTGTGTGTGTGTTTAAGAGAGGGAAAGAAAATATGGATGTGTGATTACATTGCCCTCAGACCTCAGAGTCCAAAAGACCTCTGGGAGTTTGAGTTACAGGAGGTTGTGAGGCACCTGATGTGGGTGCCAGGAAATAAATTTGGGTTATTTGCAAAAGCAATAAGCATTCAATCATAGAGCTTTCTTTCCAGACCCTCATATTAATTCCTGGGGTACTTAGAGTAAAGGGAGTAAGGAGTACCTCGCTTTTGCCCAACTCTGTCACCAAAAGTTACATGCCTCTCTAAACTTGTCCTTTATTTCAAAGGGAGCTCCAAGAAAATCCTGGAAGAGGGCATGAATATCTATCTATCTATCTATCTATCTTATCTATCATCTCTCTTTTATCTATTATTACCTACCAATCACCTATCCATGCACTTACATGTCAGGAAATTTAATGCTATTTGACATATGATATATATATATATATATATATATATATATATACATATATATATATATATATATATAAATGCTAAAAGTGGTTTATGCAATGAAAATTAAAATACATTTAACAATTATAAAAATTATCAGTTATTCCAAGGAAAAACAGCCATAACTGAAAAGAAAAAAATGCTTACATTTCTATTGTGGAAAATATGGTGACTACTGAATATGAAAGTGAAAATCATAGGAAAAGTAAAGAGACAACACAAATAACTAGAGACCTGACAAGTGTTCATACTGAGTATATTGACCCAGGGCTGAAGAGACCTGCCCAGTGTGGGATCGCCATGAGTTCCTGTGCCTCCAATACCAAAGAGAAGTGGGAAATGGAAAATGGCAGGTGGTAAGACAATCATTTAAGATTCTAACAGAGACAGGAACAGTGCATGTTGAACAGCAAACATTTGAGTGAGATGGCTCAGTGGGTGAATATGCTTGTTGAGCAATCTTCCCCTCCTGAGTGTGATCCCTGGAACCCATATTATGGAGGGACAAAGACTCCTGCATGTTGTTCTCTGACCTCTGATTCCATTCTCTGAAAGCTCCCTCATCATATACAAGCACACAGAAGAATGATCAAAATAAAATATTTTAAGCATGCTGAATTGCTGGGGTGGTTAAACAAGTAATAGGGTGCATGTAAAAGGTGTTTGCAGGTGGAAATAAACTGCAATGCTGAAAATGGATACCACCTCCTGGGGTTGATTTTGCAACTGCATGTTGTGATGGCCACTTTTATGTTATGGAACAGATGTTTCCAGTAACTAGAATGAGGAAAAAACAAGGCCAATTTTGCTGTGCTTGCAGACTGCCATGATGTTAGAGAACATGAGGAATTTTCTATGTTCAGTTAATAGATGTCAGCTATTTTTCACCAGAACCTATCAGGAACACAGAAATTTCTCATTACCTAAGGAAGAAAAGCAGAATATACTCATAGGAAGGTTCTTTAAAATTGGATTCAACTAAAGATAGATTGTAAAAATACCAAATAATGTTGGATAAACATTACTGATAAAATGCTTGAAATTAGGTTTAAATCAGTTTAAACATGAATAGTCAAGAAAAAAAAACTCTAAAAACATTGATGTAGTTGGTAGTTTAATGAAACTTCCTAGCAAAGGAACCATTATAATAAACTATTTGTGTTATAGTATTAATTAAAAATCATTTCCTACACTAAGTTACTCAACTTAACTTGCATCCAAATTAAAGCACAAAGGCTTTGCTGAGGATTTCTGGTCCTTCAGTGATGATGCATGAAGATATACATTCCTTTCCTTGGATCTGGAGGACCCTGGTCCTTCAGAAATAATACATGAAGGCATACATTCCTTTCCTTGGAGCTGAAGGATTCATACCTGGAGGACAAAACTATGGAATAAGCCAGGAAAGATTTTTTTCCAAGGAAACTTAAATGCCCTTTCAGAGACAGGCTGGGACCTTGCCAATGGACTACTGGGGTAGAGACAGGTTTGGGGGTGTATGCCAATGGACTATGGGGTCAATGGACTACTGGGATAGGGGCAGGGGTAGAGGTGTGTACCAGTGGACTATGGGGCCAATGAACTACTGGGGTGGAAATGGCGGGTGTGCCAATGGAATACAGGACGGGGTGGGTTATGCTCAGATGTGAATGTTGTTTCACGTTGTAGAAATACATTATGTAGGCAGGATTCTATTTCAACATTTGCTGATAATTAAATGTTCCTATTAAAAAGCTAAATATGTTCCCCACACACATAAACAAAATCAACTTGCCTAGCAGAGATGATTCCATGTTTGTAATTTGTCTTTATCTTCCCCTACTTCACCCAGGCTCATGTTCACAAAACTCTTTTCTGGCTTTTCTGGGAAAACATACTCCTTAGAAAAGAAAAGTCACACATTTTTATTATACCTTCTCACTTTAAGAGAGTAAGAAATTTTAAATGGGATGGTCAACATGATGGTTAGTCTTGATCACTGGTTCACATGCAGCTGATTATTAAGGCTCATCTCTGGGCCAGTTCTGTGATGTTGTTTTCAGAGAGAACTATCTACAGGAAAAGACTTGCTCCAAAGGTGGTCCTTACATTGAATCTTGTCAAAATGGCTTTAAAGAGAGGAAAGCAGAAGGGAAACAGAGCATATACTTTTTACTTCCATAGATTTTATTTTTCAATTTATATGCCAACAAAACTTCAAGAAAAAATAATTATGCTGAAGATTTGTACAAGTGACTTAGTACTGTAAATGAGTCATAAAAGCTGTCATTTGTGTGTGCTGGGATTCCTGGGAAATGCAGCCAAGGCACTGAAAAGAAATATGTATTTACATCAAGGATGCCATATTTGAAGAAACCAATGGCCTTCAGTTCAAGGAGAGCTGAGTGTCTGACAGCAGAAACAAGTCCATTGTCTGGAGAACAGTGAATTTCTTGTGGGATTTTTAATTGACTATGAATCATTCCACTGTGACATGAGATATGAAAAATAAGATTCTGGGAAAATACATGTGACTGATGCCTGGGGCCTGTAGATGTCACATACAAAGAAAAGGACAACAGTTATGACTAAGCCTGTGTTGTGACCAAATACCTCAGAAAAACAACTTAAGGAAGAAAGAATTCATTCCAGGTCACAGTTTCATAGGATATGGTACATTGGCTGGCTTCATTCCTTTGGGTTTGTGATGGAGGGCAAGTATGTGGAAGAAGGGGCTGTTCATTTCACAGTGGACAAGAAGCAAAACAAAGCAGCTTACAATCATGGTAGACAGGAATCAATGAGAGAAAATACAGGAAGGGTTCAGGTGAGATATAGCCCATAAGGATGTATTCCAATTGACCCATTTCCTTCAACTAGACCCCCTTCCCACTTTCTTCCACCTCCCACTAATGTCATCTTGTATTGATCCTTCATGGGGTTAATTCATATATTAGGCCAGACCCTTCATGGTCTAATTACCTCTGAAAATCATCTCTCAGATATAGCCAGGGCTGTCTTTTACCAACTTAATAAAGGTCACTAAATGCAATCAAGTTGATAATCAAGACTAACACTGTGTGTCTGTAAGGGTGTTGCACATACAACAGTAATTTTGACATTTACAGTAGAGCTTAAAGATGGAGAATCTGAACTCCAGGCTGAGGAAATTGGATGCGTAGTACAACTACAGCTTGACAGTAATGTAGGCCTCAACTCCACACTAACATTGTCAGTAGAAACAGAGAAGAACAAATAAATGCAAACAGGAATTTGGTGGTCTGGATTTTGAGAGTTAGTTTAATTTGGAGTTAATTGAATCTTCCATTTTGGAACTGCTGTTGATTTGAAATCCCACCAGGAATGTAAGGATTCATTCCTGGTACTATTAAATGGATCAAAAATCCAAGACCAAATATATACAACAGGGCCTAGGGCAGAACCTAATGCTATTGTTCTGCTAAATGAACATGTAATAAACTTCCCTCTGAGTTTATATCTTTATATTCACAGAAATGCTAATTTCTCAACTCTCATTAGATAAACTTTTTCTCATATATGTTTATTAACAAAGACAGACTCAACTGCTCAGCTTGCAAAGAATAAGAGCTTGTGGAATGCTTAGTACTAAGTAGAACAGCTAGATCATACTCCTTTCCTATAAAATTCAGGGTATCATTGAGGAAGAGTGTGCAGAAAGCCTATACAAGCCAGAAACAGTGGATGTCCACAGCGGACATGACAGGGTCATCTCCAAGTAAACGCAAAACAGGAGTGTCTACATAAGACCTGTATAAGATGAAATGAACTAAAATCCTAACATGGATGTAGGTGAGACTCAGGAAGTTCCTCCCATGGTTAAGAAGATATTGGCAATTGATGGCTGCTGGGGGAATTCAGTTCTCTCCAGGGATGCAGCCTCTAAGAAGCTATCCATGCTTCAGAAGATGGCCATATCCATACACATACAGGCAACTGTAAAATCTCAGTGACTTTAGAAAAATATAATCAAGAAAGGAATACAAATTCTGGTGTTGCAATACATTTAGAAGAATTAGCCACAATCATCATTTCATCAACAGTCTAGGAAACTCAAGAAACAGACCTGATTTATTTATAGTTGAGAAAAGTTAAGAATACTTATTTGCTTTCACTGTTCTTGTGTGTGACACACAATCACACTTATGAGGGGAGGTCAATCATTACAGAACAATGAGTTTCTTTTTTTTTTCTATTATATGTTTCTTATTTTACATATAGATTCCAGTTCCCTCTCCCACCCTCCCATATCCCCCACTGAACCCCCATTCCATCCCCCTCCATTCCTCAGGGAGGGTAGAGCCTTCCAATAGGGATCATCAAAATGTCAAGTCATTTGGGGTAGGGCCGAGGCTCTCCCTTGTGTCTCTAGGCTAAGGGAGTATCCCTCCATGGGGAATGGGCTCCCAAAGTCGGTTTGTGCACCAAGGATACATCCTGGTTACACAGTCAGAGGTCCTTTAGATGCCCAGGCCTTCTAACTGAGACCCAGGTTTAGGGGATCTGGGTTGGTCCTATGCTGGTTTCCAGCTATCAGTCTGGGGTCTGTGAGTGTCCCCTTGTTCAGGTCAGCTGATTCTGTGGGTTTCTGTAGCCTGGTCTTGACCCCTTTGCTCATTACTCCTCCCTCTCTACAACTGGATTACAGGAGTTTGGCTCAGTGTTTACCTGAGAAGGGTGTCTGCTTCTGTTTACAACAGCTACTCAATGAAGGCTCTAGGATGGCATATAAGGTAGTCATCAATCTCATTATTGGAGAGAGCCATTTAAGTTTGTCTCTCCACTATTTCTTTGATTGTTACTTACAGTCATGCTTGTAGGTATCTGGAAATTTCCCTAGTGCCAGATTTCTCTTTAACCCTATAATGTCTCCCTCTATTATGGTATCTCTTTTCTTGCTCTCCTCTATTCTTCCACTGACTCAATCCTGCTTCTCCCTCATGTTCTCCTCTCCCCTCTATTTTCCCCATCTCTTTCTCCTAAGTCCCTGTCCCCTCACCACCCCCATCCAAATTTGCTCAGATCTGGTCCTTTTCCCTTCTGTGGGGGACCATGTATGTCTCTCTTAGGATCCTCCTTGTTTCCTGTGTGATGAGTTTCTTGCCCAGGGTTTTCCCCATCATCCTAAGGACCAATGACTCACTGTTACCTGTTTGCAAAGGAAGCATTTGGTAAATACAATGAGCTGCAGGCACACTGCATGAAGTAGCACTGTGGGGAAAAGTGGCATTATGTATGTCTTAGTCTCATCTTTACAACTAAGTCAATGGATAGCTCTTTAAGTCCTGCTGAATGAATGGTTATACTCAATATATTTAACAACTAGGAGATCTAAGCTCAGTCAGAATGAGTGCTAGTTTTGATGTCACAATAATGAAAACAACATCAGTTTTTTTGATGAGACTGGAAAGATTTGGTTTCTCTGTCTCTGCAGCAGTGATGCTTTTGATTAGATAGAACTTTGGTGAAGATAGTTCTAGGAATATATGGAATGGTTAGCAGCATGCCATATTGTCCCCCCATCCTTAGCCTCTAGTGACTGCAGGTTAGTATTATAGTCTGTCTCTCTCACAAATACACACAAGAGCTATGGGTACCAACACGTGCAGATATTTACAAGTACCACCTAGCAAAGGTATAGTATTCCTCAAGTTAAAATATCACTAGGCTAGATGTAGTTAATCAATGAGCTATTTCATTGACTATCTGCTTAAATTTGAGTAAATTTCCCTAACTTCAACATAATTTATAACCTTTTAAAAACACAATGAAAGGGCATTTAAATGTGTAGTTCTATAAAGAAGTTGATTTAGATATTTCTGTAAAGCTTATGATCAATTTTTGACAAGTTTCAGTGACTTATATTTTATATAACATTTCTTTTTCACCAGTATAAGGAATTATAAGACTTAGTTCTCATGAAATTAAAATGTTATCCATACTTATCTGATATCATAGATAGAGTGTCATCTTGAAATTTAAAAATTTGTACTCTTTTCTGCTTATAATGCAAGTTATTTAAGCTTATATTACAATATAATTGGATAGCTGCTGTGTTTGATTTTGCTATTAGCTTACAACTACTGAACACAATTTAAATCATCTGAAATTTTTCCTTTACTGTTATCATGATCAAGTACCCGCCACCATTTTTGGTAAACCACGGCAGGAACAACTATGACTTTCATTTCCGCAATGTTGTTGTTTACCAGATAAAAGACTCGTGTCTACAAAAAGAAAGATTTACATTAAAGACAGATTCATATTAAGAAAACCTCTAAAGGTTTACAGTGTGTTTTAAAATATACCTAGGCTTGGGAGAGAAAAGAAATAAAATGGTTTTAAAAAGAGAGTGAGGAGCTGGGTGTGATGGCACACACCTTTAATCCCAGCACTCATGAGACAGAGGCAAGCAGATATCTGTGACTGCAAAGTAAACCTGGTATGCAGAGTAAATTCCAGGACAGATAAAAGTTACACAGAGAAACCCTGTCTCAAAAAATGAAAAAATAGAATTAAAAGAAACAGAGTAATAATAAAGGCACTTAAAGATGGAAAGCTCAGAGAGAATCTGGATACTGTACGGTATTATATTGTCTTTGTATTGTTTGACTGCTGAGGAAACAACAACTGTTGAAGGAAATGCTGCTGGATTAATTCAATTTATATATTTTAAAAATGCTTTGACTCCAACATTTAAGTTCAAGGACAAGTACTGGGGAAAAGGATTTCTATTTTTATTTCCACAGAAAATAAAACGCTGTGGATTCCTTCCGGACTAATGTGATTTGAGCAAGCCAGACCCCCTGAAACAGCTTTCCTGGTGATCCAACATTCAAAACAGCTTGAACAAGGCAGCCTTGCAGGCTACACAGCCAGGATTTCTTCATCTTCTTAGGATTTCCCCCATGACAGCGCCCCCTATCAGCAGGAAGTAGTTTGGAAAGAACGACACCCAAATTTCCAAATGTTGGTTTTCATTTAAATGGGGTTGGTTATAAATGGTTAATGACCACAACCAATATCTTTTTAAAGGTAAACAGGGGATTATGGTATAGATAGGAATACTTTGTTTTGGAATGGATTTTCATTTATTGATACTATTTAAGGTCAATTTTGTGATATGTATATTTCTCCTCTTGTTTAGGTATTGTGTTTATATAGCTCAGTTAGAAATGTAATGTATAATTTAGTACAGATTTTAGATAGTTATTATAATAGAAAAATCTTATAGCTAGGGTGAGTTAGGTTTTCTAGATATATAGAGATGTATTTGAGATAGATAGGAATTCTTCAAACCTTTCAAAGACCTACAGAATATGACATTTAAAATGGTTTAGGGTTTTTCTTGACAATGAGGTACAATTGATCCTAGCAATACCACATGTGTCAGAAAGGAAGATGGACATCAAAGAAACACGTTATGGAGTTTCCCTCCAATATGGCAAGACTAGCCATTTGGACAAGCTACTGCTCTTGTCTGGGCTGTTTGACTTTATGCTGTATAAACTGGACATGCAGGACCCACAGAAAAGTGACTGCTGATTCAAAATGGACATTACTATAGAATTCTTTCATGGAAGAGTCTGCCAGACAGTCTGCAGGACACAAAGAAAAGTGACTGACAAAGTGCCAATACAAGAAGACAGTCTGCTAGACACACTATGGCCTATGGGCTGAAGATGAAAGATTACAGAAGAACTTCAGGTGACTGACAAAGGCAAGATGTCTCTGTAATTTCTAGAGTTTATATATTATCCTTCTGTGGTCTTTGAAGGAGTTGAGGACAAATAGTTATGGTTATAGTTTTCTTAGTTAGGATTAAAGATGTTACTTAGACTTTAGACACACAAAGATAGGATAGATGATAGACTAGTTTCTTAAATCTTGCTAAATGTTAATGGACTAAATTTGTTAACTGTGATTCTTATTGGATAACTGTTGTGTTATATATTTTGCTATATTAAGGTTAAAACCCTTCTTTTTATTTAGACAGAAAAGAGGAGATGATGGGAGATGTCATTCTGTATATGTTTCTCATACTGGTTAATAAATAAAGCACTGTTGGCCAATAGGAAAGGAAGATAGGAGGGACTAGGAGACAAGGAGGAAAGAGGAAGTAGGAAGTAAGGAGTCAAGATGGAGAGTGAGTCTGGAGAAAGCAGAATGCCGGCCAGCTCCCCAGTAAGAGAAATACATAGATCAGCAGAAATGGGTTAATAATTAAGGCAGAGCTAGCCGATAAGTACCTGGCCAAGATCATCATATAATATACAGAGTCTCTGTGTGTTAATTGGGGCTGGCCCGGTGAAGGGACATGACTGGCGGCAGGAGGAAAAAACCATACTCATTATACAGAAACATCAGTAGTGACTACAATTTAAGCCTGTGTATTATTTCATAACCTGAGTATTTATGTTTTCATGTAAGCAACCAGTAACATGTTCATTTAATAAATGTTTATTACCTGTACACTATGCTAAGAAAGCTCAGCAAAAACCAGTGAAGAAGTTGTTGCTTTCTAATGATGGATACTAAGTTGCAACTGGAAAGGGGAAGGAAGTATGCTAGACAAGGATAAATTACATCTCCAGAAATAAGTAGGAGATGGAAGGTAGTAGTAGTGGTGGGTAGAGCATTGCTAGCTACCAAGGTAATAATGAAAAAACTCTATAAAGGTTGGCATTGGATAAGAGCATGGTTTTGAAGTGTTTCCTTTTCAGTGAAAGAGCTTTCCTAATAGAGAAATGGCAAGTATTGTTAAGGAAGTATTTTCTTGGCAAATTAAAAGAAAATCAAGAAACCAGTATGACAAAGATGGGCACACCATGGGAGAAAATTGCAGTACTGTCACTACAGAACCATCAGTAAGACTATGGAGGAGCCTGCCTTTCATTAATACTTGTATTTAAATTATTCTTTTCTTGCCTATGTAGAGGAGGAATATATACATGCATATATGTTTGTATGAGGGGTATATGCTTGTGTGTGGGGGGTATGTGTGTGTGTGTTTGTGTGTATTAAGGTGTATATCTGTGTATCATATGAGAGAACATGTATATGGTTGTATTCTTCCAGTCATACACTTGTATAGCCAAAGTTTGACCTTGTGTCTTTTCACTTCCTTAGTTTTTGAGACAGCAGATATTGAAGCTATATATTGTTGTTTTGGTGAGACCTACTGGCCAGGAGGCCTCTGGGATCTGTTTGTCTCGTCTCTCCCCCACCCTAGATCTGTGGTCACAAGTGAATGCCTTTACCCATTAAACCATTTCTCCATCCTCCATTTTAAATATTCTGCTTAATTGTTTGCTTTGGCATAAATACATATGTTCATGTATTTCTATAAAGAAGATCTGTGTGAGTCCTTGCTTAGAATGCAGTCCATAATCCATATTTTAATATTCATGGGAGTAGTTTATTCAATGGTATAATATGAGATAATTAATAATCACTTGAAAACTTAAATTTAGAAAAGAATGACACGTCATAATCATTTACTTGAATTTTTGCTCTAAAACTTTTGATTTGCTCTTTCTTTATAGAGTTTTAAAACAAAAGACTGTTACTTTATCAAATGACGTTTGCTTAAGAAAAGCTGCATCTGTAAATTCTGGTTCATGAATTACAGCATTTCTTTGAGTTTTCTTCCAACCTATATGTCTAGGATTCTTTTAGGATTCTGTTGGTTAGAACAGAAGGTCAATGAGAATAATACTATAGATTTGACACCTCTCTAGACATAATCACAGACTGGTCTCATGCACTATTTAGGATTCAAAGAAAGCTGTTCTAATAGCTATTCATTGGGATGCTACATGCTGCCACAATTTAAAAAATTACAAAGATTGTACTGTTCCACTTCCTTACCAGTGTTCTTGCTCTCCTAAAACAAATCCTTATAAACATTTTAATGTTTCCCATATATTTGAATACTAGAATTCCAATAGTGTATAAGAAGTGACATGGAAACACTGAACAATAACATTACGTCCATTAGATCACTATTATAGGCATTTTACATTGCCTATACAAATATCCTATTAGGACACCAGCTTTTGGTTTGCCTTTTCAGCACTCTTTGATTCTATCTCAATATTTTTTACCTGGGCTGTTCATCCTTGTATACTTCAGAGTATTCTATGGTCTATTGTAGCCTTGACTTCACTTATGTTGTGACTGCTTTATTCTTACAGTGAATGTAATTTTGCTACCTTCTGTATTCACTAAAGTAAGCATTTCACTTGAGTGGATATTAATGAAACTTTAGATAAGCTCGATGAAAGAGAAAATAAATATCACATAAGCAATTGAATGATAAGCTGTGAAGTTCCCATGGCACATAGTTTGGACACATGTCATAATCATGCTAAAATCTTGTGGTTAGCCTAGCCTTTAATGGTTGAGCCACCCTCCCTCCCTCTGGAGTCACTCTACAATGTTAAGTTGAAACTTGCTTTCAACAGTGGTGTTATTTTTAAAAAGAAAGGTCTGTAACATGAACAACTTAGGTGGTTTGCTCTATATGTTGACTTACAAAGCAAGCACAAAAGGTCATATAAAAGGATATCAGCATTTTATGGAGTGGACCTTTAAAGGTTAGTGCTTTATATATTGGAATTTCAGTCTTTTGGTCATTCTCAAAAGAAAGAGAATCAGTCTGATGAAACTACCCAGAAGTTAAGATGAAAGAAAGGGAAATACAAAGGGCAAAGACTAGTGGGGACTCTTTTGCATAGAGTTTAGATACATGGGAAGTTACTTCTCTAGTATAGGATGCTCTTATTCTAATGAATTGAATGAAAATGAATTTAGAGCTTACTATAATGGCAAGCTTGGGGTTTTTTTTTGTTTTGTTTTGTTTTTGTTTTTTTTTTTTTTTTTTTTATTATTTGGGAAACCAAAAATCTTTTGTTAATTTGAAAAGTATAAAAAGTTCTTAAGTTTCATTCTAGCCTTTACTATCTGTTGTTGATACCAAAGTATTGCCTTTATATCTTTGGTACTGTTGATCGATACCAAAAGCTGAACTTTCTGATGTATAAACTGTAATAAATTTTAAACATAGTTCAAAGTGTTTATAAATTGTTTAGAATCCAAATGTAAGTTCCAGAAAATATACAGAAGTTCCTTCCTACAATGAATTTTACATGAATAAAATGCACAGTTGATCTCAGCATAGACAAGTATTCTTTAGATGAATCTCTTTTCAAAGTGACATTCTTTTCTTAGTGTCATGGTTTACCTTTGTCTCGTAGTTCTGCCTAAGTATTTAATATTCCTTCCTTGCTAAGTTTAGCTTGAGAATGAGGACATTTGCAGTCCAAGGCCCTCAGATGAAATGGCCTAAAAGGTCTTCTTCACAAACACATAATGCAATCCAGTGCAAAGTAAAAAATGTTCATGCTTACAACAAACAATGTTATTAGTGAAGAGACACCATGACCATGGCAACTCATATAAAGAAAATATTTAATTAGTACTCTTACAGTTCAGAGGTTCAGTCCATTGTCATCATGGTGGGAAGCATGGCCATGTTCAAGTAGACATGGTGCTAGAGCTGAGAGTGCTACATCTTGCAGGCAATAGAAATTTGACTGAGACACTGGATGGTATCCTAAACATAAGAAAACTCAAACCCTCCCCCCATAATGACACACTTCCTCCAAGACCATTCCCATTCCAATAAAGCTACATCTCCTAATAGTGCCACTCCCTCTGAGATTATGGGGACCAATTACATTCAAACTACCACACTATGTTTAGAAGCATTGTTGCTTTAGGAATGTGTGTGTGTGTATGTGTGTGTGTGTGTAATTAATATGTATTTTATATGTATATACAGATTTGAAAGTTATGAGGTGATTTTCCTTTTCAAGCAGAAGTTCAAGACCTGAGCATATACCAGCTAAGTTACTACCATATGGAAACATCAAAAGGAAAGATAGGCCATTAATTTTAAAGAATTTATAACATTTACCAAGTTTCTGGAAATGATAATGCTGTTCCTGAGTGTACACATACATCCCTCAATTTAATAAGTGCTGCTTCCCTGGTGAGAAGCAGGAAACACTTGATAGTATATCAGAGAGAGTAAACTGTAAATACTATTTATTCACTGACCTTAAGATGTTAAGTCTGCTGAGAAAGAAAAGCACATCAAAATGCTCAGTGAAAGAGTTTCAAGGAAAGGAGTAGACAGAGCTCTACAATTGGTTGGGGATAACTTTGCAGATGGAATTGTCTTATAAAATGGTAGGCATTGATTGATAATATTATGCAGTACAGACAGCAGTATCACACAGCTTTAATTCCAGTATTTGGGAGGCAGAGGCAGGCAGATCTTTGAGTTTCAGGTCAGCCTGGTTTACAAAGCAAGTTCCAGGACAGCCAAGACTATTACACAGGGAAATTCTGTATTGAAAAACTAAAATAGAATAAAACAAAAAGATTATGAGTACCGCTGGATCCTAAAATGTAAAATAAGATCAAAAGAGCAACATTTAAGCAGGTATAAGTAAAACTTGGCCCTTCTACTAATCAAATATTTCCTGTTTGATAATCAAGACTTTGCTGTTATTTCAAGAAGGCATTATGACCTCTCTATTAAACTTAATGATTTAAACCACAGCCCAAGGCCACATAGAAGAGATGACCATCATGGACAATCATTAATCCTCAGATATTCCTTATCACTGTGTGAAGAAGTGTGCATATCACCTGGTGTCACAAGAACAAACTATATGAAGGGGTGTGCAGTTAAAGTCAGTGAAGTTAAAAAGAATGACTTCCACAGTTCCTGGCATATTGGAGACATACTTAGTAACTTACCGTAAGTATGCCAGTAGAACTCTATAAGCTTACAGGTGCTAAGCATAAAATGGTAAATTGAATTGAATTTGAAAGAGGACTTAAAAACACAAACACAGAATTTTGAATGCTGCTACAAGCAATAAATTCAAATTCATTTTATCTTTCAAAAACGAAAAGTAGTCTCAAATTTATTTCATAAAGGTATCCCAGCCATCACTGCTCTTTGATCAAAATGTTTACAAACTAAAAAAGATAAATTTTTACCTAGCATGTGCTCTATTCTACATAGAGGAGGAATAGTACTTTCTTTTGTATTTGCTTCCCAGTTAAGGATTTGTGAATTTCACAAATCCATGACAGGAATAAAGCAAACATCAGGGTTTACCATGTATGCACATGTGGAAGTAGCCATCTGTGTTCAAAGTAAGCAAGAGTAAGTTATATTTGAATTCATCACATCTAGCAAGGTATACAGCATGAAATAAGTGCTCATTAAGTATTTTTTGGTACTTTAAATGAACAAGAAAAAGTTCCATATGATTCCTGAATAAGACAACTCAAAAATTATAATAAATAAAAATAATAAAAAAACTGTAAAATAAATTCAGCATATGGTGCTATTTAGAAAATATCACAAAATTTTTATGGTGAACTTAAAAAATACTGTATCATTAAAATAGATTTTTTTAAGCTTTTCAAAACATAAATAACATGTTTATTTCCAAAAATGAAAGTGCAAACATCTGGCAGCAAGAGCCAAGCTCTTGCCCTTGGAAACGATTCCTTATTTTAAGATGTATCCTCTGGTGTTGCCATGACTACTGGCCATGAAGTGAAACTTCTATGTAATACGTTCTGTCCCCCATAGTGAGTGTATCTGAAAACAGCAGTAAATTTCTAGTAATTAGAAGAGACAGCCCCAAAAGTAGTCTTGACAAAGTCTTCAACACTGTGTTAAAATCTTCTCCTGGGGTTTAGGCTACTGGTTGTTCATGTAAATGGCTCATTAGTGTGGACAGGATAATTAAATATGGATATCTGTCCTAAGAGATACCCCTTTGCCACATTTGAAACTGTCAAATTATTCGAAACAAAGAGAAAGAGGAAGCCCAAATCAACAGTAATTGGATGGACAGGAGACAAACCTGTGTATTTGGTAGATAAATGCCAATTCTCAGTGAGTGTCAAATCCACAGACCTCTCTGGGTAATTCTCAGTAGCTGCAATGGGATGACAGGCAGTGTTCCCCAAAGAGAAGAGGATGCAGCAGGGTGTGTCTATAACTACAACACCTGATAATATGTTTTTTCATTACTGCTAGTGTGATAGACATTATTTTTACACAAGATAACAAGCTTTGTAAGTCATGTAGGAAAAATTTAATCTTGCTTTAACAATCTTAGGTCCCTCTTAATTGCATTCCTCTGGAAAGCAGATAGATGACTGCCTTTTCCTGGTGTGAAACAATCTGTAAGAAAAAAGAGAGATGCTGGCACTGTGGCTGTAGTCTGCTCTGTGCTGCCAGAGCCTTTTGGTCATTACCAGAGCTAAGAACCACATATTTTCCATGGCTAGCTGTTTTCTGCTTCCAGAAATACTGCTGAGAGTTGCTGTTAGGACAATTCTTTTAGTAGAGCTCCTACCTTCACTTAGAGTAGTGGGGTTCTCCACATTCCTAATGCTTTGACACTTTCATACAGCTACTCATGTTGTGGTAACCTCCATCCATAAAATTATTTTTGTTGTTTCTTCATAACTGTAATTTTGTTACTTCTATGAATAGTAATGTAAATATCTGTGTTTTCCAGTTGTCTTAGGTGATCCCTGTGACAGGGCCATTCAGCTTCCTAAGTAGGCTAGATTACCTGGTTGAGAATGATTGAGTTTGATGATGGATGAACAACAACAACAAAAAAATACTCTTATTGCCATTATCCTCATGCTCCATGGCAGAAATGAATGGATGTGATAACACAAAGAAAAAGAGATGAGAACATAAAATAAAATCATGCTGGACTTTTAAACTTAGAATTTTGATTTGGTATATTGAAAGTAACACATTCCCCATGGAGGGATAACTTCCTTAACTTAAAGACAGGAGAGAAGCCCTAGTCCCTACTTCACATGACCTGTCAGATCTACATGACCCCAACTGGATGGCATTCCCCTACATATGGTATTGGTGTGGGGGGATGGGAGGAGAGTGTGGTTAGGATGCATGTGAGAGAGTAGAGAGGGTAAAAGGGAGGAAGGGAGGGAGAGGGAACTGGGATCTACATGTAAAATAATCAATTAAAAAAAAATGCTCTGACTCAAAAATGTAAGTTCAAGGACAAGTTACTGGGGGAAAGGATTTCTATTTTTGTTTCCACAGAAAATGAAAAGATGTGGATTCCTTCCAAACTAATGTGCTTTGATCAAGCCAGACCACCTGAAACAGAGTACCAGGTGATCTTACATTCAAAACAGCTGGACAAAGCAGCCTTTGCAGACTGGCAGACAGCCAGGATTTCTGCATCTTCTTAGAATCCCCCATGACAGCGCCCCTTACCAGCAGGAAGTAGTTTGGAAAGAACGATGTCCAAATTCCCAAATATTGTCTATAAATGTTTGTTTTCATTTAAATGGACTTGGTTATATAAAATAAATAAATAAGTAAATAAATAAATAAATCAAAAGAAAAAAAAAGAAAGTAAACAAAAGATAGACAGAGAGACAGACAGACAGATAGATATAGATACATGGATTTTTAATCATGAAGAAAGCTTGTTACTCAGAAAGAGAGAGACAGAGACAGAGACACACACAGAGAGAGAAAGAGTGATGGAGGGGGAGAGGAAGAGAGAGAGAGAGATGTTCTGGGAAAGGGTCCTTCTATACTGTCAGGGAAATAGTCTTGAGATGTGGCTTCTTTCTTTCTCTTTTTCTTTTCTTTTCTTTTCTTTCTTTTTTTTTTTTTTTTTTTTTTTTGACATCCTCAGCCTGTAATAAACAAAACAGCCTCAAACACACAAAAATAAATATGTATATGTATATAGATACATAGATACATATCGTTTAGTCTGATTTTTTTTTTTTTAATGTGGCTTCTTTCTATGCCGCGGTCTAAAGCACACCTATACTGGTCTATACACAGGATTCTGGAATGTCAATGGAAGCTCTGGGAGAGATTTGCTAACTGACAGCCTGATTTGTTCCCTAGTTAAAGTGTACTGTGGAGTCTGCCCCAGCTGGAACTCATTTTGGAACAGTCCTCATTGTTTGCATAGGAACTGGTCAGCATAGGCTGAAGTCCACACTCCCTAGAACAGATGCCAGAGTCCCTCAGACCATCTCATCCTAATTCACACCATGGAAATGCATGTTTGACAACAGAAGGCATTGTATTGTGTCTAGCAGTTAAAAGGATTCTTTGCTTTCCACATGAGAAAAAGTCAATAATCTTTCTGTTAGGATTTCAGGAACAGTCATATGTCACCCTCTGATAATGGTCCTGTTTAGTGTATGAGCCTTAGCTGAGACTACCTGGCACTGTGGTATACAGAAACATTGTTAGAGTCCTCACACTTTCCATCCTCAGTAGCTTGTCATTTGAATACCAATAATCAGAACCCTGAAATCATTGACCTGATTTCTGTAAGCAGGCTGGCCCCTGAATTTTGTTTTCCTTAGGCATGCCATTGCTTCCTGTTTATTCTGGGGTCTGTAAGAACATAAACCCTATGGAAGATTGAAATACAAAAAATAAAACAGTGAAACAGTTAGAACATTCAGAGAAAAGTATCAGCTGAAGATGAAACCACAGTGGAAGCTATGGAAGCTTTCAAAAATATAAAAAGCAAATTAAAGAAAACTCACATTGCCTTTAAGATAAAGAAACAAGGTGCTGCTACAGTGAAATATGAGCTTTCCTTGGAAATCTATTTTGCATTATAAGATATGTTCAAAGTGTGTGTGTGTGTGTGTGTGTGTGTGTGTGTGTGTGTGTGTGTGTGTGGTTGTATGTCTACAACCATAAGTAATTTGATACAAATTACTTTAGGTAAATTACCTTTATTGAACAAATTAGACATTACTGCTCCAGAAAAACTATGAAAAACAAATGATTGTAATCACTATGAAATAGGACATAATTGGATGAGTTACAGACAGAATAATATAAAACAGATTCCCATGTTCTGCCAAGGTAATAGATTGGGCATTAGGAAGAGACTTTCTTTATCCCACCACACAGGCATCATTATTTCCTTTGTGATATAAGGGTGCATTATTATTATTTAAGACTTCATACAAACTATTATTATTATTAGAGAAGACCTCTTTCCCCTCACTAACATTTCCACATTTTCTAAATTGCTACTCTGGAGATTTAACAAACTCAACAAACTCTTCTCTGAATGAGGTCCCTGTGAAAATTGTCCCTCTTCCCAAGAGCAGTCCAGCATGAATATCACAATTAAGTATTTGCTAAATTCAGCCCTAAACAGCTCACTTCTGTCCTTGGAATACAGGCATAAAGTGATATATGCAAGCTCAGCATAAACTCACAACAGTAAGAGGGAAGGAACACATAAACTGGTCAGAAGGGTTTTGACATAATCTAATTTCTATGCTTAAACCTCTCAAAGTTGAGAATTGGATTGTTGTTGTTGAACATAATGACTACAAATCTTTTGAAATTCATCCTTTGAAATCTCAATTTGTTTTCTTCCTATTTTATTTTAATTAGAAACACTCCTGTTTTATACATCAGTCCCAGTTCCTTTTCCCTCCCAAACTCCCATGCCCCACATTAACCTCCTCCCTCACCTTTCCAATCCCTATTCTCACCCCAGGGAAATGAGGCCTTCCATTGGGGATCATGAAAGTTGGTCACATCATTTAAGGCAGGGCAGAGAACCTCCCTTGCCTATTTAGGCTGAGAGCTTACCCCTCGCTGGAGGAATGGGCTCCATTCCCCCATTCAATATTTGGGAATTTGGGCATCATTCTTTCCAAACTACTTCCTGCTGGTAAGGGGAATAAATACTGGTTCCACTTTAATAGGCAGCATAGACTGCCTAGGCCTCCAAACTGTCACTCGCATTCAAGAGACCTGGTTCTGTCCTATGCTGGTTCCCCAGCTATTAGTCTTTGATCCATGATCTCCCACTGGCTCAGGTCAGCTGTTTCTGTGGGTTTCTCCAGCATCGTCTTGACCCCTTTGTTCATCACTTCTCCATATTGGAATCCAGTAGTTCAGCTCAGTGCTTAACTGTGGACCTCTGCTACTGCATGAAGGCTCAAGGATGGTATGTAAGGTAGCCATCAACCTCATTATAGGGGAAGGAAATTTAAGTAAACCTCTCTACTATTGCTTAGATTCTTAGTTGTGGTCATTCTTGTGGATTTCTGGACATTTCCCTAGAACCAGATTTCTCTTTAATCCTTTAATGTCACCCTCTATTAAGTTATCTCTTTTTTTGTTCTCCTCTATTCATCCAAGACTCCATCTTCCTAATATCTCATGTTCTCCTCATTCCTCCTCTTGTGCCCTCTTTTTCTCCTCCCTCCCTCAAGGCTTACCCCTCCTTGATGCTTCCAATTTGGACAGGAGCATGTGTTGCTTTATCTTTCTCCATGAGATTATGTATGTCTCTTAGGGTCCTTCTTGTTTCTTAGCTTCTCTGGAGGTGTGCATTGTAGGCTGGTAATCCTTTGCTCTATTTCTAATATTCATAAATGAGTGAGTGCATACCATGTTTGTGTTTTTGTGACTAGATTAATTCACTCAGGATGGTTTCTTGTAGTTCTATCCATTTGCCTGGTATTTCAAGATACCATTTTTCCCCCACTGAGTAATACTTCATTGTGTAAATGTACCATACTTTCTCCATCCCTTCTTCAGTTGAGGGGCATCTATGTTGGTTCCAGGTTCTGGCTATTACAAATGATGCTATCAACATAGTTGAACAGATGTCCTTGTTTGATGAATGTGCATCATTTGGGGATGCCTAAGAGTGGAACTGCTGGATCTTGTGGTAGACTGGTACCCATTTTTCCTGACAAACCTCAATACTGATTTCCAAAGTGGCTGTATGAGTCTACAGTCCCACCAGCAGCGGAGGAGTGTTCCCCTTTCTCCATATCCTCTCTAGCATAAACTGCCATTGATGTTTTTGATTCTACCTATTTTGACATGTACAACATGGTATCTCAGAATTGTTTTGATTTGCATTTCCCTGATGGCTAAAGATGTTGAGTACTTTGTAAAGTATCTTTCAGATATTTTCGATTCCTCTATTGAGAGTTCTCTACTTAGTTCTGTATCACACTATTTTAACTGGGTAATTTTGTGTTTTGGTGACTAGTTTCTTAAGTTCTTTGTTTAATTTGGAGATTAGTCCTCTGTCAGATGTGAGGTTGGTGAAGATCTTTTCATATTCTGTGTGCTGCCATTTTGTCTTGTTGACTGTGTCCTTTGCTTTAGAGAAGATTCTCAGTTTCAGGAGGTCCTATTTATTAATTGTTTATCTCAATGTCTGTGCTACTGGTGTTCTGTTCAGGAAGCTGTTTCCTGTAACAATCTGTTCAAGGGTACCTCCAACATTCTTTTCTAAGATGTTCAGTGTTATCTGGATTTAGATTGAGGTCTTTGATCTATTTGGATTTAATTTTTGTATGTGGCAATAGATACAGATCTATCTGCAGTCTTCTACACAGCATCATCCAGTTATGCCAATGCCATTTGTTGAAGATGCTTACTTTTTTCCATTGTATGATTTTAGCTTCTTTGTCAAACATCAGGTGATCGTAGGTATGTGCATTAATATCAGGGTTTTCCTTTGATTCCATTGGTCTACCTGTCTATTTTTGTGCCAATACAAAGCTGTTTTCAGGACTAAAGCTCTATAACTGAGCTTGAAATCTGAGATGGTGATGCTTCTGGAAGTTCTGTTATTTTACAGGGTTGTTTTGGCTAACCTGGGACTTTTGTTCGTCCATATAAGGTTGAGTATTATTCTTTCAAAGTCTTTGAAGTATCCTGCTGGGGATTGCATTGAATCTGTAGATTGCTTTTTGGCAAGATTGCCATTTTTACTATGTTTATCCTACCTATCCAAGAGCATGGGAGATTTTTCAATTTGGGGGTATCTTCTTTAATTTCTTTCTTTAATGATACAAAGTTCTTGATATATAGGCCTTTCACTTGTTTGGTTAGCATTACCCTAAGATATTTTATGTTGTTTGTGGCTATTGTAAAGGATGATGTTTCTCTGATTTTTTTCTCAGACACTTTATTGTCTGTATATAGTAGGTCTACTGATTTTTAAATTAAATCTTTTATTCTGCCACTTTGCTGAAGGTGTTTATCAGCTGTAGGAGTTCCCTGGTAGAGTTTTCCAGGCCACTTATGTAAACTATCATATCATCTGCAAATGGTGACAGTTTTACTTCTTCTCTTCCAATTTGCATCCCTTTGAGCTCCTTTTGTTGTCTTATTGCTCTAGATAGAACTTCAAGTAAAATATTGAAGAGGTATGGAAAGAGCAGGAAGCCTTGTTTTGTTCCTGATTTTAAAGGAATCACATTAAGTTTCTCTCCATGTAGTTTGATGTTGGCTGTTGGTTTGTTGTATGTTGCTTTAGTTATGTTTAAGTATGTTCCTGTTATCCCTGATCTCTCTAAGACCTTTATCATGTAAGAGTGTTGGATTTTGTCAAAGGCTTTTTCAGCATCTAGTGAGATGATCTATGATTATTTTTTTCTGTTTGTTTATATGGTGGATCACATTGGTAGATTTTCATGTGAAGCATCCCTACATCCCCTGGGATGAAACCTACTTAGTCATGGTGGATGGTTTCTCTGATGTATTCTTGGATTCGATTTGTCAGTATTTTATTGAGTATTTTTGCATCAGTGTTCCTGAGGGATAATGGCCTGTAGTTCTCTTTTTTAGTTGTGTCTTTGGGTGGCTTGGGTACCAAGGTAATTGTAGCCTCATAAAAAGAGTTTGGTAATGAACCTTCTGCTTCTGTTGTGTGGAAAAATTTTAACAATATTGCTATTAGCTCTTCTTTGATTTTCGGGTAGAATTCTGCACTGAAGCCATCTGGCCCAGGCTTTTATTTGGGGGGGGGGTGTAGATGAATGCTTCTATTTCATTAGGGATTATTGGTATAAAGTTTTTAAGGTTGTTCTGTTCTGATTCATCTGCATTGGAATATTCAGGTCTTGCTGTTTTAGAACCCCTAGATTCTGGTGGGGTCATTTGTGTCTTTCTGTTGTTGAATGTGTTCTTATACCATCATCTTCCCATCAGTTCATCCAGTGGGAGTGTCTCTCCCGCTCTCCAGGTGGGTGCAGGTGGGTCTAAGACTCCACTGTCAGCAAATGCTAGATTATTTTCTCTTCTAGTGGGTGCCTATCCAAATTTGGGATAGTGGCAGATCCTGGATGACTGGTTATGCTTCCTGGTCTCTCTGGGTGGGGGGAAAGAGACTAGGAGCTGCATTTCAGAGGACTTAAACAAGTAAAGCTGACAGGCAATGACCTGCCTCTCTCCTCTTCCTGTGTATGTTGGTTCCTCATTTCAATTCTTATCAATGTTTTAAAATTAACATGTAGTTGTACATATTTACATTGTATAACATAGAATTTTGATTAACTCAGTGTAATTAGCATATATGCCATGCTAAACTTGCTTGTGGTAAAATTTATATATAAATATAAGCTTAGCTTAGACCCTCAGTGAGCCATTTGATGGCTTTTCTTAGGAGTCCTTAGAATTTTTTTTTAATTCTTTTACGTTTCTTGAGATATAAAGTGCATTGTTGATAATTTTATTAGGCCTATTGTACCACAAATACCAGAACATATTTCTCCTATCTAGCAACACAAAGCCCTTTACCTACTAACTGGACTTTCTCTCAATACTTTCTTATCTGCATAAAGACCTCTACAATACTCAGCTCTGATGCATGACAGAAGATACAATGTGAGTAGTTACCTCAGGCATTGCCACAATGACTTCCATGCCATGATGAAATGAACTTCCACAGAGCTCATTAAGCCAGGCTGGCCCTGAAATTGCTGGGTAGCTGAGAATTATCTTGAACTCAGTGTTCTCATGCCTATATCTGCTAAGTGCTAGTATTATAGTGCATGAATCTATACTTGGCTTTCTTTTCTATTTATATTGCTTTTAAAATCTATAAATAAGACCTTTACAAATATTCCACTTAAAAAAAGAGTATTGTATAAAGTATACCAAGTATAAATAATTGAATATTTATATTAAAAGCCACATGTATCACTGAATAAATTATGGGAAATATCATTATTAAGAATATTTTAATGAAAAGTAATTGAAAGAGCACATGGGAAAATATTTTCCATGGGAACAACCACTAATGCTCAGTCCACTTCAGAAAGGTGCAGACCTTCTAAGACTTGATACCTTGCCATTTTTTTCTGTAAATATTTCTAACTCTGCTACTAGTTCTCTGTATCTCTGCAGACATCCCTTTCTAAAACTTTCTCTATAATTCTAGTGCTATCTCCTTAAAAGAACTGTTGAATCACATTCCTACATGAGATTCTTGAAAGGCTGGTAGCTATAGTGTGACTGGCCAAAATCTGCAACTTGGTCCACAAAACTCCATGTCCAACATGACAAAAACTTTTTAGATATATCTGGGAAGAGGAATCTCGACTGAGTAAATATCTCTACTAAATTGGACTATAAGCAAGTTAATGAAGATATTTTATTGATTAATGATTGATGTGGGAGGGACCAGCTCACTCTTGGTGGTGCTGAGCAGATGGTCTGGGGTTGTATAGAAAGCAGGCTGAGCAAGCTATGCGAACAAGTCCTCCATGACCTCTGTATCAGTTCCTGCCTCTAGGTTTCTGTCTTGAATTTCTGCCCTGACTTTCCTCAGTGATGGACTGTGACCTGAAATGTGTAAAACTGAAAAATTAACCCTTTCTTCCCCAAGTTGTTTTTTGGTTTTCTAGCACAGCAATAGAAGCCACAACAAGGCTCTGTGTGGTTGGAAACATATTTAATTCTCAAGCCTCATCTCAACACCATCAACTTCCTCTTGGCACCGTGTCTTTTTCTGAATTACTTTACAAAACATTCTAGACTTCCTCATCTCATTGACTCTATGAATGTTTCTTCTACTATTGAGTGACCAGCCCTTCTCTATCTGCCTCTTCACTACTCAATCAGTTCCCCAGATGGGCTCTGACATTCCCCTAACATTTCTTAAGATCCTCTTTCCAAGCTCGATTATAATTATTCAGTCTTTCTGTTATATAAAATGTGATTTCTTAGAGCAGAGATTGGAGCTTGTCCGTTTTCATGAATAAATCATCATACTTCAATTGTGGCAGGACTAACCCCTCATCAAATGCATAGGTATTGGAGCCCAAGTGTCTGGGCTCCTATTCTTAGCTAGATGAGCCAGTACAATCCACTAACTTCTCTGTGCTTTGGTGCATTAGTAGAGTTAAAGCACTCAGAGTGTTTCTGAAACCTAAATCAATGTTAGGTATCATTCTAGAATTATCAGTACTGACTCATAGTTCTTGATTCATGAATTATTGCAAATATCAGTGGACAATGAAATATCAAATGTAATGATTTATCATGCATGAAACTATGGCTCATAAGGAGAGAGAAAGACAGATATTATCTAGTGAGGCATGAATCCCTGGGTTTAATTACCAGAGAGGAAAAAATAGAAAGATATCCAATAAATTTCAAAGATTCCATTTTTATCATCTTGTTTTTCACCCCTTGTCACTAATAATTGTTCCATTTTTTCAATAAGTGTTTGTTTTCTATTCTTAAAGAACTGACAACTATATTGAAAACATTCACTTCATTTTTTAAAAGGGGTTTGAAAGAAATGCCTGTCATAAAAATGATAGAATTGGGCTTAAACTCAATCTCTGAAGTGCTCATAACAGCCTCCAGTTAAGGTTAAAGTGGGAGCCCTGTGGGGTCTTCCCCACAAGGAAGAAAATTACTAAAACTTCTCTTTTTTTTCATTTCCAATTTGTGTAAGCTTTTCAAGTTCTTTTAGCATCTTACCTATTATACAATCAAGGTCAAAAGCAACTTATTAAAGAAAGAATATGAATTAAACCTACTGTGAAACTAGTAATTTCATGAAACCATGTTTGAAAAGCAATCCTCATAAAAGAATTGACCAAGAGAACAGAGCCAAAAATGACAAGAGACCAAGTAGAAACTGCTGTGAAATTAACATTTGTTCAAAAAAAATCACTTACTCCATCAAATTTTCTTGCACATCACACTGCACTTTCCCCCCATTCTCCAACACAAATGTATTTCCATTGTCTTCTATAATATTGTCTTCCCATTCTGTATGCTTTCTCCTCTATATTTCACAATTTATCCAGTCAAGTATGTCCTGGAAACATCAAAGAATAATGATCTATTTTCTCTGTAAGTTGAGAGGATGTTGAGGTCTTTCTGTGCCATGAGAGCACAGGGCAAGTGCATCAACCTCCATGTGTCTCTTCTGGTTCCACTACATTTATTGTTCTCCTTCTCTTCCTTTGACCTGTATCTTATATCTATGGTGGCAATAATATAGTCATTGTTTATTTTTCTCCTATCTTATTACAGCCATAAGTTTGCTATAATAAAACACCATAACCAAAGAAACTTGAAGAGGAAAGGGTTTAATTCACCTTATACTTATCACATCTCAGTTCATAACTGAGGGAAGTAAGGGAAAAAACTCAAGGCAGGAACCTGGAGGCTGGCACTGATGCAGAGGCTGTGAGGAGGACTGCTTACTGGTTTGCTTCTCATAGTTTGCTCAGCTTGCTTTCTTTTAGGACACAAGATCACTAGACCAGAGATGGCAATATCCACAGTTGTCAGAACCATCCCACCTCAATCATTAGTCAAAACAATACCCTAGAGACTCAATACCATCTAATTTAATGTAAGTATTTCCTCAGTTAAGATGACATCTTCCCAGATGTGTCCAGTTTGTGTCAAGTTGGCAAAATCCAACCAGCACAGTGATTACCAAGGTTTAGCATAGCACAGGCTGGCCTTAGACTCAGGTAAAGTAGCATGTAATAGGTATACTCTTGGTGTCCCACTGGGTCTACTGTATTTAATCTGAACAGAGAACCTGTTATGTATAGCAGGGATTATGTTTGCAGATGCATACGCAAAAACAAAGACAAAAGGCAGTGCAGCCTGGTCCTTTATAGATAAACAACCTCAGATTAGTTAACCCACTCTGTGATCCTATATCTGATTTTCAGGAATTTATGTTTTATATAAAGATCTTGTAAAGGTCAAATGAATTAAACTATAATGCAGTCTGTTGTACATAGTTGGTGTTCAAAACTTATACCCATTATTTTAAGAGAGGAAAAGAGAGAGGAAGAGGAAACCATCCTATGTCTAAACAGGCTAATGTTTGTTAAGATTCTAGGGGAAGAACGAGAGTCTCTAAACCTCAGTTATTGTGTTTGAAACCAAAAAGACGGTGAAAACCATGACTCTTCAGTTCTTCTGTTTTCTTAGTTTTAGTATTTGATCCATGTATAAATGGGAGGGATAAAGTGTGTCACTTTGGATAGTAATTGTCATTCCATGAGAGTAATTCCCAGTGTCTAGGGAGTGAGAAAAGCACTCCTGGCAAAGTGAATCACTCAGAAAGGATGTCACCCAAAGATGCTTGCATGTCAATAAACTATAAACTGAATACAGAGAAAGCTGGGGTCACCAGAGCCAAAGTCCATGTATACAGAAAAGAGACATGCTTAAAGAGTTCTCTCCCTTGAAGAGGGGTGAAGAAAAGGCCCTAGAGAATGAGCTGGCTTTTCTTGCAACTAGCACAAAAGTAAACACCAGTGGGAAGCCCAATACCATACCACTTCTCATTCTGTGTGTTGATACCTAGGAGAAATGCTCAGAAAGTTGAAGAAACACAAACCAGTAAGCACCTGTGTCCTCGCCATTAGTAAATCCATAAGTCAGTGAGGGGCCAATGGTACACAGATGATAAAAAATTGTTACAACTATCAAATGTGTGAGTGGAATAATATTCTGTGTGTGGATGGTATTGGTGCTTCACACCATACTTCCTGCAGTTCCCACTGACTTTGCCTTCATGTTGCCACTGTGGGAGTTTCCACATCTGCTGTTAGTTTCTTCTCTCAGAGGTTCTGCCTTCCTGAATCCTGCTGCAATAAAAACACATGAGATCTAGGAATGATCCTCAGTCAAAGAGGGACAAGGCTGGAAGATTAATGCATGGCTCCCCATAATTTAGATAAAGAATTGTAGGATAAATTCTTTATGACTTCTTAGAGAATTCTAAGGAAGGAAAAAACCTTGCCATAGAAGCAAATATTTCTGGCTTGTTGTCAGCTTGTTCTCAGGTTCTGCTCCCTTGCGGTTACATTATGAAGTCACTTGCAACTTAGTCCAAACCTCATTATAGGCTCTGATTTGGGGGATCTTAATATAAGACCTTTAAAAGAGAAGAAAATCCTGGGTAAAGGCAAGAGTATGCAAAGGATGAAAAGGTGGCTCTGTCAGGCTCTGCATGTGCAAACCCTAAGGAACTAGGGGTGAGTGAGGAATGAAAAGCACCAAATGCATACATAGATCTGGATAGTAAATCAGGAGAGGAGTAGTTTCAAGGGCACAGGAGAGGGCAGCAGAATGGGAAGCTTACTGAGATGTTGAAAGCAGGGCTGAGTCATCTTCTTACGATCCTGATAGAGGATATGATTAAAGATTGGACAGATAAACATTGTGGATTTATTTTATTTTTATTTTTGTCAAATAACCTCATGATTTTCCTAACTCAGAATCGTTATTGCTACAGCTGGATGTTTGGGTATATTAAGAACACATCTTCTTAGAACCGCCCATGACAGCACCCCTTACCAGCAGGAAGTAGTAAATGGACTTGGATACATAAAATAAAATAAAAATAAATAAAAGTAAAAACCCATTTCTGACCTAAAAAAAAAAAAGAAGAGCATACCCCTACATAACAGATTTTAGTTTGTAAGGACATTTGAACATATTATTTACTTAGTTCAAGTTGCTTTTGAACTATAGGGCCAGCAGATAATATCTACCAGCAAATTACTAATATTAGAGTCATTTTCATTCAGAAGATTATAAAAGATTTGTGCATACATACCTTGCCTGATAAAATAATATCACAATAAAGAAAATGAATATATAAATAGAAAAGAATAAAACCTCTGTTTCTTGCTGACTTGCCTAATGATCCTGCTGTGAAATGGTATCTTAGCTACTGTTCTACTACTGTCCAAAGATACCATGAACAAAGAAACTCTTTTGAAATAAATCATTTAACTTGGGGACTGGCTTAGTACTGAAGAGGTAGCTGAGAACTTTATATCCTGATATGCACGCAGCAGACAAAGCATGTGCATGCAAGCACACGTACATGAGAGAGAGAGGAAGAAGGACAGAGAGAGAGAGAGAGAGAAGAAAAAAATAAGAGAGAATGAGCATTTGAGCGTTGTACATGCTGCATGTCTACCCCCACTGGCACACCTCTTCCAACAAGGCTACACCTCCTAATTCTTCCCAAAGAGTTTACTACTAATTGGGGATCAAGTATTCAAACCTATGAGCCTATGAGGGCCATTCTCACTCAAATCTTTTCCTCATGCTTGGACTTGAAAATAAGTTCTACGTAAACATTGCAAAAGGGATTTATTGTATAGATTCACATGGCAGGCCTCTGTAAATCAACAAGAATGGCTGTTTACATATATCCCAGAGTGACAGTGGACTTAGTTTCCAGTCCAGGAAGGGGGCTGCCTCATCACACACAAACCCATGCAGAAAGGCTAGAAGCTCCATGGATAGTGCAGTGAAAGGTCAAAAGAACCTTTGTCAGCAATGATAGACACAAGAACACTCAGAAAGCAAAGGGCTTGCCTGCAATTGCATGCTGATTTCCTTTTTCTGTGATCTGCCAGCTCTATAGAAGATGTTGCCCATGTTCAGAGTGGGACTTTTTCCCCATCAGAATTTCATATGTCATTCCTCTCTAGAACAGTCTCTTCAATAGTCAGACTATTTTTCACCATCTTAGATATCTCAAATTGGCAACCAAGATTAGCCATCCTATTACATTGCAGGGTTATCAGAGTTGCTATCCAAGTAAGTATTTGCACCATACACTTAACCTACTATTTGATCCTTAGTAATAGCTCAATAGATGATAATTTTAAGCAACAAAAACAATATATTTAATTAAAAATTATTTTGTTCTCATCAATCATACAAATCTAAGTCTCTTCATAAATTTACAGGGTTCTGAATGCATGAGTCTTTGGGAATACCAAAGGATGGAAGAAATGGGCATTTTGTATAGCAGCTAACTTACTAGTTTTTGCATGCAGACTTTTGGTTCCAATATGCAGACTTGAGTACAGCTGTTCAGCTTTCTGATGGGGAACAAACACTCAAAGTTGCCAAAGTTCTCATTAGTCAAGTACTGTTGTTGTTTGGGTTTAGTAGAAGCTCCCTGGTGCTGTGTAGTCTGGTCAGGCTGTGTTCACTTCCAGGCTTTTCTTGTGTGTTCTCAGAAGTTCTTCCTTAAGAATGAGCTTCTCCTTGAACCTAAATAAACAATAAAGGTAGCACACTTCCAGGCCTTAAATCAGGACCCTTTAGTTCTGATTTTCCAACTTGCTTCTGTACTTCCCAGTTTATATTGTGTATGTACTGAGTATTTGGTATTCTTATGACTAGGATGTATTTAGTGGGCTTAACAGAGCTCCATGAAATGAAAATTATCCAAATGAGAAGGAGAAATGAAATGACAAGGGTAATAAATTCTGCTATTCTGCTGTCTTATGGGCTTCTTGTCAAAAAAAATTCATTTGTCACATATTTGAGTCATGTAAGCAAGCATGCTGTTGAAGGAAGTGACTGTTGGAAAGGTTCTATTTTCATGAGTCATAAAGAAATTTTGCAACATTATTAGAAAATATCCACCAACTAATGCCTATTCCAAAAGATTTCATAGCATCATATGTGTTTTTTGAATAAGAGAAAGCAGTAAAAATGAACATTCAATTATTAGTTATTAATTCTATGTTTGTATGTGGTACTTACAGTTTGTCTTCATTGTGTATATTCTAAAGCATTTGATTTCATATCATACAAAGCATTTTATTTCCCATCATACAAAGAAATAATAGTATTTCCTTATCCTGACCTAAAACTTTGACCTATTAGGTCCAGGTCCGGCCTGCTAGAGTTCATTTCTGTTAAGAAAATATGTTTCCATGAGGCATTATTTTTTGCAGAGTCAAATCATTATTGAAAGTGTATCTTGAAATGTTGAACCACAAACCCAATCAGGCTTTTGCACAACTTCTACCTTTACCTTTACTTTCTTGTTGCCAGTCATAGTGCATGTCTACTATGCAGACAGCAAATGGAAGAAACCTTGGCTTTTGTTTTCTAAGTATAGCTTTCACACAAGCACATTACAAGCAATGTGTCCCAACAATAACTGAGTTCTACACTAAACTCTCAATTGCATAATAGTATGCAAGATAATTAGGCAGATATTATCATTTAACATCTACATGCACTCCTCCACCTTCAGGGGCCTGCTCCTTTTTCTGCTAGAACAACTCTGGGCTTATTTGACTTGGTTTGTTGTGACTTCATTGTCTAATGCACAATTGTAGTAACCATGAGCTGTTTCACATGGAATAGATTTTTGTAAATTTCTGTAGAGTGTATGTTACAGAATGACCACTAAGTCAATGTTCACTGAATTGAAAACAGAGTAGTCCCTGCTCAAGCCCAGAAAGTAATTAGCTCAGCAGCCTATTGTGTCATATGTCCCAGTTACAAATGAGATGGAAGACTCTTATCTAAAGCAGCAAATTGAAGTAGCATATGTCTGTGTGTGTGTGTGTGTGTGTATATATATATATATATATATACATTTATACAAATGTGTGTAGGATATATATACATATATATATATATATATATATATGGTCATAAATGATGAA
The DNA here is from genome assembly GCF_943737965.1 of Phodopus roborovskii. Lineage (NCBI taxonomy): Eukaryota > Metazoa > Chordata > Mammalia > Rodentia > Cricetidae > Phodopus > Phodopus roborovskii. Next base: position 39,983,831 of record NW_026126525.1, on the reverse strand, counting down.
CACTGTCTTTTTCTGTCTTTTTAGATAGGAATGTTTTATTTGTTAGTATTATTACTAACTCCCGAATATCCCATTGTCCTTTATTTTTCCTCCAATTTTTCCTGATCCAGTTTCATATTTGGCAAATCTACTTTTCATTTCTCATTCTCATGGCCAGGTACATTCTCCCCCACACATACTATATCATGGATGGACCACTGAAATACTTTCTTCATATAATATTAATCTGTCTCCAGCATCAATCTCTCCTAATACCTTAAAATACTTGGGAAAACAATGAGATAAATTCCAGTATGATGCTGTAATTTGTAACTCTGTAAAGAACTCTAGTCTGATGCCAGCTCTTTCTTGTTTACATTGGAAGCCTGGTTTTGGACAATTTCACATTCTTTTTTTTTATGCATATAGAGTATTTTTTATTTAATTTTATATAACAAAGTCCAATTAAATGAAAACAAACATTTATACACAATATTTGGGAAATTTGGGCGTCGTTCTTTCCAAACTACTTCCTGCTGGTAAGGGGCGCTGTCTTGGGGGATTCGAAGAAGATTCAGATATCCTAGCTGTAGTCTGTAGGGCTGTTTTGTCCAGCTGTTTGGAATGTAGGATCAGCTTGTACTCTGTTTCAGGCGGTCTGGTGTGATCAAACCACATTAGTCTGGAAGAAATCCACATCTTTTCATTTTCTGCAATTTCACATTCTTATCTTCAAATTATTTGCTTCATTTCATTAGATAAAATCATTGTCAAGTTTTACCTGAATTGACTACTCAGTGGGGATAAACACCATTTCTTTGTACACTATCCGTCAGTTAAAAACAGAAGCTCAAAGCAAGTGTTCTTCACCTTTCTGGAGGCGAGTTACATGGGTGCCACCAAAGCTCTCAGGGAGCTGCCAAAGTGAAGAAGCAGGAAACCATACATATCCCTTGGCAATAAATTTCAGGATCATTGGGAAACATAAATAAATGTTATTATGAAGTACACTAGCATTTATTTGACCTATGATGGAAAAGCCTTAAAGTTATTCATGTTCTTTTCTCCAAAACAACATGGTACCATTTGCCATTTGTAGTTGGGCATATGCATGGTGTTATTTGACTGTAAGAAGTGAGTTGATATATAGTCAGTGATGTTTTATTAGTGGGGATATCATAATATCTTTTTCCCAGTACCAAAAAAGGAAGGTAATTACAGAATCTGCTCTGCTTTAGTTGATGTCTAAGAACATCAAGGATTGATGAAATGGACCCATGGAGCCTTAAAATCTCAAGACTTGCTAAAATTTTGATCTAAGTACTTATGTCTTTAGCACAAATACCCATTGTGCCTATCATTTAAAGTCTTTGCAACTTTGATTACATACTTAAAATATTTACTAATGTGGTATAAAGGAATAGAAGAAATATCAAGGTTTATTTTCTTCTTTTTATTATTTTTTCTTATCATTTTTTCTTATTTTAGATACCAATCCCAGTTCTCTCTCCTTCCCATCCTCCCATATTCCCTGATCCCCCCCCCTCATCCCATTCCCTACCCACTCCCCAGGGAGGGTGAGGTCTTCCAGGTGGGATCAACAAAATCTATCAAGTCATTGGGCTTGGGATATCCCTCTTGTCTCTAGGCTAAGGGAGTATCCCTCAGTAGGGAATGTGCTACCAAAGTCCTATTGTGTACCAGAGATACATCCTGGTTCCACTGTCAGAGGTCCCTTAGACTGTCTAGGCCTTGTAACTGAGACCCGTGTTCAGGGGGTCTGGGTCAGTCCAATGCTGGTTTCCCAGCTATCAGTCTAGAGTCCATGAGCTCCACCTTGATCAAGTCAGCTGTCTCTGTGGGTTTCTACAACCTGATCTTGACCCCTTTGCTCATCACTTCTCCCTCTATGAAACTGGATTCCAGGAGTTCATCTCAGTGATTAGCTGTGGGTTTCCGCCTCCATTTCAATCAGAGATGAAGGCTCTATGATGATACAAAAATAGTCATAAATCTCAATATCAGAGAAGGGTATTTAAGGTAGCCTTTCCACTATTGCTCAGATTGTTAGTTGGGGTCATCCTTGTAGGTCTCTGGACATTTCCCTAGTGCCAGATTTCTCTTAACAACTATAATGTCTCCCTCTATTATGGTTTCTCTTCCCTTGCTCTCCTCCATTCCTCCATCAACTCAATCTTCCTAGTCCCTTATGTTCACCTCTCCCTACCTCTTCTCCCCTTCTCTTTCTCCTAACTCCTTCTCCATTCACTTATCCCCTCCCCCACTCTCAATATACTTAGGAGATCTTGTCCTTTCTCTTTCTGAGGGGAATTTGAATGTTACTCTCAGGGTTCACCTTGTATCCTAGCTTCTCTGGAGGTATGAATTTGTAGGATGGTGATCCTTTGCTCCATGTCTAAAATCCATATATGATTGAGTACATAACATGTTCTTCTTTTTTTGACTGGCTTACCTCACTCGGGTAAGTTTCTTCAAGTTCCATCCATTTAATTGCAAATTTCAAGATTCCATTTTTTTAATACTGAGTAGTACTCCATTGTATAAATATACCATATTTTCTTTATCCGTTCTTCAGCTAAAGGGCATCTAGGTTGCTTCCAGGGTCTTGCTATTACAAATAATGGTGCTATGAACATAATTGAACAGATGTTTGTTGCATGGATGTGAATCTTTTGTGTATATGACTAATAATGTAATTGCCAGATCCTGTGGTAGACTGATTCTCATTTACTTGAGGACTGCCATACTGATCTCTAAAATGGCTGTACAAGTTTGCACTCACATCAGCAGTGGAGGAGTGTTCCCCTCTCTCCACATCCTCTCTAGCATAAAAGGTATACATTCACATGAAATTAGAGCAGACCATCACCCTCATAAGATACAAAAATCACCAAAAATTACAAATGAAATAATCCTTATCAAAACACCTACTATAAAAATTATAGATACCATTATCCAGCTAACTGTATTCCAGCTAAACTGAAGTAAAAGAACATATTATTTGGAAAATGATCAAATTTCAAAAACTTTGTACTAAAAAGGAATAATAGCATAATTTTCTAGAAGTAATTGCCACTCTAAATTCTGAAATTATCCTAACCGGATATGTTTTAAGTTGTGCACTGAGTGTTTATAATCCAGAGGGTGCTTAAAAACTTGTATTTACATATAAAATATTTACTAAGGCAATCTATTTAAAAGGTCAAGATAATCAGGCTTGGTTCTTTCACTGACTATATTATTATATGGCATTAGACCAAGGACTATTGTGTTTCTTTGCTTGATTATGGGTATTTTTCTTATTGCTAACCTAGCTTTAGGACAAATATGCAAGAAAATATAACAGAACTGAGTTCAGTTGAGAGCACCGATGAATTGTTACATAGCTTTGGAATGATCCCCAGTAATTGATAGTGGATGTTTTGAAGTGTGCCCCTTCCTCTCTGTCATCAGATCCCCATGAGACAGCTTAGAAGGTATTAGCCTTACTATGAGCAATATGATGCAATATCTGGTCAAAATGCCATATATGAGAAAAGGACTTTAGCAACTAGACAATATATATATATATATATATATATATATATATATATATATGTGTGTGTGTGTGTGTGTGTGTGTGTGTGTGTGTGTGTGTGTGTGTTTATATATGTATGTATATATGTATGTATATATGTATATATATATAGATGTAAAGTTTACTAGTCACTCCAAGATCCTTAAAAGTAGCATAAGCATTTGCTTGAATTTCTAAAGCTTTTTCTAGAAACATTACTGCCTAATATTGAGGGACCTTCTCTGATGTCACTTGTTGTTAACCAAGCCAGATTCTCTCAGCTGTGCATTTTAAAGGTACATTTCAAACTTCAATTAAACTTCTTTTTCTACATAGGTTTGCTTCTATTCTGTTTCAGCAATTAACCTTCAATAATCTGGGTACTCACTATATGGCTAATGTGTCTTGTCTATTGGATATATTCCCAGGGAGTGTTGTTCATCTTATTCTTTTCTTTTTTAAAATTTGTTTTGTTTTGTTTTTTCTTTTTTTATTTTTATTTAATTTTATATAACAAAGTCCAATTAAATGAAAACAAACATTTATACACAATATTTGGGAATTTGGGCGTCGTTCTTTCCAAACTACTTCCTGCTGGTAAGGGGCGCTGTCTTGGGGGATTCAAAGAAGATTCAGATATCCTAGCTGTAGTCTGCAGGGCTGTTTTGTCCAGCTGTTTGGAATGTAGGATCAGCTTGTACTCTGTTTCAGGTGGTCTGGCGTGATCAAACCACATTAGTCTGGAAGGAATCCACATCTTTTCATTTTCTGTGGAAACAAAAATAGAAATACTTTTCCCAGTAACTTGTTCTTCAACTTAAATTTTGGAATCAAAGCGTTTTTTTTTTTTTCAATTTATTATTTTACATGTCGATCCCAGTTCCCTCTCCCTCCCTCCCTCCCCTCTAGCCCTCCCTCCCTCCTTCCCTCCCTTTTGCCCTCTCTGCCCTCTCCCATGCACTCTAAACACCCTCCCCTCCCAACCCCCCACCACAATACCATATGTAGGGGAATGCCATCCAGTTGGGGTCATGTAGATCTGACAGGTCATATGAAGTAGGGACGAGGGCTTCTCTCCTATCTCTAGAATAAGGCAGTTTTCCCTCCATGGGGGATATGTTTGCAAAGTCCTTTTGTGCACCAGGGATAAATCCTGGCTCCACTGTCTGAGGTCTCTTAGACTGCTCAGACCTTCTGGCTGAGACCCATATTCAGGGGGGTCCGAGTCAGTCCCCTGTTGGATCCCAGCTATCAGTCTAGTGGCCCTTAGCTCCTCCTTGTTCAGGTAAGCTGTCTCTATGTACTTCTACCGCATGGTCTTGTCCTCTCCATCTGCTTCTGGGTTCTAGTTTGACTCAGTGTTTATGTATGGGTGTTTGCTCCTGTTTTCAACAGGCATTAGTTGAGAACTCCATGGAGAAGTTAGTTGTTGATCTCACTTTCCGGGAAGGGCATTTATGATAGCCTTTCCATGGCAGCTGAGATTGTTAGTTGGGAGCAGTCTTGTAGTTCCCTCGACCTTTCTTTGTGTTCAACTTTATCTTCAAACCAATATTGGCTCCCTCTTTTATGTTCTCTCTCTCTGTCTCTGTCTCTCTCTCTTTCCTATTTTCCATTCCTAACCAGGCTAAATCCTCCTGGTCGCACATGCCTTCCTCTCCTCCCTCTCATTTTCTCCTACTTCTCTCTCCATTAGCTGTCCTCCCCCACTTTACCTGAGGTCTGGGGGACTTGTCCCTTCCCAGTTCTGTGAGGGACTTTATATGAATCTCTTAGAATACAACTTGTATCCTAGTTCCTCTGGTGATGTGAATTATAGGCTGGTGATCATTTGATCTAGTTCTAAAATCCATATATGAGTGAGTACATACTGTGTTTCTCTTTTTGTGACTGGGTTACCTCATTCAGGATGGTTTCTTCAAGTGCCATCCACTTGCCTGCGAATTTCAAGATACCATTATTTTTTTCTGCAGAGTAGTATTCCATTGTGTAGATGTGCCACATCTTCATTAACCATTCTTCAATTGAGGGGCATCTACGTTGCTTCCAGGTTCTTGCTATTACAAATAGTGCTGCTATGAACATAGTTGAACAGATGTCTTTGTTGCATTGATGTGAATCCTTTGGGTATATGCCTAAGAGGGGGATTGCCGGGTCCTGTGTTAAACTAATTCCCATTTTCCTGAGGAACTGCCATACTGATCTCCAAAATGGCTGTATGAGTTTGCACTCCCACCAGCAGTGGAGGAGTATTCCACTTTCTCCACATCCTCTCCAACATAAGTCATGACTGGTGTTTCTAATTTTAGCCATTCTGGCAGGGGTAAGATGGTATCTCAAAGTTGTTTTGATTTGCATTTCCCTGATAGCTAAGGATTTAGAGCATTTTCTTAAGTGTCTTTCAGCCTTTTTGATTTCCTCCATTGAGAATTCTTTCTTCAGTTCTGTACCCCATTTTTTAATAGGGTTATTTGGTGTTTTGTTGACTAGTTTCTTGAGTTCTTTGTATATTTTGGAGATCAGCCCTTTGTCGGATATAGGATTAGTGAAAATCTTTTCCCAGTCAGTGGGCTGCCGTTTGGTCTTGTCCCCTGTGTCCTGTGCCTTACAGAAGCTTCTAAGTTTGAAGAGGTCCCATTTATTAATTGTTTCTTTCAGTGTCTGAGCCCCTGGAGTTATGTTCAAGAAGCGGTCTCCTATACCAATTTGTTCAAGGGTACCTCCTACTTTCTCTTCTAAGAGGTTCAATGTGGCTGGATTGATGTTAAGGTCTTTGATCCATTTGGACTTGAGTTTTGTGCATGGCGACAGACATGAGTCTATCTGCAGTCTTCTACACACCCTCATCCAATTGTGCCAGCACCATTTGTTGAAGATGCTGTCTTTGCCCCATTGTATAATTTTAGCTGTTTTGTCGAAAATCAGGTGTTCATAGGTGCATGGATTAATATCAGGATTTTCAATTCGATTCCATTGGTCTACCTGTCTATTTTTATGCCAATACCAGGCTGTTTTCAGAACTATAGCTCCATAGTAGAGCTTAAATTCAGGAATGGTGATGCCTCCTGAAGTTCTTTTATTGTATAGGGTTGTTTTGGCTATCCTGGGTCTTTTGTTTTTCCATATAAAGTTGATTATTATCCTTTCAAGGTCGGTTAAGAATTGTGGTGGGATTTTAATGGGGATTGCATTGAATCTGTAGATTGCTTTTGGTAAGATTGCCATTTTTACTATGTTTATCCTACCTAACCAAGAGCATGGGAGGTCTTTCCATTTTCTGGTATCTTCTTTAATTTCTTTCTTTAGAGTCACAAAGTTCTTATTATATAGATCTTTTACTTGTTTGGTAAGCGTTACACCAAGATACTTTATGTTGCTTGTGGCTATTGTAAAGGGTGATGTTTCTCTGATTTCTTTCTCTGCCTCTTTGTCTTCTGAAAAAAAATAGGGCTACTGATTTTTTTGAGTTTATCTTGTATCCTGCTAGATTGCTGAAGGTGTTTATCAGCTGTAGGAGTTCCCTGGTATTATTTATTGGGTCGCTTATGTAAACTATCATATCATCTGCAAATAGAGACAGTTTGACTTCTTCCTTTCCAATTTGGATGCCCTTGAACTCCTTTTGTTGTCTTATGGCATTAGCTAGAACTTCTAGTACGATATTGAAGAGATATGGAGAGAGAGGACAGCCTTGTCTTGTTCCTGATTTTAGAGGAATTGGCTTAAGTTTCTCTCCATTCAGTTTGATGTTGGCAGTTGGTTTGCTGTATATTGCTGTTATTATGTTCAGGTATGTTCCTGTTATCCCTGTCCTCTCTAATACCTTTATCATGAAAGGGTGTTGAATTTTATCGAAGGCTTTTTCCGCATCTAGGGAGATAATCATATGGTTTTTCTTTTTCTGTTTGTTTATATGGTAGATCACGTTGATAGATTTTCGTATGTTAAACCATCCCTGCAATCCAGGTATGAAGCCTACTTGATCATGGTGGATGATTTCTCTGATGTATTTTTGAATTCGGTTTGCCATTATTTTATTGAGTATTTTTGCATCGATGTTCATAAGGGATATTGGTCTGTAGTTTTCTTTCTTAGTTGTGTCTTTGTGAGGTTTGGGTACCAAAGTTATTGTGGCCTCATAAAAAGAGTTTGGCAATAAACCTTCTGTTTCTATCTTGTGGAACAGTTTGAGGAGTAGTGGTATTAGTTCTTCCTTGAATGTCTGGTAGAATTCTGCACTGAATCCATCTGGCCCTGGACTTTTTTTCGTTGGAAGGCTTTCGATGACTGCTTCTATTTCATTTCGCGTTATAGGTCTATTTAAGTTGTTTGTCTGTTCTTGATTTAATTTTGGTAAGTGATAGTTATCCAGAAACTTGTCCATTTCCTTTGAATTTTCAATATTTGTGGAATACAGATTTTCGAAGTATGACCTGAAAATTGTCTGGATTTCCTCTGTGTCTGTTGTTATGTTCCCCATTTCGTTTCTGATTTTGTTAATTTGCGTGTTCTCTCTCTGCTTTTTCGTTAATTTGGATAAAGGTTTATCTATCTTGTTGATTTTCTCAAAAAACCAACTCTTTGTTGCATTGATTTTTTGTATTGTTTTCCTGGTTTCTATTTTGTTGATTTCAGCCCTCAAGTTGATTATTTCCTGGTGTCTGCTCCTGCGGGGTGAATTCGCTTCTCTCTGTTCTAAGGTTTTCAGTTGGGCTGTTAATTCATTTATGTGACTATCCTCTGTTTCCTTCATATGGGCACTTAGTGCAATGAACTTCCCTCGTAGCACTGCTTTCAAGGTGTCCCATAAGTTCAGGTATGTTGTATCCTCATTCTCGTTGAATATTAGAAAGTCTTTAATTTCTTTCTTTATTTCTTCTTTGACCCAGGAGTGGTGCAATTGCCCATTGTTAAGTTTCCATGAGTTTGCAGGTTTTCTGCTATTTGTGTTTTTGTTGAATTCCAATTTTAAAGCATGGTGGTCCGATAAGATACAGGGGACTATTCCTATTCTCTTGTATCTGTTGAGGTTTGTTATGTCTCCTAGTATGTGGTCGATTTTAGAGAAGGTTCCATGTGGAGCAGAGAAGAAGGTATATTCTTTTGTCTTTGGATGGAATGTTCTATAGATGTCTGTTAGCCCCAGTTGAGACATAACTTCTCTTAATTCTTTTGTTTCTTTGTTGAGTTTCTGATTTGTGGTCCTGTCTAGTGTTGAGAATGGTGTATTGAAGTCTCCCACATAAGTGTGTGAGGTTTTATATGAGCTTTGAGTTTTAGTAGTGTTTCTTTTACGAATGTGGGTGACTTTGTATTAGGGGCATAGATGTTCAGAATTGAGACTTTGTGTTGATGGATTTCTCCTGAGATGAATATGAAATGACCGTCTTCATCTCTTTTGACTAGTTTTGGTTTGAAGTCTAGCTTGTTAGATATTAGGATAGGTATGCCTGCTTGCTTCTTATTTCCATTTGATTGGAAAATTTTTTCCCAACCCTTTACCCTGAGGTAATGTCTATCTTTGGAGCTAAGATGTGTTTCTTGTATGCAGCAGAAGGATGGATTCTGTCTTCGTATCCATTCTGTTAGCCTGTGTCTTTTTATAGGTGAGTTAAGACCATTAATTTTGAGGGTGAGTAAGGTCCATTGATTATTGATGCTTGTTTGGTTTAGGTTTGTTGTTGGCAGTGGTATTGTGAATATATTTGTTCTGCTTCACCCTAGGTTTCTGGTGTAGTTGGATTATCTGTTGCCTACATTTTTGTGGGCATAGTTACCTTCCTTTGGTTGGAATTTTCCTTCCAATACTTTCTGTAGGGCTGGATTTGTAGATACATATTGGGAAAATATGGTTTTGTCATTGAATATCTTGTTCTCTCCATCTACATTGACTGAGAGTTTTGCTAGATATAGTAGCCTAGGCTGGCATCCGTGTTCTCTTAATACTTTTAGAACATCTATCCAGGACCTTCTGGCCTTGAGGGTTTCCATGGAGAAGTCAGGTGTAATTTTGATAGGTCTGCCTTTATATGTTACCTGTCCTTTTTCCCTCGCTGCTCTTAATATTCTTTCTTTATTCTGTATGCTAGGTGTTTTGATTATTATATGTCGAGGGGTCTTTTTTCTTTGGTCCAGCCTATTTGGGGTTCGGTATGCTTCTTGTACTTTCATGGGCATGTCCTTCTTCAGATTTGGAAAGTTTTCCTCGATGATTTTGTTGAATATGTTTTCAGCACCTTTGAGCTGGGCTTCCTCACCTTCCTCTATGCCTATTATTCTTAGGTTTAGCCTTTTCATGGTGTCCCACATTTCCTGGAGGTTGTGTGTTAAGGATTTGTTGGATTTATGGTTTTCTTTGGTCGATGAATCTATTTCTTCTAGTTTATCTTCTGCGCCTGAGATTCTCTCTTCCATCTCTTGAATTCTATTGGTTATGCTTGTGTCCGTGGTTTCAGATTTTTTGCCCAGCTTTTCAATTTCCAGCTTTCCTTCCATTTGTGTTGCCTTTATTTTCTCAATTTCGGTTTTCAAGTCTTGAACCGTTTCCTTCACCTGGTTAATTGTTTTTTCTTGGCTTTCTGTACTTTCCTTAAGGAATTTGTTCATTTCTTCCACTTTTTTGTTTGTTTTTTCCTCCATTTCTTTAAGGGATTTTCTCATATCTTCTTTGAGGGCCTCTATCATTTTTATGATGGTGATTTTTAAGTCGTACCCTTCTGCTTCCTCTGCTTTGTTGTTGTGTTCCATTCTAGTTGGTGTAGATTCCCTAGATTCTGGTGGTGTCATGTTTGTCTTTCTGTTGTTAGGTGTTCTCTTGTATTGCCTTCTTCCCATAGTTTCTTCCAGTAGGTGTTGGTGGTGTCTCTTCCCTCTCTCTATGGTCCTTCCCCGATGGGCTTATGTGGATCAAAGATTCAATGTCTGTAGTTCTGTGTGGTCCAAGCTCTCTAGGAGGTTTCTCTCTGACCAATAGCCGGCAGAAGAGGACGAGGGCTGGGCTGGAACTTGAGAAGGTTTTGCAGGGTAGTGGGATCTCACTGGAAACTGGCGCTCTCCAGCTGAGACCTCCTTCTTTGGCAGGGGCCCGGATTTGGGGGTCAAGGATCTTGCCTGCAGGAACTCCGAGTCCTTTTTTAAAATTTGTGATCCTAATTTTAGCAAGACCTTTCCTAAAACCAAGTAACAAACAACAACAAACAAAATTAACATCCAAATTGAGAATGCAACATACATTCTCTTTATAAATCAAGAATCCACAACTGGGCCGCTGCTCCACTGCTCTGGGTGACCATTGTGCCAGAGTGTGGGTCCAACAACCCTTCCAACTCCGTGGAAGTTCCAGGCTCTGCTCTGAGCTCACTGGATCCACCTTTCCACACAGGACCACCCTGAGGCCACACTCGACTGATCTTTGGACCCCATAGCCAGCCCACTGCGAGAGGTGAGTCTGGGACCAGTTCATGCCAAATCACCCCCACATCCTTCCCGGGGAACTCCCTGAGTTAGCTCCACATCTTGCTCCCCCTATAACCTGGACCTAGATAATACAGTCCTGATACTCTGCTTCATACACCACACATCTTCCCTCACTCTTTATCCAACTGGGCCCTCTGCTCCCCTGCTCTAGGTGAGCATTGGGCCAGAGTGCAGGTCTAACATTCCCTCCACCTGCGTGGAATTTTCTGGGTCTGCTCTGAGCACACTGGACCAGCCTATTCATGAAGGACAACCCTAAGGCAGCACTCACCTGATCTTTGGACCCCATTAAACAATTTATTATGCTTCCCCATTCTTGATGTCCACACTTGCTCCTGGCATTGCCTGGCTTGTTTAAAAAACAATTGGATCAATAGCTCTTTATAGAGGCACAGATAGTCCAGGAGGTTGCTCCCCGACTCTACAACTCAGAATCTACAACTCAGAATCCCAGTGACTTTCCCATAGTTGCCTCTAACTCCTGTGTTTCTACAAAATGACAAATGATGCTTAATTCTGCAGTGAGCACAAATGTAAAACTACTTCAGCAAATATCTTTAAAATAGTCCCAACACGATTAAATATATTTGCTTATATACTATTTCTGGTTGTTACAGGGGCCAATGTGCACTGAGTTAACATTTTATAATACATGCTGGTTCCTATCAAACTGTTGAGAGATGGAGAAATGAGATGGGAAATGGTAGAGTAATGGCCATGGAAACACAGTGGCAAGTGGGATTTTACTTATTAGTAAGGTGCTCACCAAGATGCTAGGACTTTGTATTTTCATAGCAATAGACAGACTAACCCAGAACACAACAGGTTACCTTGTGCTTTATTAGTTTTCTTTGGCAAACATAACCATCTAATTTAATTGTCTAGACGGGAGGTCCTATGTGTCAAGGGATCCACTCCAGCAGGTTGAATAAACCAGAGCAGACCCTTCCCAAAGAAAAGTCTTGCGTATATAATAACTTGGATATCTTGTTTTTATTTGTTTTTGATGGTGGTATTGTGTGTGAATTTTTCCTCTTTTGTTGGCTTTTGGTAAAGTGAGATTATCAATTGTCTATGTTTTTGTGAGTGTAGTTAACTTCCTTGGGTTGTAGTTTTCCTTCCAGGACTTTCTGTATGACTGGATTTGTGGACATATATTATGTAAATCTGGTTTTGTCATGGAATATTTTGTTTTCTCCATCTATAGTGATTGGGCATATTAGTCTGGGGTGGCGTTTGTGGTTTCTTAGTGTTTTCTTGACAGATTTTGACAATACCTCATGGAAGGCCTCGCCCTTCCTGGGGAGTAGATGGGGGCTGGTATGTGGGGGACAGTAGAGGGCATGGGAGAAAGGGAGGGAGAGGGAACTAGTATTAATATGTAAAATATGATTATTTTTCATTTAAATAAAATTTATTAATTAAAAAATAACTTGGAGCAATAAACTTGGAGATGATCCTAGTATTCACTAGATGCCCTCTTGACTCTATTTCTTATCTCTTGTCTATTTCTTTCTTCAATTCACACTCCTCCTTTTGAGCATGGACCAGATAAGCCTTTTTCACTTGTAGCAAGCTGGGCTTGGGAAGAGCAGACCCACTGTAGTAAATCTTTTTCTGCTGGTAGACTGAAGGAAGACAGAACATTAGATCAGAAATGGACTTTTGGTAGTGTTCTCACAATGTCTGGAAGCCTGTACTGAGCTCTGTGTCACCCCAACAGGTATCCAACAATGGGAAGTGTGTAGATCTCATGGACATGGACATCTGATCCTGTGATGAATTCTAATTTCTTCCTAGCCTCATGCTTCATTCTGAAGACTAACAAGCATCCAGGGTATTACCTCCCTTCCTTAGTACTTACGTTGCTTTGAGGGGATAAATTTGCTGACCTCATTTTATAGATGAGTAAATGGTCACTATGCCAGTAAGTAGGACAATGAAACCAAAATACCAGTTATCCAGGTACTCATGGAATCCTCTACACAACTCTTTCTCCATTAGTTGGTTGTCTTAAATGACCATAACATTCTTGCTTAAAGATGTCACACACTGAGCCCCATGAGTCCTGGAGAAAAGCTGCCCATATAGCCCTTGTGTGAAAGCAACCAAGCCATTGAATTGAGACATTCCTTGCTTATATACTCTGCTTTCTTACCTAACTAAAAAGATAGATTAATTTAGCTTTACCTCTGAAGAATTTATATTAGGGTGTTTTCCCTTTTACAAAGTACTAACTTTCAATTTAAAAAAAAATCCCCCACATCCATTTGAAGAGGATAAGTATCTCTTCAAACGGTATCCTGAACACCAATAGTCTGAGGTCAGTGTTAGGTAATTCTCCTTGCCATGTGGGTAATATCTCACTGTACCAGGAACATGGCCTAATAGAGGACTCAGAGTAAGCAATAGATCTGAAATATGCCATTGGCAGTGGTTAGATCCTGGGACTGCCAATGACAGAAAGATAAAATCTTTTTCATTAACAAGTATTTCTCTTGCTCAGGTAACTACATAGACATCCACAACTTTGCACACAAGTGAGATTTACACTACTGCTATAAAACAACTCTTAGACAGAAGTGAATATGATTTTATTTGTTTTATTGTGAAGAGCTGCAATGCAGGCTTACTCTTCACTCCCATATTCATTCCCATCTCATTTAATTCATAGCCCTAATAAAATTTTCCCTCACCACCACTGTCCTGGCAAGTCTGCTATAAAGAGAACTGAAGGAAGGTGACTTCTCATTGGCCGTATATACTCCACACACTCACCCACAAAATGTTGAGTAACAATCTCACCTTGTTCTTCAAAAATACCCTCTCAACTACTGAGATTGTGAAGCTGAACTACAAATTATTTCTCCAAGCTTCATCTTGTTCCGTAGTAAAGGAATTCATATCCCTTCACTATAAATCTCCACTTTGTTACTGAGCCCCTTATATTTTGAGTGAGGCAAAAATTGGAACAAGGGGAATGTGTCAAACTTAAGACAGAATAATAGGAATGACTCACAATTTCTTTGCCATTTACTGTTCAGACTGAGGGGGGAAAAGACCCAAGAAGAAGGGAAGCACAAAAGCACTGATGAAGTAATTTCTGGGACCTCCACTTTTAACAGCCTTCTTTCAAACAGTGATCTGTGACACATAACAAAAATAAAACCATGTGTAAGCCAATATACTAAATATGGAAAGCCAAAGTACAGACTGGTGTCATTTGCTGTGTTCAAGAATCATTTCTGTACCAACAGTTCTTTAGTCCTTTCAGAAATCCAAATACAATTTAGCTTTCTAGTGTCAGGAGGTGGCACTTTTATGTTTGATAAAGAAGAGGTTAAATCCATGTGGGCATGTGATAAAGACCCTTATTTAGCTTGGAGGAGCTCTGGTAATAGGGCTAATGTCTATAGAGCTGTATTTCATAGCTTACTAGAGTTGACTACTCAAGTAATGGTTTTCTGTTTTGTCTTCTTTCCCATTTTAGCTGTGTGTTTGTTGGGTGGTAGTTCATTGGTGGTATCACATGGTGTCAATGACTATGCTCTAATTTAAAAGTTCCTCAGAGAACCATGTGTTAAAGTCTTGGTTCTCCATGCAGTGTCAACGGGAGCTGGTGGGACCTTAAAGAGATGAGGGCTCATGTGAGGTCTTAAAAGTCAATAGTTGTATGTCCTGAAGAGAAGAATTATAAATATGCCCTACCTTCTTCCTCTTTTGACCATGAACTAAGAGGACTTGGCTCTGTCACGAGTTCCTACTGTGACAGGCCTTTTGGCATGATCATCTTACCACAGTCTCAAAGCTAAAGAGACTGACCAGGCATGAGATGAAAAATCCAAAACTGAGATCCAAAATAAAAGGTTGAATTTCTCTGGCATTTTGGTATGTTGATAGAAAATGGACCAAGACACAGCCATCTGTAACCATTCCAATTCTCAAAGAGTATTATTTCAGCAATATTAAGATAAACTTGCTTCCTCTACATTGCTCATTTTCTCCAAGCAAGTCATTTAATTTAAAATCAACAGGTTTTAAAAAGATGTCCCAACTAATAATAACAACATTCAGCAATACCCAGGTGGTGGAGAAGAAAATGTGAATAAGTCAATTAACAAATGTGGTCACAAAGGCTCTAGAAGCCCTGGATAGGTTATTGCTATTGTATTTGGTGACACATCATAACTAGATGGTAAGGCACTATTGCTACAAAGACACCAGTTATATGGACACATTTCACACACACACACACACACACACACACACACACAAAGAGAGAGAGAGAGAGAGAGAGAGAGAGAGAGAGAGAGCACTAACAACAGGCCAAAGTATGATTACCATCAAAGTCAAACTTAATGAATCAATTGCTTTTATTGGGATTATTTGCAGGAATATAGGTGAGGAGTTACTTACAAAAGCAGAAATGACACAAAAATGGGTGCATCGCCAAAGCCTACCACAGCAAGTGTGGCAGTCACTAAAGGTGAAAATCTGGAACACACTGCACAGACTACATGCAGCTCAACAGACTAGAAACTTTCATGGAAAGTGGCTCAGTTTGCATGACCTTCTTCCAGGCAAATCAGCTGGTCTTTTTTCTTCTAGACAGTTTGCCTGTCCTCTGCTTCTTCCAAGTGACTGGTCTTATCTGAGAGTTATTCTTACCAATCTTTTTTGTTCATATATACTCTAGGGCAGTGGTTCCCAACCTTCCCAGTGCTGCAACTCATTAATACAGTTCCTCATGTTGTGGTGACCCCCAACCATAAAATTATTTTCTTGCTACTTCATAACTGTAATTTTGCTACTGTTTTGAATTATAATGTAAACATCTGATAAGTAGGATATCTGATATGTAACCCCTGTGAAAGAATTGTCCCACCCCAAAGGGGTCATCACCCACAGGTTGAGAACTACTGCTCTAGGAGAAGAAGGAGTCTATTGTATCTTGTCACTTTCAAAGACAGCCTGAAGCTATTTTTACTTTTTTTTAATATACAATTGGTTTTGCTCTTTGAGAATTTCACATCATGTACCCCATTGTACCCTTATATCCTCCCCACAATAAAATGAAAAAACAAACAAAAACATATCACACCTCTGTCTTTCTCACTTCTCCATCACATATACTCACATTAGTATGACCTGGTGGCAGCATGATCCTCGGACATCAGCATGCCCTTAAATGCCAGCACCGTTCATAAGCATTTATATGGCCCTTGGTGGCATCATAAGCCACAGATGTCAACAAAGACCTGTGATGGGAGATGTCATTCTGTAAATATGATTTTCATATTGGTTAATGAATAAAGCAATAGGAAAGCAAGATAGGCAGGATGAGGAGATAAGGAAAATTCAGGGAGAGGTAGGTGGAACCAACATGTAGAGACTTGAGAGAACAGAGGTCCAGGACACCTCTCCAGTAAGATGAGACCACATGGAAATACTTTGATTGATAGAAATGGGTTAATATTTAAGTCAGAGCTAGCCAATAAGAAATGCTAGTAACAGGCCAACAGAATTATATGTAATACAGTATCTGTCTGTGTTATTTGGGGTTGGCATGGCAGTGGGGCAGAACCATCAGGAAAAACTACTCTAACAGACCTGGACTGAGATAGGTCCATGAAGCCATCCATACATGGCCCTCAACAGCAGCACAGGCCCAGAGATCACATGGTTCCAGGTGGCAGCATAGGCCACTCATGTCATCCTGTTCCTCAGCACCATGCATCTTCAGTTCTGCTTCTCTCCTCAGTGCATGAACCACTCTGCTTCTCCTTTTTTTCCCATTTCTTCCCCACATACCTTTTCATTGTAGTGGGCCCTGCCCTGATGAGCCTGTGACTGGCTTCCTGCCCACCCAGGGCCACCTGTTCATTTTTCTCTTCATGGAGCTTCCCCTTAGGGTGTTTCATTTCCCCTTAGAACATTGTTTAATGTCCTTGTAAGCATGCTGTCCTAAAAAGTTTCTATAAAGATAGACGGTATTAACCTCAGAACCTACTGCTATACAACAATACAACACCTTAGTAGCACTTCATAGAAAAATCAATGTGAACCTGGCCACAAAATATTTTCCCTGCAGAATAGCTTTCACAGTGCAAGAGTGTATGTAGCATGAATAACAAAAACACAGATACAGATATTGGGGTTAAAGCTAAAGAGCAGTGAAGCAAAGGGGCCAGCCACTAGCTCTTACCTCTATCTCAGAATGAAATGGATGATCCTGTCTCAATGAATCCTCAGACTGCAATGCCTGATTTGCTACCTCCTTCTACTTTATATTTCTCTCTCTGTCCATATCACTCTTGAATCCACCTCCCAGTGCTAGGATTAAAGTGTGTGATCCCAAATGCTGTGATCAAAGGTTTGAACTCTGTTTCTCTTTTAGACTGATTCACTCTTGTATATCCCAGGGTGGCCTTAAACTCAGAGAGATCCATATATAAAGGTGTATACCACCACTGCCAGGCTTCTAGGGATATGGCTAATTTTGCATTCTGATCTTCAGGCAAGCTTTATTAGATTATAAACAACATATCACCACAGCAGAGGGTGCCATATGGGCTACTGGGAAACAAAATATATTAATGATCTTACTCAATGCTGCATACTATAGCACCTCCCTGCCAGGTTAGATGCCCCTATTGGTGCAGTAGTAGCATGGCTTTTATGGGGGCAACAAACTATGTTCTGCTTGGATTTGAGATTCATTCACGGAGGGTAGTCCATACCTGGTAATGTAAACCTGCTCAAAAGCCCATTGATAAGGATCTTGAATTTTAGAGGGACTGTCTTACTTTCATTTTGAAAGATTGTCATGTTGTCAAACTGCCTTCTAAACATTTGTGTTTGTATTCAAAGGTACTTTAGCTGTTCTTTGTTGGTCAAAGAAGCTCCTTTGACAGTGGTTAATACAGACATTTAACTAGACAAAATGCTGAGGATAAAGTGAAAATGAGTTATTTCACTCTAAAAGGAACATCTATATCAAAGGTTCCTCCTCATCATCAAGGCTTGAAGGAAAAATAGGAGACAGGACTGAAAGAACATAAGAGCTGAAGGTAGATAAAGCTCTGTAATGCTGACTTCTGAACACAGCATGGCATTGTATACATGAACTCTCAGCAAATGTGATTGACTAAAGAAGAGCTGCACAACCTTAAGGCACCAATATTCCAGTGTGAATAGGCAAAAGTTCAAGATGACCTACTCCTAGCTGAGGAACTTTTTGTAGTTCATAGTTTGTATAGGAGGGAGACTCATTCCCTATGGGCATGTGACTACTGAGGGGTTGCCTCAACCCCACCATGTGGCCTCATATCCATGTGCACATAACACTACTAAATAGACTCAAAATTATTTTGTTTTGTTTTGCTTTTAAGGGAAGATGATGTTAGGAAAAAGATGTGTTGGATGAGCCAAGATAAATTGGATGGGGACTAAGGATAGATATGATAAAAAAAATACATGGTATTTGTGTGTGGAATTCTTGACAGAGAAATAAAACAATTATATTTAAAACTACTAATCAGATTAATAATTATTAGAATTAACCTGAATTAGACCAGAGCAAATACAAAGATGACTTTATAACTGATACCCATATATAGCCATGAAGACAAATGTGGGGGTTAACCTTTTAGGTTAAACAACAAATTCTTTATCATGTTTTCTGGGATGATATTGAAGGTCTGTCAGTATAAGTGAAACATGATAGTATTAACTTAGATCCTGATTTTCTTGAAGGCAAGAGAAAATTCATGCAAAGATAAGAGGCATGTAAAGAACTCAAAGCATTGAATGTTTCAAACAGAAAGATTAAGCTATTATAGAGCAGCTGAAACAATATAGTGGCCATAACTTATGCTAAATTGTAGTCAATTGCCCATGTAATTCTGAGAATTCACAACCTACTGTTTTAAATCCTAGTTTCAAAGAATCTTAATGGTTGAAACAATGATGTACTAATATATACAATTAAGCCTATCAAGGGAATATTAAATGGTCTAAATTTTTATTTAATATCACTATTCAATGTATGTGCCCATTAAATTTCCATTTAAATGAGCTGTCAATGGCAAAAGAATAACTTTCTGCCATTGGTGGTGAAAAAAAAAATATTGATATCTGTGATTTATGGAATTGGTATAGTCATTAGCAAGCAAACAATTGCAAAGTAAAACAAGCTTGCGACCTTTTCATCAGTTAATGAAGAAATACACTATTATAAAAAACATAAAGCACCCATTTTTAAATCTAAATATGTAAGCTTCAACAAAATGAAATTGAAATTATTACTTAGCAAACTGAGAAAGTTTCATGGGTTTTGGAAATCTGATGTTATTTGGAAGATCATTAAAGTATATAATTTAACAATATACTGCCAGTAAATACAGTTTGGCATAATCTTATTGGAAAGTAACCTGATAACATCCCTGAGAGATATGACAAATGCACATGTATGCATAAAATCCCACACTTTCACCTCCAGAAATTCATCCTCAGGATCTTTAATATTTTTATAAATTGATAAGTAGGAGCAATTGAAATTTCTAGTAACAGGACTTGAAGAGATAATGGTAATATTTACAAAACACAAATTCCAGTAGATGTGTAAAGGCAAGATAAAATCAAGTGTGGCAAATGTCATAGAATAAGCTATTGGTCACAGTACAGCCACAGTACAGGTGCCTACGTATGAGCTTTGAAGATTCAAGTGAAGTAGGGAAATGTATGGTTGGAACATAAAATGTTCCCAATAGGCTCAGGTGTCCTCAACTGATGGTATATTCTGGGAAGTCCTGAAATTGTAGAGGGGTCCTGATTGGAGGAAAGTGATCACTGCCATATTCAAGGGTTGTACCTGGTTCCCTGTCCTGACCTAAGTACCCACTTTCTGTCCATCACGAAATGAACAGCCTCCTTATTCACAAATTCACATGGTCCCACCCATCACTGTGAGTTCAGACTAAGCACAGAGCTACAATCAACAGAAACAAGGATTATCAACTACAACTTTTGAAACTACTGGCTTTCTCTTTTAGGTCATTGCTGTCTATATTTTGTCATAGCAACAAGAAGGATTGACTAATATAAAGAATTCCTTTTCCTACCCCCTAGCACAGTGCAACAAGGACTTGGGATTTTATTTTTAAAGTGTTTTAGCAAATTGGGGACATAAATGGGTTTATTTCATCAAACCAAAATTTCCTTTGAAACTTGATGATACATAATAAGATTATTATAAATGAAGTCTTATGTTCAAATAATAGATTGTGATAGGAAACAGATACAATTTCTAGGGACTAAAATCAATTCATGAACTGTATAACAATATTAGAGACATAATGAACATCTGCATTTGAAACTTGAAACAGTGTTAGGATTCTGCAGAAACCAAAGTCAGCCAATAAATATGTACAAATGGACAACTGTTTTCCAGGCTCTGTGCCAAGTATGGAGGTCAGGAGTCAGCAGTAGTTTATGGTCAGCTTCCACTTGGTCATGTAAGTTAGATAGTACTTGGGAGGTAAAGGTTTATCTAATCCAAGGTAATTCAGCCAGTGCTGATCACCCTAAGCTACCTGGAGTAGTCTTATCTGCAGGGTTAGCAACTGTAACCAGCTCTCTTCTCTGAGCAAAGCAGAGAAATCTAGTTTCTTGTTAGAAACAGCAACAAATTACACAGTATGTTAAGAAAGGTATCAATTCCAAATGTATATTTTAAATTCTCCTATAGGGGAAAAGAAAAAATCAATGAGAGAGCTGTTTTAAAGAAGAGGTTATTGTAAGTGACAGAAAACTTTAAAATGGTTCAATTGCACCAAATACAAAGTTTCTAACTACTTGACAACAAATTCTACAGAAAATTTTCTTTCCAAATATTGAAGGTAGAGGGCTCAGAAAGAGCTAATTATACAAGAAAAATATGTATCCTTTTTAACTTTTGGAACTGTATGTCTGGGGTTCAAATAACACCCACTTTTAAAGGATAAGATTTGGGGGCAACAATTTCAATTAAGGTATAATGTGTTAAATATCTTTATTTCCCCAGTGTCATGCAATGGAGGAAAATCTTGAGACAAAAAGTAGTCTGTTCTAATACCCCTCAAGAACACTAATGCAAAAATACTCTATAAAATACTGGCAAAAAGTGTCCAAGAACACTTCTAAAAAAGTATCCACCATGATCAAGTAGGCTTCACCACAGGGTGCAGGGATGATTTAACATATGAAAATCTATCAAGGCAATCCCCCAAATAAACAAACTGAAAAATAATAACCATATGATCACTTTACTAGATGCTGAAAAAGACTTTGACAAAATACAGCACCCCTTCATGATAAAGGTCTTGAAGAGATCAGAAATAACAGGAACATATGTAAACATGACAATAATAATAATAATAATAATAATAATAACAAAAACCAACAGCCAACACCAAACTAAATGGAGAGAAACTGAATGCTATTCCACTAAAATCAGGAACAAGACAAAGCTGTCCACTCTCTCCATATCTCTTCAATATTGTACTTGAACTTCTTGCTAGAGCAATAAGAAAACAAAAGGAGATCAAGGAGATACAAATTGGAAAGGAAGAAGTAAAGCTTTCACTATTTGCAGAAGATATGTACTTTACATACATAACCCAAAAAACTCTCTCAAGGAACTCCTATACCTGCTAAACACCTTCAGCAAAGTGGCAGTATACAAGATTAACTCAGAAACAATCAGTAGACCTGCTACATACAGATGATAAGTGGGCTGAGAAAGAAATCAAAAAATATCACCCTTTACAATAGCCAAAAACAACATAAATTTCTTTGGGTAATGCTAATCAAACAGACATGAATATCAAGAACTTTGAATCTTTAAAGAAAAAAATTAAAGAAGATACCAGAAAATGGAAAGATCTCACATGGTCTTGGATAGGTAGGATAAACATAGTAAAAATGGCAATCTTACTAAAAGCAATCTACAGAGTCAATGCAACGCCCAGCACAATTCTTCACAGACCTTGAAAAAATAGTACTCAACTTTATATGGAAAAACAAATGACCAAGGATAGCCAAAACAACCCTGTACAAAAGAGGAACTTCCAGAAGCATCGCCATCCCTGACTTCAAGCACTATTATAGAGCTATAATCCTGAAAACAGCTTGGTATTGGTGTAAAATTACACAGGAAGACTAATGGAACTGAATTAAAAACCATGATATTAAGCCACACACCTATGAACACCTCATTTTGACAAAGAAGCTAAAATTATACAAAGGATAAAAATAAAACATCTTCAACAAATGGTGGTAGCATAACTGGATGCTGGTATGTAGAAGACTGAAGATAGATCCATATCTATCACCATGCACAAAACTTAAGTCTAAATGGATCAAAGACCGCAACTTAAACCCAGCCATACTGAACCTCTTAGCAAAGGAAGTGGGAGGTACCCTTGAATGAATTGGTACAGGAGACTACTTCCTGAGCATAATGTCAGTAACACAGACACTGAGATGGACCTCCAGAAACTGATAAGTTTCTGTAAGGCAAAGGACACAGTCAACAAAACAAAATGTCAACCCACAGAATGGGAAAAGATCTTCACCAACTCCTCTACTGATAGAGGACTGATTACCAAAATATACAAAGAACTCAAGAAGCTACTTTGCAAAACACCAAATAATTCAGTTGAAAAGTGGGGTACAGAACTAAATAGAGAAATCTCAATAGATGATTCTAAATGGCTGAAAAACACATAAGAAAGTATTAAACATCCTTAGCGTTCAGGGAAATGCAAATTGAAACAGCTCAGAGACACCATCTTACTCCTGTCAGAATGGCTAAAATAAAAAACACCAAAGACAGTTTACACTGGAAAGTATGTGGAGAAAGGGGAACATTCCTTCATTGATGGAGGGAGTACAATCTTATACAGCCACCTTGGAATTCAGTATCAGGAAAATGTAAGTCAGTCTACCACAATATCCAGCAATTCCACTCTTAGGCATATACCCAAAAGATGCACATTCATGCAATAAAGACATCTGATTAACTATGATTAACTACGTTCATAGCAGCATTATTTGTAATAGTATGAACCTGGAAGCTGAAGAATGGATGGATAAAATGTGGTAAATTTAAACAATGGAGTACTAGAGAAAAAAAAAAAAACAACCAATGGAATCTTGAAATTCACAGGAAAATGGATGGAACTAGTGGAACTAGAAGAAACCAGCTGGAGTGAGGTATAACCCAGTCACAAAAAAAACCAAACATGATATGTACTCACTCACATTTGAATTTTAGACATAAAGTAAAGGACTACCAGTATACAATCCACAATGGCAGAGAAGCTAGGAAACAAGGAGGACCCTAAGAGACACATGGTCCCTGATGCAAACTGTGAGCAGGGGTGAGGGGAGAGAGTCAGGAGGAAGAGCGGGGAAGAGTTGGGCATGACAGAGTATAAAGATTGTGTCAGGGAAAGAATACAGGAGAGCAAGAAAAGAGATATCATAATACAGGGAGTCATTATAGGTTTGAAGAGAAATGTGGCACAAGGAAATTGTTTAGAGATCTACAAGGATGACACCAACTAACATCTAAGAAATACTGAAGAGGCTACTTTAAATGCCCTTCCCTGATAATGACTACCTTATATGTTATCCTAGAGCCCTCATCCAGTAGCTGATGAAAGCAGAAGCAGACACCCACAGCTCAACACTGAGCCAAACTCCTGGAATCTAGTTGCAGAGAGGAAGGAAAAATGAGCAATAGGGTCAAGAGCAGGTTGGAGAAACTCACAGAAACAGCTGACTTGAACAAAGGCAGGCTTTTGGATGCCAGACAGATAGCTGGGAAAGCAGCATAGGACTCACCCAGACCCCTAAATATGGGTGTCAGTAAGGAGGCAATCTATGTGACCTGTAGTAGAGAATCAGTACTTACGTTGGAAACTGGCATTCTGCTGACCCTGCCCCCTAACAATGGGCAGGACAGGCATGCCCTGCATGGTCATGTTATCTCTATGTCATTTGATATATACATGGCTGCCTAGGGATTTAGTCATGTATGCTCAAGTTTTCCTCTTTTAAGCAAGTGTCTCCATCACCTCTCTCTCTCTCTCTCTCTGTCTGTCTCCTGCTCTCAGTGTCTCTGTCTCTTTATTATTATTATTATTATTATTATTATTATTATTATTATTATTATTATTTTCTAATTTTACATATCGATCCCAGTTGCCACTCCCTCCCTCCCTCCCATGCCCCCGAACCCCTTCCCATCCCATCCCCCTGCCACTCCACAGGAAGGATGATGCCTTCCAGGAGGGATCAACAGAATCTATCAAGTCATTTGGAGTAGGAACTAGGCCCTCCCTCTTGCCTCTAGGTTAAAGGAGTATCCCTCCATGGGGAATGTGATCCCAAAGCCCTTTCCTGCACCAGGGATAGATCCTGGTTCCACTGTCAGAGGTCCCTTAGACTGCCCAGGCCTTCTTACTGAGATCCATGTTCAGGGTGTCAGAGTTGGTCCAATGCTGATTTCCCAGCTATCAGTCTGGGGATCCATTAGCTCCCCCTTGTTCAGGTCAGCTGTCTCTGTGTGTTTCTATAGCCTGGTCTTGACCTCTTTTCTCATCACTCCTCCCTCTGGATTCCAGGAGTTCAGCTCAGTGTTTAACTGAGTGTCTGCTTCTGCTTCCATTAGCTACTAGATGAGGGCTCTATGATGGCAGATAAGTTAGTCATCAGTCTCATTATCAGGGAAGGGCATATAAGGTAGCCTTTGCACTGTTGCTCTGATTATTAGTTGGGGTCATCTTTGTAGGTCTGTGAACATTTCTCAAGAGTCAGTTTTCTCTTCAAACCTGTAATAGCTCCCTCCTTTATGGTATCTTTCTTTTATTATTATTATTATTATTATTATTACTATTGCTGTCATCTATTCCTAAGGCCATACCACCTTGAAAGCCCCTGATCTCTTGTGATCTGGGAAGCTAGCAGGTCGGGCCTGGTTAGTACTTGGATGGGAGTATCTATATCTCTACCTTTCCTCTCACTCCCCTTTCTAAATAAACTTATCACTCAAGCTCTGTCTGTCTGGTGTGTTATTCCCTCTGCCTCAGTCACCTCTCCTGCTTTGGAACTTGCTATGCTCTCCCACATGTTTCCTTAGCTTGCAGGACCCCCATGCAGGACACCTCCCACTTCTTCAGTTTTATCTTATCAATAAAACATAAGAAAAACAAATTATCTCTAGTACACAAATGGACTTTGGGAGCCCATTCTACCTAAAGTGATACTCTATCAGCCCTGACACATGAGGGAGGGCAAAGGTCCTGCTCCAAATGATATGACAGACTTTGAAGATCCCCTAAAGAAGGCCTCACCCACCCTGGGTAGCAAAATGGGGATGTGATAGGAGGTTGGTGCCAAGGTTGACTGTAATTTAAATTAAAGAGGAAAAATAGTCTGTTATAAGTACAAACATCTTAAGATGCTTCTTCCAAATTTGAATTGCATGTGTTAGGTAGACATGTCTCTTCATTTAGATTGTAAAATTGGTTTGGTCTGAGTATAGGCAGAAGGAAAGGATGAACAACCATTTCTTGCCAAAATTTCCTCCTTAAAGACTAAATGAAGCAGTGGGCTGTTGCCATGAGTTTCATTCTTTCAACCTGAAGTTTAACATCTATATCTGTGCAATGATATTTGGTGCATGTATTTTTAGAATAAGCTTATTAGTTTCCATTTGATATTAAACTAGGTCTCATTACAGCATCACATCAATCTCACACTTAGATGATGGGAATGCATCCTCTTTTGTCTTTAACTCTCAACAACACAGTTCAGATATTTTTTCACAAACTCGGATAATACAAAGCCTCATAACAGAACAAACATCTTTAAAAACTGAATTTGATCACATTTTCTGAAAGGAAATGCTGAATAACACTTATGCTTGACACATCCCAAGAGCATCTTCACATTCACTATGTGTTTTTCTCTACAAAATGAACATGAAGCTTCAGTGTTGTATCATCACTAAGGTGACAGTCTCCTCTTAGTCTGTCTTATACTAACTACAGATAAAATAATTGCTGAACATCAACATAAGTTTATTTTCCTGACAGGTCTTCAGACTAGGAAATTGAAGGCTCATCATTTCCAAGGGATTGTTGTTAATGTCATAATACAGACTAAGCCACCATTTGTTTGAGGTAGAGGTCACCAAGCTAACTTTTACAGCTCACCCACTGCTGAAATTCTTACCTAAGTTCATATGTTGGAAGGCTTTATTGACAGGACATGTTTTACAAAAGATAAAATATTTATCCATGACATGCCAGCTGGGTGAAGATAGGGACACATTAAAATGCCACCTACTCTGCTGACCATGTTCCTAATCCCTGACAATTTTAATACTCATTCCTCCCATCACTGCCTACTCATTCAGTTATTGCCTACTTCCTACCTATCCAGTCCTCACCTTCTTCCTCCTCTTCATTCTCAATGTACATTCTCCTACTTGTTCTCACTTCCATAACTCACCACTTCACTCCCCATTCCACACCATCATTATCCATATGCCTACCCATTGCCCACCATTATTACCCGCTCTTACACTCTTTTACCCATTGCCACTCATCACTATTTACTCTCCACATTCCCTATTCTTATATGCACTGCCCATCATCAACACTACCCATTCTTCTCCCATTTTCACTATCAGTGCCCAATCTTCTACTTTCTTCCCAATAATGATCATTTTTCATTCTCCCCTCTAGTACCAACAATCAGTGCTAACTCTTATACCTACTCCTCCACCATCACCAGTCCTCATTCTGCTTCCTAAATTGTACCTTTTCACCCACTCACCTCACTACTCTAAACATTATAAATACACTCCAATCCCATCACTGGATTTCACTGTCCGCTCCTATCATCAATCCTCGCTCTTCCAATCGTTCATTTACTCTTATCTCTGTGTACTCTTCCATCAATGGGCTTACTACTCTCTTGCCCATTCACCTCTACCTCCCTTTTTTCTACCCTCTGTAAGTAGTGCCCATTTCTCTACTCACCTTCAATGCACACTCTCCTACTATAGATGTTACTATACTATTGTCAATTAAATGTCATGTCATTAAAGCCATGACTTAAATCCAAAAATAAATGGTTAACTTTTTCACATATTTAAATGTAATTCATATTTTTATATGTAACATGCACCAATTACCCTCATTTATTATTCCCTTTGAGATCTCAAGTCTATTCTTTTGATCTTATAATTAGTAGCGCAGAGATTTTTACTTAGCTTTGGGACAGATTATTTTCCTCTCCTTCCATTTAGACTGAGATTGGGGCCTGGAACCTCAACGGTATGAGGTGGCATTTATATTTGCTCTGTGTAATGGTATGCTGTCAAATTAATAGGATGTAGTCTCACTTGGGAAGCAAACATCCAGATATGTCTGTTAATGAGTTTCTGGATAGGAGGCAGGTTGACCTACACTAAATCTGGGCTGCACCATTACACAGACTGGTATCTTAGAGATGGAATGAAATGAGAAGCATGCTGCACAACAACATCCAACTTTCCCTGCTTCCTGGACACAGTGTGGCAAGTGCAGTGTCATGTCCCTACTGCCTTACCTGCCATGATGGACTGTATGTGATGAAAAATAAACCATTTGGAATGGTGCTAGAATCCTCCAATACTTACATAATCCTGTGACTTCTATAACTACTTCTCCATGCAAATACATCCCACATACAAGTTATTAGTCTTAGAAGCCCATTGCTTAGGGTTTCCCCTAGTGGCAATCCCTCTCTACTAGTTTCCTGTATCAGTCTTCTCATTACCATGACAGATATGAAAGAAAGGGTGGATTATTTATATTGACACAGAGTTTCAGAGGGTTCGTCAGAGCAGCTTGGCCACAAGTGCTTCGTTAGAAGATTGCAGTGACAAGAGCATATGGTCAAGGACAGTCACTGGCTTCAAGGTGGCCAGAAAGCAGAGAAAAGGGAACTTTTGTGCTGGGTTTGCTTTCTCCTTTTACTTTTCTAAATTCCACTATGACCCCTGTCCTATACTATAGTGCTATCAGTGTCACAAGATAGGTGAGATTTCTCTCTGGAAATACTCTCATAGTTATAGCTAGAAGTGTTTTCTTACTCAACGGATGTTTCCAAATATGATCAAGTTCACACCAACTAAATTATCGCAATATGGAATTTAAATATGTTTATGGGTAATAGTGTATTTCATAAAAACATCACAGTTAAAAATCCAACAAAGATGCCATAATGTTTGGCTGGGGCATATAGAGTGTGAGAATGTAGACAAAACATTTACATTAGGATTAAACTTGCTCAAGTCTTTTAGTTGTGTCAGACCAAAAGTCTTTCCCTGTGCCCTGCACTTGTCTTTCCTAAGATCCATCCTTTCCTACTTTATACCAATCCTTTGAAACAGTTTTTGACTTGTAGTTCAGTAATGTAACATAGTCCATCAAAATAAAAGAACAAAAGCACATAATTTTTTTTTTCAGAGAACTCCAGTTCAGTTTCCAGCACCCCTTTTGGACAGCTAACAACTGCTATAACTCCAGCTCTCATTCACCCTGTCTCCACATAATTCGAAATAAAATATTGTAAATGGTGGATATTTATATTTTTTATAAAAGCAAACGAGGAGTGCATAATGCAGAAAAGGAATTCGATGTAGCAACTTCTAGTAGGTGACATTTGGTCACAAAACAAGATACCCTGTGTCAACCAAAGTAGAAGGCAAGGACTGCCATCAGAGGCTGCTTTCTCCCTGCCATATGTATGTTGTGGCAGTGATCATCTTTACTCATACTTATGAACACACACATAACATATGTACTACACACACAAACAAACAAATTAAAAATCCAAACAATGAAGCAATTTCTTCAAACAATCAGGTGTGGTAGCACACTCAGACATAGGAGGCTGAGGCAGGATGATCAGGAGTTTGAGACTAGCCTGGAATATACAGGGTGTTTCCAACCATACTCAGCTACATGGTGAAATTGTCTCAAGCAAACAGAGTCATTCATGGCCATGTATGGCTGCGATCATGAGCTGAAATGGAAGATGCAGGAAACATTTTCTTTTGGCGCCACCAACCAGCTCCCAAATCATGACATGGAGACTTCTTATTAATTATGAATATTCAGCCATATCTTATGGTCATTTCATGCTAACTCTTACACCTTAACCTGTTTCTCTTCATTTAGCTTTTGTGTTGGGGCTTTTTTACTTTTTTATCTCTTTCTTTCTTCCTTCCTTTCTTTCTCTTTGACCCCAGGCATCTTCTTCTCTTTCTCTCTCGTTCTTTCCTGTCCTTCTGTCTCTTGCCTTGGTTTCTCCTCCTACTTATTCTCTCTGCCCAGTAGCTCCACCTATGCTTTCTCTGCCTAGCAATTGGCTATTAAGCTCTTTATTAGACCAAGCAGGTGCCTTAAGTGGGAGTGGGCAAAGTGAAGCAAATGCAACACACCTTTACATAACTAAACAAATGCAAAGACAACAGAAACAAGTGTAACACACCTTCACATAACTAAAGTGATATTCCACAACATAAGCAAATGAAATACATCTTAGCCAAGTTAAAATAATATTTCACAACAGGGACAAAGGTATTTGAGGCTAACCTTGGCTACAGAACTAGCTCCCATTTAAAAACAAAATGGAAAAAAGGCAAAGAGAAAACACAGGTAACTAAAATCTGATACCAAAAATGAATATCCTAGTGAGGACATTGAGAATGAAAATTATACATGAAAAAAGATAATTTTAAGAGAATTCTGATGAGTGTTCAGCACTCAGAAAACAGTGTTATGAAGTCTGTAACTCTGATCATGCCTCAAATCCTTAATCTCTGAGGTTACTTTTTTTTTTCAACTTGCTTGAGGCCTGCAATACCTGGCCTCACCCTGCCCCTGGTCATGGTCTAGGTTTCAACATGCTTAGAAATGTTGCCTGGAACATGAGTTGACTGAGGGGAAAATGTCTGAAAAGCAGATGGCAACTCCTTCATTTTCTTGTTCTTTTCTTCTTGCATGCTCTCTCTTCTCTTTCAGAAAAATTTCAGTGATACACCCTGGAGTCATCCATGTCTGAGGGTGCATGCTGGTAGCCACACAATACATGTATAAACATATGTATATGTATCTCTCCTGCAGGGTGGGTACTTCTCACTCTGTATCCTCACTTGTCCACAGGGTGAAAGAAGTCAGGACAATTTCATTCAAATGTTTAAAAAGGAAAGGAAGTAATTTTATATTAACACCAGGCAAAGAATTCCATATATCAAACACTCCACAAATACCAGCCCTTTGCATTTGCTATTGTTTCCTGTTTTTTTTTTTTTTTCATGGTTAACATTTTTGGTCATACCATTATCCTGTCTTACCCTATTCCTGTTGCTTCTCTTCTTTACACTTACCCATCTTTCCCCTAACCTCATGCCTTTTTTTTAAGGCAGCCACACCATATCCAGAAGACAACATTTGCCAATGCATCTCTTCTTTCCCTTGCTCTTCCATATTCCCTGGGCATTGGACATATGATATGGATGCCTTTCTGTGGCTAACCATCAAGCATCACTTATTCTCAGCACTTGGACCAGTTGTGACATACTCTAAAAAAGAAGCTTCTCAGACTGAGACAGAATAACACTATTCCATAAGTATAAATATAAATACTAATATTTAGAAGGCAATTTGGCTATATGTCCACTTAGCAAATTATAGGCAGGGCATTTTCTAATAGGGATAAGCAGCATATTCTCTCCTAGAAGCTGTGATCTCCCCAGCCCTCGGGTCTTGTTGTTGTTGTTATTGTTTAACAGGTTTATAGTATCATATATATATATATATAAATATATATTATATAAATATATATTATATGGAATGAATATATATATATATATATTCTA
Source organism: Phodopus roborovskii (assembly GCF_943737965.1). Lineage (NCBI taxonomy): Eukaryota > Metazoa > Chordata > Mammalia > Rodentia > Cricetidae > Phodopus > Phodopus roborovskii. Next base: position 39,952,815 of record NW_026126525.1, on the reverse strand, counting down.
TCCCACAGATTGGGCTTCAAGTCATCTAATCAAGAAGCAGTCTGTCATTCCTCAAACATTCTTACCATTACTCCAGTGAGCACTTCTTGACAAGCAGTCTGGAATTACAGCATACAGAGTCAACAGCTGGGGAAGATCACTGATGAAATTTCTTTCTAATTAATAGCATAGGTTGTTCAGAGAAAGTGCTTCAGCTGTCAAGGAATCAAGAAAAAAAATTAACTAGGTCAGTGTGGAGAGTTCTCGGAGAACTGTCTGTGTCAACTGAAACTTCATTCCAAAGTCCCAAATACAGGTACAACAGTAAACAGCCCTTCGAGGATGGAAAGAAGCCAATGAAACAGAACATGACTCAGAAGGACAAGATGCTGAGAAAATGGAGAGAGACAAAGTCCTGGGGTCAGATTTGTCTACCTTGTTATGACTGGCACAATGCCAGAGGAGCATCTATGGTGCTGAGCAGTATCTCCAGCCTCATTCCCTGGGTGCCCTCTCCTTCAGAGGTAATGATAAAGATCCTTCCTGGATATTGCTTTATGTCCCCAGGTGGGGGAAAAGGGCAACCAAGCAACGTAGGATTTTCTGGACTTCGGCAAGATTTGAACTCCCAAATCCCTATGAAGAACAATGGGACACCACTGAAGAATTTTAGGAGGAGGAAGATATGATGTAACTATGGTACACAAGTGTGGGGATTTCAATGTGAAATGTCGCCCACAGGCTCACCTATCTGAGAGACTGCTACTCAGATGGTAGAACAGTTCTGGAAGGCTGTGGAATCCTTAAGAGTTGACATTCCACCAAAGGAAAGGAGTCACTGGGAGCAGAGCTTGAGATTTTATGGCCTGGCTTTTCCTTCATATTAGTATGGTTCTCTGTATGAATGCAATGTGCTTAGCCAGCTTCCTGTGTCTGCCTTCTATGTCCTTCTGGAACTATAACCCAAACTAAGCCCTTTATCCTGTAAGTTGCTTTTATTGGTTTTTTGTTTCTTTGTTTGTTTGTTTTGCTGGGTTTTGTTTGTTTGTTTGATTTTTCTGTGAGTTTTTTTTTCCTGAATTCTTTAAAAATAGACTCCTGTTACTTGCCATCTCCCCTCCAATCCAGACCAATTGCTTTTCTGTCTCTCATTAGAAAGGAACAGGCTTCTTGAGATGACAACAAAACACAACAAAATTAAATACAATAGGACAAAACAAACAAACAAACAAAAAAAAATCACACCGAAGTTGGACAAGGCAAACCAACAGAATAAAGGAGCCCCGAGAAAAGGCAAAAGAACAGACACCCACTCATTCACACACTCAGGAATCCCATAAAAAACACTAACCTGGAAGGCATAATATATGTGCAGAGGACCAGGTACAGAATAGTGCAGGGCCTATAAATTCTATTTCAGGCCTTGTTATCTTGCTGTCCTTTATCCCCTCTGGCTTGTACATTCTGCCACAGACTTCCCTGACCTCTGAGGGGAGGAACTGAATGGAGACATCCTATTATGTGCTAAGTATTCCAAGATCCCCCACCTCTATATAATGTCTGGCAGTGAGTCTCTGTATTTTCTCCCATTTGCTTCAGGAGGAAGATTCTCTGATGAGGGATGAATAAGACACTGATCTATGAGTACAGTTGAATGTCATTAGGAGTCATTTTACTTCTTTTTTTTAGACCACTATTATTTGGGGGTTTACCCTATCTAAACTATCCAGACTTTGGTTCTAGTTTACCCAGGCAATGTCAGGTATGTGTTGTATCTTGTGGGGTGGGCCATCATTGCCCTAGCATATTTTTGCAGTCAGGGCACCATTGGCTGAGGTTTTGTGGCTTTGTTGTTTACTTTTCTTGTAGCCTGGAGAGTACCTTTCCATGTCATAGGCATAGAACTAGAATGTGGGAATGAATATCTGTGTAGAACCAGCTTGATGTGTTCATATTCAATGAGTTATGTGGCTGGCTAATGGCTTTAGCAATGGGGTCTTGCTATCAGTTTGTAGAGAACAACTTATTGCCATGCCCATTAGGTTCATCATCAGATATGCTTAAAGTTTCCACTGCACTAGGTTTCCACACCACCCCTCAAATGTCTATATCTGCATTCCCTCATTTATCCCTATCTCCATTCCCCTCCCCACCAGATCCTCCTGTTCCTGTCCTCCCTGCCTTGAATCTCCTCATACAATCTATTCTATTTCCCCCTCTCAATGAGATTCTTGTGTTCTCCTAGTCCTTCTTTCTATTCCTAATCTTTTGGGTCTGTAGATTATATATAGTTTATCATTTATTTAATGGCTAATATCCATATATAAGTGAATGCATGCCATATTTTTTTTATTTTACATTTCTGGGTCTGGGATACCTCACTTAGCATGATTATTTTTCTAGTTTCTCCATTTGCCTGCAAACTTCATGATGCCACTTTTTTTTTAAAGATCTGAATGATGTGTAAATGTACCACATTTTATTTATCCATTCTTCTGTTGAAGGACATCTAGGTTGTTCCTTTCTGCCTATTATGAATAGAACAATAGTTAACATGATGGAACAAGTCCTTGTGGTAGTGAACTTGCCATTATGTTTTTGCCAGAGCAACAAGAAAGTATCTCAGACAATTTAAAAGGGGGCCTCATCTTTCTTCTGTAAAATAATAATTTTACCTCTCATCTCAGTTGCTTCCAATTAAGCCAATATACAATTTCTATGTGTGATTCTTGTTGCCTACTGCTAAATCATGTTGGTTACCAGTTATGCTCAGAGTTCCCAAACATTGCTTTTAAGCATATTGTTTTGTCACTATTGCTGAACTGTATGTGTGAATCTTGCAGAGTTCATTACCAACTCATAAGTTTAGGGGAAACCACAACTTGTATAAATGCATTCTAAGGGAATCAAATGTATATATGACTGTTATTCTGGGGGGAAAAAGGATCTGGGGTATTTTGAGGCTATTTGTTTTTCTTCATTAAACAAATGAGAAAAACATTAGCTGTTGTGCTCTTCCATTTGTTTCATTCTAAAGATGGTCTTATTGTTAACATTTGGAATTAGCACTTGGTAAAACAAAAGAAAAAATGCCAAAGGAAAAGTGGCCTTGGTTCCAGACTAGATAATTATATAAAGCATTGTTGGAAGATATATTTTTCTGTAGTTACAAAAAGATATCAAGGTAAGAATCTTGGCTCAGTGTGATAAGAAGATGCTGATTAGATGAATTTAAATATGCAAACTTTCAGAAGACAAATATTTAGGTCTTCCAAAAATTCACAACCAGAGAAGAGTACAAAAGGATAGGTGGGGGGAGGAGGTTGAAGAAGCTATTGAAGGGAGGAGGAAGTAGGAATAACAAAAGCCAATGTTGTCGTGATTAAGGTATAGGAGAACCACTGTCTTATGCTCATTCCTCCATGAAACTGATGGCAAGTAAGGAGTCTTTTAGAAGAAAGCTGAGCAATTGCTACTTTGACATGCAACAAAGGAAGAACTAAAAGTAAACCTAGTGTCTGACATAGGAACTAGTACGTTAAGAATCTCCAATAGTATATGAGACAAAGTTGATGTAAAAACATCCCAGTAACCACATGTCCTGGTCTCCTGAGTTTGTAATTTCCTAAGTTATAGAAGTCTCCATACAGAAACTCAGACCTAGTCATATACATCATGTTACCCCCAAAAACATGCAGAACATTGGGCCAGATATAGTTTATGCTGAGACAGAAGAAAAATGAGAAAGGGAAGAAGGGATGGAAAGTAGACAAAAGAGGAGAAGATGAGTAAGTGGAACATAAAGAAGGAACAAAGAAAGACAAAGGAGAAGAAAGACAGAAAGAAAGAAAGGAAGGAAGGAAGGGAGGGAGGGAGAAAGAAAAGATGAAGAGAGGAAGGAAGGGAGAAAGAGATAAAGGGATGATGGACAGATGGATGGATTGATGGGTGAAACTATTAGGAACTGAGCCTAAGCACATGGACCAAGTGTTGCTTCAGCCATAACAGTATGGACCATGAAGTGTGAAGTGTAAAGTAAAATGCCAAGAATAGCACCATAAGCATCGAGTTGTAGTGAGACCTCACATGCACATGGGGAGGCAGACAAGTAAGCCAATGAAACCTGACATTTCAGTTAGGGTAGTTAGAGAGTAGGATCCGTGTGAGATTTGACCTAATGACATTGCACTTCACTTTTCTCTCATCCTAAACACTTATTAGCATTGATCTTAGAACCTGTTTTCCCAGGTTGCAGCAGAAGCATAATATTTCTGCATTTGTTCTCAAGACATCAAGATGCATGTATCCAATAAAAGAATTAATTAAATACATGAAGTAGCAGCAAATGTGGGATAGTATATATTATGATGGTTTAAATAGGAATTGGCCCCATAAGTATTGGAAACTTTAAAATCCAGCATCTAAAATTTTTGGTTAAAAAAATAATGAACTACAAATAAGTGAGGGAAATAAATCTGAGGGAAAAAAGGATTGACTCGCACATATTGCTCCTCTGCATGTTCTTTATAACCCCCTCTCTGTTTCTTTGTTTCTCTATATTTTGTCTTTTTCTACCTAACTCTCCTTTCTGATTCTTTTATCTCTCAAATTCTTGTCTTCTCCCAGTTCTTAGGTATAAAAGTGTATATACCTTTGCAACAGTAACTCTTTTTACAATACAATGTGGGGCTTTACTTTCTCAGGGTCAGTAAGTCAGATAAGGTTTATACACAGCAATCAATTAAAAGTGCTAGGAAAGACTTGTAGCATCCATTATTTAGGGTTGTAGGTCAATGAGAGGGTCTAAGTTTGATTTGCACAAAAAACAAAACCTGGCACCTTCTAGTGCTCTAGCCTCAGTGGCAGCACAGGCCTTCAGGAAAGTTTACTTTACCCTGAGGATGAGCAAATGGGCTGATTACCTATGTCTTTATCTTCTCAGAGGAAACAAGAGGGAGCAGTAAATCTCTGAGCTAAAATCTTGAGTTAATACAACAAACAGTTTGAGAATCTTTTAGGGTTAGTTTAGGCTATCTGCCAGTGAGGTAAAGCCAAGTGCGTGCTTATATTTTCTATCCATCTAGGCAGCTATGAATCCACAACTTTCAATGCGTAGTAATTCTATGTCCTTGGATTTGGGAATAGATAGAATGCCTTTGCCTGGAACCTAAACATTGACCAAATCCCTGTCAATAAAGATAATTGCATGAAGGCAAATCGCTGCAATTGGCATGGAGAGGGGAACAAGGACCTGGTAGTGGAAAACAGACCTCACACATAGCTGAGGAATATAACCAGTAAACTAGGACCTGCTAATGGAGAGCAGGTATTTACACACAGCTAGGGAATGTAATCAATAAAACTCCAAATGCATGAGAAAAATTTGTTCCCAGTAAAAGACAAGATGATGCTTTACTGTGAGAAGTAAATCCCAAGTATGTTACAGAAAGGAATAAACTACAGTAAAAATCTACAGCAAGACACAGCCAATTCATTCACAACATTATAATGCCAGCTACAGCTTTTGTACTGGTTTAATCCTTCACAAGAATCCTTAATTCTTCTATGTTATACATGATGCAAAGGCTGTATATTTACTGTGTGATCGTGTGGCTTGTAGCCCATAGGCTCCTGTATTTGGATGGGTAGTATTCACCAGGGAGTGAAACTGATTGAGGGGGATTAGGAGGCATCACCCTGTTAGATTAGATGTGGAAAAAGTGTGTCACTGGGAGTAGACTTTGAGATTTCAAAAGCACACTAAGCTCAGTTTCTCTCTCTCTCTCTCTCTCTCTCTTTCCCTCTCTCTGTCTTTTTATTTATCATATATCTATCTATCATCTATCTATCTGTCATCTACCATCTATCTATTCATCTATCTCTGCATGCTGCCTGTGGATTAGGATCTAAAGCCCTCAGCTGCTTCTCCTACACCATTCCTGCCTGCTTGCTGCCACCATGATAATAGAGTAACCCTCTAAAACTGTAAGCAATCCCCAATTAAATGCTTTATTTTATGAGTTGCCTTGGACATGGTGTTCATTCACAGCAATAGAAGAGTGACAAATCTATAATTTACTCAATGGCTCTTTAAAACAGAAGATCATTTAGAGGTAGAGAGATTGGGATAGTGTCAAAGGATGGTTGTGATGAACTTTCTATATGTGATATGAGACCAACCTGAGGTTAGATAGAGAAGAGTGGACAGACCAAAAATTGACCAAAAAGAGCTGAGACTTCTTTTTTATTATTATTAAAAAATAAATTGATATGTTTGTTATTTAATTGTTGTGCATTTACTTTGTTTTATGCAATGTCTTAAGTACAAGATAAAAGTTACTTACTTCTTACAGGATCCCTCTATGGAAAGTAGTTCATTGACTTATTTTAGAAATATGGAGAGATTTGAAGTTGTCTACACTCTCTTAATTATAACTCAAAATGACAAATCCAGTTTATCTCACATGTAGTAATCCATAGAGTACCATCCCTATTTTGTGTTCAGATTATAATGTGTGCTAGGATATTTCAGAGAAGAACTTTTAGGAAAAACACAGGAAGACAGTATCAGGCATAGGTAGGTAGACACATGTATTATAACAATAATTTCCCAACTTCAAAAATATACCATCCTTGTAAGTCTGCGTAAATCAGAACAAGGCAAATTTAAGTGTCTGGTGTAAAACTTCAGCATCTCTTTGCTCCATGCTTCAGCAGCCTCTGAATACTTCAAAAATGAGAAATGTCATGAAAAATGGGTAGTGGCTTCAGTGTGCATAATCATCACAGAATGCCTATAAAGTATCACAGATGCCAAATACTCATTCTCAATTCAACTCTAGCCTATTGAGAAAACAAAAGTGAAAATTTATCATTGATCATACACATCAATTGTAGTACTTATCCATTTCCTGGTTACCTAAACATTAGAAAAGATATATTGCATAATTCATTACTTTTACCAGAAAAAATATCAAAATATGGAAGAAGTCATACAGTTTGAGTATGTTATTCATGTGTGGCAAAGAATAATATACTTTATTTATATCATTGATTATAACTGATTGAAGACCCCATATTTCATTAAATTACTTATTTGTTGTACTTTTATCCAATAAAAATAAAAATAATTTGATGGCATAAATGATGCTAAGTAGCTGTGACATTTTGGACTATTTGGAGACTCATTAATAAAATCAAAATCATGAAACATCTCACATTTCTTAATTAAATATTCTATAAATATCTAAAAATATTAAGTGTCCTTTGAATCATAACAGTGTATTAGTTTCATTATTAATTAATAAATAAAATCTTATAGAACCACAACTCTTTTCTTCAGATAATTATAGTTTCTGTACATAATATTTCTGAGAATCTGGAGATAATATTTTGGTTGTTAATTTTTCATATCTGTGCTACTAAAAATCCATCTGCCAACTGGTAACATAAATTTGACTTTAAAACTCATGGGTGAAAGGACTTTTGTTTTGTTTTGTTATGTTTTTGTCTCTATTCATTACTGTTATGTTCATCCTGTCCACTAGATTCTATTTACCAGTTGGAATTTTTGTTTTTGTTTTTTGTTTGTTTGTTTGTTTGTTTTTCAAGATGGGGGTTTCTTTTTGTAGTCCTCCCTGTCCTGGCACACACTCTATAGACTAGACTGGCCTTGAACTGGAATTAAAGGCCTGCACCACCATTGACTGGCAGTCTTCTTAAAGACTTACTTATTTTATGTGTATTTTGTCTCCATGTATGTTGGTGAACCACCTGTGTTCCTAGTGCTGTTAGAGGCCAGAATAGGGTACTAGATCCTGAAGAACTGGAGTAAAGGATGATTTTGAGCTACCATGGGAGTACTGAGATCTAAATACAGTCCTCTGCAAGAAAAGTTTGTGCTCCTAAATGCTGGGCCATCTCTCCAGCCAGACATGAAGTGTTCCTAAAACATATCATCCAAAACGTGTTACTCTTTCCTTGAAATTATCATCACCTCTGGGAAAACAATGTTGTGTGCGGAACATGAGGAGTATAAAAATGCCCTATACTGCTGGCAGCAAGCCATTTTCTTAAGTAGACACCTACTTCAAGGCATGCTAGTCTGCTTCCACATGCAGGCAAGAAATGTTCTTCTTAGGATTGAAAATATGGTCTGGCATGCCTTATGAATATTCAATCCTGGCAATTATCTAACAAAAAAACACACTACACTAATAAAAGCTCTTTACTTCTTCCCCAGACCTGGAAATAATTATGTCTTTTATCTTTCAAGATGTAATAAGACTGAAAGGACTTCAGTTTCAGGAAAATGACCTTTAAATGCACACATTTCTAAAGTGTCTGACATTTGGTTAACAATGGAGTTCATGTTTTAAGTGTGGCCATGAATGAGTATTCAGTTAAAAAATAGCTCTACTTTAATAGTCTTTAATGAATGCAGAGATATACAAGACCATTAGAAGGATGTATCCCAATGAGGAAAATTAGAATAAATTAAAATATTGCTCAACAATTTAATTAACCTTCTGAAATTATAAAGCAAATCAAGTAATGCCATATTGTGCTCTTGTTACCTAAATGAGACAGTATATATACATAGGGATTACACCTAAATTATATCATAACTAACATTTTTCTAGAGTAAGTTCTAACATTTTTGTCACTCTGCATTAACATTTACTATGAAGAAATTGAAAAGTTCAAAATAATTATAGCACTAATAATCTAATGATTTTACATCAAAGGGTCTTAGTTTTATTTGTGCATGTGTTTGGTTACTTTGAAAGGAAAAACACTCAAATTATGTATTGGAAAGCTCCAATTATATAAATATAAAGAAAATACACATTGTAGTATGTAGATGACTGTTGTTTTGGTACCAAGGCCAAGCATAGTCATGCCAATAATGTGGGATAAGCATATAATTGTCTCTCCAAAATATTTCTGCCTAAGATCCAAGCAATAGACCTTTTATTCTTTATTCGTGTCAAGGGAGATAATTAAACAGAATTCTTGCTCAGTATGTTTTTTGTTATTGTATTTTTTATTTTGTTTTTGTTTTTTTCCAGTGTGTTAGAAGTAAAACATTGTATCTCATAGGTACTTCAACCAAATAGAAACATTTTATGGTATCTCAAAAACTAAGAAGCAAAGAAATTAAGAAAACTTCAACTACATCCACTACAATTTTGAGATAAATGCTGGATATATTTGATTATTACTGTAAAAACATTGTCTGAGTTTCTATTGTTGTAAAGAGACACCATGACCATGGCAACTCTTATAAGTAACATTTAATGGGGTGGCTTACATTTCAGAGGTTCAGTCCATTATCATCATAGTGGGACATGGGGGGGGGACATAGGCAGACATGGTGCTAGAGAAATAGCTTAGAGTTCTACTTGACTCCCAGGAAACAGGAAGTTATCTGTCTCACTGGGTGTAGCTTGATCATAAATGAGACCTCAAAACCTGCCTCCATAATAACATACTTCTTCCAGCAAACTCACCTATTCCTAGTAGTGCCACTTCTTTGGGGGGCCATTTTTTTCAAACTATCACATTCCACTCCCTGGACCCCAAAGACACGTAGCCATATCATAATGCAAAACTACATTCAATCCAACTTCAAAGTCTCCATAGTCACAAACTTGCTTAAAAGTCTAAAGTTCAAAGTCTCTTCTAAGATTCATGTAATCTGCAATCTAACTATAATCCCCTGTGACATCAAAATAGAAAATCAGATCACATACTTCCAACATATAATGGCACAGGATACATATTACCATTCCAAAACATAGAGAAGGGAACATAGTAAGATAGTGAGGAAATGGTGAACAAAAACAAGACAAAAAAAAAAAAAAAAACCAGCTGGGAAAACTCCAAAGTCTTGTAGGTATGATGTCAAACAAAATGTTCTTCAGGTCTCCAAATCCTTTTAGCTTTGTTGACTACAACTCACTTCTTTTTCTTGGGCTGGTTCTATTCCTTGTTAGTAGCTTTTCTCAGCTAGATCCTACTACTCTGGCACATCCAACATCTTCTAGTCTCAAAGCAATCTGGCTTCTCCTTCACAGCTTGACAAGATGGACTCTCTGGGCCTTAATCCAGGGGCAACCCTGACACATGCCTGGCCTCAGAAACTTTCTTTAGTAGAGAAGGAAATTTCCATTAGGTTTTTTTTTTTTCTTTTCTCAACTCTAAAGCCAGAACCACATGGCTGAAGCTGCCAAGTTTTGCTACTTGCTGGGGCTTGAACAAGGCCCTTTCATTCAATTATATCTTCACCAGCTTTCCATTTTCCATGATTTCTTTCACTGTTTAAGCTTCACTGTCCTGAACCTTGTTCTATAGGCCAGGCTTGCCTTACACTCAGAGATATGCCAGTCTCTCACTTCCAGTGGCCCACTAAACAGCACTTAAAACATTCAACTGCTTTTCTAATCCACAGTACCAAGATCCATATTACTTCAAACAAAAGCATAGTCAGACCTATCCCAGCAATACCCCAGTCACCAGAATCAACCTCTGTCTTAGTGGTTTTATTGCTGTGGAGAGACATCATGACAACAGAAACTTTTATAAAGGAAAACATTTAATTGAGAGTGGCTGACAGTTTCAGAGGTTTAGTCTACTGTCATCATGGTATGACATAGTAGAGTGTAGACAAACATGGTGCTGAGGAAGTAGCTGAGAGTCTTACATTTTGACTTCCAGGCAATAGAAAGTGGTCTGTCTCACGGGGCATGACTTGAACATACATGTGACTTCAAAGATTACCACCATAGTGATACACTTCCTCCAACAATACCACACCTACTCTAATAAGGCCACACCTCATAATAGTGTCATTCCCTTCAGAAAATTTTTCTTTCAAACAACCAGTTATATTTTTTCAAAGGAAGGAACATGACAATGAATAGCTCTTACTCTAAAGGAGACGTGGAAGTGTTTTCTGTTATTTGGGGCCCTTGTAGTTGTAATGAGGTTACAACATGAAGTTCAGAGAAAGTATATAAGGTACACAAAGTCAATGTGAATATTGGCAAAGCAGGTGAGCAATTGTGTGATATCGAATTGCAAATCTCCTGTTTTGTCAACTGTCTCATGCTGCCCCGGCCCATCCATCTCTGTTTATTCCTGATAGTGGTTGACCTAAGTTATATGTGGAGAAGACTGAATAATTTATAAAAACACTTCCTTGTCAGGTATGGCATTCATCCTTTCCTAGAAAGATTTCAAATATGGTGTGTCCAATTCTGACCAAAGATGAAAAAAATAAGCCCATCTTCCAAACTGATGATTCCTTCTGCAGAGGCCTGACATAATCGTGCCCAGCTCTGTCTCACCCAGCTCTCTAACCACCTCTTCCATTTCTATTCCTATTCCTTTTCTTTGGGTTTCTAGAATAAAACCATGCATTATCTGGACTCAAATACTGAGTCTATACTATCAAAAAAGAAGGCAAATACACTATAAGATCTCAAATTAGGAAGGAGAAATTGTCTGACCTAATAAATAAGGTCATTACTTTATCTATTCATTACTTAAACCTACATGAGAAAATAAAAAAATAGTTGAAATTCAACCACATGGCTAAATGATTTGCTACTTTATTATTATGCTAATAAGGATACAAACTATTAAGAAGCTCAAAGACCTGAAATATTAATTTTATCTAAAAGGGTCAAGAGAGGCTTTGGATACACATGAACTGCACTTCAGGATAGAGACCCCTGCCAGAAGCACAACTGTTAGAGGCATATCCAAGAAAAGGAAATATAGGGAGCCAAAGCACAGAGAGATACCAGAGTACAAAAAAGGATTTGAAAGCATTGGATTTTGTAGGGGGCACATGAATTGGGGTAAGAATAATTACCTGGAAAAAAATTTGGCTCTTGTAGTCAAACACTTAGCTAATAATTTAAACATGGTAGGAATGTTTTTTTAAAAGGACATGAGCATATTTTTTACTATATTACATGGTATTGAGTATGCTTACATAATGATTTGGTATTTCTCTCAGTGTGTATCTGAGATATGCAAAGTAAAATCCCTTTTCTCCCCAGTTCCCATTCTTTCATAGAGCAACCAACATGTCCTCAAGAATATCTCTACACATTGTTTTTTTAGGCAGAAGCAGGAGTGAGTGATAGACAGAATGCATACTTTATACCCCATGGTATTCTGGACCAGCCCTTCCCCATTCTGGTCATACTGGCCAACTCTTCCCCATTTCTTCCTCAGTCTGGACTCTGTAAAGTAGAACTGAGCCAAAGCCTCTATGTTTCATGCTAAATAACATTTGCCTTACATGACAGAGTAAGAGAAAGATGTGGAAAGGCCCAGTCACTTACTAGCTACCTTGGGATGTTACTTCTTTGCAGCCGAATTTTCATTTGTAAAATAGCCATAATCATTTTTATCTTTCAGGATTCTTGTGAGAATTCATCATGATAATAAATGGAAACAATAGTTTCCCCATCAAGTGTTAGCTTCACTGCAGAGGCATAATTTCATTTCCTTCACCATATAAAACATTCTTTTCTATCAAGGGAGAGTCAGGCAACAGAGAGAAGAAAGCTTAACATATTAAACATGCTAATTAAAACTGGAAATGAGCATAATTTCTTTTTTTTTCTCTTGAGATTTCTTCAAAACCAATGACAGCCTGCCCTAGCCTTTGCTAATTAGTCATTCACTGGTAAAAACAGGAGTGCTGCTATGTAATAAATGAAATAGCCTATTGCTTGGTTGGAAGCTAAAAGATTCATACATTTTTGAAGCTGACAGGAAGCTCATAAGTTTTCATTTCCTATGAGAATCATTTTCATTTTCTTTGATTATGAAGCAGAATATTTCCAACATTAAGTACTTTTATATTCTTTAAGCTATTTAAATACTGCTACTATCAAAGATAGAAATTTAAATTTGTTATTTTGTTTCTAATTAGTTATGGTAAGTTACCTGAAGATTGTCAGCGAACATGTTACTAGTACCCTTTACACCATTTTGAGTAGGGTACTATTTGGACAAAGGTAATAGCTCCATTCACACACTTGCAGTTTAAGCGTGCAGTTCTATGCATAGAGTGTGACTTCAGTTATTGCTTGCTGGTGGCATTGTAAAGAAAGGGCTTTGGGGGGACCAATTGTACATGCTTAACAAAGTGCACTGGTTGCTTTTTTTGTTTGTTTGTTTCATCTTTATCATACTGAGAATCTCTAGGTAGTGGTACCAAAACTAGAATTAATGCATGAAGAATACAGATAGAGAAAACACAGTGTGAACAATATCTTTTATGATATTTAGTATCTGCACTGCTTTCTAGGAAATCTAGACCATTTAGTATTCATTTGTGGGCCAAAGAGTAGCAAATATTCAAATTAATTAATTAAAAACATTTTCACCAGAAAAGGACCACAAGGGTGTTTTAGAAGTATGACAGTAAAGAAGGAGTATGGAAGCTTGAGGCATATGTAGGGTTGAGGGAGAAATATCTTTATATAAGAAAGGAAAAGCAGGTATAATTAATAACATTAAGATAATATTAATGGAAAAGGGGAAGTAGCTTTAATAAAGTATAGATCATTGGAGTAAAGATACTATGCGAAAGAAAGGGGCCAGATCACTATGGATAATGCTAGGTAGGAAAATAAAACACCTCTAGAATCAAAATGAAGCTTCTACAGTGGTGTACAAGGAAGACATATCCATGGTGGTAGTGTCCCATTTCTCCCAGAGAAGGCAAGTTGGTACCCAGGGGTCTGTATTTAAATAGAATGCTAATGAAAAAGAAAGAATACAAAAAGCTTTAAGGGTGTAGTTTGATTGGTGGCTGTATTTTTGTCCCATTTTTTTCTTTGGCAAGTAGTAAAGTAAGGGACACAGGTACAGACAAAGAGTGAACAGACAAGAAGACAAAGCCTTCTTTCTAATTTCACCAAATATAGTGCATAGACATTAACATGTTCTTAATTTACTTACTGGAGACAGGAATAATGACTGGTGGTGGTTGACTTATTGCTTAGAAAGCATCTTCTATTTGTCCAAGTTCAGTATCTTCCCTTTTTCTCTTGAAGTTGACATTGTAAAATTATATATTCAGGAGATTCCCTTCAAGCCTAAGGGCACAAAAGAATTGTAACAGCTATAACCAAAATTCAGTTAAGTCTGATTTAGTGTGGAGCTCGCCTTGGACCCAACCATAGCGTCTCTGGAATTCAACAGAAAAGCTGAATTTGTGTTTATTAAATGGGGAAAAAATAAGAGACTTGAAGAAATTTTATAGCAGATGGGCAGTGTGAGAAAGGCATGGTCTTTTTCAGCTTATTACAGAAAACAAAACAAAAAAAAAAAAATAAAAGAAAAGTAAAGAAAAAGAGAAAACAAAACAAAATAGTGCCTTCCAGAAAGATGTATTCTCTTTTGACCTGAAGGAAAACTCTAGTAGATAGATGTGGTTTTCTAGAGTAGGCTATGCTTCTTATTTCTGCAGCCAATTCTAATAAAAGCTATTTATTAAATAAACATATGAACCATTTGAATATCTTATTTTGTGATATTTTTAAACTATGACAAATAAAGATTGCCTGAAGTTCAGAGAGTGGGGCTTGCTACTAGTTCAGCATAGAGGTCTGCATGTCTGTACAGAGAGGAGACAGGAAGTGATGTGGCTGGACAGAGAGAGGAAGTATTAAGGCTGGGAGTAAACAGGAGCTGGGCCCTTACAGTTCGAGGGTCAGAGAGGTAAGAGGTGACTGTGGCTGGTCCTTTACTTCTCTGATCTCTCAGCTTTACCCCACTATCTGACTTTAGATTTTCATTATTAAAACTAATTAGGATTGGAAGTCAATTTTCCTATTTTAAAATATTTTATTTAAAATATTTTAAAATAAAAAGAAGACTGTCTTTCTTCCCATGCTTTGTTCCAGTCCTTTCCTCTGCTCTATTCTACAAAAACAAAATTGGTGTGAGACCACACTATAATTATATATAAATTTCTTCTAAACATATTATATATGAATCCTACTTAAAATGTAAAACAGTTACAAAAGAGAAAATTAAATGTATATTTCAATTTTAATGGGATTCTGAAATCATTTTAGATTTATTTTTTATTTAATATTTTTTCTTATTTTACGTATCATTCCCAGTTCTCTCTCCCTCCCATCTACCATGCCCCAAATGGCCCCCCATCCCATCCCACATCCACTCCCCAGAGAGGTTGAGGCCTTCCATGTCATATCATCAAAGTGAGTCAACTCATCTGGGGTAGAGCCCTACTATCCGGGGCATAGTTTGATCCTATGTTGGTTGCACAGGTGTCTGACATAAGTTCCCACTTGCTCAAATCAGGTGTTTCTGTGGGTTTTCACAACATGGTTTTCACCCCTTTGTTCATCACTCCTAGCTCTCTGAAACTGGATTCCAGTAGTATGGTTCAGTGATTAGCTGGGGACATCTGCTTCTGCTTCCTTCAGCTACTGGAAGAAGGCTCTGGGGTGTCATGTAAGGCACTCATCAATTGCAGCCTTGGGGGAGGGCATTTAAGATCGCCTCTTCACTACGGCTTAAATTGTTAGTTAAAGTCATCCTTGTAGGTCTCTGGAGATTTCCCTAGTTTGAGATTTCCCTTTAAACCTACAATGGCTCCCTCTATTGTGGTATCTCTTCTCTTGTTCTCCTCTGTTCTTCCACAGACTCAATCTTCCTGTTCCCTCACGTCCTTTGATGTTCTGGCTATTACAAAAGGTGCTGCTATGAATATAGATGAAAAGATGTCATTGTTCAATGAATGTGTGTCTTTTGTTTAAATGCCTAAAGGGAAATTGCTCGATATTCATATAGATTGATTCCCATTATCCTGAGGAACTACCACACTAATTTTATAAGTGGCTGTATAAGTTAGAACTCCTAGCAGCAGTGGAGGAGTATACCACTTTCTCCACATCTTCTCTACCATAAACTGTCATTGGTGTTTTTGATTTTACCCATTCTGACAGGGGTAAGAATGTATCTCAGAGTTAGTTTGATTTACATATCCCTGATGGATAAGGATGTTCAGGACTTTCTTGCATGTCTTACAGCAATTTTAGATTCCTCTATTGAGAATTCTCTATTTAATACTATACTTCACTTTTAAATTGGATTATTTGTTGTTTTATGACTAGCTTTTTGAATTCTTTGTATATTTTGGACATCAGCCATCTGTCAGATATGGGGTTGGTGAAGATATTTTCCCATTCTGTAGGCTGCCATTATGTCTTGTTGACTGTGTCCTTTGCCTTACAGAAGCCTCTAAGTTTCATCATGTCCCAGTTATTAATTGTTGATTTCAATGTCTAAGGTACTGGTGTTGTGTTCAGGAAGCAGTCTCCTGTACCAATTCATTCAAGGGTACCTCCCACTTTCTCTTCTAAGATATCCAGTGTGTCTGGGTTTATGTTGATTTCCTTGATCCATTTGGACTTAAGTTTTCTACATGGGGATAGATGTGGATCTATCTTCAGTCTTCTGCATACCAACATCCAGTTATGCCAGCACCATTTGTTGAAGACGCTTTCTTTTTTCCATTGTGTAGTATTAGCTTCATTGTCAAAAATCAGGTGTTAATAAGTGCGTGGGATAATATCAGGGTCTTCAATTCAATTCAGTTGATCTACCTATTTTTGTGCTAATACAAAACTGATTTCATTACTATAGCTCTATAATAGAACATGAATTCAGGGTGGTGATGCCTCTGAACGTTACTTTATTGTACGGGGTTGTTTTGGCTATCCTGGGTTTTTTGTTTTTCCTTTCCAGGCTGTGAAGAATTTTGGTGGGATTTTGATGGGGATTTCATTGCATCTGTACATTGCTTTTGACAAGATTGCCATTTTTAATATATTAGTCCTACCTACCCAAGAGCATGAGAGATCTTTCATTTTCTGCTGGCTTCTTTAATTTCTGTCTTTAATAACACAAAGTTCTTGTTATACAAGTCTTTCACCACTTTGGTTAGTTATCCAAGATATTTTATGTTGTTTGTGGCTATTGTAGAGGGTGATGTTTCTCTGATTTCTTTTTTAGCACCTTTATTATTTATATATTTTAGGGCTACTAATTTTTTTTTTTTAGTTAATCTTGTATCCTGCAACTTTGCTGAAGGAGATTTCAGCTATAGGAGTTCTGTGGTAGAGTTTTTCAGGTCAGGTATGTAAGCTATCATATCATCTTCAAATAGTGGAAGTTTGACCTCTTCCTTTCTAATTTGTATCCCATTGATCTCCTTTTGTTGTCTTATTGCTCTAGCAACAACTTCAAGTACAATAGTGAAGAGATACGGAGAAAGTGGACAACCTTGTCTTGTTCTTGATTTTAGAAGAATCACATTGAGTTCCTCTTTATTTAATTTAATGTTGGCTGTCGATTTGACATATATTGCCTTTGTTATGTTTAGGTATGTTTACGGGTATACATGATCTCTCCAAGATCTTTATTATGAAGGTGTGTTGAATTTTGTCAAAGGTATGTTCAGCATCTAGTGAGATGATCATGTGGTTTTTCGTTTTCAGTGTGTATGTAGTGAATTACATTGATGGATTTTCATATGGTGAATCATCCCTGCATCTCTGTGATGGAGGATGATTTTTCTGATGTGCTCTTGGAATTGATTTGCCAGTACATTTTTAGTGACAACAGTGTTTTATTTAAATTTGAAAAAATATTATTTTACACATCAATCACAGTCCCCCATCCCCACCCAGTCCACTCTGGCAAACCCCATCCCATCCCATTTCTGCTCCCCAGGGATGGAGAGACCTTCCATGTTGTATCTTTAAAGTCTGTCTGACCATTTGGAGCAAGGCCTAGGTCCTCTCCCATGTGTCTATGCTGAGAGAGTATCCCTCTATGTGGAATAGACTCCCAAAAGCCTTTCATATACTAGGGATAAATGTTGATCCACTACCACAAACTCCATAGACTGCCCAGTTCTCTTAAATAACATCCACAATCATGGGGTCTGTGTCATTCTTCTTCTGGTTTCCCAGGTATCAGATGGGTCCATGGGCTCCCCCCTGTTCAGGTCAGCGGTTTCTGTGGGTTTCTCCAGCCTCATCTTTATCCCTTTCTTCATCACTCCTCCCCTTCTGCAACTGGATTCCAATAGTTCAGATCAGTGTTTAGCTGTGAGTGTCTGCTTCTGTTTACAACGGCTACTAATTGAAGGCTCTTGGGTAGTCATCAATCTCATTATTTGGAAAGGGCACTTAAGGTACCCTCTCCACTTTGCTTAGATTGTTACTTGGGGTCACCCTTGTAGATCTCTAGATATTTTCCTAGTGCAGATTTCTTTTTGTAGCTATCATGGTTTCCTCTATTATGGTATCTTTGTTCTTGCTCTCCTCTATTCTTCCCTGGACCCAACCTCCCTACTCCCTCCTTCATGTTCTCCTCTCTTCTTTTTCTTCTAACTCCCTCTCCCTGCCACCCATGCACCCAATTTACTCAACAGATCTTGTCCCTTTCCACTTCTAAGGTGGACCATGTATGTCTCTCTTAGTGTTCTTTTTGTAACCTAGCTTTTTGGGAGGTCTGTATTGTAGGCTGGTGATCCTTTGCTCTATGTGTAATTTCCATATATGATAGAGGACATAACATGTTCATCTTTTTGTGACTGGGTTACCTTACTCAGGATGGTTTCTTCTAGTTCCATCCATTTGCCTGCGAATTTCAAGATTCCCTTGTTTTTGTTTTGTTTTTTGTTTGTTTGTTTTTATTTTTTTACCCGCTGAATAGTACTCCATTGTACAAGTGTACCATATTTTGTTTATCCATTCTTCAGTTGAGGGGCATCCAGGTTTTGGCTATTAGAAATAATGCTGCTATGAGAATAGTTGAATAGATGTCCTTGTATGATGTTGCACCTGTTGGGTATATGCTTAAGAGTGGAATTGCTGGATCTTTTGGTAGACTGATTCCCATTTTCCTGAAGAACCACCATACTGATATCCAAAGTGACTCTTTATATTTGCACTTCAACAAGCAATGGACAAAAGTTGCCCTTTTACCACATTTTCTCCAGCATAAACTGTCTTTGGTGTTTTACCCATCCTGACAGGTGTTAAGATGATATCTCAGAGTTATTTTGATTTGCATTTCCCTGATGGCTAATGATGTTGTGCACTTTCTTAAGTGCCTTTCAGCCATTTTGGATTCTTCTAATGAGGTTTCTTTATTTAGTTCTGTATCCCACTTTGGAATTGGATACTTTGGTGTTTTGGTAACTAGTTTCTTGAGTTCTTTGTATATTTTCATAATCAGCCCTCTGTCACATGTATGGTTGGTGAATATCTACTCCAATTCTGTGGGCTGCTGCTTTTCTTATTGACTGTGTTTTTGCCATACAGAAGCTTCTATATTTCAGGAGGTCCCACATATTAATTGTTGATCTCAGTATCTGTGCTACTGGTGTTATGTTCAGGAAGCAGTCTCCTGTACTAATTAATTCAAGAGTACTTCCCACCTTCTCCACTAAGATGTTCAGTGTGGCCAGACTTATGCTGAGGTCTTTGACCCATTTGGACTTAAGATGTGTGCATGATGATAGATCTATCTGCAGTGTTTTATATACCAGAATCCAGTTATTCCAGCACAATTTGTTAAAGATGCTTTATTTTTTTTTTTTCATTGAATGGTTTTATCTTCTTTGTCAAAATCAGGTGTTCGTAGGTTTGTGCTTACTATCAGATTTTTCAATTTTATTCCATTGGTCTACCTGTCTATTTTTGTGCCAATACCAACCTGTTTTCAGGACTATAGCTTTATAATAGAGCTTGAAGCCAGGAACAGTGAAGCCTTCAGAATGATTTGGCAGCATTTTATTCAATATTTTGGCATCAATGTTCATGAGGGAGATTTGTCTGTAGTTCTCTATTTTAGTTGTGTCTTTATGTGGTACGGTTACCATGGTAATTGTAGCCTCATCAAAATAGTTTGGAAATGATCCTTCTGCTTCTATTGTGCAGAACAATTTGAGGAGTATTGGCATTAGCTGTTTTTTGAATTTCTGGTAGAATTCTACACTGAAACCATTTGGCCCTGGGATTTGTTTTGTTGGGAGAATTTGCGGACTGCTTCTATTTTGGTAGGGACTATAGGTCTATTTAAACTGCTTATCTGTCCTTGATTTAATTTTTTTAAGTGATATCTATCCAAAAAAAAATCCATTTCCTTTAAACTTTCCAATTGTGTAGACTACAGGTTTTCAAAGTATAACCTGATGATTCTCTGGATTTCCTCGTGTCTGTTGTTACGTTGCCCTTTTCATTTCTAATTTTATTAATTTGCATATTCTCTCTCCACTATTTAGTTAGTTTGGATAAAGGTTTATCTATCTAGCGGATTTTCTTAAAGAACCAACTCTTTGTTTTATTTATTTGTATTGTTTTCCTAGTTTCTACTTCATTGATTTCAGCGCTCAATTTGATTATTGCCTGGCATCTACTCTTCCTGGGAGAGTTTGCTTCTTTTTGTTTTAAATCTTTCAGGTGTTCTGTTAATTCCCTAGTGTGGGTATTCTCCAGTGGAGACTTAGTGCTATGAACTTTCCTCTTTACACTGCTTTTAGAGTGTTCCATAGGTTTGGGTATCTTGTGTCTTCATTTCCATTGAATTCTAGGAAGTCTTTGATTTTTTTCTTTGTTTCTTCCTTTACACATGAGGGGTGCCATTGAACATTGTTCAATTACCATGAGTTTATAGGGTCTGCAATATGTGTTGTTGCTGAATTCTAATTTTAAGGCATGGTGGTCCTATAAGATACAGGGGAATATTCCAATTTCTTTGTATCTGTTGAGGTTTGATTTATTGCTGGGTATGTGGTCGATTTTAGAGAAGGTTCTGTGTGGTACTGAGAAGAATATGTATTCTTTTGTGTTTGGATGGGATGTTCTATAGATGTATGTTAAGCTCAATTGAGTCATATCTTCTATTAGTTCCTTTGTTTCCTTGTTAAGTTTCTGTCTGGTAGTCCTATCCAGAAGTGAGAGTGGGGTGTTGAAAATTATTGTCCTTCTGCTGAGACAACTTTTTTTCTGTCTAATAATTTGTAACTCTCCAAGTAATAGTGAAACTGACCATCTTTTGTGTGCCTTTATGGATATTTATAATACTTTTGTCTACATTTTTTGCCTGTTCACACTTGTGTATTCTTTTAAATATGGTGTCATTTCCTACAGTTTTCTTATTTAAACAATATGCACTAGGTATATGTAGCTTTATATTTTACTTTGTTTGTGATATCATTTATTGTTTGATAAATTAATTTTAATATGGTAAAATCTTTAATCTTTCCTTTTATATTACCTAAATTCTGTATATAGTAGTTTCTTATTACCAAAATTATAAAATGATAATCTTTTAGGTTTTGTACATGCCTTAACATAGAAACTTTCTTTCCCATGCCTGATTTTCCAGTTGTATCAGCATCATTTTGTTGACATTGATGTCTATCTTTTCACAATTGACAGAAACATTTTCCTTTACTATGAACAAAATACCAAAAACACACAGGATTCTTGTCTGTTGCATTGATTTGCCAAAATGTACTGATTAAGTGATTGAACCTTCTTTTGAAATGTTCACTTATTGGGTCAGAATCAGTCCTTATTTTTCCTAAACATATAATTACTTTCATGTGACTTTTACAATTCCTTTAATTTTATTAAAGCATTTTTTTCTGGAAATTTCTGTGACTTATTAAATCTATAGCTGCTTTGATTCTACTTCTTTAAAACAGTGAATCTCATCTTTTGTGAGTAAGTTATTTCTTCATTGATCCGTGTATTCTCTTTATGCAGTGTAATTTCATTACTGGACTAATAAAGTTTGTTCTAGAGTTTGACTTCATACCTGTCTTCTGGATTTTTGTATGAATATTTTGCCTAACAAAGTTTGTTTTAGAAATTTTGAAAATCTTATGCTGACTGGATTCTTTTTCCAGCAGTAATGGCTTCTCAACTGATTTTCTAATCCTTGAAGTAGGCAGCCATGCTTTCTGCAAGAATGACTAATTAGTACCCCATTCTGTTTTCTTCTGCTTTGCTAAGCAATCTGAGTAGTAAATGCACTAGAATAAATTCCTGCCTTATCCCTGACTATCCCTGGGGATGTTTCTAATGCAGCAATGTGGTGGTGCTTGCTGTAGGTTTATACCAAATAAACATTTCAAATCTAACAAAGTAATTTTTCTTTAATTTGCTAGAATATTTAGATTTAACTAAATTCAGACATAGATTGAGTTATAGCTGTATTGACTAAAGTAATTATAATATTCTTTCTTGTGCTAATTGATCTAGGGAATTGCAATAAAGATTTTTCCTTGGAAACTGAATTATTTTATTATTGTAGTTTATTTTATTTTACCAAGTAGAGCCTGTCTGAGAGAAAAGGTATTTACTACAATAGCAGTAGAGCTGTGGAACTGTTAAGCCTTTTAGAGTATACATGAAGAGACAATCCCTGTTCACTCTACCATGAGTTCCAGAGGTCAGATATGGAGCTACAGGGTTTGGTGTTTTCTCTGTTGTGTTTGGCATATGGTTTGGTCTGACATTTTCTGCATCTTCTTATTTCCTTCTTAAGTGAGAATGTTTAACTCCTACTATATGTTGGAGTTATGTATAATACCTGTAACTTTGATTGACAGCTAAGAGCCTCAGAAAAGTCTTTGGACTTTTTGAATACTGTTGGACTGGCTAAAGATTATGGGGACTTTTGCATTTGAGATGAATACATTTTTCATTAATAGATGGTCTGCTTCTATGAAATCTAGGATAAAAGTCATGGCTTGAGGTTTGTGTTTATTAAGACTTACTCCTAAGCCGGTAGTACTCTTTTAGAAGGCTTTGAAACCTATAGAGGGGTTAGCAAAATTGGAGGAAATAAGACATTAATGGTGAATTGCAGTGGTTTTATCCAAGTTTATCTTTCTCTATTTTCCAAATCCACCTAGGTGCTCACCTAATATTCACTCTTATGTCATTCCTACCATGGAGGGATATATTCATATACCCTTTTCCTAAATCTTGAAGCAAAATATAAACTCTTCCCCCCCTACATTGCTTCTTACCAGATTGCTTGGTCCGAACAATGAGAAAGGTAATTAATATGCTCATGTTTATTGGTTCATTTGACTTTTCCCTGTAAATACTGGTTTCTGCCTGGGGTCTCAAAGTTACTGGAGGTTTCTGGTCCCACCAGACCCTTTTACTGCTTTTGCCCCAACTAAGCACACAAAGAGTTATATTAATTATGAAACTGTTGTGTAAATGGTTGGTTTAGAGCTACTTATTAGCTAGTCTATGGATTTCTACATGGCATTATATTACCAGAGAATATCTGGCACATCCTATCCTCCCAGTGCCTCCATGGCATCTCTTTGGCACCTCTCTGCCTATCTTTCACAGACTTCTCCTTTTCTCCTGGCTCCACCTATCTTCCTGTCTCTATTGCCCAGTGTTTTACTCATCAACCAATAAAAGGAACATATATATATATATATATATATATATATATATATATATATATATATATATATATATATATATATATATATATATATATATATATATATATATATATATATATATATATATATATATATATATATGGACATTATCTCATATTGAAGATAGTGGCGAAAGAAGTCATCATTGTGTTTAAATGAGAATGATCTTATATTTGAATGCTTAATCCCCTTAGTGGAGCTGTTTGGGAAGAATTCAGAGGTATGACCTGGTTGGAGGAGGTTGGTCACTAAGGGTGGCCTTTGAGGTTTTAAAAGCCCATACTATTCCCAGTTAGCTTTCTCTGTCTACTACTCATAGATAAGAATTGAACCCTCAACTACTATGTCTGCCTGCTTGATACCATGCATTCCACTATGGCATTCTACCCCTCTAGAACCCTGAGCCCCAAATTAAACATTTTCTTTTTTATTAATTGCCTTGTTCATGATATTTTGTCACTATAATATATAAGTAACTAAGATACTCACATTATTGATCTGTTTATCACTGGGCCTGGAAACTGGGACCACTTAAGAGAACTGTACTATTTTGGACACATTTTATCTGTGCCCTGGTCTCTTATTCTAAAGGATCTTCCTCTTACCATGCCCTCTAAGTCTTTTCAGTTTTCCTAACACTGATGCTACATATTTCAGACTTCTTCTGGGCTGCTTTATAGTGTGATTAGTTTTTTTCTGAAAGATGGAAAGCTTGTAGTTACTGACACAAAAATGCTAGAAACATGTCTCTTGTGACATGGGCTATATTTGGGGGCATAATAACCAGGGAAACTATGCAAACTTGGAAGGCTTAAGAAAGCAGTTGTGTATTAGAATAGTATAGCAAATGAGAGTTCCTGTATCAGAGGAATGACTGTGGGCAAATGTAGATATGCCAGATAAAACTATCTGTTCTTGTTTTAGTTACTTTTCTGTTGTGTGGGAAGACACAATGGCCAGGGCAACCTATAAATTATTTGAGGTTCAAAGTTCCAGAGTGTCATAGTCTGTGGGTACCACAACAGGGAGCATCAGGCAGGCAGGTACAGTACTTAAGCAGTTGCTTTAAGCTTAAATCTTTATTAGCAAGCAGGCAAGGAGAGATAACTGGGAATGGCCTGGGATGTGGAAACCTCAGTGCCTGTCCCGAATTATACATCTCCTCTGACAAGATCATACCTTCTACTTCTTCCCAAACAGTTCCACCAATAGCTACCAACCATTTAAATATAGCAGCCTTTGGGAGACATATTCTTTTAAATCGCTACCATTGATTGGTAACAAAGGTTGGATTATATTTAACATACCAATACCAGTATTTGTGAGAGTCATAATAGTTTTTGAGACTAGGAATATTTTCCTTTTGGTTCCCCTGATGATTTTTCTGCTTTGGGAAAGTTGCCAGCTAACATGAAACAAGGGGGGAAAGTCTCTGGAATGAAGAGCTATAATTTAAAAAGTTAAAGGAATTCCTTATTGAGGTAATTATGCCTGTCTTAGGTAGGGAGTTAATGCTGTGAAGAGACATCATGATCAGAGTAACTCTTATGTAGGAAAATATTTAATTGGGGTTAGCTTACAGTTCAGATGTTTAGTACATTGTTACCTATAATAGTCAAAACTTATAGCTAGGTGAGTTAGGTTTTCTAGATATACAGAGATGTATTTGAGATGGATAGGAATTCTTCAAACCTTTCAAAGACCTACAGAATATGGCATTTAAAATGGTTTAGGGCTTTTCTTGACAATGAGGAACAATTGCTCCTGGCAATTGCACCTGCGTCAGAAAGGAAGATGGACATTGAAGAAACTCGTTATGGAGTTTGCCTCCAATTAGGCAAGACTAGCCATTTGGACAAGATACTGCTCTTGTCTGGACTGTTTAACTTTATGCTGTATAAAATGGACATGCAGGACCCACAGAAAAGTGACTGCTGATGCAAGGTGGACATTGCTACAGAGTTCCTGCTTCATGGAAGAGTCTAACAGACAGTCTACAAGACACAGAGAAAAATGAATGACAAACTGCCAATAAAGTTAAAGTTTATTGCTTTGCTGAAGAGTCTGCCAGACACACTCTGGCCTATGGGCTGAAGAAGGAAAATTGCAGAAGAACTTCAGGTGACTGAAAAGACAAGATTTCTGTCATTTCTAGAGTTTATATATTATCCTTCTGTGGTCTTTGATGGAGTTGAAGACAGATAGCTATGGTTATAGTTTTCCTTAGTTATGATTCAATGATAAAGTACATATAGGACTTTAGACTCACAAGATAAAATAGATAATGAAATATTTTCTTGAAATCTTACTAAATGTTAATGGACTAAATATTGTTAACTGTGATTCTTACTTGATAACTGTTGTGTTATATATTTTGCTATTTTAAGCTTAAAACCCTTCTTTTTATTTAGACAGAAAAGAGGAGATGATGGGAGATGTATTCTGTATATGTTTCTCATACTGGTTAATGAATAAAGCACTGTTGGCCAATAGGAAAGGAAGATAGGAGGCACTAGGAGACAAGGAGGAAATAGGAAGAAGGAAGGAGGGGTCAAGATGGAGAGTCTGGATAGACTAGAACCGCCAGCCACCTCTCGCTGGTAAGACCACATGGAAATACATAGAAATGGGTTAATAATTAACACAGAGCTAGCCGATAAGAAACTATTAATGGGCCAACAGAATTATATCATATACAGAGTCTCTGTGTGTTAATTGGGGCTGATGCAGCAGCAGGACAAGACCAGTGGTGGGAGGAAAAACCATACTCCTTATATCAGACAATTTCAAGGTATCAAAACATACTAAGATTCTATCCCAGGTTGTTTGGAAACATAATGATGAAATGAAACATGAATCAAAGGAAAATAAATACTATAAGTTACAATATGACATATAGTATTTGGTCCTACATTCTGCTCAATAATGTGTTTCTTATTTGGATAAGAATTTTTCATCCAAAATTTCTTTCAGTCTTTGCATGTGTTTGGTTTTTTATATTTCATGTCAACTTTGTTAATGTCATTATTAATTGCCTGGCCCAACTTCTGCCCCCAAGGATGCCACCTACTCTGTGCCATTAGAGCCCCTGAGATCTACCATGTATGTTCCTATCTATTTTTTATCCTATACAGAAGAGGTAAATATGTGATCTATGCAGCAGGAAGCATACATCTCTAAATCTGCACTGCTCTATTTGTGGGGGAAAACTTCATCCCTTCTAATGGCATGATTATTTACCTTATCTGTCATTTAATGTCTTCAGTGACACATGTGTCACTCTAGCCAATGTTTCTTAAATTAAGAAAGATCTTTATGTATAGTCTGGTAGTCTTACCATCTGAAAAATCCAATTATACACAAACAGCTATTTGATTAAGTATGTAATGAAATATTTCTGGGATAGCACCATCCAAACTCAATTTGAAGAACTTTTTCTTTATTGTAGTTATTTCAAAAACTTAAACTTAGTCCCTCCTCCACTCACTGGAGAGGGTAACTGTGGGCCTGGCTCCAGCCTGCATTCTGGGACCCTGCTCAGAGTCTTCTCAGGCCTGGGGATTGCAAACACTCAGGGGAGCCCACCCAGGCAGACAGAACTATCAAGAGTCTGCCAGCATCCTGTTCTGGTGCCCACTTCAGAGCCTGCTCAGGTCTGGGGACTGCATGCCAGGGAGTCCATATAGGAGGAATGGCCTACCCAAAGTCTGCCAGCATCCTGGTTCCATCTCTCACTACAGTAGTAGATAAACTTGGTCCTGTTTCAGGCCTGCATTCCAGGGTCCTTCACAGAACCTCCTGAGGATGGAGGCTGGTGCACTCATGGGGCAGCCCATCCAGGCAGACCAGCCTAAACAAAATCTGCCACCATTCTGGTCCAACAACAGAAGGAAATATGCAAACTCATGGAAATTGAACAATGTACAATTACATCATTTCTGTGTCAAGGAGAAAATTTAAAAAGAAATTAAAGACATCCTATGATTCATTGAGTATGAAGACACAACATACCCAAACTTATGGGACATTTTGAAAGCAGTAATAAAAGAAAAGTTCCCACATGAAGAAACTGGACAATCATCACAATAGAGAATTAACAAAACATCTGAAAGCTCTAGAACAAAAAGAAGCAAAATAATGGTGGAGGAGTAAATGCCAGGAAATAATCAAATTGAGGGCTGAAATCAATAGAGTAGAAACTAGGAAAACAATATAAAGAATCAATAAAACAAAGAGTTGGCTCTTTGAGAAAATCAACAAAATATATAAACCTTTATCCAAACTAAATAAATGACAGAGAGAGAACATGTGGACATTAAGGGAATCCAGAGAATTTTCAGGTCATAATTTGAAAACATGTACTCCACTAAATTTGACAATGTAAAGGAAATGGACAATGTTCTGAATAGATATCACTTCTAAAATAAAATCGAGAACAGATAAGCAATTTAAATAGACCTGTACCAACAATGAAATGGAAGCAGTCATCAAATGTCTCCCAACCAAAAAAAGTCCAGGGTGAGATGGCTTCTGGGCAGAATTCTACCGGAAATTCAAAGAACAACTAATACCAATACTCCTCAAAGTGTTCCACACAATAGAAGCAGAAGAGTCATTGCCAAACTCTTTTTAAAAGGCTACAATTATCTTAGTACCCATGCCACACAAAAACACAACTAAGAAAAAGAACTATAAACCAGTACCCCTCAGGAACATTGATGCAAAAATAGTGAATAAAATGCTAGCAAATCAAATCCAAGAACACATTAGAGAAATCATCCACCATGACCAAGTAGGCTTTATCCTGGAGATGTAGGGATGGTTTAACATGTAAAAATCCATCAATGTAATCCACCAAATAAATAAACTGAAAAAGGAAAACCACATGATCATCTCACTAGATGCTGAAAAAGTTTTTGACAAAATCTAACACCGCTTCATGATAAAGATGTTAGAGAGATCAGGAATAACAGGAACATACCTAAATATTATGAAAGCAATAGACAGCAAAACAATAGCCAGCATCAAACTAAATAGAGATAAAATCAATACAATTCCTCTAAAATCAGGATCAAGACAAGATTGTCCACTCTCTCCATATCTCTTCAACATTGTACTTGAACTTCTAGCTAGATCAGTAAGAAAATAAAAGGAGACCAAGGGGATACAAATTTGAATGGAAGAAGTCAAACATTCACTATATGAAGATGACATGATAGTTTATATCAGTCACCCAAAAAACTCTACCAGGGAAATCCTCTAGCTGAAAAGACATTCATCAAAGTGGTAGAATACAAGATTAACTAAAAAATAAAATCAGTAGCCCTAATATATACAAAAGATAAAGGGGCTGAGAAATAAATCACAGAAACATCACCTTTTACAATAGCCACAAATAACGTAAAATAGCTTGGGGTAACAATATCCAAACAAGTGAAAGACCTATGTAATAAGAACTTTGAGTCTTTAAAGAGGGAAATTAAAGAAGAAGCCAGAATATGGAAAGATCTCCCATGCTCTTGGATAGGTAGGATCAAAATAGTAAAAATGGCAATCTTCCCAAAAGCAATCTATAGATTCAATGCAATGCCCATTAAACTCCTAGCACAATTCTTCAGAGATCTTGAAAGAATAATATATGGACTTTAAATGGAAAAACAAAAGACCCAGGATAGCTAAAACAACCATGTACAATAGAGAAATTTCCAGAGGCATCACCTTCTCTGATTTCAAGCTCTATTATAGAGCTATAGTCCTGAAAATAGCTTGGTAATAGCAACCCAAAATTAGACAGGAAGGCCAATGGAATAGATTTAAAAATCATAATATTGACCCACACACCTACAAACACCTGCTTTTCAACAAAGAATCTAAAATTAAACAATGGAAAAAAGAAAGCATATTCAACAAAAGGTGCTGTCATAACTGGATGCTGACTTTGAAGACTGCAGATAGACTCATATCTATGGACAGGCACAGAACTTAAGTCCAAATGTATCAAAGAATTCAATACAAATCCAGCCATACTGAACTTTTTAGAAGAGAAAGTGGGAGGTACCCTTGAACAAATTGGTACAGAAGATCACTTTCAGAATATCAGTAGCACAGACACTAAGATCAACAATA
Source organism: Phodopus roborovskii (assembly GCF_943737965.1). Lineage (NCBI taxonomy): Eukaryota > Metazoa > Chordata > Mammalia > Rodentia > Cricetidae > Phodopus > Phodopus roborovskii. The sequence goes on along the minus strand of NW_026126525.1, from coordinate 39,923,153 downwards.
AACAGGACCTCCTGAAATAGAAAAGTTTCTGTAAGGCAAAATACACAATCAACAAGACAAAATGACAGCCCATAAAATGGGAAAAATAATCCACTAACCCCACATCTGAAAGAGGGCTGTTTTCTAAAATATACAAAGTACTCTAGAAGCTAGTTAACAAAACACCAAATCATCCAATTAAAAAGTGGGGTATAGGACTAAATAGAGAATTCTCAATAAAGGAATCTAAAATGGGTAAAAGACACTTAGAAAGTGGTCAACATCCTTAGCCATCAGGGATATGCAAATCAAAACAATTCTGAGAAACTATCTTATACCTGTCAGAATGGTAAAATCAAAATACACCAAAGACAGTTTATGCTAGAGAGGATTGGAGAAAGGGGTACACTCCTCTACTGCTGGTGGGAGTTCAAACTCATGAAGCCACTTTGGAAATCAGTCCTGGTTCCTCAGGAAAATGGGAATCATTCTACCACAAGATCTCATAATTCTACTCTTAGGCATATACCCAAAAGATGCACATTCATACAACAAGGACATCTGTTCAACTATGTTCATAGCATCATTATTTTTAACATCCAGAACCAGGAAGAAACCTTAATACCTCTCAACTTAAAAATGGATGGATAAAATGTGGTCCATTTATACAATGGAGTACTACTCCATAGAAAAAAACAATGAAATCTTGACATTCACAGGCAAATGAATGGAACTAGAAGAAACCATCCTGAGTGAGGTAACCCAGTCACAAAAAAGCAAATACAATATGTACTCACTCATATATGGTTTTTAGACATAGAGCAAAGGATTACCAGCCTACAGTCCATACCTACAGAAAAGCTAGGAAACAAAGAGAACCCTAAGAGAGACATACATGTTGCCCTGAAGAAGGGGAAGGGAACAAGATCTCCCAAGCAAATTCAGAGCAAGGTGGGAGGGAAGAGGGAGTTGGGAGGAAGAAGAAGGGAGAGGTGGGCTTGAGGGACCAGAAAAAATAGAGGATAGCAAAAAAGAGATACCATAATAGTAGGAGCCATTATAGGCTTTAAGAGAAATATGGCACTAGAAAAATGTCCTTAATTTAGTAGCTGATGGAAACAGAAACAGACACTCACAGCCAGACACTGATCTCCTGGAACCCAGTTGCAGAGAGGGAGAAGTGATGATAAAAGGGGTCAAGGCCAGAATATAGAAACCCACAGAGACAACTGACCCGAACAATGGGGAGCTCACAGACACCCAGACTGATAGCAGGAAAACTAGCATAGAACTGGCCCAGTGCCCCTGAATGTAGGTGTTACTTAGAAGGACTGGGTAGGCTATGGGGCCTCTGGTAGTAGTTCAGTATTTAATTCTAGTATAGGAATGGACTTTGGGAACACATTCCAAATAGAGGGATCTCACCCTAGACACATGAGGGAGGGCCTAGGCCCTGCTGCACATAATATGACAGACTTTGAAAATCCCCCTTGGAAAGCCTAATCCTCCCTGAGCTGGATAGGGGTTTGGGGGTGGACAGGGGAGTAGTTGAGGATGAGGAAACCAGTATTTACATGTAAAACAAGCTTGCTTCAAATTTAAATTAAAAAATATATTATCATAAAAAATGTTACAAATTGCAAATGTCTTCTGCTTTAGGGGTAGGACTTCATGTTCTCTTCCACTCCTTCATATTGGGATTTTTTTTTGGCTTCAACTTCTGCAAGCCTTGTATATATTGTACAGTCTCTATGAGCTATGTACATTAGTCCTGTTTTGTTTTAAAATGCAGTTTTCTTACTGACACTAGAGAAATGTCCAGAGACCTACAAGGATGGCCCTAACTAACAATCTGAGCAATAGTGGAGAGGCTTCCTTAATGCCCTTCCCTGATAATGAGATTGATAACTACCTTATATGCCATTCTAAAGATGATGTTTCCATCATCTAATAGCTGATGGAAACAGAAGCAGATACCCACAACTGAACACTGAGCCAAACTCCTGGAATCTAATTGCTGAGAGGGAGGAGTGATATTAAAAGGGGTCAAGACCAGGCTACAGAAACCCAAAGAGACAGCTGACCTAAACAAGGAGGAGCTCATGGACACCAGTCTAATAGCTGGGAAAACATCATAGGACCGACCAAGACCCCATGAATGTGGGTCTCAGTTAGAAGGCCTGGGCAGTCTATGGAGCCTCTGACAGTAGAACTAGGATGTATCTCTGTTGCAGGAAAGGATTTCGGAAACACATTCCTCATGAAGGGATACTCCCTTAACCTTGAGACAAGAGGGAAGGCCTAGGCCCTACCCCAAATGACTTGACAGATTTTGATAATCTCTCCTGGAAGGCTTCACTTTCTCTGTGGAGTAGGTTGAGCTACGTTCTTGCAAGCAAGGCGATAGCGCTCGACAGGTAGGGGCATGGGAGGATGGGAGGGAGAGTGAACTGGGATTGTTTTGTAAAATAAGAAAAAAATAACTTAAAAAGAGTAAAAAGAATGCATTTTTTTAATCACTCCCTCTGGGTTTTACAATATGTCTGCCTCCTATTCTCCTTTGACACATCAAATGAACCAAAGATAAGATATATGTCCTTTTTATTTCCTGCATAAGTAATATCCACTGTTGTTAAGTAATTACATTTGCTTGATAGTCTTGTCAATACTTGATGCTTCTTAACATTAGTATGTAGGAGCTTCCCATTACAATCTTTATTTAAATTTTCTGATATTCAAAGAAATTCAGCATTTGCATGTATTTATTGGCTATTTCCATATCCTCTTTTATAGAATTTCCTTTCCATAGCCCATAATTCAAAGAGGTCTTAGGTCTGTCTTTATTGACTTAATGAGAGTTCTTTATATTTTACATAAAAGTTTTCACTCTTGTCATAACCCAGACCCAGAAATACAAATATAATGTATACTCACTCATTTCTGGATATTAGATGTAAAACAAAGGTAACCAGCCTATGGGCCACAAATGCAGAGCACCTAGATAACAAAAAGGATCCTAAGGGACACATACATGGATCTGCCTAGGAAGGGAAAAAGTCAAAATCTCCTGAGTGAATTGGGAGCATAGGGGCAGGAGGGAGGGAAAAAGGGGAGAAGGATAAAGGGAGGGGAATAAGGAAAATAGTTTCATTAAAAAATAAAATAAAATAAAACACTGAAATAATATTAAAAAATTTCGCTGTCTGGTGCAATCTTTTGATAAATATATTGTATAATTTTCCTCAAGTCTGTTATATAAACATTTTCCTGTTTCAATGATGTCTTTTATGTTATCTAAACAAGATTTATCTCAACAAAGAGTATATTCTGAAGAAAAAGAGCCAGGGTTTGATTCCCTGTCTAAAATATAGTTAACCATATACTTTAATTTGTATTTGTCTTATATGGTCATAGGTTCTTACTCCTAGAATGTTAAAGAAATTAAATAAATTGATGTGTGTAAAGTTGTAAGGGAGCCTGATATATAACTTAAAAAATGCATCTGCATTTGCCAGTCCTTTATTTCCTATTACACAGTACACAGAACCTTTATTTATTATTCCTACGAGTCTTTTATAGAATTTTTACTTATTATGACTACAGGATTACAATTCTCTCTTCAACATAATATGGAAATTTGCTACCTTCATTCCACTGTTCTTTTCTAACTCGTTTAGAGCAAACCAATGACAGAAACAAAGGCACCAAAAGACCAACACGTCTGCTAAGAACAGTGACTGCAACAAATTGATTTTCCCACCAACTCTAGTTGCTAAATGACACTATAACATGTTTAAAGTCTTGATTTCAGTTAAAAAAAAAACATCTCCTACCTTCCTTCAGGTTTATTATATGTCTAATTTTTGATTAGTGCTCTCTGCCTCTGGAAAGAGCAGATGCAATAGGAGACTATTATTATTAGGTATAACAACACTTCTATACTTGGGCTATTGTACCAATTTCTGCTTGAATGTAGGGATGGCAGATTAAATAAGCTTGTATTCAACATATTTTCAAGGTGAAAACCTTTAATAGAGAAACTGTGTCTTGTTGCCGGTATTATATTTACCTGTAAATAACTCACAATGAAGAAATGGATATAAAGATTATAATATACTTATATTACATATGTTGAGGGATACTAGTTTGATATCTAATGAAACACTTGACGTTCATAATTTAAACCTTGAATAGGCTTCAGTCCATAGTTCATGGAAGGAGCTTGTTGAAACTATGGGTTAAATATAGCAGGTTTCACAATCTTTTGCTTCTAATGTGATTTATGCACAGATTTATGCATCTGAGACAAATACACACACAAAGAAAAGTCCCACAACGAAACAAGAAAGAAAGGTTTTAAGAAACATAGCACACATGAGACATTAAATTAAATGACACAAACACACATGGATGCATACACACATACACCACATATACATGCCATTATCTATAAATCTTTGATTTTATATAATTTGTCTGGAGATGGGCTTGGTGGCATGTGACTAATTCTAGCACTAGAGAAAAGAAGACCAGGAGTTCAAGGTCATTCTCAGTTGCATAAGGAGCTCAATGCCTGCCTGAACTACACAAAACACTGCCTCCAGAAGCAAAGCAAAGCCAAACAAAAAGAAATTGTCTGCAAAATGCTTAAAGTACCCAGGTTGTTAAGCTCATAGCTGGGTAAACCTGGATTTAAATTATAAATTTACATTTTAAGCATTTCTGCTAATGACACAGAACTGAAGAAACACTGTTCTCTAAGGTGGATGCAAATTTTGAAGAAAGAATCTTTTATCAGCTACTGAATTTATGTTGATAGAGTCCAGCAGTGGGGGTTATTAGACTCATTTTTAAATCAAGATTGGCCTCTTGCACTGGCTGTTATCTTGAAAACTAGCGTAAAGAACACCTGAGAACTTATCACAACATCAGTCTCAAGATATAATGGACCCCATTCTTACAGATAGGGCACTAGCATAGGACGGAACCATGTCCCCTGACCATGGGTATAAGTTGGGAGCCCTAGGAAATCTGTGGGGCTTCTGACAGTGGAACAGTATTGATCCCTAGTACACAAATGGGCTTTGGGAGCTCATTCCCTATAGAGGGATACTCTCTCAGCCTAGATACATGGGGGAGGGCCTGGGTCATGCCCCAAATAATGTGTCAGATTTTGATGATTCCTCCCTGGGGAGTTGATGCGGATTGTGATGGGGGAGGGTCCATAGGGAGCATGGGAGGACAGCAGGGGGAGAGAACTGGGATTAGTATATAAAATAAGATTGTTTTTTAATTTAAACAAAAATTTATTTTAAAGAAGAAAATATTTCTAATACAGTCATTAAATGATAAATAAAGCTCAATACACCTAATAAAGTTGAATGTATAGCTTAGTTCACTATATAGTTAATGAAAAACCATAATTGACAGAAACAGACATAGAAGAAAAAGTAAAGACAATGAATTAATGAACAGTAAGATGTAACTAGCTCTAAAATTAGTGGATAATATCTAGAAAGCACAGTCTGTGTGCCACTGAAAGTTTAACTGAGGTCTTACATAAAGCCGAGGCCACTATAAACACTGAAAAAAGAAAATGATTATCCATTTTATTTCTGCTTAAGAATGGGAGAGAAACTCATGAAAAATTGATGCTCAGGTCTATGAATCAGGAGTTTTGAAAGTCATGTTTCATTATTTATTTAATTCCAGAGTTCCCAAGCCAAAAATCTAACAAAAAATTCTGGAATAACTGGTAAAGGAAAAAAATTATTCAGGAGTGATACCAACATAATTTAAAACAAAGATTTCCCTAAGTGAGAAACAAGCCACAATGAACATAAGATCACTGTCAAAACTTAGAAAATTCATGAGCAACAATCTATCATGAATACACTGCCACTTAGAGCAATAGAGACTTCTTAAAAAAAATACATTTTAAATGATTGATGAATAACAAAGAAAGAACAAAACATACCAGAATTCAACCAAGCTTTGAATGAAATCCTTCAGCTAATGTGAACGATGCAAGGATGTTTTATAAAGCTTGTTAGTAATAGCTACAGAGAAACTAGATGGTGGTTCAGATGTAGATCAGAAGAATGAAGAGCCAAAACATCTTTGAAATATTGTGTGAATCTGGTTAGGGTGATAAGGTCAAGCTATAACAATACAAAGTACTGCCAAAGACATAAAATAGGATGGGTACACTGAGCTCTCTTTTGACATTGCTGAGGGATGACTGAAGAGATGAACAAGAAGTTACCTTTGACAAAAAAGAAATCAAGATTTATTTCACACTTGATCTATAAGGGCATAACAATAATATTTGTATGTAAATAGCCACATGTTTTCTAGATTTGGATGAAACTCACAAATCAAAGTAGGCAAAGCAACAAAAACTATGAAATTTTATAAAAATCTGAATCAAATTATTCCTCTTCTTAGGAGAGCTTTAAAAATAAAGACTAACTAAATAAGAGGCAAATTATTCACTCAGAAGATATTAGATAAGAAAAGGCTTCTCAATAAGAGTCACAGAAGCCAGGAGACATTATGGTAACATCTTTACAGTACTAAGAGAAAATAGATGACAACGTAAGGTTCTCATTTCAGCTAAATCATCATGGAAACATAGGGAAGGAATGAAGCTTTTTTAACAAACATACTGCCAGAGCCTTAATACCTACCTCAACTTGACATACCATTCTTTGTTGGAGTCCATAAGAGGCCTGCCCCTTTCTGAACATAGGTGAAGGAGCAGTAGATTGGGGAGGTAGGCAGCAAGGAAATGGAGGGAGGTGAAGCTAGGGTTGGGATGTAAAATAAATGAAAATATTTATCTAATAAATAAAAGATCATTCACATGAACCAGTAACCTTCATCCCAAAGATGCAGAGATAGTTCAACATGCAAAAAATGATAAATATATCCATCATATAAACAAATTGAAAGAAAAAAGCCACAGGATCATCTCAGGCTTTTGATGAAATCCAATACCCATTTATGATAAATGTCTAGGAGATATTTAGGGATACAAGGGACATACCTCAACATAATACAGGCAGTATACACAAGCCCATAGCCAACATCAACTTAAACAGTGAAAAACTCAAAGCAATTCCACTAAAATCAGGAATAAGAGAAGGCTGCCCATTCTCTCTATGGCAATTCAATAGTACTTTAAATCTTAGCTAGAGCAAGAAGAACTGGAGAAGATCAAGGGGATAAAAAATAGGAAGAAGTCAAATTATCTTTATTTGTAGATGATATGGTAGTATACATTAGGCCCAAAAAATTCTGCCAGAAAACTCCTACAGCTGATAAACACATTCAGCAAAATAGCTGGGTCAAAATGAATTCATAAAATCAATAGCTCTCCTATTTACAAATGACAGATTTCTGAGAAATTTATCAGGTTACAAATCTTTCATAGCATCCTCAAAAATATAAAATACCTTGAGTGTGACACTAGCTAAGTTAAAGGAAGACATGTATGAAAAAAAAGAACAAAAAACCAACGAGAACAACAAAACTTTAAGACACTGAAGAAGACAACTGAAGATGGAAAGATCTCCCATGCTCATGGATCAATGGGCTTTACAACATAAGAAAAATGGCCACCCTATCAAAATCAATCCACAGATTCAATGCATTTCCCTTCAAAATTCCAACAGAATTCTTCACAGATTTTAGAAATATATAGAAATACATACACACACACGCGTGCATGCAAACCAACAAAAAACACCAAAAATAGCTATAATTCTGAATAATAAAGGAACTGCTGTAGGTATCATCATTCCCAATTTCAAATTGTAGCACAAAGCTATCGTAATAAAAATACCGGACGTTGGTGGCACACATCTTTAGTCCCAGAACTCGAGAGGCAGATCATTGTGCCAGCCTGGTCTACAGAAGTAGTTCATGGACAGGCCCTGAAGCTACAAAGAAACAGTGTCTTGAAAAAAACCAAACCAAACCAAACAAAATAGCATTGTACTGACACAAAAGCAGACACACTGATCAATGGAATTGAACTGGAGACCCAGACATAAATCCATGCACCAATGGACACCTGATTTTTTTATATGAAGAATCAAGAAATACACACTAGAAAAAAAGACAGCATCTTCAATAAATGGTGCTAAAAGGCTGTTCACAATATAGTGTATGAAAAAAATCTATTTTCAACTAACAAAAGAAATTAGGGGTTACATTTGAGTAAACTATGTTCTTGGCAATTGAGTTCACTTTCATGTCATATATCTCATTGTTTAAAGATAAACACTAAAAGTAAATAAAAATAAACCAGTTATGTTATCAATATTAATAGAGTATAATGAAGTATTAACAGGAATCTGTTTTGTTAAATAAAATTTAAGAAAGAATGAAAGACAAAAACTGATGATAAATAAAAATTTTAAACCAGTGAAACCATATAAATTAAATGTATGAATAAGCCCTACTAATGTAAGTATATTTAAAAGAAAATTTTTCAATTGTTACGGTTTTTAATTTTCTGATGTGTGATTGAGTGTGTGTGTTTGTGTGTCTGTGTGTGTGTGTGTGTGTGTGTGTGTGTGTGTGTGTGTGTGTGTGTATTATCAGAACTGTGCTCTCCTTTCATCATATAGTTTCCAAGGGTTGAATCCAGGTTGTCAGATGTGTTATGAAATAGCATGTGATATGTGAGAAATTTCTCACCATGTTGATATCTGACTCCAAACACTGCTAATTACTGCTGTCTCTCTGAGTATTGTGCAGAAGAGCATAATCTCTGAATTATCTGTGATTACAGAATCATGTTATCTACAATGTTTTGCTATATGCTAAATTGTAGGTAGGGTCTGAATTTCCGAGGTGATGCGCCATCTTGAGAGACATGGCTAATCCTGATCTAAGTTTTCAGAGCTCTTCCCCAAAATATGAGTCCATCAAGCAGATTCATCACAAAAGCAATAAGTACATTGCACTTGAAATTCATAAATGCAAATTGCTTTGGTTCATTGTCTTTCTCTTTTGGAATTTTCATCCTTTGTACTGGCTTAGCCTGATGGAATATCTTGGAGGATTTCCTCCATTACTTCAACTCAAAGTGGCTATAAATAGAATTCAGACAGCCTTGGTGGCCTCTGTCCCACATGTGGGTCCCTCACCCATGCCTAGCCTGAACACTGGTGACCTGTGGCCCAAACTCTAAGTAGAACTTTACCATTTTAAAAAAATGATAATTTCATAGAATTTTAATAACATCCTCCCCCTTAACTCCCCTTGGATCCTTTCTTATCTCCCTATCCCCCAACTTTGTTTCATCTTTTAAAACTGTATTTTATTTGATCAACTCTAATTTCTGTTGTTCATGAATTTCTGAGGTAGAGTCATCACTGGAGCTTGGTTGAACGACCAGGAATCCCACTCTTGGAGAAAAGCCACTCTCACACTTCATAAGTCACAACTCTCCCTAGCTCTTCTGTAGGGAGCAGAGCCTCATAAGTCCCTCCCCATTCTATGTTAAAATGTTGACTGGCTTAATCTGAAAAAAAGTCTTCTGCAGACAGCCATAGCTATCTGAGTTTGTTAAGTACAATGGTTCTGCCATGACCAAATGATATTATTTTAGACCTGTCCTCCACAGTCTCTGGCTCTTACATTTTTTTAACAAGAATTCTTCTCTATGGTCATTGAGCCTTGGGCTGGTGGTGATATCTCAATGTCACTTGTTTTCTACACTTTTGCCAGTTCTGAGTTTCTTCATTAACCACTGTGCACACTACACAGAGAAATAACTTTGAGATGCTCGAGAGATGCAGAAGCTCTAACTTATACAGAGAGAAGAAAATTTAGAAGACAGTTTGGTACAATGCCCATTTATCAAAATAATAGTAATAGGTGAATTCTCAACATAAGTTCTTAGCCAGATTTGCAGTATGGGGCATGTGTTTCCTTCTGTGGAATGGGTCTTAAACAGGAGTTGTGGCTGTTTTTGAAGAATTGGCAACATAAAATACATCTAGCAGATGTAATTTACCAATTCAGTGTTCCCTTTCTTTGGGAGATCCCAGGCCTAAAGCATGACCAGAATTAGGCTTTACAGTGTGAACTTCATTCTCTCATCTCAAACTATTGATGGCTTCTCACAGAGTCAGGTTCACCTCATAGATCATACTGGAGAGCTGTTAACATAACATCTTCTGATTTTTCCATTTCATAATCAAAAGAAAGGATTAAAACCTCATTTTATTTTAAATTGGTACTCCAAAAGGAACACTGAAACAACTTAGGTCAGGTGACAATCTCTAAAGTTACCAATATGCATTAAAAAGCATTTGATAGTCCAGACTCTTGTCAAATTCTCTGTATTTACTAAGTATACCCTTAAAGTAAGTATACTCAAAAACCTGGGAAGGATGTTTGAGAAGCAGCCACCCTATCCATTGTACCTAATGAACTATAGCCTCTCAGTGTTGTCTCTTCCCATTCCTTGATTTGATTTGCAGACTTCACCTCATACAATCAATCCCCAAGTATTACAGGTAACACCTTCTAAATAATCTCTTTACCCCATCTATATTACATTTTCACTGCTTATCCTGAAACATTAATTTAGTGGTTCATAATCTATAATGTTTATAATCTATAATGGTCTAATCACTACACTTCCATTAAGAAATATGAATTAATTAAACTTGGATTTTTTTCCATTAAAGGGCATATAGCCCATATGAAGACATTATTAAAATAAGATACCTGTGAGAGAGATGCATGAGGTGTTATGAAAAGAACTTAAAAGTTCAAAAGGATCATTAAAGGGAGTGATACATAAGCTAAGCTAAGCAATAGGCATTATTACTAGTAAAAGCAACAGTTTTGGTAAGGCTACTAAAGTAGCTAATTCTATATTCAATAATTCTTGACAATTATACAGGTTGATGAGCATGTCAGACCTCTCTGAATAATCCCTTAAGTACATTTGGATTAAAATGTGTGGTATATAAAATATTCTAATTTGGTGTATCTGCTTCAGCATCTGTGAATGACAGGGACTGGCAGATGCATAGAACCATAACAGGTACAGTCCTGAAAAGTGGAATAATAGCATGGATTCCAGTGAGTACTGGAAACTTAGCATGGGTCAGAGCTCAGGACAGACTGGTTCTTTATATTTTCCTTACAATTTTCTTGTACATCTAAGTATACAAAAGCCATTATTCTACAACTCTTTCTTTCTTCCTTCCTTCCTTCCTTTCTTTCTTTTGTAGCTTCCAGTACTTTGATTATTCCTTACCCTTTTCAAATTGACAGTATATATCCTGAGTGAACTCAAAACTTCTTCAATGCCTGATTTTCTTCCCAATAATAGAAAGCTTCAATTAAGCTGCAAATTCTTTACTAATAACACTCATTAACACCTAGGTGGGAATATTACCTCAGTCCTAGGGGAAATGAAAAACTGGATCAAAGCTGTGTTATCAAAGGTCTGAAACAAGTCCCCAGCAATAACTAGGCACAGAAAACATACTTATAGTTTGCTATAGTAGTTTATTCATTAGCTCACTGAAAAAAAAAATCATAGTCTCAGGAAACAGAAGTAAATAAAAGTTGATTTCTGTCCTTAAGTTACTTTAGTTGAGGGGGTCAAAGATTAAAAATAGTAGAATGTAGGATCCTGCACATGGTTTCTAAAGGTGAAGTGCTATCATAGGGAGAAATAATCAATTCTGCCTCAGAAGGTTGGGTCACGAAGGAGGCAAGAATCTAATCTAATTTACGAGGCATTGGAACTGGGCAATAAGCAGCAGTGACCTGCAGTGTATGAACTCTATTTGTCATTATGTCTCAGAGAGTCATCAATTTTGCATGTTACAAAAGCAATTGGGTACCACTTTCTGAGTGATATATGAAGAGAATACATTGCCTTGCTTTCTGAGGGTTCAGAGATCCTGAGACACCCTGGGAAATGAATTTACCGAGGAAGAGTGTTCCTAAGAAATGAACAAATACACAGATGTGACAGTTACTGGAGGTGAGAGACTCAAAGAGGAAGGGAAATGCTTCAATCATTCATTTACTCATTCGGTTAGCATTCACTAAGCTCTCCTTCAGGTAAACTCTGGATAATATCTTAGCATTTTGAGAATTACCAAAATCAATCATTAACATTAGTCTGGAAATCACCATCCTGTCAGCAGCCTCTGAAGCAACATCTTGGAAATGACTTTACATTCATAAACAGAGAGCACAGTGAAAAGTAGATGATAACCTGAAAGAAAGCTGGACAATTTAAATATTTCTTATTGTCTTGTTTGGCTTATAGATTTGGAGGACCTACTCACCCTGAAGATCACAGTCTTTATCCACAGCTAAGATACAGAATAGATAGAAAGGCAGGATTTCACAAGAATGAGGGGGCTCATATGCTGATGAGAGTGGAAAGGAATGCAAGTGTAACTCCAGAGCTGGAGATGCTGTCACTAAAGGTACCAGAACACTGAGTGGCCCTGTGCTTTCCAAGGCTTGCTGCCTGCAGTAGAGAGGTGTGTCATTTTCTTCACATATTTTGCTTTGTAGATATATTCCACTGCTTTAATACTCACATCCTACTTCAGCTTAACAGAGCTTGCTACATAAAGGATGTGCAATTCCTGGATCCTCTGGGATATTGTAATTAACCTTCCAGTAGAATATCTGAAATTGTTTTAAGGTTTTGTTTATCTTTATTATATGCGTGTATTGTTTGACTAGATATGTGTGTATTCACCATACTATGCAGTGCCCGCAGAATCCAGAAGAAGGAATCAGATCTCATGCAACTGGAGTTATGGACCATTGTGAGCTGCCATGTAGTTGCTAAAAACCAAACCTGGGTCCTCTGCAAGCAAAGCTGATGCTCTTAACCACCAAGCTATTTCTCCATATTATAAAGAAATAATCTGATAGCTAAAGGGTGAGTCATGGGCTAATGGAAGGTGTCCTTCTGTATGCTGTGAATATATGTTTCTCTTATTGGTTGATGATCCAGTAACCAGACAGGAGGTACAGGCATGGCTACCAGACTATTAATATTATGGGAGCAGGGAGTCAGAGAGTGGGTTTCAAGAGAAACACCATGTAGCTACTAGAAAGGTAGGATGCCGGGGTATTCTCCAGTAAGATAAGACCATGAAGAGATATATAGATTAATAGATATGGGTTAGCAATTGAGAGAGAGTTAGCCAATAAGAAAGCTGAGCTATCAGCCAACCAGTTTATAATTAATAGAAGCTTCTGTGTTCTCATTTGGAATTAAATAGCTGCAGGACCAGGCAGGTCAGAAACTTTCATCAAAAATGGGCAGCTCTCATATGTCAAGAGCCTCATGACAAAAACCATGCTTTGAATAGATTTCATCTCATTTTGATGATATTAATGCTACCAACAACAAAAAGATAAGTTAACATTAACTATATATGTTGGAAACTGTGTTAAATACAGTAAGCATTTTATCTATGAAATCTTCATTGCCTTCTAGGATTAACTAGGAGACAAACCTCTAGGTGAGTTTCTTACAGTGTATCTAGAACAGGAGAGTTTCCAGAGGGTTTAACTTAGGTGAGCTGATCAACTTAGAATGAGGTCAGCACTGTCTAATAGGCTGGGCTCCCAGAATAAATTACAGAGGAGGAAGCAGACTGAATGAACAGCAGAATTCTCCCATCTCTGACTCAGTGTGACTAGATGCTTCATGATCTTGCTGCCATAATTTCTGGTCATTGTGGCCTGGAATGTATAATCAAATTATGAACCAAAGTAAACTGTTCTTCCTTTGAGTTACTTTGTCATGAATTTTGTCCCTACAATCAGAGAATCAATAAACACAACCTGCTTTCTTATTTTAACTGTAGAAATAGGATCTACTCCTTTCAAAAGTAAGTTTACCAGAAAAGTTCCAGGAGAGAAATTTGCTAATGAAGAAAATAACAAGTTAATGATAGAAACACTTTGTAAACCATGGTGGATTTTCAGGTTGAGAAGCTGATAAATAAAAAGATAAGCTTTTCAAAACAATTACTGGTTGACAGTGAAAATTGTCATTGTTCAACTCATAAAAAAACAAATAAAAACAGTAGGCAATAATGAAGTAATTTTAGAAAACATTACAATGTGATGATGTTGAGTGTGTTCTCAAATTTAGTAAAGCAGGCAGGCATGCTCAAGATATTTTCAGATTTTAATGAAAGTTAATTTGATACTAGGTCTCAAAAGCTGCTAAAAATCCATATTCCTCTACATCAATAACTCAAATCTTTGAAATGTATTCTAAAGTATTAAAGATACAAGCAAAACTTTTGAAAATATTACATAAACATAAGTTGAAAATAATCTTATTATCTAATGACTCAGATGTTTGAAGCATATTCAAATAATGGAATTGTATGCAAATATTAATTGCAATAATTGTGAGTCCTCTAGCTCCTACTTTGCTCTTCAAAAATAGTTGGCCTCTTTTTTATTTTATTTACTTAATTAATTTAAATAAACTTTGGTTTTTCAAGACAGGGTTTCCCTGTATTGTTTTAGAGCCTGTCCTGGAACTCGTTCTGTAGACCAGGCTGGTCACATAGATCCACCTGCCTCTGTCTCCCCTATCTGGGACTAAAGGCATGCACCACCAACACCTAGCTAGTTGGTCTCTTTTTAAAGGTAGTTTGCATTTCCTTATGAACTTTAGGATCAGCTTATTACTCTCTGTGACAGTCCTAGCTTGTATTTTGATGAGATTTATGTTGAATCTATAGAGCAATATGAACTTTCATCCCTTTAGATGCTTACATTTCCCAGGATGGTATGCATTTTTAATACATAAATTTTGTTCTTTTTTTTCATTAAGTTTATACTTATTTTATTCTTTTAGATCCTATGTATTGCAAATATAATTCTTTACTTAATTTTCAATTTTGGATTTTAAGCTGCTAACAACTGGCATCGCAATTGAATTTTGAAGATTGATTTTTATTCCTTAAAATATTTCTGAACTTATTAGTTGCCAGATCTTTTAGTGGAATCCTGAAGACAAGGTTTCCATTTTGTCATTGCTAAACTTGATATTTTTTCTTGTTCTTGCTTCATTGCAATGGCTAGAAACTTCACTTAGAATGGACAGCATAAGTAAGAGGAATGAGCATTTTTGTCTCTGTTCTGTCTGTGGAAAAAAATATTAGTCACAGCTATAAAGCTAATTATTGGTGTTTTCAGTTAGGAGTTGATCTTCATTTTCAAAGTAAATAGATTTAGAATCACTATGGAAACAACTGTTTATAAGGGTGCATCTGAAAGGTTTAACTCAAAATGGAAGGGACAACACGCCTTGAATTGTGTGGGTAGCACTGTTCTTTATGCCTGGGTTCTGACATGAATTAAAAGGAGAATGAAAGCTGACATCAGAATTCATCTCTCTGCTTCTTAACTCAGGCTGAGGCAGTATGGCCAGCAACCTCACTTCCTGACACCAATCCTCCCCAGCCATGATGGACTACATACTCAAAGTCAGAGCAGTACTAAATCCTTCTCCCATAGTCTATGCCTGGTGAGGCATTTGATTACAGCAACAAAAACGTAATGAGCACAGGTGTTTTAGTGCAGCTGAGGAAATTTTCTTCTGACTTTAGACTGTTGGATCTTTATGAAAAAAAATTTGAATATTTGATTCAAAGGCAGGGATTACTTCTCAAGATGTTTTTTTTTTCTGTTGTTAATTATAACTTATTTTTTAATTAAAAATGCAAATAATATTTATACATTCATTTGTATTTGAAGTTTTATATGGTATATTTGTGGAATGGCTAAATTAATGTCATTAACTATTGGAAGAAGTTTCTGTCCCACAAGCAGCTCCCAAATAACACACTGAGGCCTAGTACTAATTATAAATGCAAAGATAATAGCTCAGGCTTGTTACTAGCTAACTTTTACATTTTCAATTAATCCATATTTTATCTTCACTTTGACACATGGCTTGGTACCTTTGCTCAGTACAGCCTGTCCATCTTACTTCTCTCTGTGTCTGCTCTCCCAACTTTGGCCTTCTTCCTCCCAGCATTCTCAGTTTGGCTCTGTCACATAACTTTATCCTGTTTAGCCATTTGTCAGTGAGCTTCTTTATTAAACCAATGACAGCAACAGTGTAAAGCAGTATTCCACAATTAACATACGTGTTATCACACATACTTACCTTTTTTTTTCAATGACAGGATATTAAAACCCATTCCCCAAACATTTTTTCAAGGGTGCCCTAGTGTTTTTGAATATGGGCCGTGTGATGCAGAGTGGACCTCTCATTATCTTTCCTGTCCCTTGACCTGCCTCTCCTTGGGTTCTCTACCTATTAATCCCCATTTGCTGCCATTTTACTTTGTATTTATTGGGCTGGTTAGGTCTGATATGAGTAATTTTAACAGTGAGGATGGGGATAAATAGCTGAAGTATCATAGTACTCGGGAATCCTTCTGTAGCTGGTGAATAAGCACAGAAGTCAGTCTGATCATGGCCTGTCCTCACAGAAAATCCTCTGGTCTTACCACTCCCTACTTATTTGACTTGCCTGTTCCTCTCATGAATATAGATGGATGGAAACCTTAAAAATCTATTTCTAAGATCCCCCAAAGTAGTTTATTAGGATTAGGATGGTTTTTAGATTTATTTATTTAATGTGGATGAGTGTTTTACCTGCACAGATGTATGTGAACCATATTCATGTCTGGTGCCCCAGAGGTCAGAAGAAGACACACTGAGTTTTCTGGAACTGTAGTTACAAAGGCTAAGAACCACCCAGTGGGTGTTGGGAACCAAGTCCAAGACATCTGTTAGAGCAAGTACTCTTAACTTCTGAGTACCTTTCCAGGCTCAAATTAGCATGCCTGGCTTATAACAGTGATGTGTAGAAAGACAAGTGGAGACAACCCATTGTGGCAGAGCAAGCAGCAGGAATCTTCTAACTCTGGACTATTGGGTACAGATGGAGTCTGCAATGCCCTGTAAGAATCTTTTTTTTTTTTTTTGATATTATGCTGATGGCCAGTTACTAGTTTCTTGTCAGCTAGCTCTGTCTTAAATATTAACCCATTTCTATTAATCTAAGTATTTCCTCGTGGTCTCATCTTACCGGTGAGAAGGGCTGGCGTTCTGCTCTCTCCGTCTGTCTTCCATCTTGGATCTCCTCCCTACTACTTCCTCTCTCCTACTTCTCTACTAGTCCCACCTATCTTGCTTTCCTATTGGCCAATAGTGTTTTATTCATTAACCAATAAGAGAAACATATTTACAGAATGGCATCTCCCATCATCTCTTTTCTGTCTAAATGAAAAGAAGGGTTTTAACTTTAACATAGCAAAATATCAAATAAGAACCACAGTTAACAATATTTAGTCCATTAACATTTAGCAAGATTTAAATAAAATATTTCATCATCTATCCTATCTTTGTGAGTCTATATGCAACTTATCTTTAATCCTAAATAAGGAAAACTATAACCATAACTACCTGTCTTCAACTCCATCAAAAACCACAGGAGGATTACATATAAATTCTAGAAATGACAGAGACAACTCACTGCCTGGTCAGTTACCAGAAGTTTTTCTGTAATGTTCCATCTTCAGCCTATAGGCCATAGTGTGTCTG
Organism: Phodopus roborovskii; assembly: GCF_943737965.1. Lineage (NCBI taxonomy): Eukaryota > Metazoa > Chordata > Mammalia > Rodentia > Cricetidae > Phodopus > Phodopus roborovskii. Next base: position 39,905,519 of record NW_026126525.1, on the reverse strand, counting down.
GCAGATTCCTCAGCAAAGCAGGACACTTTAATCTGTTCGTCTGTATTGGGAGTTTGTCAGTCACTTTTCTCTGGTCCTGCAGAATGTGTGACAGACTCTTTCATAAAGCAGGAACCGTGTAGCAAATGTCCATGTTGTATCAGCAGTCATTTTCCTGTGGCTCCTGCATTTATAGTTCATAGAGCATGAAGTCAAACAGTCCAGACAAGAGAAGTTTCTTGCCCAAATGGCTAGTCTTGCCATATTGTTAGTAAACTCCATAGCGTGTTTCCTTCAATGTCAAACTTCCTTTCAGAGGCAGGTGGTGTTGCCAGAAGCAGTTGTGCCTTATTGTTAAGCAAAACTCTAAAGCATTTTAAATGCCATACTCTGTAGGTCTTTGAAAGGTTTGAAGAATGCCTATCCATCTCAATTACATCTTTTTTTTTTATTTCTTATAATTAAGTCCATTTAAATGAAAACAAACATTTATAGACAATATTAGGGAATTTGGGCGTCATTATGTCCAAACTACTGCCTGCTGGTAAGGGGTACTGACAGGAGGGATTCTAAGAAGATGCAGAAATCCTGGCTGTAGTCTGCAAGACTGCATTGTCCAGCTGTTTTGAATGTAGGATCACTTGGTTCTCTGTTTCAGGTGGTCTGGCTTGATCAAATCACATTATTCTGGAAGGAATCCACAGCTTTTCATTTTATGTGGAAACAAAAATAGAGTCCTTTTCCCCAGTAACTTGTCCTTGAACTTAAATTTTGGAGTCAAAGCATTTTTTTAATTTAATTTATCATTTTACATGTTGATCCCAGTTCCCTTTCCCTCCCTCCCTCACTCCCTCCGTCCTTCCCTTCCTTTTGCCCTCTCTGCCCTCTCACATGCATGCTAACCACACTCTCCTCCCATCCCCCCACCCCAATTCCATATGTAGGGGAATGCCATCCAGTTGGGGTCATGTAGATCTGACAGGTCATGTGCAGTAGTGACTAGGGCTTCTCTCCTGTCTCTAGGTTAAGGCAGTTTTCCCTCCATGGGGGATGTGTTCGCAAGATCCTTTTGTGCACCAGGAATACATCCTGGCTCCACTGTCTGAGGTCACTTAGACTGCTCAGTCCTTCTTGCTGAGACTCATATTCAGGGGGGCCTGATTATGTCCAATGCTGGCTTCCCAGGTATCAGTCTGGGGGCCCATTAGCTCCTCCTTGCTCAGGAAAGCTGTCTCTATGTGTTTCTGCCGCCTGGTCTTGTCCTCTCCATCTGCTTCTGGGTTCTAGTTCGACTCAGTGTTTCCAACAGGCATTAGATGAGGGCTCCATGAATAAGTTAGTTGTTGATCTCACTATCCAGGAAGGGCATTTATGGTAGCCTTTCCACAGAAGCTCAAATTGTTAGTTGGTGGCAGTCTTGTAGTTCTCTAGACCTTTTTTTGTGTTCAATTTTATCTTCAAACCAATATTGGCTCCCTCTTTTATGCTCTCTCTCTCTTTCTTTCTCTCTCTCTCTCCCTCTCCCTCTCTCTCTCTCTTTCTGTCTCTCTCCTGTCTTCTGTTCCTAACTGGGCTCAATCTTCCTGGTCACACGTGTTTTCCTTTCCTCCCCCTCACTTTCTCCTGCTTCTCTCTCCATTTGCTGCCCCCCATACTTCCCCTGTGTTCTGGGGGACTTCTCCCATCCTGGTTCTGTGAGGAACATTACATGAATCTCTTAGAATACAACTTGTATCCTAGTTCCTCTGGTGGTGTGAATTATAGGCTGAGGATACTTTGCTCTAGGTCTAAAATCCATATATGAGTGAGTACATACTATGTTCCTCTTTTTGTGACTGGGTTACCTCATTCAGGATGGTTTCTTCATGTGCCATCCAATTGCCTGCGAATTTCAAGATACCCTTATTTTTTTCTGCAGTGTAGTATTCCATTGTGTAGATGTGCCACATCTTCATTATCCATTCTTCAATTGAGGGGCATCTAGGTTGCTTCCAGGTTCTTGCTATTACAAGTAGTGCTGTTATGAACATAGTTGAACAGATGTCTTTGTTGCATGGATGTGGATCCTTTGTGTATATGCCTAAGAGGGGGATTGCCGGGTCCTGTGGTAAACTAATTCCCATTTTCCTGAGGAACCGCCATACTGATATCCAAAATAGCTGTATGAGTTTGCACTCCCACCAGCAGTGGAGGAGTGTTCCCATTTCTCCACATCCTCTCCAACATGAGTCATCATTGGTGTTTCTAATTTTAGCCATTCTTGCAGGGGTAAGATGGTATCTCAAAGTTGTTTTGATTTGCATTTCCCTGATAGCTAAGGATGTGGAGCATTTTCTTAAGTGTCTTTCAGCCTTTTTGATTTCCTCTATTGAGAATTCTTTCTTCAGTTGTGTACCCCATTTTTTAATAGGGTTATTTGGTATTTTGTTGATTAGTTTCTTGAGTTCTTTGTATATTTTGGAGATCAGTCCTTTGTCGGATATAGAATTGGTGAACATCTTTTCCCAGTCTGTGGGCTGCCGCTTGGTCTTGTCCCCTGTGTCCTGTGCCTTACAGAAGCTTCTAAGTTTGAAGAGGTCCCATTTATTAATTGTTGCTCTCAGTGTCTGTGCCGCTAGAGTTATGTTCAGGAAACGGATTCCTATACCAATTTGTTCAAGGGTACCTCCTACTTTCTCGTCTAAGACGTTCAATGTGGCTGGATTGATGTTGAGGTTTTGAAACCATTTGGACTTGTGATTTGTGCATGGTGCCAGACATGGGTCTATCTGCAGTCTTCTACACACCCTCATCCAATTGTGCCAGCACGATTTGTTGAAGATGCTGTCTTTGCCCCATTGTATAATTTTAGCTGTTTTGTCGAAAATCAGGTGTTCATAGGTGTGTGGGGTAATATCAGGATTTTCAGTTCTATTCCATTGGTCTACCTGTCTATTTTTATGCCAATACCAGGCTGTTTTCAGAACTATAGCTCCATAGTAGAGCTTAAATTCAGGAATGGTGATACATCCTGAAGTTCTGATGGGAGATGCCATTCTGTAAATATGTTTCTCATACTGGTTAATGAGTAAAAACACTGTTGGCCAATAGGAAAGGAAGATAGGAGGGACTAGGAGACAAGGAGGAAAGAGGTAGTAAGGAGGAGCCAAGATGGAGAGTCTGGAGAAAGCAGAATGCCAGCCAGCTCCCTGGTAAGAGAAATACATAGATCAGCAGAAATGGGTTAATAATTAAGATAGAGCTAGCAATTAAGAAACAAGTAACCAAGCCAATAGCATTGTATCAAATACAGAATCTCTGTGTGTTATTTGTGGCTGGCGTGGCGGAGGGACCAGACCAGGGGGCAGGCGGAAACACCGTACTCATTACAAAGTTCTTTTATTTTATAGGGTTGTTTTGTCTATCCTGGGTCTTTTGTTTTTCCATATATAGTTGATTATTATCCTTTCAAGGTCAGTGAAGAATTGTGGTGGAATTTTAATGGGGATTGCATTGAATCTGTAGATTGCTTTTGGCAAGATTGCCATTTTTACTATGTTTATCCTACCTATCCAAGAGCATGGGAGATTTTTCCATTTTCTGGTATCTTCTTTAATTCCTTTCTTTAGAGCCACAAAGTTCTTACTATATAGGTCTTTTACTTGTTTGGTAAGCATTACACCAAGATACTTTATGTTGTTTGTGGCTATTGTAAACGGTGATGTTTCTCTGATTTCTTTCTCTGCCTCTTTGTCGTCTGAAAAAAGTAGGGCTACTGATTTTTTTTTTGAGTTTATCTTGTATCCTGCTAGTTTGCTGAAGGTGTTTATCAGCTGTAGGAGTTCCCTGGTATTATTTATTGGGTCGCTTATGTAAACTATCATATCATCTGCAAATAGAGACAGTTTGACATCTTCCTTTCCAATTTGGATCCCCTTGATCTCCTTTTGTTGTCTTATTGCTTTAAATAGAACTTCCAGTACGATATTGAAGAGATATGGAGAGAGAGGGCAGCCTTGTCTTGTTCCTGATTTTAGAGGAATTGGCTTAAGTTCCTCTCCATTCAGTTTGATGTTGGCAGTTGGTTTGCTGTATATTGCTCTTATTATGTTTAGTTATGTTCCTGTTATCCCTGATCTCTCCAAGACCTTTATCATGAAAGGGTGTTGAATTTTGTCGAAGGCTTTTTCCGCATCTAGGGAGATAATCATATGGTTTTTTTCTTTTTCTGTTTGTTTATATGGTGGATCACGTTGATAGATTTTCGTATGTTAAACCATCCCTGCATTCCAGGGATGAAGCCTACTTGGTCATAGTGGATGATTTCTTTGATGTATTCTTGAATTCGGTTTGCCAGTAATTTATTGAGTATTTATGCATTGATATTCATCATGGATATTGGTCTGTAGTTTACTTTCTTAGTTGTGTCTTTGTGAGGCTTGGATACCACGGTTATTGTGGCCTCATAAAAAGAGTTTGGCAATGAACCTTCTATTTCTATTTTGTGGAAAAGTTTGAGGAGTAGTGGTATTAGTTCTTCCTTGAATGTCAGGTAGAATTCTGCACTGAATGCATCTGGCCCTGGCTTTTTTTTTTGGTTGGAAGGCTTTCAATGACTGCTTCTATTTCATTGAGGGTTATAAGTCTATTTAAGTTGTTTGTTTGTTCTTGATTTAATTTTGGTAAGTGATAGTTATCCAGAAATTTGTTCATTTCCCTGTAAGAATCTTATTGTGTGCTGTAGCTTGAGTATTTCTTGGAAGATGAAATCAAAGCCTGTTTGTTCAGACAATAATAGTTCTGCACTGTTGGCAGAACTATAACCCCATCTTAGCTTTCATACTCTAAGGTTGATACTGCTGTATACACATAAAAACAAAGGCAATCCACCCAATAAAGGGTTCCCAGCATAAAACTGGCACTGTTGTTAAATAACAACAAAAATATTTACTTTGTCAATTAATAATTATTGAGGCCTTCCCATCTACTAAATGTTATAGAACATCCTTTGTAACTTATTTACTTATTAACAATGTAGTGTTCTAATGTGAACTTTAAATGAAAACATATTGCTTTTAAAGCTCAAATGCTATTACACATATATATTTGTTATCTGCCATATTTATAATATTTAAATGCATATATCAAAGTTAAAGCTATCCTAAAGAGAATGGAATTACCAAGTAGTTTCCACATTACTACAGATGTTTATAGATAGAATAAAGTCAATATTATATTCGAGATGTTAGAATTATCATGAAGTATGATTTAACAATATTGTAAGAGTTCCTGTGTCTCCAAGTAGGAAATCCACATTTCAGTCCCAGAACCATATTCTTAAAGCAAAGCAACAAAAATCTGTATATGGATTTACTCCCAAACTCCATATTTTCTTTATGTGTGAAGCTGGCCTTAGTCAGTGTCTCATTTGGATAGAAAGACACAGCTAAGGTGCTTCTAGAACCTTGTGCCTTATTATTCCTGTCTTGACAGTGCATTCTTTTCTTTTTTAGCATGACAAGCACTTTTTCTCTGTTGTTGACTCCATCTCACCCACACCAGATGAGTGTGGTTGCCAATTTGTTCCATAAGTGGTCCTTGTTTGGATACTCTTCTTTATTTGTGTTGCCTCCTATGTGTGGCTGTATGAATCATGGGTTATTACAATACCAGAACTTAGTTGAGAAAAATCTAATAACTTTGAAATCTTCATCTCAAAACATGCTCCTATGGCTTCTATGTCATTAACCACAGCTCATGTTGCTGTGCTGTCATGATAGGAATTGTTTGCTATGCCTTCATTAGAAGAAATAAAAAGCTTCGCAAAGAGCTATCATGCATGTTCATGCTCCTAATGCAATTATAAAGTCAGTTTGTCTAATCTGAAGTAGTGGTGGTGGGAACATCTTGACATCTGGAGATCACAAAGGAGAGCAGCAGTAAGTTTAGTGGGAAAATGTTCCTGATTCACTGTGGCTGTCTCTGACTAATGAAGCATCATACAATGATCAAGGTCATTTTTGTAAGTCCTTTATTGTTTAAATTGTTGTGCATATGAGAGATTCAGATTTGGTTGGGTCCATTTGGCTGGTACTAACTATGAAAATGTGTCCCTGGAGAAAACTGCCTCACAGAGGCATGAAAGCAAACACTATCTGTGTGGCCAGGAAGGACCTAGAAGAATCTTGCTTAGTCCCGATGAAAACCAGGCATAAGGCCAACTCCTTTTTATATTTGGTTTTCATGAGATCTGTCTGTGGGGGAGCTCTGAGTGTTTTAGTGCAATAACAAGCTTGTGTTCTCTGAGCCAATTAGTATGTAATTAGGTGTTGGCTAATGAGGAGGAGGGCAAAGGTGGAACTGGCAGAGGGAGCTAGTGTGGGTGTGACTCTTGTGTATGCAGGTGGTGAAACAGCACATGTTGAGAGCTAAATTGAATTGCTAAAACCCCCTAATTTGTCATGCTCCATTAGTAAGTGCTTGAGTAGACATTCAGCATTCTTTCTCCATCTCCGTGAAATGCTACTGTGTTCCTCTTGGTAGCTACATGCTACCAAGTACACATGTGTTAACATTTATTCATTGAGCATTTTTGAAGACTTTACCCAAGTACTAAGTTACATATAGGAAAACAAAAGAAAATGCTCAGCGTATTTATTCTTCCATTCAACTTATATATTCTTTACATTTTACCAGTGAGCTAAACAATGACCCTTGTTTTCATGGAGTTTACATTCTAGTGAAAAGACATGGACCCCAAACAACAAAAGTAGGAATCTTAGGCAGGTGATAATGGAAAAAACAGAGAGAGAGATGTGGATAAGTTTTGAAAATGTAGTTGAAGGATGGAAAAGTTTTGAAACGGTAGTGTGGGTATGCTTTCTACGAATGTAAGAGCTAGGCAATGTTTTGAAGTAGATGTGAAAGGACAAAATTGAGGGACATGCAGCAGAAATTGACACAAAAATAATGTATCCAGTATAGTGAAAAAGATCACATCATTCTTTGGCCCTTTCATGCCTGCTATTCTGATGTTTACACAGGTAAAGGCTATTCAGGCTACTGTGTTCTGCACTCTCAGATCTGTTTACAAACTAAGGTGGGGTAAAGACAAGGAGATATATGGCCTTTGTAAAGGAGAAGACATCATGAGTCAAATTGTATTTTCGGACAGAAAATATATACATATTTCTTATCTCTGAGTTCTTTCCGAGGATGCAGCAACCTCTGGGCTTTACAGTCCTTAAAAGTGACCTTACACTGTTTCTCCTTTTAATTTTTCTGGTCCCTTTAAATCTTCATAGTTAGAGAGATGGTGTTCTTGGTTACCTTTTTCCTTCTGTCTAGAAAAATGTTAAAGTCTATTAGAATACAAAATACTTAAATACAAAATGCTGCTTTATTAATAATCTTTGATACAATAGCAAACTTTCAACTAATAAGAATGCATGCATTTTTCTGCTCTAGGCAATCAAGGTGATGATTTGATTTTCATTTCAAATCAACTTTTCAAAGTTTTAAAGTTACATATATCTCTAAAATTCAGGAAAACTTCAAGCAATGAGCAAGTTCTAATGGTCTACGCTTTCTTAATAGTGAGACATTTCATCCCTTCCTATCTAGAGAACTAATGATGCTTTGGCAGCAGGAAATGGAGCACATTCGAGGCCTTTAATGTGTAGGTTGCCTGTGTTGTAACATCTCTGGGATACTCATACATTATCAAGGAAACCACATTACCAGGGAGTATTGTTATGATGTTCTGTGCTCTTGGCAAACCGTTACCTTGATACAATTATCTTTTGATAGTTAGTGGAAGTGGGTTAGACACCAGTGGAGACCATTTGGGTTTGGTTTAGTTTTTTTATTCAACACTATATCCAGGAATATAGGGCATTGTCACTATAGTTCTTAATTCCAGTCTGTGCAGTAGTCTCACTGACTTGTGTCAAATGCCCGTACTCTCAATCAAATTTCCCATCCAACATGGCTCTTTTCTAAGTGTCTGCTGATACACTGACTTCCTTCAGGCCTCACAGACAACTACAGGTGCACATTTCAGACTAACTCAATGAAGTGTCCTCCCCATTCCTCATCAGGGACCTCTCTCACTTGCATCTGTCAGATGATATGCTAACAGCCAAAAGCAGAGCAGAATCTAACCTCTTTGTTTACAGCATGTTATTATTGTTCTTTGTGTGTGAAGGCATATTGAGTTAGGCATTTCTTTTCACTATGATAAAATACTGGATGGAAGCAACTTAAGTGAGAAGATTACCTTAGCTCACATTTCAGAGGGAGTCGTGCATGATAAGAGGGAACAAACTGACTGAAGGACCTAATCTGTGGCAGTGAATTGGGGCAGGTTTCTTACATCTTTCTAGATCAGAAAACAGAGGACTTGACTTGAAGTAGGCAAGTTTATAATCCTCAGAAACCTACTTCCAGTGAGATCTCAGAAAGTCATGTCTCTTGCTTTGAAGTATCCACAGCTGATCTAAACAGCACCACCAGCTGGGACCAAGGCTTCACACACAAGAGCTTGTGAGAGGCATCTGAAATTCCAACTGTAACAGAAGGTGACCCTACTAACTGAATAGCCTTGGAGCAAACATTTCCAATTCTTCCTCCAGTAATAGGTATAGATTTGTTCTGGCATGCTTGTGTCATTCTGGGTGAAGCTCAGAGCATGGACAATCGGCCTCCATGGGGCATTGAGTGCATGTAGCCATGCAGTGGTCAACACCATGAACTAATCTGTTGTTTAGTGGTTAGAGAAGTTTTTAGTACCCAAGTCAGTGCTGACCCTTACAGAGCTAAACAGAGCCTGCTAAGAACTAGACACAATTTCTTGTCTGAGATGTCCAATTCATTAAGATTGTATCTATTGAGAAGGAGTTTTTGACCCCTCCTCTACCATGTGGTGACATTGGTGAGAGAAAAATGCCCTCCCCACCTCACTCATTACCTCCTGCAGCAGGGGATAGAGCCAGCTCCAGGGTTACAAGGGTGGAAGAGCTAGTTCTCACCAGCAGCAGTGCATGAGAAAGCATGCATTGTCCCCCCTGTCTGGGCAGCACACTCATGCTGACACTCTTGTTAGCTTGCAGGTGAGCTAGCTCTGAGGGCATGAGAACAAGAGAACTGACCCTCCCCAAACCCACCCAGAAATTGGGAGAGAGGGCAGTATACTTTGCCTGGGTAAAACAGTAGAGCTGTCCCTGGTGGAGTGAGTGTGAGGGACCCTGATCTAAAGACCTAGTAGCAGGAGATCTGGGCCCATTCCCTGCTGCAGGCTGCTTTGGGTAAGCTAGCTGAAGAGCTCACCTGGATAGAGACAATGAGGGAAAATTAGCAGGCTGACTAACCTATCTGTCATCCAGGCGTAGAACCAGAGCTATGAGTTGCCCCCTAACACCCAATATCTCCTGAATCTATGAACTGTTGGAACATTTGAAAGGGACAAAACTAAAGATCCAAAACAGCAGAATCTCCTTGAAGTAGGACAACAGGATATCCAAAAAAGGACCCCAGGATATCCAAAAAGACCTTGAGACAAACCAAATGACTTGAGGCAATGAACACTTCCAAGTAAACTTGAATGGACTAAAGGGTTTAACCGTGTGACTCAGTGGGCCACACTACAGCTTCCATGACAAGATTCTTCTCTTTTTGTTTTGTTTGTTTTGGGTAATTTGTTTTTCTTCTGTTTTGTTTCTTTGTTTTGTTTTTTAGATTTTGGGTTTTCTTTTAAATTTGGTTTTAATTTGGGGGAGTTGCAATAGCAGAGATAAGTAGGATCAGAATGTGTGATGTGAAATCTACAAAGAATCAATAAAAGTTTTTAAAAAAGGAGACTTTGAGTATCATTTTTTAAGATGATAATGAAAATTAGTAGATAACCCATGATTTTAATCTGTTTTATCACACAGACATGATATTTCATCTTTATACTAAATTGTCTTATCTACTATTTTACTAATATTATATGTGTGTTTTAATGATTCTGGGTATCACAATTAGGATCTTTCATATATTTGGTAAATGTTCCCTTTAGCCACAGCCTCAGTCTGATACATAAAGTTTAGCCCATTTAATAGACTTTAGTCCAGCCCTGTAAAACCAGGCATACTTTAAAACTTTTATATGGGGACTGCAGTGTCAGACCTTTGTGGTAAAGTCCAGAGAGAGTTCTTTCTTTGAATAAGAGAACCCTCAAGGTATAGATAGAGTCATGTTCCCTCCTAAGAAGCCACAGAGAAGCTTTGCCAGTATGTGGCTGATTGTCATAATATTTAAAACGTTTTCTGTGAGGTGAGGTTTGTTAGAATACAGTTTACTGGGTGACTAAAAGGGCTACATGACAAATAATCTACTTTAGTAAAGTGGGGGCAGTAGGATCCTCACTCCTTGGAAACTGAGTATTTTGAAGAAAGCTGATTTAATGAGTCATCAAATTCTGATCTAGCACCCAACAATGGGAAACCAATTGTTTTATCAAGGATAAGTTCACAAAACTTGAGCAATTGAGAGGATAGCTGGTTTTCCTGAAGGTCAGTGAGTAAAAACATATTGCATTTTAAGATACTACTGAAATTTAGGGGAAAAAAGAATTTTTGCTAATTAAAAGTAGATGGCATATAATGCATCTAAATGCATGCTAAATAAAAATGAGGAAGCAGAGTTATTATAAAATTGTAGTATAGCTCCAACTTTAAAGGTTTTAAGCTATCATAGAAGAAATGAAATTTTATAGATTTCAGAGGGAAAATTTTCCAGAGAGTATAAATGTAAGGTCTAGATTATTGTTATGTTAAAAAAAAGGTTTCATAAAATATGGTTTTATTTCTGTAGTGCTTGTTGGTTTGATTTTACTTTAAGAAAGATCTACAAAGCATTATCAAGTAAATTGTAATAGGTCATAGCAAACGGAAATAAGAAAGTGAAGAAACAAAAAAGAAAAAGAAAAGGAGAGGGTTTCTTGTCTAGTATAAAAAAATTTTTTTCCCAGTTATATTGCCACTGAATGGTTCTGTATTAGTTAATTATATGTTGTTGTGATAAAACATCATGGCCAAGGATTCTATTTAAGAGTTCACTTTGTCTTAGAGTCCAGAGGTCTAGAGGTCCCAGTGGTGAGGACAGCAGGCAGCAGGCATGGAAGCAGAAGAAAACTGACAGCCCACATCTTGAACTGCAAGACTACGCAAAAAGACCAAAATAAAAGTGGCATTAGGATCATAATGTCAAAACCCACCCCCAGTGACATATTTCCTGCAGCAAAGCTGGACCTTCTGAATCTTTACAAATTGTACCATCAACTGAAGACCAAGTGTTCAAATGCCTGAGACTATAGTGGACATTTCTTATGCAAATCACATCTTCTGTCCTAGCACATACTTAACTCAAGTGGTCAAAGAACAGCTGTTCTGCCAAGACCCTAAGTCATTTTGCCTTTGTTATTATTATTGTATAAAGAGCTTCTGTTATTTCAATTTTTAATTCCTACCTTATTTCACTGCTTTTAAAATGTGGGTCACAACTCACCACAAGTCTTGTAACTAAATGGGGTGGAACAATACCATGTTTCTGAAATGTAATAACTGAAATTTAGTTCAAAATCAGTACATGTGATGCATTTCTTGCAGCATTTGTCCATGTCGTATCAAGTAACTTCACTACTGCTCTGACTCTGAACAAGCAACAAGCAACATGTGCATTTTGCATTATGCCTGACCTCATAACATGCAAGCCAATGAAAACTGCCCAAAACACCTCACCTCAGATTCAAGACTGTGGTAGTGAGTGCAGTGCTTTTATTTGAATATAGTCTTCTCTTAAAGGCACACAGTGGTTTAATTATAGAAAGCAAGGACCTTTAATGTTTCCCTGCCATTATTCCTGAGAATTTAAGTATCAAACTAGCACATCTCTGGTTTATATCTTGTTAGAATGTTTGATGTTAAAAAATGTTTGATTTGCTCATTTGTGTTTCATTCAAAGTTTGGGATTAAGAAATATCAAACTATTTCTGAAATGGTTCTCATGTTACACTATGAACTTAAGTTTCATCCTCAGCACCGATAATTTTAAACCAAACCACTAACCAACTTAGAACATTTTTGAGACACCCTCTTCATAGCCTTCAGTATTAAATATTTGGCCAGAATTAAATTCTTTATGGCAAAGTAAATACTCAAATCCATATTGTTTGCTTTGTCCTTTAATAAGCAGTAAAATATGTATAACAACTAATTGTTGCAAATTATATACATGGTTTTTTCTTAGAAAATTACTTTTATACTAATTTTATGTAGCTATGTCTCTGGGGTCATCTAAAATTTTTTTCAAACAAAAAGGGGGTCATAAAGAGGATAATTTAAGATGTCCTGCTCTATTTAGTTTTCAGTTCATGACTTCCCCAAGAATCCCTCTTGGGTTCCTCCTAGTGTGTGAGATAAGCCCTACTATTGCTGTAGCTTACTTCCCTGACAGGGCTTTCAGGACAAAGGCAAGGCCTAGTAGGATCACCAGGAAGACTCTCAGAACAAACGTCAGTGGGTACTAAGGCAATGAGACATCTCTGAACATATTTCTACAGTGGAGACAGACCCCCCCCCGCCCAAGCTGAGTGATGCTCAGTGAACGCAAATAAGGAAACAGTGACCTGTTCCTAATACCACAGCAAGAATACTGTGGATTGAGGATGAGAACCAATGGTACCTGTGCTCATATATGGCTTGAACAGTGACTTTTCTCACCAGCCAAATGTAAGAGTTTAAGATTTTCAGGACCCTTGTCAGAGAACACTGAACATTGCATCACAGAAGCTTGGAATCACTGGCTCTAAACTTGACACTGACCTGCTCTAGCTTATTAAAATTTTAAAGAAAACACAAACACAGAAGCAGAAAACATCAAGGGAAGGCAGAAATTGAGGAGAGAGAGATTTAGCTACACAATAGAAAAGTAATTCTGAAATATTCCAAAAGTTCTAACAGAAAGCAAGTTAAAATACACAAATAGAATTTAATTAATAACTTCTAAGTATGCAAAGTGTGACCAATAATTAGTAGATAAATTAGCCACTTGAAAATGACTGAGGATGTTCCTGGGAGGGGAAATAGAATAGATTTTGTAGGTAGACAAGGGATGGTGGAAGGGAACAGAATGGTGAGGTGGTGAGGGGGAGGGGAGATAAGGTTGAGGGAGTGAATGTAAGAAGATACAGATAGAATTGAGGAGCACTAGAAGGATGGTATAGAAACTTGGTGCAGTGGAAACTTCCTAAAATAAATTAAAAAGTAATTTTAATGAGATCTTCTAATAATAGGGAAGATGGACTCCTAACTGGCCAACTCTTGTAGCCGGGCAAGGCTTCTAGTGGCAGGACAAGGTGGCATTCAATTGAGTTGTTGGTCAAGAAGATCCCATGGAAATCTCCAGACAACCAAGGCTGTTCCAAGACAATGGAAATTGGCATCTCCATTGTCCAACTGTCTCTACAAACTGACAGTGGTGCCCCACATGCTGAGGACAATGCCTACACAATACTTTGAACATGAAGTAGTGCTACTTCCTACAGGGAGCCCTCAGCCTTATATTCTACTGTCTTTGGTATGGGAAGGTACTCTGTAGGCTGCCAAAAGAGAAGCAAACAGAAACCCAGTCACAAATCCTTTGACCTAGAATCTGTCCTACCTGAAAATATGTTAAGGCAATGATGGCAAGGAACTTGTGGGAGTAGCCAACCAATGTCTGATTTGACTTAAGGTTCCCTCCATGAGATGGAACCCATTCCCAACACTGCTTGGATAACCAAGAAGAGGGACTAAATAGCCCAGAGACATAGGATAAAACCAAACGCTATTGATCTAAAATAATAAAAGTACAAGTATTAATAAAATGACTCAATGATATTCTGCTATACTCATAGATCAGTACCTTAACCAGTCATCATCAGAAAGGCTTCTTCCTGCAGCAGGTGGGAACAAATACAGAGATCCACAGCCAGACAATATGCAGAGAGATAGAGATTGAGAGAGAGGAGAGAGAGAGAGAGAGAGAGAGAGAGAGAGAGAGAGAGAGAGAGAGAGAGAAACTGAGCCCTTGGGATTACAGCTCTAAATGAGATGTCTCCATCAAATCTATTTCCTCAGTGCTCAGCAATCCCTGCACAAGAGGGGGTTGAAAGAGTATAGGAAACAGAAGAGATTGAGGACACTAATAGAACAGGGCCTCAGAATAAACTGAGAAAGGGTCATATGAACTCAGGGACTTGAGCGGCAAGCACAAGACCTATATGGATCTGCTCCATGTCTTCTGCATATATACTATAGCTTTCAGCTAAGTGTTTTTATGGGACCTCTAAACATGTGAACAACTGGTCTCTGGTTTTTGTGCCTGGTCATACTGCTCTTTTCCTTCTCTTGGTTTGCCTTTTCTAGACTTGATGTGATGATTTTAAATATAATATAATACTATAATATCTTATAATATTTTATTTTGCATTGTTTTATATCATTACATTGTATTTATATTTGGTTGTTATTTTTTAGAAGCCTGTTATTTTCTAATGAGAGAGAAAGGGAGTGTCTGGAAGGGAAGAGAAGATGGAAGGAAATGGAAAGAGTAGAGGGATGGCAAACTGTGTAAGAAAAGTATCTATTTTCAAGCAAGGGGGAAAATGAGAAAGAGGAGAGAGAGAGAATAATTCAGGGGCTAGAGACATAGCTCAGCAGTTAAGAGAACTTGTTGCTCCTCCAGAGGACTTGGGTTCAATTCCAAGAACCCACGTGGTGGTTCACAACCATCTGTAACTCCAGTGCTAGGAGACTCTGTTACTTTCTTCTGACTTTCCTCTGAACTGCATGCACAAGATACATAGACAAATATACATGCAAAATATCCAAACACATAAAATAAATAAATATTTTTAAAAAGGAGGAAAACGACTTACAGATGGCATATGCATTAGAATTCAGAGACAAAACATAGAACAGTGTTTATATATAACACCCAGATGACCTAAAGGTGAATTAATGCTATGAAAGTATTTTGAAATTTCAAGTACAATTTTTATAGCTCAAAACTACACTACTGTCTAGCTGGTATTGGCCTCAGATTCAATAACACAGAAGAAAGAAATAGTGAAGTGAAGCACAGAGGTGGACACTTTTGAAACAAAACACACCAAGAGTGTGGCAATCACAAATGGAGGAACAAGGTAGAGTACTATGGGGTGTGTAAAGAATCTAAATCACTTAAAGGTAGAATTTGATGAGTTAACCCTGTACATAATAAATCTTAGTTCAATCACAAGATAAAATATTAAGAATACAGATGACAAGCTAACAAACAAGAGATTAATAAAGGCAACAGCTTCCTCTTCTCAAAAGCTAATAATGAAGCTTGATGTTCTTAAAAGCCTGTCGTATGAAAAGAAGAAAACTATATGACTATAGGTAAAGAACTGCATCAGAGTCTAAAAATAAAGGTTATTTTAAAAGAACGGGCACTTTTATTCTACAGATGGAGTTTTGTTTCTTTGTTTTCTTGCTTGCTTGTTTTCTATAAAGGCCCATAAAATAAATCTTTTCAGCCTCTTGGGCCACATGATCTCTCTGTTTCACTTTCCTTTTACAGTCCCTTCAAAGTATAAAAGCCATACTTGTCCCAACACATGCAGGTTACAGACCATCTATGCTCCATGGTCTGGTCACATTAGAACTTCACAGGCAATAACTTGATTGTTGGAATATATGAAAAAGGAAGCAAAAAATAAGGATAATCCATTCATAAGAAATACAGAGTACTGTTAGAAAAGAGGAAAACATCAATTGGACAAGCAAAAAGTAAATAACATAACCAGATGGTAAGTTTAAAAGAACAGATCAAAATGGATTATATATAAAATCATTTCCACATACCCATATAAAAAACTATGAAATCCCGTAAAAAGGCAATACTCCTCCCTAAAATGTTACCTGGAAGACATATACTTCAAAGGAACCAGAAAAGGCATAATGTAGTGTAATCAAAGAGGAAGCAGCTGCTCTATAGATTTAATGTAGTACTTATCAAAAAGGAAGAAAAGTGTTTGCTTTCTAACAACTAACTAAACCTATTTTTTTAATCCAAGACAAAGACTCTAGAATGACTGGCACAATACCAAAGAGAGAATGAAGTCAAAGGACCCACTTTTGCAGATTCTACAATGATGCACTAATTATGACAACACAGTGCTGGGAAAGAATCAATAAATTGATTAATGGAACAGAATGGGGCCCCAGAAACACACTCTGGTTTTTATATAAGAAGAAAGGAATTCAAACAGGAGGACACTAGCCTTTTAGGTTTAAATTTAAAATGCAAAGGAATTCAAACAGGGGAAGGACAGTCTTTTACATATAAATGTAAAATGTGAAAAGATCTCTGTGTACACAGGAGGCTAAAGGAAAAGAACTGCTGTGAGTACTAGGCCAGCAGGGCTTCCAAGTGGGTGAGTACCTGAACAGCTGAGTCTAGGCAGTGACTACCAAGCTTGCCAGGGCTGCACACTAGGTGAATACCAGACCAGCTGAGGCTAAGTAGTAAGATCTTGTTAAAAAAAAAAAAAAAAGAACAACAAAAGGGCAAAGCCCAAGGAATGCCCAGGAAAAGGGAAAAGTCTACATAACCTTTTACACATATAGTCCCCAAAGTACAGTAGATAAAATGGGAAATGACAAAGCACACTGTGAAATTAAAAACTCCTGTTCTGAGAAAGGCATTGGTAGAGAATGAAAAGACAAGACAAAGCTGGGAGAAAATATTTGCAAGCATTCATCTGAAAGCAGACATGGGTTTTATATGTACTGAAAATACTTAGAACTCAATAATACAAAATAAAGTACCCAATTAAACTTGAGCAAATGAAGTGAGCAGACCCCATATTAAACAAAGAATAGTATGCAAATAAGAATACAGAAGATGCCTATCGCCATAGATGATTAGAGTACTGAAAATTAAAACAATTAAATGCCCTATCTATATGTTAGAATGGCTAGTATACAAAGAGCTGATGATACCAAATGTTATTATATTATGGAACAAGAAGATACACATGGGCCTGGAGAGATGACTCAATGGTTAAAAGCACTTGCTCCTCTTGGAGAAGATCCAGGGTCAGTTCTTAGCAACGGCATGACAGCTCCCAACCATTTGTAACTCGAGTTCCAGAGAATCCAATACACTCTTCTGACTCTGAAATCAAAAAGCATGAATGTGGTGTACTTAAATAGATACAAGCAAATACTCATACACTAAGTAAAAATAAGTAAATATTTATAAAACTACATTCATTGGTATGAATAAAACATGGACACAGTTGGGCTGGCAGATGGCTCAGTAGGTAAAATGAAGATAACCTGCATCAGATGAGGAAAAAAAAAGGTTAGAACAGACACCAGAATGTCATCTTACAACTTCTACATGTGAGCCCCCAGCAGACACATAAGCAAGCTCTCTCTCTCTCTCTCTCTCACTCTCTCTCTCCAAAGAAGGCATAGACACTAGACATTGGGAATTCTTATGAAAACAGACACAGCGTTACCATTCTGTACAATACCAACTTACCCAAATGTTTAAATTATTGAAAATATATCCATATAAGCCTCTATACAAAAACATATATAAAAGATTTACTGGTATTTGCAGAAAAAATAGAGGCAATTAAGATAGTTTCAATAGATGAATGACTAAACAAACTGTGAAGCACACAATGGATTATTTTGTCAGTGTAAGAGGAAACAAATCACCAAGCCATAGCAAAATAGTACTTTCAAATGCATAATGCTATAAAAAATACCTGTCAGAAAAGGCTGTACATCTAAATCATATTTCTAAACAGTATCTTGGGGGTTGCTAAAGCAGTTACTCTGCAAGCATAAGGACCTGACTTCAGACATTTAGGATATGTGCTTTAAAAAAGAAAAAAAAAACCCATGTAGGCATTAATGGTCTTATTTATCTGCAAACCCTACTGTCCTGGTTCGGTTTTTATTATGATATGAGTTAGAATCATTTGAAAAGAAGAAAATTCAACTGAAAAAAAAAATGCCCTACCAGAATGACCTACAGACAAGCCTGTAAGGAAATTTTCTTGATTGATTGTTGATGTGAGAAGGCCTAGCCCATTGTTGGTGGTGGCATCCATGGGCAAATGGCCCTTGGATATTTAGCAAAGCATGTTCAGTAAACTATAAAGAGCCAGAAAACCAACAAGTAGCAGTCCTTTGTGGCTTCATCTTCAGTCTCTAACTCCAAGTCCTTCCCTTAAGTTCTTGGCCTTATTTTCCTGCATAATGAACTACAAATTGTAAGAGGAAATAAGCCCTTTCCTCCCTAGGTTGTTTTAGTAATCATGTTTTATGACAGCAAGAGAAACCCTAAGTAAGACACACATGAACTACAGAGTAAAGCCTTCCAAGCGTGGTGTGTTCACCATTGGCAAGACTGCTGTGGGACTAAACAACAATTCTTTGATTGGATTTTTGGAGTTTTCCACTGAAAGGAATTTATGCCTGGTATTATAAGCTCAGTCAAAAATCCATGACTAAGGAAGTCTTGGGCTATAAGAAGAAATGTATTACTGTTGTTTGGATAAATTGACACAGTACCTTCAAAATATTGTATTTAGACATTAATTAAAAAGTAGAGTAGACAAATTCTACTTTCAGCCTTAAGCACAGAAGTTCCCCCATGCAATTAATGGTGGTTAGTACAGAGACTCATAGCTGGCCCAGATACTGACAATAAATGTCAATTGAGTACTCAAGTCTAACTAGGACATGTATAATTCTCTTCTCCTCTAAGGTTCTGGGAATATTATAAAGTAGGGTAACAGAGAAAATGTTAAAGTTAGAAGACTAGGAAATATGCTGTGAAAAGCCATCTTCTTAGGAAATGTCCAGAGATATGCAAGGATGACCCCAACTAAGATTCTAAGCATCCGTGAAAAGGCTATCCTAAATGCCCTTCCCCTATAATGAGATTGATAACTACCTTATATGCCATCCTAGAGCCTTCATCCAGTAGCTGATGGAAGCAGAAGCAGAGACCCACAGGCTGGGGAAACCCACAGAAACTGCTGATCTGAACAAGGGAGAGCTCATGGACTCCAAACTGACAGCTGGAACACCAGCATACGACAGAACCAAGGGTGGTTCTGAACATGGATGTCAGTTATAAGACCTGAATAGTCTATGAGGACTCTGGTAGTAGAACAGTATTTATCCCTACTGTAAAAATGGACATTCAGAGCCCATTCTCCATAGAGGGCTACTCTCTCAGCCTAGCTAGACAGATGGGGGATGACCAGGGCCAAGCTCCAAATGATGTGACAGGCTTTGAATATCCCCCGTGGAAGGCCTCACCCTCCATGGAAAGCAAATTAGGAATATAAATACTTGGACTCTTAAAAAAAAAAAAAACATAAAATGCCAGACACAACATCTCATATCTGTAACCAAAATGTTGGAGAGGTGGAGACAGGTGAATTCCCAGTTGGTAAGCTCCAGGTTGAGTGAAAAAAAAGAAGAAAATAAGAAAAAAAAAAAAAAAACCCACAAAAACAAACAAACAAAAAAAAAAACCCACCATATCTCAAATCAATAAGAAAAGCAATTGATTAAAATTGATTAAGACAACCAGAATTGGCTTCTGACCTACATATACACACATCCATATGAAGATATATACATGAGATCCGCCTATCCCTGCAAGACTATACTGAGTCCCTGCCTGTCTGATCTTTGACTCTCATCACCAGGACTTTGCTGGAAAGGGCAGATCCAAAAATCCTGCCACCTTCAGGTAGCTTTCTGGAACTGCTCTGAGCACATTAGACTTGCCTATGCCTGAGGAACCATCCTGAGTCCCTGCATAATGGATCTTTGACCAGGCCTCTGCTGGAGGTGAGTCTAGGAGCAGTTCAAGTTGAATAGCCCCCTACACCCTTCCCTGGGAACTCCATGGATTGGCCCTGAAGCTCGCTCCCCCCTGTATCCAGTCCCTAACTGTAGAGAGCCACCAGTGCCATTCCGGAAGATGGCTCCAGTTTCCTTGGCTCCGGTTTCCTGTCCATAAGCCAGCGTTGCAGGCTGCACCTGTCAGTTTAGGACACGACTCCCTAAAGCATATATAAGCAGTGCCTTTTTCCTCCTTCGGGGTCTTCCCTCAACTTGCTGTAATGAGCCGCGCAATAAACATAGCTGCAGAAGAATCCTGTTGAGCATCGTTCTTGCAGGCAAGGCAATAGCGCTCCACACCTAACAAGAGCATTCCTGGTGCTCTGATACACCCGCACCCACCCCCACGAAGAGCCTGCACTCCCTACACCCTGTACCAAACCCTGCCCACTATGGATGAGCACTGGAACAGAGGGGGAATCCAACAATCCAGCCAACATTGGGGAACTCTCTGGAGCTGCTCTGAGCACACTAGACCTACCTATCCATACAGGACCACCCGGAATAGTGCCTGATCTCTGACCCCCATCACTGGTCATCTGCCAGAGCTGAAGGCCCCAGCCAGAGGTCCGTCTATACCCACGGGACCATCCAGAGACCCTGCCTGCTGGATCTTTCACCCCTATCAAAGGGCATCTTCTGGAACCTGATCTTTGACCCCCATCACTGGGCACCTGCACCCACTGGAAGAAGCGATGGGAAGATGGCAATACAAGAAAACACCTAACAATAGAAAGACAAGCATGACACCACCATAATCTAAAGTCAATATAACAATTAGACCTAAGGAATGCAAAACAGATGAAGCAGAAAAGAATGACTTAAAAATAACTTCATAAAAATGATACAGGCCTTCAAAGAAGATGTGAGAAAATCCCTTAAAGAAATGAAAGAAAAAAACAAAGAAATTAGAAGAAATGAACAAATCTCTTAAGAAAGAAAGGAAAGCCAAGAAAAAAAATTAAACAGGTAAAGGAAACAGTTCAAGATTTGAAAACTGAAATAGAGAAAATAAAGGAAACACAAACTGAAGGAATGCTGGAAATAGAAAAACTGAAAAAACAATCAGGAATTACAGGTGCAAGCATAACCAACAGAATACAAGAGATGGAGGAGAGAATCTCAGGCACAGAAGATAAACTAGAGGAAACAGATTCATTGACCAAAGAAAATCATAAATCCAACAAATCTTTAACACAAAACATCCAGGAAAATGTGGAACACCATGAAAAGGCCAAACCTAAGAATAATAGGCATAGAAGAAGGCGAAGAAGCTCAGCTCAAAGGTACAGAAAAAATATTCAACAAAATCATTGAAGAAAATGTTCCCAATCTGAAGAAGGAAATGACCATGAAAGTACAAGAAGCATAGTGAACACCAAATAAAAATGACCCCTTGCCTCTTAATAATCAAAACAACTAACATATAAGATAAAGAAAGAATATTAAGAGCAGTGAAGGAAAAAGGCCAGGTAACATATGAAGGCAGACCTATCAAAATTACACCTGATTTCTCCATGGAAACTCTCAAGGCCAGAAGGTCCTAGATAGATGTTCTACAATTACTAAGAGCCCACAGGTGCCAGCCCAGGATACTATACCCAGCAAAACTCTCAATCACTATTGAAGGAGAAAACAAGATATTTAATGACAAAGCCAGATTTTCACAATATCTATCCACAAATCCAGCCCTACAGAAAGTTCTGGAAGGAAAACTCCAACCAAAGTAGTTAACTTCACTCACAAAAACATAGGAAATAGATAATCCAATTTCACCAGAACCCAAGGGTAAAGCAGGACAAATATATTCACAATATGACCACTTACAACAAATCTAAAACAAACAAGCATTAACTATCAATGGTCATTACCCTCAACATTAATGGTCTTAACTCACCTATAAAAAGACACAGGCTAACAGAATGGATACGAAGACAGAATCCATCCTTCTGCTGCATATAAGAAACACATCTAAGCTTCAAAGATAGATATTAATTCAGGGTAAAGGGCTTGGAAAACATCTTCCAATCAAATGGACCAAAGAAGCAAGCAGGTATGGCTATCCTAATATCTAACAAGTTAGACTTCAAACCAAAATAAACAAAAAGAGATGAAGATAGTCAATTCATATTCACCACAGGAGAAATCCATCAACACAAAGCCTCAATTCTAAACATCTATGCCCCAAATATAAAGGCTCCCACATTCATGAAAGAAATGCTACTGAAACTCAAAGCTCACATAAAACCTCACACACTTGCAGTGGGAAAATTAAACACCCCACTCTTACCACTAGACAGGACCACCAGACAGAAACTTAACAAAGAAACAAAAGAACTAACAGAAGTTATGTCTCAATTGAGTTTAACAGACATATATAGACCATTCCATCCAAACACAAAAGAACATACATTATTCTCTGCACCTCATGGAAACTTCTCTAGAATTGACCACATACTAGGCGACATAACAAACCTCAAAAAATACAAAAAAAAAAAAAAAAAAAAAAAAAAAATTGGAATAGTTCCCTGTATCTTATCAGACCACCATGCTTTGAAGTTGGAATTCAACAACACAAATTGCAGAAAACCTACAAACTCATGGAAACTGAACAATGCACAATTGCACCATACCTGGGTCAAGGAAGAAATAAAGGAAGAGGTAAAGGACTTCCTAAAATTCAACGAGAATGAGGACATAACATACCCGAACTTATGGGAAGTTCATTGCACTATGGGTCCATATGAAGAAAACAGAGGATAGCCACATTAGAGAACTAACAGCACAATGAAATCCTTAGGAAAAAAAAAAAGAAGCAAACTCACCCTGGAGGAGTATATGCCAGGATATAATCAATATGAGGGTTGAAACCAATAAAGTAGAAACCAGGAAAACAATACCAAAAAAAAAAAAAAATCAATGCAGCAAAGAGTTGGTTTTTCAAGAAAATCAACAAGGTAGACAAACTTTTATCCAAACTAACCAAAAGGCAGAGAGAGAACATGCAAAGTAATAAAATCAGAAATGAAAAGGGAGAGATAACACAGACACTGAGGAAATCCAGACACATTTCAGGTCATACTTTGAAAAGTTGTATTTCACAAAATTTGAGAATTCAAAGGAAATGAACAAATTTTTGGATAACTATCACTTACAAAAATTAAATCAAGGACAGATTTTTTAAAAAAAAACTTAAATAGACCTATAGCCCCTTAATGAAATAAAGCAATCATCAAAATCCTTCCAACCAAAAAAGCCCAGGGACAGATGGCTTCAGTGTAAAGTTCTACCAGAAATTCAAGGAAGAGCTAATACCAATACTCCTAAATTTGTTCCACAAAATAGAAACAGAAGAATCATTACAAACTCTTTTTATGAGGTCACAATTAACTTGGTACCCAAGCCACACAAAGACACAACTAAGAAAGAAAACTACAGACTAATATCCCCGATGAACATTGATGCAAACATACTAAATAAAATACTGGCAAACCAAGTCCAAAAACACATCAGAGAAATCATCCACCATGATCAAGTAGGCTTCATCCCTGGGTTTGAGGGATGAAAATCTATCAATGTGATCCACCATATAAACAAATAAAAAAGAAAAACCATATGATCATTGATGGGAGATGCCATTATGTATATATGTTTCTCATACTGGTTAATGAATAAAGCACTGTTGGCCAATAGGAAAGGAGATAGGAGGGACTAGAGACAAGGAGGAAAGAGGAAGTAGGAAGGAGGAGGAAAGATGGAGAGTCTGGAGAAGGCAGATCCGCCAGCCGCCTCTCCCTGGTAAGACCACGTGAAAATACATAGAAATTGGTTAATAATTAAGACAGAGCTAGCCAATAAGAAACTAGTACCTGGCAAACAGAATTATATATATATACAGAGTCTCTGTGCATTATTTGGAGCTGGCGTGGAGGCGGAACCAGACCGGCAGTGGGTGGAAAAACCATACTCCTTACATATGGCGCCCAAGTGCCTAATAAAAACTTCCACTTAAATGTTAACAAAAGCTTTAAAAAAGGGTTTTAGAAACAAAAGAACAGAGACAAGCAAGGCTTCTTGATAGCATTTTTCTCAGTTGGACTCTGCTTTGCGAGAGGCAAGCAGATATTTGTAAGGCTCCTTTAAGGGAAATTTCCTGGCTCAGCATAAGCGGCAAAAAACTGCACAGCTTTTAAATAACTCTGCTAAAAATTTATTGGTGTGTATGAGAGATGGCAATGGCAGTGACCACATCTCCAAGGCGGCAACATCCTTGCTGGATGGCAGCAAGCAGACCAAAGTGGTGACCACAGCTCTCAGTGCTGGCCATAATATAGCCGCCGCCATGCTTGATAAACCGCCACAGAAACAACTATGAATTTCATTTTAGCAATGTTGTTGTTTACCAGATAAAAGACTCGTGGCCAGAAAAAGATAAAGATTTACAGTAAAGACAGATTCATATTAAGAAAAACCTCTAAAGGTTTACAGTGTGTTTTAAAAAATACCTAGGCTTGGGAGAGAATAAAAAAAAAAATGGTTTTAAAAAAACAGAGAACAGCTGGGTGTGGCAGCACATGCCTTTAATCCCAGTGCGCTTGAGAGACAGAGGCAAGCAGATCTTGTGATTTCAAAGTAAACCTGGTATGTAGAGTAAATTCCAGGACAGATAAGAGATACACAGAGAAACCCTGTCCCAAAAAAATAGAAAAGCCACAGATGGAATTTGTATACTATACGGTATTATATTGTCTTTGTATTGTTTGGCTGCTGAGGAAACAACTGTTAAAGGAAATACTGCTGGATTAATTTCATTTATATATTTTAAAAATGCTTTGACTTCAAAATTTAAGTTCAAGGACATGTTACTGGGGAAAAGGATTTCTACTTTTGTTTCCACAGAAAATGAAAAGCTGTGGATTCCTTCCAGATTAATGTGGTTTGATCAAGCCAAACCCCGTGAAACAGATTTCCTGGTGATCCAACATTCAAAGAAGCTTGGACAAAGCAGCCTTGCAGACTACAGCCAGGATTTCTTCATCTTCTTAGGATTCCCCCATGACAGCGCCCCCTATCAGCAGGAAGTTGTTTGGAAAGAGCGCCACCCAAATTCCCAAATATTGTTTATAAATGTTTGTTTTCATTTAAATGGGCTTGGTTATAAATCGTTAATGATCACAACCAATATTCTTTTTAAAGGTAAAAAGGGGATATGGTATAGAAATGAATACTTTGTTTTGGAATGGATTTTCATTTATTGATACAATTTAAGGTCAATTTTGTGATGTGTATATTCTCCTTTTGTTTAGGTATTGTGTTTTATAGCTCATTTAAAAATGTAATGTGTAATTTAGTACAGATTTTAGATAGTTACCTATAATAGTCAAAACTTATAGCTAGGTGAGTTAGGTTTTCTAGATATATAAAGATATATTTGAGATAGATAGGAATTCTTCAAACCTTTCAAAGACCTACAGAATATGACATTTAAAATGATTTAGGGTTTTTCTTGACAATGAGGCACAATTGCTCCTGGCAATACCACCTGTTTCAGAAAGGAAGATGGACATCAAAGAAACACGTTATGGAGTTTCCCTCCAATATGGCAAGACTAGCCATTTGGACAAGGTATTGCTCTTGTCTGGACTGTTTGACTTTATGCTGTATAAACTGGACATGCAGGACCCACAGAAAAGTGACTGCTGATTCAAAATGGACATTGCTATAGAATTCCTGCTTCATGAAAGAGTCTGCCAGACAGTCTGCAGGATACAGAGAAAAGTGACTGACAATGTGCCAATACAAGAAGACAGACTGCTAGACACACTATGGCCTATGGACTGAAGATGGAAGATTACAGAAGAACTTCAGGTGACTGAAAAAGGCAAGATGACTCTGTAATTTCTAGAGTTTATATATTATCCTTCTGTGGTCTTTGAAGGAGTTGAAGACAAATAGTTATGGTTATAGTTTTCTTAGTTAGGATTAAAGATGTTACTTAGACTTTAGACACACAAAGATAGATGATAGACTAGTTTCTTAAATCTTGCTAAATGTTAATGGACTAAATATTGTTAACTGTGATTCTTATTGGATAACTGTTATGTTATATATTTTGCTATGTTAAGGTTAAAACTCTTCATTTTATTTAGACAGAAAAGAGGAGATGATTGGAGATGCCATTATGTATATATGTTTCTCATACTGGTTAATAAATAAAGCACTGTTGGCCAATAGGAAAGGAGATAGGAGAGTCTAGAGACAAGGAGGAAAGAGGAAGTAGGAAGGAGGAGGAAAGGTGGAGAGTCTGGAGAAGGCAGAACCCCAGCCACCTCTCCCTGGTAAGACCAGGTGAAAATACATAGAAATGGGTTAATAATTAAGACAAGACAGAGCTAGCCAATAAGAAACTAGTACCTGGCCAACAGAATTATATCTATACAGAGTCTCTGTGCATTATTTGGGGCTGGTGTGGCAGCGGACCAGACCAGCAGCTGGTGGAAAAACCTTACTCCTTACAGATCATCTCCCTAGATGCTGAAAAAGCCTTCAACAAAATTCAACACCCTTTCATGATAAAGGTCTTGAAGAGATCAGGGATTAAAGGAACATACCTAAACATAATAAAAGCAACATACAGTAAACCAAAAGCCAACATCAAACTTAATGGACAGCTTACAGTGATTCCTCTAAAATCAGGAACAAGAAGAGGCTGTCCACTCTCTCCATATCTCTTCAATATTGTTCTTGAACTTCTAGTAATGTAATAAGACAACAAAAGTGGATCAAGGGAATACAAATGGAAAAGGAAGAAGTCAAACTTTCACTATTTGTAGATGATATGATAGTATACATAAGCAACCCAAAAAACTCTACCAGGGAACTCCTACAGCTGATAAACACCTTCAGCAAACCAGGAGATTATAAGATAAACTCAAAAAAAAATCAGTAATCCTACTATATACAGACAAAAAATGGGCTGAGAAAGAAATCAGGAAAACATAACCCTTTACAATAGCCATCAACTATATAAGTATCTTGGGGAAAGGCTTACCAAACAAATGAAAGACATATATAAGCAAGAACTTTGTGTCTTAAAGAAAGAAATTAAAGAAGATACCAGAAAGTGGAAAGATCTCCCATGCTCTTGGATAGGTAGGATAAACATAGTAAAAATGGCAATCTTGCCAAAAGCAATCAACAGATGAAATTTGATCCCCATTAAAATTTCAGCACAATTCTTCACTGACCTTGAAAGGATAACAATCAACTTTATATGGAAAAACAAAAGACCCAGGATAGCCAAAACAATCCTGTACAATAAAGGACCCTCAGGAGGCATCACCATCCCCGAATTTAAGCTCTTCTACAGAGCTATAGTCCTGAAAACAGCCTGGTATTGGTATAAAAATAGACAAGTAGACCAATGGAATCAAATCAAAAATCCTGACGTTAACCCACACACCTATGACCACCTGATTTTTGACAAAACTGTTAAAAGTATACAATCAGAGGAGAAAAGCGTCTTCAACAAATGGTGCTGGCAAAACAGGATGATGATGTATAGAAGACTGCAGATAGACCCATGTCTATCGCCATGCACAAAACTCAAGTCCAAATGGATCAAAGACCTCAACATCAATCCAGCCACACTGAACCTCATAGAAGAGAAAGTAGGAGGTACCCTTGAACAAATTGGTACAGGAGAATGCTTCCTGAACATGACTCCAGTAGCACAGACACAATTAATAAATGGGAACCGCCTCAAACTGAGAAGCTACTATAAGACAAAGGACAGAGCTGACAAGACCAAATGGCAGCCCACAGACTGGGAAAAGATCTTCACTGGTCCTTCGTCTGACAGAGGGCTGATCTCCAAATTATCCAAAGAACTCGAGAAACTAGTCGACAAAATACCAAATAACCCTATTAAAAATGGGGTACAGAACTGAATAGAGAACTCTCAGTAGAGGAAATCAAAAAAGTTGAAAGACACTTAAGAAAGTGCTCAACATCCTTAACTATCAGGGAAATGCAAATGAAAACAACTTTGAGGAACCATCTTATTCCTGGCAGAATGGGTAAATTAGAAATACCAATGACAACTTATGCTGGAGAAGATGTGGAGAAAGGGGAACAACTCCTCCACTGCTGTTGGGAGTACAAACTTGTACAGCCATTTTGGTGATCAGTATTTCAGTTCCTCAGGAAAATATGAATCAGTCTACCACAGGACCCAGCAATCCCCCTCTTAGGCATATACCCAAATGATCCACACCCATGCAACAAAGACATGTGTTCAACTATGTTCATAGCAGCATTATTTGTAATAGCAAGACCCTGGAAACAACCTAGATGCCCCTCAACTGAAGAATGAATAAGATGTGGCACATTTACACAATGGAATACTACTCTGCAGAAAAAAAACAATGGAATCTTGAAATTTCCAGGCAAATGGATGGCACTTGAAGAAACCATCCTGAATGAGGTAACCCAGTCACAAAAGAGGAGTATGGTATGTACTCACTCATATATGGATTCAAATATGGATTTTAGTCATAGATTAAAGAATCACCATCCTATAAATCACACTGCCAGAGAAACTAGAATACAAGGAGGATTTTAAGAGAGTCACATAAGGTCTTTCACAAAAAGGTAAAGAGATAAGATCTCCTGAGTGTATGGGTAGTGGAGGGGGAGTAAGTGGAGAGGGAACTAGGAGAAAGAGAAGGGAAGGAGAGGAAAAAGCACATGGGACTGGGAAAACTGAGTCAGGGAGGAATAGATGAAAGAAAAGATAGATAGATAGATAGATAGATAGATAGATAGATAGATAGATAGATAGATAGAGAGCGAGAGAGACCTATGAGACTGACCCCAGCTAGCAATTTGAGCAACAGTGTAAAATTTACCATAAATGCCCTTCCCAGATAATGAGATCGATGTTTAACTTGTCCACCATCATAGAGCGCTCATCTAGTAGCAGACACCCACAACTAAACACTAAGCCAAACTGGAATCCAGATGCAGAAAGGGAGGACAAGACCAGGCTACAGAAACACATAGAGACAACTGACCTGAACAAGGAGGAGCAAATGGGCCCCAGGACTGATAGCTAGGAATCCAGCATGGGACTGACTCAGACCCCCTGAACATGTGTCTTAGCTGGAAGGCCTGCACAGTCTAGGGGACCTTGGATGGTATATCTGGGATGTATACCTGGTGCCCCAAAGTACTTTTGGAGCACATCCTCCATGGAGACAGGAGAGAAGGCCTAGTCCTAGTCCCTACTCCAAATGACTTGACAGATTTAGATGACCCCTCCTGGAAGGTATCAACCTACATGTGGAGTGGGGGGAAGGTGTGGGGGGGGAGGTGCAGGGGGTGGGTGGTTCAGGGGGCATGGGAGGGTGGGAGAGAAGGAAAGAGGGAGAATGGGTAGAAGGGAAGGAAAGGGAACTGTGATCCATAATGTAAAATAAAAATAAAAAAGTCAAAAGAGATATATAAATGGACCCACAGCCACACACACACACACAAACACACCATCCCTCTCCACCCCTCCCACACACACACATTAATGGTTACCATGAGTTTAAGGATAAAGAGAAGAAAGGTGAAACCAATGGAGGAAAATCTTAGGACAGCTAAATGACAGCATTCTATATACAAATGACAAAGGACATGTTGTTATACACTTGACAAAATCCTCAGACATGCAAAACAAAAGTGGTCAACAATCATGTAAACTGTGGGTTGATATTTGAAAATATATCAATAATAATATTTATTTAATTTTAACAAATTTACCATGCCAACGAAAGATGTTAACTGTACAAGAGGATCGTGTGAAGATAACCATATGAATCTCTGTTATTGCAATTAAGATGTGTTTGTTTTTCTTACAAGGGAGAATAATATATATTTAGATTCATATAGCAGTAACTGTTATCAATTTGCTACCAGTGTGCAGAGAAGAGCTCTGGAAAAGCAGTGTGGGCTGGGAATGTACTTCTCACTACAAATACCTATTTAATAATTTTTTAAAAAGCATCTCCTTGTAATGACTTACAGCCAAGCACTGGGATGAGCTCCTGGAGTTCAGTTTAAGAGAGGGAGGAGGGACCATATGAACAAGATGAGTTTGTGTGTCAAGAATATGATGGGAAAACCCACAACAGCTGATCTGTGCTACAGGGAGTTTATGGACTATGGATTGATAGCTGCGAAACCTGCATGGAACCAAACTAGAATTCTGAATATGGGTAACAGTTATGTGACTTGATCTTCTTGGGGGGATACCATCAGGCAGTGGTATCAAAATCTATCCCTTGGGCATGAACTGAATTTTTGGAGACTATTCCCTATGGTGGGATACTTTGCTCAGCCTTGATAAAGGGGGAAGGGGCTTGGTTCTGCCTCAACTTGGTATGCCAGCCTTTGTTGACTATTCAAGAAAGGCCTTATACCCACACAGGTGTGGATGGAGGTGAGAAGGGAGGAGGTGGGTGTCAGGAGATGGGGAGGGAGGGGAAACTGTGGTTGCTTTTTAAAATGAAAAAAATAATTTTTAAATTAAGAACATTTCTTTTTTTCAGTGAAAAGGGAATCTGTCAGGATATTTTTTATTGATAACGAGATGACTAAAAATATTGGGGCAAGTGGCATTATCTTGGAATCCAGCGTAATTGACAAAAGAGAACCAACACTATATTTATAGAGCATGCAACTGAGTCCCAAGCAATCTTCAACTATAGTTAGCATTTGAGCTCCCCTTAGGGGCAGGTAAGTGCACAGCTACTTAGCTCTAGAATCAAGCAGCAGAGCTCTCAGGGGCTTGTAGGTACATCTTTGCCTAGACACAGAATCAGGCTACAGAGCCTAAGCAGCAGAGCAGTGCACGTATCTCTCTCAGCCTTTCTCCCAAGGCACTGTACTTAGCTATATAAATCACTTGTGGTCAGTACATTGCTGTGTATCCCTGTGCACCCCAGAAATGCTCAAAAACTTGATGGTTCCTGAAAACAATTGCAACACTGTCATCAGTTTTGAACCTGCTGAGCTTTTAAGATCCCAGACAAAAGAATGAATGAATCAGTAATGATAGATGCCTATAAAGCTTTCTGGCTGAAGAGAAACCTAAGAAGCCGAGTTGATTGAACCTGAAGAAACAGGATGACTCAGTGCTTATTTTAGAAACCAAGAGTTAATACATGTTCTGTATTTGGATCCATTCGGTAAGGGTGAAAGGATTAGAACAGAATGAAAAATGGACTTCTTTGGTTTTGTAAAATGCTTGTTTCATGTAAGAACATGATGTTTCTTGACAGAGACTGCCCTTTATGTCTCAGGACTATGAATATTGTCCCCTATCCTATTCATCAAGATTCTGGTTGCTAGAGGTCCGGGTTTGAATAATAACACATTAACCCCAAAAGACTCTCCTGTACTTACATTCTCAAGTCTGCATGTTTCCGGTTGCTTTCATTCTAGGTTTGTTGTAAAAATCTTGCTAACTGAAAAAAAAATGTTCTCTATTTTATAAAAAAAAAAAAAATAGACAACTTTATAACCCTAAACTATCTTCTATTTCTCTTTTAATTATCTAAAACAATATATAGTATCTAAAAACATGTAAATAAGGAGGGCACACAGATTATTCTGAGTGTGTGTTTAGTATGTACTTGGCCTGGGATCAATCCCCAGTGCTCAAAAAAATAATAATAATAATAATAATAATTCTGACTTTTCTGTAGATAACAAATAATATGTCTAGGTTATTCCTATTTTAAAATCATAGCATAGTATTTTAAGTCATCTCATGGATTGTAACACTGTAAATATTGTAAACAACAGTGCAAGGTTTTAATGAAATGAATGTGTTTCCTTCTCCACCCATAGAATACCTGATCCTGATTCTTAGGCATTTCATCGGATCCTGAGTCTAGGCAGTCAGATTCCATCCCAGAAAACAAGTTTTCTTACAGTTCTCTTCAAAATGTGCAAGCTCCCCTGTGAGACACTTCCTTTGTTCTTTAAATAGCCTTCTTTCTCACTTATTGCCATGTATTCAAGGATCATGCCCCAGATTTTCCATGGAAAGCTCTTTCTCAAAATGTGAATTTTATTTCATTTATTTCTTTCATGACTGTTTGCTATCTGCCATCTTCACTAATTGCATGTACCCTGCCCAAATCAACATACACAGCCCATCTCTGGGAAGATGTCCACATATAGCCCATCTCTGGGGAGATGCCCACCCACAGCTTGATCTTCGGTGCACAGGTAAGCAGTAACTGACCCCCACTACCCTGTAGACATTTGCAGTCAGTCACACAGGTCACAGATGAACACTGCTCCTTCTCTCTCTTTCTTTTTGCATTATCCCCCATTCCCATCTTGATTTGCTCTAACCTACTTTAAATGACCCACTTATTTCTAGATTGTAAATGAGAACATTGTTGTCTAGCAGTTAATAGTCCACTTGGAGCAAACCTGGCTTTATGAATGTTTTCAATATGTGCTAGTGCTTTTCATGGTGCCTAAATCTCTCTTCTGAGGGTTCCACACTATAACCTCTGAAGATATATACCAGGATTCCACTTCAAGCTTCTTCAGAATTTTTTCATAGTGGAGTACATGATTCCCCAATCATAAAGTTTCATTTCTGAGATTAGAAGAGGACATTTATTAGATTCAGTGCTAACTTGGTCAAAATTGCGTCAGGAAGGGGAAGATTGTTATTCCCTGCCCCCCCAAAAAATGTTCTGCCAGACTTTGTTGCTTCCCCAAGGAAAGCCTAACCCCTTCTGAAGAGTGGATGTGGGAGCTAGGAAGGGGAGATGTGGGGGAGGGGAACAAGAGAAAGGGAGGGATGGGAAACTCAGGTTGCTTTGTAAAATGAAAAATATTTTTAAAAAAATGTTTTTAAAAAATGAGAACACACACACTTATTCTTTGGGCCCTATAAGTAAGTATATATTTGTTGCAACTTTATTTCTATGATAAGAGCAAAACCTAAAACAGGACAAGTCTAATTTAAATAGATCAACACAAAATGACATCTCATGTTATAATCAAAGTACATAAAATATTGGCCAACTATGGAAATTCCTTAGACTTTTCAGGTATATCCATTGTGAAAGAAGACATATGTAGTCTTGGCAAAAGAATTCCTTAGAACTGAGGCTTTAGCTCAGTTATTGAGTACATTTGCTTACAATGCATGAGGTCCTAGTTCAATCATCAGTACTGCCAAAAAAAAAAAAAAAAAAAAAAAAAAGAAAAGAAAATAGAATTTAATGATGAAGTCATAGTTCATAAAAAATAGAAAAGTATCTAAGAATATGACACCATTCTCTGAAACCATGTAAAAGTCTAGGCCTCTGAGCTTAAATGTAATTCTTACTGATGAGTTTAGGAGGCAGAATTCCTGTTGGGGACCCTCCTCACTATTTCTCCCATTCCCAGGAGACTAAGCTAATACTGGTTAAACTCTCTGCTTTCCTACCCACTGTGGACACCCTGAGCCACTCTTCCCAGCCAATCCCCATTCCTAAGTATCAGATCCCAATACCTAGAAACACATTTTACCTAGGATCCCCAATAACTACACTTACTAGGATCTCAAAAGACAACACATAGCCATCACACTCTCCTAATAAAAAGGGTATCGGAAACAAAGGCAAAAAATATACAAAAAGAAAATACCAGATATCAGGACCTAGAATTATAACTTTCCCAAATCCAGATGTCTAAATGCCAGAATAAAAACACAAACAATAAAGAACAAGACAATATATCTCCACTAAAGCCCAGTAACCCCATCATGACAGGCTCTGAGTATTGTAACATAGCCTAAGCACAAGAAAAAGACCTGAAAATAGCCATTATGACTATGACAGAGGTACTTAAAGACTAAGTGAATAAATCCCTAAAAGGAATCCATAAAAGCACAAGCAAATGCTGAAAAAAAAGTAAATAAAACAGTTTAAGACACAAAAGTACTCAATAAAGAAAACAAAACTGAGAGAAATGTGGAAATGAAAAATGTAGGAACTCAAAGAACCTCATAAGTAAGCTTCACCAACAAAATATCAGAGATGGAAGAGAGAATCTCAGATATTGAAGACATGATAGAAGAAATGGATACCTTAGTCAAAGAAAATGATGATGCTAAAAACTTCCTGTTAGAAAACAGAATTTCTGGGACACTATGTAAAATAAGACATAATGACAGCCTACAGAATAGGAAAAGATCTTCACCATCCCCACATCTGAGAGAAGGCTGATCTCCAAAATATAGAAAGAATCTAGACCTCAAAATACAAAATAATCCAATTTTAAAAATGGGGTACAGATCTAAACAGACAATTCTCAGCAGTGGAATCTCAAATAGCCAAAAAACAATTTTAAGGAATTGCTCAACAATCCTTAGCCATCAGGGAAATGCAAATCAAAAGAACTATGAGATACTATCTTGCATCTGTCAGAATGGCTAAGATAAAAATCATTAATAAAAGCTTGTGCTGGAGAGTGTGTAGAGTAAGTAGAACATTCCTCCATTGCTGGTGGGAGTACAAATCATATTTCCAGTGAAAATCAATATGATGATTTCTCAGAAAATTTGGAATCAATCAAGACCCTGCAATACCACTCTTGGGCATATACACAAAGGATACTCAATCATACCACAAGGACACATACTCAACAATGTTCACAGCAGCACTATTTATAATAGCTACAACCTGGAAAGACCCTCAACAAAGAATGGATAAAGAAAAATGTGGTACATTGACACAATGGAAGACTACTCAGCAGAAAAAAAAATGACATCTTGAAATTTGCAGGTAAATGGATGCAACTAAAAACAAAAATATCCTGAGTCAGGTAACCCAGATCCAGAAAGATAAACACAGTATGTACTCACTTATAAGTGGATATTAGACATAAAGCAAAGGATAATCTACAACACCAGAGAAGCTGGGTAACAAGGCGAACCCTAAGAGAGATATACATGGATACTTCTGGGAAGGGGAAATAGACTTGATCCCCTGAGTAAATTGGGAGCATGAGAGGGATAGGAGTGGGTGAAAGGGGTGGTAGAGGGCATGGAGTGGGTATTGGGATAGGTATGAAAAAGTAAAAGATAGTTTTAAAAATAAAAAAAAATCAAAACACTAAATGTACAAAATAAAGAAAAATATTAAAAGTTCTAAGGGCAAAAAGACCAAATAACATACAGGAAGACCTATTGTAATACCAGTTGATTTCTCAATGGTAGATGAAAAGCCTGAATAGATGTCCTACAGACTCTAGGAGACCACAGATGCCAACACAGAATACTATATTCAGCAAAGCTTTCAACTGCAATAGATGGAGAAAATAAGATATTACATTAAAAAATACAATTGTAAGAAATTACCTATTTAAAAAGCCATCCCTAAAGAAGGCACTATAAGGGAAATTCCAACCTACATAGATTAACTATATTAAGAAAAACACAAGAAATAAATAATTCCAGACAACCTAAAGAGAGATAACACACACACACACACACACACACACACACACACACACACACACACCAAAATAATAAAATAATAAGACTCATCAAACACTGCTTGTTGATATTTCTCATCATAATAGTCTGAAATTGGAAAGAATGGATAAATAAAATGAGGCACATTACACAGTAGAGTATTACTCAGCAGTAAAAAAAGATGAAATTCACAAATAAATGAATGAAAACAGAAAAAAATCATTCTAAGTAAGGTATCCCATTTATTTTATTCACTTATATGTAGATCTCAGCAGTTAGGTCAATTATAACCAAGATACAATCTGTAGAATCACATAGGTTATGTATAGAGTAAGGGACTGAAGGGGACTTAGAGATCTCATTTTGAAAAAAAAATAGTATAGATAGTGTGGACAAATGATGGTTTGTATGGAATGGGAAAATAGAAATAGAGAGATGAGGAGAATGGGACAAGGGAAGGAATAAGGGGAGAAACAGCTAAAATTAAATGTCACTTCAGAAACTTAATACAGTAAAACCTATATATCTATATGTATATATATATATATATGTATATATATATTCTAATATAATATATTATGAAATATATATTAAGTTATCAAATTAAATTACCTCATAATGGGAGACAGAGTTCCAATAGGTAATCTCTTATTCCCAATTGAAGTTTCTAGTACTAGGATGGAATTATATCTAATTAAACTGTTGGATGAAGGGATTCCATAAGAAACTTCAATTTTACAGTTCTAGTCATTCTCCCAGAGTTTGTTTATGTTCCTGGCTGACCTAGTGGCTGGCTTCTCCTTCTCAGATTCCAAGATGGGTAAGTCGTTCGCTAATTTAATGTGCAAAAAAGGACT
Organism: Phodopus roborovskii; assembly: GCF_943737965.1. Taxonomy (NCBI): domain Eukaryota; kingdom Metazoa; phylum Chordata; class Mammalia; order Rodentia; family Cricetidae; genus Phodopus; species Phodopus roborovskii. The sequence continues at coordinate 39,869,157 of NW_026126525.1, read as the reverse complement.
TCCATCCTGTGTCCAAATCCAACATCAAGAAGGTATGGATGGCAGGACAGAAAACATCATATGATAACATAAAACAAGAAGAACTAATACAACAGTACCTTAAAGAACAAGAGTTGTATGATAACAGATTGCTTATGGGAGATGAGCGTGTAAAGAATTTCATGTATGAGGCCCCACCAGGAGTTAAAAAAGAAAACAAAGAGAAAGAAGAAACAGGAGGAGAGAGAAAATACAAATTAGAATGGTAGAAAGGTGCTCCGAGAGAAAAATTTGGCAAAGATGTCGTGAACCAGCCCTTTGGTACTCAGGTTTGAAATGTGAGGTGCATTAAATGCCACAAGTGGGGTCATGGGAACATAGACTGAGAGTGTCCCTTGTTTGATCTTTCTAGGATCAATGGAAGCTCAGTTCCTATTAATGGCTCAGGGCCATCTATTCACCCCTCAGAGCTAATAGTAGAGATGAGAAACAGTGGCTTTGCCCTGAAACAAAATTTACTGGGGACAAACTTGACCACTAATGATCCATCACAGGACTATGTTGCAAGTGATGGTGAAGAAGACCCTGAAGTTGAATTCTTCAAGTCCCTGATGACTAAACAGAAGCAGAAGATCCTCAGGAAATTGGATAGACTTGAAAAGAAAAAAGAAAAAGAAAAGTGATAAAAAAGAAAAAGTTACAGAAGAGCAGAAGTAAACATAAAAAAAAAACATGAAAACAAATTCCCTTCCTCCTCCCCCCCTCCCTCTGACACTTCAGAAAGCAGCAGTGAGAGTGACAAAAGAGAAAAGAAAAGGGAGAAGGAGAAAAGGAAGAAAAAGATGAAAACCAAATGTTCAGGAAGGAAAAGGAATGACTCTGAAGAGGATAAATCTAAGAGCAAACTTCATGAATAACTTTCTAGCAGCCACAGTGACAGCAGGGGGTGAGGGGAGGAGATCTGAGGAAAAGTTAAGGCTTCCCAAACAATCTAGTTCTGGAGAGAATAGCAACCGGTCCTTTCTGATTCTGACGGAAAGTCCAGAAGCCCTCCTCATAATTCAGAGAAGAGAGGGTCTGACAGAAACGGGGAATCCGAATTCAAATCAGGGCTGAAAGCAGCAGGAGAAGCTGAAGCAGGAGCCCTGGTAGTCACAGGCAAAGGGAGATGAGGGACTAGCCATGGTGGAGCCCTCCAGAAGAGCTTACCAGAAGGAAAGAGGCCAGAAGCCCTGGCGATGGTGTACATAGAAGTACACCTGGGTGAGTTCCCAGGAGATAAAGGGAGTGAGTGACGGAGGAAGAGCTCCCTGGGAATAAAGGACTCTATTTTCTTACCGAGTAGCTTTAGCAAGGCCTAATCTATACATTATTATCCAAAAAAAAAAAAAAAGAAAAAAAAAAGGTTCTTAATTTTCTGTCTCTGTACGCTGTCATTTCAAATATGAAAGCATCTGAGTACCACAAGGTTGAGTTTACAGGTATTTGTAGGGCTCTATTTAGGGGACAGAAAGTTGTTTCTGCTGGTAGCTGTTTCTTATGACTTGCACCCATTTAAAATATGTAAGTCATTGTGATTTTGTTGTTGTTTTGAAATCCTATTAAAACAGTGACAACCTTGAATATTATTAGTTTAAATTTGTTATTTTTAAGATTTGAATTTGCACTACAGAAACACACAGAAACAGCTGACCTGAACAAGGAGGAGCCAATGAGCCTCCAAACTGATATCTGGGAATCCAGCATTGAACTGACTCAGACCCCCTAAACATGGGTCTCAGTTAGAAGGCCTGGGCAGTCTAAGGGACCTCGGACAGTGGAACCAGGATGTATCCCTGGTGCACAAAAGGACTTTGGGAGCACATTCCCCATGGAGTGATACTCACTTAGCCTAGAGGCAGGGGGAAGGACTAGTCCCTACTCCAAATGACTTGACAGATTTAGATGACCCCTCCTGGAAGGCATCACCCTATATGTGAAGGGGGGCATGGGAGGGGAGTGTGGGGGGCATGGAAAGGTGAGATAGAGGGACAGAGGAAAGGAGGCAGGGTTGGAGGGAGGGAAAGGAGAGGGAACTAGGATCGATATGTGAAATAAAAATTTAAAAAAAGAACATATATGATACAAAAAAAGAAATGAAAGATGACTAATAAGGGAATGGTTACAATAATAAAAATTATGTGAATGTGAAAAAAATATTTGAACTTGCTTGAAGAACAATGGAATTGGTGGAATTCTGTAGGGTGAATAAAATACTGGATATCGCTCAGTATTTCCTTAAGACTAAAACCCAAAGTTGTTTCTGCAGAGTAAGGTAGTCCCAATTGAATGCCCTGTTATTTGTCTATGTTGGCATACAAAATTGCTTTAAACTTTACAATTCTGAAAAGAAGAATTCTGACATGGGTCTCATGCTGCCCAATCATGGCATCTTTCCCCCTTCTCTGTAGTTCAAGGTGCATCTAGTCACTCTGACAATGATTTTACATCCCCTTCTACTTGGTAAGAACCCTTGTGAATATACTGGATTACCCAATGAATCAAGAATAATCTCCGCATTTAACATCAACTGATTGTCAACCTTAACTTCTCTGCACCTGGAATTTTCCTTTTCCATGTAATGTAACATATTCATAGGCTTCAGAGCTTGGAAACACGGATATCTTTTGGGAACTGGATATTCTGTCTCCCACAATAGACTTTCCGATGTTAGACATATCATTACAAGGTTTTTTTTTTTTTTCAAAAGGGAAGCATTTATACTACAAAACATATAGAAACAATACATTTTACTTAAAGGTGGGAAAGTTCCCTCCTCTTTGAAGCAGGGTCTCACTAAGACTGTATAGCCCTTGCTACCCTGGAGCTCACGGTGTAGACCAAGCCAATATATAAAGTTGTTTGTTGTTGTTGTTGTTGTTTAATTTAGCTATAGATTTGCCATATGTTACAAATGACTAGTAAAGAAAAACTATGGAAAATTTTAATACAAATTACAAATAACATGCAGTTCAATGATTTTTCCTATTGTGAACATATTAAATATTTCTTTTATCAGGGTTTCACTTTTTAAAGCATCTCTGATTTAGTATAAATACACTGATTTTGAGAGCAGTGAAAGTTTCCAAATTCTGAAGAAAATAAATTTGAAAGGAGTTAAAAAAAAAAAAGAATCTCCAATTTTGGCAGTTGGCAAGACTATAGCTTGCTCTCCACCAACACAAGGCTACATTGCTGAAGTTAACACCTACACAACTCATTAGACATGGACATGGAGATGTCAAACTAATACCTATATAGACCCTTCACTGCTATATTCTAGTGTCCTTAATATAGGAATATACTCTGAGAAATGTAAACACCAACATACACTCAAAACTTTTGCTCTACAATTATGTCCCCCTTGCAAGATATGATAGTGTATTAGTGGCACAAAGTTTGTGGAGTAACCAAGCAATATCTGATTTGACTACAGGCCTACTCCAAGAGATAAAATCCATACTCTGCACTGCTTAGGTTACCAAGAACCTGAGACTAGATAGCATATGGACCTACCTGAAAATTAAATACTACTATTCTAAACCAAACCCAACCTATAAATAAAATTACTCCTAATGACAGTCTGCTACAGATATACATGTCAGCAATATGGGCATATAGATAATACAATACAGTATTATACAATACAATTCAAGTAGACAATACAAATAAATACTGTTTTAGACAAAAAGTTTGGTTTAGGATAAATAAATAAATTCTTCAAACCTTTCAAAGACCTACAGAATATGGCATTTAAAATGGTTTAGGGTTTTTCTTAACAGTGAGGCACAATTGCTCCTGGCAACACCACCTGAATCAAAAAGTAAGATGAACATCAATGAAAGTTGTTATGGAGTTTACTTTCAATATGGCAAGACTAGCCATTTGGGCAAGATATTGCTCTTGTCTGGACTGTTTGACTTTATGCTGTATAAACTGGACATGCAGGACCCACAGGAAAGTGACTGCTGATACAAGATGGACATTGCTACAGGTTTTCTGCTTCATGGAATAGTCTTCCAGACAGTCTTCAGGACACAGAGAAAAGTGACTGACAAGCTGCCAACACAGGTGGGACAGTTTGAAATTTCCTGCTTTGCTGAGGAGTCTGCCAGACATACTATGGTCGGTTGGCTAAAGATAGAACATTATAGAACATCAGGTGACTGACCAGGAAGTGAGCTGTCTCTGTCATTTCTAGAGTCTATATATTATCCTTCTGTAGTGTAGAGTTTTCCTTAGTTAGGATTAAAGATAAGTTACTTATAAGACTTTAGGATCACAAAGATAAGACAGATGATAGAACATTTTCTTTAAATCTTGCTAATTGTTAATGGACTAAATATTGTTAACTATAGTTCTTATTTGATAACTGTTCTGTTATATGTTTTGCTATGCTAAAGTTGAAACCCTTCTTTTTATTTTAGACAGAAAAGAGGAGGTGATGGGAGATGTCATTCTGTAGATATGTTTCTCTTATTGCTTAATGAATAAAGTATTGTTGGAAAATAAGAAAGCAAAATATCTGGGACTAGGAGACAAGGAGGATTCTGGGAAAGGTAGTAGGAGGACTCAAAAATGTAGATACTTGAGAGAGAAGAGGTCTGTACCCTCTCTCTGTTAAGATAAGACCATGTGGAAACACTTAAATTAATAGAAATGGGTTAATATTTAAGACAGAGCTGGCTAATAAGAAATGCTAGTAGCAGGCCAACAGCTTTAAATCTTAAAAAAAAAGTTTTGTTTAAATTAACATCACTAACATTGCTCTTATTACTTAGAATCATAATAAATACAAACGGAGTTGCTTCCTATTATTCACCATTACCTTCCTCCCACATACTGTAGGGAAAATGGAGTAGGGGAGCCTCTTTAGTGAGGGAGGTAACTAAAGAAGAAGAGAAGTGATGAAAATAATGATAGGGATGTTCAAAAAGGCCACAGGAATTATACTATTAACTACTTATCTAAAAAATAAAGTACAAGTAATTGAGGTGTGTGTGTGCATGCAAATATGTTTTAACGATCTTTTTTCATCTGAATTGATGGTGCTCAACCCAAAATCCAAAGAACACTTAACAAAAACAGTTGTACTAGACACAAGGGTTCCTCTTTTGAGTTGTTGGCTAGGGCTGTTCAAGATACTCACAAAACGTACACACTAATTTAATCACTGAAAAATATATTGTCTTTCCTAATCAAAATATATAGTACCTGGTAATTGTATGTATTATAATATGTATAACCAATGCATAGTTTTTATAGTGCCAAGAATGCCTCCTAAGAACTAAGAGATTTTAAGAGCTGCTTGGAAATAAGGGACATCATCCAGAAGCAAATTTGTAAATAGTGTTGGAATCAGAAAAAAAAAAAAACTGCTATAAATCCTGGGTCCACCCCAATTAGCAGCATAGCTTTAGGAAACAGATTTAATTGTTTGTGATGCAAACATGAAATTATATTACCTACCAATAAAATTGTCCCCAATAAATTAGAGAAGAAATTAAATTAGGTAACATATGTTAATAGTTTATCATTTCTAACACATAGTAAATGTTGAGTAGATGAAAGCAATTTATTATTATGTTTCTCCTATAGATTTTGAAGAAAGTACTCTGAAGTATGCAGACATTGCCTACAGTTCAATCCCAAGTAGACACTAAATGTTCAGTAGTAGGAGTTCCTGGTAAACAGAAAACACTCCTGCCACTACCATCAAACCTATTGCAGACATCACTAAATGAGCATGGTGATCTTCCTACAAAGTCTTAGGAACTGACCAGACAATGCTTTGAGAACTATTGTTTCCTGGGGATAAAGTTCTACATATTAGAAAATGGGACTGAATGCTGATTTTCCTTCCACTTAAGAGGAGCCCAGAGGATCTCAAGATAGAGGTTAGCCTGGGTTATATAAGTTTAAACTAGCCTCTCTTAATTGCCAACCTGACTGGACTAAGAGGTATCTAGAGTTGTGAAAGTGTTACTGTATGTTGTTGTTGCATATTCAGAGAACATTGTTATCTGGGACCATGACTAGAGGACTGGAGAACTAGAGGAAAAGGATCTGCCTTGAATACACATGGAGACCTTAAAGAAGCTGACACCATTGATGGAGAAGAGAAGAAGAGGCAGCTGTGGCTAGGTAAGATGCTTTCTTTCCTGGGTGATTATATCTATCACTGCTGCTGCCCACAGGCATAGTTTCATCAGACTTTCAACATGAGCTCACAAATAATGACTCTCTAGAAACTTCTGTCCTTCAGTGTTGGATTGGAACTAAGAAGTCATTTCACTTTCAGGATTGGAAACTATTCTATGCCTCTCCAGTATGTATCTGACCATCGTTTAATCATGTAAGACATGCCAATAAATACCCTTTAGTAATTTAATAATCTCTCTCTCTTTCTCTCTCTCTCTCTCATGCTACTAGTCCTGTTCCTTTAGAGAACTCTGCCTAATAAACCACATAGTGAAACCCTGTCTTAAAAACAATTAAGGGAGGGGTTGGGCAGATGGCTCAGCAAGTAAGAGTACTAACTACTCTTCCAAAGGTCCCAGGTTTCATTTCAAGCACCTACATGACAGCTTACAATTAGCTTTGACTCCATGTGTAGGGGCTCAGACACCTTCTGTCCTCAGGAACCACTAGTACCCAAGTGTTTTACAAGCATACATATAAGCAAACTATCCATACACATAAGGGAAAGAAAATAAAAAAGAACTCTGAACTCTGAAACCAGAAAATTTTATTAAAAATATATGATAGTCTCTAAAGGATAGTGGCAGTAAAACCATTTTTATAAGAGTCATATCTGTGGTTTTGGAGCAGGAAACATTATGAAGGGCATCAATCTCATCACACGATTATAGAATTGGAAGAAACCTAAAAGCTTGAAAATGTAAAAACAACTCCATGAAATATAAGACGTAACACTACACAGATTTTTCTTCTTAGTTAATGTTACAGGATAAATTTTGTTTCTCTCCCCCCCCCCAAATAAAGTTTGAAGTCCCAATCCCACATACCCTAGAATTACCTTGTTCAGAATCACTCTTTCATTATAGAGTCTATTTCACTAAGATTGTCATCCTGGCACTGAATGGACTTCTAATCCAATATAGCAGGTGTTCTGAAAAGCATAGGGCTATGAGAAGTCACAAAAATACCTACTAAAGATGAGGGCAGAAGTTGGAGTCATATGATCACGAGTTCAAGAGCACAGGAGGCACCAGACAGGAGTCAAGGAAGAACTCTTTTTCTGGAGACTGCAAAGAAGGTTCTACCTACCTGGCCTTGACTTCAGACTTCTAGTCTTCAGGATCATGAATGAATGGGCATCTGCTGTATTAAGTCACTCAGTTGGTGGCACTTTATTGTATTATCTCTAGGAAAGTGATGGAGGAACGAAACAAACAAGGTTGTTCCACACAGAATAAAATTGTAAGTTTCCATCCCCATAATCAATTTCAGGGAATGCAGCCTCAAGTTCACTATCATCTGAGCACTCTGTAGGGGAACCCAGGAAGGAAAAGGAGGCTTCCATTCACAAAATGGCCTTACTGCATTTGCCTTGGAGCTACATGCACTTGTCCTTGGGAGATCAGGGCAGAAGTCCCATGGCCCTTTCTCTGAAAGATAAAATATCCAGACAAGGACCTCACTTCATGCTCACAGATATGAAAGTAGGAAATTTGAAATGGGTGAACAATTTTTGTTGGCTCACTCAGGCTGGATAAAACATACCATCTGTGATGGGAAGAATAATAGTTCCTCAAAATAACCATATTCAAAAACACTAAAGCCTGTGCATATAAGAAATGGGGCTTTGCAGATGTGACAAAATTCACAGCAATGGTCATATTGGATCCAGGTGAGTCCAGTCTCCTCACACATGCTCTTATAGCAGGGAACTCTCCCCTCCTGTGGTCAGAATGATGGATGATAGGAAGAGTGGTGGTAACACTACCTTTGAAATCCAAGGAGTGAGCAAGGAAACCAGGAACAAGGGCAGACCCTATAATCTGAGAGAAGCAAGAAACAGGCCTACTTTGAGACTTCAGAAAGAATACAGCTCTACCACCTCCTTGATTTTGGTTCAATCCAATTGGTATTGGAGTCATGTATATTTGTGAAGATAGCAAATATGCATTAATCAAGATGTTAAGTTTGTGATGCTTTGGCAGATGGGGAAATATTTGTCCATGAGCTCCAACCACAGACCTGAACTTTCCTACCTTGTGGTCAGGGATCTAAATCCTGTCATTCTTATACTTCTACCTGCTGTGGGTTCCTGGGATGTCTCTACATGCACTTGGACAAAGAAGACATATCCTTCATCGCTGGCTTCTATCCTCACCCATGTTTGGAGAGGACATTTCCTCACCTAACTCTTAAGATGAGTTTTTACAATATTCAAAAACTCTAAATTTGGAAAAAAGGCCCAATTACTCTTTGCTCCATAGGGTGCCATTTGTTCATCTGATATATTAATTTTAAATAACTTGATGTAGACTGTAGTCAGACCAACCTTGTGGCAATTTACACAAAAATATCTCCAGAAGAATTTTTAAATAGGACAGATAAGGGCTCATTTATTTCAAAAGAATAGAAATGGTATCTGAGCTGCCATCTATCCCCAAGTCACTTTATTTTGTACTTGAAAGAGCCACATTAAACTGTCTTTATGGATAATGATATTGCTAAATTTAAAAAAGTGAGTTGAATGATTTAAATGCTTCAAGCAAATACTAATTTCTCAAGAAAGGATGTTTTTTAAGTGAACACACGTGCAAATTCTCTATTTGTCAGTGGCAGAAGGAGTTATGAAGTAGCATGTCAGGTACTACCCATGTCTGATGCTTGTTGATTCTTCTGCATAAGCTAAAATGAATGGCTTCTGTTGCAGGAGAAAGGGCTCACCCTGGCCATGAACATCCTCACTTCAATTGCTAAACCTATAAAAGCCATGTTCTTGATGTGAAAGAAAATGGTGTCAGCAGTTATCACTTCACTTCTACTCTCCCTTAGAAAAAGCATTAGATGGTGTGTGTGTGTGTGTGTGTGTGTGTGTGTGTGTGTGTGTGTGTGTACATGAGGGGAACTCTCAGGCTATGGAATAGTGCAAAAAAGGTTCTAATGATAAAGTACTTTGTAAATCCCCAAACAACTCAGATTGTTGCCAATATTATAGGTTGTTCTCCACAAACTGACAGCAAGGCTCCATTGCTGTAGATAACAGCTACACAATTCATTGAACACAGAGAGGTTGAGCAGGTACTACATGGAGCCTTTACCACTACATCCTAGTGTCTTTGGTATTGGAAAGTACTCTGCAGACTACCAAAATAGAAACCTAAACACCAACACAGCCACAAAATGTTTGATCTACAATCTGTCCTGCCTGCAAAATATGCTAGGGCAGTGATGTCACAAAGCTTGTGGGAGAAACCAACTAATATTTGGTTTAACTAAAAGCCCACTCCATGAGATAGAACCCATACTCAACATTATTTGTATGACCAAGAACCAGAGATTATGTAACCCAGGGACCTAGGGTAAACCAAATAAGACTGGTCTTTCAAAAAGCAACAATAAGCCAGTGTTGGGGCATTGGTGGCATATGTCTTTAATCCCAACACTTGGGAGGCAGAGGCAAGTGGATCTCTGTGAGTTCAAGGACAGCCTGGTCTACCGAGCTAGTTCTAGGACAGCCTCCAAAGCCACAGAGAAACCCTGTCTTGAAAATAAAAATTAAATAAATGAAAATAAAAACTAAAATGACTCATAATGACATTTTACTGTATTCATGGCCTTACTCAGCCTTCACCAGAGAAATTTCCTCCTGCAACAGATGGGAACAAATTCAGAGACACACAGCCAGACCTTATGCATAGAGAAACCTTGGAACTTATAGACCTAACAAGATGTCACCATCAAATCCGTTCCCTCAGAGCTCAGGGAAATACAGAAGAGTAAATGGAAAGAATGTTAGAGCCAGAGAGGATGGAGGACACTATGAGGACAGGGCACTCGAAATCTACTGAGCAGGGTTCGTATGAATGCACAGAGGCTGAAGCAGTTAGCACAGGCCCAACATGAGTCTATGCCAGATCCTCTGAATATATATTGTAACTTTCAATTTAGTGTTTCCATGGAACTCCTGAGTATATGAACAAGTGAACCTCTGATTCTTGTGCTTTCTCTTGGGTTCTTTTCTTTCTGTTGGTTTGCCTTGTCCAACTTCTATCCGATGGTTTTTGTTTTATCTTATTATGTTTTATTTTGTTAAAATTATAAACATTCAAAATTTCTTATTAAAAATGAAAAATAAAAACTAAATGGATATTTTGTAATTTTGATTCTTCCAGCAGAATCATAAGAAGATGGAGTTGAGAAAGGTAGGATGAGAAGAAACAAAACACATGGCCCTTACAATATTGATGGAGTAGGAACTGGCTCCTGAGTTCATTGTTAGAGAAGAAGCAACCCTCCATGTGAATCCTACATAAATAAGAATTAAGTTTATTCATGCCCCTACTGCAGCTAGGGTCTGTGTTGATGTCTGTGGCTCCTGATGCCATCAAAAGCCATACTGATGCCAGGAATTAGGGGTGCCACCTGGGGCCATGTTGGTATCTGAGGACCACAGTGCCACTGGGGCCATGCCAATCTGACTGGACAGCATTCCCACCTGAGGCCATGGTGACATCTAGGCCTGGGCTACTGCAGAGAACCATGTCTAGGTCTGTGATTCTACCACTGCTAGGGTCTATATTGATTCATGGTTCATGTTGCCACTAAAGGCCACATGGATGTCGTGGTTTTGGCCACTACCTGTGCCCATGCTGGTGTCTGAGGTCAGTGCCACTATTGGGGCCATGCTGATCTGAGTTTCCTGGGCTGCCACACAGGGCCATGGTATCATATGGACCATAGCTGCTGCCAAGGGCTATGTCTGGATCTGTGGCCCTAATAAAGGCAAGGTCTAAGTTGATGTCTATATGTCTAAGGCTCCTATTACCACTAAGGGCTATGTGGATACTTGGGTCTGATCAGTCACCTGAGCCCACGTTAGTACCCATATTGCTACTGGGGCCATACTGATTGACTGACCTGCACTGCCACCTAGGGCCTTGGTGACATCTAGACCCAAGTTGCTGCCAAGGGTCCTGCTGGAGCTGTGGTCTGTGTTAATGCCCATGGCCCATGTTACCCCATGTGTATTGAAATCCAGAGGTCTGTGCAGAAATCACTCCACCTTTCACTGGTCCTAGGACAGTTGGCCCTGGCCCTAGCTGGAAACAGCATCAGAAGACCTGGCCAGACTGCCAGTGAGAGAACTGTCCCCCAAACATACATACTGGATGGGTGAGTGTGCAAGAGCTGACCCTAGTAATATGAACTTAGGAGAGCTAGTTATGTCTCTCACCTGAAGGGGGCTGTCCTAGTGACCACACTGAGCAGATCAGCTATCACCTAGACCCACATTCTGGGTTTTGGGTTGGCCCAGTCTAACATCTACCCCATCTATGACCTGTGGGAGCATGTGAAGGAACTGGTTCTCTGGAATGAGAGCTACAGGATATCCAAGAAAAGTTTCAGTGAGGGTCCTATGATGATGTGTACCAGAGGCCTTGAACAAGACCAGTGACTCATTGCAATGAATATTTGTGGGTGGAACTGATTAGACAAAAGTATGTTGAGTAGTGACAGGTGCTCCCAATGCCACTAGAACTAATGAAGAGATGTTGGAGAGATGAGAAAGATGGAGAAGTGAGGTGTTTTGTTTGTTTGTTTTGCTTTGCTTTTAATTAATTTTGGGAGGTTCTGTTGGGGGAACACTTCAGGGGCAAAAATCAGATATGGAAGGACTGGATGTGAGTAGGATTGGGGTACATGATATGAAATTCCCAAGGAATCAATAAAGAATTGTGTTATATACATAGAAATCTGTTTATTCAAAGTATTTAATAGCATAGCCTAATAACTTAAGTAGGATAAATACACATAGATTTTAGGAAATGTTTGAGGAAATTGTCTTCTACGAGGAAAGTGTCAGAGACTATATTATGCCATAAAGAGAAAATGGATAATACTACCTAATTTGAGTGATTTTTAAAAAATCTTTCTAAATAACTTAGTTTTGGCTGACAGGGACACAACTTATTTTGTTTTCATCTTACTGGTTTTGAATGTGGGCCAAAGGAAGGAGATTCCAATCTTCACTTCCAGGGACACTAGTGGCTTTTAAAAGTAGATGTAATCATTTCATTTTCTCTTCAGTTGATCATGATTTTAGAAAAGTGGCCTCATCTTGGTTAATAATCAAGACAAGAAGTCTCCTACAGAAGTTTGAGGAAGGATCCTGGGTAAAAATAAATAAATAAAATGGAAGGAAACCATTTCTTATGCCTTGCATTCCATGTTGTAGTGAATAGTCATGATATTTGAAACTGTGTCATTAATGCCATGACCATGGTAAAAAGAGAGTGTCAGAAAAGAAACATGGAAAAATACTGGGGCCTTATATTTACATTTGAGTTTCTGAAATCCAATCTGTACCATACAGTCTCTATCCTCCACAGTTTTTGAGAGATCAGTTGTAGCCTAAACTGCAGTCTGCCTTTGTCCCTTGCAACTAAGAGCAACCTCATTAAAATTATAATTATGAAACCCCAGACTAAACTTATTTTTTTTATTTTGATATATTTTTTCTTATTTTACATATCCATCCCAGTTCCCTCTCCCTCCCATGCCCCCTGACCACCCTCCAATCCCATCACCCCCCCCACACACACACACACACACTCCACAGGGAGGGCGATGCCTTCCAGGAGGGAACAAAATCTGTCAAGTCATTTAGAGTAGGGACTAGTCCCTCCCTCCTGCCTCCCTCCATGGGGAATGTGCTCCCAAAGTCCTTTCGTGCACTAGGGATACATCCTGGTACCACTGTCAGAGGTCCCTTAGACTGGCCAGGCCTTCTAACTGAGACCCATGTTCAGGGGGTCTGAGTAGGTCCAATGCTGGTTTCCTAGCTATCAGTCTGGGGGTCCATTAGTTCCTCCTTGTTCAGATCATCTGTCTCATTGGGTTCCTGTAGCCTGGTCTTGCCCCCTTTATTCTTATTACTACTCCCTCTCTGCAACTGGATTCCAGGAGTTTTCCTCAGTGTTTAGTGTGGGTGTCTGTTTCTGTTTCAGTCAGCTACTAGATGAGGGCTCTTTGATGGCAGATAAGTTAGTTATCAATCTCATTATCAGGGAAGGGCATTTAAGGTAGCCTTTCCACTGTTGCTCAGATTATAGTTGTGGTTATCCCAGTAGGTCTCTGGACATTTCTTTATAGACAGTTTTCTCTTCAAACATATAATGGCTCCCTCTATTATGGTATCTCTCTCTCTCTCTTTCTGTCTGTCTCTCTCTCTCTCTCTTTGTTATTGTTGTTGTTGTTGTTTTTCCTCTAGTCTATTCCTCCCCTGATGCAATCCTCTTAGTCCCACATGATCTCCTCTCCTTCTCTTTCTCCTAACTCCCTCTCCACTCACTGCCCACCCCCCTCCCAATATTCTCAGGAGACTTTGTTCCTTTCTCCTTCTGTGAGGGCCTTGACCCCTTTGTCCATCACTCCTCCCTCTCTGCAACTTGACTCAAGGAGTTCAGCTCAGTGTTTAGCTGTGAGTATCTGCTTATGTTTCTAGTACCAAATTTCTCTTCAAACCTATAATGGCTCCCTCTATTATGGTATCCCCTTTCTTGCTCTCCTTTGTTCTTTCTCTGACTCAATCTTCCTGCACCCTCATGCACACCTCTCCCCTCTTCTTCCTTCTAACTTCCGCTCCCCTCCCCCCCATGCTTCCAATTTGCTTGGGAGCTCTTGTCCATTTCCCCTTCTCCGGGGGATCATGTATGTCTCTCTTAGAGTCCTCCTTGTTTCCTAGATTTTCTGGTAGTATAGATTGTAGGCTGGTAATCCTTTGCTCTATGTCTAAATTCCATATATGAATGAGTACATACCTACCTTGTTTGTCTTTTTGTGACTTGGTTACCTTACTCTGGATGTTTTCTTTTAGTTCCATCCATTTGGCTGCAAATTTCAAGTTTCCATTGATTTTTTTTTTCTGCTGAGTAGTACTCCATTGTGTAATGTACCACATTTTCTCCATCCATTCTTCAGTTGAGGGGTGTTTAGATTGCTTCCAGGTTCTGGCTATTTCAAATAATGGTGGAATCAACATAGTTGAACAGTTTTTCTTGTTTTTTGAATGTGCATCTTTCAGGTATATGCTTAAGAGTGGAATTGCTGGATCTTGTGGTAGACTGATTCCCATTTTCCTGAGAAACTGCCATACTGAGTTCCAAAGTGGCTGTAAGAATTTGCACTCCCACCAGCAATTGGAGGAGTGTTCCCCTCTCTCTACATCCTTTCCAGCATAAACTTAGACTAAACTTCTGAAAACTCTTAATTGAATACAAAGGAAAGGGATTCTCTAAAAATAATTTCAATGTTAAATATGGAAAATCAATGAAAATTAGTAACTAAAATATAGGCCACAGCATGGCACATACTGCAGTAAATCCTTACCTAACAATACAGGCAGGACTTGTGTGAGATAGAAAGTGAAGCATAAAATTTATAAATTTGTTATATATATATATATATATATATATATGTGTGTGTGTGTGTGTGTGTGTGTGTGTGTGTGTGTGTGTGTGTGTGTGTGTGTGTGTGTGTGTGTGTGTATTCATAAATACATAAATCCAGCCTACTTAGCCTTTGTTTCTTATAGTAATGTTCTTCAGGGTTAATCTTTGGGTATGGCATAACCAATGGGAAAATGTTTTTTCCACTCTCAAAACTCTATAATTGTCAGTAACTCTTTGCATAGATGAGGCCTCCTGAGCTTCCTCATCCACAGCAGCATGTCCATTGATGCTGTACTAGTTGCTGTCATTTTTTTGGCTGTCATGCTGCTGAGACTTATGGATTCTGTACTGTTCTGGTCATGTTTTGGTTGTCATGTTAGTGAAGTTCCATTTGTATGGCTTCTGGAACTCATAAGAAACAGTCTCACAGCCAACTCTCTGTTCTTCTTGGGCTTGGAGGAAAAAAATGAAAGGGAAAATATGCAATTACATTATAATCTCAAAAACTAAATTAAGAAATTGGTAAATTTGGGTGAACTCTTTTTCAGTCATATCTCCCTCATATATAGATACATGTTTCCATAAAAATTAATAGGCTGTTAAAATTTCTTTGTTCCCACAGTGAAAACAAATATCATTTAGAATATTACTAAGCAAAAGAAAACATATTGATTGAAGTTTACAGAATTTATCCTGACCCAGAAAATGAAAGGTACTTCCTGCTATTGAAGAAAGAAATCCATTGCTTCAGCAGCTGATGAACCATGGATTATTGTAAGATTCTGGTTTATTTAAACCCAAAATGTTAAGGAAAATATCTATAGTCTGTAACCACTGGATTACATTTTTTAAAAAACAAATGTATCAGGCTAAAAAACTTTACCATATTTAAATTATAATTTCATTTAAATGTCCATACTTCATCACTAAGGACTCACACTACCCTTTTTGTTTGATCTTATGTGAGGTTTTCCCACTGGCATCTGATGATTGCAGAAATATTGGTTGTAATATAGAACAAATATGCTGTGTGTTGGTG
Organism: Phodopus roborovskii; assembly: GCF_943737965.1. Classification (NCBI taxonomy): domain Eukaryota; kingdom Metazoa; phylum Chordata; class Mammalia; order Rodentia; family Cricetidae; genus Phodopus; species Phodopus roborovskii. The sequence continues at coordinate 39,853,452 of NW_026126525.1, read as the reverse complement.
GTGCATGCATTTAATCCCAGTACTCAGGAGACAGAGGCAGGCAGATCTCTTTGAGTCCTAGGCCAACCTGGTCTACAGAGTTAGTTCCTGGGCAGGCTCCAAAATAATGCAGAGAAACCCTGTCTTGAAAAACAACAACAAAAGAAAATCAAATATAGAAGAACTAATGGAAAAAATAGTAAAGAATGGAAATATAGTGGCAGAGAAAAAAGCAAATCCTATTCAACTCATGTCTTTTCCAAGAGTCATTTTTTCTGGCATGGCTCCACCTTGACCATTTAACACATTTAATGTGCCATGTAAATTGAAATTAATCAAAATAAATCCTATGGATTTTGTATATTAGACAAATAACTCAAGTATTAGTTAACATTGACATATGTTGTTAATTTGACAGAGTCTAGAATCACCTGAAAAGGGGTCAGTATTGATTAGTTGTCTTTGTCACTTTGGTCTTTGGGCATGTCTATGAGGGACAGTCTTGGTTGTTAATTGATGGAGGAGGGCCTAGCCCACTGTGGGTAGCACCATTCCTTGGACAGGTAGTCCTAGCCTTTACAAGAAGGCTAGCTAAGAATTAACTTACAAGTGACCATGATAGCATGTAGTGTTTCCCCGTGTTTCTGCCTTGACTTCTTGCCTGATGTATTTCAATGATGGATTATAAACTGAAGAAAAATAAATCCTTACCTCTGCTAAGTAGCTTTTGGTCCAAATATATTTTCACATCAACAGAAAGGAACATGAAACATCATACATGTAACCATTCTCATATCTAATATATGATCAATATCATAGTGGTTTGGAATATCTTAGGTAATCTCTATATGAAGAATTTCTGGATTACTAAGTAAGTTGGAGAACCATGGGAAAGGGATAACTTTTTAAATTTACTTTGTTAAATCTTGTGTGGTGGCACATGCCTTTAATCCCAGCACTTGGGAGACAGAAGCAAGTGTCTTTCTGTAAATCCTAGGTCAATGAGGGCTATATAATGAGACCTTGCCTAAAAATTACATTTAACTTCTTTTGCTTTCCAGCAACTTAGTGTTAAATACATACAGTATCTAAATAAATAATTTATCATATAATCTTAGAAATTTGCTAAACAAAATTCCAGATTTGTTTCTCACACTTATTTCCACATAAAGATGACCCATTGAATTTTTCTAGGAATCATTTTCCTTATTATAGGTGATAAAAAGAATTTTATGAAGTTGCTAACAGTAGTAAGTAATCCTTTCCAAAAGCTTGTTTCTATTATTAGGCAAAAGAGATCAAAGTTAACACAGAGTCACAAAAACATCTATGAGTCAAGTTTAAAAAATGCGTGGAATAATAATGCTCTATGATCATTACTACTGCAATGATGGTACTTAAAGTTCATACTGCAGAAGAGCGGACAAATGTAGGGCCTGTAAGAGTTTGCCTAGATCTAAAGATGATCTCTCAAAGGGCTGTTATAATAGTAAAGTGAGATTTGGATACCTCTTAAAATACTTCGAGAAAAGGTGAATATATTTATGGAGAATAAGAATAGAGAAAAAAAACAAGTTTGTGCCAACTTTTATGTCTAATTGAAGTGATTAAAAGTAAAAATCTAAAAGACTGGGGTTCATCAAATATGATACTATAGTTAGAAAAAAATGTCACAGTTGAGAAAAAGAAATAAGATCTAGTTAAAGCAACCCACTGTCAGTTATGATGAAGAAAATGTGACTATGGCACATACAAGAAGAGTGATGGCTTAAATATAGAGCTCATTAAAGCACAAATTGATGCCACATCATACCTAAACTGCTGCTATTTTAGTGAACTTCAGTGCTAGACTGCGTAAAGCTATTATCCACTTGTTTCTTTTACAATTTTTTCGATTTAGTTAGAATATAATTCAAGTATATCACTTGAACACTTACCCTTAACAAGTTGAATTACTAAACGTGGTTATGTGTGTCTTTCTGTCTTGGACTGTAAGACAATCCCATTTTGAACCTACCTTAAGGTCTCTTTTCTTGGGGAAATATTCCTTGCATTCAGCATCAGTAAACAATTCAATTGTTTCATAAAAAGCTTTTTAATTGCTTACAATCCAACATTTTAAAATGAAAGTCAGTAATTTTAGACAAAATCATTAAGGTTACTCTTGATTATAGGACATAATTAACTAAAAGGATGACTACTGGATCCCATTTGTAAATAAACAAAATTATTATTATTCAAATTTTATTCTGAAATATTTCATAATGTAGGCTAATGATCTTTTATCAAGCAAAGACTCTTATTATGTAGAAACACTGAAGAATCATTCAAAGAAACTTTCATTCATCTCTATACAGTAAAATTTCAATGAGCCTGTGTCATTACAAGTAGTGTCACCCCTCCTTGCACATACATTGCAGTGAAATAGCAGTATCTGAAATCATAAATGAAGCTCATTCTGTGACTCAATTAAAAAACTAACAATTGTCCTTTCCTGTCTAAAAACCCTCAGTACAGAATCATTGTCATCATGATGCAACAATAATTTTGTTCTTACTATTTATAACGAACAGAAGGAAGAAATAAAAGTAGTGCTGAAACTTTTAGAGGCTCAAAGGCAGTTTAAAGTCCAAAGCAACAAGAAAAATGAATACTTAGAAGAAAATATTATAAAAAAAAAAGCTGTGCAGTTCCACTTCAACTTTTGAGAATGAGAAATAATTTTAGGAGGAAATTTGATAGAAAATTAATAACACAGGCATCTCAGAACAAGAACAACAATAGACAACTAAAATGGACAAAGGAATGCCCAACAAACCTTAACCTTACCTTAAGAACTACAGGAAACTAAGGAATGGGAGAAATGTTCTACCCAGAAAACAGTACAGCAATTGATGGTCTGACATCAAGAGGTCAGCCCTGAATCATTCATACATAATATTCAGGCTGAGATTATATATATATATATATATATATATATATAGATATATAGAGAGAGAGAGAGAGAGAGAGAGAGAGAGAGAAATTTATTTATAAAATGCATATCATACATATATGAGAAAATAGGTAATGAATTTGAAAGATGTCAGGGAAAGATAATTGGAGGGTTTGAAAAGATGAAAAGAACTGAGACTTTGTGTTGATGGATTTCTCTTGCGATGAATATGAAATGACCGTCTTCATCTCTTCTGACTAATTTTAGTTTGAAGTCTAATTGGAATTGGGGTGGGGGGATGGGAGGGGAGGGTAGTTAGAGTGCATGTGAGAGGGCAGAGAGGGTAAAAGGGAGGGAAGGAGGGAGGGAGGGATGGAGTGAGGGAGGGAGGGAGAGGGAACTGGGATCGACATGTAAAATAATAAATTAAATTAAAAAAATGCTTTGACTCCAAAATTTAAGTTGAAGGACAAGTCACTGAGGAAAAGGATTTCTATTTTTGTTTCCACAGAAAATGAAAAGATGTGGATTCCTTCCAGACTAATGTGGTTTGATCACACCAGACCGCCTGAAACAGAGTACAAGCTGATCCTACATTCAAAACAGCTGGACAAAACAGCCCTACAGACTACAGCCAGGATTTTTGAATCTTCTTCGAATCCCCCATGGCAGCACCCCTTACCAGCAGGAAGTAGTTTGGAAAGAACGATGCCCAAATTCCCATATATTGTGTATAAATGTTTGTTTTCATTTAATTGGACTTTGTTATATAAAATAAAATAAAATAATAAAAAAGATGAAAAGAAAGGGCGAAATGATGCAATTGCATTATAAACTCAAAAAATAAAAAAAAATGTAAAACAGAGAAAAAATGCAGGTGTGTTGGGAAGAATTGTTTTAACTATACCTTAGAAATTTTGTTATATCAGCACTCTCTCCATATATCTTCAATATTGTACTTGAAGTACTAGCTAGAGTAATAAGAAAACAAAAAGAGACCAAGGGGCTAAAACCTGGAAAGGAAGTCAAACTTTCACTATTTGCAGATGACATGATAGTTTACATAAGTGACATGAAAAACTCTACCAGGGAATACCTACAGCTGATAAACATTTTCAGCAAAGTGGCAGAATATAAGATTAACTCAAATAAATCAGTAGCCTTACAATATACAGAAAATACAGGAGCTGAAAAATTCAGAGAAATATAATCCTTTACCATAGCCACAAACAACATAAAATAGCTTGGGGTAATTCTACAAAGAAGTGAAGGACTAAACACTGAGCTGAACTCCTAGAATCCAGTTGCAGAGAGGGAGGAGTGATGAGCAAAGGGGTCAAGACCAGGCTGGAGAAACCCACAGAAACTGCTGATCTGAACAAGGGAGATCACATGGACCCAGTCTGATAGCTGGGAAACCAGCATAGGACTTACCCAGATTCCCTGAATATGGGTGTCAGTTTGGAGGACTGGGTGGGCAGTCTATGGGGCCTCCGGTTGTGGATCAGTATTTATCCCTAGTATATGAATGAACATTTGAAGCCCATTCCACATAGAGGGATACTCTCTCAGACTCCCTCTGGGGGAGGGCCTAGGCCATACTCCAAATGATATGACAGACTTTGAAGACTCCCTGTGTAATGTCTCACCCTCCCTGGGGAGCAGAAAGGGAATGGGATGGGGTTGATGGGGCACAAGGGATAAGATGATGAGGGAACTGGGACTGACATGTAAAACAAGCTTGTTTCAAATTTAAATAGAAACTATTAAAAAAAGAAATTTGGTTATATTAGTTATGATTCCTAACTCTAATTATTATAAAAAGTTATTTTTGTCACTACATGAGCCTATTTTTCATTTTTCTACAGTTTAGGTCTTTTGTTATTCAAGTAATATCACACCCTCTCCTCCTTAGACTCATTACTATTGCAGAAGAGGAGTTGAAAAGAGTTTGCGGGCCAGAAGCAGCAGAAGACAACACGGAAATGAAGTTTGCTGAACACAGCAGGGCAATTGCACATGTGAATGGACAGTAGCTGAGAGAGCAAGCGTGTGGCATGTGCAGGCTTAAGCCAGACAAGATTCCTGCATGAAGAGGGAATTGGGGCACGAAGTCCCAGCCCATTCTAAGGAGTTATTAGTAAGTGACAGCTGCTGGGAGAAGGAGAGTCAGCTTTCTTAGAGATGTGGCCTGTAATATGTCTATCATGCTCTGGTGGAAGGTGACATATTCAAGAATAAATGGGTAGCACAAACTGCATTTGCTAGATTTTCGTTTTTAAGAGGACAGCCAGTGAAGTGGGCAGGAGGTGTGTCTGGGAAGAGTTGGAAGAGGAGGAGGGTGAATATAATCAAAACAGATTCCATGACATTCTCAAATAATTAATAAAAATAACACAGGAAAAACACAAGAAAAAAATTAAAATTCATAAAAATTCTGATTATGAAAATGTTGACAGAACTTATTTGAAAGTTTAAAAGGAACTTATTTGAAAGTTTTTTCAAGAATACCTTTTCTCATTTCCTCTTATTTTGTGGTCAAATGATGTGATAGACGCATAGCTCCAGTATTCATAAAATTCTGGTTGATAAACTACATTAAAATTAAGAAGGGCATTTTAGTTACTGTTCTATATCTGTGCTGAAACACCATGATCAAGGCAACATAAAAAGGAAGATTTAATTGGGATTTTATAACAGTTTCATAGAATTAATCCATGAACATTATGGTGGGAAACAAGGCAACAGGCAGGCAGGCAGGCATGATGTTGGAGCAGGCAGAAGAGACTGAGCCTAGCATGGATGCTTGAAAACTCAATGCCCACCTCCCAGTGACATACATCCACCAACAAAAACATACCTCTTACTCCTCCTTCATAAACAATCTACCAAGGAATAATTAAGAATCCGAACATATGGCAAATAAGAGCCATTTTTGCATAAACTATCACAAAGAGAAGTAAAATCAGAAAGACTATAATCAGATAAAATACTCATATTCTGGTCCCCCAAATGGAAAACCTGTAGTGTTTCTATAAGTCATGACAGAAAACAGACAATTCATTAGGAAAAGGGACAAAAAAGACATGAACAGAGGAAATGGGTCTAAATATATACAAAGTTGCTAAGCCCCATTAAGTGTCAGGGGAAATAAAATAATGTCCAGAGCTGTAAATCTCCAAGAGCAGCTCAATTAAAGCACTGAAGACTGGGGATGAATAGATGGTTCAGCTATTAGGAATGTGTGCTTGTGTACTGCTCTTTTCAGAGGACCTGACTTCTGTTCCTACTACCAACCTCAAGAGGCTCACAGTGCCACCTGTGTCTCCAGCTCCAGGGGCTCCTACTGCCTATTGTGGACTCCTTTGGCTCCTGCACTCACATGCACATAACTATATATATACACACACACACAAACACACACACACACACACACACACACACACACACACACACACACACACCCCGCCACCACCACCACCACCACCAAAGATTGACAACATCAGGTAACAAAGTTAACAGAGCATCTAGAATTCCCATTTATTTTTGGAGTATAAATTTATGTAGCCACTTTGGGAAACTCATTGGTAATAATGGGTGTAACTGTAGGTTTAGTTTTCTTTTTGTAATTTTTAAATTATTTAGTTATATGCGTGTGGATGTTTTACATTTTACGTGCATGAATATGTGCGTGCGTGCGTGCGTGCGTGCGTGTGTGTGTGTGTGTGTGTGTGTGTGTGTGTGTGTGTGTGTGTGTGTGTGTACCTTGTGTATCTAGAAGCCAGAAGAGAGCATTTGGATTTCCCAAGACTGGAGTTACAGAGGGTCATGAGCTTTGGTAACAGAGTGCTAGACATCAAAATCTGGTTTTCTGGGTGAGCAGAAGGTGTTCTTAACAACTGAGCCATTTATCCAGCCCACAGTTGTCTTTGGTTTGATAAAGGTGGATCATTGACAGCCCAGGTATGCCTAATCATCATTTCAAGGTTTCCAACCAAGAGCTTACACTAAAAGAGCAGCTATTTCAGGTTTGAAGGATATTCCATAGAATCTCCTATCCAAAGGCAACAAGCACTTCAAAAAGAGAAAATGCTTCCTGACAAAAAGGAATAGCAAAATATTTTTTCATTGACAAGATGAGTAATGGTTGAGAAATGTGGCTGCCTGGATGAGTTCCTTAGCTAACTCCACCCTATCAATACAGAGTGAAATGGGTGAGCCCAGCAGCTCAACAACATCAAGCACTGTCTTAGAAGCAGAGCTGGGCTCACACTTCTCTTCCTGATAAAGAAGGTTATAACTGATTCAGAATGGTTAGATTTTATGTCATTGTATGTTTTTGTGACATTGTAGAGGCACAAAATAACAGAGAGATTTCAATATCCAGAAGAATGGGTTTTATGTTTTGTGTTTTGTAGCACAGACTGGCAAGTACCACTTTCACTGTAGTATGCTACCCATTACTGCTCCATACTTCAGAATATAGTGTTAAGTACAGCTTCCCCAAATCCCAAATTACAATCAGTGAGCCAACACAGGGATTGTCCTGCAGTGAAATTGGCCCACAAAGAAGGAGATTGTTAATCTGAGCCACAGAATAGGTACAAGAACATAAGACAATTAACACTGGTTTTGAACAAGGACAGTGACACCTTGTTTAAACCAAGAATGCAGGTAGTCAGGAGCATGCATCCCAAATCTGGAGGGTAGAAAGAAGTTCCACAGGCAGCACAGACTATATTCAAACCTGTCACAACTACAGCTACAAATCATATTCCCTCCAATCTCTAACTATTTTATTCAATAACATTAACTAGCTTGCCCAGACTGGAGCTGTTCACCCACACAACAGAGGTATAAATAGTAACATTTTACAGCGATTCTAAAGAGTAAATAAGTTAAATATATACAAACCTCATGTGGTACATGGCAATAACACAAAACACCGTACCAGGTACTGTTTATAGATTCTATGAGGTTTCTAAAATGGTTATGATGAAGATCTGCGTGCTGAGTTATCACCATAGAAACCCATGTCCTCACTATGCCAGAGTCAGAGATTAATGTACTGGCATACTTACTTGCTTCTGGGACTCTCCTCTCTTGTCCTGGTTGGAATATAGCCTCCTTCTCTGTCTTTCCTCATGTAATTATCCTTCTGTCTAATTTTCTCTTCCTATAAGGATTCTTCCTATTGATCTCATTCTTCCTAATACCTCACCAGAGACCCAGCTTCAAATCCACTCACATTCAGAGGATTGAGAGAATAGAATTTCTACATGTGAGTTTTGACAGAGCATGATTCCCCAGATCAAAAGCACACTGGAGACTCTGCCAGGGAATGTAGCTTGGCAGTGTAAAAAGGATTATATTTTTGCTTTCGTTTGGTTAGATTTCTTTTAAGCAATCCATCTAAACTCAGAACCTGATGACTTGTTTCTCCTGGTGTGGTCTCCTCCAGCATCATAGCTACACTCCTTCAAGGCTGAATCCAAGAAGAGGGAGTAGATGGTGGCAATATGGGAATGTAAGAATTGCATCAGTCCCAGGATGATGAAGAGGGTACAAAGAAAGAGATTTTTCAAATGGAAAATGCTATCTTCTTCAGCTGTAGTTCACACTTTCAAACATGACTTGCTCATTTTGACTTGGTAAATGGGGCTCTTGGATTACTTGGGTGTATAAGCAGGACACAGATAAAGCCACAGTAATTTTATTTTATTTTCATTAAAAATTATGGTCTAGGGATATTGATCATCAGTAATGTGTATGTTGTGAAAGCATGAGAACCTGAATACTGATCTCTAGAACCTACATTAAAATCTAGGCATGGCCACACAGACCTTTAACCATAGTGGTAAGGAAAATCATGGAGTTTGCTAGCCAGGCAGTTAGCCAAATCAGTGACCTCTTGGCTCAAAGAGCGATTCAAAACAATAAGTTAACCAACCATTGAGGAAGACTACCAACGTCAAATTCTTGCCTTCACAAATGCACTGTATGAACACAAAGCACACCCATATAAGTGTGTATACACGTACCATTCTAAACACAATTATATTACATTGCTATATTATATACAAGAGCTATGCTTGTAAAAAAGTGTTCCAAAAGCTTCCAGTTTGGATTTTTTGTTTGTTTTTTGGAAGTGGTAGGAAGATGGCAGATGTTTCTAAAAGGGAAATTAATAGTCTGACTTTTGAGAATTATAGCCTCAAAAATTCAGAGCCAGAAGTAACTGGAAAAGAAAGTGGTGGGGGAGGGGGCAGAAAAGTACAGCATGATCCAGCGCACTCACAATAAAGTAAAGACCACAGAAGATAAAGAACAGTTCAGTATCCTGGAATGCAGTTGCAGAGAGGGAGGAGTGATGAGCAAAGGAATCAAGACCAGGCTGGAAAAACCCATAGAAACAGCTGACCTGAACAAGGGGAGCTCATGGCCAGACTTATAGCTGGGAAACCAGCATAGGACTGACCCAGATGCCCTGAATATAGGTGTCAGTTTGGAGGACTGGGAAGTCTATGGGGCCTCTGGTAGTGGATCAGTATTTATCCCTAGTATACAAATGGACTTTGGGAGCTCATTCCACAAAGTGGGATACTCCCGCAGCCTAGACACATGGGGGAGCTCGTAGATCCTGCTCCAAATGATATGACAGACTTTGAAGATTCCCCCATGGAATGCTTCACCCTCCCTGGGGAGCAGAGAGGGGATGGGATGGGGGTTGGGAGGGGAACAGGAACAGAGGAGGGGTGAGGGAACTGGAATTTAAATGTAAAACAATAAATAAAATATTATTTTAATAAAAGAACAGCTCAGTAAACAGTTGTGGCAGGTTTGGGGATTGTTGTTCATGGACTGGGAGCTAGGAAATGACATCATTGTGCAAGATGAAGAATTTGGGCAGAGAAACACTTGTAAACAGCCTATCTAGTAAACATGGAGTCAATTTCGGACAAGATGGTCTTTGGCAACCTATGAGACAATCCAGTGCTGACAGTCAAAGCTTTATTATTCATGGAATTGGAGGGCATGTGGGAGTATATTTGGAAGATTATTACCTTTTTATTATTAATCTCAGGAGTGATAATCCAAACAAGGAAAATAAATAAAATAAAAACAAGACCAGAAACTCAAACTGCAGTAAAAGTAGCAAGTAATTAAGGTACACAGCAATGATGGGGATATGATGGGGGGAAACGGGCTGTTAAGGTTGTCATGATAACAGAAGAAGCACAGCTTATACCCATCATGAGAAGTTAGGTGACTCCTACCAGGCACACCTTTTTGTCCTTTCTTGTCCATTTCTATAGGAACACCAAATACTGTTTTCTCTCAGGCTTCTGATACACTTCCAGTGTTACATAAGGCATGAAAGATCTATAACCTGACTACTGAACTGCAGTATCCATTATCCTATTCAGTAGACAAGTTGCCTTGCACAAAGTATGAAACTCCCACTTGCTTAAGTTTCCACATTCATGAAATGGGAACAATATGGCCAGGAAGATGGGTTTCTTTTTAGAAAATAGAAGATTACATGTGCACCACCCAATAAGGGATAGTTGTCATTAATATGAAACTGAGGCAATGTCTTAGTCTTAAATGTGCCTTACAAGGAAGACCCAAAGAGACTCCACTGAACTATAATCAACTAAATAAATGTATATTATTTCTATTTAAGTATTTTTATATGAAATCTGTCCCGAGTTTTATTTGTCCTCATCTATCATATTGCTAGCACTCAGTTAAGCCAGATAGACAACTAAATAAAAATAACAACCAAGGAATAATAATCTAATAAAAATATCCACATATATATATTTTAATAATTAGGAACAAAGGGACCTTTATGGGTACCATTAGACAAAGTGCATGGCTTCATCTCGGAAGAAACACTAATGTTACAAAAACTTGTTTCTGCATTATCACAAAATGTTCTCATTATTCATCATTGCTGTCCAAAACATACATTGGAAAATATCTATTTACAATTGTTTATTCCTGCTCTGACACAATAAGAACTAAGAATCATGGCTCACATGGAAACAGTAGCTCTACATACGCACATAAGAGACTCTTCACTCTTCCACACCCAGTTTTCTGAATGGGTTTCAGCATTGCCTAACAGACATAATCAGGTTAAATAAAGGGCTTGTTTATTTTGTCCACTTCCACAGATGTGAAGCAAGGGCATAGATAGTTGGGGATGTTTGAATCTCAACACAGAAGGGTGAGGATAGAGCTCAGTTGGCTTTAGCCTTCTTTCTTCCCACCTGAGCATGGTTGCCCAAGATGCCACTGCAAAGTGAGAAAATCCTGTGTCTATTAACAGTAGATTTCCTCAGTGTTTCAGCACTGTGAACTAGCAGTTCTAACCCTCTGCTTGTATCTATCACCTTTCATATTTGCTTTGTATCCTCTTTCTATATTTTTTGTGTTGACAGTGACTATTTGACTAGTAACTGAAATATGGAATTGTTTGTAGAAACGAACAGCATTAAACTCTCCTATCAATAGATCACATGCCTCAAATTCTATCAGAATTCTACAAGAAATTCCACCTTTTCCAGAGTTCTAGAGAATAGAATGAAGAAAACCAGGCTGAATATGGATCAGATAACCTTCAAGGAGTTGACACTGTCTCACATGTGAGTCAGTTCCAAGCTGGGATAATGACAATCCCTGATGAAAGGTGCTTATAATAATGAGTGAAATTATATGAGTCTGGTAAATGTCAGGACAGGACTGAGTCATAACAATTTCACAGGAGCCATTGTGTCAGCTTGGCAGGGCTGATGTGGATAGGGTATTTCTGCTAACCACCAGTAGCTCTTTACCTAAAGCTCCTCTTTCCTACCCATTTTGGGTATCTTTTTAAGGGAGGATTAAAATTCATGAACTGAATCTAAGGAATCATATTGCTAATAACATTAAATTTAGAGGTCATTATTTATTCCAGGTTCTTGGCCTTGGTGATGGACCAGCCTGACTCTATTTTAAGATTAAAAGCCATCATATTACAAGGTCAAAGTAAGTTCATTTCTGTTTTCTGTAAAATTTTGACCCATTTTCTGGAATTTGACATGTTCCACACACTAAAACTATATCCTGACCTCCACCTGATAAGATAAAATGTTCTTCTATATAATTTTAAGATGTTCAACCAAGTTTCTGGGTAACAAAAAACCCCCAACTCTTGGAAATACCCTATCCTTGTGGGGTTTTACTAAAACTATGTAAACCCCACTGTCTCCTGTCTTCACTGCTGTTGCCTCAAACCCTGCTTTAGGAGGACAGCACTGTCTGACAGACAACGATTATTTAATGATTCCTTAATTTGACCAAAAATTTGGATGACAGTTTTTACTCTCATTTGGTGGGATTAACAGTTGGATGTAGAGCTATTCATGTCCTCTGTGATCTATAGTTTAATGGTGATCTTTAATTCATGCTTAAAAAGTAATATTTTCCCAATTAAAACTGTGAAAGTATTCATTTAGCAAAGATTGTATTTTTTGTTTTATCAAGTGGCTTTGGGAAAGGTTTCTTTTTGAGAAGCATTTTTATTGAAAAATTAAAATTTACCCCTCACATCTAAAAGATGAGAAAAAAGAATCAAATCCTGAGGATTTCCTTTGCCTATTCTTGTTATTTGTTACAACTAAATATGGTTTCAAAATTCTTAGAAATAATAACCATATGTTTATAATAGGTAAATCCATAAAAGTAGAACTTTGATAAAGCAAATAGTTGGCATTGCTGAGATGGGTCAATCACAGAAGATGTACAAGTACAAAAGTTGTAAAGAAATTAGTCATGCTACAGTTAGGATATCTGAATCTTCTTCGAATCCCCCAAGACAGCGCCCCTTACCAGCAGGAAGTAGTTTGGAAAGAACGACGCCCAAATTCCCAAATATTGTGTATAAATGTTTGTTTTCATTTAATTGGACTTTGTTATATAAAATTAAATAAAAAAAAGAAATTAGTCATTAATTTGAGTGGGTGTACAGACAGAGAAGTCACATAAAAGCAGAGTAAATGAAAGAGCAGAGTTGGTAAGCCCTTTCCTTGTTGCTTAAAGATAGAAGATTTAGTTAGTTCCTCTAATGTTACCTGTGAAGTCCAGCTAAGATCATATGAACTAAATTATATTGTTAGCCAGCCTGGCTTGTGGTAGAATTACTCATAGTTGATAAAATTAATTTTGAATGGGAGAGCAAGAAATGGGTCATAAATGCCATATGAAGTAGACCTACCTAGCTTTGAGCTTCCATGCATACAAAGCGCATGAAAGCAAAGCCTGAGAGTAGTTTTGTAATATTCAAGGGTCCTGTGAGAGAGATGGTTTCTCACGTGCAGGAATAACAATAGGACTTGCCTACTTGTGGGTAACATTGTGCCACCAAATTGTATTTTCATGAGATATTGTCTCCTTCAAGATGTGTAGATTACAGCATCAACTGTTGTTTGGGCTTAGTAAGTAATATTGCTTGGTGCTGCCCTTCCACAAAATTATGGCTTATAGATAATTTGAGAGTGCACTGATTCGCAATGGAGTCTTGAGAATCCTTGTATATATGGATACTTGATAAAACTTTAGAAGACACTGTCCCTCCCTGTATCCTCTCCCACACCCCCCTCCTACCTTCCCCTCCCAACATGATACTACCATTACAGTCGACCCCTTCCAACCACCTTTATCTATTCTATTTCCCTTTTTTCTAACATTATTTGTTCCCTCCAGTCCCTTAGTTAATTCCAACCCTCTGTAGTTCTATGGATTGTAGCTTTTTGTTATTTTAACAGCTAATATCCATATATAAGAGTCATAGGACATCTATTGAGAAAACCTGATAACAGTGAGGGGAACCAGTCCATAGAAAGAAATATGCTGCGATCAACAAAGTTGAAAGGAATTTGAGATCTGAAGAGTGTTTTGACAATAGACATAGAGTTGCAAAGTTTGGAGTTTTCCCAGATAGTGTTTGGGTTTGTTTTGGTACAATATTTCCCTACTATGCTCTCTTTCTTACATTTTGAAACAGTAATGTATATATGTTAGTTTTAAGTGATATGCTTTTTGTTTTGATTTTACGGTGGATTACAGCAGAGAGACCGCTTAAGTCATGGAAGAGACTTTGAACTTTATACATTTAAATAAGTTTGAGACTGTTATAGACTATGGAGACTTTTAAACATGGGCTGGATGCATTATTGCATTATAATATGGCTTTGGATTCCAGTTAGTGGGCTGTGATAGTTTGATAGAAAATGGCTCCCAAAGGGAGTGTCACTATTACAGGTGTGAGTTTGTTGAAGTAGATGTGGCCTTATTGTAGGAAGTGTCACTATTGGAGGTAGGTTTTGAGGTCTCATACATACTCAAGCCATGAGATAGTTTGTTGTATCTTACTTATGTTTTATTTTGCTTTATTAAAAAAAATTATCTCCTTTCCCTTCTCTCCCCTTCTCTTTCTCCTACCACCTCCCTCTTCCCCCACCCACACCACTGAACTCCCAATTTACTCAGGAGATCTTGTCCCTTTTTCCTTCTCAGTGGTCCATATATGTCTTTCTTAGAATCCTTCTTGTTTACTAGCTTCTCTAGGATTGTGAATTATAGGCTGGTTATCCTTTGCTCTGTGTCTAATGTCCACTTATGAGTAAATACATGCCATGTTTTTCTTTCTGTGTTAGGGTCATCTTACTCAGGATGGTTTCTTCTAGTTCCATCCATTTGCCTGCCAATTTCAAGATATCACTGTTTTGTTGTTGTTGTTGTTTCCACACTGAGTAGTGTTCCCTTGTGTACATGTACCACATTTTCTTTATGCATTCTTAGGTTGAGGGGCATCTAGGTTGCTTCCAAATTTTGGTCATTACAAATAATGCTGCTATGAACATAGATAAACAGATGTCCTTGTGTTATGAATGAGCATTCTTTGAGTATATGTCTAAGGGTGGAATTGCTGAGTTACACTGATTCCCATTTTCCTGAGAAATTGTCATTCTCATTTCCAAAGTAGCTGTACAAGTTTGCACTTCCACTATCAATGAAGAAGTGTTCCCATTTCTCCATATCCTCTCCAGCATAAACTGTCCTTGGTATGTAAAATTGTTTTTAATTTAAATAAAAATTAATTTTAAAAAAACCAAATGAATAAATGAGTGACAATGTAGCTACTAGGTTAAAGATTCACAACTGAAGTGTTATTAGTACCTGTTGGAAGAGGAAAAAAATCAGTTTTCTCCAATTAGTGATATTGGGTGCATCACTAACTCTAGGGCAGGTGTCATGTTCAGTATTTGACCAATACATGGTATCAGTGTGTTTTCAATTAGTTAGATTATGATAGGAGTTTGGGATGATGTTTTATTTTGTTTTCTTGTTTTAGGGTATTTATTTTTGTATTGGGCTTTAATTTTAAGAAGAAACTTAAAGTTGGGTGGGTAATAAGGGGAGAGGATATGGAGAGACTTGAAGGAAGGAAAGAATATGATCAAATATATTTAAATTTAGAAATTGTTTTAAATAATAAAAGATAAAAAGAAGACACTTTGATGGGAATAACACAAAAGGGTATCAATTTGTTGCTAAATCACAAAAGACAGGAAAAGAATATTTCTGAATTAGAAAGGAACTTGACAGGCAGGTGGTAATTGTTTGAAAAACAAATCAGTGTTGCTAGGAAGGAAAGATGGTGAAAAGAAGCTAAATAAAAGAAATGAGCCAGGAAAATTCAAATTATTATTGTTATAAGGGTAAAATAATGTGATTCACATTTTCTTTTGATTACTTTAGCTTTGAAGTCAAGGAAGAAAGGGCAGTGGAAAAAATGGACAAAGAAATCACAGAAAAATCTGCCATAATAATCCAGGTTACAGATGTTAAGGACTTGGGTTAGAACCACAGAAATGGAGCAGAAAACAAGATTTGAAAACTTCATTAATGGGATGGTGTTATGAGCATGTTTTTCCACAAAGCTGGATCCACTGCCGCACCAGCCCCAAATAACGCACGGAGAGGCTATATTAGATAAAACTGTTGGCCTGTTACTAGTGTTTCTTATTGGCTAGTTCTGTCTTAAATATTAACCCATTTCTATCAATCTAAATATCTCCACATGGTCTTATCTTACCAGAGAGAGGGTCCGGAGTTCTGCTCTCTGGGTCTTACATGTTGAATCTCCGCTTACCTCTCTCCCTGAATCCTCCTTGTCTCCTTGTCCCTCCTATCTTGATTTCCTATTTGCCAACAGTGCTTTATTCATTAACCAATAAGAGAAACATATTTACAGAATGACATCTCCCATCAGGATGGTATTAGTTCCAACTGGATGGAAAATGAAGAAAAATAAGAACTCATGATGACAACCTCAGTGATAACAGATGTTTTATCCTTAACTGTAGCACAGACTTCTTTTATAATAAAATATTCAATAAGACACAGAATTTCATCCTGCCACATTGCCATCTCCTAATTGATGAAGCTATTTTTAGTTTGTTCCATTATATAAGTAACAATTTATTGAATTGCCTATCTCAGTTTTGTCAAAAAGAAAAATCCTCATTTTTTTTTAAACCTTGAAATCTCTTGGTTCCTCAGGAAAATGGGAATCAGTCTACCACAGGATCCAGCAATTCCACTCATAGGCATATACCCAAAAGATGCACATCCATGCAACAAAGACATCTGTTCAACTATGTTCATAGCAGCATTATTTGTAATAGATAGAACCTGAAAATAACCTAGATGCCCCACAAGTAAGGAATGAATAAAGAAAATGTGGTACATTTACACAATGGAGTACTACTCAGCAGATAAAAACAGTGAAATCTTGAAATTGACAGGCAAATAGAAGGAACTAGAAGAAACCATTTTGAGTGAGGTAACCCAGTCACAAAAATATGAACATAGTATGTTCCTATACGGATTTTAACCATAGAGCAAATGATCACCAGCCTACAATTCACACCACCAGAAAAGCTAAGAAACAAGGAGGAACCTAAGAGAGATACATGGTCCCCCACAGAAGGGGAAAGGGACAAGATCTCCTGTGCACATTGATAGCAGGGTGGGACAGGGAGTGGAGAGGGAGTTAGGAGAAAGAGAATGGAAGAAGAGGAGGGGAGAGAAGAACATGAGGGACCAAGAAGATTGAGTCAGGGGAGGAAATCAGGAAAGCAAAAAAAAAAAAAAAATAAAAAAAAATGAAATACCATAATAGAGGGAGCCAGTATAGGTTTGAAAAGAAATCTGGTACTAGGGAAATGTTGAGGGATAACCCCAACTAACAATCTGAGCAATAGTGGATAGGCTATCTTATATGCCCTTCCCTAAAAATGAGATTGATAACTACCTTATTATACCATCCTAGAGCCTTCACCTAGTAGCTGATGGAAACAGAAGCAGACGCCCAGAGCTAAACATTGAGCTGGAATCCACTTGCAAAGAGCAAGGGGGAGTTCATGGACCCAGGACTGATAGCTGGGAAACCAGCATAGGACAGACCCAGACCCCTTGAACATAGGTATCAGTTAGAAGGCCTGAGCCGTCTATGGGACATCTGACAGTGCAACCAGGATGTATCCCTGGTGCATGAAAGGACTTCAGGAGCAAATTCCCCATGGAGGGATACTCCCTTAGCCTAGAAACATAAGGCAGTCTTAGGCCCTACCCCAAATAACTTGACAGATTTTGATGATCCCTCCTGGAAAGCCTCATCCTCTCTAGGAAGTAGATATGGAATGGGATGTGGGGGAGTGCAGGGGAGGATTCCAGGGGTATGAGATGATGGGAGACAGGAAACTGGAATTGATATGTAAAATAAGAAAAATAAAAATAAATAAAAGAAATCTGTTGAAATTAATAGCCAAAAATAGCTAGTTTCTTCTAATTTCTTTCCTGTCTTTAAAAATAACTGTGTTATCATCCCCCATGGAGGGATAACTGCCTTAATCTAGAGACAGGAGAGAAGCCCTAGTCCCTATTTCACAAGACCTGTCAGATCTACATGACTCCAACTGGATGTCATTCCCCTACATATGGAATAGGGGTGGGGGGATGGGAGGAGAGGGTGGTTAGAGTGCATGTGAGAGGGCAGAGAGGGTAAAAGAGAGGGAAAAATGGAGGGAGGGAGGGAGAGGGAACTGGGATCGACATGTAAAATAAGAAATTAAATTTAAAAAAATGCTTTGACTCCAAAATTTACGTTCAAGGACAAGTTACTGGGGAAAAGGATTTCTATTTTTGTTTCCACAGAAAATGAAAAGATGTAGATTCCTTCCAGACTAATGTGGTTTGAGCAAGCCAGACCACCTGAAACAGAGTACCAGTTGATCCTACATTCAAAACAGCTGGACAAAGGAGCCTTACAGACTACAGCCAAGATTTCTGAATCTTCTTAGAATCCCCCATGACAGTGCCCCTTACCAGCAGGAAGTAGTTTGAAAAGAACGATGCCCAAATTCCCAAATATTGTCTATAAATGTTTGTTTTCATTTAAATGGACTTAGTTATATAAAATAAATGAATAAATAAATAAATAACTGTGTTATAACTCAACTATAAACAACAGAACCATCTTAGTTTTAGTTAGTTACATATCAAGTTATATCTAAACCAGAACTTCCACCCTCCTACAAAGGAAACAATTTGATGTTTTTCCCTTTTGCCCAGGTCCTGTGTGCTGGCTTCCTCTATCCTTTCCAAAACAAAGAGGTTAGTATTACTACTTGACAATCTTATCTTGGTAATAGAAAGGGTTTTCTGTGAATTTGTCTGAGACTTCATTGCGGTTATCCCAGGAAACTACCCTTTTACCTGGCCTTTTGCCCATCCCTCAGTAATTGCCCCAAGTGTGTATTACACTTGGCTCTGGTGAACAGTCTTCTTACCTTGCACATCTTTGTCCTCCCAACCTTTTGACCTGCAGACCTGCCTGCTGCCTACCTCCTAGCTCCTCTCTGCCTTATTTCCATCTCTATCAAGTCCCTCACTTCAACCCTTTCAGATAGAAATACATATCTTCTAGCTGTTGTGGAACTCTGTTAATTCTCATATGTCACCATTTTTTTTTCATTTGTCCATTGACTATTTTCAATTTTTCCCTCTTTAATGAGATGAAGCAAGAACCACAAAACAACTGATTTTCTTTTTTGCCAAGTCTAAATGTGAATTTATCTGCTGTCCCCAACTTTGGGGATTCCAGGTAAACTCTGAAAGAAGAAGAAAGGTAACCTTAATAATCCTGATATATATGTCAAGACAAGTAATGCAGTAGCATTAACATTTGTTAGCAGAAGTACCAAGTGTGACAATGGTAATATAAACTTTGCATGACTAGGCAGATGGAAAGGGAGAGTCCACCTCAAGGAAAACAGTTACCTCTGATTTTGGTTTGAGGTACCTGGCTATAATGGTATTATTTATATGTATTTGCTAGTGTGCTAAATAAATGCTGCTTTAATGGCCTGTCAAGAAGGTTTGTCACAATTTCCTACTAATAAATGATTCTAGACTTGCGTTTTATTTATGTACTTTTTAAAATCAACAAATAACAATCAAAATAACAGAAAGGGCTATAAGCTTCATGCAGAGTAAATCAATGTAGATTTTTCTTTTGATTTTTGTTTTGGAAAATTATCAGTTAACTTTACCTGGTAATCAATAAATAGAACAATGCTTCTATTTTTGTTCAAAAATGCTTACTTCTACTTCTGAACCTTATATTTGCTACCATGGAATTTCTTGTAATGTTTACTCAGTTTAAGCATCAGTGCAAAAGACTAAATGAAGATGTAGGTGTTGAAAGATTTGGAGGTGGCCAAGTAGAGAAGAGAGTTTAAAAAGTTATTCTGTGTTTATACAAGCAATTGGTTCCACATTTGTTAAAGCTTTTGGATGGAATCCTATAACAGCTTTTCTGCAATAGATTTGTTCCTGTAAAGTTGTATATAAATCAATTTTTATAAATTGATTCATAATTTGAATGCACTAAAAGCTTGCTATTTAGAGAAATAGCATACATAACATACATAACATAATGAATTTATTTTGTGAAATGAAAGTAAGAGGTTTATTCAAAGATATGGCTATATAACTAGTCATCTAAAGAAAACCTATCTAGACATTTGACTTGTTTTTAAAGTCCCCCTAGCATTAGGGTCAACAGAAATTCTAATGGCAATGGCTTTGTGATAAAATTGTCTTTTCTAAACTCTGTAAATAAGTATTGGCATAAAGTACATGTCCAGAGGGTTCTTGTTCTCATTTTTGGTTTCATTTGAGTATCTCACACTGGTGGGTGGATGGGGAATCAATGAGATCACTTTATGTTCCCTAGCAGCAGGCATGAAGATGCCCAGAATGTTAGGAACATTGATGAAGATCCAGAACTAAACTAATGTCAACTATCAAAACAAACCTATGATGTAATAGTGGGTGTTACATATGTTTAGAGGATGAGAAAAATGAAGCAATGAAAGATTACCTGTATTCTCAAAAATACTTCATTAATCATGAACTGAATTAAGGATTGATCAGCAGCAGCTTGGCTCCAGAGCTTAGATGCTTTAATAACCACAACACATAGCCTTGTAAAAATTAATGGATAGATGAAAAGGTAGATTGGTGGATGGTTGTTTGAATATATGAGTGAAAGGATAGAGAAAAGAATATAAAATTCTTAAGTACTCATCAATGGCAGGAAATTGTATGAATCTTTTGCAATTAATATTTTTATTGTTAAAATGCTGCTAAGTTTGGGTCATATGTCATTGGTGTTCATTTTCGAGAGACTCAATATTTGCCACACATAACTGAATGCAAGTTTAGAAGGGATATTAATAGTAATCTTGAAGTCTAGAAGCCCTCATTAGCTATCCTTTGTCATACACAAAAGGTCTTTTTCTTGGAAATTTCAGTAATTTCTGTGTATCTTCCAAGTATGAGGGGAAAAAGTCACAAGAAGAAATGACTGTACTACATGTCAAGTTTCACCACTATCTTCTCTTATAAAATCAAACATTTAACAATACTTGTCTACATTTTTATAGAAAAACAATCAGTTTGGAACAGCTATATTGTTTTTAGTTTTCCACAGTTAGTATAATATCTATGTAATAGCTTTTCTAGCACATTCATTTTACCTTTAAAGCAAAGCAAAATCAGAAACAGATTTCAACACCAGGTAGTCCTATTACTATTTATAATCCTAATACTGTATATTATGAACCTAGTCTACTGTGTGGAAATATACACATATTGGTTCTGCTATTCAGAAAAGACTCTCAAACACACACACACACACACACACACACACACACACACACACACACACTGTTGGTACTTACCACTTTTATGATAGTTTTTCATCTAATTTGTATTTCAATTTCCCACTGTAAGTTAGCATTTGATATTTTATGGATGCCAGGTTTGCTCTCAGAGTTCATAACTTAACAGATGATTCATGAAGCGGTGAAGACATAGATTTGGTTTCTAGCAACCCTAAGTTCAGGAAAGAAGCCTGGGAAATTTAAATAATTTCTATGTGAGAAAAAAAAAACTCACAGGAAAAAATTACCTGTACTATACACTTTGAGCCCATAAGCCAATAGAGAACAAAACTTGTTTCTATACCCTTTTAATTTTTAAATTAAATGCCAATTATTACTTGACTGCAGCTAGGATCCTGACAAATGCATATTTAAAGATTCTATCTTTTTTGACATACAGTTAGCTTAAGCCTCCCACCTTATTAGTTCATATTCAATTCTATTTCTATTGGGTTCTGGTTGTCTCAGTGGGGGATGGCGTCAATATTTGTAGGAGTTAAAGAAATTTGAAGGAAATCCATAAAAAGTAATCTAGTGTTTTATATTTCTTTTCATAACCCTCCAAACATCATTAATGATTCTAAAGTATTCTGCTACCAGAACAGTAACAGAAAGACCCACTCACTGTCCTGTGCAGCCAGCACAAACAATGTGAAATGCTAGTTTCCTGACTAAACAAACCTGCTCCCAACTTCCTGCTCTGTTGAGAGGAAGATGCCAAACGTAGGAGGCAGTCATGAATTCCGGCCTCTTTCAATGTGCTGCTAGTCACATTTCAAAGAACATTTTGTATTCATCATTGACAGCTGCCTTCCAGAAAGGAAACAATGAAACATTTAAAAACACTAGCCTTTGGAAGCAAACTGCAACAGCTTAACACTAGTAAAGAGGTTCATGGTCCTTGGATATTTACCATGTGAACAGAGGGGAAGCAGCTCTTTTGCTCAGGACCAAATGTTTTATGAACTCCTTTACAAAACCTAGGGCTTGTTTCTACTAACATGGGTGGGGCCATATGCTTAATCTGTCTTCCTGGCAGCTATTAAATGACTGATGATTACTTCTTCACTCAAGATGAATTCTTTTATCTATAATTTTCCTTTATTTGAACGCCTAGAATTCATTGGTGTTCACTTTTTATTAAACTGTGTTACAGTTGTTCAAGATGCTCACTCCACTTAAAAATCTTTTTATTTACTTATCTACTTATCACCACCTTCAGATAAGCATGGCTTATGCTTTCAATGACTCAGTCTCTGGGTGTTCTTGAATTATCATCACCTCAATATCTAATGCATTGCTTCATGTATAAATTGCTTAGCCTTTCTATTGTTAATATTTGTATGACTTCTTTGTTCACCATCATATTAATTTCATTTCCCTTTGTTGTAACAAATGCCTGAGAAAGCAACTTAGGGGGAGGATTTATTTGGTTGTCCATCCCTCTGGGAGTGGTGTTGTGACAGGAATAATGTGTAGCTGTGGCTTCATGAGTGCAAAAAATATACTTACTCATATATTTTCTGCTGAGTTAGCAAGAAAAGAGAAATGAAGTCATTTGATTGACATTTTATTTTTCTTCCCTTTCCTCTGTTAATTCATTCTTAGATCCCAGCCAATAGGATGGTGCTGCCCATACTCAAGATAGATCTTATTCTTTCAGTTAATCCTCTCTAGAAATGCCCTCACAGAGATACCCAAAGTTTTACCTCTCTAATGCCCTAGGCATTAATTATTCCATTCAAATTAACTACTACATCCTGATTCTAGGTTTTGGGTAAAAAGAATATATATTACACACCTTGGGATTCTTTGCAATATTTAGTAATATATTTCAAAATTTTAAATATATTAAGGAAGGGTAATAAGCAAGACCTGATGTATACACATGCCATATTCAAAAGGTTGAGGCAGGAGGATCTGTGCTGTAAGGCCTTTTAGACCAAGCTACACAGTGATACAGTATCACAAAATAAACTAATAAAATACTTCAAAACCCCACTTTTTATAAGTAATACAGGCTTGATATAGACTTTCTAGTAATATGGACAAAGCTCTATTATTATCAAATAAAAGACTAAAACCCTGAATCATAATTTGTTGATTTTTTTCTTCAAATATTTTATTTGTAAGGCAAAAAAAAAATAAAATAAAATAAATAAACACAAGCTGCTAGTACACAGGCATATAAGTCTAAATTAAACAAACTAGAAATGTAAAAGTTAGGAGAAATACTAACAGGAATATTGATAAATATTTTTGTAATGGTTAAACCCAATTTCCTACTTAATGAAACTAGCACATTAGCATAATTAAGGTATGAAAACTTTCCTACTGCAGGTAGCATCAGTCCCTGGGGTGGGATTCTGAACCATATCAAAAGAAGGAAGTGGACAAAGCACAAACATTCATAGCTCTATGCTTGGCTCCTGCCACATGATTGATTGTAGCCTAAAACAATGAGGCAAAAAAATAAAGAAAGAAAATGTTTTCTCCCTCCAGCTATATTAGTCAGATTATTTTAACACAGTAACAGGAAAGTATCCAGGACAGAAAATGAATGCAAAACAGTATAGTTACTACTTTGGTAAAGCAGACCATGTGTGTTTCAGACTTTTAGAAGAGATTTGGGGGAATATTGAAAAGCTTGGATCCTGGGGCAATAAAATCTTTGAATGCTATAAGCACAGGTTAATGGATTGTTCTTCTAGAAGCACAGAAGAAAAAAGTGCTGATATCAACTAGGTATGTGCAGACCTGACTTAGGAGGTTTTAGAGAGGAACAAGTACTGTGTTAGGGGATCTTCATGTGATATTTTAGCAAAAACTCAAACCTTATTCTACTCATGTCCTAAGAAACCAAGTGAAGTTAAACTGAAGATAATGGAAAATTTTGTTTGACAGAGGAAATTTCAAGACAGGAAAGTATTTAACTTGTTTAATGGCAACTAACTAATTCATTTTCTGGGTCCATAGTGAAAGGGAACAAAACACGGACAAAAAGATTTTTTAAATGTACAGTTTTATATGACAACTTGTGTGCTCAAGTTTAAAATTTCAGACAAAGAGAGTGCAGATAGCAAAGCATTTATAACTAATAAAGAGAAAATTCAGTTTCTCCACTAGAACAGTATAAAAAAATGAAAAAATGCTAGAAAGACAAGGCCTCCCCTCATCAAAAGCTCAAACTGATAAAAAATAAATTCACATTAAATGAGAAACCCTGGACCATGAATGTTTCAATAGGGATTTCTTGCCATTAAACAATGTCACAGTAAAATAATTTTTAGGTTCAGTTATTAAGGCATATAAAAGGTGCTACCACTGTGGTCCACAAATGTGTGGTTGTGTGGTTCCATCACAAGTTGGTAACAGAACTTGATAGCATTGTCCATTTCATATTGGTTTTTCAGGAAAAGAAAAAAAAAGAAAAAGAAAGAAAAAAGAAAAACTGTAAGATCAAGTTTATACAGAGTCTTGATCCATGGTTTCAGAGAGTCACCAGGCAATGTGTGGCAATGTCAGAGCTCATGAAAGGAGGGCCAAAGAGGCAACTGCTTGAAGCCATGTCTAGGAAACCTAGGTTGTAATGGAGACCGCAGGATGTTAAAGATGTCAGGGCTGTGAGACATCCATCAAAGAAGTTCCCAGGAATTGAATGCAGCTTCTCAAGATAGTGTCTACAAGTGCTACAGACAAAAAAAAATCTATAGGGATTGATACCTAGGCAATTTCATCATGAAACTCAGATGCAAGTTTGAAGTTGCACTGCTATATTTTGGCCATGCTTTGGTCTGATATGTGGTAATATGTTTTCTGAAAATATCTTCCTTCAATGTGACTGAAATTTTGACAGACTTTACAACCAAATTAGTGATATGCCTTGAGGTGACTTAAGACTATACACTTACTCTGCTCTGCTGTCCTACTGTGCACTCGGGCTCTGTATTTAACCTGCATTAGAGAGAACAGTGTAATCAACTCTACTATGCCTTGCTAAATGAGTATATTTCATCTTAAATTGTGTAGTTTTCCATGTCTATAACCCATAATAATTGCATTTTACATTACGAAATAAATATGAGATTTAGGGGGGGGAGTAGAAGATTATATGATAAAGTGATAAGTGGGCATTAAGTTCATAAGGAGTAGACTTAAGGTAGTTAATCTCAACTATCTCAACTGTATCTGGGCATGCCTGGAGTTCTGAGGCCCGAGTGGATGGGATAAAAAGCAGAAAGGGACCTAAACACAAGTGTCAATCTCTGGCTCTTGACTGTGAATTTAATGTGACAAGATAGATGCCTCAAGCTTCTGCTGTTTGGGCTGTCTCACCATGTGGATGGAGCTTTGAACTGTGAACTAAAATAAATTTTCTCTCCTCAGTTGCTTTGTCAGGGCATTTTATCATAGGAACAGGAGAAATTATTAAGAAGGAAGCTATATCTCTTTAAATATGGTCTTCATTGTTGTGAAAAGACTCCATGACCAAGGCAACTCTTATAAGGAAAACATTTAATTGGAGTGACTTACTTCCAGCTCAGAGGTCAGTCCATTATCATCACGCTGGGGAACATGGCAATGTGCAGGCAGACATGGTTGCTATATCTTACAGGCAACAGGAAGTCTACTGACAGTCACACTAAAGGAGACTTGAGCAAAAGAGACCTCACCACCCCCACCCAGAGACACACTTCCTCCAACCAGGCCATACCACCTAATAGTGACACTTTTGTGGGATCATTTTCCTTCAAACCACCATGCTGTCTTACAATGAAAAGAATTCTGAGGACAAATTCCATAAAACTGATAACCATTTAGTAACAAAATGGCTTGCAGATGAGTCTGTAAATCCTATCTTTGCTTAAATATACTGATCATCACCTTTCATGATAAGCTTACCCATGTGTTGTTGTCAAGTCTAGAAAAAAATGGTTATTTGATTTGTCCAGGTGATACAGAAACACAAGACCAAAGGGACTCTGAACTTTTTTTCATTATTCCATCCTTAATTCCACCATTATTCCATCCATTCATAAATAATAAATATGCCTGAATATATTGCAACAAGTATACCTTAAGTATTAGCTAACTATTCTAAAAATGTTGGTTCTAGGCTAGGAATGTAACTTAGTGATAGAACACTTGCCTAGTGTACACGAAGCCTTGAGTTCAATCCCCAGCATTTAAAATATGAAAGAAGGAAATGTTGAATCCTAATTAAAAAGAATTTTAAATTCTAAAAATGACACCCAGGATATGATATATATATATTGCATGTGCATGCACACACACACACACACAGACACTAAAGAGGGCCTAACAGAACACCAAGTATGAGAGGAAGAACAGGTGAAGGGAAAGTTGCTATCAATGAATACTTAGAACAGGTAAACCAAAGACCTCTAGGAGATCATCTGAGATAATATTTATTTTACATATACTTGTATCTTCATCTTCAGTCAGATAAAAGCATGAATTCCTTGAACCTTCCCTTAGCTATAGTTGTTAGTATTTTTTCACATGAATACTGCCAGAATGACTGAATTAAAACCAATATTATAGAATGATATTTTATCTTTAGATAAATGGTTTTAAATAGGACTTTGATGGTTGCTGTATTTGTGGGTTTGATAAAAGCAAAAGAATTGTGAGAATAAGTAATAATTTAAAAACCCATTCATCAATAATTTGGTTAGTGATAAAGATTGTTTCCTGTGATTAAAAAAAAAACAAATTTTGAAACTACATATTTGAACAACATGAGAATACTTATAAACAATCCATACCCTTGTGTAGATGGAATCTTGTCACTGTATCAATAATCCCATCTAAAACTATCATAGCCTAGAAACTTATCTAGTTAACACAGGGTACATGAAATAAAATGATTTTGTACAAGCTTATTTTTTTTATAAAGAATACATCTATATTTAATGAAATTTGTTCACATTTATCTGCCATCCCCATCTATTCTCATTAGATGCCTTGAGAACTGCAAAAGTTTTATTGAACATATTAGTCATCCTTCCTTCCAAGACTCTGTTTCTTCAGGCAACTAATATTTTTTAATATTCAAGTCCCATTTTTGATATGGTTATTTGTCCATTACAAATAAATTATTCACATTTTGACTTGGTTATTATATAGCATGGGTACTAAGATCTCTGTGATTTTTAGTTTAAATTGAGCAGACATTATTTTTGCTTTAATGGTTTTGAATTTGTAAACATATGATGAATTCACCAGAAGATATACAATATAAAGTTTGTATACCAAACACGTTACTCTGGTAATTTGCCTATTTGAAATTACAGAGGCATTAGCCAACTGGCCTATTACAGAATCAAAACTACTATAAATTTTAAAAGAATGAATCTTGGAAACTATTTTCCAATTTAAAGTGTAAATGTTTTATAGTTTATAAAACCAGAACTTTTTAAGTGTAATATAGCTTGCTCTACATTGACACCATGAAGATGAATAGCTTAAAAAGTATACAGTAGAAAAGAAATGAAGACTTATGAAACATCTCAAATTTATTTTTTGTTATTTTCACAACCTATATGGTGTTTCACTGGATCAGTTTCACCACATTTTCAAAAGAGACTTTACATGACATTTCAGCTCATTATAAACTTAAGTATTGCAAATATGGATATTTTAATGTGGAGGCCACTGGCCAAGCCCTGAATTTAAAGCCTGCTCAGAGATGCATCCATTGACTCCTTAGGTGAATCACTCATTGCCTCTGGGCTTTCAGTTTCTTAGCTGTCCAGCCCTACCCTCAAGACAGTTTGGGGAGTGGAACATTTCATAGTCTTAAGAGTTCTAGGACACCTGAATATGTACATGCTAGCTGTATTAGTTATCTATTGCTGCTGTAGTGTACTACTATTAGTTCAGTGGTGGTGCTGAAATTTCTTGTCTATGCAGGTTCCACTGCTGCTTCAGCCCAATTATACATTTATAAATAAATATAAATAAATAAAAATGTTTATAAATAAATATTTATAAATAAAAATATTAAAAATATGGTTGTTTAATTTAGAAACTATCTCATTTTACATATTAATCCCAGTTCCCCCTTCCTCCCCATTCACTCCACCAACCCCCCCAGCCCAGCCCCCAACCACTTCCCAGGGAAAGTAAGGCCTTCCATGGGGGGTCATCAAAGTCTGTCACAACATTTGCAGCAGGACCTAGACCCTTCCCCATGTTGTCTAGGCTGAGAGAGTATCCATCTCTGTAGAATTGGACCCCAAAGTCCATTTGTATACTAGGGATAAATATTGATCCACTACCAGAGGCCCCATAGACTTCCCAGGCCTCCAAACTGACAGACATGCTCAGGGGGTCTGGTTTGGTCCTACACTGGTTTTCTAGTTGTCAGTTTAGGGTCCATGAGCTCTCCCTTGTTCATGTCAACTGTTTCTGTGAGTTTGCTCAACCTGGTTTTGACCCCTGATTGGAGATGTCATTCTGTAAATATGTTTCTCGTATTGGTTAATGAATAAAGCACTGTTGGCCAATAGGAAAGCAAGATAGGCGGGACTAGGAGACTAGGAGGAGAGAGGATATAGTAGGGATGAGATGGAGGACAGAGAATGGAGAGAAGAATGCCAGCCCCTCTCTCCGGTAGAATAAGACCACGTGTAAGTACTTAGATTAATAGAAATGGGTTAATAATTAAGACAGAGCTAGCCAATAAGAAACTATTAACAGGCCAACAGAATTATATCTAATACAGTGTCTCTGTGTGTTATTTGTGGCAGGTGGTGGGACCAGACCAGCCAGGGGAAAAACCTACTCATAACAGACCCCTTTGTTCATCACTTCTCCCTCTCTCCAACTGGGTTCCAGGAGTTCTGCTCAGTGTTCAGCTGTGGGTGTCTGCTTCTGCTTCCATCAGCTACTAGATGAAGGCTCTAGAATGGCATACAAGGTAGTTATCAATCTCATTATCAGGGAAGGGCATTTAAGGTAGGCTCTCCACTATTTCTTAAATTCTTAGTTGGGTCTTCTTTGTAGGTCTTTGAATGTTTCCCTAGCGCCAGATTTCTCTTAAAACCTATAATAGCTTCCTCTACTAATGTATCATTTTTCTTGCTCTCCCTATTCTTCCCCTGACTCAATCTTCCTGGTCCCTTATGACCTCTTCCCCCCTCCTCTTCTCCCGTTCTCTTTTTCCTAACTCCCTCTCCCCAACCACCATACTCCCAATTTCCTCTAGAGGTCTTGTGACTTTCCCCTTCTCTGGGAGACCATGAATGTCTCTCTTAGGGTCCTCCTTGTTTCCTAGCTGTTCTGACAGTGTGGATTGTAGGCAGTCAATTTTTTGCTCTATGTCTAAAATACATATATTAGTGCTTGTCTTTTTGTGACTGGACTACCTCACTCAGGATGATTTCTTCTAGTTCCATCCATTTGCCTGAAAATTTCAAGGTCCCACTGAGTAGTATTCTATTGTATATATGTGCCTCATTTTCTTTATCCATTTTTCAGTTTAGGGGCATCTGGGATAACATTTTTAGAAGAGTCGTATAAACACAATATGTGAACAAGAGGAGGAATATACATAAAACAAATTTGTGTCAATAAATCAAAATCCATACAAATACAAAGTATTCATTTCAATGTCTTATTTCCCTTTTTTCTTTAAAAAGAGATTGGCTGTGATCACTAATGATTTATAAACAACCCCCTTTTAAATGAAAAACATCATAAACAATATTTGGGAGTTTGGGCATTATTCTCTCCAAACTGCTTTCTAATATTTGGGAGCACTGTCAGTGCCATGAGGATCCTAAGAAAACCTAAAATCTGGGCAAATCTTTGCTGTAGTTGTCTGATGCTGCATTGTCTCAGCTGCTTTTAGATGTTGGATCACCTGGGCCAGTGCTTCAGGGGGTCTTGCTTGGTCAAACCATATTAGTCTGGAAGAAATCCATAGCTTTTCATTTTCTATGGAAACAAAAACAGAACCTCTTTCCCAAAGTAACCTATCCTTAGACTTAAATTTTGAAGTCAAAGAATTTTCAAAATATGTAAGGATTAATCCAGCAGCATTGATAATCAAATTCTGTTAGCAACTGTTGTTCTTTTCATAGCCATCAAGCAATTTAAAAACAACACAATAACATACAGTATGCAGAATCTCTGTGTACTTTCCATTTTTAAGTGGCTTTTTTTAATACTCTATTTCTTTTACTGTAACGGGTATGGTTTTTTCCGCCTGTCGCCTCCCGGTCTTGTCCCGCCGCCATGCCGCCAGCCCCAAATAATACACTGAGACTCTGTATTTGATATACAGGGCTGTTGGCCCTGTTACTTGTTTTTTATCGGCTAGTTTTGCCTTAATTATTAACCCATTTTTGTTGATCTATGTATTTTTCTTACCGGGGAGCAGGCGGCATACTGCTTTCTCCAGACTCTCCATCTTGACTCTTTCTCACTACTTCCTATTTTTTCCTTGTCTCCTAGTCCCTCCTATCTTCCTTTTATATTGGCCAACAATGTTTTATTATTAACCAGTATGAGAAACATATACAGAATGACCTCTCCCATCATTTTCTCTTTTCTGTCTAAACAAAAACAAGGGTTTTAACCTTAACATAGCAAAATATATCACATAACAGTTATCAAATAAGAATCACAGTTAACACTATTTAGTCCATTAACATTTAGCAAGATTTGAAGAAAATATTCCATCATCTATCCTATCTTTGTGTGTCTAAAGTCTATGTAACTTATCTTTAATACTAAGGAAAACTATAACCATAACTATCTGTCTTCAACTCCTTCAAAGACCATAGAAGGATAGTCTATAAACTCTAGAAATGACAGAGACATCTTGCCTTGTCAGGCACCTGAAGTTCTGTAATCTTTCATCTTCAGCCCATAAGCCATAGTGTATCTGGCAGACTCTTCAGCAAACAGGAAACTTTAAACTGTCTTCTTGTATTGGCAGTTTGTCAGTCACTTTTTTCTGTGTCCTGCAGACTGTTTCACAGACTCTTCCATGAAGCAGGAACTCTGTAGCAATGTCCATCTTGAATCAGCAGTCACTTTTCTGTGGGTCCTGCATGTCCAGCTTATACAGCATAAAGTCAAACAGTCCAGACAAGAGCAGTATCTTGTCCAAATGGCTAGTCTTGCCATATTGGAAGTAAACTCCATAACGCGTTTCTTTCATGTCCATCTTTTTTTTTTGGTGCAGGTGGTATTGCCAAGAGCAATTATGTCTCACTGTCATGAAAACCCTAAACCATTTTAAATGCCATATTCTGTAGGTCTTTGAAAGGTTTGAAGAATTCCTATCTATCTCAAATACATCTCTGTGTATCTTGAAAAACCTAACTAACTTAACTCTAAGCTTTGACTATCCTAGGTAATTATTTATAATCTGTAATACATTATACATACATTGTACATTACATTTATTAATGAGCTATATAAATACAATACCTAAACAAAAGAAATATAGATATCACAAAATTGACCTTAAACTGTATCAATAAATGAAAATCCATTCCAAAATGAAGTAAATGAAAATCCATTCCAAAATGAAGTATTCAAATCTATACCATAATCCCCTTTTTACCTTTAAAAAGAATTGGCTGTGATCGTTACCCATTTATAACCAAGTCCATTTAAATGAAAACAAACATTTATAAACAATATTTGGGAATTTGGGCGTCGTTTTTTTTAAACTACTTTTTGTTGATGGGGGCGTTGTCATGGGGATTTTAAGAAGTTGTAGAAATCTTGGCTGTAGTCTGTGAGGCTGTTTTGTTTAGTTGTTTTGAATGTAGGATCACCTGGTACTCTGTTTTAGGGGGTCTGGCTTGATCAAACCATGTAAGTCTGGAAGGAATCCATAGTTTTTTATTTTCTGTGGAAACAAAAATAGAAATCCTTTTTTCCAGTAACTTGTCTTTGAACTTAAATGTTGGAGTCAAAGCATTTTTAAAATATATAAATTGAATTAATCCAGCAGCATTTCCTTTATCAGTTGTTATTTTTTTAGCAGTCAAACAATGTAGAGACAACACAATAGTATACAGTAACCAGATTTTTTCTGAGCTTTTTATTTTTACGTGGCTTTATTATTACTCTGTTTATTTTATTTTTATTTTTTGAGACAGGGTTTTTTGTGTAACTCTTATCTGTCCTGGAATTTACTCTGCATACCAGGTTTACTTTGAAATCACAGAGATCTGTTTGTCTTTGTTTCCCGGGTGTTGGGATTAAAGGCGTGTGCTACAACACCCAGTTCCTCTTTGTCTCTTTAAAACCATTTTTTTTTATGTTTACGTATATTTTAAAACACATTGTAAACCTTTAGAGGTTTTTTTTAATATGAATCTGTCTTTACTGTAAATCTTTATCTTCGTCTGGCCACAAGTCTTTTATCTGATAAACAACAACATTGCTAAAATGAAAGTCATAGCTGTGTCAGCTGCAGTTTACCAAAGATGGTGGCGGTTACTTTTACCGCCAGCACGGAAAGCTGTGCTCACCGCCTTGGTCTGCGTTGCCACCCAGAAAGCATGCTGCCGGCTTGGAGATGTGGTCACTGCCATTGTTGGGCGCCATCTGTAACAGGTATGGTTTTTTCCGCCTGTCGCCTCCCTGTCTTGTCCCGCCGCCATGCCGCCAGCCCCAAATAATACACTGAGACTCTGTATTTGATACATTTTACTTTTATTTTTTTCATTTTTGGAGAGAGGGTTTCTCTGTGTATTTCTGCCTATCCTGGAATAAACTCTGGAGACAAAGCATGCCCAGAAATCTACTTGCCTCTGCCTCCCAAGTGCTGTAATTAAAGTTATGTCCCACCACACCCAGCTACTCTATCTCTTTTAAAACCACTTTATCCTTTTCTCTCTCTCTCCAAACACTTTGTATAGTTTTAAACACATTGTAAACCCTTCAGAAGTTTTTCTTCATCTAAATCTGACTTTACTCTAAACTCTTTTTCTGACCACTAGTCTTTTATCTGCTAAACAGCATTGCTAAAATTAAAGTAGAGGTGTTTTAGCTGTAGGCTTTCCAACATGGTGGGGGTCCATTTATCTCCAGCACTGGGAGCTATGCTTACCACCTTGGCTCTTAGACTTTTTTGTCCTTATGGGTAAAAGATAAATCTGTTTTGCAGCATGCTGTGTGACTTGAGATGTGGTCACTGATGCTGCCACTACTCTAACACACTATTCATTTGCTTTCTATTAGAGCCTCTTAAAAGAGCCTTGCAGTTTTGGGGGCATTAATGATGAGTCAGAAAGCCTTCATTACAGAAGCCAGTAGCCTCTGCTTATCTCTAGCAAATAGAGGCCACCCAAGAAAATGCTACTACCAAGAAGTCATGCTTGAATTTGTTCTTTTGTTTATAATCCCTTTTAAAACTTCTATCAGGTTTAGATGGAAATTTGTGCAACCCACATTGGTGGGTTTTGCTGCTAGTGTTTCTTTCCCACCAGGTCCTGCCTATCTTTAGCCCCAAATGAACACACAGAGATGCCATATAAATTTTAAAACTGTTAGCCAATAGCTAAGGCTTCTTATTGGCCAGCTCTGTCTTAATTATTAACAAATTCCTATTCATCTAAAGCCACATGGTTTTGGAGAAGGGTCTGGACCTGTTACTCCTTCTTGGGCTACATGACATCTCTTTTTGGTGCCTCTCTATCTTTCCCAGAATTCTTCTTGTCTTCTAGTCCTATCTTCCTGTCTCTGTTGGCCAAACAGTGTTTAATTCATCAAACCAATAAGATAAACACATATACAGATGAACATCACCCATGACATGGTTTCAGATGATACCAACAGGAAAGTGTGAAAAAGCTGAGAGTAATAGTGGCAGTAAAAGTCCCCATCCCAGGAGCCCAGGAAGCTGAGACTGGACCAGAGCTGGATAGAACCAATCCCCACAGACCAGCCTGTAGCTGCCTATTTCCCCTAGCCAGTCTCCCAACTCCCAAGGGTCCCAGAGCCTCCAAAATCAGTCCTCCAGCTTCGAAGTAAATACTCAAATAGGAACTGGAAGATATTGAACATTCCTACAGTTAACAATCACAGTGTATTCAAATAACTTTGAAGATTTTGTGAAGACACAAGAAATACAAACAAGAATGTCACAGTCTTCATCCAGAAATGTGGCATGTCAGTTGCCCAGCAAGCCTAATATGAACTATGCAGGCTTCCTCAACCTGGAAAGTTACTTGGAAGTATTTCTATAACTTTGTCTTATAGTTTCCTTTTTTACAATATTTTAACACATCTAACATGTTTTATATCAAAAACTTTATGAGTATTTTCCTTTTGGATCTTGGCAATATTTAATTTTTTTCCAGAAGAAAACAATCCATGTTCAGTTTTTACTTGTGAATTATCTGGCCCTTTATTCCTTTCTTCTATTTCTCACACTTGAGAGCAATGCTCTGCTCTGAGCAACCACAGTAAAGAGGGGGTGGAAATGAGAGGAGAGAGAAAAAATAAACCAAAACCAGTCCATATCTGTGCCTACTGACTTATAAATTTGAACCCATCAGCCATCAAGGAGTTTTGCGATTATGTTAATATCATACTTCTGTATATTTCTTATCCTTAACATTTAAAGAATAAGGGATATTCCAGATTTTATCCTTTTCTGTAATTTAGTAACATAAGACCTAGGCATCTCCAATATACTCATGCCTCTGAGACAGTCTGAAACTTTTAATTGTGTGAGTCTGAAAGAGAACACTCCACATCTATCTACACAACAAACTAAACCTCGGGCTCTGGGGACTTGAAGCAGAAGCTATCCTCTTGAGAAGGGAGACTTCATAATGCTTTTTCAGATCCGTTTATGTCTAAGGGCCCTACAGACAAGCACACTGTAGGTTCTCAAGAAGGCCATGGTTATTGCAATGACCTTCGTCCTTTGTGAGCAGTCTATTAATTATCTTCCTTTCTGTGGGAACACTTTGCAAAGCCAGAGTGGCCTTTAGTCATATCTATTCTTCTGCTCCATCAACACTTTACAGGGAAGAGTCATACTCTGTTGGGTTCTCCATCATAAATTTTAGTTTTCAGCAATTTATAAGTCATTTATAAATGTTCTTTTGCAACAGGAAGAGATTTGACAGGATTTTCAAAATGATCACTTAAGAAATTATAGAAAAGAAATTGTAACATATGATTGACATGTTAGAGGAAGACAGAAAGAGACAAATCAAGTGGATGGAGCAAAACAAACTTTTGGTAATTCACAGGTTCAGCCTGTATTTTCACATGCATATTAACTACAAAGGACCTTATTACAATCAATGCAAATTCAAAGATATGTTTTAAGAGAAATCTGGCAAAGATAATAGGTTATAAATTTCTTTGTATTTTAACTCTTCCATTCGAGGAAGTCACACCTTGTTCATCACAGTATTAAAAATCCATCTGCAAGAAGATAGAAGAAGATTAAAGGCAAAAAGCAGAATACAAGGAATCTGATAGAGAAATGTGAGAGGGGCTCTTCAGGAAGGGGCAATAAATACAGAAGCTGAGTTAACAGTAAAGAAGAATAGCAGGAGACAAGTGATATGATAGGGGAAATGAGAAAAGATAGCTCCTTAGAGAGAGGAAGATAAATACAGAAGGTAGGGGGTAGGAAAGGGAAATGGTGAGATCTAATTGAAGTGGGGAAAAGTGGAGCTCTTCAGGAACAGGAGAGAGATAAATACAAAAGGAAGGAGATGGGTAAAATAACAATAAAGATATCTTCAGAAGCCACTAGGAATCATGTAGTGGGATATTCACTTTGTCTCCTTCTGTGGCACTGACCACGCCCATTGGGGGTGGAGCCATTGATGGAAGTGACCTGTGGAAGGAGGTCTGAGGAAGAGCCTGGGAACATGCTCTTGCTGGCAGGTCGCAGAGAGGAGAGCATCTGGTGGAGCCTGCTGGTGTTAATCTGTCTAGGTTGTAAGTTATTTCTCCCTGAATAAACATCTATTTGGCCTATTTGTTTATCCTGATCCTTATTTAACAGCAATAGAATCATACTATTAGCTATTAGCTATTTATCTAAAAATATCCTACAATATATGTAATTATATATGTGTGTGTGTGTGAAATTTTAATAATATTTAATAAAATTTATTAACCTGAGCTGATGATGCTCTCTGCAAAGCCAAAGATTACCTAACAAGAATTTCTACACTAGTCACAAGAAGCCACTTTTGAATTATTGGTCAGAGCTGTCCAAGAGGTGCCCAAAGCATACAGCCTATTATTGTTGCCCTTGGTTGTTCCCTAAAGGTGATAAACAAGTCCCTATTGCCGAAGGCATCATGCACTTCAGAAACAGGACCAAGAGACTCCCAAACTAGAACTAACCTGAATGTGTCCTTACTGTGGAGGTGCCAAAGGCATCATGCACACTTCCAAAGGAAGAAGGCAACTAACAGTCCTACCCAGCAATGATGCCCGTACACTACAACAATGACCATCATAGATCAATAGCCCTATGTGTGCAGTAGTGTCAAAAAAACCTTAGCAGTAACCAACAGCTCTCTAATTGGACCTCAGGCACACTCAAGAAATACTGGAAGCTTAGCTACCTATTCAGTCGTAGTGAAGTCATGATTATTAGAGGAGAATCTGTAGCCACTTAGTTACTAAACCAGCATAATCCATAACAATAACTGGTAAACATTCATCTTTATACCCATAAGAAAGTTCAGTCTTCATCACCACCCTCATGAAAGAAACCTCTTCTCAAAATATGGAGACTACTATTCAAAACCACAGTCAATCAAAATGCAGAGTTGTGGAACACAGTCCCTATATCTAAAGACCTCCAGCACCTAAGTAAGGCTCAGGGTACATTTTGGAAGAGGGGAAAAGTGATTGTAGGAGGCAAAGGATCAAGGAGTTTTCTGTGACACTGTGTCTTCTAGTGATATCAGAATCTACACCTACAATTCCCAAACATGAGTTGAACAAGGACAACATCAATGGATATTCAGAAATGGATGGAGAAAAGCCCACAAGGCCTCAGCTCTACTTAAAGAACTGTAAGCCATTGAGGAAAGCTGGAAGCAGGAGAGATAGTCTTATCCACAGAGGAAAACAAAAATTGTTTGTCCAGTACTAAACAGTCAGCCCTGATAACATAAACTCAAGTAACAGTTATATAGGCTGAGCAGGTTATATTTAAGAATATATATATATATATATATATGTGTGTGTGTGTGTGTGTGTGTGTGTGTGTGTGTGTGTGTGTGTAATAAAAATTAGTTTAAAAAAACATGAGTCCATGAATTTGAGGGATTTAGGGGGTATAAGAGTATAAGACTAGAGAGAGTAAAGGAAGAAAAGAATGTTGTAATTGTATTATAATCACAGAAGTATTCTGTAGTGAAAGAGGGGGTTCTTCAGTTACAGATTGGCTATAAATCATTTTCCTCAAAATGTCTTGGTAAGATTTGTTAAGGCATATGCTCAAAGAAACCAAAGTATGTGTTATTAGGAAAAGGCTGATTAAATAAAACACTGAGCTTGCACTAACCAAGAAAACAAGGGTCCCAGAGAACATCAATGAGTTCTTTGTTCACTGAAAACACATCCTATTTTTGTAACACCCTGACACTGTGGTAACTTTCTTTTTGGGTTGGGATTTTTTTTTAAGAATATGCTGGAAAAACTCTTTGAACAAATTTCTTTTGAAGAAGAATGAAGAGAAAAAAGAGGAAGGAAAAAGGAAATAGAAAACACACACTAGTAAGTTCTTTGTCATTGCTAATTTTGATGGAAAGGAAGGTTTTCCAGCAGCAGAATGTATTTTCCTTCATTAAATGAACATAACAAACAAGAGAAGAAAAACAAAATATGTTCAAAGAAACTCAGATAAAACAATGCACCTCAAAAGGCAAGATCCAAATGTGAGCTGGGCATATGAAAGATAATAGAAGGCATGGATTTCTGAATGGATTGAAAATTAAATGGTGTAAAGTCCCATTACAAAAAAAATGCTTTTAAAACACAATAGTACATCTTAGTCATTTGTAATGCCGAATTTCAGAATACTGAAGAGACGTAATCATCAGTTCCCATCAAAGGGATTATAGATAAATGAGGAAGTTTGATAAAGCTAAAATTGCAGTTGCTGTTTCCAGTTACTGACACAAGTGACAAAGACATCCATTCTTCTTTTATTATGTCTAAGGAAGTACTTCTCAATTTTAACATTTATGAAAATGATAGCAGGAATCCATTAAAAAAATAAAAGGTTGCCCTCCAGCTAGGGAAGCAGGTAGACTGATGGCAGATCTTCTCCTGTCTCTCCTCCAAATCTTATCTCCAGCTCTGCAGTAGACCAACTGCTGTACCTACCTCCTCCCACTTCACCCATCTTCAGTGAAACACACAGATCTTCCCCTTGAAATCCCTCCCCACACCCAAAGCTTTATTTCAGCCTCCAACTGTATCAGGTATTCCCTGGGAACCTTCAAGCCACTCAGCTCAGCAATGCAGGGAAGGTAATTGCAGATCACCACATATCCCTCCAATCCTCCAAGTCTTACTTCCTAGCCTCAGCCCCAGCTCTGGATCAGACTACCTGTTGTGGCCTCCCCTCATTTTACCCCCATTCACAGGAACTAAGGAGATCCTAGTGGAACATCAGCATCTCTCCCTTCTTATGGACACCCTCACTTCTCCCTTCTAGCCCATCTCCATCCTGTCAACTCACAATACCTAGAAACAGATTTTAGCTGGAACAACAGTGGCCACACCTATGAGAATCCCAGGAAAAATTCTCATCAGACAACACAGAGAAAACCCATTCTCTATAGAAACAGAGAGGGCAACATAAATCAAGGAATAAAATACACATCCAACAAAGACAAAACAAGAGATCAGCACCCAGAATTACAATCTCCCAAAATTCAGATGGCTGGATGCCAGAACAAAAAAGCCAGAAGCAAAAAGAGAGACTCAGAAAATATGTCCCAACTAGAGCCCAGAAACTGTACCACAACAGACCCTGAATATTGCACCATAGCTTAAATGCAAAAAAAAAAAAAAAAAAAAAAAAAAAAAAACTTAATGAATTTGATAGAATTGTTTAAAGAGAAACTTAATAAATCTCTTAAGAAAATATACTAAAGCACAAAGAAATAGTGGAGGGAAACTGACAAAACAATTCTAGACCTGAATATGGAAACAGACTATAAAAGAAAATCCAAACTGAGGAAAGTCTGAAAATGAAATATTTAGCAACTCAAACAGGAACCTCAGAGAAAAGCTTCATCAACAGAATTTAAGAGATGGAAGAAAGGATTCTCAGGCACTGAAGATATGCTACAAAAAAAAGGATAACTCTCTTAAAGAAGATGTTAAATCTAAAAAAAAAAAAAATCCTGTCATAAAACATCCAGGAAATCTGAAACACTATAAAAAGAACAAATTTAAGAATAATTAGAATAGAGGAAAGAGAAGAAATCCAGGTCAGAGGTAAAGAACTATTTTCAGCAAAATAATAGAAGAAAATTTCCCTATCCTAAAGAAGGAGATGCTTATAAAAGTAAAAGAAACATACAGAACACCAAATAGATTGGACCAGAAAAGAAAATTCCTTTGTCATATAATAATCAAATCATTAAATGTACAAAACAAAGGAAGAATATTAAAATCTGCAAAGGAAAAAAACAGATAACAGATAAAGGTATACCTTGGGAATAATACCTGACTCTTGGTGGAGACTCTGAAAGCCAAAAGAGCCTACATAAATGTTCTGGAGACTCTAAAAGACTAAAGATGCCAGCCCACACTACTAAATCCCACAAAAAATTCAGTTACAGTAAATGGGAAAACAAGACATTCCAAGATAGAACTAAATTTAAGCACACATGCATATGCAAACACATGCACAAATACACACACACACACACACACACACACACACACACACACACACACACACCAAAACTCAAGTCCAAAGATCTCAATATAAAACCACAAACAGCCTGATAGAACAGTGAGTGGGGAATAGCCTTGAACTAATTATCACAGGAAACTATTTCAGAGCAGAACACCAATAATGCAAGCACTAACACTAACAATTAGTAAATGGGACCTTATAAAACATGAAAAAGGATACTGTCATTTGGACAAAGTAGAAACCTACAAAATTGAAAAAGATTTTTGGCAACCACACATCTGATAGAAAGCAAATATCCAAAATACATAAAGAACTCAAAAATTAGATGGCAAGAAAACAAATAATCCTATTAAAAGTAGAACACAAGTCTAAACAATATTCTCAAATGAGGAAACACAAATGACCAAGAAATAAATAAATGTTCAATATCCTTAGCCATCAGGGAAATGCAAAACTACTTTGAGATTTCATCTTACACAAGTTATAATGAGTAAGATCAATAAATTTTATCCCATACTAGCGAGGATGTGAAGAAGACATGCATATTGCTTGTGGTAGTGCAAATTTGTACGGCCACTATGGAAGTCAGTATGGCATTTCCTCTAGATAATAGTCCATACACAAGTACCAGCTATACCACTCTAGGGCATATATCTAAAGGATGCTTCATTCTATCACAAAAAAACTTGCTCAGCCATGTTCATTGCTGCTCTATTCATAATAGCCAGAAAATGGAAACAACTTAGATGTCTATCAACAGAAGAATCAGTAAAGAAAGTGTGGTTCTTTTCACAATAATGTATTGTTCAGCTGTTAAAAATGAAATTACAAAATTCACAGGCAAATAAATAGAATTATAAAAAATAATCCTGAGTGAAGTAACCCAGACCTGAAAGACAAATGCTATGTATTTTGTTATATTTGGATATCAGCTGTTAAGTCAATGATATTCAAGCTGTAATCAGTAGAACCAGAGGTTAGGTACAGAGTAAGAGACATATCTCCCTAGAAAAGGGAAGTAAGGAAGAAAGGATGGATGGATGGATGGATGGATGGATGGATGGATGGGTAGAAGAATGGCATATGGGGTGGTAGAATGGAGGATCATGTGGAAGTGGAGGGAAGAATGAGACATAGAAGAAAATACAGGGAGAGACAGCTAAAAATCAGTATCATTTTATGGGTAGTATGAAAACCTAAAATACACACATATATGAAGGTAATACAACTGTAAGTGCCAAATAATGGAGAAATGGGGCCTCAACTGGCCATTTCCTATCACCAAATGAAATAGTGTTTAATTTCTTCATATTGCTAAATTATGGATAAACGTCTATATGGATGAATGTATTTTACTTAGTCATTCATCAGTTAATGAATATTTGAGTTCTTCCTATTTTTTGGCTATTAATTGAGCTTAGAAGCTTCAGATAGAAAGGAAGATTGGATATACTGTTCTCAATCTATAAGCAGAGAACTCAGGAAGCCATACTTACATTCACAGAGCTATAAGGTCACAAATATGTATTTGTTCATTGGTGGCACACATACATATATCCATATGCATTTGTGAGGAGCTACAGAGTATGTGAATGTCAGAGGACAGTCTTCAGATGTTGATTCTCATCTTCTCACCTTAACTGAGACAAAAATTTCATTGTCTTAACCAGAATATCTAGCTAGTGGACTTTTGGATATTGTCCTTTCTCCCCCTCTCATCTCCTATAGGTACACACTGGGATTACAGCCCCATATGCTATTATGTCTGTCCTTTATTTGGGTTCTAGGCATAGGAACATTGCTGTGTTAGGCTTACACAGCAAATAACTTTATCTATTGAGCCATCTCCCCAGACTCAAATTTATATTTACTTAAATTATTAAAATCTTTCTTATTTTTTACATGGCATAGAAAACTAATACAACACTGTTTAGGGGATTAATGTCTTCTGCAATGTGATCTCATGAAACAGTGTTCATGAGGTTAATCCATTAAATGAATTCATCCCTCAATATACCATTAGTGTTTAATAAATTATTTTTCATAAGTGAATGAATGATCATGATATCTGGAAACTATTATTGTAATGGACAATGTCAATAAATTTGTAAATATGACAAAGCTGTAATATAACACCATTCTATATATAGTTTGTGGATAGTATGTATGAAAAAGTTACATATATCTATTTTACCAACAGTCTATATATACATATATTGGATATGCATATATGTTGTTGGGATTTTCACTCTTTTCTCTTAGGATGGCCTGCCACCGAGCTCTCAAATAGTCACATGGAGACTTATTCTTTCTTGTGATGGCCAGCCTTATTTTGGCTTATTTCTAGCCAGCTTTTATTAACTTAAATTATCCCATCAACCTTTTGCCTCTTTTACCTTACTCTACTTATGGAAATCTTTTTCTTTCCCTCTTATTCCATGTCTAGCTGAGTGGCTGGGTGGCTGATCCTTGGCATCGCCTTCTCCTTTTCCCTTTCTTGTTCCACCCTTTTCTCTCTCTCTCTCTCTCTCTCTCTCTCTCTCTCTCTCTCTCTCTCTCTTTTTATTTATTTTATATAACCAAGTCCATTTAAATGAAAACAAACATTTATAGACAATATTTGGGAATTTGGGCATTGTTCTTTCCCAACTACTTCCTGCTGGTAAGGGGCACTGTCATGGGGGATTCTAAGAAGATGCAGAAATCCTGGCTATAGTCTGCAAGGCTGCTTTGTCCAGATTTTTTGAATGTAGGATCACCTGGTACTCTGTTTCAGGTGGTCTGGCTTGATCAAACCACAGTAGTCTGGAAGGAATCCACATCTTTTCATTTTCTGTGAAAACAAAAATAGAAATCCTTTTCCCCAGTAACTTGTCCTTGAACTTAAATTTTGGAATTAAAGAACTTTTTTTATTTAATTTATTATTTTACATGTCGATCCCAGTTTCCCTCCCTCCTTTCTTCCCTCCCTTTTACCCTCTCTGCCCTCTCACATGCACTCTAACCACCCTGCCCTCCCATTCCCCACACCCTCTTTTTTCTCCTTCTATTTATTCCTTCTGCCTGACAGCCCTGCATATCCCTCTCCTGCTTAGCTATTGACCATTCAGCTCTTTATTAAATCAATGAAGTATTTTAGTCAGGCAAAGTTGCACAACTTCACAGAGTTAAATAAATGCAACATAAAAGAATGCAACTCATCTTTGCATCATTAAACAACTGTTCCACAGCAAAATATCTTCAAATAGTATTCCACAACGCAATATTCACTGCCTTTATAGGAAGCTTGCTGTACCAATCACACAGACTTATGAGTAGGTAAGCATTATACATGTATTTAGAGACTTCAAGAATGAAGTTAGAAACATTAAAAAAAATGAAAGCAGGTGATAAAGAGTGAACAATGAATTATCAGAAGTAAAACTTGGTTCAGACAGTGTAGTTACAGTTTCTTGAGAAGAAGAAACCATTGTAATTTTGAATTATTAGGAAAAAAATCATAATGATTAAGAAACTTCAGTGTGGATGCAGTTAGAACACATGTGGAAGATAAGATTGGAAAGTGAATGCCAGACTAATCATTGTTATCAATAGGTATAAAGAATAAAAAACAAAACAAAAGAAGTCCAAAAACATCTTCTCAAAAACCCATATTTTTTGCATCAAACAACCTATGACATGCTCAGTAATGTATGATGTATGTTTTCGAGAAGATAGAAGGTATTTTCAACACCCAGAGAATAAAATGAAAGTTGATTAGCTTAATAATCTTCAGTAAAAATCATTAGCTTAGAGTGGACAAGAATGACTACTATTCAGTGGGGAGAGTATCAAAGGACTATATTTTACTTCCCAGAACATTTTCAAATAGGGCTATCTTTTGATCTTTGTATGGTAGTAGAGACAGCATTGTCAACAAAAGAAAAATAGCTGGTTAAAATGAGCTTTCAGAACCTGTAATTCAAATGCTATGCTTTTATGGAGAAGTAATGACAAAAAGCATTGATTTTTCTATTCTTTCAAATGCCATCTGGGTATGTGTGTACCTTGACAAACTTCTAACAGTATTAAAAGCTCCATTTGGTCTATAATGAACAAGGGAAGAATTATTTACTCTGTAAGTTGTCTCTTGTTTGATGTACTTACAATGGCATTCATTTGTACTACTAAATTTTCTGAAACCAACAACCATTGCAGCATTTACAGAACACATAGTGATTACTTTTTTCTTTACATTAAAAAAGGCTCTCTTAAGGCAGTGATGGCGTCCTTATTGTAAATTTGATAATTTGAGCATTCACATTGAAACCATTCAGTCATGCTTAATATATGAATGGTAACCACTAAATTTAAATTTCAAGCAGAAAACCAGGAAGGCTGCCTGCAGACCTTCTCTCATTTTGCTCCCCCAGACCTAACATCCAAGTCTTGTCCCTAGTGCTGCAATAGAACACCAGCTATAGCCTTCCTTTCCCTCCCACAAACCATTTACTCCTACCAACTCCATATTCATCACTGTATCAAATCCTCCCAGCTCCAGTAGGCACCACTGTTAACCCAAGGGCCAC
Organism: Phodopus roborovskii; assembly: GCF_943737965.1. Lineage (NCBI taxonomy): Eukaryota > Metazoa > Chordata > Mammalia > Rodentia > Cricetidae > Phodopus > Phodopus roborovskii. Next base: position 39,808,704 of record NW_026126525.1, on the reverse strand, counting down.
TCCTCTCAGGGCAAAAACAAATAGGCTGAAAGCAGACCCATGGCTTCTGCTCCTGAGGAAGTTCCTAATTCTTCCTACTGATCCAACCCCTTATCTCTCAAAGTCTATAGAATGAAATCTGCTGTGATCTTGATTTTTCTCTCTGATCCCATTCCCAGTGTATCAAAGGAGCTTCTTCTCCAACATTCCTTGGTTGTCAACTTATCCCAGTAGTTCAGCCTCCAACACTAGCAGGCATTTCCTGTGAACACACAAGGTGAACAGGCCAGGAAAGGAGACAACACATAAGTATCACACTCTCCCAAAATCCAGAAAAGAAACAGAAACCAAGGAACAAAACACCCATCCAACAAATACAAAGCCAGAAATCACCACCTAGAACTATAATCTTTTGAACCACAGAAGCTTAGACACCAGCATAAAAACACAATCAACAAAAACCAGGACAATGTCTCCACTAGAGCCCGATTATCCTACCAGAATAGGACCTGAGTATTCTAACATAACTAAAACACAAGAAAAAGTAGCCTTTATGAATATGATAGAGGTTGTTAAAGAATAAATGTATACATCCTTTAAAGAATACCGTGAAAATACAAATAAACAGTAGAAGTAAATAAATAAAAACAGATCAAGGCCAGATTTTAAAAAGAATCAATGAAGAAAACTCAAACTGAGGCAATTATGGGAATGAACTTTTAGGAATTTGAACAGGAACTACAGAAGCAAGGTTCACCAATAGAATATAAGAGATGAAAGAGTGAATCTTAGGTGTTGAAGATACATTGAGAAAAATGGATACATTGGTCAAAGAAAATGTTAAATATGAAAAAGCCCTGACCAAAACCATCTGGAAATCTGGAACACTATGAAAAGACCAACTCCAAGATTAAAAGATACAGAGGAAGGAGAAAAAAACTCAAGTCAAAGTCCCAGAAAAAATATTTTCAACAAAATCATAGAAGAAAATTTTCCCAACCAAAAGAAAAATATGCATATAAAGATACAAAAAGCATACAGAACATCAAATAGATTTGACCAGAAAAGCAAGTTCCCTTGCCACATAATGCAATGACTAAACTTGCACAACAGAAAAGGGAAAACTAAAATCTGCAAAGAAAAAGAAAATCTAGCACCATATAAAGCCAGACCTATTAAAATTATACCTGACTTCAAAAGAGGAACTCTAAAAGGTGAAAGTCCCTAGACATATATGACACAGACTTAAAGAGATCACAGATGCCAGCCCAGACTACTATGTCCAGCAAAACTTTCAAAAAGGATAAATGGAGAAAATTAGATATTCTGTGATAAAGTCAAATTTAAATGGTATCGATCTACAAAGGCAGCCACACAGAAGAAGGCTCTAGGAGGAAAAGAATTCCAACCTAAGGAGGTAATTCATAAAAACACATTCATAAAAACACAGGAAATAAATAACCTCTCTCTCTCTCTCTCTCTCTCTCTCTCTCTCTCTCTCACACACACACACACACACACACACACACACACACACACACACACACACACTACCACCAGCACCACCAAAACAATACAGTAACAGGAATCAACAATCATTGGTCATTTATTTCTCTCAAGATCAATGCTCTCAATTCACCAATAAAAAGAACAGACTAATAGAATGGATGAGAAAACAAGATCCAACCTTCTCTTGCATGCAATAAACACACTTCAACATCAATGAAAGGCATTACCTCAGGGTTAAGGATTGTAAAAAATTATACCAAGTAAATGGACATGACAGACAGGCTAGTATAGCCATTCTGATATCTAAAAACTTTACTTTAAGCCAAAATTGAACAAAGAGATAGGGAAAGAAACTACATACTCATCAAAGAAATAATTCACAAATTTGATTTGTAATATCTATGCAATAAATAAAAAGGCATTGAAATATGTACAAAAACAGTACCACACATGCTGATAGTGGTAAACTTCAACACACCACTCTCACCAACATACAGGTCAACCAGACAAAAATTGAATGAAGAAATACTGGAGCTAACAGTTGTTATAAACCAAAAAGGATCTAAGAGATATCTACAGAACATTTCACCCAAACACAAAAGAAAATGCCTTCTATTCCTTCCTCAACTCAATCTTCCTGGTCCCTCATGTTCACCTCTCCTCTTCTCTTTCTCCTAACTCCCTCCTCACTCACTGACCCCCCCTCCCATTTCCAATATACTCAGAAGAACTTGTCCTTTCCCCCTTCTGTGGGGGAGCTTGAATGTCTCTCTTAGGGTCCTCCTTGTATCTTACCTTCTCTGGTGATGTGACTTGTAGGCTGGTGATCATTTGCTCTGTGTCTAAAATCCATATATGAGTGAGTATATACCATGTTCATCTTTTTGTGACTGAGTTACCTCACTTAGGATGGTCTTTTCTAGTTCCATCCATTTGCCTTCGAATGTCAAGTTTCCATTGTTTGTTTGGGTTTTTTTTTTCTGCTTAGTAGTACTCTCTTGTGTAAATGTACCACATATTCTTTATCCATTCTTCACTTGTGAGGCAGCTAGGTTTTTTCCAGTTTCTAGCTATTACAAACAATGCTGCTATGCTCATAGTTGAACAGATGTTTTTGTTGCATCGATGTGGATCTTTTGGGTATATGACTAAGAGTAGAAGAGCTAGATCCTGTGGTAGACTGATTCCAATTTTCCTGAGGAGCCCCCATACTGATCTCCAAAATGGCTGTACAAGTTTACATTCCCATTAGCACAGGATGCTCCACATCCTGTCCAGCAAAACCTGTCATTGGTGTTTCTGATTTCAGACATTCTGACAGGAGTAAGATGGTACCTCGGAGTTGCCATGATCTGCGTTTCCTTGAAGGCTAAGAATGTGGAGCACTTTTTTAAGTGTTTTTCAGCCATTTTGGATTCCACTATTTAGAATTCTCTCTTCAGTTATGTACCCCAGTTTTTAATTGGATTATTTGGTGCTTTGGGACTAGCTTCTTGATTTCTTTACATATTTTGGAGATCAGCCCTTGTCTGAAGTGGGGTTGGTGAAGATATATTTTCCCACTCTGTGGGCTGCCATTTTGCCCTACAAGAAAAGAGATACTGTAATAAACGGAGCCAGTATAGGTTTGAAGAAAAAACTGGCACTATGGAAATGTACAGAGACCTACAAGAATGACCCTAGCTAACAATATGAGCAGTAATGCAGAGGCTACCTTAAATGCCCTCTGACAATGAGATTGATAACTAGTTTATATGCCATCCTAGATCCCTCACCTAGTAGCTAATGGAAAAAGAAGCAGACACCCACAAATAAACACTGAGCCCAACTTCTGGAATCCAGTTGCAGAGAGAGAGGAGTGTTGAGCAAAATGTTCAAGGCTGGGCTGCAAGAATCCACAGAGACAGATGAACTGAGCAAGGGGGAAATCTCAGGGACCCCAAACTGATAGCTGGAAAACCAGCATAGGACCGACCCAGACCTTCTGAATGTGGGTCTCAGTTAGAAGGCCTGGGAAGTCTATGGGACCTCTGACAGTGAAACCAGGATGTATCCCTTGTAAATGAGAGGACTTCAGGAGCACATTCCCCATGGGGGATACTCCCTTAGCCTAGCGACACCAGGGTGGTCCTAGGTCCTACCCCAAATGATTTGATATATTTTGATGATCTCTTCTGGAAGGCCTCACCCTCCCTGGGGAGTGGGTGGGGAATAGGATGGGAGGAGTCTGGGGTGGCATGGGAGGATGGGAGGGAAGGGCAACTGGGATAGATATGTAAAATAAGAAAAAAAATATTAAATAAAAATATATGTTATAAAAATTTGAGACTGTATAATTCAATACATGCAAATAATTTGTGAAGATAAAATCAAAGTAATTAGCAAAACTTAAAATAAAAAAGTATATACCATCGAACTTCGGAGTCTTCTCTGAGCAACTCTGAACAAAGGAGACCTGCCTATCCACACAGAACCACCCGAAATTTCCACCTGCTTGGTCTCTGACCCAACTCCAGTCCTCTGCTGGAGTCCCGGGCCCCTCCCAGAGATCTGCCTATCTCTGCAGATCCACTCTGAGTTCCTGCCCATAAGATCCTTGACCCCCAAATCCGGGCTTCTGCTAAAGAAAGAGGCCTCAGCTGGAGAGTTCCAGTTTCCAGTGAGATCCGACTATCCTGCAAAACCTTCCCAAGTATCAGCTCAGCCTTTGTCCTCTTCTACCAGCTATTGGCCAGAGGTGAGTCTGGGCCCAATCAGGGCTGCCTCTCCCCTACAACCTCTCCCCCCACACCGAACTCCCTGGGTTGGCCCCTGATCCTGCTGCTCCTGTCTCCGGTCCCCATCGAGAGCACCCTTGGAGCTCTAATACACCCCCACCCATCCCAACCTATCCCCACACATCCCCACCCATCCCCACCCATCCCCACCCATCCCCACCCCGAGCCTGTCACCCCTACCCTGTGCCCTACCCTCCCACGGACCTGCCGCTCTGGTTGAGCACTGGGACAGAGGGTGGAGCCAACAGTCCACCCTACTTCGGAGAATTCTTGGAGCAACTCTGAACAAAGGAGACCTGACTATCCACGCAGGACCACCCGTAATTTCCACCTGCTAGGACTCTGACCCCTACCACGAGTCCTCTGCTGGAGTCCCAGGCCCCTCTAAGAGATCTGCCTATCTCTGCAGGACCACTGTGAGTTCCTGCTGGCATCTTCTACTGGATCCTCATCCTTGACCCCATCCCTGGGTCCCTGTCTGCAGAGAGAACCCCTAAAGAGCTTGGGCCACACACAGCTACAGATATTGAATCTCTGACCCACATAAGCCTACCAGATAAGTACCATAGAGAGAAGGGGAGACCCCATCAACACCTAGTAGAAGAAGCTATGGGAAGAAGGCAATACAAGAAAAAACCTAACAACAGAAAGACAAGCATGACACCACCAGAATCTAGGGAATCTACACCAACTAGAATGGAACACAACAACAAAGCAAAGGACGCAGAAGGGAACGACTTAAAAATTACCATCATAAAAATGATAGAGGCCACATTCCAAACAGCTGGACAAAACAGCCCTACAGACTACTGCTAGGATATCTGAATCTTCTTCGAATCCCCCAAGACAGCGCCCCTTACCAGCAGGAAGTAGTTTGGAAAGAACGACGCCCAAATTCCCAAATATTGTGTATAAATGTTTGTTTTCATTTAATTGGACTTTGTTATATAAAATTAAATAAAAAAATAAATAAATAAAAATAAAAATAAAAAGTATATCTTATAGTGAAAAAAAAATGATAGAGGCCCTCAAAGAAGATGTGAGAAAATCCCTTAAAGAAATGGAGGAAAAAACAAACAAAAAAGTGGAAGAAATGAACAAATACCTTAAGGGAAGTACAGAAAGCCAAGAAAAAACAATTAAGCAAGTGAAGGAAAAGGTTCAAGACTTGAAAACTGAAAGAGAGTATAAAATAAAGGCAACATAAACCGAAGGAATGCTGGAAATAGAAAAACTGGGCAAAAAATCGGCAATTGCAGACACAAGCATAACTAACAGAATTCAAGAGATGGAAGAAAGAATCTCAGGCACAGAAGATAAACTAGAAGAAATAGATTCATCGACCAAAGAAAATCATAAATCCAACAAATACTTGACACAAAACATCCAGGAAATGTGGGACACTATGAAAAGTCCAAACCTAAGAATAATAGGCATAGAGGAAGGTGAGGAAGCCCAGCTCAAAGGTGCCGAAAACATATTCAACAAAATCATCGAGGAAAAACTTTCCAAATCTGAAGAAGGACATGCCCATGAAAGTACAAGAAGCATACCGAACCCCAAATAGGCTGGACCAAAGAAAAAAGAACCTTCGACATAGAATAATCAAAACACCTAGCATACAGAATAAAGAAAGAATATTAAGAGCAGCGAAGGAAAAAGGACAGATAACATATAAAGGCAGACCTGTGAAAATTACACGTGAATTCTCCATGGAAACCCTCAAGGCAAGAAGGTCCTGGATAGATGTTCTACAAGTATTAAGAGAACACGGATGCCAGCCTAGACTACTATATCCACCAAAACGTTCAATCACTATAAATGGAGAAAACAAGATACTTAGTGACAAAACCAGATTTTCCCAATATGTATCTACAAATCCAGCCCTACAGAAAGTATTGGAGGGAAAACTCCAACCCAAGGAAGGTAACTACACCAACAAAAATGTAGACAACAGGTAATCCAACTACACAAGAAACCTAGGGTAAAGTGGAACAAATATATTCACAATGCCACTGCCAACAACAAACTTAAATCAAGCAAGCATCAACAATCAATGGACCTTACTCACCCTCAACATTAATGGTCTTAACTCACCTATAAAAAGACACAGGCTAACAGAATGGATATGAAGACAGAATCCATCCTTCTGCTACATACAAAAAATACATCTAAGCTTCAAAGATAGGCATTACCTCAGGATAAAGGTTGTGAAAAGATCATCCAATCAAATGGAAATAAGAAGCAAGCAGGCATAGCTATCCCAATATCTAACAAGTTAGACTTCAAACCAAAATTAATCAAAAGAGATGAAGACGGTCATTTCATATGCATCGCAGGAGAAATCCATCAACACAAAGTTTCAGTTCTGAACATCTATGCTCCTACTACAAAGTCACCTATGATCGTAAAAGAAACATTACTAAAACTCAAAGCTCATATAAAACCTCACACGCTTATAGTAGGAGACTTCAATACACCACTTTCAACTCTAGACAGGAACACAAATCAGAAACTCAAAAAAGAAACAAAAGAACTAACAGAAGTCATGTCTCAACTGGGGTTAACAATCATCTATAGAACATTTCCATCCAAAGACAAAAGAATATACCTTCTTCTCTGCTCCACATGGAAACTTCTCTAAAATTGACCACATGCTAGGCAACATAACAAACCTCAACAGATACAAAAACAATGGAATAGTCCCCTGTATCTTATAGGACCACCATGCTTTAAAATTGGAATTCAACAGCAACACAAATAGCAGAAAACCTGCAAACTCATGGAAAGTGAACAATGTGGAATTGCACCACTCCTGGGTCAAAGAAGAAATAAAGAAAGAAATTAAGGACTTTCTAATATTCAAAGAGAATGAGGACACAAAATACCCAAACTTATGGGACACCTTGAAAGCTATGAGGGAAGTTCACTGCACTAAGTGTCCATATGAAGAAAACAGAGGATAGTCACATAAGAGAATTAACAGCAAAACTGAAAGCCTTAGAACAGAGAGAAGCGAATTCACCCTGTAGGAGTAGATGCCAGGAAATAATCAAATTGAGGGCTGAAATCAACAAAATAGAAACCAGGAAAACAATACAAAAAATCAATGCAACGAAGAGTTGGTTTTCTGAGAAAATCAACAAGATAGACAAACATTTAGCCAAATTAACGAAAAAAAAAAAGAGAGAGAACATGCAAATTAACAAAATCAGAAATGAAAAAGGGGAACATAACAACAGACAGAGAGGAAATCCAGACAGTTTTCAGGTCATACTTTGAAAATCTGTATTCTTGAAAATCTGTATTAAACAAAAATTGAAAAATCAAAGGAAATGGACATATTTCTGAAAAACTATCACTTTCCAAAATTAAATCAAGAACAGACAAACAACTTAAATAGACCTATAACCCGCAATGAAATAGAAGCACTCTTCGAAAGCCTTCCAACCAAAAAAAAGTCCAGGGCCAGATGGATGCAATGCAGAATTCTACCAGTCATTCAAGGAAGAACTAATACCACTACTCCTCAAACTGTTCTACAAGATAGAAACAGAAGGTTCATTGCCAAACTCTTTTTATGAGGACACGATAACCTTGGTACCTGAGCCTCACAAAGACACAACTAAGAAAGAAAACTACAGACCAATATCCCTGATGAACACCGATGCAAAAAAACTCAAGAAACTACTGGCAAACTGAATTCAAGAATACATCAGAGAAATCATCCACTATGACCAAGAAGGCTTCATCCCTGGAATGCAGGGATGGTTTAACATATGAAAATCTATCAACGTGATCCACCTTATAAACAAACTGAAAACAGAAAAACCATATGATTATCTCCCTAGATGCAGAAAAAGCCTTCAACAAAATTCAACACCCTTTCATGATAAAGGTCTTGGAGAGGTCAGGGATAACAGGAACATACCTAAACATAATAAGAGCAATATACAGCAAACCAACTGCCAACATCAAACTGAATAGAGAGAAACTTAAGCCAATTCCTCTAAAATCAGGAACAAGACAAGGCTGCCCTCTCTCTGCATATCTCTTCAATATAATACTAGAAGTTCTAGCTAATGCTATAAGACAACACAAGGAGATCAAGGGGATCCAAATTGGAAAGGAAGAAGTCAAACTGTCTCTATTTAGAGATGATATGATAGTTTACATAACTGACCCAATAAACTCTACCAGGGAACTCCTACAGCTGATAAACACCTTCAGCAGTCTAGCAGGATACAAGATAAACTCAAAAAAATCAGTATCCCTACTTTGTGCGACAACAAAGAGACAGAGAAAGAAATCAGAGAAATATCACCCTTTACAATAGCCACAAGCAACATAAAGTATCTTGGTGTAACACTTACCAAACAAATAAAAGACCTATATAATAAGAATTTTGTGGCTCTAAAGAAAGAAAAAAAAAAGAGGAACACAGTATGTACTCACTCATATATGGATTTTAGACCTAGATCAAAGGATCACCAGCCTATAATTCACATCACCAGAGGAACTAGGATACAAGATGTATTCTAAGAGATTCATATAAAGTCCCTCACAGAACTGGGAAGGGACAAGTCCCCCAGAGCTCAGGTGAAGTGGGGGGAGCAGCGAATGGAGAGAGAAGTAGGAGAAAATGATGGGGAGGAAAGGAAAATGTGTGCGATCAGGAAGATTGAGCCTGGTTAGTAATAGAAGACAGGAAAGAGAGAGAAAGACAGAGTGAGAGAGAGAGAGAGAGAGAGAACATAAAAGAGGGAGCCTATATTGGTTTGGAGATAAAATTGAACACAAAGAAAGGTCTAGAGAACTACAAGACTGCTGCCAACTAACAATTTCTGCTTCCATGGAAAGGCTATAATAAATGCCCTTCCCGGAGAGTGACATCAACAACTAACTTATCCATGGAGCCCTCAACTAATGCCTGTTGGAAACAGGAGCAAACAACCATACATAAACACTGAGTTGAAGTAGAACCCAGATGCAGATGGAGAGGACAAGAGCAGGGGGCAGAAACACATAGAGACAGCTTTCCTGAACAAGAAGGAGCTAACAGGCCACCAGACAGATAGCTGGGAAGCCAGCATGGGACTGACTCAGGCCCCCCTGAATATGGGTCTCAGCCAGAAGGACTGAGCAGTCTAAGGGACCTCAGACAGTGGGGCCAGGATGTATCCCTGGTGCACAAAAGGACTTTGCGAACACATCCCCCATGGAGAGACAGGAGAGAAGCCCTAGTCCCTACTTCACATGACTTCTCAGACCAACATGACCTCAACTGGATGGCATTCCTCTACATATGGAATTGGGGTGGGGGATGGCAGGGGAGGGTGGTTAGAGTGCATGTGAGAGGGCAGAGAGGGTAAAAGGGAGGGAAAGAGAAAGGGAGGGAGGGAGAGGGAACTGGGATGGACATGTAAAACAATAAATTAATTTAAAAACAATGCTTTGACTACAAAATTTAAGTTCAAGGACAAGTTCCTGGGGAAAAGGATTTCTATTTTTGTTTCCACAGAAAATGAAAAGATGTGGATTCCTTCCCGACTAATGTGGTTTGATCAAGCCAGACCACCTGAAACAGAGTACAAGGTGATCCTACATTCAAAACAGCTGGACAAAGCAGCCAAAACAAAGCCTTTCAAGAATTGAATGAAATGAATACACAGCATACCAAACTTATGGGACACAACAAAATTGATGCTAAGAGGAAATTTCATAGCAATAAGTATCTACATTTAAAAAAAAATGGATATATTTCATACTGGCATCTGAACAGCATACCTTGAAGCTCTAAAACAAAAATAAGTAATCACACACAAAAGGAGAAGGCATGAAATAAACTAAAGCTGAAGCCAATAAAACAGAGAGAAAATAATACGAAGAATCAATGAAACAAAGAGTTGGCTATTTGAAAAAACCAACAAGAAAGACAAACTCTTATCCTCAGTAACTAAAAGGCAAGAGAACTTAATATTAAATTTAACAAAATTAGAAGTGAAAATGGGGACATAACACCAAACAATGTGGAAATCCAAGGAATCATAGGGGCATCCTTTAAAAACCTATAACACACACACACGCGCACACACACACACACACACACAGGAAAGACTAAAATGAATAGATAATTTTCCTGGATGGTATAACTTACTCAAATTAAATCAAGATCTGACAAACAATGTAAATTGGCCCCTTAACCCTTAATGAAATAAAAACAGTAATTAAAGGTCTCCCAACAAGAAAGAAAAAACAAAATTCCAGGGCCAGATGATTTTTATGCAGAACTCTACCACACTTTCAAAGAAGAGTTAACAGCAATTCAATTCAATTTATTCCACAAAATAGAAACAGAAGAAATATAGTGATCCCAATACCCAAAACACATCAAGACTCAACAAAGAAAGAGGATTCAATTACTCTCATAAAAATTTATTTAAAAATACCCAATAAAATACTTGCAAACAGAATCCAAGAATATATCAAAGAGACCATCCACCATGATCAAATCAGCTTTATCCAAGACATGCAGGGATGGTTCAACATATGAAAATTAGTCAATTAAAAGAAAAAAAAAAACTCACACAATCATCTCACTAGATATGGAAGACCTTTGACCAAAATCTAACACCACTTCATAATAAAAGTCCTGGGAAGATTAGGAATAAAGGGACATATCTAAACATAATAAAGGCAATTTACAGCAAACATATAGTCAACATCAAATTAAATGGAGAAAAACTCAAAGCAATGTGAGTAAGATCAGGAACAAGACAAAACTGTTCTCTCCCTAAATACTTTTCAATATAGTATTTGTTGTTTTACCTAGAGCATTAAGACAATTAAAGGAGATCCAAAGAAGATGTCAAAGTATCATTATTTGCAGATGACTTATAATACATACAAGCAAACTTAAAAATTCCACCAGGGAATTCCTACAGTTGATAAACACTGTCAGCAAAGTGGGTGCTTACAATATTAACTCAAAACAATTGGTAGCACTCCTATATACTAAATACAAACAGACTGATAAAGAAATCATGGAAATAATACCCTTCAAACTAGTCTCAAACTCTGACCTAACTCTGTAACATGATGAATAAAAGACCCAGAGACTGATATTGGGGTCCAAGCTCCAAGCTAAAGATCAGAAAAGCAAAGCAGCCAGCCACTAGGTCTTACCTATACCTAGCTCAGAATAAAGGGTTGACCCTCAGACTGTTCCCAACTTACTGTTCCTTGGATTCACTCAGACTTCTATGCTCTCTCATTGTGTCTTGAGACTAATCTCAGACTGAATGTCTCTACCTCTTATACATTTCAAATCCTGGGATTAAAGGCATGAGCTCTATCACTCTCCAGTAGCCCAGGATAGTCTTGGACTCAGAGATTCATCTGCCTTTCTCCTGAGTCCTGGGATTAAAGGTGTGTACCACCTCCACCTGGCTTCTATACCTACCTAGTATGCCTGGCTTTGATTTCTGTATCTTCAGGCAAGCTTTAATAATCATAAATATTACCACATAACTCTAACCAAGCAAGTCAAGCATCTGTATGATCAAACTTCAAGTTTTCAAAGAAATAAATTAAAGAAGATATCACAAGGTAGAAAAATATCCCATGGATCTCATGGATCAGAAGGGTAACATAGGAAAAAATGCCATCCTACCAAACACTGTCTACAGATTCAAATTAGTAACCATCGAAAGTCTAACACAGCTCTTAACAGATCTTGAAAGGACAATGTTCAACTTCTTATGAAAAAAAAAATCCAGAAGAGCAAAAACAATCCTGAACCATAAAAGGGCTGTTGGATGTCCCACCATCCCTGATTATAAGTTGTACTACACAGCTAGGGTAATGTGAAACTGTATGGTATTAGCATAAAAACACAGAGGTTGATCAACAGAATCAAATTTAAAACCCAGACATAAATTCACACACCTCTGGACATCTGATGTTTTATAAAGAAGCCACAAATATACACTGGAAAAAAGATAGCATCTTTAATGAATGGGCTAAAGAATGGTACTCAACAAAATCGATGTCATCAGAAAAAAAGAATGCTTATAGATCCATATCTATCACCCAGCACAACATTCAATCCAATGGTTCAAATACCTCAAAATAAAACCCAATAAAATGAACCTGATAGAGGACAAAGAGGAGAATAGCCTGGAACACATTAGCACAGGAGACAACTTCCAGAAAAGTACAATAATGCAGGAACTAAGATCAAAAATTAATAAATTGAACCACATGAAATTGAAAATGTTCTGTAAGGTAACAAATACTAACAATAGAACAAAGTGGCATCTTATAGAATAAAAAATATTTTACATCTGATGGAAGAAATATATATATATATATATATATATATATATATATATATATGGGACAAATAATACACTAAAAATGGGGTACAGATATAAACAAGAAATTCTCAATAGAGGAATATCAAATGGCTGAGAAACACTTAAATGCTTAACATCTTTAGCCTTCAGGAAAATGCAAATCAAAACTACATATTACATGTGTCAGAATGGCTAAGCTCAATAACACAATTGTCAGCTGATACTGAAAGGAAGTATATTAGGGATAACACTCTGCTATTGATGGTGGAAGTACAAGTTTGTAAAGGCACCATGAAAATCAATATAGCAGTTCCTGAAAAAATGGGAATTGATCTACCACAAGACCCAGCTATACCATTTTCTTTAAATTATTAAATTATTTTCTTATTTTACATATCTATCCCGGGTCCCTTTCCCTCCCACCCTCCATGCCCCCCATACCCCCATCCTATTCCCCATACACTCTCCAGGAAGGATGAGGCCTTCCAGGAGGGATCATTAAAATCTATCAACTCTCTTGGAGTAGGGCCTAGGCCTCCCTCATGTCTCTAAGCTAAGGGAGTATCCCTCCATGGGGAATGTGCTCCCAAAGTCTTTTCATGTACCAGGGATACATCCTGGTTCCATTGTCAGAGGTCCCATAGATTTCCCAGGCCTTCTAACTGAGCCCCACATTCAGGAGGTCTTGGCTGGTCCTATGCTGGTCTGTAGTCCATGACATCCCCCCTTGTTCAGGTCATCTGTCTCTGTGGGTCTCTGCAGCATGGTCTTGACCCCTTTGTTCATCACTCCTCCCTCTCTGCAACTGGATTCCAGAAGTTTGGCTCAGTGTTTATTTGTGGGTGTCTGCTTCTGTTTTCATCATCTACTAGATGAGGGCTCTAGGATGGCATATAAGGTATTTATCAATCTCATTATTAGGGTAAAGCATTTAAAATAGCCTTTCTACTATTGTTCAGTTTATTAGTTGGGGTTATCCTTGTAGGTTCCTCAGCATTTTCCTACTACCAGATTTCTTTTCAAACCTATACTTGCTCTGGGTATCTGTTTTCCTGATCTCCTGTATTCTTCCCATGACTCAATCTTCTTGGTCCCTCATGTTCTCATCTCCCCTCCTTTTCTCCCCTTCTTTCTCCTAACCCCCTCTCCACTCTCTGATCCCATCCCCTGCTCCCAATATGCTCAGGAGATCTTGTCCATTCCCCTTTTCCAGGAGACCATGTATGTCTCTCTTAGGATCCTCCTTGTTTCCTAGATTCTCTAGCTGTGTGAATTGTAGGTTGGTGATCCTTTGCTCTATGTCTAAAATCCATATATGAGTGAGTACATGCCATGTTCATCTCTTTGTGATTGGGCTACCCCACTCAGGATGGTTTCTTCTAGTTCCATCCATTTACTTGTGAATTTCAAGATCCCATTATGGCAGTTCCTCAGGAAAATGGGAACCAGTCTACCACAGGATCCAGCAATTCCACTCTTTGGCACATACCCAAAAGATTCACACCCGTGCAACAAAGACATGTGCTCAGCTATGTTCATAGCAGCATTATTTGTAATAGCAAGAACCTGGAAGCAACCTAGATGCCCCTCAACTGAAGAATGGATAAAGAAAATGTGGTACATTTACACGATGAAGTAATACTCAGCAGAAAAAAAACAATAGAATCTTGAAATTCACAGCTATAAAATTCTTAAGCAACTACCCAAACATGCTTCATCCTATAGCAAGTACATTTAATCAACCACATTCATTGCATCTTTATTTAAAATACCCTGAAACTAGAAACAACCTAGATAACCTTCAATGAAAGATCATATAAAGAAAATGTGTTACACTTACACAATGGAGTATTACTCAACTTAAAAAAAAATGACATCAAGAAATTTGCAGGCAAATGGATGTAACTAAAAAAAAATCTTAATTATTTAACCCAGACCCAGGAAGACAAATATGGTATTTATCCACTCATAAGTGGAAACTACTTCTTAAGTAAATGATAACCAAGCTACAACCTATAGAGCCACAAAGGATAGGTAAGGAGGACAGGTAGGGGTGGACAAGGATTTTCCTGAAAGAGTAAATGTAATAGATTTACCAGCAGACAGGGCCATGTGAGGATGGGAGCAGGATGGGTGGTCAGGTAAGAGAAGAGGGAGGTCAGACAGAGGGAAATAATGTGGAGAGAAGTAGTAGGAATTTGGGGGCATCTAGGGGTGGTATGAAAACCTAGTACTGAGGACAACACCCAGGGAACTCATTGAACATGGGAGTCCAGCTGATACCTGCATGGATCTCTCACTCACTTTAGTCACCTTTGTTCAGGTAGATACTCTGCAGGTCTTGGAAGAAAAATATGGATACCAAACGAGCCACAAAACCTTTGACCTACAATCTGCCCTGTGCACAGAACTTGTGGCAGTAGTCAACCAATGTCTGCTTTGACTTAATCCCACTCCACAAGAGGAAACTATACCTGACACTGCTTGGGTGTCCAGGAACCAGAACCTAGATAGCCCATTTTGACATAATCATAGACCATTATTTTTCCAGACATCATCATAGAGGCATTCTGAGAGCAGATGGGAATATATGCAGAGATAAGTAGTCAGATATTAGGAAGAGAAAGTTTAAATGGGAGTTCTCTATCAAATATCCCCCTTGGAGCTCAGGGAATCCCAAGGAAGAGGAGCCAAAAAGATCATAAGATCCAGAGGGGATGGAAGACATCAGGACTAGAGGGTCCTCTGAATCAACTAAGCAAGACCCATATAAGAGCACAGAGACTGAAGCAGCAAAGACAGGACCTACATGGGTCTGGAATAGGTCTTCTGTGCATATCTTATACCTAGTAGGTTAGTATTTTTATGGGACACTTGAGTGTGTGAACTAATGGGTCTCTGACTCTGTTGCCTGTTCTTAGGATGATTTTCTTCCTGTTGGGTTGATATACTCACCTTCAATATGATAGTTTTTGCTCCATCTTATTATATTTTATTTTGTTGGCTATAGCTGTTACCTCTTTGGAGCCTGTTCTTTTTTAACGAGAAACAGAAAGTATGTGGATTCAGAGGGGAGGGGATCATGGAGGAACTGGGAGGAATAGAGGGAGGGAAAATAATAATCAGAATATATGGCATGAGAAAAAAATCTATTTTGAATAAAAGAAAAAAGTATAATTTTTTTGTACCCTTAGATTTGTTTTGTAATTAATAATAATGTAAAATAGCAATTCCCTGTGTTTCTGATCCCTTACACTCCAGCCCATAAGTTCATACAAGAACCTCTATGCTACATTACTCAAAATTATTTCATTTACTATGTGATCCTACATCACATGACAGAGACATGTGTAGAAGTCTATGAAAAATGACTGAGAGATACAGGCAAGAGTTTAATGAAAGCTGTGTCTCCCATAGAAATAGAAACTGTTGGGGAAGGAGGTTTAAGACAAGATTGCTAGGGGGCACTGAATGATTTTAGGCAAGAGAGAATTAAGACACAAATGAGAACTAAAGGTTTGTTTTTCTGTGAAACCACAAATATTTTTCTTAGGTAGTACACTGAAAATGAAACAATTGGGGACAGAAAGGGACCTGTTTTCTGCTGTGATGTGGAGCTTGCCATTTTTGATGGATCAGGAAGTCTAAATACAGATCTTCATTCACACTAGACACATTTCAATATACAATGCGCACATGTGGCCAGTGGCTATTGCATTAGGCAGTACAAGTTATTGAACATTTTCATCATTGCATAAATTTCTATCAGCTGCACTGTTCATGACTGTATATAAATCTCCATTACAGCTAAAATTTGAGCATTGAGAATGAGACCTGTGTCATTGTGCATGATGATGAAATGCCTATTAAATGGACAAAAAACACTGGATTTTCATTTGAGCCATCTATTGTCACCATTCACATATAAGGTCAGTTTCCTACAATAAATTTTTGGTAAATGTCTCCAGAATTTTTCTAAAACTACATGCTATAATTAAGAAAATTTTCTGTGCCATGATTTCTTAAATGGAACATGAACAATCTTAGATGTTAATAAATACTCTCATCCCATCATAGCAGTTTCCCATTTTAATACCATTATCAATTCCTTAGGAAGATGTTTGAAATTCAAGATGACAAGAGATGTTTTCTCTTGGTTTTTCCCATGTTCTTGATCTTGAAATGCCTTCTTATTCTAGTAGCCAGTTATATGCAGAAATAGCCGAATCAGTTATTCTCTGGCCTCTACCATTTTTTGGCAAATTTCCCCTGGCATTATGCATATCATTCCAATTATACACATCAATATGCATACCTCATTTATTTGGAATAGTTCTTTAAAACACCAATGATCTACACAAAATGCCTTCCTCAGGAAACTTGGTTTGTCACCCCCCCAAAAAAATGTCACCAGTCCAAAGAGATATGAACAAAGACAATAATTCGGCAATCTTATTGAGTATGCAGAGACCTTGCACTGAAGCTTTCAACTTTTAGTTTATTTGATGAAAACTGTAATGGAGGCCAAAGTTCTATAAATCTGTTCAAACAGCATCTGACACATGGAATGGTTAAGGACCTATAGTCTAAGTAACAGCAGCTCTAGAGAATGACAATTCACATCTTGGTAGGGACACAGATAATCTGTTTTAGTGCAATATGGACACTGTGAGTCATTGCATTTCAGAGGACACAGGGAGAGAACATGTATCATATTATTTGCTTTACCCAGTTAGTGACTGAGTGCCAAGATGTCAACCTAAGGGGAGATATGAACTATACTTCCCTATAGCACACACAATGAGCTCTCTAAAGCTCACATGAAACAAAATAAATGTACTCCCATTGATGTTCAAGGCACTGTTGGAGCAGACAAGGAATACTTACCATTCCTGGGGAGGCCCTCATCCCTGAGGAGGGGATACTGCACAATTAAGAGCATAGGAGACTGAACTGATACAGGAGAGGGTAGTACAGGAAACTGTTACTGTAGGGAAAATTGTTACTGAAAACTCAAGCGATGAGAAGTTCAATGACATAGAATGATGACAACAAAACTAGAAACTGATGATGGAAGATGTCATTGTGTAAATATGTTTCTCTTATTGGTTAATTAATAAAGCACTGTTGGCCAATAGGGAAGCAAGATAGGTGGGACTAGGAGACAAGGAGGAGAGAGGAAGAAGTAGGGAGGAGTTTCAAGATGTAGGACCAACAGGGTAGAACTCTGGGCCCTCACTCCAGTAAGGCAAGACCATATGGAAATACTTAGATTGATAGAAATGGGTTAATATTTAAGACAGAGCTAGCCAATAAGAAATGCTAGTAACAGGTCAACAGCATTACATCCAATATAATGTCTCTGTGTGTTATTTGGGGCTGGCACATCTCTGGGACCAAGTGGGTTGGAAAACTGCTCATAACAGTAGTAGGAGAAACTGTTGCTGTAGGGAAAATTGTTACTGAAAACTAAAGACATGAGAAGTTCAATGACATAGAATGACAACAACAACAAAACTAGAAACTGAATGAATGGGTATAGGCAATTTAGGGGTTTTAGACTCTCCTTGGGAAAATGGAATCAAGTATATTTCCCCACAGGATGGTGATGTCATGATACATCTATGTAAAGTATGTCAGCCTGCTGTCAGCACACAAACTAGCTAGAAAACATTTTAGTGTTCGAAATGTTACCCAAGAACTTCACCAGTTTTGATATTGGTGGCCATCCTTTCAGTGTATCTAAGCATATATTCCTATATATCATTCCACAATCAGCTGTTGACAATCTACACCCTTCTTGTTCCTCAAGGAAAAATTGTATTGAGCTAAGTAGATGAGTTCCCAATTTACAGAGGAATTTTGACAGGCCATTTAAGTGTTTGGTGCCAATCACATCTTTGCAGTCTCAGTAGAACCTTAAATGGACTTTATAATATAGCCCACACTGTCTTCCTTCAATTATACTTCCAATCATGGCTCATTCACACACACACAAAAATCAAGTGCTTTTTACTCTGCCTTTATACCGAATTACATGTAAAAATTGTTTTCTGAGCAAAGTTCTAGCATTACAGGTGCCACCTGCATGCTTAGTCTTAAAACCTTAATGAGAGATACATTTTCTGCTGTGTTCTGGGCACTGATGCTCACATTTCAGGCTGTTCTCTACTTAACTCTCACTGACAAAAAAAAAATCTATTATCATAACATAGTCTTGTATGAAGATGCTTCTTGGAGCATTTTTAGTTGGAAATTTTTAATGTAAAATAAAATGTGCCACATTGGCCTACAGATAGATATGTAGTATCTCCATACAATGGACTCAGAGCATTTCATCTTTCATCTTACAAGTTAGATTAAGGCATATGCAACCAGGCCAGAAACTTGGAGCTCTCTATAAATTACATAGCCTGCCCTATTTAACTTTCTTTATAGCCTTTCAAGACTGACAGCCAGTTGACCATATACCAACCAAGAGAGTGCAACTTGAAAAGTGAAAGGATGAGTTGAGAGTCATCAAACTTGTAAATTGTAGGGCTGAGTTTCAAATTGAGCTGCAATCATCTGAAATCCCAGGCATCCAGAGCCTGCCCTTTTCCATGATCTTTCAACAAGCTAAAGGTACCATCTTTGGTCTGCTTGCCCTACTGTCAATTGTTGTACAGGTATTATGAAGGGAATTTAAATTAGAGTTTTTAAAAACCCTATTTCATTTTAACTTTTTAGAATTTCTAATCCTCTTTGTGTTTTTCCCTCATAAAAATTGAGTCTTGTGTAAGAGATTTCAAAACAGATCTTGCTGTGTGCAAGCTCTCTAACCATCTATGCTTTATAGATATTATTCCTTTTTAATAACCACTGTAAGAAGAATATAATTTTTTTATTTTTGGCTAATGATGAAAGTGAAAGTTAATATTATTATTTGTTAATACTATTATTTGTTAATATTATCATTTACTAATATAACTTTATTATTAATTATTCAATAATAGTAGTACTACTGTTTATTGTTATTAAATAGTATTTAATATTATAATTATTAATTTGACCTTTGCTAAAGTTATATAAGAGCTTCACCTAGTCAGAAACCCCCAAGTGTCTCAAAAAATATAAAATACCCTTTCAAGTACTGAGTGATTGACTATGCTGTGGGGTGCAAAAAAATTATGTGCCCAAGCAAAATCATCAAAATTGAAATAAACATTAAATTCCATGCTTAAGATGACTAAAAGATCCCACCATTGTGGGAAGTTAATGAGTAATCATACTACAGATATATATTTAAAATTACTAATAAGAAAATTTCCAAATTGCTAGCAGTTAGGAGTGTAACATTTGTCTATATCTATGTAGATATCTCATAAATTCATAGCATGAAAATATTAACAATATAATGAACAGACATATTATATCACCTTCAATAATGAAATGAACTTTGGAGATCCCTTCACAGATTCTATCTTTGGTGAATTTGAAAGTGGGTTCTTTTCTTTTCTTCAATTAGACAATCTTAGTGTAAGTTTGTAGACAGGCAAATATGGCCAAAATGAACATTTGAAGAGATGCTGAGTGAGGGCCCATGTCAAGGGACTGTGTTGTTAGCAATTGGTCCCTCTGTAGCATTACTAACTTAAAAGAACTTGACAGCAAGCTACATGGAACGTGAATTGAATCCAAAATTCTAAAATGTAGGTGTTTTCTTCATATCCTGATAATTTTTCTTTCTCCCATTTAAAAACCTACTAGTCTGTCTGGCAGGCTGTGTAAGGAGTAAGATTTTTCCGCCCGCTGCTGGTCTTGTCCCACCACCGTGCCAGCCCCAAGTAAGGCACAGAGACTCTGTATTGGATATAATGTTGTTGGCCAGGTACTAGTTTCTTATCAGCTAGCTCTGCCTTAATTATTAAAGTATTTCTATTGATCTATGTATTTTCATGTTGTCTCCTTACCGGGGAGTGGGTCAGGCATCTGGTCTCCCCAGTCTCTCCATCTTGACTCCTCCTTCCTACTTCCTCTTTTCTCCTTGTCTCCTAGTCCCTCCTATCTCCCTTTCCTATTGGCCAACAGTACTTTATTCATTAACCAGTATAAGAAAAAATTTACAGAATGACATCTCCCATCAAGGCTGCTTCTCTTCCTTTTAACAACAATAACAAGAAAATCAGTGCTACTTCTTCTGTTTAAGCGCACCAGTGTCAGCTGGGTGGTGGTAATGCTTGTTAATCCCAGGCTGATCTCTGTGAGTTTGAGGCCAGCCTGGTCTAAAAGAGTAAGTTCCAGGACAGCTAGAACTGTTACACAGAAACCCTTTCTCAAAAACAAACAAAAAGAAAAGAAAAAAAGGAAGGAAAGGAGGAAGGAAGGGAGGAAGGGAGGAAGGGAGGAAGGGAGGGAGAGAGGGAGGGAGGGAGAAGAAGGAAAAGAAAGAAAAAGGAGTACCAGTATCATACAGAATCCTGTTACAGCTAATAAGTCTTCCACAAATCATCTTCCTCTGACTTCTTGACAACTGCAGAAGTGCTAATGAGAAGCAAATCCTCTTATTAAACAAATAGTGACTGAAGTCTGACAATGTTCCTAGGATGCTTGAGATAAAACCTAGTTTATGAATCAAGTTTTGATCCTTACCAGTTTATATCTCTAGAAGAAAGACTTTCAAATATAAGCAACTAGAATCTGGTGGTGGGGGCAACATTGAGTTTTGGTAGGCATTGTGAGGCATCTAATCTAATACCCAGGATCAGGGCAGAAGCTGCAGTGGGTTAGTATATAAACTAGGTCTGAAGAAATGAAAGAAAACTAGGAGAAAGAATATTTTAGGCAGAGGGCATGGCTGCACAAAGACTCCAATTTGGCATGAAAGGTGGAGATTTTGTGGTCTGCATACAGTCCATTAGGGTTGTATAGGAAGAGCCAGGAAGGATTGGGTGGCAGCAAAGAAATCTCAAGGAGCAGATCGTGATGACCTTACCTCTGATGCCAGGAAGTTAGATGGAAAGATACTGGAATGGTTTAAGTTAGAGTACAATGCAATTAGATCCTCAGTCTGAAGGAGTACTTTGGGAACATTGTACAGAACAAATTGGAGAGGGCACAAACTAGAAATCAATAGCCTAACACAATGAACACAATGAAGTAACTGCTGACAATGAGTGTACTCAGGAAATATAAAGAGGCAGAATCAATGGGGTGATAGATTGGGCACAATAATTGGAGTGAGGAAAACAAAAATGATGGGGAAGGAGGATTCTATGTTTCTTCATGAGGCAACTTCACACTCTGTGATACAGCTGCCCACAAACAGTTCCTTGTGAACATTTCTGCAAGTGACTTCTGGAAAGCAGAAACATTGGATGCTGTGATTAAATCAAGTAATGCCAAACATTCTAAGAGACTTGGGCACTCCTCCTTTTTGAAAGTGCAAACTCTTGTCATAAATTTTTAGAGTTCTTTTATCTAATAAGATCATTTATTCTAACATAATCAATGATTTATTAAAACAAGATGACGGAATAGCTCGTCTCATTTAGTCTTTATGTGTAATTTAAATAAAAGCTCTCATTTTGTAACCAGCCCATCTTCTTTCATCTGTGGCTCATCCAAAGAAGAGCACACCTAACAAAGATACCAGCATACAGATTTCCCCTTGGTTTTGCCAACTCAGAGAGTCCTCTTGCCTCAGCTTTTATACTCCTTAAAGTATAGCTAAGATAGAAGCTTCTAGACAAAAGATGCCTAGATTTCAGGAAATCATTTGGACAGTTTCAAAGTTCTTTTTCAAAACCATATTCAAGGATAAAACAGGCCTTGAATGGGAAGTGATTGCTTTTATGCCAAAGAAGAGCTAGATGTTTGTATTTTCCCTTAGGGCATGACCCAAAATATTTTCCCCAGGTCTGATCTCTCTGAGCATATCCTTATAATCTCAATGGATACAGATGATCACATCCTATTTTAGCTTCATTAATTTGTTTTTAAATGAATATTTCACCCAGGAAGTTTGAAGAGATTTTGTGCTCCATTGGGTTTAAAAAGACTGACATAATAAGCTTATAGGAGATTCGTTTTCATAGTTAACACACAATTTATTCATTTCTTTTCTTTAGGAAAGACACAATGGTTCTTATAATGAGTGGTGAAAAAGTTTCTACTACATACAGGAAAATTTTATTAGGACCTCCTGGAATAGGGCACCCTAAAATATTTATTTTAAAGAATATTCAATACAAAAGGCTTGAAAGCAGAAGAGGGACTCAGTAGGAGATTAGTAAGAGTGGGAGAGGTAATATTTTCTTTTAAGGGAAAAGAGAGAGTAGTATGTATGCTAGATAGTTTTATGCCAATTTGGCACAACTGAAGTAATCTGAGAGAAGGCAGTCTCGATTGAGAAAATGTCTCCATAAAATTGGGCTACAGGCAAGCCTGTAAGACACTTAGTGATTGATGGGGAGGGCCCCATCCATTGTGCATAGAGCTGTCAACTGGTGGGCTCAGTTCTATTTAAAAAAAAAAAAAAAAAAAAAAAAAAAAAAAAAGGATGAGCAAGCCATGATAGGAAGCCAGTAAGAGTTTATGATGATGATGATGATCACAGGGAAGTATATCTAAGATAAAATGTCTTAGAGGAAACATTCCAAATTCCCTTTGAGTCTTAGTTCTTCACAAACAGTAAGGTCATCATTCTCAGAGAAGTAGAATTAATATAGGGTGGCTAATTTCTATTGTTCCAATGAAAGCACTGTGTGAGTGGTGATGCACAGACAGGCCAAAAAGAAAAAGAAAAACAATCAAAAAGCAAGCATGTAGTATTTGAATGTCTACAGCTAATGATCAATCATCACTTCATCATAATCTTTGTGCATGCTAGGCAAATTCCCTGCCTCTGAGCTGAATCTGAAGCATCATGTTTCATTTTGTCAAAGTACTTTAAGAAAAAAAATTAATCCTCTTTGTATCTTCAGAAAGTTGAAGAATTTTTATAACTAGGTGTCATCATAGGCCATGAGTTATAACACAGTAGAGTAAAGGAGGTTAAAAATCTAACCCATTCCCAACTTTTACAGAACACTGGTTGTTTGAGGAGATTCAATCTTGGGTTTCAGGAAGGAAACAAGCATTCTGTCTCTGTCTCTAAGACAGTAAGGCTATTGGCAAAGAAGGAAGATTTCCTTTGTCTTAGAAGACCCTCCAAGTAGCAAAATGGTAAACATAAACCCAGACATGAATGTGTACAAACACAGAGCAATATAAAATTATCAATCATTTTATTTCCTCTAGTCCCCTTGTCAGGTAGGGCTTTTGCAAGTCTAATCCTTTTTCAACCCCATTTTCCTAACTTCCCTTTCTATCTCTTCGTCCTACTCACTTCCATTTTGTTCCTCCATCCTTGCCTCCTCTTCTCTTTCACACCTCTGAATACCTAACAAGGTCCTTCGTATACTGGAGTTTTCTCTAGTCTTCCAATGTATTTTTGGTTTTTGGTTTATGGTTTTTGTTTTTTTATTTCAGAACTCATATAGGAATAAAATCATTAACAACTATTTTTCTTTAGCTCCACCTGCTGTTACTGTGAATGTAGCTCCTTCCTTCTGTACTAAAAGTCCCTCTGTCCCATGGATGGATGTTTGTAATTTCATGCTTGCTTGATTGAATGACACATGTTAGTTCCCTTCACTTACTGCAAGCATTGCTATGAATGAATAATGTTAGTGTTGTTTTTTCTAAGAGTTGTCTTAAAACAGATGGTAATTAAAAGATTAAAAGTGTGTGTGTGTGTATGTGTGTGTGTGTGTGTGTGTGTGTGTGTGTGATTGTGTGTGTGTCTGTGTGTGCAGGGAAATGATTCTGTCTTCCCTTCTATGCTACAGTATGGTGACACAAGGGCCAGCTTTAACAGATTAAAAGCACCACAAATACCCCCTTTTAATCTCCAAGGAAACTCTCATGTTGACTGTCTCTGGGCCATGTGTCATACTTTTCTTTTCCTGAGATCATTTGAAATTGTATAGCTGTTTCATGAACTCCATAGTTAAAGATCACTTCCTTGTAACATTTTGAATTTTGAATCATTGTCTGTTGTATCTACAGTACATTAACCCAAAGAAATGATCTTATACATGAGAATTTCAAACACAAGGAAATTTTTTTCAATATGGAAACACTTTTGGAAGCTTCTTGGTTTACCTTATATGTAGCTGCCTGGTGTATTGAAGTATAGAGCTACTCTCCAGTCACATCAAGATTTAGATTTTTGACAGATTTCTCATCTCTGTAAGGAACCAACATTGACTGGATACTCACAGTTTCCCAATCACTTTTTAAAATTAATTATTTCAGTATTAGAGAAAGAGAGTGAGTTTACTGTAGTGATTTGAACTAGAATGGTTCCCACACGTTCATATATTTGAGAGCTTGTTCCTCAGTAGAGGAATTGTTTCAAAAGGATTAGAAGATACGGCCTTATTGGAGTAGGTGTTGCCTTGTTGAAGGAGGTTTCAGAGTGTCATGTTGGGCCCAGCCCGCCCCCCCTCTCTCTCCCCCTGTTGCTCTCATCTATCTCTCTAGCAGCAGGCTTTCCCTGCCTGGCTCCACACTCCTCACCATAATGATAATGGGCTAATCCTCTGAAGCTGTGAGCAAGGCCTCAATGAAATTCTTTCTTTAGTAAGAGTTTCTTTGTTCATAGCCTCTTCACAACAATAGAACAATGACTACTAAAACAACAGCATAGGTTTTTAAGTGGTAAACTAAATTCTAGAAATTTAGAATTTTCCCAAATTTAGTTGCTAAGCAGA
The DNA here is from genome assembly GCF_943737965.1 of Phodopus roborovskii. Taxonomy (NCBI): domain Eukaryota; kingdom Metazoa; phylum Chordata; class Mammalia; order Rodentia; family Cricetidae; genus Phodopus; species Phodopus roborovskii. The sequence goes on along the minus strand of NW_026126525.1, from coordinate 39,783,285 downwards.
ATTTAGTTTTGACTTCATGTAGCTTCCAAGCTTTAAGTATTTAATGTTGACTTTTATCCTCTGGGAAGATGGGAGACACTCAACCCCCAGGTGCTGCAGTTTGAAGAAAGGAAATAAAACTATCTGCTTTTGGAGATCACCTTTTTTGAGAAATGAAGATTCATATTGAAATGTAATGTAGCAGAATGCCTTCTAACATTCTAATAGGTAGAAAGCTAAGCGATTTATTATCCAGAAAGCAATAAATGAAGACAGCCACACTACAATAAATGGCAAGGCTCACCACCAATATTTAGCTATTATTCTTTTTTTCTTTCTTTCTTTCTTTCTTTCTTTCTTTCTTTCTTTCTTTCTATACAGTTAGTTTTCTTTGGTGCCGTAGTGTTATATTTAAAAGATTGGTGAGCTGGATAAATATCCTAGTTTTCAGTTCCCTAGGTCTGAGTGTGTTACTGAGACTCAATAAATGCAAGCCAATAACAAACTCCCCAATCTTGTACCAGGGGAAATTTCTTCTCAGCAGGAGCTCATGATTGACTTCCAGCCTGATGGCTCTCATAACCTCTGGCATTCTTACTTTCACTGGCTTGCCTCAGAAGCCTGCCTTCTCTGTTGTTAGTCCACTGTCTCCTTATGGACATGCACCCTGGTGATCCTTTGTTTTTCTGAGAATTTAATTGTATTGTGAATTTAGTGTAGATGAAATACAGCCTTTTAAGTAACCTCTTATCAATTTTTTAGGATTTTTTTAAAGCTAATGGACACAGCCATGTGTTGGTTTAATCATTCTAACCATTTGGATACTATTTGTCCTGCAAACTTCAGCATATACACTTCATGGAAGAGATACTTAGGCAGGCTGGGACTCTTTTCAGAGCAAATTGCTCCAATAGGGGAGGGAAACCTTTAGGGTTTTTCTTTGTGAAACATTATCGCAAATGTAAAAGAATGAAAAAGACTTATTTGGCCTAGTAGCCTAAGGTTTTAACCCTCTCAGCACACCAATTTAATAGGGAGGGGGAAATGTCATTGTTTTCCACTTAAAAGAGCAGGTCAATTTTTAACATCAGCGGCCTTCATTTGAGGAAAAGTCTAATTATTAATTGTGCTTTTTTTTTTCTGTTTTTTTTCAATGTTGCAGGTGCCATGCCCACTAAAAGACTAACTCAAATACTAGATACAAAAGCACTGTATGTAGCATTTAGTATCACGTGGAGATGGCACAAATGAGCCCTGCTCTATCCCTAGCCAAGCACACAGATAGTCTAGAGCTCTTAAAGACTTAAAAACAAAAGTACAAGTCTGATTCATAATGAGTTTTTCCAGGGTTGATCCTGGATTTTCTTTGTTTAAAAATTAGAATATGGCTGTAACTGATTTCTTGTATAGGGTCTCATGTGATCTTACTATCATCAACAGGCATTAGCATCAGTTCAGTAACAGGGAGATTTTGACAAGTTCTTCACTGCATGGCCAGCCAGATAGCTCAGTGAGTAGAGTGCCTGCAGCTGAACCTGATGACCTGAGTTGCATCCCCACATGCTGTAAGGAGAGAAAAATAGTCCCTCAAATTATCATCTTATCTCCACTTAAGTACCATGGCAAATGTACCCACAAACATGTGCACATGATAAATAAATTAAAATGCTACAAAATTAAGATCTTCCTTTATATCTTGATCAATTTAGATGTCTGGGGTTTTTTGTAAAAATAAATGTTTTAATCTAATATACAAATTTCTTCCTACTCTGATGGGTTTTATTTGTTTTGCTATTCTAGTTATGATATCAAATATATTGCCCAACAACAAATGAATAGATAATGAAAAATTGGTATATATAAAATGTATTAATATACATCTCTAAAGAAAAATGAAATCACAAAATTTTCAGAAAAGTAGATGTGCTTTCAATGTATAATATTTAACAAGTCCACATACTCTCAAAAAGAAAACAATATGTTCCCCCTCATACTCAGAAACTAATCAATAATGTATGTATCAATATAAACAAATGTACATGTAGGCACGGTATAAATACAGAAAAAAGAAAAGGCAAGGCTAAATATTAGGGAATGAGGAAGGACTGAATGGCTACTCTAACTGTATTGGAGTTCACCGAGTTGTATGGTACTTAAGTAGTTAATTTCAATGTGTGATGCATTTGTTTGCAATATTTTTATAATAAAGTTCAAATATTATTTTCAAAAAGGAGAAGAGTTAGAGCTGCTGAAATACTGGGCTTAACTAGGCACAAGAATCAGATTTCTGTGAATTAAAAGAATTTGCACTAGACTACTAGGTAATTCATTTCATATAACCTACAATAAAACAGAGGATCTTGTAAAGATGCTGAAAGATGGCGAGTCTGAAGAAGTCTGAAGAAATCTAAAAGTTTTTCTCTAATGCTTTCAGTCTTAGCAAAGCAACACTCAGCATCTGAGCAGAAGGTTTGGAGAGAATATGCTGGAAATTTGAAGAGGCAAAAATTAGATTTAAAATAACCATCAAAGACAATGTGATTAGCTCTATACAAGGTAGTTGATTAATAACAGAATTGAAGTTCCACTTATGGTTCATTCACAAATTGATAATGAGCTGATGTGGTTGTGCTTCAGACAGTTGTGTTTATTCAGGGTTATACTTAAGAGAGATTAGGGTTGTCTTATTGGATTTTTTAGTTTTGTTTTGTTTGGGTGGACTGGCTGGCTGGCTGGCTGGCTGGCTGGCTGGCTGGCTGGCTGGCTGGCTGGCTGGCTGGCTGGCTGGCTGGCTGGCTGGCTCACTGGTTGCTTGGTTGCTTGGTTGCTTGGTTGGTTGGTTTGTTTTTGCTTTGTTTTCTTGCAGTTCAGGACCAAACCCAAAAGACAGGAGGGAACCAAGACCCCCAATGATAGATTGCATAGTAACTTATTAACCTTGAATTTTCTTAATGCGAACGAGAAAGAAACAATAACTGTGGAGAAACACTGGACAATAGAAAAAACTTCTGAGTTAAATCATCCAGTGTACTTCACGGATTTGTTGACCTCAGAATGGAAACAAGGATATGTGCTATGTTGGAGAAGGGGGTTAGCTTTTGTTTTCACAGGAAAAGGAAAGCTATGGATACCATCAAAACAAATCAAGATTCAGTTTGTACAGGAGAAATCTCTTGATTATGATAAATGATACTTCATCCACTGAAGTTACAATCCTATAAGCTATAAGGAAACCTCACAAAGTTCAAGGCAAGGTTCTGTTCCTGTCTTTGCAGGAAAATCAAAATACACATCTTCAAGAAGCCAAAGACATTGGACATCTAGATGCCTAAAGAAGAAAGGATGGTTATCCAGAAAATTACCAAGCAAAGAAATATCTGACTTATGGTACCAATATTCTCTGCAGTATAAAATCTTACTATCTAAACATCTATATCTCCTTACTTCCCAGTATCATGGTAGACCTGACTCACTTAAGGAACCTCAGAGAGTGGAGCCAGGATGTATCCCTGGTGCACAAAAGGACCTTGCTAACACATCCCCCCATGGATGGATAACTGCCTTAACCTAGAGACAGGAGAGAAGCCTTAGTCCCTACTTCACATGACCTGTAAGATCTACATGACCCCAACTGGATGGCATTCCCCTACATATGAAATTGGGGTAAGGGGATGGGAGGGGAGGGTGGTTAGGGTGCATGTGAGAGGGCAGAGAGGGTAAAAGGGAGGGAGGGAGTAGGAAGGAAGGGAGGGAGGGAGGGGGAACTGGGATCTCGACATGTAAAATAATAAATAAAATAAAATAATAAATAAATAAATAAATAATCAAAGCTGGCTTTGGAAGTGAACTGTAGCTCTCTCTTTTTCTAAATCCAAGAACATTGTTAAAAGAAAAACTCAAGAGTTTCTGTCTCCTATCAGAAGAGCCACCTGGTGTGGAACAGAAGAAAACCTACAATCTAAGGACTATGCTTGTCGTAACTTTGTTTTCTCACCAAAATTTTACTTCTCCCATATTCATTTTCACCTTTATTGGTACCTTTCTTAGGATGCATATCTATAAATGGCTAAAATTTCCATTTTGTTATTAATAATGTTTAATTTCTCCACAGTAAATAATGAATTTCACTACAGTAATGTCTGAAGTCTCGAGGAAGAAGAACAACAATTCCAGTGATTCATTATGCTGCCTTAGAGCTCACACAACTCAAGGATCAGCTTTGTACCAAAACTGTGCAAGACAATTCCAAATTATCTAGCTGACATGGCCTGTCTTCTTACAACACTCCAGCCAAAGCTTCACAAAAGAACTTCAGATAATCCTTACATACTACTCAGAGACCTGCTATAAATGTTAAAGCCAGTACTCTTTTTTTATTTTTATTTTATTATTTCTTATTTTACATATGGATCCCAGTTCCCTCTCCCTCCCATCCTTCCATGTCCCTTGACCCCCCTCCCATCCCACTCCCCATCCACTACACAGGGAGGGTGAGGTCTTCCAGGAGGGACCATCCACATCTGCCAAGTCATTTGGAGTAGGTCCCAGGCCCTCCATCCTGTCTCTAGGTCAAAGGAGCATCCCCCTACTCTTGAGGCTTAACAATTGCTTTAGTTTTCTACAGGGTCCCATAGAGAAAATGTTGCCTCCAAGAGAGCTGGAAATAATTCTAAGAAAATGATGCCCCATCTCCCAAGACTTGGGTTGTATTTTGTTTGTTTGTTTGTTTGTTTCCTCAATGTTGTGGATAGTTGTCACCTGTTTGGGGTTGGTTATAAGTTTTAATAAAGTGAGGGTGGAATAACGAAATTTAGACTCAGGAATCTCTTTTGAAAAAGTAAAAGGACTAATAGACAGGATGAGATAATAGATAGATTAGTGTACCTATTTGTGAACTATTTAGCAACTATTAGTTATAAACAATTTACATTGATTTCAGATTCTTGTATATTGGCACATATAAAATTATTTTTGTATTCCTAAGATAAACTGTATATTGATACAAACTTAAAATTATATTTTTTGTTTGGTTATGTTCCCCTGTTTATATTTTTGCACACTAATGTAAACTTATTTTGTCATATTGTATGTATGTATGTTTCTACATGTGCTTAAAATATTTTGTATATTGAGCAACATTAGGATATTTTTTATAATATTGCACAACAGATTTCTACATCTGTTCTATATATTTGAGGTCATTATCCTCATAGCTGCACATTTGTTTAAAGATGATTTTTATATGTGAAGCTTTAGTCTTTAAGATATATAGGTTATTAAGAATTACAGGTTATAGTCACACATGCTTTTCATACCTAGTTACATTAGTCAGGTTCTCTATACTCTGGATAGTTAGATTATCTTTACACATTTCAAAAAAACTACAGAATCTGGCATTTAAATGTTTTAATAATTTAGAACTTTGTTGATATGAGACACACCTGCTCCTGGCAGCACCAAGCTATTCCAAAAGTATGATGGGCACTGGAGATACTCCATTTGGAGTGTGTTTTCTTCTTGACAAAACTGGCCAACAGGGCAAAGAACTGCCCTTGCCTCGACTTCTGACAGTAGGAATGCTGTCCAAACTGGACAAGAAGAATATAAGAAAAAGCAACTGCTGACCCTTGCCAAGACAGGGTAGGACAGTCTTTTTAAACTTCTGCTTCTGAAATTGGTCTGTCTGATATTTTGGGCCTTAGTCAAAGGTGGTTGCCCCAACAGTTACTGTTAGGCTTTGGGTGACTGTCCATGGAGCCAGCTGTTTCTATCATTTCTTGCACCTTTTGGAAGTCACCAGCTACACTTCTTACTCAGGTAATATTATTTTTCCTTCTTGGGTCTTTGATGGGGTGGCAAACTAGATAATCTCAACTATCATACCTTAGCTAAGACATTTTAGGTACAAGACTTAGAATCCTCAGGATAAGACAGCTGTTGTAATAATCTCTATTATTTCCCATTACCTATAGCCTGGACATTTAGTGTATGTTTCTTGCTTGATGTTGTTCATGTTGGTTCTAGTACTATTTTTTGTGGAGGTTTTTTACCTTTTCTTTCTCCTGGCCATTACTTGATATTTGTTCTTACTGTATTTAGTTTTATGATAGGATTAGAACCTTCACATTTAGAAAAACAGAGGGAATTTTGTGGGATTTCAATCTGTTTAACCAATGACTTTTGTGTAGCAAGCTCAAAGGTGTGGATTGTCTGCTTATGTTACATCCTAAAAGCTGAAGGACAGGGTTGTGTACATCTCTTGGTTGGTAGTCAGAGATCTGATCCTAGCTTCCTGTAACCCCAGGGCAGAAGACCCAGGTGTCTCCCTACCATTATTGTGTAAGTGTTCCCCAAATAATTATTTCTTATCTTTTTATTCAGGCTTTAGTGAACTTCCTTACTCTCACCTACAGATCAAGATGTGGGAAGAACAGAAGAGGATAGAAAAAGATCATTTGTTTTTCTAGGTAAGGTAGGATTGATTCAACACATGGGGAGACATTTGAGGTGAGTCTTGTAGATGACTGGGGGTGGGAAATAAAGGATATGGAAATCTATAAGGGAAATGACAAGAACCTGCTTTTTTAACAGGATGAGAAGAGGCTCAGAGTGTGCAGATCAGATCCAACTTGGTTATTCTCAAATAAGCACAAACTGACCTCTCTTCAAGAATTCATGAGATTCTAATGATATGTATGCTCCAAGTACTTGTCCTCCAGGCAAACAGGCAGCTTTAGGAAGCATGGAAGCCTTGCAAAGATCAGTTAGAGGAATCTGAGAAGTTTATACTCACACCTCCTAATAATCCTGGCTACATGTGGTTTTCAGATTATGATATTGTTTTATGGCTTTATTTTTAATAGATACATGTATAAACATACATAAATATAATTTTTAAATGTCCAGTTTAGCATTTAAATGTTAAATAAAAGAGGATTTAGTTACCAGAAATTAAAATTATCGTGTTTATATAAAGCAAGAAAAAGTCAGAATTACTAAGGTGAATTTTTTAAATATCCAAGCCCATTAAAATACAATGTTTTGCTGAGTATATTGCACCTGTGCTGGCACTTTTTGGCACTTAGTGAATAAAGGAAATTGGAAATATTAATTGTGAAATTTTTTCTGAGGCTGTTGGTCAAGAAAATATGTCTAAAATATTATTTTGCTTATATTTATCCATGACCCAGAGATATAGGGTGAAAGCAAAATTCTCCAGTGTATGAAAAAAGAAACTTTGCATTATTAAAGGTCACTGGAGATCACCACAACTTCAATAGTGAAATGCCTAATAAGGATCTCAGTGGCTCTTTAGGTTGCAAGGAAAGTGACATGTCCCTAACGAGTGAGTGTTGATATGCCGATAAGATACTTACATAATTAACCAGGAAGTATTTTGTTGCAGAGGAGAACCAATTTGGTAATCAACTTCATGTGGACTTAAGACAAAGATAACTACGGAAAGACAGGGGTTGTGAAAATCCCTCTCTTCCTCTGACGTCTCTCCACAGTCCAGAGGGTACTAAGGACACATGCAAGAGTGTGTGGTACGGTGAGGCCAGTGAGAAACTACTATGAGCCTTTCTCTTCACAAATTGATGATATAGGTTAGTGAGCCTCTGAATTTACACAGTGAGCAGATCCTTGATAACACTGTCCCCGGTGGGGTGAGGAAATGGATTAAGGAAAAGGATAGTTTCACAAGGTAAAACTAGGTTCACCTGAGTGGTCCTGAGCCACCAGCAGGTGGAGCAACCCACAGTGCATCTCTGTGGAAGATCCATGTCCCTTTTTCACTGGGTTATATGGGCCAACAACAGCCAACCAATCAACTCTGGGCATCTTACTTGATCTTATCATGAACTACTTTTCCATTCATAAAAAGGAATCAGCGAAATCTTCCAAACTGTGCAGGGAACATTGTGAGAACACATGTAAATGCAAACTCCTGAACTCAGAAACTTTCTCAGGAAGCATTCTACATGAATTCAAAGAATGGCTAATCATTTTTGCAAATTGAATTACAGCTATGGAAAAGATCCAAATCATTGCACAGTTAATCTTTATCTTGTGGAAAGCAAGAAGCTCTGCTCTGCTCTGTGGGTAAAAATTGCCTGGGGGCAATAAGATAATAGTTTTCATTTAATTGCTTGTGTTAAGGGAACTCAAGAATATTTAAATACATGTTGACTGATCAAATAAATAAGCTGTACAGAGATGTTTTACAACTGTAAACACACTGTGTACAAATACAATATTATTATTCCTTTTGCTCCTGTTAATTATTTACCTTCTCTTTAGAATAATTTTTTGAGCATGCAAAAGGAAACTTTTGAACACCAAGAATTAAACTACATTGCACCACATAAATTTTAAACTCCATGCAAGTTATAATTTGTTATAAATGGGTGTATTATAAAAACATTCATTTCAACAACTATGATAAGTTGGGATTGGGATGTTTCTTGTCTTATTTTAATTCAGACTTAAAGAAAATGTTCTGGGTCTTGTTTTTAAGTAACTTTCACTCACTAGAAAAGGTCACTGGCAGCCTGAGGTCATGGGCAAGAACTGGCTGGGTTATAGCTACTATCTCCTCTCCAACAATCACAAGGTAAAGAAAACTCAGCTTTTCTCAGTCCATTTAACCCAAGAAAAGTTGAAAAGTCCTCACAAGCCTGGGAGACGGCTACAGAGTAAATTTTTAGCCATCTCAGAAGCTACTTGACTCTAATAGGCTGTGAAAGTCATTCTGAGTCCTTGAGAACATTACCTAGAGTGTGTTCTGAAAGGGTACTCACAAGCCAGTAATCCAGAGATCATGTGCCCTCCTTGCTGAGTCTCTCTGCCCCTAAGTAGGCCAACATTATTTCTCTGCAGGCTCCTAAGGAAAATCTCCCTGCAACCTAAAATCTTTCCCTACGTTAAAAAAAAAAAAAAGTTGGCAGTCCAGCAAGGTGAACTTTCCAAGGTCATGTGACAGGAGAACATTGTGCAGGGTTGGATGCTCTCCATACTGCAGCCAAGACAAGCCTCTGGGAGCCAAGAATCTCCAGGTCCAGAGATGCAGTCACTTTCCTGTGATAGTCACCCAGGGTGTTTGCATGGGTTTGCCTATGAGGCACTAAACAAAAGCTCAGACCTTTCCAGTCCTGACTTCTTGAAGAATCAAAGTTTAAACAGAGTGGAAAAATTCCAAAGTCGCTGCTAATTCAAATGGGTGCTGGTCTTATAGTAATTCCTCATTCTCCATTTTGTTTTGTAAGGCAAGGAATTGAACCCAACACCTTGAATATGCTAAGGAAACACTCATCCCCAAGCTACTTGCTGTGAATGATCTCCTCTATTAAAGCTAAAGGATCAAGGTCAAGTACAAGAAGAGGGATGAGTTAACTTTAAGTCTAGTCTAATAGAGCACTCTGCACATGGTGCGGCAAATGTCAAAACCTAGTGATACTCTGGAATACCACAGGAGACATGATTCCATGATTCCCCTTAGACTCCCAATGTAACTTTCCCCTGGGAAGCAGGAAACAGACTATTTCTCAGTAAAAATCACCTGCCCTTTAAAGTCCAGTCTTGTGATTGCTACCAACAGGAAAGGCATTCAGAATTTTTAAGTTAAAAGTCTTCCTGTACCAAAAACCAACCTTTCATCTATTGCCTTTCTTTGCAAAGGCAAAATAAAACAGACAAAAGTGAATGAGTGAAAAGCTAAGTACTTCAACCTTGCCAAATGATCTAGTTACCATCTGTCTACTCTTTGTCTAACACTGTCCAAACTAAAAAGCCTAAGGTGGTCAGAAGTCCAGAGCATAATAGTGCTAGTAAACAAACAACAAACCTTCAAACATACACCCCCAAAATGATAGTCTTACTGTGTCATTTGATATTCATTGGAGGGACAATATATACATAGGAGTTAGCATAACTGTAAAACAATATGTCAAGCATTATGGTTATATGTAGTGCTTCTTAAAACTTGTTGCTTAAAAGACAACATTGATGGGAGATTTAAAAATTATGCTGCCCATGATCATGAAGTAGTTTAACATGTTTGGTATCTTTGTCTTGGACAGTAAATAAGCAAGAAAGCAATGTACAAATATTCTTCTAAGAGTGAGAATCTTCATTTCTTTCTCTCATAATAACTTTTTAATAGAACATAGCTGTATTTCAAAGTTAGCTGTTGTTTCTTACATATAACTTTGTGCATGAGGAGAACTTTTCTGGAGTTTTGAAGTTGTTAAGTCAGTGTAGCAGTGTGGTCTTTTCCTTCCATGTTTTGGAATTACCTAAGAAGTTGGCTATTCTAGCCAGAGTGAGGAAAGTAATACCATGTCAGTGTGACATTCTGTAAATGCAAGGAAAGATGGAGTAAGTTCAATTCTGCTGTTGTCTCTGGATCCCTCCTGTCCACTTGACTCTGCCCACTACAAGGAAGAAAGGAGCAAATTTTAGACTATAGGGTCTACCATTCCAGCCTTAGGAGAGATGTGTGAGCATGGCTGGTGACAGTAATTGAATAAAAATAAATTTTTAGTATCTTGATGGAAATGCCTGACAAGGTACCCTCTGATAACCTGTTGGGACACAAGGGACAAATAACAACACAATATGTCTATGGAAAATCCCAGAATCCTCTTTCACGTTTAGGTTAAGAGGCACCAGCATTGTCCACTCAGCCTTGCAGCCTAACTGAGAAATTTGACATCACAGGCAACTGTGGTATATATGACCCTTTATGTAACTAAGGGTTCCTGCACTAGCTAAGGACCAGATACAAGTCTCACTTGGATCTAAGCCTTTCTGCTTTGAAGGCAAAGAGCAAAATCACCCCACTGCCATACACTCACATCTACATCACCAGCAGCAAATACCAGAGGGCACTCAAGGGCAAGCAGACAAAGGACCCTAAGAAGAAACCAGAAGATGGTTGGAAAATTACAAGGGCTGTGTTTGTGTCTCAGAGCTCTCCCTGTATTTCCCCATCTATTCCACTGGTTTCACTATCAGTTCAAGTAATCATTTGTTTTCAAAAGTCATGGATTTTATATTATCCTTTGTAAAGCCTCAAAAACAACCTGGGGAACCCAAGGCCAACAAACTGGCATTTGTTCCAATGCCAGGGACATTAAGATTTTCCTATGCTGTGGATGGAAAAAAATTTGAGGCCACAGCTATTTGCTATGGGTTAAGTGAGCTACTTACATCTACCTTTTTTGATGAGCAGGTATTTTAAAAATAATATTTTCTATTTTATTGACTTTTCCTTCCCCCATGAATATGGGTTCATTTAGACTTGGTTTGCTAGCTCAAAGTAATATTTTTGCACATTAAGGGACTGACTTAATTAGCTTTCTTTTTTAACTCATGATAAAAGGAATGAAATGCTAAAACCACAGGAAGACCAAGAGGTTATACATGTCAAAGTATTTATATTTGTGGTCTGCACATTTATAGATATGCATTGTTATGCATCATCTGTGCCAGCTTGAACTCTTTTGTTTTTTTAATCTGACAAGTAAAAACTCAGGATTTTGAAGTTAGAAAGTGCTCAGTGCATTTAAGATTTCTTGCATTTTGCTTTTGTGGAAACAGCAAATTGGTGTTCTCACCAAGCCTTGATGTTGGTGGAAAATGGAGGTCACAAAGTAAGACTGAAGACAGAGGAGAAGGAACCCAGTCCTCACTGTTCTCAATGGAAAATGATAAAATGGAAGAAATATGTCTTTTGAGTAAAAAAAACAGCTACCTAGAAAGAGCTACACATGCTGTACATTTGGCTTGCCTTTGGCACCTCCTGGAGGAACATCGCTCATGTTGTTTCTTTTTAAATTTCCCGGCCTTGTTCTATGACACTTTCTCTTATCAACTCACAGTACGTAATTGGCTGTCAGTCATTCAGTGTTGCTAGTGCAAAGACTGTAGAAGAACCTCTACATTCTTTAAAGGCAATACCTTTAGCATTATTGAGACTTGGGGGAAAGAGTTTAGTTCATGTAACTATCAATTAAAAAGACCATTTTTGCATCACGTCAGAGATACATGTTTTTGAATGGAGACTGTTAAAAGCTATTGTGTAAAAAAATAAGAGATAAGCAGGGTGTTACTATAGGAGAATGTTTTCCCTGAAGCTCAGTCTTCCTTCATTCAATAATGGCCTCTACTGAGTCTCTAGTGAAATCTTGATATAACCTATTTTCTCATCAAACTCAGAAACTATATTAATGTTGCTCACTGTTGCATTTTTATGACTCTACACAAAGGCCATTTCCCATAAGATTGAAATTTCAATGAACATATGTTTTATTTGAATTTATCCCCTGTAGATATTCTTCATTACCATTTCAATAAAATTTCATAAACTAGAAAGAAAATATTAATGACCTCATTTGTACCACAACACATTCTCCAATAATATCCATAAAACTATTGGGTACCATTAAGCAACCAGCCTTATCAGTCATGTATTTTCTTTGGAGTTCAATGGCATGGCCTTGGGAATCTCATACAATTTTCCAGAATCATGGCTGGGAAAACTCAAAGGGATAATCAAATATAGCTGATAGGTCTCTATTAACTTTCATATACTTCTTAATAGACTAAAACTCACATTTCAAAACAGTGTAGCAGCAAGGTGTTTTTCTAATTACAGCCTAGTAATGAGCTGCAACTCACAGAGTTAGCTGGGGAATATTCCGACCACATTTCTAGGTTCAGGGCTCTTCTAGATGTTTCCATCTCTTACTTTCTTAGGTACACCTCCACATGGAATGGTTAGAAACAGTCCAGTGCTTCAGTGGTCTCCTAGCAGAAACCACTCATCCTTTTCCTCTTTTGAAACACATATTTTCTTAACATGGGCAAAAACTCAAGCAGACACAAAACTCGATGCTTTAAAGTAATATGAAAATGCCTATTGACTACAGCCTTTACAACTTTGGCTTGAATGATATTACAAAAATGTTTCTCCAGCATTGTGTTAAATATGAGCATTTTGTTCAGTATTAGAAACTGTAGTTTTTATAAAAGGCAAACAAGAGTTTTAAAACAATTTTGGAGTAGTTTTTTCCTAATTCTAGTAATTCTGAATGTTTTTCTTTCTCATCGAGTTTTTCATCAGTGACTCAGACAGTATGCTCTGTCATGTACTAAGTACAACCCCTACCACTACTTTTGGCATCTTAGATGCTATTTCAATTTTCATCACTTTTAAGTTGATAGAAATGAATGTGATAATCCTTGTGCTGATTAGTAAGCTGAAAATACTGAGGCTAGCCATTCCCTAGATATATAATCAGATAATATTTTTCTGTTGAAATTACATGTTAAGTGCTATAGATTTGTAAGTTTAGTGCATAAAGAACATAAATCATAGGAAACCAAACCAATAAACTTATCAAACTAATTATCATATTGTCTATCCATGCTAACAGAGATCACTGCTACCCACTAGTGATGGAAATGTAAACCTATACCTTTGTGAAGCTTTCCTCATTTAGTCACCATGGATTTAGGAGCAAAGTCAGCCTAGTTTAAATCCCAGGTGTCCTTACTACCCATATAGGCTATTATCTCTAATGGTTCATCAATAACATAGAAAGAGTAATAGAACCTATATACCAAGAGTTATGATGAAGATGAAATAATAATTGGAAAAAAATACGTCCATCAGAACCTTGTAATTAACAGTTACCCATAAATACTGATTTTATGAAAATTACCAGGATTCTTTTCCATCTAAAAGTGAGACCACACCGATGGATTTAAATGTGTTTAAATTCTTTAGACTCCAACATTAAAGAAGTCTGCAACACCACTAACATTCACTCGTCAAAACATTGTAATGGAAAAGCTCCCTTGTTCTGCATCTGCTAATGTGAGGAGAGATATAAAAGTGTAATTATCCTCAGCTCTTACTCTGAAGTTCTTTACTCTTTAAAAGATGATTGACCTGAGCTTGAGCCACTGAAATGCAAAGGAAATAGTAGTAAATCATATGTGCAAGCAAGACAGTGTTAGTGAAGTGCAATTATTGGGTTCCATCAACAGCTTCACCTGAAAATTCTTGGAAACACAGTTTGTCAGGACATAGTCTATTCCTGTAGATCATAAATTATGGGGCTGAGTACAGTAATCACTCCAAAAACAAGAATTCTGGGTGGTTCTGACCTGTGATAAAGATGGGTAACATGACTGTGGGAAACACAGTTTCTACCAAGGAGATGTGAAGTATCTTGGCATTGGACCCAAGCCTACAGATAAGTATGATGGGCACATCAAGTTGTGAGGGAAGCAACAAGGTGTAAAAACAAGACACTTATATTGGGAATACTAGGTTATTTAGCTTACAAGTTAACAATATGAAAGGGAGGAATACAAAGGTTATGATAGGAATATTGAAGTTCTGATGACCAAACTACCTTAACAACAATGTGTTGTAGAGTAGAATACAATGTATACATTATAACAATGTGCAGAAAAGGTTTAAGTACTACCTAATGCTTCTCGAAATAACTTAAGATTAATTCAAGGCCAGCAAGCATTCCAGTGCACTGCTCTAAGACTCCTGAGACCTGAGAACTGTGCATGGAGGATCCTGTTCCAGTTAATCAAGCCATCCAGAATCTGCTGACATCAGTTAGTCCCTTCTCAAAACACCACCAGAATCTATGAACTCTACACCAACTAGACCTGAACACACCAAAGCAGATAAGCAAAAGAGAACAACTTAAAAAATAACTACATAAAAATGTTACAGACCTTCAAAGATGGCATGAGAAATGGAAGAAAAACAAACAAAAATTTAAAAAGAGAGGAAAAGACCAAACCAAAAAAAAAAAAAAAAAAAAAAAAAAAAAAACTCTCTAAATAAAGTAAGGGGAGCCAAGAAAAAAAAAATAATAAAACAATTCAAACCTTTCAAGACCTGAAAACTGAAATAGAGACAATAAAGAAAACAAAATTGAGGGAATGCTGGAAATAGAAAAATTTAGTAAAGAATCAGGAACTACAGATGTTAAGCATAACCAACAGAATACAAGAGACTGAAAAGAGAATCTCAGGATCTCAGGTGCTGAAGATAAACTAGAGGAACTAGATTAATAGACCAAAGAAAATCTTAAATCCAACAAATCCCTAATACAAAAAATCCAGGAAATGTGGGACACTATGAAAAGACCAAGCCTAAGAATAATAGGCATAGATGAGGCGAAGAAGTCCAGCTCAAAGGTGCAGAAAACATATTTAACAAAATCATTAAAGAAAAGTTTCCCAGTCTGAAGAAGGGCATGCCTTTGAAGCACAAGTATCGTAACATACTGAACACCAAATATACTGCACCAAAAAAGCAGACCTCTCAGGACATAATAATAAAAACACCTAACACACATAATAAAGAAAGAATATTAAGAGCAGTGAAGGTAAAAGGCCAGGTAACATAGGAAGTCAGTCCTATCAAAATTACACCTGATTTCTCCATGGAAACTCTCAAGGCCAGAAGGTCCTAGATAGATGTTCTACAAATATTGAGAGTCCATGGATGCTAGCCCAGGCTAAAATGCCCAGCAAAACTCTCAACCATTATAGATGGAAAAAGAAGATACCCAACGACAAAGCCAGATTTTCACAATACATATCAACAAATCCAGCCCTACATAAAGTTCACTAAGGAAAACTCAAACCCAAGAAACTTACTTAACTTCACTAACAAAGACATAGGCGCACTAGATAATCCAACTTTACCAGAATCCAAAGAAAAACTGGGGCAAATAAACTCGCAATAACAAGCAAGAATTAACAATCAATTTTCCTTACTTTCCCTCAATATTAATAGTTGTAACTAGCCTATGATTTTATTACCCCTCCTAGAAGGTATCACCTTCCCTGTGGAGTGGGGGGGGGAGATGAAAGGGTGGTCAGGGGCATGGGAGTGGAAGCGAAGAAGGGAGGGACTGAGAGGTAACTGGGATCAGTATGGAAAATAAGAAAAATACATAAATAAATAAAATACAAGTACAATTTAAAAAAACACAAGCTAACAGGATGGATACAAAGACGGAATAATCCTTCTGCTGCATACAAGAAACACATCTAGGCTTCAAAGACAGATACCACCTCAGAGTTAAGGGTTGTGAAAACATCTTCCAATCAAATGGACCAAAGAAGCAAGCAGGTGTAGCTATCCTAATACTAACAAGTTAAACTTCAAACCAAAATCAATCAAGAGAGATGAAGATGGTCATTTCATATTCATCACAGGAGAAATCCATCAGCACAAAGTCTCAATTCTGAACACCTATGCACCAAATACAAAGGCACCCACTTTTGTAAAAGAAGCACTATTAAATTCAAAGCTCACATACAACATCACACATAGTGAGAGAATTCTACATCCAACACTCACCATTAGACAGGACCACCAGAGAGAAACTTATAAAAGAAACAAAAGAACTAACAGAAGTTAAGTCCCAATTGAGTTTGACAGACACCTCTAAAACATTCCATCTCAACACAAAAGAATGTACCTTCTTCTCAGCTTCACATAGAACCTTCTGTAAAGTTGACCACATACTAGGAAACATAACAAACCTCAACAAATGTGAATAAAGACACAATATACCCGAATTTGTGGGACACTTTGAAAGCAGTGCTATGAGAAAAGTGCATTGCATAAAATACCCACATGAAGAAAAGCAAGGATAGTCACATTAGAGAATTAACAGCACAACTGAAAGCTCTAGAACAAAAAGAAGCAAACTGAGTAAGGAGGACTAGATGCCAGTAAATAATCAATTGGAGGACTGAAATCAATAAAGTAGAAACTAGGAAAACAATAAAGTAGAAACAATACAAAAAAAAAAATCAATGTAACAATGAGTTGGTTTGTTGAGAAAATCAACAAGATAGACAAACCTTAATCCAAACTAACCAAAAACAGAGAGAGAGCATGCAAATCAGCAAAATCAGATATAAAAAGGGGGGCATAACAACTGATACTGAGAAAATCCAAAGACTCTTCAGATCATACTTAGAAAACCTGTCCTCTACAAAATTTGAAAATTCATAGGAAATGGACAAATTTCTGGATTGATATCACTTACCAAAATTAAATCAAAAACAGATAAGTAACTTAAATATACCTATAACACCCTAATGAAATAGAGGCAGTCATCAAAAGCCTCCCAACCAGGGCCAGATGGCTTCAGTGCAGAATTCTACTAGAAATTCAAGAAGAGCTAATACCAATACTCCCAAACTGTTCTACACAATAGAAGAAGAATGTTCATTACCAATCTCTTTTTATTTTTACAAGGCTACAATTACCTTTGTACCCAAGCCACACAAAGACACAACTACAAAAAGAGAACTATGGACAAATATCCCTCAAGAATATTGATACAAAAATACTCAATAAAATACTGGCAAATCCAATCCAAGAACACATCAGAGAAATCATCCAACATAACCAAGTAGGCTTCATGACAGGGATACAGGGATGGTTCAACATTCAAAAATCTATCAATGTGATCTACCATATAAACAAACTGACAAAGAAAAATCATGTGTTCATTTAAACATATGCTGAAAAAGCCTTTGACAAATTCCAACACTCTTTAATGGTAAAGGTCTTGGAGAGATCAGGGATAACAGAAAAATACCTAAGCATAATAAAAGCAATATATAGTAAACCAACAACCAACATCAATCTAAATGGAAAGAAGCTTAATGAGATTCCTCTAAAATAAGGAGCAAGAAGAGTCTGTGTGCTCTTCCATATCTCTTCAATATTTTAATTGAAGTTATACATAGAGAAATAAGAAAAAAATAAAGAGATCAATGGGATACAAATTGGAAAGGCAGAAATCAAACTTTCACTATTTCCAGATGATATGATAGTTATGTAAGTGACCAAAAAAACTTTATCAGGGAACTCCTACAGCTGATAAACACCTTCAACAAAGAGGCAGGATACGAGATAAACTCAAAAAAATCAGTATCCCTATTATATACATACAATAAAGGGGCTGAGAAAGAAATCAGAAATATATCACACATTACAATAACCACAAACAATATAAAATATCTTGGGGTAATGCTAATGAAACAAGTAAAAAACCAATATAGCAAGAACATTGCATCCTTAAAGAAAAAAATTAAAGAAGACACCAGAAAATGGAAAGATCTCCCACACTCTTGGATAGGCAGATTAAACATAGTAAAAAAAAATAGCAATCTTGCCAAAAGCAATCTACAGATTCAGTGCGATCCCCATCAAAATCCCAGTACAATTCTTCACTGACCTTAGAAGGATAATACTCAACTTTATACAGAAAAATAAAACAACCAGGGTAGCCAAAAACAATCCTGTACAATAAAGTCACTTCAGGAGGAATCACCATCCCTGACTTCAAGCTCTTCTATAGAACTATGGTCCTGAAAACAGCTTGGTATTGGCACAAAAACAGTTGGGTAGACCAATGAAATCAAATAAAAAATTCTGATATTAACCCACACACCCAAAAACAACTGATTTTTGACAAAACAGCTAAAATTATACATTGGAAGGAGAAAAGCATCTTCAACAAATGGTGCTGGCACAACTGGATCATGGTGTGTAGAAAACTGCAGATAGACTCATGTCTATTGCCATGCACAGAACTCAGTACAATGGATCAAAGACCTCAATATAAATCGAGCCATACTGAACCTCTTAGAAGACAAAGTGGGAAGTACCCTCGAAAGACTTGGTACAGGAGACTGCTTCCTAAACATAACACCAGTAGCATAGACCCTGAGGTCCACAATTAATAAAAGGGACCTCCTGAACTAAGAAGCTTCTGTAAGGCAAAGGACACAGTCAACAAGACAAAATGGCAGCCCACAGACTGGGAAAAGGTCTTCATCAACCCCAAATCTGGCAAAGGGTTGATCTCAAAAATTTGCAAAGAACTCATGAAATTACTCACCAAAACACCAAATAACTCTATTAAAATTGGGGTACTGAACTGAATAGAGAATTCCAAATAGAGGAATCCAAAATGGCTGAAAGACACTTAAAGAAGTACTCAAAATCCTTAGCCATTAGGGAAATGCAAATCAAAACAACTCTTAGATACCATCTTACTTCTCTCGGAATGGCTGAAATCAGAAACACCAAGACAGCTTTGCTGGAGAGGATGTAGAGAAAGGAGAACACTCCTCCACTGCTGGTGGGAGTGCAAACTTGTACAGCCACTGTGGAAATTAGTATGGCAGTTCCTCAGAAAAAGGGACTTAATATACCATGGGACCTGGCAATTCCACTCTTAGGCATATACGCAAAAAATCCATATCCATACAAGAAAGACATCTGTTCAACTATGTTCATAGAAGCATTATTTGTAAGACCAAGAAACTGGAAGCAACCTGATGCCCTTAAACTGAAGAATGGATAACGAGGATGTGCTATATTTGCACAATGCAATACTACTCAGTGGGGAAAAAATTATGGAATCTTGAAATATGCAGGCAAATTTATGAAAGTTGAAGAAACCATATTGAGTGAGGTAACCCAGTCACAAAAAGAGGAACATGGTTTGTACTCACTTATATATGGGTTTTAGACATAAAGGAAAGGATAACCAGCCTACAATTCACTGCCAGAGAAACTGAGATACAAGGAGGAAACTAAAAGATTCATATAAGGTCCCTCACAGAACGGGAAAGGGACAAGACCTCCTGAGCATATTGGGAGTGGGTGAGGGGGCAGGGCAATGAGTGGAGAGGGAATTCGGAGAAGGAGAAGTGGAGGAGAGGAGAACATGAGGGACCAGGAATATTGAGTCAGGGGTCAAATAGAGGAGATCAAAAATATAGTTACCACAATAGAGGGAGCCATCATAGATTTGAAGAGAAAACTGACTCTAAAGAAATTTCCAGACACCTACAAGGATGACCTCAACTAACAATCTGAGCAACAGTGAAAAGGCTACCTTAAATGCCCTTCCCTGATAATGAGATTGATGATTAACTTATCTACCATCATAGAGCCCTCATCTAGTAGCTTATGGAAACAGAAGCAGACACCCACAGCTAAACATTGAGCCAAAATGGAATCCAGATGCAGAGAAGGAGTAGTGATAAGAAAATGGGGACAAGATCAGGCTACAGAAACCCACAGAGACAGGTGACCTGAACAAGGGGGTACTAATAGACCCCCAGACTTATAGCTGAGAAACTCAGACCCCCTGAACATGGGTCTCAGTTAGAAGGCCTGGGCAGTCTAAGGAACCTCTGACAGTGGAACTAGGATGTTTCCCTGGTGCACGAAAGCACTTGAGGAACACAATCACCATGGAGGGATACTCCCTTAGCCTAGAGAGAGGAGGGAGGGCCTAGACCCTACTCCAAATGACTTGACAGATTTCATGATCCCTGCTGGAAGCCTCACCCTCCCTGTGGAGTGGGTGGTGAATGGGACTTCAGGGGTGATTGAGGAACATGGGAGAGAGTGAGGGAGAGAGAACTGGGATCAATATGTAAGCATATTAAAATATATTTAAATAAAAAAGAAATTAAAAAAAGAAAATTTATCATCATCCACCATATAAACAGCAACAACAACAAAAACAACAAAACACCTGATCATTTCACTAGATGCTGAAAAAGCACTGACAACACCATTTCATAATAAAGGAAACAGGCAATAGGCAACATCCAACTAAATAGAGAGAAAATCAATGTGATTCCTCTAAAATAGAGAACAAGGCAAAGCTTTCCACTCTCTCCATATCTCTTCAATATTGTAGTTAATTTCCAGCTAGAGCAATAAGAAAACAAAAGGAGATCAGATGTTACGAATTAAAAAGGAAGAAGTAAAACTGTCACTATTTTCAGATGATATGATGGTTTACATAAGTGACCCGAAAACTTCTACCAGGGAACTCCTATTCCTGATAAATACTTTCAGCAAATTAAATGATACAAAATTAAATCAGAAAGATCAGTAGCCATACTATATTCAAACAATAAAGGGGCTGAAAAAAAAAATCAGAGAAACATCAGCTTTTGCAATTGCCACAAACAGCATAAGATATCTGGGGAAATGGTAACCAAGCAAATGAAAGACCTATATAGCAAGAACTTTGAGTCTTTAAAGAAAGAAATTGAAGAAGATACCAGAAAATGGAAAGATCTCCCATGCTCTTGGATACGTAGGATCAACACAGTAAAACTGGCAATCTTGTCAAAAGCACTCTACAGACTCAATGCAATCCCCATCAAAATACCAGCACAATTCTTCACAGAACTTCAAAGAAAAATATTCAACTTTATATGAAAAAACAACAGACCCAGTATAGCCAAAACAACCCTGTACAATAAAGGAACTTCCAGAGGCTTCACAATGCCTGACTTCACACTCCATTACACAGGAATAGCCCTAAAACAGGTTGGTATTGGCACAAAAAAATAGACAGGAAAATCAAGGGAATTGAATGGAAACCCTGGTAATAACCCATACACCTAAGAACACCAAATTTTTGACAAAGAAACTAAAATTATAATAGGAGAAAAGAAAGCATCTTCAACAAATTCTGCTGGCATAACTGGATGCAGACATGTAGAAGACTCATAGACTCTTATCTATTGACATGCACATAACTTAACTCCAAATGGATCATAGCCTACAACATAAATCCAGACACACTGAACCTATTAGAAGAGAAAGTGGGAGGTACCCTTGAATGAATTGGTACAGGAGACTTCTTTCTGAATGTAACACTAGTAGTATAGACACTGGAATCAACAATTAATAAATGGGGCCTCCTAAAATTGAAAAGCTTTTCTAAGACAAAAGAAAATGTCAACAAGACAAAATCACAGCCCGCAAAATTAGAAAAGATCTTCATCAACCCCACATCTGACAGAGGGCCAATCTCAAAATATACAAAAAACTCAATAAACTAGCCATCAAAACACCAAATAACCCTATTAAAAAGTTGGGTAATGGACAAAATAGAGAATTCTCAATTGAGGAATCTAAAATGGCTGAAAGACATTTAAGAAAGTTTTCAACATCCTTAGTGATCAGAGAAATGCAAATCAAAACAAGTCTGAGATGCCATTATACTCCCAGCAGAATGGCTAAAATCAAAAAACACAAAGACAGTTTATGCTGAAGAGGTTGAGGAGAAAAGGATACACTCCTCCACTGTTAGTGGGAGTGCGAACTTGTACTTTCACTTTGGAAATAAGTGTGGTGGTTCCTCATGAAAATGGGAATCAGTCTACCTCAATATCCAGCAATTCTACTCTTAGGCATATACCCAAAAGGTGCACATTCATACTAGGTTCATAGCAGCATTATTTGTAATAGTGAGAACCTAGAAGCAACCTAAATGTTCCTCAACTACAAATGGATGAAGAAAATGTGGTACATTTACACAATGGGGTACAACTCAGTGGAAAAAACAATGGAATCTGGAAATTTGCAGGTAAACATAATGAACTAGAAAAAACAATCCTGAGTGAGGTATTTCAGTGACAAAAGTGTTAAACAGGAGTATGAGGTGGCCAGAGTCTAGAAGGAAAACCAGAAATACATAGGGAAAGGGTCAAGAGCATGAGGTTTTGGAGCAGAAGAGAGATCTGAGTTTTATTTCCAATTGGTCCTTCACTCTATGTACAAGCTCATCAAGACCCAGCAAAGCTTTTTAATTATAAAAAGATGGTTACAGTGAATTTGTGTGTGTGTGTGTGTGTGTGTGTGTGTGTGTGTGTGTGTATAACTCACAATGCATCCTGTGACAGATAACAGTAATAACTCAAAAACTGAAAATAGGAAGAGGCAAATCACTTACAAATTTTACTCACAGCTGTGAATCTTTGAAACCATATTGTCTAGGGAAACACAAGTGGTGATCTTCTATGCTTTGGCATAAGATCATATAAATAAAGTCAAACAACAGAACTGGAAGTGGTGGCTCTCGATGGGAAGACATGAAAAATGTCAAATCTTAGCCTGCCCGCTGCTATTGCTGGACCTACACTGAACGTGATGCTTAGCTATGATGCAGTTAAGAACATGTGGTACAGCTACTGTTACAGACTCATTCTTTGTCCTAGGAACAGAAGAAGAGGGGGACATCTGGCCCAACCTCATGACCCAAATTGTTCCATTGATAAAGATGGCTGGTGGAGGTGTTAATATTGATTTAAATCATTTTTTTTTATTTTTAAATAAAGACCAAATGAATTTAAATTATGTTGCTAGGTGCCTCCCATATTTACATAATATGTTAATGTACTAGATATATTGATGTGATGAGTTAATAAATAATAATTTTCTGGAGTTTACTTATATTTTAAATCTATTCAAATTGGATCAGTTTGGCCATAGAGGCTGCCAAGTTTCTTGTCCAGAGTTTTCCATTGGTGGCTCCTAGCCTGTTCTATATAATTTTCATTATTGCATCCCCTCCTCATGTGAACTATTAACAAATATCAGCCTGTTTTCCTATAATCCCTGTTGGACCCTGACAGGGATGTGCAGCACCGTTTATATTTCTCACATTTCTGTCTTTGAACTATGGTTGTCGTTTTTAATTTTCATCTTTTTAAAAGGATTATTTATTGGAATCCAAATGTCATTGTAGAAGGGCAACTTTACCTTTCTCTCTTACTATATTTAGGTTTTAGTAGTAAGGCAAGTTGTTAAGAGGGAAAAAAAACTAACAGGCTTGCTGTGGATGCAATAGAGGTCAGTAAGGTCAGAAGTGCAGTCATCTGGGTCAGCACACAGTGGCCAGTGGTGAAGGCATTGGTATTAAAGTGTACCTTGTCTTCAGACTTCCTCCTGCCACCTGGTCACTGTGTCCTGAGAAAGTTTCTTGCATTACCTGAGCCTAGGTTTCCCCTTGTGCTAAGTGGTGACAGCATTGTTGTAAAGCACAGGGGCAATGTTCAGTCCTTGGTAATCCTCGGTAGTTTCGTACCAGAATCATCATGCCACAGCTTTTTAAAATCTTGAATAAAAGTTTCTTTTTCTTTCTCCTTTTAAAATGCTCCTTCCCATGTCACCAATAAAGTGTTTTGCATGCTAAATATAAGTTTGTGAAGCCTCTTAAGATAAAGTAGACACTTATAAAACTGCAATATAAAATTGTCATGGCAAGGAAGCTATTAATGTCTTCTATATCCAGTCGAGTATTTTGCAGCTCACATTGTAATTTGTCCCCACTTTAAAGTCACTAGTGTCGCAAAAAGACAAAGGAGTGGAGTTGATTATTAGCACAGATGCTGATTCTGTTTGTGAAGTTCCCATTTGTACCCTGAATGGTAAAACATGAGCTGTATCTTCTGCCTCATCAATTGCTAACATTAATCACATGGAGATCAAAAGCCCAGACTACTTTGAATTTGCCACTTACACAGTAAATGTAAACATAACTATAAAAGAAACTTACAAATAAAATCTTGGACTTGCATGAAAAATATAGGAAAGTCTCATTTGTCCCATGATATTACAAACACTTAGGATAATCATACTTTTAATATTAGCCATTCTGATTGTTGTATTATAATGTTCATGGTCAGCCTGTATTTATTCAATGAACAATGTTATTAAGTAACATTTAGTATTTGTTTATCTTTATATCTTCTGCACACCTTCCTGTTTAAATCTTTTGTTCATTTTTTTCAAAATCCTCTTGTTCATTTTTCAGTTATTGAGTTTTAATAATATTTTACATATTCTAGGAACCCATTTTTCATTTGATGGTCTTTTAACAAATATTTTCTTTGTTTATATGTTGCTTTTACAGCTGAAAAAATTCCATTTCAAAGGTAAAATAAGGACATTTGTAATATGGTGTAATTTTGTTTCTTTTCTACCTCAGGATTTTGTGTCTTAGCTAATAAATTGTAATGGACAGCTAAGAAGATCAAGGATCACACCAGCTAGCTCTACCACTATACTCATGAAGAACTAAGAGTCATTTAATTTTTTATGCATTTTGCTAGTGTAAAGTCCTGTATGTCTTTTCCCTAAGTAAAAAGAAATCTGTTTTTTAGAATATCTACTGGCAGCTGAAGTCAGCCTGCTGATTTCCTTCAGAAACAAAATTCCAAACACAGCTACATTAAGACAAGCAGCAAATGAAATCAGAGCCATGAGGGCTTATCTCAGGATCCTTCAGCCATTTGATCAAACACTGGAGCATTAGGAAGAAATGCTCATCCCTTTTAGCAATGTGTAATTCTCCTTCCTGGCATTATCTGTTCAGATTGTGTGAGATGTTTGGCAATGCTTTCTAAAGAGAAACTTCCTTGCTTTTCACCAGTGTGATCACATCTGCAGAGTTGTTATGTCTGTTTTGAAGAGGGCTCCCAAGTAGTAGGCTGTGATACACATGGCTTCAATGAGATAGCTTACTAAAGAAGCCAAGCAGGATGCACAGCCAGATGGATGGCAGCTGGCCAGGCTGAATGAGAGCCCAAATACCCGCTCCAAGGTATCAGTTGATGTACATTTCTCTTATTCTTTGGTGGTGT